>NC_141475.1:9650572-10859947 GCF_009769465.1 Tauraco erythrolophus | reverse complement strand
ACAAAAAACTACTAAGAAAAAAAATAAAGAACTAAAGTGTTGATTATTTTCCTGATATGGTGCCAGGATAATATTGGTGTGCAACTAACCTCTAGAGATCAGGAATCCGTCTGTATCCCGGGATCAATCAGTTCTAGTGCAGTGAAAAGCAAACTGTGGAAGGCATCCAAAGCAGACCTCAGCTGCTATAGAGTTTGCTTTGACTATACTTCAGTACTGTACCCATTGTTTTTACTGAGCTTCTATGAAAATTTTGCTGTGAGATCAGATCTATCCTAATATTTAATTTATGTGAAAAGAGTTAATTCAAAAGCTAAAGCAAAAAGATACGATGCCACTGTTGCCCAGAAATTGAGGTACTGGCTTTGTAGCTCCACTTCTGCAGAGCATGTTTTGCTAAACTGCCAAGAGGCAGTGTAAACAAAGGCAGTTCTTCACCATCTTTACATAAACACATACCTATCACAGTGGTATACATATACAACTTTATGTCTGAGTTTGGGATGAGTTAAGAGCACTTCAGTCTCTGAAGACAGTAATTTTGCTGGTGGTGGTGATAGTTGTAACTTAGCCATCCATAAATAGTAATGAAAGTGTAGAAGGGAAGTGACCACACTGATTTTAGCCTGCCTGGAAAAGCTTCCAGATCAGGGAACCTTTTCCTGCCCTCCTAAGGCATTTTTTCAATTGTTCTTGGATTGCTGGGGTCAAGGCACTGGTTCTGTTTCACCAACTAAGTCAAATCCTGTCAGGCTACCTATTGCTGAAGACCGTAAAATTAAAATAAGAAAATGTCCCCTAGTTTTTGTTAACCACAACAAAATTTAATTAACATAGTTATCAGAAAGAAATTAACTTGATGCCTATCTCACTTTCATTTGTATTTTTGATATTCCTGGTTATATTTCATTTTAACAGACGCTAAACTTACAGTGGTCTGGAAGACTTTGAGGAAGCAAATTCTCCTATGACCTAAAAAGCACCTTGCATGATCAGGCTTGAGTAAAACCAAAACAGAATTTAGAGTTTAGTTGCATCTTCTAGTCAGTACTAAACCTCAGTAGTAAACAATGACATGGTGCCAAATTTCCACATATGAACACTACAAATATAATCTTATTATTGGTATGGGATAGAGAAAAGCAGAGCTCTACGGCAAATTAAGCTAAGCCTTTTTCACTTAGGCCAGATCCAGAAGTTCTCAATGGACACTTAACTCCCATTTGTTTCGATTTCCCTCAGAGAATTAGGCAAGTATGAGTTCTGTCTTCAAATACCCTTGTGAACCTGAGACTTAATTTACCAAGTACTTAATGGAGATTAAGGGTAATTTATTTATGAATATTCCCCTATGTTTCCATTCCAGAAACTGAGGCTGGCATTAAGTTAACTCCTGGAAATTGCTTTGACAAAACATGGTCTCGTGAACTAGCAACAGTTATATGCTTGCAAGAAGAGTTTTTGAATACATTTGAACTAGCAAAGGAGAAATACTTTTTATGCATAGCTGCGGTTTGATTTTAATATTGAGGCTTCTGGAAATGATTTAGAAAAAACATTGTTCTCAAAACCATTATTTTGTCACTTTTTTTGTTTGTTTAATCAAGAAGTAAATATACTCCAACATTGACTGATCAATTATAAGTTCAATAACTACAGAAGATTGGAATAAGTAGCAATTAGACAGAAAACAATAAATCCAATCAATTCCTAATAATGACTCCTTTGCTCTGAATCACCCAAATGCCCATGTTTGCCTCTGACAAGCAAGCTGAGATCTCCTGAAACGGGATGATTAAATCTTTGGAGTGAGGCTTATTCCTTCAGGACATTCCAGTCTTTGAGCTTGTGCTCCCTGAGATGAGAGGCTCCTCAGAAATTCTGCTTGTTACTCCCAAAGGCAGGAAAGCATTTCCACATGCTAGCTGATCCCACACATGCCTGTGGCACGTAGCAGATGTGCACACAGCCAGCATACTTCCTATTTCCTCATTAAAAAAGAAAATCAAAACACAACAGCAATCACCAAAACAAGGTATGTGCATGAATGACAGCAAATCTGCCAAAGCTTGTCGTAATCCATGCTTATCTACAAATGTTCTTAACACATCAACAGCCTTCACCCATAAAACCTGGGACGGTCTGGAACAACAGAACCACAAAAACAAGCAAAGACTATGCTCTAGTGAGCTGATACGTATTTTCCCATTAAGGTTGGAAGAACAAAAAAAGCTGCAATCACATGTTTTCAGTCATAGATAAGAGCTGGCAGAGAGGGGAAGACTTTGATGGGACTGCTTGCATGAGCAAGAACTTGCTTTTGGAAACAAAGGTGATATATGTTATCTTCTGATGTTGTCACAGCTTGATCAATACAAGAGATTATTATTTCTCACAATTGTCAGGGTATCCTGTGCGCCTCTAAGGTATTTTGTTGCCCATGCTCAAAGCCAGCTCTGATAAGGAATAGCTGTAACCCATCTCAGACAGGTGGGAAAGGATCTGCATGAGACAGCTGAGATGCTTCACTGGCCTTTCCCTCTTTGCTCAAGCAGTTGCTTTTAATCTCAAACCCTCTGCCTTGTCCCTGCCTGAGCTGCTTGGCCATGTGCCTCTCTGATCTGGATCTCAGCTTGCTAACTTGGCTCACTAGCCCCAGTAGTAGTGAAAAAAGTGTTAAAAGGTTTTGAATCCTTTTTTTTTTTTTCCTAAGCTAATATTGCTCAACCAGTAGCAGTGGGTAGAACAAGACCCACTGCAGTCCAGTGGGACATTTTAGATTCATGCTTGCTGTACTTTCCTCTGACAGAAGTTTCATGACAACCACACTCACAAATTTCACTGTATTTAATTTTTCTCTTTTTAAGCACTACCTTCTTCTTTAACAGATGAGTAATGAAACTCAAAGACTACCTATCCACTCTGAGAAGGCAGACAAAACTGATTACTAGTTTTAAAAGCATTCTGCAGCTATGCATTTTTCTTAAAATTCTTCTTTGTTGACTAATAATATCTGTCTTGTAATCTTAACTTTTTTTCATGCTGATATGTAACACATTTGGTATAAAAACATGAATATAACTACAGCCTTATGTAGTTTCTGTAAAACTCAGTGACCTTAAGGAAAGGGATTAATAAATTGTTGCGTTTGTGGTATTTTTTGTAATTAGGCTATTAAACTTTTGTCTTTTTTCTGAGGATACACATAGTTCATCCAGTTTGCCTTAGTTTATGTCCACATTTATCCTGGCATTTACTCTGTTGCACAGAAAAAAAAAAAAAATGTATGTTTGTGTTGCTTAAAGTCCACAAAGAGAACACATTCATTTTGACTGATTCTTGAACTTGGTCAGAGTAATGTAATACTTTATTGCCTGTTTGTATATTAGATTCTAAAAATCCATTATAAAATACAGGAAGAGTTATTATGCAGTAGTGAATGAAGTTTCCTCACCATTTTCCTAAACAACGAACAGCTTTTAAGAAGCAGCAGAAAATTTTGTATGAGCCATGCCTCAGTTTGCAATTATTCTTTTTTAATTATATTTTAAATTATTTTTAATTATATTTTTTATTATTTTAAACTTCAGCATCCTAAGACTCAGTTCCTGGTCATTCAGAGAAGAATTTCCATTAGATTCAGTGCTGTATGAAAATTTTAAACCACAGTAGCATAGGCAAAATTAAATCATTTGGTCACTGAACTTGTGTTTAAAACAGATTCATTCATTATCCCTTTTAATTGCAGATGAAAGTACTCCACGTTGCAGGAATCAAATACACTCTTGCAATATCTGCTCTCAAGAATTCAGCTACTCTCCTTCCCTTTTTTAATCCCTTAGTATGTGGGAAAGAAAGGGGGGGAGGGGGAGAGTATAATAAGTCTGAAGTAAGGATAGAAAGGAAAAAATACCCATATGTGGAGGGAAGCATAAAAAAAGGGCAAACACTTCTAGTCATGAATGTTTCTCACTGCATGGATTTAAGACCCTGTAACTGAATGAGAGAAGAACATGAAGGGAAGTTAATATTGAGGAGGAAAATGTAGTGGTATTGTACCACATATTTTCTCCCTCCTGAAATACTGCCTTCAACAGATATTTTCAGAGAAGACATTGATTGGTCATAGACTTAATTCAAGGTGAAGTTTTCCAGCTTCTGCAAGAACACTTGGAAATCTTTCCCAATAACCATGATTTATGGAAATTTGCTTCAGGCAGATTTTACTGTTTTTGGAGAAAATTGATACAAAACGCACTGCAAAATAACTGCTTGGCAGGGTCTCCCAATCCAACTTCCACTCAACAAAATAATCAAAACAAAATCAAGCGGGTTATTTTCTCATAAACCCCTATAAAGTAAATAAATAAGAGCTAGCTTTTGAAATCATTAATCGTGACAGCTAATCCTTGACTTTCTAAAGAGGCTCACCAGCTTCAGCCTGGTTTCTTCCGTGCTTGCAGTGCTTCCCAGGGTGAAGAGCTGAGTGGTTTTGTCCACAACCTAGAGATAAAATATAGAGATGGGAACAATATCTAGTCACATCTTAGTCTCCATGAAATCAGGGAGGCCGTTGTTCCTATTGTAATTTCTGTTTCAAAGCATCAGCCCAAGCGAGAGAGGTTCAGGAGTGTTTTATCAGCACATACTTCCCATTACTCAAGCACAGGCTGTCCAGTAACCAGGCATAGACAAAGTGGTAACCAACAGGAGAGTAGAACTGTGCTGCTGTTGCATGTTTGCCTGCATGTGAAACATTTCAGGAAGAATGACAAATTATATATTTTGGCAGGTTTAAATGAAAGATTTCTAGGTGCTGAATGAAAAAGTAGAATGTCATCCTGCTATGTCTTTGTGACTAATGGAATTGGACAAAACATTCTTCTAAATATTGTACTGTGATTTGACAGCAAGTATAAAGGAAGTAGAAGAGTTTTGATTACAAACAACAGAGAATTTAAGAAAGCCTTGCTGTTAATATTTGGAGTTACTCAACCCAAAGTAATTTTAAATTTAGCAGATGGAACTCTTTCTCTAATGGCAAAACCCAACATGATTAATCTTGCATTAAGTACTATTTAACTCCAAAGCGTTCAAGAAGCTGAAGCCAAATATTGTAACCATAGCTAATCTCAAAACAAATGAGAACATTGCAACACAATTCAAACCAAAAAAAGGAAGCTGAATGTTAAACAACATCTGGGAGAAGAACATTCAGATAAAGTGCCATTATTCTAAAAAAAAAATAATTAAAATGGTCACAAAAAACAATTTTACTTAAGGACACTCGCTAGAAAAGATAAACGAGCACATTATCCTGTAATAGAATAATCGAGTCTATGCAGTACCTGAAGGGTCAAATAGTGTAACTGAGGGGCAAGATACAAAAGCTCTTTGAGAACTGTGATTTATGCTCAAATACAAGTGTTGAAATGAGAATTAATATTTCTCTGAAGCCCTTGAAGTCATTTTAGTGCATCATGGGCTACAGAAAACTGCAACTTTCTCTCTTACTAGAAGTATCTAAAAGTAGAAGAAAGGATTGCCAACTACACTAATTTTATTTTTTCTCCCCCACAGTCTGGTTGGAAATACATGTGGTTACTTTTTTCTGATGGAAAAAGTTACTATTACAAAATACTAAGAAATTCTGCTGAAACAGAAATACTGCTCAGGAAATCATTGTTTTACAGGCTATCACAAAAAAAAATCATTTAAAATCGAGGTGTGCAAGCAGACTTAAAGCAAACGCATACCTGCTGAGCAGAAGTGCAGGCAGGCTTAGACAAATGTGCGTGTGCCGTAGTTCTTATTGAATTCCTCAAGTGAAGTCTGTTCTACTCTGGTTTGAGGCCCAAGAACTTGTTAGTCATTTGAAAAGTATTGTGTAAATATCAATTCAAAGGAATCAACACCATTAATTACAGAATAGGGAGCAAGTTAACAAGAGCAAAAAGTACCAAGGCCCTTAAACCACAATATTTTAGACAAAGGAATAAATACACATTTCATAGAATTGTATTCATATTACTGCCTTACTGTTCACAGAGAGGAAAATATTACTATTAAGACCGTGCATGCTGTTGTTATAATTATCCTTGGCATAAACATTCAGGCTTTTTTTTTTACTGTGCCAGAAGGAATACTCGTGTCACTGTTTAGTTCTTTTCTTCTGTCATATCTTGAAAGTATCTTTAGATACCACTAAGTCTAAAAATACTATTATCAGGAATAAAACAGGATTGAATACAACAGATTCCTTGTCTCCCACCTCCAAGAAGGAAATTTCTATGCAAAGAAAAGTAGGGGATGATATATAATGAGAAAGGTGACAGAAAGAAGGGGAAGATAAACCAGAGGAAAAGATAAGCAAGGGAGAACAGATGGAAAAAAAAAAAACAAAACACAGGGATTGGCTAACAAAAGGAATTTCACTAGACAGCTCTCAAAGTTTAACACAATACTGCTTCTGAAGCTCCACTGGATCTTAGAGCCCTCTTAGGCAGCCTCCTTCATACTGAGACATCTTCCATCCTGTGGCCACGGTCACTGAAATGTCAGTGTTCCACCTGCACTTGGCACAATGCTCCTTCTCATCACATAGTGCTTCCCACCTGTCACTTATGTTGGACAAACACCCAGTGAAGGTCTCAAGTAGACTAACTGGGAAAGTCACATCTATTCCTCCGAAAGGTGACAGAGTTTTGAAAGCTTTCTTCCCATCCAGGAGTAGGCAAAACACTTAGAAACCTGTTTTTTTTTTTCTCTATGGAAAGGAAATTCTAGGAAAAAAGAACTGTTTGGGAAGAATCACAATGAATTTTCTCTTCCTCCTGTCTGCTGGAAAGGATCTTGGCAATTTCACAGAAATAAAATTAACATGAACAGCCTAGGCTGAGAAGCCAAGCTCCCAGACGTATATTGCCTCCCTTGGCTGGCTGCTGAAGGGACAGTGAGGCTGCAGGGTACTCAGCATCTTCATCTCTCAGGAAGATGTTCAGAGGAAAAGAGCTTCTCAGTTTCATTTTCTCTTTTCAGACAAAGTTTTCCTAAGGGGAAAATATTTTCTTTCCTGTAATATCATCATTTTCCCATAGGGGAAAAAATGTTATTTCTCTGAAAGGGCATTTCATTTCAGAGAATTTGCATGATGGAAGAGACCCATGTGACTTTATCAACCGATAAAATTGATTTCACAGTAAATTTTTTTCTTATATTTGTTAGGAACAGATTATTAGCTCTTGAGAAATCACTCCATTGCCTTTCTATTTAGATCTTCATATAAGTTTTCAATAAAAATGGGCCACTTCCGAAGGAGTAACTTTTAAAAATAAGCTTCCTTTCTGACTGTTGGAGTTACTGTTCTTTCCCACCTCTGCTGCTCTTTCCAATATTCTAGTTGCTCATCTGGAGCCATTGGGATCTTCAAGAAGTCCTCAAGCTCATGCAGTGAAATGCTCTCAATGTCTGAAAACACAGAGATGCTTAAACTGTCTCTTGTGTTTCCTGGGAAAGGTTCAAGTCATCAGCTAGGAGATTCAGTTACTGAGCGTATAGAGCCAGTAAAATCTCATATTTCAGACGTCACATAAGAGCTGGGAAAGACAAACTGGCTAAAGACTAAATGAGACCTCCACTCTTCAGAGGTTCATATGGTGCAACAAGCAGCATAACCACATAACTCCCTTGTGCCTCCTGCACAACCTGTGGTGAATCAAGTTCAAGATCCTTTTAACTTTAATAGCTCTTTATTCTTGCTCCATCTTACCAAATTGATCCTTTAATCTCAATGTGCCAACCCAAATGCTTTGTTCTCACACAGTGCATCTCTTCCCAAAGCTCAGCTGGAACCCCAGGGGCTGCCCATACTCTTTGTTGAGACTCTCTGGTATTTACCGCTGTAATTTGCCTAGCACATTTCATAGAATCATAGAGTCATAGAATGGTTAGGGTTGGAAGGGACCTTAAAGATCATCAAGTTCCAACCACACTGCCATGGGCAGAGAAATCCTCCACTACACCAGGTTGCCCAAAGCCTCATCCAACCTGGTCTTGAACACTTCTAGGGATGGGGCATCCACAACTTCTCTGGGCAACCTGTTCCACTGCCTCACCACCCTCAATGTAAAAAATTTCTTCCTTATATCCAATCTAAATCTCCCCTCTTTCAGTTTGAATCCATTGCCCCTTTACCTGTCACTACACACCCTTGTAAAAAGTCCCTCTCCAGCTTTCCTGTAGGCCCCCTTTAGGTACTGGAAAGCTGCTATAAGATCACCCCGGAGCCTTCTCTTCTCCAGGCTGAACAGCCCCAACTCTCTCAGCCTGTCTTCATAGCAGAGGTGCTCCAGCCCTCTGATCATCTTCGTGGCCCTCCTCTGGACCCGCTCCAGTAGCTTGTCCTAGTTTTAGCTGGGACAGAGGTTTTTTTTTTTTAACAGCTAGAAAAGCTCCATGTTTTGGTTTTACTCAGAGGCTCACTCTGAGAAGAACGCTGATAACAAGCTGCCAAGGACTTTTCAGTGTGCCGGAGTGCAGAAGCACGGCGGGATAAGGGGGGAGCACAGATGGGACAAGGGGGACACGATTCCCCTTGTGATTTGTGTGGAACTTAAGACTGAGGGCCAAACTGGCCAATTAGTATTCCATATCGTGCAGCGTCATGCTCAGTATAAAAGCGAGGGTCAGACGGGAAGAAGGGCTTTTGCGCTTTGGCTTTTGCCACTTTTGCTCTTTTGCGCTTGCTGTGTTTTTCGCTCTATTGCTTTTCTTTTTTTTCTTTCCTCTCTCTCTCCCAGTACTCCCACTCTCGGAGTACTATCTCTCCCTCTCTGCCCCTCTCTATTTCAGGGCCTCGCGTTCGTCCGGGATTTGCAGTTTTCGGGACGAGACGGGCTTCGCATACGAGGGGGTGGTGAGCACCTACATTGTATTAAATCATCTGTATTAAATCACTCTTATCTCAACCCACGGGTTTCACGTTTATCCTTTAATTCTCTCCCTCATTCCTGGGGGTGGGGGAGGGGGAGTGACCGGCTGTGTGTGGGGGGGGCGGTTCAACCTAACCCACGACAGTCTTAATGGCGCCCAACGTGGGGCACGAACCCACGACCCTGAGATTAAGAGTCTCATGTCCTTCTTGTGTTGGGGACTCCAGAGCTGAACACAGTATTCCAGGTGGGGTCTCACGAGAGCTGAGTAGAGGGGCAGAATCACTTCCCTCGACCTGCTGGCCACACTCCTTTTGATACAGCCCAGGATACGGTTGGCTTTCTGGGCTGCCAGCGCACATTGCCGGCTCATGTTGAGCTTCTCATCCACCATCACTCCCAAGTCCTTTTCCTCAGGGCTGCTCTCAATCCATTCTCCACGCAGACTGTACTTGTGCTTGAGATTGCCCCAACCCACATGCAGGACCTTGCACTTGGCCTTGTTGAACTTCATGAGGTTCTCACAGGCCCATCTCTCCAGCCTGTCAAGGTCCCTCTGGATGGCATCCCTTCCCTCCAGCGTGTCCACACCACCACACAACTTGGTGTCATCTGCAAACTTGCTGAGGGTGCACTCGATCCCACTGTCCATGTCTCCAACAAAGATGTTAAATAGCACTGGTCCCAGTACTGACCCTTGAGGAACACCACTCATCACAGGCCTCCATGTGGACATTGAACTGTTGACCACAACTCTTTGAGTACGACCATCCAGCCAATTCCTTATCCACCGAGTGGTCCATCCATCAAAACCATGTCTTTCCAGTTTAGAGACAAGGATGTCGTGTGGGACAGTATCAAATGCTTTGGATAAATCCAGGTAGATGATGTCAGTTGCTCTTTCCCTATCCATCAATATTTAATTTAATGACTATAAGGTCATAACCATTAACACCTAAACCAAACTTTGTATCAGTTTCACTTAGGGCCATTATTATCCTTCATTCTCTCTTAGATCTGTCTTTTATTCCAGTATATTTTTTTAAGAACTGTATTGAAAATATTCCATAAAATTCATGACATATAAACAAATCAGCTTCACTTCTGTAGACATATGTGCTTTTAAAGATTCAGTAGAAAAATTTTGTAATTAGTTGCAAGTACTGCATTACAGGTCATCTCTTTCTAGGTGAGGAACACAAAAATGCAAGATATATATTCATTTCCCTCATTCTACAGTGTAGCTAATATGTAATAGACAGCCCTTTGTCCACTACATTATTTGAAAACTCACCTGTCCTGGTTTCACCAAGTAGTCAATGCTGAATAAATACCAGCAACTCTATGTAAACTTCATTTGGTTAAGTAATGAAAACAAACAAACAAAAACAACAACAAAATAACCCCCACAAAACCAAACAGATCAAACCCCATAAAAATCCACTCTGCACCCAGTTTTCTATATGCTTTGCTTGGAAGCTATGATTACCTTGTCTCATTAACATCTCTGGAAAGACTACCCTAAACTAAGAAGCTTTGCAAAAGTGCAAATAAGCTTATGAATTAGTTGGAAGACAAGACATGGTAGCACCTGGTTAACACGATACTTTACAGATTTTTGATCTTTTGACAGCATTGTACACACTATTCATTGCAGAAATTTGTTGCCATTTCTGTAGGAATCAATGTGACTACTGAAATCTGTTCTTGGAAAGGAAAAAGATGAACAAAGGAAGCACAGTCCTGCCTTGTAAGAATTCTGGCAGAGACATCTGATGAGTTAAAGTCCTGATGAAGTACTGACAGTACTCTCAGACCTATAATCATACTCAGGGTACTTAATAGGCTTAACTAATAATGCCTTTAAATATCAGCTTCACACAAACCATTAGTTGAGTCATCGACCTCAGTACAAATGAGTACCTGGGAAATTTGAACAACTCTTGCATGACACATTTTGAAAGCTGAAATGTGCTTTATGGAGGAAATTCCATTCCCTAATGCAAGAGACATTGCAGGCTCATATCTGGTACTGCAGACAGTACCAATCCAGCCTCCTGACGTCAAAAAGAATTGCTCACATGGTATGCTCAGGAATGATCGTGAAGAGCTACACAATAAACAGGGTGACCATGAATGTAGATCACCGAAATGTGATGCCAAGTGACTGTTGCTGCCTCTGAAACAACTTATGAGCCAGTTAACCTGTCTGAGAACAAGAGGCCTGCAAACTCTGTATGATGCTGGTTTCTGCACAGCTTAGAGCGGCAGGTCTTTTTGTAATAGCACAGTAGATGACATGTATTTGCTTATGTTTACAGAGGGAGCTGCTATTCTCGCTCACATAGCACTTGGAGTAAACATACAGCATTCAACCTTGCATTCAAATACAGAGTTTTCCAGACTTAAGAATCGACTAATAATGAGTAAAGTGTAGATAAAAACAGGCAAGTGTGTTTTGCCTTATTATAGACTTTACCACCTTTCAAACTTCACTTGCACTTATATTATTTCAATTTTTTTTTGTCTTGAAACACCATTTTTTTTATGGTACTAATTTTTTGAGATACTGTATCTTTCTTTTTAATTATAGTTTCAAGGTACTTGTTAACCTACAATTAGCACAGTGTGAAGCTGAAGGAGAGCATCAGTTGGGCCCAGAATAACCTTGTAATTTTCTCCTTATTCTCAGCTTTCTAAGCTCTAAGGCTCCAGATTGTTTGATTCCCATTTGGATTTTTAGCCCATCATGAACTTGACACAGTTGCTAAGATACATATCAGTCTGCACCATGTTGATGCAATATTATTTAAACACTTCAAAAGGGCAGCCTAACAGTTCTCTGTAAATACGCAACTCCGCTGTAAACAGTTCTTAGCAGAAACAAGCAGCCTGACACCAAAATTAAATCCAGGGTATTTCAAAGATTACTATGGAAGGCTTCATGAACATCCACTCACCACCAGCAAAGTGTCTCACAGTTGTGTTGCCACCCTGATCCAACCTCACCGCACACGCACATCCTCTGGCTGGATGCCTGCAGCAGACCCCCTGCCTGCACCTTCTTACCGAGTGAGACTTCTCTCCTGCTATCTCTGTCATGAGTATGCAGGGAATTTGATTTGATGTTAGCAGCCCAGGGACAACCGTCGTTTCCAGGCTTGCTTCAGAAACCTACTGAAGTCAATCAGACCAGGAGACCAGCTCATGAACGAAGGCCTTGCTGCATGTTGTTAAAACAAAAAAAAAAATTAAAAGTTTCCCCCTTTATGAAGAAGGGCAAGAGATTCAGTCAGCAGGAAAATACAAAGAGATAACACAGGCCAGGCTCAGGAGGCTTTTCATGTAATTGACATTTGCCTTCCATGATACTTTGTTAGTTTGGACAACTGTAGGGAAAAAGGTTTAAAGACTTGCTCAGATGATGTTAAGCAGGCTTCACTAAAGTACAAAGAAACTCTTCCACAGAAATGAGACTTCACGACAATATTTTCTCAGTGGTCTTTGCTGCTCAGCCTTAGTCCATGGACCTGTGAGCCATACATCACCTGATGCAGTGACCACTACTTCTAAAGCAGTTTCTCTCCAATGTGTGCACAAGAGAAGTGTCTAACAGTCCCTTGCAAACAAGCAATAAACTAGAGCAGCTCACTTAACGCGGGACAACTTTACAGCAACATTTTGATTTTCACAGCTGATACAAAACCCAACAACTCCCATGACCATTTCCATCTTTCTGAAGCTAATGAGGAACATCTTAAGGGCAAAAGATCCATACCTGAGACCCAAGATCCAGGGATCATGTCTCATGCTGAGTGCCAACAACATTGCCCTGGTGCAATCATCTCCTGCACCAAACTAAACGTTGGCAATAACGGACCAAGTTTCCAAAACCAGAAAAAACTATCCCGAAACTGTATGTTGTTTTCAGAGTAAAAACATTGGTATCTACAACATACCTTGGTGAGTTCAGGACAGCACCATCTCTAAAGCCGTTTCATGAGGGCCGGCATCAATATAGATGATGCAGGTACTCGAAACACCTGAAAATCCTTCTCCATTTACTCAGTTAATGTCTACAGGGTTTGTTTTTTTACTAATTATGCCCAGTTTCTTTGTGTCAGCCTTAAATTATAGCATTATCTTTGGCTGTTTTCTTGGTGTTATTTAACTGTATTAATTATGACACCGGTAAATGTTTGTTTTCTCCATTTTGTTAATTCGTCCCCTAGAATGCAGTCAGTCTATTCTTCAATATTTCATGTTTTTTTGTGTCAGGCTACAAATTTGTCAGTGCCTTATCTTCTCTATTCTACGCTTGTTCAAACTGCTGCATTAACTTTTCTCCTACCTGATACTGCCTTTTTCTATGTATTCCCGTTCATCTCTGGAAATACCAAGTTCCCAGTGATGACATGAGAGAAAGCAGAGCAGGCTGGGGTCAACAACTTAGATCAACAGGCAAGTCCATAGCAGCAAGACAGGTGCAAGGCAGCTCCAAGGCCAGACCAGGCAGGACATCACCCTCAAGGCTGGGGTCGAGATCAGCAGGCTGTGGCAGACCTGAATACCATATTGCTCAGGAAAAGACCAGTACCCCTGGGCTGAGCTTAAATGGGGCTCCTGCGCCCATGGGCAGGTGTGTGTAGGGAGGTGGAGGCTTCAGGTGAGGCTGATCAGGGCCTTTAAGAAAATGTGTCCATAGTGACCACAGGGCTCTGACACCACACGCATATATACAAACATAACCATGGATGTTGCAATAGGCCAGGAATATTAGCCAAGGGTCATTGCCTGCTGGGATGCAATGACAGCTATTTAGGAAAGGACAGCAATGTGATCTACAGGTGTATGGCTTTTAAATCAGTATGTTCCCTTGGGTGATTCCGCTCCATCCACTTGTGAGAATCCTCTCCAGAATGAAACCAACAAAATACTCCTTATATCTATGACATATAAGGAAAGACTTCCTTTTTTTCATGCAAATATTTTCAACTTTCCCAATATATGGAAATAATTATCATAGAATCATAGAATGGTTTGAGTTGGAAGGAACCTTAAAGATCATCTAGTTCCCACCTCCCTGCCATGGGCAGGGACACCTTCCCCTAGATCAGGTTGCTTAAAACCTCATCCAACCCGGTCTTAAACACTTCCAGGGATGGGGCATCAGCTACTTCTCTGGGCAACCAGAGATATTATGTACTTTGTTGCACAATGTAATTTGCAGAGATCTCAGTTACTATACAGGCAAAGATTTCAATCAAACTCATCAAGCATCACAGCATGATCTCTGGATCAGTCACCTGTCTGTATCAATCACCTACCTTCTGGAGACCATTAGATCAGAGTCAGAAATGCATCCTGAGTCGAAAGTTGGAAACAATGCAGTGAAAGGAGTTAAACAAAATCAGCACTCTGACAAAGATGGCCTGTCTCTCTCCCGTGTAAAAGGACTCACAGAACAAGCCATGACACCTAGTATTTGTTTATGTGTCGGTTTTCAGACTCTCATCATTTTATGTGCTTGCAGAGACAACGACTTTTCCTTATTCTGTGAGCTTGTGTCAGGGTTCTCCTAATATTCATGTTGTCCGGTGACGCTATGCCCATAGCCAGCTTTTCTGTCAGAGCACATTGTGGCCACTGACCTAGTGTTTAGGTGTCAGTATGTCGTGCTCTGCCATGCCAAATTCCTATCAGATTTTTTTTGCTTTGCAGAACATACAATTGTTGCTCACCAGCCTGGACTGCGGCACCAGGGACACTGTTGCATCTTCCGCAGCCAGGGGGAAATGGCCTGCCTCTTGTAGGCAGGATAGGTACCTTGAGTTGAGTAGTTAATTAGTTCATTAGTAGTTCATTATCTCAACTCAATCCAGCTGGATAAGAATGATTGGTGCCATAATTCCCCCTTTTTGTTTTAGCAATTTTTGTTTTCACAAAGGCTTTATGGGTGAGCAGACACCCGGCCCATTCATCCAACTCCAGCACGCTTCCCTCCCGCGAATACCACGTCGGGGCTTGCGGCTTTACCTTCTTCTCCGAAGGACTCTCACTCGAGCTCCCGGCTCCGGCTCCAGCTCTTTTGGCTCGGGCTCCTTTGCAGCCAGGGCTCTCGGCTCGGCGAGGGAGTCGGGGCTTCCCAGGGTCTCATGGATGTATCACGTCGGGGTCACCAGTTGTTGCTCACCAGCCTGGGCTGCGGCACCAGGGACACTGTTGCATCTTCCA
The DNA here is from genome assembly GCF_009769465.1 of Tauraco erythrolophus. Taxonomy (NCBI): domain Eukaryota; kingdom Metazoa; phylum Chordata; class Aves; order Musophagiformes; family Musophagidae; genus Tauraco; species Tauraco erythrolophus. The sequence continues at coordinate 10,844,783 of NC_141475.1, read as the reverse complement.
CAGCCAGGAGGAAATGGCCTGCCTCTTGTAGGCAGGATAGGTACCTTGAGTTGAGTAGTTAATTAGTTCATTAGTAGTTCATTATCTCAACTCAATCCAGCTGGATAAGAATGATTGGTGCCATATACAATCATTTTGAAACTTGTTTCCAAAAGGAGCAAAGTTTCTAGTCTTTCCTACTCTCAAGTCCTAAACTTCAGGAACAGCACCAAAAAGTTGATTTTGTGTTAAGTTTTTATATTAATATATCAAACCTGCCTAATGTTAAAAATGCATTTTAAAATGGAAAAAACATTCCATTTGCAAAATAAAATCATAGGACACACCAACATTCAAGAATTGCTTCACATTTTTGAACAAAACAAAAATCTTATCATGTTTTGATATCAATAAAAGAAAGATATCTAGACAGAAGACTTCTGGCAAGAATTTTCTATTCAACTGAGCTTACTATTCTTTGCAGTTATCTTCCTGGTGTGTCCTAACCTTTATGTGCAAATAAGTTTTTCTCAGCCACATGGTATTTTGTTCTGTAGTTAAAAGTTGTTAGGTGACTTGTGACTTCTGACAGTCACCTCCAAGCACACAGCGAGTGCCCTGGGCCATCAGTGGAGCAACAGATGGCATCAATTCCTTATCCACTGTACACACATAGCTGTCTGTTTCTTCAAGACTGTTGTGGGCACCTCTATGCTTGTAAACTGATGGGTTTTTTTTTTTGCTTCAGTAAGTATGGCACCAATAATCATCTGACATTAATTAGTTATGCAGGTGTTCTATCTTCTTTTCACTGTGTAAGCTACAAGGTTAGGAAGACATAGAATATTTTGTTTTTTACAAAGTGATAAAATGACAGAGGTATAATATTTTTTTTCAGGAGAAGTGAGAACAGAAATTATTCTCTAGTCCTACTCTGAGCCCATAAAACTGTGCAAAGTCAGTAAAAGAGAGCCCTGCGGAGACTCAAGATATTCCAGTTAGCACATTCCAGGATTTGTGTCACACTATTTCATATTTGTTAGTAAATGTTTTCACCATTTTTTAAAGAAAATAAACCAGAGCACTGTTTTAAGATCCTGATGCTGGGATGAATATTGCACTAAATATACATTTTTCACTGTAAGTTCAGCACTAGTAAGTGTCCCACATTTTCTTAGGCCACAATGACATTCTCTAGTTAGGAGTTATGAGGAGGGCTATAATGTGAGAAAAATCAATAGTGTTATTTTAAAATGTTCAGCCATGAAAGAACAATCAACACTTGAAAAGACTAGAAACAATCAATTTCAATGAGCAGTTACTATTAGGTAGCAAGCCAGCACAGAGATAGATAAAGATTAAACTGATGGGAAAGAATATTTAAAGCATTAATTAGATACACTAGAGCTTAATGCCTCTCAGAAGAGTTTTCAAAAGAAGGCTCTATCTCAAAGTTTCACATTCCATTGCAGAATTACATCAATCAAATAGCACATGACAAATGTGACACTGAAAACTATTTTCTTTTAAAACAATTATAATTTGTTAAACTACAGTATATACTGCTGGCTGGATTCTGCAAGAGCATGTAATGACATTCCTTTCGCCCTCTGGAGGTAATGTTGTACTCTCCAAAGTTACTCAAATGACTAAGTAAACAAGTTTTTAAATCTATGGCAAAGTAACTGACTTTCAGTAACTAATCTTCAAATTAAGATTCCAAGCTGGAGCTGTCATAACATGAGTAGTATGACACCTTCTTAATGTGATAGACCTGAACACCAAAAAGGAAAATGACCCCATTTTCTTATTCCTGTTTAGAAGCACTTGGAATTGGGTATCCATTTCAGTTTTAAGATATATATACATACATGAATATATATGTGATACATCCAGTCATTGTCATAGCAAACTAATTTATTCCTTATTTCAAAGGTTTACAGGAGAGTGTCAGGAGAACAGCAGAAACACATCACAAGACTTAAACCCCCAAACACCTCACAAAACCCAAAACAACAACAACAAAAAAAACCAGAGCAAGATAGCTAATAACAGGAATCTGAAAACATCTATAAAATGGACATTGTAGAAAATAAGTCTATATTTAAAAAGAGGGAGCACTCAACATTGAGATCTCCAAAGTTTTAAAATGTTCTCTGAAATACGATGGGACAGGTTGACACTGGGCCCTCATTAAGGCTTTGATTTACATTTGACGGCATCAGACAGTCAATAACAGTCTACCCAAAGATAAATCAAAGGTGTATAAAATATTCTCAGTCCAGGGTAAATCTAAAATGATATTTATTTATGCTAGCACAGCAGTAAATGTACCATTAATTATTCTTCTCGGTTGTATTATCCAGCGCTCTTCACTGCAGATACTGTTTGAAGGACAGAGGACACTTTGTCACAGGTTAAAATTCCAAGTCAGCATTTTGTCCAATTTCCTATTAGTTTGTCATGGAAACAGTATAAAACTTTCCTAAGACACGCCTCGAACTAGCAGAATATGTACATTAATTGCTATATTTCACCATACCAAGACACCAGACAATCCTTCTCTCTCCTAAAGCCACTAAACTCACCTGGCAGAGCATTCATTTATCTTGTGGACGTACAGAGAAAGAAAAACCTGAGCAAAAAGCACTACATATTCATCCTTTCTCAGAGACAGAAAGACAGAAAGGTGATTTATGTGTGGTAGAAAGCTGTTAACGCAAGAATTGTGTCTCTGTGGAAATGCAATAGGCAGTAAGAAAGCTTTCTTATGGAAGTACAGAAAGCCTGCACTCAAATTTGCTTCTCTATGTTCCCGAATGTGAGATTATGCTTAGATTATGCTCACTTAGATTAAAACTTGTCAAAATTTGAAATTTCTTTCTGCTAGCAAGTCTCAAAATATGTGTATTTGAATTCTTGAACCAGATGGAAAGTAAAGGAATATGAAATTATTTTGTCAAAAAAAATAATGTTCTGAAGTGTTGCTTAGTCCACTTCAAAAAATATTATGAAGGGTTCTCAGCATTTCTCAGACATTCAGAGTATTAATTCAGGCAGCATGCTGGAGATTTATACTTCTCCATATGTCTACAAAAATAGCCATAACTGATGAAATAGAGAGGAACTTCCTAGGACAAATGAAATGTAAGCAAATGTACAAGGAAAAACACATGGTAACTGGTCAAGTTCACAGTCCTTATCAGACCATAACACTAAATCAAGGCAAAATTGTCGGCAAGATCATGCGAGCTTTGACCTTGGTAACTATGCACAGTACCTGTTTCTGACGTGCTTACACCAACATCCTGGTCATGCATGAAGACACACATGCTCACAGTGGCTCTGCATACAGTGCCAGGGTAGCTCCTGAGCTTTTGTTTGGTTGAGGTGCTTGGCTGGGCTTTCCCTCAAAGGACACCACCTTACTGCTCCAACAGTGATGCTACAAACCCTGAATTATCCTTCTAGATGTTCATTTTCAATCACAGAACCCTGCATACAGCACTGCACGTTTTCCCCTGCTGACTACTGCTGCTGAAAGTGTAGAAGCCTCTGACAGAGCACCCTACCTGTTAGCACTGGCGGGTTCTGGTTGAGGCTGATGGCATTGCTTGTAATCTTGAATACCCTGAACAGGTTGGATCTCAGTTAGTGCGGAGATTTCCTCTCTTTGGTGCCACCAGATTAGACACCTTTTAGGAAGTTAGGCCAGATGTTCTGTCACCATGGTCGGGGAGAGATATGGCCAAAGCATAGCAGGGAAGTCTTACAGATTGTGGGTGTGGAAATTGTAACTGGAACAGTTCAGAGGTTGAAGCAACATTCCTACATTTTATAAGGTTATAATAGCACAGCAACAATGCATACCGAGAGGCTCAAATGTTTTCCTCCGGCATACTCATTCTTTTGAATCAGTCTTTAGTTTTTATTCCTGCTTGACTTGCTTAAACTGCTTGGAAAAGACACAAAATAGGACTCATGTCTATACTGCCTTGAAATCTCTTGATCTTCATGTAAGTCTAGAACAGAATCTGCTCCTGCCTATCCCAGAAACCAGCATCCAGGGGGTGACGACACAGACCTGGGCAGACACAACCTTGCAGCCTGCCACAAATTAATTGCAAAAAAGTTTTGCATGGAGATGTGATCGTGGCTCCACGCCCCAAGCCCATTGTTCCCAATGAGATAGCGTGTACCAGCTCATTCCAGATTTCCACAGCCACCTGCAGCAGACACTGGGGTGCCACTATCCCACCTGGAGCTCACTGCCATACTACTCAACAAGATAGGCAGTGTCTGGCCAGTCAAGTGTGTCCCACAGGGAAGAACTCATCCTGTTAGCTTATACCATATACAACTTGTGTCATCACATCTTACACACAAGGTAAGAGCCAGGAAAAGGAAGAGCTGGTTTCAGATTTTTTAGATGGGCCACATACTTCAGCAGAAATTGTGACAAAATTCATGAACACTGACGGACCTAGCCAGGCAGAAAGTGAATGCCTCCACCTACTCAGTTAAGATCATCTCAACCTCTTTAAACTGGAAAAATAAACACACTAGAGATTCAGTTGTTGTGTTTACAAGAACAGTAACAAAAACTTGAAGAACCTGGGAAAGAAAGGAGCTCTTTGGTGGGAACCAGATTCCACAGGAGTTATTCTGAATTTCCCCAGCCAGCTGGAGATGAAGAACGCTGATTTTCCACTGCCCTGCACCTTGTAGAATCATTTACACTCGTCAAGTGGATGTAAAAACCTTACAGACACTAACAGCACCATTTAACACCCACTTTGCAGAGGTGTTAATGTATAAACAAAGTATAAGGTCATGGAGAGCAGGCCCAGAGACATTCAATTAAAAGCGATTGCTGAGAAAGCACAGGCTCCTCTCCCCCAGGGCACTGATGGCCATTAAGCTTCCCACTGCTTCCCCAAGCAGGGTTTTTATGTGGGCGCACACTGTGATGATTACCAAAACACAGCTCAGAAGAGACTACCTTTATGTGGGTCCCACATGTGCAGGACAGCCACATCCCCACGATCTCCCCTTGTCCTGAATGATGCCTCTGAGGTGACCCACAGCGCTCTGCCTGCTGCTGCCATGGCCAGCCATGGGCTCCATCCCATGGGACACTGCCATGCTGCCAGCCTCCTCTGAAACGTGAGCATGGGAGGGGGGCTACGGCCGGCACGACTGACCCACCGTGAAGCTCACCAGCCCAAAGCCCACCAGGGGCACCTGAGCAAGAGGCAGCACTGGAGCAGTCTGAGGAGCTCAGCCTGCTCCCAGTGCACCGGCTGGACCAGCCAAGCTCTGACTTGACAAAGTGCTGGTCTTGCCCAAGGAGACCAGAGCGCTGGCTGCTGCCTCACCTCAGCAAGCTCCAGCTGTTTCTGCCCACCCTTGCCATGCCAGGGTGCTGTCTGAAGGAACAGGATGGCCTCTCACACCAAAGCCCGGGAGAGGCTCCCCGGGGTGGCTGGGCAGCGCGGCTGTGCAGGACACAGCTCCCTCAGGGAGCCAGCTCCCGAGGGTGGAGTGGCGGGTGCAGAAGTGGCAGGAAAGCCCCGGAGTGCGGGGCGGCCGGCAGGGCCTGTGGCCCAACCCTGGCCACATGAGGTGCCACGGGGACCTGGCCCTGCTGGCGGGGCTGTTGGTCCGGGGACTGCCAGCTGCCCCCTTATCCTCCCGCAGCCAGGATCCCCCCCATGGCAGCACTGGAGTGGGCAGGGAGGTGGCATTCAGGCTGCGTCTGCCTCCCGCCACCTGCCTGGGCCCCTTGGAGCAGGCATGGAGGTGAGGCGGCCAGTGGCCCACCAGTCTCTGCCCTCACACTGGGGCTTTACAGGCTTGAAGACTTCTGGGCTCGGCTGTAGCTACCAGGAGGCCATTGGAGACCAAGGGTTTATCTCTTTTTTCTTTCCTTTTCTTTTCTCTTTTACTGAAATGCCTTGATTGTTTTTTTTTTTAAATTTTATTTAAACTTAACCTTGAAGCAGCAAACATAAGCTGTGCATCTACCTAAATGCGAAACGGGTTAATCCAATGCATTTCGTGGTTTTTTTCAAGCATTTAAGAAGCATTACTATAAAATTCTTATTGTATCTCCTGGCATAAAGGTCTAGTCAGGTATTATTGCTGGATTTTGATCAAGTGAGGCTGTTGAATTAGAGGCCAGGTTGTGCTTTAAGCAGATGTGGTGCTGCCGGCCTCCAGACACCAAAAGCAATCCAGTTCCCTCAGCCATCAGACCACGGGAGCCTGTCCTCTCCCCAAAACTTGACCGATGATACTGCCATTTTAGCTTCTCTCTGGAGTCCCTCTCCCCCATCTATCTCTCTGCTCACAGACGGGACGGGACGTCGCCTGCTTTTCCACTTGTGCTCAGGAGGGCTGGATTGGCCCTTGGATGTGACAGGAGTGTTTTGCTCCTCATATCAGCTTGTTCCCTTCTTGCAAGGTGCTTTCTCCCTCCGCAGCCCAGTCAGGCGTTTTTCCAGATGATTTGCCCTCCATGCCCTCCTCCCGGTGCCCCAGCTCCTCAGTGGCTGCTGTGAGCTCCCAATGGTTTTGCTACCCCCATTCCCTCTCTCTGTTTCACTGCCCCCAGCCCAAGGGCCAGGTTGTAGGATGGAGCCAGGTCCACACCAGTACCTTGCAATAGTAGGGTGAAACTCCTGGTCTCCTCTGCCGGCTTCCTTGGGGGTTGGAGAGGCAGGCAGAGCTCCTCCTGAACTGCCACCGTGGGCTGCTTGTGGTGCAGGAGATACACAAGACAGAGGTGAAAGCTAGGAGAAGGTTTGTGTGAAAAGTTGTCCTTAGTTTTACTATACATAATTTCATTTCCTCCTGGCCTGTGCTCATGTCCTGCCAGCTGCAGTCAGAGAACCTCTTCCCCAGCGCTGCTCTTTCTATTCCTCCACCCAAAGCTGGGTTTGGGACTAGGATGTTTGAGCCCAGGAGAAAGATGGGCACCAGCCCTGGCTTTGCTGCCCACCAGCTGCAGCCATAATCCTGTCTGCAGCTTCTCAGTACCTCTGTTCTGTCAACTCTTTTTAGCCACTTCTGAATCCCTCCATGAAATTTGCCGTGTACACACTGAGAATAGCATTGATAAATGCAATTCTCTAAAACAAAATTGATGGTTGTTCCTGCTCCCGCTCTCTTTGTATGTTTTTGTGAAGGTTTAGAGAGCGTAGAGCCAGCTGAGAACAGGGGAGGGAGAGCACATTAACAGGAAAAAAAGGCAACAGGGAAACTCTCATTGTACCTGAAAATATATTTCCCAAAGTACATCATGAAAGAAAGGATTGAGACAGAAAGGGAGAAGGGGACAAAGGAAGATTTAAATATGCCACAGGTGGGGAGAACACTAAAACCACCACCCACCCCAGTGCCAAAAATCTCAATTAAAAGGTGACAGGTGTGTAATTTTCTTTTAAAGGCAAAACTGCACCATAAAAGAGATGTTGGCAGGTTTAGAAAACAAATGCCAAACGTGTTCAGTCTTGCCTTTGAGCAGTGTTTCTTTTCAATTGTCTTTCGTTTTTGTAAGTTTTACTCAGTTTCCTGTGGTTCCCTTGCCAGCTCTGTCAGCGCTGGCCATAGATCTGAGAGATGTTGGCCCATCTCTCCTCTAACAGTCGCTTGACTGCTTTGCTTTGCTCAGGGCAAGTTACTTGTTCCCAAGCAAGACAGGCCCCTGTGTGCTTTAATTGCTTCACAGCCACTCCGGCACCAGCTAAGGTCACTCTGAGTGACTGTGGCAGCGGAGAAACAGCAGTAACTCCAGCCAGTGTTATTGTGACATTTTTAAAATGCAAAAGGAGTGTAGACCCAAGATAGAGCACTGCAGGCACCTTTCCACTTTTAAATAAACTTAGAGCAAATACAAGTGTAAAACTCTGCCATTGCTTTTTATGGTCTTGTCTCCTTTTAGTTTAAACCTCTTCTGTTCTTTTAGTTTAAACCTCTTCTGTTTAAGAAACGATGGCACATAGAAAGTGTTTCTGCAGAAAGCAAATACCCATATTTCAAATAAGGAAAAATATGAATTTGCCTCATCTATGCTCCCTGCTGCATTTGGCAATCCTCCCCATTCTATTCCTTCTCTGGTTCAGGTGCTGTTGTCTCCAGCAGTGGTCAGGCATGGCATGGGGAGTGAGGTCGATGTTGGAAGTCATCCTGGAAAGTGTTTAGAAATAGGTCACAGGACTTCACGAATTGTCCCACCGAAGAGTACAGACTCTTAAACCGACAGAATCTCTCTTCCTCTTTTAGGTCTGGAGGATCCTCTGTAAAATCGTGTTCTGTTCATTTCCAGTCATCCTTACAGGATTTCCCTACGAAACATGGCGCCCGGGACAAAAGGCTGAAGTTTGCTTTGGAGGACAAGTCACTCTGAACATCTATGCCACAGGCTGGGGAAAGCAAGAGGACCATAAAGAGGTAGGGGAGCTCTTCAGCCATTACATGGGCCCTGGCAATGGGGTTGCTGCTGAGGAGAGAGAGGCTGTGCCTCGGGGACAGCATGTGGCTCCTGGGGCAGTGAAGCACTTGGAAAGCACTTTTTGGATCATCTGCAACCTGACCCAGAACCAGCTCCTGCAAAAGACAGCCAGAAGATTCCCACTGGTTCACTTCTGCATATAGAGCTATAGAAACACGGATAGTACCTTTTTTGCATATTAAAGGCAGCTTTTTCCATGAAGGGAGAGAAATTTGGTCTCAGTGCTGTAGCAAGAACATTACTGCTCCTCACTGGGTTCGTTATCAACTACTTGCTTACTTGCTCTTGGAAACTTTTCTAAATTAGAAAATGTCTTCTTAAAAAAATTAGAGGGGAAGGTTCTCTCAGTCACAGAATCCAGGCTACGAAACCTCAAAAAAACCCACAAAGTATTGAGAAACTGAGCACTGGAAGATCAGTATCATTTGTAAGGTTGTACAGGTCCTTTTCTTCCCCTGTCCTGTCTCCTCCTCCCACTGTGGAATTCTTCTGTAAGGACTGGGTTTTACATCCTGATGGGAGTAAAGCTTCTATCTGGAAACATGGTAGATTATGCTGACTATTAAATAGATTTTTTTAGAGCTTTCTGGAGAGTGTGATGGGTCCCTGTCCCATTCGTGGATTCTCTGCAAACAGAGATCTTTGAAGTGGGGGGGGGGGTTGTCTTTGAAGTGTGCGTCTTCCATCCCAAACTGTGAAAGGTACTTACAGAAAAATTTCCATCCGCTCTTCAGAGAAATCTTATCCTAAGGATTTAGTTGAGGGTGGCACTCATGGCATTAGATGCAACCAGGCATGACTTGCAAATATTAACCTATTAAAGCAATTCATTCATTTCCTCCAACAAATGATGCGATTAAAAATGTGCCTAGGGAATGTTATAAATACACATCTATGACTTGACTTTTCTTCCCAGGAATCTCTGGCTAATCCCTAGTGAATGACCTGGCTCTAAGCTGAAACCATCAAATGAAAATGAACAGGCAAATATTTTAAACTATTGCTTTTTATTATAATTACACTGGAGCACAAATAAATAAGCACTAAATTATTTTAAAATATTGTCAATGCACTAAAGAAAGCTGAATTGATCTTCAAACAACATCTTATTACTTTAGAAGTATCAAAGTACATTTAATTACATCTTACCTAAAAAAATCAAGTACAAAAATGAAAAGAAAATTAATATGTATTTATACTGTGTATATAGAAACGGCTAATAATATATGGTTACAGTTAGCCTCTAGCTACTCCTTACTCCTACACAATCTCAGGCACATACCTGACAATTTCTAATGAAATATGAAAAAAGCAACATGACATTCAATTTCCAGATATCGGTAAATGTATTACATTGGAATGAACACAGAATGATTTCATTTTATTTAAAAACCCTGTCATTTAAAAACAAAGTGCCATTGTCCACTTAAAAATAAACAACCCAAACCAAAAAAAACCCATACTATTTTATACCATTTGCTTTAATTTGTCAAAAGGAGCAATAAAGTAGACATACATTGGCTAATATACGTAAACACATTTTTAGTGCAAGAATAACAAGACCTGTGACTTTACTGTGCTTTCTTGGAATCACAGTGCACTTTACACAAATTGCTACACTATAATGTTTAACTTCAGGAGTTTAAAGCAAAATAAGTGCATACCAAACAATTTCATATATACAGTCCTCATAAGTGTGTGTATATATGTGATCTGTACGTATATACAGATTGCATATTTATACAGACTACAGCTTTAATGACCGTGTGTAACTAAGCACTGTCATTCACCCTGTGACACAGAAACTGCTGAGACAATAGGTGATGTAGAAAATGTTTAACAGCGTTTTGACGGCACGCTCTCAGCAGCACGATGCACCTTTTTCTCAAGCGATGGGGTGGGCCAGCAGTCCCAGGACAGGATGGTGGCGTATGTCTTGCTCTGGCTCTCTCCGTGACCTTTGGAAACTACTCCACCTGAGCCTCACTTCCCTCCTCTGTAAAACCATTCTCGCAAGTGTGAGGTTTAGTTCACATTTCTAAAGTGCTTTGAAGGTAAGTGCTGAGTTATGTTTTACATTTTCATGTCCCGTCGCACTTCAAAACAAAAAGCCATTGTTTCCATGGGATACAATGGAGGTCTGGAAGCACATGGCAGTTATTTAGGAAGGACAACATAAACACTGTTGAGCAATAAAAGCAAAACAAGGAGTGGTTTTACGGTGGGCTAAGCGCGCAAGCAAGTCTGCTTACGACAAGAATGCTTCAATTAATTCCCTGATCGTTATTTCTATCCTGTATCGATATGAAAAGGACACAACACGAACAAACACCATTGAACACCTAACTGTTTACCTCAATGTTTGCCTTCTCCCACAGGGCCGGGCATTGCAGCGCCCGTGCGTACCCATGGGTCTGGACTGCGGAATCAACGCTTCGGCGGTAGGGTTTTAAAGTAACTGCTCCAGGACGAGACCAGTGCAGAGAAGGAGCATCTGGAGTGACTGAATGCCGGCTTTCGTTTTGTCACCAGAGGCCGGCTGCAGCTGGGGAAAGGGTTGAGCTATGTATTTCACGCATGGTTATGAAAAATGCTTCTCTTGCCACTTAACAAGGAAGATGAAGCACACTTTCTGAATAATGAACCTGTTATCTCAACAGATTTCTCACAACCAACAAGTCATCTTCTTTCCAGCAGATTATGGAACTTTGCGAGATCTCTGGAGTTTTTCTTCTGCCATTTTCTTTCTTTAAAAAAAAGAGAGTAAGCAGAATATACAGTTGGTGTCTTTTGGATGTAACGTGTTCAAAGGTTCCTTCACAGCCTCTGGGTTTTTTCACGTCTTCTCTCATTTTGGCTGCGAGGGGCTCTTTAAATCTGCATTTCAATTGTGCACCCATTCCAGCCACTATATATTCATAACACACATCAATATTTAATGTATGTGGGTATATACGTATGCACACATCTATGAGTATATATAGATACATGCATATATACATATATATGTGTGTACACATATGCATATATACATATACAATAATGCTAATATACATACACACATATAAACACACACTTCATCTTTTACAGAAATCTCAGTTTGGACATCAAAATATACATTAGTTAATTAGTTATAAAATATTTAAAAACTTTATTTCAGAGGCTGGAAAGAAACTACTACTGATAAAGCATTACTCAAACTCAAACTTTAGCAATATAGATTACAAAAACCTTCTAAAATTTGCTATTTTTGGTTTTTTTGATCAGCAGTTACAGCTGTGGCAATGCTGTCAATATAATTTCAAAGAAAAGCCAATATAACAAGAAGTTTCAAACAACACACCTTTTCTTCTCAGTGAATATAACATTAAAATGATTGTTTTAAAGAGGGACTTTTGTGCTACCAAACTTCAGACGCATAGATAGAAATTTAAATACACAAAATATATGCCATAGATCTTTTTCTCCCTACTCCACAGCAGTACAAGTTTCCCTCGTTCTCAACACATCCTTTAGGAAGATATTTCATCGTATGGATTTCACCCTCATCATCAGTATAAGCCATCTCTTTCTCCCGTTAAAACCAGGAGGTCATAATTCTTTGGTCATGACATAATATTCTGTTAAAATGGGTGTAATATAATACAGGAATGCAAGCCAATTACAGAAGCAGCCAGGAAGAAGAAACGGCATACCAGGGAGAACGTGTTACGTGGGCCTCTGCTTCAAAACCGCATGAAATCAAGCGGGATTTCCCCACTGGCTTTCAAGGGGTCTGAATTCCAGCCTTTATAAATAACACAAGGAAATCTGACAGCGTAAAGTAAGGATGTGTTGCTGAATTTAAAAATAATAAACATGTAAACAGATTTTGTCGCCTTTATTCTCTGGACCAAAGACAAACGTGGACAGGAACGGTGGCTGCAGTGCCACTGCCTTAACCTGCTAAGCGACTGGGTCTCTCCGTCACGGGCTGTACTATGCTTAGTCACAGTGAACCATGGTCTCTGCTAGTCAGCTGAATATAAGGAAGGAAGAGTTTCTGTTGCAGGCTTTTCTGCAGAAAATTTAGCTTCTTCGCCAAATAATCTTAGTAACTGATTCATATAAAACCAAGGGCAATTTATCCGATTAACTTTATGGGAAAACCGATGCAGAACACTTCACATTTTAAATGCAACTTGGGCATCCACATTCAGCACTCGTATTTGCATTGCTTACAGCTTTGCTCTTTCCCACCAAAACTCTCTCCTTTGTCCAGCCCTCCCCCCCAAAAGCTAAGAACATCTAACGAGTACGACTCTAGGTTAAACTTCTATAGCCCTAGCACCAAGTTGTTTTGTACATTGTCCTGTTCAACAAAACGTACAACCACATGCTTCTGTACAGAGGCCAAATCTAGGCAGGTAAGAGAAATAAAATGGTGGTGGCGGGGGGCGGAAACGTTAGAATACCACATAGAAAATAGGTAATAAAACAGTATAACAGTAACATTATATAGTAAAATTCTTCATAAATTTTTGAATTTATATATATATATGTATTTAAACAGTGTATTAGTTTGGGTATTTTCAATACATTGGTGAAGTATTTACATTTTGATATCTTCTGGATTCAAAAAAATCCTGGATAAATATGAATGCTGTAATCCAGTCCGAAACTTAAATCTCTCTTGATTGACAGGTGAGCACTGTATCCGTGTGGGTTTTTTCCTAGGAAGTTCACCACCTGCAGGTAAGTCTTAGATTAGAGCCTTTGCCTTATTAAGAAAGCAGGCTACCTGTGCACGGTGCAACACAGTGGAGAGGGCATCCTCCACATGCCTGTCAAATTGCCGTGTCCCAGAAAACAGTTTGTTGTTTGGAATAAGGAGGAGGGCTGTATTTCTTGGTCCCGGTATTCTTTTTCCAACTCGGCAAAATAGGCATGCTGTCCTGTTTGCAGAGTCCTTTTTCTGATTTCTGTCGAGCTTTTATTTCTTTGCAGAGGCAACGTTTTTTCTCAATCATATCCAGCATTGTATGGTCCCCTTGCAACCACTGCATACACGTCACCTATTGGAGGGGAGGAGGGGAAGAAAGAAAGAAGGAAAACGAAAAGAAGGAAAAAAGCATACAAATAACTATTTGGTCATAGACTGAATATTTCTATTGTTCATTTCTATTCAAAATGTTTCTTTGCAAGGTTAACATTACTCTTATCTGAAACACTCTAATTTCTTTGATGAACAGAAAATCTCTATTGCCAACAACAGAAATAAAGTCAGCCTTTACTTCTAATTACTACTTTAAGAAAAAAAAGGGTAATAAAAGGTCCCCTTTTTAACTTCTCCAGAGCACTGAAAGCTAATAAAGATAAATGTTTTAGGCAAACTAGCACTGGTCGGATTTTAAATGATGGAATACATTTTAGAAAGGCAAATGAATCTTAACAACATCCTTAAGTTGTGGAAATAAAAAATTTTATACACTGAAACCCAGGTTTTATATCACTTTCCAAATCCAATCTGTCACCATAAAAGCATGGCGTTACAACTTCTAAGCATCAAGCTAAATATAACTCTGTGTTTAATTTTTTAAAAACTATTTAATGAACTCCATGTGAATTATATGGATTAACCTATCTTATTTTGTGATGATATTTCATTAACTGGAAGGCACCAAAAGTTTAGAAACTCCATGTTTTCATGCATGTAGAATATTTGAAAACATGATCCTGATCCAAAAAAGAAGGTTAGCATATGTTTAGTTGTAAGTACATGTCACAGCCCCTCTAAGGCCTGAGAATGTGGCTTCATTTCAGTTCAGTGGGGTGCTCACATGATTGAAAATGTGTGTGTCTTCAAAGGCTTTTGGTCGGAACCGAAATCAGTTTCTAAGCTCTGAAAGAAACTTTCTAAGCTATCCTGAAAGGTCTCATTGTATTTGGATGACACACTGTATACCTGCAAATCAGAAAACTTCCTCTCAACACTTACTTTGTAAACTTGAAGCGATGTCTTGAGTCTCCCAACATTTGTTTTCCACATTAGTCACAAACTAATGTTTGTGTGCAAGTAAACGCACGCCGTATATTCGCAGAGGCTGTCCAAGTACATCTCTGGTCTTGTCATGAAAATGCACGTGTACACTAATACTTCGGCAGTGTTTTATGATTCATGAAGGAAGTGTATGTTAATAATAAATTAAGAGTGTCTGAGTACATTTAATAATGCATATGCCTTTTGTTCACAAATCTTAGAATGTCAAGCATGGGCATAAACCATGTTCCTAGAACTGGGGACTGGCCTTCTCAGAAGCCAGTATAGAAACTTCCATTGATCTCAGCAGTTTTCATCAGCAGCTTGAAGCATATTTAGCATTTACTGATAAATAGATAGAGAGAATGCTCAGACTCATATCAGGAAACAAAGCAAAAGTAATAAACATGAGGAACCCTACCAGAAAAAGTAATAATAAACAATTCTCTCAAACAGAAAAATAAACAGAATACAGAAATGTGTGTATTTTTTTCAAATATCTTTGTAAAAAAAGTTTCTAAGGAGTGACACAGGTTAAAAGAATTTTAGATAGAATCACCTTTCTTTATATTGAAACAAAACCATGCTTACCTTATACATTACATAGTACTTTGTGTAGAACAAGTTTAAATGACAAAACGTATTTTGTTCTAGAACATTCTTACGAATTTAGAATTACACAGGTAACGTATCTGCAGTGTGTCATAGAATCATAGAATCATAGAATGGTTAGGGCTGGAAGGGACCCTCAAAGGTCATCTAGTCCAACCCCCCTGCAAGGAACAGGGACATCTCCAACTAGATCAGGTTGCTCAGGGCCTCATCCAACCGGGCCTTGAACGTCTCCAGGGATGGAGCATCCACCACCTCTCTGGGCAACCTGTTCCAGTGTTCTACAACTCTCATGGTAAAAAATTTTTTCCTAATATCCAACCTGAATCTACCTCCCTCTATTTTAAAACCATTACCCCTTGTCCTATCACAACAGGCCCTCCTGAACAGCCTCTCCCCATCTTTCTTGTAGGCCCCCTTGAGGTACTGGAAGACCGCTATAAGGTCACCCCGGAGCCTCCTCTTCTCCAGGCTGAAGAGCCCCAACTCTGAATGTCCTCCTGAATGTCTGAGTGTCCTCCTGAATGGCTGAGCTAAAGTCCTCTGGAAGCGCGCTGTGCCTGCTCTTCCTAAATTGAATACTTATTTTCATTTCAGGAGCAATCTAACATTAACTACAGCGCAGGCAGGTACAAGGCATGTTATCTGCCACGGCCGTGAGACTTTCTTTGGTTGCCCTGATCCAAAACTCACCGACTGAACCGGAGATACTCCTCCCCACCCCTGGCTCAACTCCACAGGTCTTTGGACAAGGCTCTCCCTAAGGCAGATTTCCTGCCATTCTACTCATCAGTGACATGTTAGTACTTACACATCAGCGTCTTCATTTTGGCTGGGTCCTCCTATGTGGGGCAGGACAGGGACACAGCATGCACACAATTCATTACACAAAATATTCACGATGCACAGCTGCACGTCAGCTCCCGGGCTGGATTTGACAGCAGCAGCGCTTGAGTGCGGGTTTCCTCTTCTAGGCATCAGGAAACACCTTCTCTTTTATAACCCATCATGTAAGTAAACAGAGCACGTGCCAATACCAAATCCTTTTGGCACGCTGCATGCTCCAGTCACCAGGCATCGTCACAAGCACCGTCTGCAGCACGAACGACGGTCACCGCAAGGGTGTTACATCCACGTCACCCTGACTCTCGCCACTGTACTACACACAGTGCTGTTGCCAACACAGCGTCTTCTGGTGGCTAATCTCCTTCATGGGATTCAAGGGGCCTGAAGCAGGATTTTGACATGCTAAGCTCTAAAATACCAGTTGCAATTTCCCAAAGATAGAAATGGTGTTGCAGAATGTATCAGTTACACAGACACTCTGCCACTCCCTGCAAAACAGCCTCTAAAATAAACCCAAGTGTCGGCAGCTCCAAAATCCTTTTTTTATACTGGCCACCATTATTGTGTTGCAGTTAGTGGATCATTTATTATGAAGAAATTGAGTTTTTCCACTTCCCCAGACACAGATTTAAAGACTACTTGTGATTTTTTAAATATTATTTTTGTTCGATGCCTAAGTCCTTCACACCAGCATCTTCTTAGATGCATCCACATGGTACATTCCTCTCCTGTAACTACAAGCAGGTAATGGCATGTGCAGTGTGAACATGCAGAACTGGTATGGGCAAAGTCCTTTGCTAAAATAGCCTAAGTGAACACATATGATATTGAAAGGCTTGGGGAAAAAAGCTTAAAAGTGAGAAAAAATGTTAAAGGGTTTTATTTGATAGTTTTGCCCAGTTCTAGCGTTAATGTGGAACAAAATACAAATTTACTGAACAAGGGTGCATGCCTCTTGAAGTTGCCAGACAGACCTGAGAAGAAATCACCAGTCTGTAGATCAATGAACTACAGATAGGACAATAACCACATTGCTAATAATAATAAAGAGTGTTAACTCAATTTTCAGCTTGCCCTAGACAAATTACAGGTGCTAAGGCTCACAAGTCAGCACTCAACTCAGCTGTTTAATCACAGCAGTAACCCTCGGTAACTTCAGTAGGGCTACTGAAGTGTTTAATGCTAATGTGTTTAACACTGCAGACTTAGGCATAATCCTTCTTGTAATTGAACCGATGGCACTCAAGCTTATTTCCAGTACTAGTTTTTTTCGTATCCTCCCTCCTTTCTGGCTTCAGCCTGCTCTTCTGGTCATGCACCAGTTGCTGATATCCCTGCTATATCATAACAAGGGATTTGTTCAGTGTGAGTCAATGCACAAAAAATAATGATGTTACAACTTAATTTATGGAAAAAAGGAGAGCATTCATAACATTATACAGCTATACAGCACTCCTGTTCCTGAAAGATCTCATGGCATGTGAGGAACAGTACACATACTGCAGCATGTCAGAGCGTGGCTGCTGGTGTGGATGCAGGTAGACAGGCACAAAATGCATCAGCGCTGGCAGTAACGGCCAGCGAGACACAGCACAGGAGAAGCAAAGTTGGTTTTGACTGAAGTGTCTTGGCTCAAAGCCTGTTCTTACTGAAAGGGGAAGAAAGAGCCAGCAGCTAATGTTAGGATTGTAAGGAGGGATCTCCTGAAGACTCAAGGATGTGTGTCAGGTACCATGACACATAATCTTTGAACTATGAAATCTGCTGATTGTACATCGATTTTTGTTTTGATGGAATTTTTACTCATTGAATTATCTGTGGTCTAACACACATTTTTTTTTTAAAAATCAGACAGGGCAAAAGAGTGAAGAAAAACACCAGCCAAAGGCCCAGAAGTTTGGACATTCACCATGGAGGTGTTGGAGGTAGGCTCAAATCCTTGCTCCTAAGCAGGCTCCTAAAAGCTGTGATAACTTGGTGTGTAGGAACCGTACAGGAACATAGAGTGGTTGGAGAAATTCTCTCACCTGAACGTGACTGAGTGCAAGTGTAAATAAGGATGTCTCAGGAGTTCCTTGTAAACACACTAACCCTTTGATTATTCATTATTCTCTAGATTTAAAAAAAAATAATCTTCTTTAAAGCAAATGCTTGTTCCAAACTTGAACAACAACAAAAAGTAAGAAACTTCTTCCACTATACTCTATAAAACTGAATTCTTCTACACAGTTTTAATCACCAGATTTCTTGAAGGCCTTAGGAGAAACCAGTCTATGTTGCCATCTTACTTTTACTATCTACTCTTATTTTTCTGATATTTTTATTCCCAAAACATTGGAAGTGAATTATATTAAGATCTGTTACATACTCTCAGGTTCTATGTTGGCAGTGCCACGGAACAAGCAGTAATATTATAAAGCCATCTTTCAACTAGGAAAAAGCAACAACAACTTTACACATCCTCAAAACAATGCAAAATGCTAAGAAAACTTGAAAGCAGTGTATTTTTGTACGTAGGGGCCACTAGCAGCGGCCCTGTCTTTGTTTCTTCTTACCTCACAGGACTGAAATTTTGAATTATTCCAGAAAAATAAGTAGCAGTCCCGATGGTTTACAAATATATGTTTAACTTCAATTAGATTGCCCTGAGATTGATCACAGAACTGTCTTGGAGCAGAGGTTTGTCAGACAGAACAGTTCAATCGCCCTTAGAGGACAGGACCTGGAGCCAGAGGTCAGCACACACCATAGCTCTCTGCCACATCAGAATTTACTGAGAAAAGCTCATAATCCCAGGGAAAATTCAAAACAGGCTTTGGGGAAGAGACTAAGACTCACCCTTGCCAGGAACTCCCTGGTGTCACAGCAGACTATTTCTGTTTTTTATTGCCCTGGCACAGGCTCTGCCCCAGCCCTGGGCACCCTCACCACTGCCCGCAGAACGATGACGGCGCAGCTCCAGCCTGCGCTGTGCTGTGGCAGCCTGCACCAGAACATTCATGAAAGTGCTCGAAATATGGGTGTTTAAAGCAAGAAAAAGAAATGTAAATAAACATAGTTCTTTCCCCGTTCTTAACTAAGCAGGATAGTTTGGTTTGGCAAAGAGAGTAATACTTACAGATTGAAAAAGATAGAAGAAAATATTCTCCAATAATACAATTAAGCAGCTACTGACAGATACAACTTTGCACACCTGCTAGCTGTGGTCGCCAGGTGTAGCAAACATCTTGTATCTTGTTGGTGACTGCTCACAATATAAGATAAGACCGTTTGGCCCTTCAGGAACTGGACTTTCACCAGAAAGAGCCCCAGGGGAACTGCATCAGTATTGTGCACAAGCAGGTCTATGTAAGTTACTGAACACGTGTATGCTACTGAAAAAAATACGGCAATAACTGTAAGTCATACACAAACCAAATGACCCCATGTAGCATAGCCTTACCAAATGAAAAACATGAGGGTTGTGAAAAAAAAAAATTTGGAAGCAGGAAGGAAAATATAGAGCGAAAAATCCTCAGTACCAGGTCTGGGACTCTCATTCTTAGGTGTGATAAATTTTACTTGCTCACATGTGACAGATAAATAGCTACATAAATACATAGATAGATAATGCTCTCCCTTAGCAAAAAGATGTAGCTACATAAGTCCCGTTCACATCCTTCTGTCTCAAAATAAGCCCCATGTCACTTTAATGGCGAGCTCCACACACTGGGCAGGCAGGCGCCCTGCGCTCATGCCTGCACTACGACGAGAGGAGAGCAAGTGCCAGGAGAGATTCTGCTCCTCCAAAGTCAGGCCACAGGGGTGAGGTGTAGGTAGGATAAAGTCATGCTAATTCCTCGTGCTGCGAGGCATTGCAGGAAACCTGTCATTGAAAGGTGCACTATAATTTTTCACACAAGTGTCTGTGAAAATATGTGCTGCTAAAAATGCCATGGGGGAGAAGAAATATTTGAAATATTGTAGGCAGCTCTATTACTAGTCACAACATTAGAAAATGCTGCCAACTTTCATTCATTTCTGAGGAAGCGTTTCTAACATTTGAATTGACCACTTGGTATTTCATGGTCTAGACACTTCTATGAGTGGGGGTGGTTTTTGTGCTGTATGAACTTTCAATGACCTAAAAAAGTACTTTCCACTATAGTTTACGTGAGGGTTTTAGACAACACTATATCCCATTCAGCCGTTTCTCCTCATGACATCTTGGCTGGTAAGTTCTTGGTTTGCCTATTTTTAATGCTGCTGGTTTGTTTGAGGTGAAATCAGAAGCTCTGGGCAATAAGAGAGCCCCACGATTCAGTGGTGCTTCCATAATTTTTTCCTAGTACTACAGGTTCCCACTTACTGGGCTGAAATTGCAGAGGATATGGGGCCAAGGAAGATGCTCTTCTCTCCTGGCCCTTGTGAGTGTCTCCCTCTCCTGCTGGATGGGCAGAGGGGCTGACTCTTCATTTACAGGAAGGATGGGGAAAACCATATCACATGTATGTGATCATGGATGTCACATACTCTTCTTTGTGACAACTGCATACTACAGATAAAGTGAAAGCCCAGCAGCTGATGGGAGGCTATAACAAAGTGATCTTAAACCAATGCAAAATGTAATGAAATAAAAAATATCAGCAACATATGGAGGAGATTAATAGAAACGTCTCCTGGATCTGCAAACAAAGCAATATCTAATAGTGCAATCTGTGTGCAGTGCTACACATCATTCAGCAGAGCCAAGCGTGCCGGTCTGTTTTCGCAGGCTACAGTAAGTGAAGAAGAAAGGCTTTCTGAAAGCCACTTACCATCCTCTGGGAGGAAAAGGTACTCCCTCCCTCTTGCCTGTTCTCATATAGGAGTTTCCAAACTCTCCTTCCCACTGAAACTCTTGCCGGCAGTTTCTCTGGTGCAGACGGGTCCCAGCCACCCAGCCAGGTAAGGTATTTCCACTTGGGAGGGTGTGAAATCTCACTCCTAGAAGGCAGTTGTGTGCTACAGGTGCAAGTGGTGGAGCGCTATGTTAAGTAGCAACAGTTACTTCAGAATCTGCTATCTGATACTCTTAGCTTGACGTGGAGGTCCTCTTAGCACATGTTCACAAATAAGATGTTGTCCAAGGCAGGAGTTCAGCCAGAATCAGGTTTCAGAAAATCTGAGCAGCGAGATCCTCACCCATTTGAAGCCAACAGGAATGTATTGGCTAACTTCATGGGTCCAAGAATGTGACTACAGTTTGTTCAAACAAATAGGAAAAAAACTCCTCAAATAACTTAAGTCTTCAGAAGAGCCCTTGGAAAATTATGTTGGACAAGATTTCTTTTACTAACCATTAGCTGTAACCGTTGCACTGCAGTTGAATGTTGCTACTTCCAATGGCTGCAAAAGTCAGTAAGTGAGGGTAGAACTACAGGCTAAACCTGCAGTCATTTCTTTCTCTCTGACAGAGGTACTCTGGAATAACACTGCCATGAAAGGCAGTGTAATCGGGCCTAGGATATTTAGTCATTCATATAGCTCTGTACTGCTAACTCGTTCTCCTCCTACTGTTAAATTCAAAACAACAATTAATTATTAATACAAAGGGGATTAAAGGTAACAACAGTATGTTCAGGAACACACAGGATGTGCAAGGTGAGCTGTGAAAACAGACACTCTCCATGCAATTCATAGTGCATGGTAACACTGCCCAGGGACACTGCATAACATAACTGCAAATTCTTCCCTAGAAGTGTCTGGGGTGTTTTCTAGAAGGTGTCCCATGATGCCAGCAACCACACTAGAACGATCCCGTGCACCCACATACTTGCCTCACAAGCACAAGCACACGCAAGGTGCTAAGCGTTACACAAACTACCTTTTCCGGCCTTTCACAAATTCTTCTTTTTAAGGGACACAAGTAACATCTCTATTTTCCCTCTAAGTACTTGGGAAAGAATTGCCCCAGCACACTAGTCTTTACATTGATAAAACAGCTGGGTGGGAAGGAGCACTTTGTAATCTTACCCAGGACAACATTTAACATTCAAAGAATTCACTGACACCTGTTATTTCAACTTATGAAATTCTATATGCATCACCTTTTAAGGCTATTGTAACATTTTAATTGCTGTGTTTAATATTTTGATTTATATTATTCTAAATTTCTAAACTTCTGGAAATATGTTTTCTTGCAAATGATACTATTACAGAAGAAAAAGAGAACTACAGTCCCTGTAAAAACTCTTCAATCACTTCATGTAATTATACTATGCAGTATCGTATGAAAATTCTGGACACCTTTTTTCAAACACAGGACTCACTAAAAGACTTATTACATTGTCTTGTGCTCTACAGCCTGACTAATCCACCACTGAAAAACAACTGTCAAGAATCTTTGGAACTCCAGGAATTCCCAAAGATTCAAGATTATGAGCAATGAATACTTATCCTAAAATTAAATTAGCAAATGGTTAGTAAACCTTCAGCACCTCTGATTCCAGACCTCCAGTTTCATGATTCATTGCTTCCAATTACTAAATGTCACAGTTACTTTATGCAGAACCAGCCCTGCACATACTCCTATGCCTCAAGCTTTCTGGTAACCCTCAGATTATTGCTGAGGCTATCAATAAAACAAACTTTAAATGATAAATCCACCGTCTGCTTGCCATTTTCATACTGGCAGTCAGTCAAGCTATAGATCCTCCTGACCTTGCATTATAATCTTATTTAGAAACATGTATTCTTCTCATCTAAGGTTTTTTTTTAAAGAGCAAGCAACTGTCTGAAATATACTGCTTGATCTAACGTTAGTTAACACATCCAGTAAATGATAGTACGTTTAAAATTAGAGAGTATAAAGTAATTCATATTCAGGATATTGTGTTGTCTCATGCATCTCGTTTATGCAATGCATCATCGCAAAGCACATTCCTACTGAGATCATTCATGAAAAACCAAAGCTTAATCCATGCCTTTGCTAAGCAATAAATGCACAACTCAAGCAACCACCATGATACATCCTGTCGTTCACTGTAAAATAGAAAGGAAAATTCAATATTGTATTAGGTCAATCACAGGAGGGACAGAGGACAGAATTCTTTGCTAGAGCTCAGTGATACAGAGACCTTCTGCTAACCGCATTTTGTAGTACAGCACCTGCAGAGTAACACTCTAATGTTCTAGTTTTCCTTGAGAGGTCACTAACCCTGTCTCCCCACCTCCTCCTCTTGCTGGAGGTTGCTGCTCTGTTGCATGTGAGCCTTAACTGCTCACCTCTATAGTTAGAGGCAGTGACCTCAATGGTCACTACAGCTGGCCCTGCTTATGACTAAGTAACCACATCCACAGTGCAACACACCTGTAAGTAGCGTTTCTTACCCTAAGTCATGGCAGTTTTGAAAAACTGCCAGATTCTAAACCTCCTACTGAGATGAACAGCCTATCCCCCTTTGCATTAAGAGGTGGCATGGAGCAGTGTGAGCTGCCGGTAGGCAAGATCCTTTCCTCCTCTTTTCCACCCCTGTGGACTGCAAAAGCTCTCATGTTCGAGGGAGCTGAAGGCAGCAGGGTGCATGCTCTTGATTATTCCTTCTGGTCACCCACCAGAGGCCAAGAAGGACCCAGATATCACATATGGAAGAATGAAAATGAGTGGAAACAAGACCAAGACTTTGGAAGAGTGAAGAACTATGAGAAAGTGCACATTGAGGCCAATCCTAAAGCTACAAAAATGTGACATGTAGGGACATCACAAACTCCATTAGTTTCCCCATTTTACTGGACCTCATTTTTGCCAAGCTAAAAAAACGTACGTGAGCTTCAGTGCTCTTCCTATGGAAGCCAGTACTAGAACTCAAGATTTAACTACCTTTATTGATTGTGACAGCTGAAGAACCTCATCTCACCCGTTTGCCAGCAAAGCCCCTAAGACTTTACATTTCTCTAGCATTTTCAAGAAAATGGTCCCAACAATAATTTAAAAATAAAAACATATAAAATGATCAAAATAATACATGGAGGGAGATTGCGTCAATACTGAAAGGACTGGTGCCTTCAATTCTTCTTGTTTTGTGTTAGGTGATCTAAATACACAAATATCTCAGTTACAGAGAGTGAATTGCTTTGCAGGTGAGAATTTCTGAAATATGCTCCTACATTTCTCCTTTTTTGATGGTGAAGTTGAGTCAATGATTATTTTCCTAGATTAAATGCCATTTCTCAAGTATTGTACTGACTGTATGGGGGAAAAAAGGTTTAGGAAAGCATGACTGAAAACACCACTGAATGTACAGAGATGATGGTATTCTTGCAGGTGGTCACATCTTCCTTTTTAAAGATGCATAAAACCACAATTAAAAGACAGAGTTCTCCATTTATGATTAATTTTTAACTCTAATTTGAAAAGCAGTTAACAAATAGTTACTAGAGTTATAAACTGTAACTTCATACACTGAGAGTTTCTAAAAAATCCAAACGTCTAAGAGCCTGCCTTAGTATAAGATACCACATCTGCTCTACCCTCACAGCAACACCATGCAATGTCATTTATATCAGGAATTGCTAAACAAGAGTACTCAAATCTAATATAGACACGATTTCCTGACACACAGAGCAGCTGAGATGCAGGCAAGAGACTAAGGCTGGCATCTGCACGCTTTAGAAAAAGGGATTCATTGCATATAGCGGTTCCCTGTACCTTATTTCTGTTTCTCTGTTCCAAAGGCAATCTCCAAACGGATGGAAGTGGCTGATACAGCAGATGACACTGATTCAGTGTTAACTCATTGAGAAGACTGCAACAGACTAAACCACAAACACCTGTCTGATGAACCCGGGCTCTGCTCACAGGGTCCCACGCCCAGAGTGACCAGGCAAACTCAACTTAGCCTACGACAGCAGTATGGGTTGAATTCAAGTTCAGACCCCCAAAGCAGGAGGGAAATTTAAATAGCCATCTTCAAAGGAACGGCTAATGACAATGCATGGCAAACAAAACATTCAGTTTCATTGTAACCTGTACACACAGATCACCTGTAACATCAGCAAACAAATTGTCAAGCAGCAAAAACGTGCTGGTGTTCCCTGATTATGTTTGTGGTTTAAAGTTTGGTGCAGAAATCAAGTAAGAGTCATGATTTGGCCAACACTAATTTTAAAAATGCATATTGCTATTATCTTTTCTCCTTTTTAGTCTTCTCTATTGTGATTATAAACCCCAGATCGTAAACGTGCTTTTCCAGACTGTGAAAAAGAGATGGGCCAACCCAACCCAAGAGTCCACTAATTGCCACTGACTTGCAAAGGCTGAAGATCAGGCCACTGGTCTATAAACACTGAGCTCCATCAGCACAACGTGTCCTTTCCCCATCCTGTTTTTTGTTGAGAAAAAGCATTCCTTGGACATTCCAGTTATAGCTTATGAGTGAAATAGGAATTTACTGTTGACATGAGTGAGGTCGGAATTTAACCCTGTCACTTTAAATCAAAAAATTAAAAGGATTTTCTGTTCTGCCATTTAGTTGGGGTGAAGGCTCTTCATAGCAGTGGCTCTGTGATCCTAAAAGTTCCTTAGTGTTTCCTGCATAAAGATCTGCCTTCTGAGAATTCTCTGAGTAGCTGCTGCCACTCTGCTGCAGTAACTTACTACACACTGGGGCTGGTCTGGCTGGACAAGATAACACAATGACAAAATTAACTGTAAAGGAAAGAAATTTGTCACTCCTAAGTTTCAAAGAAACACAAACGATTACCACTGAAGCGCCAATTCAGTGAAGAACTTAAAACACACGCTCCACTGGAAAATATGTACCAGTCACCCCCTTGATTTACAGGGATATTTTGCTATTTAAGACAAGCCAGTGTTTTGCTGCCTCAAGGCCAGTTAACCGAGCCTACATACAGTTGTGTGGTGATTAAGAGCAATTTCACAAAGGGCTAATAAATGATTGTTAGCTGTTTTAATAAATGCTTAATCAATTGGCAATTATATGTTACTACGGACTGCAAACTGTAAGAGGTTTGACAAATAGTGTCTGTAATGTTCCTATAAAATTGACTCAAAGTATGGCAACTTCACCCGTTCCTAAGGCTCACCCTCACTGGAGAAACTTGTCTTTCCAGCCTAAGGCCCTTCTATATCCAGTATTTATATGTGCAAGATGGGTCACCCCCTAGATTTATTGCAAGTCCCTCATGTGAATAGATTTGGGATTTGCAGCACAAGAGTTCAGCTGGTTAAGGACATTTCTAAACCTAGGAGCACTTGACCAGCATAAGATAGAGCGAACCAAAACTATTCAGCATGGGCCATTACCAAACATTTTTCAACCGCAGGAAACTGCCATGAGAAACACAAATATATTTGCAATTCTGGATCTGTGCAAATAATTTTTCTGAAGAACTGGAAACCTTAAAATTAGTAAAAATAATAATCTTTTAAAGTTCTCATTTAAAATACATGACATTTTTATTTTCATTGTTTAACAAGACAAAATGAGAATAAAAGTAGGTTATCAAAAGTGGGTGCTGGCATTCGTACTTTTTTATCATTGGCATACACATAATGTATATGAATAGCCACACATTTCTAGTGAAAGACTATGAACAAACACACATACATGTACAGAGATATATAAACATACTATACATACATACATGAGTGAATATACATATTTATGTGCATACAGTATACAGACAAGATACTATACAGGTACAGTAAGTGCAATATACTGTATAAGGCTATACAAACACCGAAAGATTCTGGTGAAATGGTAACAACCATGAGAACAAAGCTTGGATGGTTTGTGACTTAACGCAGATGGTGAGGAAAACCTTGCTGTTCCGTGTCATGTTTTATGCATCGGGCACGCACAGTTCGAACAGAAACATGGTACAATACATTCAGTTTGTACACAAAAAAGGTACGACAGGTGGGAGTGCATGAAGGTAACTAAAATGCTTATGAGCAGACAAATAAGGTTGTTCTACCTAGAATACAGGATGTTTGGTTCATTTACAGAGAATGCCTATAGATAAACCCATGCTTTCATGAATTCATGCCATTTTTATTTCTATTTTTTTCCTTTAAGAATATTATAAAATTCTTGCCCTGAGTTAAACATAAATATACACATAAAAAGGGGGAAAAAAGGGAAATTGCATGCTTCTGGGTTTTTTTTTTTTTGAAAATATTTTCTTAACCAAGGCACGATGTCTTCAGTAGTGGTTGCAAGACCATTTAAAATAAACTTAGCAATTGCTATTGTTCTGGTACTGCATCCTTTTTAATGTGACTACACTAATTGTTTGCACACAAAGGTCTCAGAACAAGTTTTGAAGAGAATAAGTAAGTTTATGAGAAACGCCTGAAAGAGAGATTCCCTGAAGAGGAAGGAATGCTACCAAATGAAAATCCTTTATAGGCAACTTACTGATGTTTCGACTGAAATTATTTCACATAAATTACAGTATATATTTTTTTAGTATTACTTTATTACCCATTTTCAGTAGAACCATGTACAATGCTGTAAGAGCAGCTAAAAATGACATGAAGAACTTCCAAATAATGTTTAGTTTCTTGTTGTAGGCAGCACAGTGATCTCGCTGATTCAGTGTTTTCTAAGCTGCAGGAGTTACAACTTAGGAACACTTGCTCGGTAACACCAGAAGGCTTTCAAGGCGTGTATCTGCCCATCTCATTGACCTGCGTAAGTCTTTTATTGGAAATATTAGCTATTTGTTTCTATGTATGTCATATTAAAATCTACATACCAATGTACAAGTCTGACTCTCAAAAGAAAGGTCTAGGTGCAATGGCCAAGCTTGGCTGTTGCTCCCATGTCCGAGCCCTCTTTGCAGAGCTCCAGAGGTACGCAGTTCTCACCAACTTCTCACCAGCTTCCAGAGGCTCTGGAAGTAGCTCACCTTTCAGGGAACAAACATCTCCATTATGGTGCATCAGCTGTGGTATCTGTCCCCGTATGTTTCTGTGTTGAGCTAAGACTTTTTTTCAAAGTACTGAAACACACTCTCCCAACACTATCAAAAACAGTCACAACAACCCACAGACCACACAGATGAGATCTCATGCCTGTCCTACGCCTTTTAAAGAAACTGTAACTCCTAATCTGAGAAACAGCTAGGTAGAGACAGTAAAAAAAAAGTTGAGTGGGAAGTGAAAACCCTCATAAATGCTATATTTCATTCTTTGTCAGAATATTGTTGTGTTTGAAAAGTTTCAACAACTTCCATGAGGGAACAAGCCTCTTTCTGTACTCTGCTGGCAAGTGCACAAAGCCCGTGCAAGAGCAAGAAGAGATCAGAGAAAGGGAATGGAATATTCTTCCTCCCACTCTCTTCCATCATAGCTGAAATAGCACCAGCCAAGCCCTGCTTGAGGGTGAGAAAAGGTCTGAAGACAGATTCTAGGCCTGGTGCTCAGAGACTGGTCACTCTGTTCCCATCTCTGATATCCTCCTTCTGTGGCATTACTTTTCCTACAGCTGACCTGCTTTCACTCGTCACTGCTTCCACCCTGACACGTCTTTTTTGTGCCCAAAACCCGTGCTATTGAGCGGTAAGGAGAAAGAGAGCCACTAAAGCCATGCCTGGACCTTGGGACCTCCTGCGACTGCAGCACGTGCTTAGATCCACTTCTACCCGGCTTCCCCGGTGCCGTGAATCAGAGGGCACTCGGGTGGCGTGAGGGCCTCTGAGCATGCACTCGCTCATGCTCTTCAGTCAGAGTCCTGGCAAAGTAGGACCCAGCAATGAGTGACCTGCTTCTGCTGCATGACTGGCCCAGCTGAATGCTGAAGAAAAGATGCTGGGACAGCAGCAGAGGGGCTGTCTGCCAACAGAAAACGGCTTTGACACAGTTACTTCTCATGCCAATCAGTCAGGCGTGCCTTAGAGGTGAGGGATGATGGATGGGGAAATTCCATCCGCTTCCAGGTTTGCGTTTTCTTTTCTTTCTTTCTTTCTTTTTTCAGTAAGCGTTCTCTGTTTGCAGTTTGCATATTTAGAAACAATTTGCACTGCTCTGGACCCAGGCACTGATTATGTAAGACCAGATTCAAGCTGAAACTCAACACAATGCAATGTGGAGCCTTTCCTAAAGCATTAACATTCTTGCTGTTGCTCTCATCCAAAATGTTGACAGCATATTTAGCTGGACTGACGACAGTGGAATTTTGCCTTCGTGTGTGCAAGATATTCGTCCTTGCAGGGAAAAAAAAAAAAAAGGAACTGTGTCAAGTAATCCAACGGCTCCCTCTCGTGGACATGAGGCTGTGCTGCACTTTATAAAGGCACAAAAGTACACTCGGAAATCCAAACTCACAGATTTTCATCAGTGCAAACTCCCAGAAGGCTGTGTGGCACTTTAGGACACAGCTCATGCTCCGGAACTTCTTTCTAGACGGTGGAAATCAGTGACATGACTCATTCCCGACTCTTGCGAACATCCAGCCTGAACAAGAAGGCAAAACACTATGGCTCTGGATGATTCAGATTTTGAAGTACACTCAGGCCACACGCTGGTCAAATCCAGACATCATCTCAAGGTAAGAGTTGGTCCGTGTCCCATAAGTGAACCGCTTGTGCCAGGGGCTTCTCTCTCTACCCCACCGGGGGTTCTTCCATGCCTGTCCATCCTCCCAGGTAGGAACCAGAGGAGTTTCCTTCCTTTCCTTCCTCCCAGCTATTTGCAAAAGCAGCATCTGCAAACTTCAGTTTATGTCTATGTTCATTTGGTTTCACCTACACAGACACTAAAGACTCCTCTATCGGAGGAGGAGGACTTCTCCATGAGAGGGCATTTGTAAAACATTCCTAGTAAAATTTATCTGGTTTTCCAGTTTTACACATTCAAATGCATTTCATTGTATTAGTGGCATATAAAACCAATTAAAATCACAGTCAAAGATACAGTAGATTGCACTCCAAATAGTTTTTGCACTTTCTGATTTCACATCAACTGAAGCTTAAGCAATTCCTGACAGTCGTATTCTGGCCAATCTACTCCCATCTGCAACTGCTTACTTTCTCATCTATTACACTGAGCTTACAAATCCTTGGGGTAAGGACAGTCTTTGTTCTACAGACATTGTCTACCAATGCAGGGACCTCACTTATGACTGTGACTCTCAGACACCACTGCAGGCTTTATTGTCGTAGATTTTAGTGGCTAACATTAAGCAGGTTTTGGATCAAGTGACTATCCCAAACCTTATTAAAGGTGATGGTTAAACATAAGGAGTAATTAAGTCCCTGCAAGGGAATAGCTTCACAGGCAAAAATAGAAGCTACCATCCAAAGCAATAAATAGTGTATAGAAAGTCCAGACCAAAAGCCCACAGGACTCTGATTACAGAGCGAGAGGCATGGGACTGTTTCCACACTGTGGACATACATTTTGAATTAAGAAAAAGATCAAGTATCAAAAAGGAACCACCATAATCTTGGCTCCAGGACCACAGAGACAGAGATCTCAGAGGCATTGCACTGGCTGAAGGGGTACACTTGGCATTTACACACAGGGAGAAGAAGAAAATCATTGCCACCATCCCATGAATTGTTTCATATGTTCCGCTATTCTATATCCAAAACACACCATAGAATTTCAAAACTTTAGAAAATTAGAGGAAAAAAGAGGGACAGAGAAAGCCATACCAGAGTGGCAATTAGCACAGTAGTTAGATATTCCTTTTGAATAGGAATTTGGGACTGCACCTCCCCTGAGATCTTTAACCAGCAGCCCAGGGGGATCTTTTTTTCTTTGGCCCAGAGAGCAAGTAAAACAGAAGTTGCTTTTTTCATTGCAAATCCTTCTGCATTACTTGAACCACAGAACAGAATCACTAGAGTTTGATACTAGTTTCAGATTGAGATTAATTACAGAGTGCATCTAGCAAAGATTTACAGTACTGAGCCATGACACAGGTTTCTGCTATGTAGCAGATACAAATTCTCTTACTAGCACTTTTTTTTTTTTTAACCATTTTCCTAGGATTCAAACTGGATGAAAGTACTTCAGTCTACAGAGTTCTCCATCTACCTGTGATAACTGTATTTCTTTCATATAATGGAAGTTAAAAAAAGACTGCTGTGATCAGACATGGAACAGCAGATCTTGATTTATAGGTGCTCATTTTTCAGCAGCAGAATTCATTAAACGAAGCAGTCAGGAACTCAGCCCTGCTATGATGCCTGACGACTGCAGGGTGTTTACTGACTGCTTTGAACTTTTGTACCTTATTGCTGAAGAAAACGGCAACTATAAGCTGAGAATAATAGAAGAGCACAGATGCTTTGTTTATGCTCGCAGAGTAACAGAGAGCCCATAGGCTTTCAGATGCGCATTTGCCAACTAAAGCATGATAATGTCAATTCATTGGGGAAGCACTTTTTCTAGGTGCCTGCAAAAATAATTATAGCCATAATAGTAACAATTTACCCTTCTTGCATTCCTTAATTATGGGGTGAACACAATGCTTACAAGGCATACAAGGACGACAATATGCTCTGTATACACAGCTAAGGTTTGAAACTTTAAGAGCTGGGCTTGTGATAGTTAGTCGACCCAGCACAGTTATTCACGAACTTAGGCATGAGACAAATACTTAGCTGCACTGCTGAAGAGTATTCAGTGCTTGGCAAAATTCAACTCTAAATTATTTCTCCAAAGTTTTGTAAATTTCTTACAATTAGCTTATACTGCACTTAAACTACAGGGTATTGCTCTAAGAATGCATGTGGAGACCAGCTAAATATATATCTCGGCTCTTTCTTTGTTGTATTTCTCTTCCATCATTCTTCTGTTTTAACACGGAAAAATTAGAATATGTGTTTTGGATTCAGTTGCCCTGAAGGCAAGGTCTCACATCAGTTTTAACGCTGAATGTTTTTTTCCACAATAAAACGCATGTGTTTTAACTGCGTTTCGGTTAGCACCTGAACATTGAGTCTCAAACAAAACGTTATCTAAGCTCTTGCATGGAAGAATTTGGGATTGAACAGGTGAGGCTGGTGCGAGCCTCCTCCCTCCCTGCTGCCAGCTGGTGTGGTGCCAGGCGGCGCGCGGGCACGCAGGGACCGGCGGGGACGCGGCTCACAGCCGTTCCTGCGCGGTTCTGCCCGTTACTCGGCGCAACGCTTCTGATTCCAGCCAGCAGGGAAAGGAAAAAACCCCAACACATCAAAATCACTCTTCTTAAATAATTTCCCTCCCGGACAACTCGGGAGACGTTCCTATAGGATCCGAACAGGCTCTTACCTTTCCCTAAGCCGTGCAGGGCTTTGTCACTGGCACTGGCAAGCAGGAGCCCCGCCAGCCGGGCAGAAGGGCAGCGCCCTCGCTGCCAGGGAAACCCTCCCGTTCCGTTCCGCTCCCCTCAGCGGGGACCCGCTTCCCCAGCAGCCCAGGGCCGCCGCCGCCGCCTCCCGCGGCACCTCGGGGCGCGGTGCGCCCCGCCGAGAGCCCCGCGGGGACCCGCACGGACACCCGTGGGGGCGCGGGCCGCGGCCGCCAGGCGGCGCCCTGGGCTCGCGGAGCGGGGCCGCGGGGCGGTGGGCGCCTGGCCCCGCCCCCCGGTCACGGCAGGGATGTCACCCGCCCGCCCGGAACAATGAAGCGACACGAACCGCAGGCAGACCCGGTTCTTCTCGCCGAACCGAGCTGCCCGAGGCGCCCCACTGCTTCCGCACCTCAGCCCAGTCCCGCCGAAACGGCCGCGCTGCCCCAGGCGGGCACCCGGCTTCACGTTCCCGCCTCTGGGAAAAATAAAGCTTTTCCTGATCCTTTCGGATTTTCCAAATCGTTCATTTTGAACAGTTGTTAAAGTGCGTTCTTGCCCAGGACTCCTCCGGCACAGACCCAAACAATAAAGAGGATATTTCCTCATGCTCTTGCTGAACATAAAGCAGCGCGCACCATCTCAGACCAAGTGGAAATAAGCACGACAACAAAATCCCTTCTGTCGCATATTTAAAGTAGAAAATCTGCCTTCTACTTCCCTACCTACGTTAACACGTTTGAAAACTATGCTGGAAAAATCCCAGTCTCTTGCTTTCGGGACTCTGCAAAGCTGGGATTTCCATTTCCTTAAGGAAACAGCTTCCCTAGCAGGGTCAAACCCCAAACCCAGGAGCCAGCCCACCCACCCCAGCCTGCAGTCTGCTGCTCTCTCCTGGGCACTGCTAGCGAGTCTGACTACAAAGCCCAGCAGGAAGATGCCAAAGGCATGTCATTTGCAGAGATTAACTGTAGGTGGGACCCAGCCATATCATCCGTACAGCTTCTCCCTAACACTCAGCACTTGTGGATGAAGTCTGAAAAGGTATAAATATAAATGTCTATTACCTAGCAATGGAGATTTAAATGACTGTTACCTGGTCAGTGGTAAATGCCCAAGAGCCTCTAACATGTACAGACCAGGAATGATCCCAGCTAGCTTTCCACAACCGACTCAGGTGGTTAAATTAGGAAAACAAATTACCAGGTTATGCGAGGTAACAGACATGCAGCTCTACATGGTCACTGAAGATTTAGATAGGTGAATCCTCTCTGCAGGCACCTCTCTTCATATGACCCACAGGGAATCTGTAGTATACCCCTGACAGACAACTCAGAGGCAGGTAGGATAGATCTCAGCTAAAGAGTGTGCTCAGTCCTTTTTACAAGTCTGTTTTAATTTTTAGCTACCTAAATCCGAATCTAAGGAGACAACTTGTATCTAAAATTCTTGCCTATCAAAGATAAGTATTCAAATAAACTATTGATGGATTCACTTCATTTGGTGCAAGACAATAATTACATGGTCAAGTCCATTCTGTGAACAAGGGGCCTTTCCCCTTTGGTATATTATGTTCAGATAAATCACAAAATAAGTAAAAGCTCTCCTCAGTTTTGGAAAGTAAGCGTTAGTTTGTCCATCATGTGGGCCTTCTGGGTCATGTTCGCTGATGGGGTCATATGGGGGAAGAAAAATGCTGTCTTAACTTTCTGGGGTTCAGGCAGATACGAGGCAAATAATGAACTGAGCTGCATTTAAAAAAAAAAAAAAAACAAAAAAAACCAAACCAAAACAAACAAAAACAAGCCACAAAAAAATTCAGTGTTGATTCTGATATATTTTTCTAGCTTTTTCTTCATTTCCTCAATGCAAGTTGAAACTCCTTAATTCATAGCTGTCCATATGTCTTCATTCCCTCCTCTGAGTTATTCCTTCTAATCTCAGTATGGCTTCTGGATTTTACTTTGATCGTCACTGTAAGGTTTAAATCTTCTTTCCTTGCTTAAATTGGAGCTAGATATCACTGCCCAGTCCTCACAAGAAGATACCAGACCTTAAGAAGCATGCGAACTTTCAGAATTAAGATAGCATACCTCGAGGAGCCGAGAGTAAAGGACAGGGCTGTCTTCCCCCTGAAAAGCAAGTAACTCATAGGCAGCATGAAGAGAGGCTGCACAATTGTAGATAAAGTACACGGTTTTGTGGAAATCGGTCTGAAAATAGGCTCTACTTTGCAGAAAAACTGGAACACCACATTGTAACTATCAGAAGCTTTGTTTTCAAAGGTGTTATTTTCCTTCAGATGGTGGATCTTAGTTATAAAGATGCACTGCTGTGCCACTACGCAGCTTACTACATGTGCTTTTCCAATAGCTGTCTACATCTTAATGAAAACAAACTTCACTTTGCAAAATTCATTTGAGGCAAAAAATCCAGAGATAGTTACATTGACTCCTTGCTCTTAAAATGGAAACCAGTGCTTTTTTTCGTGTGCTGAAGACAGTTTCTGAGAAGCCTGCCAGTGGGGACCTAGACATGATGTTACATACATTAAAAAATGAATGCGAGATGCTCTGCTCTCCAGCAGAGGGACTTCCACAGTGCAGGTTGCTTGAAACATTTTCTTCTCTTGTGATAGACATGCTCAGTGCACATGTATCCTGTGCGTGACAGGGATTTTTGAGTCCATCGATAGAGTGTAATCCTTTGTTACCCTGAGGTGAAGATGTGGAGAACGACAGGATCCAGAGAAACAACGCTGTATTGCAGTGATACCTCTGACTCCAAATTGCGCTTTCTTTACACAAGTGAATGATTTCGTCCACTATGAGGGTCCCCTGATACGCCTGAGCATTTACCACTGCAGGTTGAAACACCTAACCATGCGTGCTACAGGAGTCTCAGGCACCAGCACAGAGGCTCCAGCAATATGGGTGATAAGTTATTTACTGGGGCATCGTTGGACCATGTTTATTGTACTTTATAAACCTCACATGGTGTTTATGTTCTCTGTTTTCTACTGTTCTCTGTCCACTTGGATGGTTACAAAGCACTGGTACTTGTTTTCATTTCCATATAAAGGCCAAACTCACATAGACTTCCACTATTTCTAATTTTATTCACACATTTCTTATCTCTAAGGTATAATTTACTGCACTTTCTAGAACAATTTTCCATTCCCTGTAAGCTCTCTGCTAAGGCCAGAGAACCTTTAGAAGGCATTACGTTCTGTGATATCTATAACACTCCTCTGCTACTTACACTCTTCTTTTTCGGATGTTTACATTAAGATAGGTATTTTGGAAATACAGATATATGCCACTTCTGTACCGCAAATATGTTCCACGCTTCTGCCATATTACAGTTCCAAGCTCTCCACTTGACTTCCTCTGCTTCTTGCTTAATTTCTTAAACTTTGTCCTTATACAATCAAAAACTTCAGTTCCAAGATAAACTTCTGTTTATCTTTCAGTTTAAATCGAGTCAATTCATTACTTCATCCAAGGTTACTTCCTGCAATCAGCTCTTTCAAAACGCCCTCACCATTTACCAGAACTAAGTACAGAACGGTACGCTCTCTGTCTGGCTTAGCATGTTGGTAACTGCTGGCTGCTGCTACAGGAATTTTGAAGTGTTCTCTATCAGAGACCAGCCACATAATTCATCTCTGCTTCTAAGTTCACTCTTTTTATTTGTAAGTGATCACTATAATGCTTACCATCAATACACCATAAATATGTTCTGTGAATATTGACTGGTTAATCCTCACAATTCCTATACCAATAAACAAACAAGAAAATAAGGCACAGGGGACTTAAATGTCAATAGTTACATAATTACCCAATAGCTGATTTGAATTATAATTTATGTTTCCTTAGATCAGACCTGGTTTTAATTACTAAGCATTCTCACCACTTCTGTAGTAAAAATGATGGGCCTTGAGAGCTCAGTTGCAAAACTCAACTTTTTTCTCAAGTTAAACATTTTGGAAAACATGAGTTTGGGATTCATGAAGATTTGAGAAAACCGATTAACAGTAACCTGCCCTTTCCCAGATGTACTCCTCTATGTTGTATCCCTGTATCAATGTTAGCTGTGCCCCTCTTGTCAACAAAGAGATGGATAACTGGATGCATCCTCTTAATCTTTTGGAAAGTCTAACTGCTGATTACAATGTGGTTAAGGAAACCAGTATCAATAAAATCAATAGCCACAGTACATAAAAATAAACACCCTGTATGCCACCATCCATCAGATTCAGAATGGGCTAACAATCCAGCTATTTCTAAACACATTTCACCTGTCAGATTATTTGCACATTACGATACAATAGGTGTATAAAGAATACAATCAAAGTAATATTTGTATCTGCCGTGGAGATATCGAGACTTATCTTCACTCTGGAATCAAGGTCAAATCCACGCTTTTAAAAAATTATGCCATCATAATAAATGACAACTTAATAGATGGACAGTAAGAGACCGACAGCTTGAGGGGAAGACTTATGGGGAGAGAAACCTTCTACCAGTTTTTCTTGTTTTTCATAAAGCCTTGTCCATACCATACATTATTCAATTAACAAGAACACTCTCTATAGTCACTTGAAAATTCCTCTTATCATCTTTGTTCCTTTCTTCTGTATGAAATGAGGTGGATTTTTCCTCCACAGTTTCAGTGAACCCTAGCTGCAGCTTCTAAGAGGCTCATTATCTCTTCTATCACATCAGCTTCTGCTTTCAAGGCTTATTGTTTAGCTCTTAATATAAACTGAGATACTAAAATCCCTTCAAAACACCCAAGGTGCCTTTGCCACTGAGCAACCAGCAAAAGCATCGTATCTGCTGTAAGACCCATTTAATCAAAAATCATATACCACATGAACACTGGGACACTCAAACCCTTCGAAATACAGATACCCTGATTCCTTCCTTAGATGAAGGAACACTTGACGTGGTATTTAAATGGGCTGTCATTTTGAGTCTCTATTATGGATTTGATTTTCTTTTGTAAAATATACTTTAGAATGCACAAGTTTCTGTTAGCTGTTGTGTCTGGCAGGGCTCAGAAGTAATACAATGGCTTCTGTTTCGCAGGTTAAAGAATTTTAACCTGTGTGAGCAAGGATACCCAAATATAACCTTCCTAACAAGTAGGTGGCTGCCTAGATTGAGCAAATCAATCTTACTCTTCTGGTCTCTACTTTGGTCAAGACCTTCTAGAAGCAACTCACCACGCCACAAACAATTGAAATACGTAATTATTGCAAAGCAGTCCTCAGGGAGTTTTCCACCCGTATCTCATTGACATTCAATAGGATTATGGGGACTAATTCCCTGAAAGCCCATCAAAAATTCACCATCTAAATAAGGGTGTTTGTGTGTGTGAGTACGTATATGTATGTGCACATATATACATACGTGTTTATGTCTCTTTGTACATATATATACCCACACACATACAGAGTGATGTGTAGGCCCGTACAAGTACGCACAAGCGATACAACACTGAAGTGCTTTGAGCTTGACAGAAGGCATTCACGTTATGTTTAAGTGAAACCTCTTCTCTCAATTGCTACTCAGCAGTTAGTTCTGTCAAACTAATAATACAGGTCTGCACAGCAAAATGATACAATATCAGTATTAGCATATAAAATAAAGGAAAGTACAGGTTTCCCATGTCTTTATTTCTTTTCCATTTTCTTGTTATTGGAGAAATTTGCCAAACCCAAACACTTTCATTTCTTTCTCAAGGGTCTTATGTGGCATTTTGGGTTTTAATGAGGAAAAAAAAGTATCTCTGTTTAAGACACAAGGAGATGTTACCTCTTTGATTTGGTTTTGATTCCTAACAACATACAATAAATATAACTACAGTAGACTATTTAATAGTCCTGTAAGCATTACATGGCCTATAGCTGAAGAGAGTCTAGCTGCCTTAACTAAACAAAATAACTTGCTGTAAGAGCAGTTTTCAGGACAGTGATAAATCACAGTGTAATACAATCATGCATTAAGCTCAAAACAAATGTGAGACTGGCACAAATATTAACATACAACTGGGCAAAAGTCAGGTATGTACAAGTCATTGACAAACATTGGTGCAAGTGCTTTAGACAAGACATTTAAAATAAATTTACATAAAAACATAGATAAATTTATCAAAGTTTGATAAATTTTAGAGACAGTAAAAAAGTACAGAAAACATGAAAAAATAAAACCCCCAGCCAATTCATACAGTACAGTTTTACTACATTTATATTACAGAATGAAGACAGAAAAGGATACAAGTAATTAAGAGCAAAGAATATGCTACTGGCTGTGGCCAGTGGAGTTTCATTGCCAATGAGAGATGCGCACACACAGATGCACGCACACACAGAGAAAATAAAGACAAAAAACAAAAAAAACATTTACTATAACAAATGACAGACACAAAGGTGAGAAACATTCGGCACGTTGCAGCACATGAAGTCATTCACGATTGGCTAACGATGGTACCTGGCTCGGCTGAAGATCACTGGCTTGCCTGAGGGGAGTAACGGACGGAGGAGGCACACCTGATGTGGACGCAGACCGACCTAATCTGCAACTCGCTTTAGGCTCTGCAAAGGAAGAGAGAAGAAAATACACCAGTGAACAGGAGGTGCATTGCTGCTGCAGTAAACCAAAACATGGTGGACCCAAGACTGTCTTGAAATGGACAGGCTTGGTTTCTAAGTTAACCCCAGGCTTGGTTTCTAAGTTAAAATCTTCGGCTGAATCATGAACACGAGTTGAGGTCAGACGAAGTGGAATTAAGACAGAATCCATCCCAAGTCCTGGCCTCTTCCTCTCCTCTAGCATCTCTGAAGCTCAAGTATAGAGCATAAAACAGCAGACAGAAAGCATATAAAGGAAACTTTCTTGTTGCCCCTGCCAGTGCCCTTTTCCACTCCCCAAAAAATACAGCAGTGATTAAACAACTTGCAGCAGCTTCTGGTTTCCTCTCTGTATCCCAGAGCTGAGGGAGATGGCAGCCCAAAGATGGACTGTGCTGAGGGAAAGCATGAAATGCCAGAAAATGAAGGAGAGAGAGTATAATAGTGTTGAGAATAGTGTGGTACTTGGGGATTTGGAATGATACCAAAAGCACTTGGAAATCTGACATTAATGGCTGTGAATTGAGAGACAGAAAGTAGGAAGAAAGGAGAGAAATCAGAACATCAACAGTGGCAAACTCTGAAGTCAGTTCTCCAGAACTGAGGCGATTACAGAAGTGGAGGCTGCCTTGAATAAGAAGAGAAAGCTCTATTCCAGAGCAGAATTGCACAGATATTAGTTCTTTAGTTTTACTTCTGCTGTTGTACATGGAGGCATTTCTCAGAAGGCTCCCCATCGACTTCCAGCACTGATTACTACTGTTAACATATCAACACGAAGGTGACCATGCAGTTCAAGCATCCTGGAAAGTTTTTGTCTGTGAGCTACGCTGACACCAGGGTGCTATCCCACAGTATTCAACACTCCACACCTGGTCTAGAAGAAACTGTCTTTTCCTGAGAAATGGGTCTGCCTGTTTCTGCCTGAGAAAAATATTTCTCCCTACGTTTCCTGTTTATGGCCAAGGAAACATCTCCTCTCAACCCATGACTTTTGGCTCAGATGAATGTGTTCATTCTCCTCATGTTTTATAAGCCTTCCTCCCAACCATGCACCTGTCTCTCCTGTTTAGTGGGCAAACACTGAGAGCAAGGACCTTTGCACTCAGCAGGCACACTTCGTACAATAACAGACTCTCGATTTTAGCATCAATAGCAGTGCTTTACCATGAGCAACAAATAATTGTAATAATATCATGCCTCCATACAATGGGTTTACGGAATTTCTCCTATTCAATCTTGTGTTTTCAAGAACAGAGGAAAGACCTACACCTTGTGCAATCCTGGTTTAGCACGTTTGCCTTTGAAGCATTTTTCTCATATATCTTGCTTATGTCTCTCCGAAATGTACTTTCTCATGCCTCATTTACACTGCTGCTTTGTCTGTGGTTGTTTTATACTAGTTTCTCTATTCCCTGAGTGGATCTCTATTATCACTAGCCACTGGTTGGGTCATTGTTTGAAAGGAGTAAGATGTCCATCACTAGCACATCCTTAAGGTCACTTGGCACACCGTGGAAACTTGAGGACAGCAGGCACATCATGCTACCTACCAGCAACATGATGAAATGTGTTCTTCCAACCTCACTGATGCTTTTTTCATTGTCACCTTAAATGCTTGTTTTCCTTGGATGTTTCAGAATTCAATGGGGTATGGAGAAGAGCTATCCACTTAAGCTGGAGCACTTAGACCAATAAAAGCATCTGTATGGGTGAATATTCATCAACTAAATATTAATAGGTTGGTTAACATCCAGCTGGCTGAGCAGCAAAAATATTTATGCTGTTCAATGAATACATTACTCAATTCACTCATCCCTAGTCAGTCTGTAAACATACCACGAGTCAACACGGCAATAAGCATGCAGAAAGGAGCAGACTGATCTCCTCCATAAACAACCTTGCATTTTGTACATTAATCTCTTAGTTTGCTTTTTTTGGACTTGGGCAGTTATACTGAAGGTTTGATTAGATTTGGTTTTGTTCT
Source organism: Tauraco erythrolophus (assembly GCF_009769465.1). Classification (NCBI taxonomy): domain Eukaryota; kingdom Metazoa; phylum Chordata; class Aves; order Musophagiformes; family Musophagidae; genus Tauraco; species Tauraco erythrolophus. The sequence continues at coordinate 10,803,923 of NC_141475.1, read as the reverse complement.
GATTTCACACTGTGTGCCAGATTTCTGACTGTTTCTTTCAGTAATATAGATATAATAAAGGATCTCATGTTTGTTCCCTCTTGGAATTTTGCTGTGGTTCCAGAGAGGACAAGAATTGGGTTTTTTTTTAGTTGTTTTTCCCTACTGCCAAATAGAGACTCTGTTTTGGCTGTGACTAGCAGAATCCGACACCCAGCATGTAAAAAACTCCAAGGCATTGCCTGCCATTGCTTCTGAACTGTTTTCTCTGCTTTGGGAAAGCAGAGAGTAGTGTCATAATTTCCAATTTGGATATATGTGCAACAACAAGAGATTACCGTTTCCTTGCCAAAGAGACTCCTTTGATCTGGCATCAAAGAAATAAAACCTATCACACACAGATGAAGTATTAGTTCCTTTATCTCCCTGTAATATATTTTACAGTACTAAGGAAACTATTGTGATTTCCATGGGCGTCCTCACCAAAAGAGGTTTCAGAGATGGTTCCATCTAGCTTTTTTTAAGTTGAGGAAGTTGGGTTACGCAGTGAAAGTGAAATGTTGTCGGGTTTTTTTAATAGCCATTTCATTGGTCTCAGTGGGAATATTTTTAGACCAAATACTCTATTCTGCTGTAATTAGTGCTCTGAGTAACATCTTCACACTGCACACTACTGTGGGAAAAAAACATCCATACATGGTTTGTTGCATAAGCGATGCCCAAGTCACTGCTCTGTATTCTGAACATGTTATTTTTCAGCTGCGGACAGCTTATTCACTGTACTGAGGCTAACTGGATTTTGATAACTTCAAAATAATAATGATCACTTCAAATAACAACTTCTGCTTTGGGCTATCTAAAAAGTAGTAAGAGGTCTTCTTGCGCAATTATGTCCACCATCCAGCCACTTCCAGTGTCTTTAATTCTTGATTTTCGTATTTTAAATGGTCATTTCAGCTTGTCTGCAAGGTCTGCATATTGATACTGGTTCTGGTTCTAGAATGAAAATGGGTTTTCCTGTTTACTGCTGAGAATCTTGAAGGAAGGACAACTTCTGCCAGCAAATCTCAGGGATAGTTTTGAGTGTTTAATTCATATTTATCTCATGTGGATGATATTGAGACAGCTCAGTATTAACGTCTGAAATAAGTAGTCTTGAGACCTCTTAAGAAATCCTCTTTATAACAGTAATGTATGGTGTGGAGCAGTTTTATCGGCCAGCCTGGTAACACATAGGAAAGGCTCTGTCTGCCCTCTGAGGAAGACCCATTTGCTCAGGGTCCATGATAATGTAAACTAAAATACACCTCGCTCCATACTGATAAAGTTAGCATGGCACCCCATCCCTGCACTGTGCTTCACTGTGCAAGTGGATCCAGATCCACTCCAAACGCAGGACTCTCTGCATCCACAGCCAGGGGCCTTTTGACACTGCTGTAAGCCACTCAAATGCTGACAAGGGCTAACAGCCTACTGCCAAGCTAGGGAACTCATAGGCATATGTCTAAGTGCTTTACTGGGCTGGGGCCAGGGAACGCAGTGCACTTGAGTAGCCATGAGAGATGCCTGATGCAATCAATGGGCAGCGTGAGGTTTGAATTCAGCAGACTGTCTGGGTAGCTACGGAGCTGCATAACATATTTAGCTATTGTATGCACAAAAACGTTCATAAGATTCAGTTGCTATAGTTAACTGATGAAAGTTTGGTGGTATTATTTTGCACACGTTCAAATGACGCATCCCTCACGTTGTGCCATATTATGAAAAACGGACTGCTTGCTAAGTGCCTGAAGCATCTCCAGGAGCCAGGCACAGATGCAGCGTAATGCTGGTAGGGGATGGCTGGTCCGCTGTGCCTCAGTCCTGTCACGTCACCCACAGCAGCCACAACACTCCCCGCAATGCCAGTGGTTGGAAACGCAGCCACCTCAGCATAAAGTAAAGCCACACATGAAGTCAGCTGCAATGGGACCAGCATCAGTGGACTCCCAGGTTTAAGCTGAGTCCTGACAATGCCAGTAGGATTACACATGGACATAAGCAAGCAGACAGCCCCAAAGGAGAGCATTAAGGGTAAGAATTTTAGGAGAGTCTATACAACACAGAAATACAGGCTTTCCAATCACAAATAGGATTGCCTTAGAATTGTGTACTTAATTATGTATTTAAGCACTCACATAAATGACCTGTTTTCCAAAAGTGCAAGTGCTGTCATAGTAACTGAAGATGTAGAGGTCTGACTGATTGCATTTGGAGCAGGAGATGTTTTTGGATTTTCCTCGATAAAGCAGAGTGCTGATATGTGACAAGATTTTATGGAAATATTTTTGATTAGTTTTATACTAATGTGCTATCGTTTTCTATATTTTCCAGAAATACAACAGCTCTGCAGGATTTTTATTTTTGGATCTTAACGAGAAGAGTTCTTTTATTCATCCAAGGAAGACTTCATTCTGCCTATCCTAATCTTAATTCAAAAAAATACTCTGGCTGTCACTTACATTGGAGAAGCTTCTTATCCTGTCACAGTCTCTTCTTTGCACATGAAAAGAGAAATATTACTTATTTGCTACAGCTGCCAAGAAGCACATTTTGCATTAAACAACGTGATGTGACAGGCTGCAAGTAATCACATGCAAAAAAGAAGAAAAAAAGAAGAAAAAGAAAACATGCATACTGGAAAAAAAAAACCCACCTATTATCATCATACTGGCCTGGCCGTGTTGGTTTCTTAAAAAGAGACGAGTAAGCTGAAACATAACTTGAAATTATGAAACCTTCAGGGGGAATAAACTATATAGTATTCTGTCACTTAAAAAAAAGTATTTAGGACTTCACCTGCAGAAGCCACTTAGTGTTGAAATAGCACAGCATCATGTCAAACTGAACTGTTTTCACAAAGGGAGCACTGAACCTGTGGGACTCAGTGCTACTAGATATCCACAGGTCAAAAGATTAATGATACTCAAAACCAAGTCAAAGAATAAGAAAAATCATGTCTGTATTAGATGGGGTACGTTTTAAACTAAGATTTGTCCTGAACTGCCCCATCTCAGGTCTATGTCAATGACTGAGGCAACGAGGTAAGGAATAGTCATGTCCTACTGGCAGTACCTTTTCCTTAAAATTTCTGAATTCTGAAGCTTCCGACATGGACTACTGTCAATTCTGGGACTCTGGATCAAAAGGACAATTATGTATTGTTCCAAATAGCTGTAACGCCACTGCTGCAGAGAGCAGCATGCACTTCTACAGTTAGGCTCTCTGACTTTGTGTTCCCAAACCCTGGAAATAACACCTGGCTCACAGTGCACTGGCTTGATATCCTTAGTGTACAGCTCTCAGTATTACTCTCATTTTACCTTAGGTGACAGGTACTGCTAGGGGAGAGCTTGTGTGTGGAGATCATGAATGACCAGTGTAAGCAAGGTCTGGAAGTACAGCATCCTTCATCCTCAGAGTCCTTCACTTGGGGTGTAAAAACCCCAAGCATCGCTACAGGCTCGGGGAAGAGTGGCTGGAGAGCTGCCTGGCAGAGAAGGACCTGGGGGTGTTGGTTGACTACCGGCTTGATATGAGCCAGCAGTGTGCCCAGGTGGCCAAAAAGACCAATGGGATACTGGTGTGTATCAAGAATAGTGTGACCAGCAGGAGCAGGGAAGTGATCCTGCCCCTGTACTCGGCACTGGTGAGGCCGCACCTGGAATATTGTGTCCAGTTTTGGGCCCCTCGCTTTAAGAGAGATATTGAGCTCCTGGAGCGGGTCCAGAGAAGGGTGACTAAACTGGTCAAGGGGCTGGAAAGTAAAACTTATGGGGAGTGGCTGAGGGAGTTGGGGCTGTTTAGCCTGGAAAAGAGGAGGCTGAGGGGAGACCTGATTATGGTCTACAAATACTTGAGAAGGGATGGTGGGGAGGTGGGGGAAGGGCTCCTTACATGATCACCCATCATGATGGGTGATAGGACAAGAGGAAATGGATATAAGCTTAGTCAGGGGAGATTCAGGTTGGATGTTAGAAAGTATTTCTTCTCTGAAAGGGTTGTCAGCCACTGGAATAGGCTGCCCAGGGAGGTGGTTGAGTCCCCATCCCTGGATGTGTTTAAGAAAAGGGTGGATGAACTACTTAAGGATATGGTTTAATGGGAGATTAGGGACGGTTGGACTGGATGATCTCTAAGGTCTTTTCCAACCTAGAAATCTATGAAATCCTGGGCTGGACCTCGTTGGGTAGGCATCCCAGTAACATATACCACCAGCATTAAGTTGCCTTCACTTGGAGAATCTTTGAGGATTTGATAGCACAGTGATACTCTGATACTGCCTCTGAGCAGAAAATTTAGGGGTTGGTGGGTGTACTCAGTCTTCTTTGAAGGAAGCAGCCCTAGCTAGCACAAACTGGTACTCTGCCGCTACTCCCTTCTTGTATCAGCGAATGTATCTTGCACCTTGGGCTTTGCAGGCACTGCTCCATTTCAAAAGAGCCTGAACTTAACTATTTATTACTTTCGGAAACCCACAATACTAGCCAGTAATTCCAGTGAAGGGTGGGCATTTACTCCCTTCCTGATTATCTACAATGTTTTCTGCTAGAATACTAATGGGCTGGCTGAGTGACAAACTGATGGCAATTCAAAAACAGGGCACAACCAGAGAGTAGAGTATCTGAGATGTAAAAGGCAGTGCAGTGTCTGTCTGTAGCAGCAGGTGGCAATGCAAAATGCTTCATGGTTGCAGTTAGGAAAAAAACAGCAACTTCCAGAAAATACTCTTCAAAGCTCCTGGAGTGAAGTGATCAGAGCCTTCTGTTTCACAGACCTCATTTGGCTGTTTGCTGCAATCGCATTGACTTTCCTCCTAAATGCCAGCATGCCCCCAAACCACTTACACTGCTTTCCGTAAGAAACAATAGGATGCCAAGAAACAGAAAGTGACCTTGACAAATGATGTGACAGATGAGAGAACAATCAGGCATTAGAGACAGTGATACCCATGTGCATCTGACAGGCCAGGCTCATTTGAACAAAATGACCAGAAAGCTCGAGATTGTTTGGACATGGCTAATTCCTCCTCTGATCTTACTAGCAGGTGCAGAGATGAGCAGAACCCACAAAAAATCAGTACTCTCACTCACGTATTCCCTTGGACCATGCCAGTTCCCAATTTATCTGCACCTCAGCAGAGCTGTCTGTTGAGCACACATGAGAAGACCTTTCACATCCTTTCTGTTTTACGGCTGAGCAATTCAACTCCATTTTCTTTAAATTATTCCAACACTGCCCTAATAAATGCCTGTACCGGTGTGAACTAGGAGGTAGGCAGCAAACTGTGGTGTTTCAAGGACATGTCCACACAAAAAAAAGTTTCCTTTTTTCTCTTATCTATGATGTTGGAAAGAGAGCAATGACAACTACTGGGGACAGCCCTGATTTTATTTGATCCTGTGGTAAATCTCTGTGCTCTCCTAGCACAGAGTTATTCTATCTCCTTGACTCCAGAAAGCATTTGTATCCATATAGATGTATTAAATCTCCTTGCATTCTGTTACAGTTCTAATTTAATGGGAAGAATGAACCGGTACAGATCATGTACAAGTTCATTGAGGAGAACTGTGTACAGCATTTTTGAATGCAATGTCCTACCCATTAAAGGTAAAACATGTTGCTCAGGCAACAGCTAGAGACATAGGGGAAAAAATATTCATTGCAGATGAGAGGCAATATTCATCAAATGAAATGTCATAAAAACTGCAGGGAAAGAGAAATCATAATCAGCTCTCAGATTTTAATATTAAAAAAGGAGTCAAAATGCAGTCCATAAAATATTTCCATAATTTTTCTTTGACAGTCCTAGCTATGTAAGACAGAGTCACAGTTAACTAAATCAAGGCATGATTCAACAACTATTACAGTTTGCTGATGCCAAATGAAGATTGAGGCCAATATGTTTTATCTGTTTTTGGAGATCAACCAACTCTTTAAAATAAAACTGATGCAGGAAGGTTGGAAAGAAGTGCTATATTTTGCTAAGAACTTACTCTTTAATTTTAATTTATCTTCCATTTTGCTCCGTACTGTCATCTCGCAGAACTGAAAAGGTTGGTACATACCTTTGGTCTAATTATCAGATGTCCTGACACTTTGATGTGGTACCTTTAAACTCACCCTTTTACCTGTATCAGCACAGATGATGCTCTAATACACTGGGAACAGAACTTTTAACAAAACTAGGAGCTAATCTGGAAAATTCCCACCTTCCAGGATGCTTTGCGAGAACAAATAAGTAAGAAAAGGCAGTAACACCCAAATATGCTGTGCTAGAACCATGAGATTTGCAGATAAGTCACTTTTGCTGCCCCGGGAAGGACTGTTTCAGGGGTCCATAGCAAGAAAAGCTGGACTACATGATTGCTGAAAATGACCCATCACATCAGCAAAGTATATTCGAGTTATCTGCTGAGTTTGAGGTGTCATTTACAGCAACGCAGGGAAAATGAGAGTCCCATAATCATACAGGGATGCAGTGCCCTGGGTGAGGAGTGAGCATCTCTTCTACCTTGGCACTGCAAAGACTCACCTCTGCCACTGACTGCCCAGCAGCTCTCTCATGCAGGAATAATTTCTTGTTTGAGTAGCTCATTCATGGTCTTACGTTCACTGAACATTGATCATGAGGCTCCAGTACTGCATATGCCAACAGCATAGTTTAAAGCGGGTATTTTTCACAATCCCACCAATAAGAAATGAAGTTCCTTTTTTAAGTGAACTGTCAAATCTCAAAAAGTAACCATGCAGTGCTTATGCCAGAGCTATACTTACCTGTTTATAGATGTCCATTCGTGTATTAGTTCTGTTCATCTTAGTCAATTTATAAAAAAGGCTGTATTATTTTTCATGGTTTATGGCAATTCACTATCTTTTAAATAGAAAATTTGATGAATAAAATGGATAGTTATGAATGTGAGGCTTCTGAAATCCATAGTCCATTTTCTAGATATTTATGTACAAGCATAAAGCAAAGGCTACCTGTGTCCACTCACTGTGCGTACCAGTAAGACAGCCTTGTTTCTGCACAGTGCGTTTTTGTTACTGTATGTGATATCTGAATTTATAGACTTCTCTCTGAGACGCCATCCTGGGGGTGCCTTTGCCGTAGTGTCCCTTTTCATTGTCAGGTGGAATTCCTTATGTATTTTAAAACAGATAAACAGCATGTTGACATGCTTGTATTACCTGCTACCACCTCAGTCCTGTTTCAGTACAGAGCACAAGCCGACAGCACAAGGCTTATCAGTGCTGCAGTTAATGGGCAGTGCAGATTCCAGAAGATATTTGCAAGTCTAAAGAATCCAGATGCTGACCTACATCTGTGTATCTTTAGGGATCCTTCAGCTCACAAGGAGATTAATGAGATCTTCCCTGCCCTGCTCCTTGACATACCTGAGCTGTTGCTTCCAGCCAACATGGTTGGACTGACAGAGGATCTCCCCAGCCTGCTGGACACCACAGGTGGGCCTGGCGTTCCATCCCATTCCTGAGCTTTCCCTGGCTCCCTGGAGGAAGCTGTCCCATGATGGCCTCCCCTCTCTTTGTTTTCCAGCTTTGGTAGTGGTTCAGTGCTGTGACTTCTAATCTTCAGCTCATCTAGTGGTTCTACAAAATACACAAGTGCACATTTCATTATAGAGTGTCTGCTAATTACTCACATCATATAACAATCTTTTGCTCAACGTTCCATATATACCAATCATAAATCTTTTAAAGGCAATTTATATCACAATTTTGCTGTCTAGGCCTAAAACCTATAGTTTACGCAAGTTTCAACACACTTTTTAATTATAAAACCATACACATTGCAGCAGACGAATAAAATGTAACTTCTCTGTTACAACTTTTATATGCCAGGGAAGTATTTTTGAAAATGCTATCCTATCAAACTATGCTTTTATTAACAATTTATGAAAATAGTTTAATTCTTTTCAGCTGTCATTTTACTGAGAATAAGAGTTCTTCTTCAGGCATTTTTTAAGGAAGCTCTCTCGTAAGTCAACATATCTTTACTCCTCATAAACTCTAATAAAAAGCACACAGTCCACCAAGCTGTCCAGTGTCAGTATTTTGGGTGTGCCCAGCACCATAACCTAGGGAATGAAATTTTACTTCATTGGAAAATCCTTGGAGTCCGAAAATGACTTTCTGCTTGCAACATCATGAGTCAATATAAGGAGGAGAAATTAAAAAAAAACCACAGTTGAATGATTTTTCAAGCGAAGCAGTGATGTCTGTTTTCTTCATGGTTGGTGATTTTCTGTTCTTTTCTCCAGATCCTCATTTCTTTTCTTGCAGGTTGAGCAATGCAACAGAGAAACAATGCATTCTTGATCTTTTCCATCTGTAGCTGTGAAAAACGCACACAAAAAACTAGATACAGAAGAAACATTAGCTTATTTTTAGTTATAACAGCTAATTACTGTGCTAGTCAGTTATTCAAAGCTTGCTGAACGGTTTGCCTCCTTTCAGTAAAAAAAAAAAAAAAATCCCCCTGAGTTTGTAATTTTATACCTCTTATTTAAGACCAAAGACATCCTTACATGATACTCTCAGTTCTAGTCATTGAGGTTTATAAAACAAACTCCTGATATACCTTAATTTCTGTATGTATCCACAGTCTTGGAATTCACACTTGATAGAGACGGACAATCTTCCCTTGAGCCCTAACTCAAAATCTGTTTGTGGCTACAAGGGACATTACAAGACTCGGGAGAGCCAACAAAAGGGAAGGTGCCAGGAGCCATTCGTGGGCAAGAGATGACAACAGCTGCCCAGGGGCCCCATGCAGAATGGCAGTGGCCTGGCTGTACCGGATTGGCAGAGATGCAACGGCAAAATTTGTCTCAGCAGCCACTTCCTCTCCCAATTATCCCCATGGCCAGAAGCTAGGACTATCCAACAGGAATTGCCACTCAGATGATACAGTTCCAGAACAAGAACCACATTCAAACCACTTTAATTTGGGTGCCGCTCAAAAACCCACACGCTGTTTACCCTTGCTACAGCAAACAGTGGAAGATGCAGTAGAGACCTCATCTATGCACAACAGTAACAAAATCTCACGTTGTTTTGAGTTCTTTGACATTCCAGTCTGCAGATGAACTTGATGAGCAACAATACAGTCATCCTGAAGTTTCCTCAATGAAATGTCATAGAGGAAACACGGAAAAACATCTAACTGGATGTGCACTATGCGATCATTAGTGTATTTCATGAATTACTATCAGGTAATAGTAAAAATTAATGTTAAGGATATCATAACAGAACCGGCAAGATTTTTTTTTTAATTATTAGTCACAGTAGTAAGACTCCATGCAAAAACAATAAAACAACCCCAATTTAGCAAGTTTCATAAACTCGATTCAGTGACATTTTTTGTGACAAAAACCTTCAAAAATCAAAGCTCTTCCTTGAACTTTTAGGTCAACTTACCTACTTTAATGCATGCAAAAAGACACAGTAATGAAAATCCAAACTCTTTTGTTTTTCCTAGTTGGTAACCCTAGCAGGGTACAAGGTTGAATAACAGTCTGTATCAATATAACATGACATCTGCCTTTTGAGGACCTTTGCTACGAAAAGTCTGTAACACAGCTCTGGCTGTGACTGTGTAGAGACTTGCTAATACAAAGAGCCATGCAAAGAGAGGTAGAGCCCAAATTATAACTAGATTTGTTTCAGTTATCAACAAAAACGCTCTTATATTTTTTCTGAGCATTGATCTATCAAAAATAATGATGTACTTAATCACATAACTGATACATGCAATTGTATCTGAATTTTTTCTTTATGCCAGCAACACTCATTCTTTAAGATACTACTTATCTGGGAAAAGGAAAGATACGAACAAAGTTTCAAAATTCTCTGGAAATGCGCACAATCCTCTTCCCCAACCACACAGGATGCTGTTTAGATTGCAGCTCTTCATTTCCAGCAAAAGGAGAGAAAGTCAAAAGAATAGAATACACTTTTTAAAAGTCAGAGTCTGGCCCTGCAAGTACCCCACCAACTTAATGCATCATTCAATAGATTTAATTTACTATGTCATTCAGCTGCTACTGGAAATACTGTGAAAACCTTCTCTGTGTGTGTCTCATTGACACTACTTGAACACCACCCCTTGAAATTTCACACGTTCACACAGTCAGTCCTTAGCTGCAGTGGAAACACTCTGGTTGAGTGTGGAGCTAAGAATTTATCTACTTCAGTTTACTTAACAGAGAAGCATTTGTACTTGTTGCCTGATTAAAATGATTTGTGCATTCTTATCAGCTGAATCAAAGTACAGCAGTTCTCTGCAACCAGCTGGAAACTATGGAAATATTCAGACTAAATAAAGATTTGGCTTATAGTCTACTTCTTTATAAGGTGTAGAAAATCAGTTTTCAGCTGGCTGTCTAGACTTAGTAAATTTACATTCCACTATCCTTTCTCGGGGATTTTCAGTTCTCAGTTTATCTGAAAAGTAATATATTGTAAAAATGAAAAGCAGATTGAGTCAGATTATAATGTCATGCAACCCATCACAGAGCCTGAATCATTATTATTTGGTGATCACTATCAGTAACATTGATACACAGTCAGAAAAACAACATGTCAGTGTTTTATATAGTTTTCTGTAATATCACTTTCCTGCTCACTTGTGAATACATAAAAAATGAAAAAAAGAAATTTGTGCCTAACTTTTGCTCCTATAATTTGGGGAGAATTTCAGAATAATTTCAGCTGCCTTAATAACTGTCAACTGGAATCATATTCGAATTACATTAAAAAAAAATAATAAAAATCACTGTGCTAGTTCTTGCACTACTGGAAAGAGTACCTTACCTCTAACGTTCCCGTGACAGCTCCAGAAGTGCAGAACGCTCCCCTCCCAGGTCACGGCACATTACTGGGACCTTTTAGTGACTGTCCCAGTCACTTGGATGTTTTTCTGCTGTCAATTACTCCCTGCTGCAAACGCAGCTCCACGGAGCAAGCTTAGTGGCACAAATTATTGTCCCTCATAGAAGCACGCTCATTGCTGTGTGTTTCACTCCTGCAGTCAGGCACGAGGCACTGGCAGAAAGCAGAACATGCGTGTAGCTACTGGCTGTAGTTACCTATGGGGTGGTGACCTTACCATCGACTGAAAATCAAACCAGTATATTTTAAACAGGGAAACCTCTTATAACAGCTACGGCTGGATTTAAACGGCCACTTTATCCACATTGATCCCATACTGAAAACATGAACTCTAACCAGTCATACATATATTCTGCCGAAAGATAACAGTGGCTGCTCCACAACTTTTTTATTTTTAGTTTTTATTTAAGAAGTGAAGAAACACAGATGGGATCTAAGTTACCTCATGCTATTAAAAACCTTAATTTGGAGTTAGGAGATATTGAAGCTCAGTGTTATGCTGAGAGTTCAATGAATCATATGATGGCCACAGGCAAATCTTTTCACAGTCAAGTGCTGTATTTTGAAAGCTGAAATTATTATGGAAAGCATCTTTATTGTTCAATAACTCATAAGCCAAAATAGTACATAAAAATGTAAATTTCAATAAATAATTCACTGCTTTAAATATTTATGGATACAGTTGGTTGAACTGCCATAAAGGTGTTCAAATGTTTCAAGCCCTTCCAGGTGTCATGGTATTTCAATATTCAAAGATATGCATTTTTCTTATTTATTTCACCTAAATCTCAGGCTTTTCCACTTCAAGTATAAGATGGTGGCTAAAAACTCTTAGACAGAACACAGGTTACAAATAAATGAGACGTCCAATTTCCACTCTATGAAAGGTCCTCTCTCTAGTAGCTGCACACTGCACAGGGCTGGCACACGAGCTGCAGTACTGAAAAACTTGTAAATGCTAAAGAAAGCGAGAAACAGAGTTAATCAGCTGGAACTTGGACCAAAGCAAACTGAAAAATACAGCTACGGAAAACATCATACCTGAAAGGCTATAATTCAAATGAATCTATACTCTGTGGCTGGTCTGCCACTCTGCTCTTAAGCACAAATGAATTTCAGGTCTCAGTGGCTTCCTACTGTAATGCTAAGTGATAAACAGGAGAATCTGTAACACAGCTTGGGGTTTTGAGGGGGGAAGAAAGAAAAGCAATTGTCTTAAGGAATCTAAAATGAGGGTTGCTGTCTGCCATCTCTCTCAGCTGTGAGCTGAAATGTATAAGCTAATCATCCATCCATTATTCATTTACTCTTTTTTCTGTGTGTTTGTTATAAACCTAAATAAATAATACATCACTCTAGGCAGAACTCACTTACTGTGGGAAGTAAATGCTACTACTCACAGGATCTAAAATTCAGCACATGCATACAGGTGTAAAGCAAGGTAGGTCACTTGTGATGAGGTTTAGATGTGAATCAGAACACCCAATCTCCTCCAGCCCTGACATGTGAGACCTCACACCTTGTACAGCCGCAAGGTGGGCATGGCCCTGGCCAAGGGAGCAGGAGCACAGAGTATCCCCAAGGGCACACCTGGCCATCGGGAGAGGGGGAGATGCAGGATTAGACTGCAGCCAGCACATGTGCGTGATGATCAGAGCTACCAGACACGCATCTCAGGCTTCAGCTCCTACCCTCATACCCAGGGCAGAGATGACAGCAGCCCTGCTCAGAGAGCTGCATCTAACCCAAGGTCCTGAGCTGGGGGAAGGCCAGGCACAGCTCCACCAGTGTCCCACGTAACACTGCCAGCATGACAGCAGCATGCGCCTGTCTGCTCTAGGCTGACCACTTCCACAGACATTGGATATAGAGCAATACTAAGCCCTTGAGAGAATCCTACAGTTTCTTTTTTCTGCACAACAGGGATTTTTATTTACAGTTATTACACGTTTAAAAATTAGAGCTGCCTTTTAATGGCCTTCTGGGTATGTGGTGGTTTGTCTGATCTGCACAGCTGTAAACTTATCCTGGCCTCTCCCAAAGAAAACTAATCAGCTATTAATACCACATGCAAGAAACATGGATAACGCTCAGTGCTTAAGCCATTTTTTCCAAAAAACAGGAGTATATTATACTGTGAGTGAAAGCCATTTCCTCATCTTTATTAACTATGGTGCTTTGTCTATTCTGACTTCATCTACTTGCTAATTAAGCAGAAGTTTGCTTTGCATATCAATTTTTAATACTCCTTTTTTACAGTTAAGCGAGACTTGCAGCAGGCAGCTTGTTCAATTAAAAGCAGCTCTGACCTAGTTCCATGCAAAATAAATAGAAAGCCTGAAAGAGCCTCACAAACCATCTAACATTTAAGGAGACATGTCTAATGCTTTTCAGTGTTCACCAAGCACGTGTTTCTGTGAGCAGTGTAGGGTTTGGTTTGTTTTATACAATGAAACGCTGCGGAGATCACATCTGCCTGCTACAGACATGCAAAGATCAGCTCTGCCTTAGCACTACAGAGAGCAGAGGGAGGGGAAAGAGGCACTGCTGAAAACCTGCGTTTGGTTCATTTTCTGTGGCTTTCCTAAAGCTGCTAAGTGGGCAATCCTGGCTAGGAGAACAAGATTGGAAAAGAAAAAGCCCACACTGCAATTAATTGAAGATGAGCAAAAGAAGAGATGGATTTATACCAAAAGATCATCCACATCTTTAGAATAAAAATGTTCAATGAAAATGGTAAATGCTATAATCTGGTTTAAAAAAATAGAATAGAATGGCATAGAATAAAACAATTCTCTAAGTTTCAATAAACTTCAGCTGGCTTTATCAGTTACATAAAAGATGAAGTTTTAAAAGTTCTGCATGCTAAGACATACATTTAACACAGTTTGATGTCCTAGGGTAAGGGCAAAAATCCTCTTTATTGATGATTGATTGAAATACATGAAAACTTAATTTTAAGTCTTACATAAGGAGAACCATTTGATCCAAGATGATTATATTTTGGCAAACATTATAGAAGTAATGACAATACAAGACATCCTGTTTCCTATAGGGCCATAATTATTTCTTAATGATTTCTTTCAATATTGTGCTTGATCTTTCAAGTGTTCCTATTCTGCTGCAGATCACCTCACAGCCTCATTCTTTGGCTGAAAAGACCAAGTCTGAAAGATATGCATTGTTGTACAGGTGTATTACCAAAGCAAATAAAAAGCAATGTCCTGGGACAACCTTATCAGGGAGTCATGGTGGCTTCTCGGAGTAGGAGAATTGTGCTTTCTGCACCCACTCGAAGGGATATTGGTGTTCAGGTCACAGGCTGTGAGGAAGGTCATAGCTTTTCCCTGGTAGCTGGGAGCAACCCTGAGGATGGCTGTGTGAGGTGCAAGCAGGTTGATGACCTGCTAAACCGGGTGGCGCAGCTCCAGGATGAAGTGTTGGAGCTCAGGGAGGAGGTGAGTAGGCTAAGAAAAATTAGGGAAAGTGAGAGGGAAATTGACAACTTCCATAATCTGGTTGTGGCAGAGCTGAAAGAAGAAGTGGAGAGGTTAGAGGGGATCAGGAAATGTGAGGAATTAGGGGACAGGGGGCAATGGCACAAGGTCCCTGCTCGGCCTGGCAAGCGTAACTGCCTGGCAATTCCCCTGCCCCCCCAGGTGTCCTTGCGTAACAGGTACAGTGCTCTGCAAGGGGAACTGGATAACAGTGAGGATGGTGGTTCTGCCTGCTTGGAGGTGTCACCAAAGCCTAGTCGGACTGCCGTCGGCATTAAAACCTCATCAGTAAGGAATAAAAGACGGGTCATTGTCATTGGTGACTCACTGCTTAAGGAAACAGAAGGCCCAATATGCAGACCAGACCCACTGCACAGGGAGGTCTGTTGCCTCCCAGGGTTCAGAGCTAAAGATGTAAGGAAGAAGCTTCCTTCCCTAGTACGGCCCTCAGACTATCACCCCCTTTTGTTGTTTCAGGTAGGCAGTGAGGAATTAGTAAGAACCACTCCAAGGACAATGAAGGAGGACTTCAGAGCCTTGGGGCGCCTGGTCAAGGGATCAGGAGCACAGGTTGTGTTCTCCTCTATCCTTCCAGCTGTGGTCAATGATGAGGGATTAGGCAGGAAGTACCAAGAGATTAATACCTGGCTCCGAGCCTGGTGTGTCCGACAGGGGTTTGGGTTTTTTGACAACGGCTGGATCTGCAAGAGGCCAGGTCTGTTAGATAGGCATGGTAATAACCTGTCCCACAGAGGGAGAGGCCAGTGACGAGTGGTGTTCCTCAGGGGTCAGTACTGGGACCAGTGCTATTTAACATCTTTGTTGGAGACATGGACAGTGGGATTGAGTGCACCCTCAGCAAGTTTGCAGATGACACCAAGTTGTGTGGTGTTGTGGACATGCTGGAGGGAAGGGATGCCATCCAGAGGGACCTTGACAGGCTGGAGAGATGGGCCTGTGAGAACCTCATGAAGTTCAACAAGGCCAAGTGCAAGGTCCTGCACGTGGGTCGGGGCAATCCCAAGCACAAGTACAGGCTGGGCGGAGAATGCATTGAGACCAGCCCTGAGGAAAAGGACTTGGGAGTGATGGTGGATGAGAAGCTCAACATGAGCCGGCAACGTGCGCTGGCAGCCCAGAAAGCCAACGTATCCTGGGCTGCATCAAAAGGAGCGTGGCCAGCAAGTTGAGGGAAGTGATTCTGCCCCTCTACTCTGTTCTCGTGAGACCCCACCTGGAATACTGTGTTCAGCTCTGGAGTCCCCAACACAAGAAGGACATGGAGCTACTGGAACAAGTCCAGAGGAGGGCCACGAAGATGATCAGAGGGCTGGAGCACCTCTGCTATGAAGACAGGCTGAGAGAGTTGGGGCTGTTCAGCCTGGAGAAGAGAAGGCTCCGGGGTGATCTTATAGCAGCTTTCCAGTACCTAAAGGGGGCCTACAGGAAAGCTGGAGAGGGACTTTTACAAGGGTGTGTAGTGATAGGACAAGGGGCAATGGATTTAAACTGAAAGAGGGCAGATTTAGGTTAGATATAAGAAAGAAAATTTTCACTCTGAGAGTGGTGAGGCAGTGGAACAGGTTGCCCAGAGAAGTTGTGGATGCCCCATCCCTGGCAGTGTTCAAGGCCAGGTTGGACGAGGCTTTGGGCAAGCTGGTGTAGTGGAGGGTTTCCCTGCCCATGGCAGGGAGGTTGGAACTAGATGATCTTTAAGGTCCCTTCCAACCCTAACCATTCTATGATTCTATGATTCTGTAGTCAAAATAGCCAGGAAAGAATTTATTTTCACTCCAACTTTCTGATTGATTTTTTTTATGTGAAAATGTGAGAGTGAGGGTTTCTGTCCCCAGTTTTCACAACTAGTGTTCATTATTATCTCTGCATTTTCCTGACTAGCAACAGTTTCTCAGTTACTACTGAATCTGAATGAAGACATATGCTTTAGAAGAGATGAAAGTGGTCAAACAGTGGAAAAATCTCTCCATTCAAACTGCTGATATAGTTCAAAGTCTATTTCTCAGGAGAAAACTTGACCAAAAAAAATGTTGACAAGTTTAATATAGTCAGCACTTCTATGAAATATAGATATCTTGGAAGTCAAGCTTTGAAACTTAAGGTCATGAACTTTCTATAAAAATGTTTGTCTTCAAGTGTCTGTATAGAATCATAGAATGGTTCGAGTTGGAAGGGACCTCAAAGATCATCTAGTTCCAACCCCCCTGCCATGGGCAGGGAGACCCTCCACTACACACCAGGTTGCCCAAAGCCTCGTCCAACCTGGCCTTGAACACTTCCAGGGATGGGGCATCTACAACTTCTCTGGGCAACCTGTTCCAGTGCCTCACCACCCTCTGAGTGAAAAATTTCTTCCTTATACCTAATCTAAATCTGTCCTCTTTTAATTTAAAGCCATTGCCCCTTGTCCTGTCACTACATGCCCTTGTAAAAAGTCCCTCTCCAGCCTTCTGGTAGGCCCCCTTTAAGTACTGGAAAACTGCAATAAGATCACCTCGGAGCCTTCTCTTCTCCAGGGTGAACAGACCTAACTCTCTCAGCCTGTCTTCACAGGAGAGGTGTTCCAGCACTCAGATCATCTTCGTGGCCGTCCTCTGGACCCACTCCAGCAGCTCCATAGAATCATAGAATGGTTAGGGTTGGAAGGGACCTTAAAGATCATGTAGTTCCAACCCCCCTGCCATGGGCAGGGAAACCCTCCACTACACCAGCTTGCCCAAAGCCTCATCCAACCTGGCCTTGAACACTTCCAGGAATGGGGCAGCCACAACTTCTCTGGGCAACCCGTTCCAGTACCTCACCACCCTCAATGTAAAGAATTTCCTTCTTATATCTAACCTAAATCTGCCCTCTTTCAGTTTAAATCCATTGCCCCTTGTCCTATCACTACACACCCTTGTAAAAAGTCCCTCTCCAGCTTTCCTGTAGGCCCCCTTTAGGTACTGGAAAGCTGCTATAAGATCACCCCGGAACCTTCTCTTCTCCAGGCTGAACAGCCCCAACTCTCTCAGCCTGTCTTCATAGCAGAGGTGCTCCAGCCCTCTGATCATCTTCGTGGCCCTCCTCTGGACTCGTTCCAGTAGCTCCATGTCCTTCTTGTGTTGGGGACTCCAGAGCTGAACACAGTATTCCAGGTGGGGTCTCACGAGAACAGAGTAGAGGGGCAGAATCACTTCCCTCAACTTGCTGGCCACGCTCCTTTTGATGCAGCCCAGGATACGGTTGGCTTTCTGGGCTGCCAGCGCACATTGCCAGCTCATGTTGAGCTTCTCATCCACCATCACTCCCAAGTCCTTTTCCTCAGGGCTGGTCTCAATGCATTCTCTGCCCAGCCTGTACTTGTGCTTGGGATTGCCCCGACCCACGTGCAGGACCTTGCACTTGGCCTTGTTGAACTTCATGAGGTTCTCACAGGCCCATCTCTCCAGCCTGTCAAGGTCCCTCTGGATGGCATCCCTTCCCTCCAGCATGTCCACAACACCACACAACTTGATGTCATCTGCAAACTTGCTGAGGGTGCACTCAATCCCACTGTCCATGTCTCCAACAAAGATGTTAAATAGCACTGGTCCCAGTACCGACCCCTGAGGAACACCACTCGTCACTGGCCTCCACGTGGACATTGAACCATTGACCATAACTCTTTGAGTGCGACCATCCAGCCAATTCCTTATCCACCGAGTGGTCCATCCATCACAACCACGTCTTTCCAGTTTAGAGATGAGGATGTCGTGTGGGACAGTATCAAATGCTTTGGATAAGTCCAGGTAGACAATGTCAGTTGCTCTTCCCCTATCCATCAATGCTCTAACTTCACCATAGAAGGCCACCAAATTAGAACTACCTTTAGGAAAACCATTTTTATTAATGCTGTTCTCTTTATTGACTCCATTAATGAATGGGAAAATTTGCCTTTCGTTATAAGAACAAGTGTCCCATTTGTACAGCTCTCCTTCTACCACACTATGTTACTAGTAGAAGGGAATCGTGATGCTTTCTTAACGTTGGCCCTTCCTGAATTTTGCTCTCAGTTTTACAAAGCCAGGCACAGCATACAGGCTCTTCTATGCAGCCTCTGTACCAAACCTAGCTGGGTCAGGGTCCCAAGCACTATTTGCTCTGCAAGTTAACGCTTGAGGTTTCTCCTGATTACAGAATGAACCCTGTATGTCATTCTGCCTTTCTAAGCCTTTTAACAGAGCAAATCATTTTTGGCCCTCTCATTTCTAATTAGAAGTTTCATTTTGTGAACTGGTTTTACTCTTGCTAGCTAAGCAACTGTTAAGCCATGGCAGCACAGATTTCAGATCTTGAGGAAATATGTAGACTTGCAGATGGCCTTATACAGCTCCTGATGCCTGTGCTATTGCTTTCACAAGTGTGTAGAGCAGATAGTGTGGCTGGTACAAGTGTCTCTGTATGTCTTACAGCACATACAAATCAAATATAAATTAGGCAAACATTGCCCAAGCAGTAAAATGGCTATAGATTTCCTGGATAAGGTACTTTTTGAGTTATGAATCTAAGTCAAATACAAAAATAAATTACTTTTCACCTCCCTCAGAATTAAACACGCAGCTTCTCTTTTTCAGATAAATAGTTACAAGAACAATAGTTCTCCTTATTCATTCTTAAATGCCAGATAAAGTGCTAATTGCATGTTACTGCTTTAACAAAAAACCCCAAACTATTAGGGATGGATAATTCTGTTCAGAGAAGTAAAAGTAACCTGAACTTTCACATCAAATCAAATGTAAATGAACCTAACTTTTTAATCTGCATTATTATCCTGACAATTATTTCCTCAGTATTCCTGTACTTCTCCCCTTACCTATACCTAGTGTGTTTGTACACCCCTACAGTTTCATAGTTCAATATTTGAATCAATGTTACATGTAAAACCCAAATAAAGTGATTTCTGACTCTGATTTCTCTTGTTACTGATGGACTCCCGGAAAGTCCAGAGAAAACTTAAGGAGAAGCATATTCACCTTTTCTCAGTTAAGAGTCTAAAACTTTTTATCAGATTATGGGTAGATTAGATAACACACTGACAAAAATGTGTAGCATATCATGTGATCACCCACTATTTTTTCTTAGTCTTTGCATTGTTCTCTGCTACATTCTGGATACCCAAGTACCTTGGTTTGCAGAATGGTTTTGAAGGAACAGCAGCCTCAGACAAGGATAGGACCCTTCTTGCCATAATTTATGATGGGATTCTCTGAAGTATATCTTATCTCATACTTCAAGGACCTTTGGATTGGGCCTTTAATGACAGGGTTTAAGAATTTAGCTCACTCTGCCAGGAATCAAATCAGACATGCCAGAAAAAGTATGTTTTTTAAAAACAGATATATAAACCACTTAGCTCAAGAAATGTCAGTGTTCGTTACACAAATCAGTAAGGTAAAGTTATTTTAAGAAATATCAAGAGGAAAAGAAAGAGGAATCAGAAGTATCAGAGGATTTTAGAACCGAGGGAGGAAACCTTGTTCTTTCCTTTATCCCCCCTAAAGTTCCCATCATCATCTTTTAAAATCATATAGCTTCTACAGCTAGAGCTGTGTCACTGCAAGTACAGACAAGGCATTTAATTAAACTCCATTTCTTTTAAAGATGCAAAGACAGCAGCTCAAGAGATCATGAAATCAGGTTTCAGATCATAAGCTGGCATGTAAAAGACTTTCATTTAACAATGATCTCAAGCAGCTCCTCTGGCTATGACGTAGATATGCCAGTTTTTTGAAAAAAAGGCAGATTTTTGTTTGCAAAATTGTTTTTTTGTTCATGGTAAATTTTGAGGAAACTTATGTTCTGCTCTCTTTGAAACTTGCACAGTATTTCATCTTCCTAAAGCTCATAGACCTTCTCTTCGTGGTATGGTCTGGGGGACTTTGGCTATTTTTCCTAAATAAAACCGTGGTTACCTTCCCTCTGATTTAATGTAAGCAAATAAATTTAAGTGCTATCTCTATATACCTACCTGTGGAACATGTCAAATCGGTTCAAAGTGCTTTATGAACATCATGCTTCTTAAAAAAACCCACAATAAATGTAGGCCTTCCTACCAATGGTCTTTAATTTTAGTTTTAGGATTTAACAAACAAAACCACATTTGAATTCTAATGCAAAGAAAATCTGATTCTTAATTTAGTAAAAATGTAATTCAGGGTCCAGCGCTCAGTTATAAAGACAAGTTCTAGAAGATCTGGCAGCTGTCTTGAAAAAGGAGCTCTGCACGCCAAGGCCAAAGGCAGGAGCTCCAGCTGGTCCCTCTCTGGAAGTCATCGCTTCAGCCAGCCAGCCAGCCAAGCCGACCCACCAAAAGGTGCACGACGGTCCCCAGACACTGGTTTGATCTACGCTCTCATGAACTTGCTTTCTCCCTTTTGTAAAGCTAACACGCACAGCTATCTTTTTCACATCTGAACTGCAATTCCTGCTTAAAACTAACTCTTCAATTGCTGCAATATGAGATGATTTTAGTAAGATACTGTAATAAACCAAAGCTGACATCAGACATTTCCTCCATCAAGAGGCTCCATATTATTTTCAAATAAATTATCTCCAACTGACAACAGGTTACAGATAATCAGACAATCGTGGGTGCTACAGCTGCCACCCTCCGAGCTCTGGGCATGTCCTCTCAAACCTCTGGCACTGCTGGGCTGCCCGGCCTCATTCAATGCGGCTGCACCAACTTCCTGAGTAGAGGCTACGTAAATAAAACTGCACCATTCCTCTAAATCAATGTAGTTCGATTTCTATCCTCTTGTTTGTTTTTTTCCTTAGTTCCTTCTCAAAAAGAGGACCCTGATACCCTACACTGGTATCACCTTCCCTAAAAAATACAGTGCGAAGTTTTAAGAAATTGTATTTAGCAGTTTCATTGAAGGCAATATATGTTTACGGAAAACATCACCAGATTGAGCATTTTTTACCATTAATAGTGAGCCCCCATAAATCGGTTGTAAATTGCATGGTCCTGTTTGAAACAAAAAGACAATAAAGTCTCCAATACATCACCCTGCTATATGACTACACCATTTTGAATACAAGCTGTTCTAGTCACGAAGGACATGTTTATTTTCTTGAAGCCAGAGACACAGATGGTGTAAACTGGAGTAGCTCTCCCAGTTTCAAATAAGCGGTAGTGATTTATAAGTGCTGAAGATCTGGCCTAAAGGTCAAAATATTTCTCTGGCTTAGAAAGCTCTATTTAGGGGGGGAAAAAAAAAAAAAAAAAAAAAAAAAATCAATGGCACTTAGAACCTGTCATCATTATCCACATCCTCAAGTGCAGCACATGTTACTTTGCTTATTCAAAACACAGTGAAGCAGGTCTTGGTAACTGAGTTTAAGGCATTTTTTTTCCTTGAACAACTTTCAGACAATTCACATCTTCCTGTATATGAAATCTAAAGGGAAGCTGTCTTTTTCAGTGCTTTACCTGAAACCAACTTTTACTTGAAATCTAACAAAAAGATAATAGCTTTATCTCTATTAATTTTTCTTTTTACCCTTTGCAATTATTTCTTCTTTATAAAAAGAAATGTTGATTAAACTGCTAACCAGAAATTTTATCAAGCAGTCAAGTAATATAAACACAAGGAATAAATAAATCCATATACATCAATCAGAAACAGCAGCTGTTTCCAGAAAAATCTGAGCAATTATTTATGAAATTATGTCTTCTTCAATGCTTCTGTATATCGTCACAATCCCAGGAGGACGTGATTTTCTGATGAGCCTAAATCGCTGAATTAGAAGAGGAGACAATGTCATGGTACCAATTAGCAAAACCACTGCATATCATCTCAAAACGCATGTTTTCTGTTTTAATATCTGCACGGAACAAAGACATTCCTTCATCTTAAAAAGGGAGGGGACATCCCACCCATTAGTGACCTGAATGACTAAATGCTCTTAAAATAGACATACTCGCTTTTGTGTGAAAGCGGCAAGACAACAAATGACCTCATGTGTATTTCAATCAAGGGATGGGTACCTAACTGATTTATGCATTTGAAACAAGTTCTCAAACTTGGCATTATCCTTGATGCCGACAAAGAACTCAATTACTGGGCATGCAATGCAGAACGGGGCAGTGATGGTGTAGCTACGGCAGGGGATCAGCACCCAGGGACGTGCAAGCTGCCGGGCATGCTTTCACACATTTCTTCTCTGTACCTTTGCTTCTCAGCTCACTGCTTCTCCCTTAGAGTAAACCTAGGTGAAGTGTTGGTTTCCTGCTCTTTTGTGTGTTTCGCTGAATGACCTTACTGTTGTGTTATGATTTTTCTTTCCAATTATTTCCACATTTCAACAAGTAAGAGACTCCAGCTGGCCAGGCTAGCTGATGTGGATCAAAATATTTAGTCCAGTGCTCTCGTCTTTTCGCTAGGAGATCTAAGGATTCCTGGTGAAGGACAACAACAGGCATGGCTGAAGCAGCACTCAAGATCACTCAACTGCAAAACAAATCTTGTTTTTTTCCCAAAAGCTTGGTTCCTGAAGGATGCTGACCACATCTGGTCATCACTATGTTTACACTTCAGCCATTTTCAGGTCTGCCTCACAATATCTCACACTCACCCTGACAGGAGTCAGGTCTGTCCCTTAGTGAAGGGCAGAGTTTGAGAGACCTCAGTGACACCAACAGACCAGACAGCCCGAGACCTTTGTGCATGCAGGTGTACACAGCTCTTGCCCTGAATATGCACTCACAAGAAAGCACTTGCAGAAAGTACTTCTGATGCTGCAACTCTTCAGCTTGCTTATATCTTGATAGAAAGTAATTGACAGGCAAGGACAAAGCCTTCTTCAGGCTTAATTAACTGTGATAAGACTACATCCTTCCAGTGGTGAACAAGTGTCATTCTCTTCAAAGCTGGTGTTTTCTTACCCTCTACTCCTTTTCCTCTGGCACTTCTCCCTGCTCCCTCCTCTAGTCTTTGCTTTCAGATCTGCTTTCAGGACTGTCAAACGAGACGCAACTGCTGTGATCACCTGGTCTGATCTCATATATATCATGGCTCATCAGACTAGAAAATCTAACTTCTAGTGAAACAGCTGCTTCACCTGTGACAGAGAAGCCAATACACCTCTGGCTCAAAGATACAGCATCGTTCAGGAGTAACTTCAGTTTTGCGGTATTATTTCTGTAAAGCTGCAGCTATCTTATTAGACTGAACACAGTATTCATACCACATGCAGTCAATTGCTACAATGCAGAAAAGGGTTGGAGAATTAGGCTGACATCTCTTTATATAAAACTACAGAAAATGTATTAACCTAGAGGTTAGAAATGACGTAGGCTTCTAAATTTCAGTCTCTGATACTGACAACTCAGATATATAGTAGCTGAGCAATGATACGTAGTGGAGACACTATAATACTTTTAATGGCCAGCCTAGTCTTGCAAGCAAGCTCTTCCTCTTCGGAATACCAGAGGCTGAGCAGGTATCCAAATGAGCAGGTACGCACTGTTCAGTAGCATATGAAGTCCACCATTTTTAATCCTAACTCCACTAGAAAAATACATAAGATGAAATCCTGCCCTGTCTGTGTCCCTCATTCTGTGTTTCATGTGCAGAGGTGGAGGTTAAACAACCAAACAGACCCCCATGGGGTGAATTTTCATTTGACTCATTTCCCAAGCTCTCTTTTCCAACATACTGTTCTACCTAACAGGGAACCCAAAGCTGCTTTCTAGCTCCCTAGAAAGCATAGAATCATAGAATGGTTAGGGCTGGAAGGGACCTTCAAAGGTTATCTAGTCCAACCCCCCTGCAAGGAACAGGGATATCTCCAACTAGATCAGGTTGCTCAGGGCCTCGTCCAACCTGGCCTTGAAATGCATGAGCATTTCTTTTTTTTTTTTTTTTAAAAAAAAAGGTTTTTTTAAATTAAAAAAATTAAATTAAAAAAAAAAAAGGTAAAAATTTCCACTCTGACTCCACAATTTCTCCATGGGAGGCTCTCAGCTGCCTGAAATCAGCATGAGCTCCTTTTTAACAAGTTGAGCCACTTCTGCATCCCTCCCCTCCACACGCTATTTGACAGCTTATAATAAAATATTTTAGATTCCTAATGCAGTACCAGTCAGGAACAGGAAATGTTAATAATTATCTCAATTTTCAATCACTTTAACTGAATTTCCAAAGTAGCACGTTCACAAATTTCCTCCCTATATATGGCAAGAAGCTGAAGAGTGAAACTCTCCCTACGCAAAAGCCAAAGCAGCTGCGTAGCCCTGCGTAGCCGCAAGGAAAAGGGCAATGAGGTGCTGTGCATTGGGTGTGCTGATCTCACACCTCGAGCACAGTCAGGGCACATGGCAGAGGTAACCACCACCATGTTGTGCAGTGCATTAGGATGAACATTTGCAACACTTGCTCAAAACAGGCACCAAGTTCCCAGGATGTTACGAGGAAACTGAAGCCTTAACAAATGGAACAAACCAGTACAAAACCAGAAAGGGGCTGGTCCTGGTAAGGGTTTACAGGACCATTTCACCCAGAGAAAAATGGAAAGCAGCTCAGACGCGCACCAGCAGCTTCTCTGTTTTGCTTTTTAGGATGTGGGTATGCCTATAGGCACACAATTCAGTTCTATATTTTTGCAGAGTACAGCATGTTTCCATAGTGCAGAAAAGACAGAGGCAACAAACACAGCTCTAGAAAATCTGAAGACCATTCCCTCCCTCTCTCCTGCTGTAATTCCCGCTTTACTGAAGGACATGGGTAACACAGACACTCAGTGCATATTCAAAAAGCAAAGGGAATGTGCCATTCAACGGAGCTGGATTGAGCAGTCATACTTAAACACATTCCAGCTGCATTAGAAAAGGACACACTGAAGCAGCCCAAGGACACCAGGCAGCATTAGTACCTTTAAATGTTAGTTTCCCTCTGACCTCCGAGACTGACAATATATTTCACAGGGGGCTGCCAACTGTTAGGACATGCTACCATGTTACCCCACACGAAAGCAGGAAGGGTTAAAGAACAGTCTCTGGCAATTAATAATGTCTATCTTTCCCACTCTTTCACATTTTTCGTGCTCTATATCTTTCTTCAGATTTCCATAGGGGTTCTCTCCATTTTTCTGCCTTTCTTTATGATCATCTTCCACCATTTTTTTCATTTCTGATTTGGCCTTACAATTTAATTTTCTTTGTTCTTTTCTCCTCGCTTTCATAATTGTGCCACAAAGCATATTTAAGATGCTAACAGCACACAAGAGGATTTTTAGGAGAATACAGCACAATAACTGAACTGCTTATAAAATCCAGATACACACATCACAACTGCAGCTGGTGGATGCTGACTGCATTCAGCAACATGTCTGGGGCTTCAACAGAAGCTCATATCCTCAGAAAACGTGGCCCTGAGGTGACAATCTTCTTAATACACACTGATTTATCCCAATTTCCCACTAATGCAATTCCAGTGAACTCTACAGGAATAAAATGGAGCGGAATCAAAAAGGAAAAATGGCAGAAGAGCAAAGAAAATAATACAGAAAGGCTACAAAGCAGTTTTGCTTGTATATTAAAGCTGTTGACTGGACATAAGGTTTGTGCAGTCCTCCCCTCAAAAAGAAACTCACTCAAAAACATCACAAATTAAAAGCCAGCAAATACATTGAGTTCAGACTCAGATGCCAAATTTTCACAAAGCCAGTTGCAGCAATAACAATAAAGATGAGAGAGAATTTTCTCTGTAATTGCTGCAATATTTTCCAAATATACTCAGCTGAATACAAAATTTAGTATTGTGCTTTTTTTTTTTTGACTAGCATATGTGGCAGCGAGAGCTTCAGACAAGTCACAGAGGGCTGAGTTTTGGAGGATTCAATGAGAAAGTTACTTAAGACATGCTCAGAATAATTTTACATTAGAAGCAAATATTCTTAGTTTCCTAGCATGATTTCGAGAGAGCCATATAACTTCTTTTTTGTGTGTGTGTTTATTATCCTCAAGATTCTGGAAATTTTTCTGTATGCTGAGAGAAAATTACACTGAAGTGACAACTATAAAACCATGGCAGTCCCAGTTAGTCCTATGCTATGCATTTGTTGTCCCGTAGCTTAAAAAAAAAATAATCCAGAACTGTATGAATGCCTTAGGTTTCCAGTGTGATTTGTAGGAGCAAGATCTCTTTAACAGATCATATGATTAGTCCAGTCTACACTATCTATCACTATGTATAATCACAGCATGTAAATGTGACAGTCTGGTCACGTTTCATGTTCAAATCCCACAATTTAGATTCTTTATGGTGGATCATTTTAATGTAGAATTGCAAGACACAAAATGCTAGACGTGTATGTGTTTTCCATAGATCTTAAGAGTGTCTTCTACCTCTGTAATATCTGAGCACAAACCCGGTTCTTGCTCAGTGCAGTAATCCCATAGGATTAAGTCATACTGTAAATACCAGACAAATTACAATTGGATTAGATGGGCAGTCTGTTCATTTACTCAACACAGCTGCACTCCAGAGTCTTTTCACCACTGGTGTCTATTTATAACATGAATGTTTTGTCCTTAAAGTAAATGAACACAGTTTCTATTTCATCTCTCGTCTTACCATTTGTGACTAATAAGGAGCACATTTCTACCTCCAAAGCAGCAAGCAGAATGCTCCTTGAGAGGCCAAGAAGAAAGCTGCTCTTGGTACAGATCTGCAGGGCAAGATTTATGTTAAATTTATCAGTGAAAAGTCCCTTGAAAGGTCTGCATTCAATTTCAGTCAAGTGGATATACAGAATATCTTTCTGGAGGTAAGTGTAAGACAGCAGCAGAGATTTGCTGAAATTTCCCAGGACTTGCCATGTTTGCTCCAGAAATTTCATAGGTTCCAAACCTCACACTTATGCCTACATTGATGAGCATAAAACTGTCCATTTTATGAAGGTCATCAGGTAGATCTGGTGCAGCATGGGGTTTACAGGGGATTTCTGCTCACTTACGAATAAGCAGCATGTTTAATAATGTTCAATATTGTCTGCACTTTGCCAAAACCTCCTTACCACTTCACTGCAATTATTTATAAATGTCACATTGAATCTCTCATAATTGTTCCCAATTACAAGTCATCTTGCCTTTTAGGTACAAACTTGCTTCCATCCAGCACACAAATCCAGTGTTATTGTATTTTTATTATTGTAATCTCTTCGTAAAACCCTACTGAATCATGGAGCTAAGACCTTCATAAAACAGTATCTATGATAGCAGGCCACAAATATATTAAAGACAAATTAAGCGAACTGCAGCACCAACTCGTACTCTCAGTATCCTGCAAACTCCGTTCTTGCCTCCACCTGATTTCAGAGTCGCTATTCCTGATTTTCACAGAGAATAAAAAGAATAAAAAAGAATAAAACTGTTGAGGCAGTGGAGCCCATGTACCAGAAGGAACACTTTGTACGCCAACTGAAACCATTGCCATCAAGCTTCACCATACTTACACGTTTGCAGGTACTCACTCAGCTGCAGAGGTGTGAGGCAGGGAACCTCCACCCATGAAAACCCAGATGAGGTGTTCTTGTGAGCCCTGGAGCATGCCCCAAAGCGGTATGACCACACTGCAATGAGTAATGTAACAGAGTGGCACAAACACAAGCAGAAAGGCAGTGCAGAAATCACTTCTCTTCTGTAGCAATATGGTAGCCTGGAAACCAGAACGCCTTCCTTTATCAAGTATCAACCAGTATAGTTTATCACATGGTATTTAATATGTTACAGTTGTCAAATAGGTATAATATAGCACTTAAACAAACATGAGATCAGCTGTTCTCCAAAGTCAGCTTTTCTGTCAGGCAGGTGTCAAGAATTCAGTCATACACTGATTTTAGTGAGGTTGGAGGAGCCCACCTTGCTCTCTGACAAAAGGTGTTATGGCTGTCTTCTGCTGCAAGACGCTCTCTCTGGCACCACTGAACGGGAACATATTTTCAACAGAAATACTGGTGTCAGGTTCTGCTTTCACTCACATCTGTGACTCCTGCTGATTTCATTAGGAGTTTCCATGTTTCACTAGCTCAGAAATAGGTGTACATTGTATAAATCTGAATGTATATGGGACAATGATTTTACGATACAGCATAAGAAAAGTCAATATTGGCTTAAGGTTTTCCTGCACAACTTCCTCCTGTGCTTTTCTCTGTGTGTGGGTAACGCATCATAGGTCATGTTGGTTTCCAGATCGATTCACAGCACAGCCTCCCAACCAGCCACACCAGCACAGCACTGTACAGAAGGAGGTAGTGTGAAGGAGAGGAATGGTTTAAGGTGGCGCCTCTGGTTGCAATCATACGCACTGTGCTCATCGGCCAAGTTAAGGGCAACTAATGGATCTTTGCCAAAAACCAACTACCATCTGGTTATTTTGCTACAAGCTGCTTGGACAATTGCTGTGTCATAGCATCCGTGAAGAAAGGAAGGATGTGACATGGTGGCAAGATCACAACTCACATAGGACTCTCACAGCTGTGGAAAAGTTAATGAAAACTGATAGCTTTTGCAAGACCAAGACATGAATCGTACTTCTGCAGCGCAGTATGCACAGTGAAAAATCTTAAAAATACAACATGAAGACTAAAGTAATTTTAACAATAATCCCTTTTCTTCCCATTACAAGATGTTTATATAAGGAATTCCGACTTCTGAGGTATTTCATTTTTGCAAGCATTTGATGTAGTAAAATACAGTGAAAGATATTATTATACAAGGAAGGACAAGGAAAAATTACATCAAGAACTTACTTTCTGCAGGCTCCTTGGATCTTCTACCACTGGAGGACTTTCTCAGGAGACTTCGTCCTGAGGTAAAGAGGCTGGTTAGTTCCTCCAGAGGACTGGTGGGTGTCCGAGAACGGGAACCACTCTGAGATGATGACCCGTAGGTACTGACCGAGGCATTTACCATCTTTCCTCCTTCTTGCAACGTGTTTCTGGCTGTAGAATGAGGCACTGATGGAGAGCTTCTTGAGAGACTTCCTGAATGCACAGAGTCATAAGGTGGAGGTCTTTTGAGGCTTAAGGGGGTAAGAGACCTACCCATACTCACAGGAGAAGGTGAGGCAGAATGACTTTTAGGGTAACCATGTGGAGATTGTGTTCTGTATAAGGTAGAAGGATGAGGAGGTGAGGAGGTGTGCCCAGGGGTGCTAGTCCCATGAGTTACTGTCTGGTCTTTCTCCAGTTTTTGATGGCCTGGTGTATGAAGTGGCAGTGAAGATGGAGAAGCTCCAGCTTGTTGTTTGATGTAAGACACGTTTTCTAAAACAGGAAGCTTTGTGACCTCTAGTGGAGTTAGAGGAGATTCGTCAGAATTTGGGGAACACTGCACTGGTGCTGGTGGGAACACCAGCAGTGGAGGTCTGTGAGAAAGCAGATTTGGAAATGGTGGGGGTATATCACAAAGCAAGCCCTTGGGAGTAGATGGCACTGAAGACTTGGTGAAATCTAGGTCAGGCACTGTGGGAGTAGCACACTGAGAAGAACAAGTGTGATGGTCATATTCACATTGACATTTTGAATCTTGGCCTACATCATCAAATATAGGGTATTTCATCTCCTCATAGACTGCTTCGCTTTGGTCATCCTCGTCTTTTTTGAAGTCTCTGAGAATATTCCCAACCATTTCAATATAAACAGGCTCTTCCTCCTCTGTGTCTGGGGCAGGACTGCTGACCTGTGATAAAGAGGCATCCCTAGTGAGTGTTGTCTTCATAGGGCCATGCTTTTTGATATATGTTTCATCAAAAGATGTGCTTAGCTGAGTGTTTGGATTTCGTTTCGGCTTAGGAGGTGGAATCTTCTTTGTGTATTCATCACTGTGAGGTCTTGGTTTGGCTGACACTGAAAATAGAACAAAATATAAATTCATCACTTTTGTCAACCACAGGATCTCTGTTACAGTTTCATAATTCTGGATAGATTTCCTAGGATCAGCCCGTTGCTGGTTTTCTCTGGTATCACATCAGTGGAACAGTGTAAAAATAACACCCTATTCAAAACACTCCTATCTTAACCTAGAATGCTCTGACAATCCAGTATTAAGTAGCTAGTGAGCACTTCCCTTCCTTCAAGACATCTGTTCTCTCTCAAACTCTATGGACAGGGGACTTTGTTTTTAAATACTACACTTTTCAAATATCGCTGTGGGATTTTAAAAACCCAAAGAGTTGCCAAAGATCTAAAACTAAGTATCCAAATAAACTCCTTATGGCTGCAAGGGAACAGCTAAGATCTTGGACATTCATACTGGAGTGACAGTGATGTAACTCTGCAGTGACATAGTGATGAATCAAGACCTTTTTATTTATAGTAACTTCTTGCATAAAGCACAACAATTCTCTCAGCACTGACTGAGAAACAAAACATTCACATGCAAATACTGTAAAGTTTGCTGTTGGGATAATCATTCATGTGGACTCTATCCTATGAATTAATGAGATTTCAGTGAAGTCAAGGGGGAACAAAGTACCTGACAGATTCAGATCCTCCCCAAACAGGTTACTTCTAGAAACAATAGAGCATTTTCTCTTTGAAATTATAAATCAAAACATTGTGATGAAATTAGTTTGAATAACAGTTCAAGGGTTTCTTAGAAATTATCCTTTATGAATTAAACAATAAAGAAACTCATGGAAATGACATTTTGATCACCTTGCATAAATAGTTAGCAAAACATCTCATTAAATGTTGGGGTTAATAAAATGCCTCATTAAACATTTGGGTGAAGTCAGTTTTTATCCTAGGTGGACTTGAAAAACTTATGAAGAAACAAAATTTACCACATACACTAAACCTAATTTATATTCCTATAGGGTAAATAGTTGATGCCTTGATACCTCATTGGTAAGCTTCTCAGTTTAAAAAAAATCCTAAACTACAGGCCAGTTTAGAATAGCAGCTTTCCTGTCTTACTAAAGTCTGCTGCTCCTTGCAATTCACTGCTAGAACTGCCACTGCAAACACAGCGCTCAGAGAAATTTCCAGACACCTTCTGCTGACCCATCAGAAAACAGCCAGCAAATTTCTAACGTTAAACCAAGCAGGCAGTGCTCATGGAGTTAAAAACCCTCTTTTAGAAATAGCCTCAAACATATTACTAAAGCCAGCAGCAAGGCACTGCTCTGCCAGCTGAAAGACAGTATTTTGACAGTCTGCGAGAACGCCGGCTCCAGGCTGGAAGACGCCTGCGTTACAGCATCTAACGGGATTTGGTCAGTATCAGAGGAGGATTCAAACATAGTGTTATCACTTTGTCACACTTCTCCTTTGATCTGCTAAACAACCTCTCTTCACTTCTTACAAGGCGTAGGGATAAAGGCAGATGTTAAACAAGATTCCAGTTTTGTTTAGGAAGAAGCAGCTGTGAACGTATGCGTGTGCACATATATGAAGCAAAGAGACCACTCCTTGTTGACAGCATCTGTTTAAGCTTAACATGTAAGGTACAACAAAGCAACAAGAAAATGAAATCTTGCCAGAATTAAAAAAACAACCTCAAAAAATTATATTATGCTTTCATGATGGTTCCAATTAATGTGTCCCACTTTGCAGCAGGCTAGGGACATGCAAAAACTACCACAGATAAGAGTATTTGGTAGCTTGATAGTTTTTCCCTATGTGGATATATCCTGATGCACTTTAAATTTGTCTTTTTAATTAAACCAAATTAATTTTCTTGAATGTATTAGGATAGACTTTTGGGAATGAGATGTAGGCTACCAGAATCATTTGGGCTTTGCAGAAAATACTACTCCTGATGTATTTGACAATACTAGCAGTTTTTTCTTGCCATGCTTCCAGCTAAATCACTATTTCCTTTCTGTTTAGTCTGTTATTTGTATCACTACCTTCACATACATTCTACTGACATAAACTTCATCTCAATCCTCTCTCCACACCTCTGTTAATCTGATTTACAACCCTGGCAAAAGTAATCTTCTTCAGATTGGTGCCATTAAAATGAAGAGACAGTCAATGAGACTGGCACAAACTGCCTGAACATTTCTGTACATTTTGCTCAGGACCTGAACTCTACTTTAGATCAGCTGAAGCATTACACATTTTGCTGCTTTTGAAAATTGTGCATTTTGTACACAGAGGCTTCTCGCAGTCTTCAGTTCCCTGTGCATCACACTACCACTCTTAAAGGATTGCTGAGATACAAATGTTTCCCGCTCCTCTGCCTTCCTCAGACCCCTGTTCCCTATACTGTCCTCTAAATCTCCTGTGCCACATGTCTCACACTGAGAACATGTTCTGTCTCAGCCATACTCCCACTCTTCCACCTCTATCTGGAGAGACGTTAATGATGGATAAAATAATCAAAAGATGCTCTTGTGCGGAGGTTCAAGGCTAGTGTTAACTGAAAAGCAGTTAAGAGTACTGAATTTTCAAACAAACGGCTAGAAATAGCATATTTTGCCTCTTCCTTCCTTCCATTTTCACAGTTTTTATCCAACTGATGAGGTTCTGCCACAGGATCTAGACCTGTCCTTAGGTGTTGGGGTTTGCATATACAACATTCACAAGTTATTACATTACAGACAAGGAAAGAAGAAATGTCATGGAAAAATGATTGACATTCTGCCATCTAGTCTTGTAAAATATTTTTGCATGGATTGAAATTAAGTACCGCAGTGACACACAAAGCACTATCATCTGCCATCGTATGATATGTAGCATTAGCCTAAAATATCTTGGTGACATTATCAACAAAAAGGTCAAATGACCCAGCCCTGCTGTATGATACACAGGGTAAAACACGATAAGGTGAAAGATTTACTTTCCTTTTTCTATTAAAAGTATTTTTTTCCTCTGCCACAGTTTATTTTATTAAAGCATCTACTTCCAGGAGGTGCTCTAATACTGACATCTTTTTTCCTCCTTAACAAACTGGACTTTTCAAACTAAAATTTAAAACTAAATGTTTTAAATCATAGAATGGTTTGGGTTGGAAGAGACCTTAAAGATCATCTAGTACCAAACCCTCTGCCATGAGCAGGGACACCTTCCACTAGATCAGGTTACTCAAAGCCTTGTAAAATATTTCATAAACCTTATCAAGGTATAGGGGTACCTCCTATATGCTACATGGAGCAGGAACATTTGGTGCTGTAAGACTTCCTAGAGAAAATACACAGGTAAATGGATAAACAGCAAAGGAATCTTTTTATTGTGACTGGGAGCAGAGGAACTGCTTAACACCCACTGGGAACTCCCCTCAGCTGCAATGGGGCATTCAGGAGGCAAACCAAATTAGCTTTAAAGGTGGCTATGATGCAAGACGCTTATCATGTTTATTTAACAAAGGTTTCTACCCAAACTCAGCTCCGTAGCACACCCAATAATGGAATACGGATCATGAACTACTGCCAGAACCAGCCTAGAATAACAGAGGGAAAAAAACAGGAAACCTGCAACCGAACAGAGCTGTGCAAAGCAAATGAAAGGAGCAGGGAATATTTGTACAGTTCCTGTGTTACCAACATTTGGCAGGGATAAAAGTGCATGAACGCAGAAGCCCTGGCAAGATCCCACAGCCAATGAAAGGAGATTATTTGGCAACCTCTAGAGAGGAAAAGGCAAGATTGCTTTAAGTACTTGACATTTATCAGGCAGAAAAAGCACTCTGTGCCTGCTGGGAACATAAACTCCTATGAAAAGCAAACCATGCTGACATATTGGTGATACACATACTGCCGTGTTGTCTGCTCTAAACGTGGAGTAATTAAGTGCTTTTCAACACGAATTACTATGTCCTTGGTGCAACTGTTGCCAGTAACTTGCTTTGAAACTCTACCACTCCTGCTTCAGAGCACATGGGGTCTGATCCAAAGCTAAATGGAAGAAATGAGTGAGGACTATTTCTCTCCTTGCCAGGTGCACGTTCCCTTAACCACATGCCAAATAGCACCACAAAGCTCTTGTGAGTCCTCTTTTTACAGAGACACACAAATGCAAGAGATTGCCAGGTCTGTGAGGAGTTCAAGCAGACCAGAGGCGATGAGAGGAAGATAGCTCAGCCACTGCTACGGGGTCTTCTGCCCTCACAGGAGCTGCCCCGGCTGCAGAAGCTCGGAGTGCTATGCTCCTGGCTCCTTTTTTTGCATCAGAACTACCCAAACTACCATGGAGGCATGATGATCTTGCAAACAAGACTGGACTCCACGGAGTTTACAGCACTTGGGCAGGATCTCTCCAGGTTTAATAGCATCCTACTACCAAGCAATTATCTAGCTGTAATAGATTGCAAGTGAAACAACACATGCAGGCTGTAATAACTTCAGTTCTCATCTAGAAGCAAGAAGCACAGTGCTTAAAATAGCCTTACGGAAGCCCTACTGAATAAGCAGAACATGACATTTTTGAAATGAGATATTTGTAGCACAAAGGTTATGCATAGCTTTCAGACATGCCCAGATAATCTGCCTTTCATAGTTAATTTTGGAAATACAGAATGCTTCTTGTCATCCTTCTGAAGCATTTTTTTACTTTTTAAGGAGAGACGAAAATATGAAAATGTGTTATCACATTGTTTTTTATTATTTGCTCACTGTATAGGAATGAGCGACAACATCCAAAAACTGAAATGAATTTTGTCATTTTCTATTGTCCTTTGGGTGTTTACCAGCTTTTGCAGTTCAGAGACCAAGCCGATTTATTTACTGTTCACTGTAACAAACAGAATAAAAATACATGTAACAGGAAAATTACTTTCTTTCAATTTCTACAAGAAGCTATAGCATTAATTTTCTTTCTAAATGAAGAAATGATTTGGGGCCTAAAAAATTTTGAAATTCTTAAAGACGTTACTTTAAACACAGAAGGAATTAATCTTGCAGTATTTTGAGGGGTATCTCTATCAAAAAGAGCCTCAAGGAGCCAAAGGAAATGGAATTTCTTTAATTAAACCCTGAACTTCCTGGATACTGAATCAAAGATACACAGATTCTGATTTACATCACATAATTCAACAGAGAAAATCCAGCTCTAGGGTAGCACAGAACCTATAGATATGTGTAAACTCAAGACTATGAATAACCCCACTGGCTTTAATGAAATGAACTGCTTGTTTAAAGTTGCACATGGTCTTAAGCGCATTTGTGCACCAGTGCTTATATCGGGTTGGATTTCATTATCTCTGTAGATGAAGTCTGAATATTCTTAGCGAGACTGAATTTAAAAAGGCACAGTCCTCTGAACTGTGCAAAAGACAGACTCAGGAGACCTGAGTTTAATTCATTTATTTGTCACAGGCCACAGGGCCTCATCTGTCATTTCACCCCTTTTTTGCTACTTTTCATCATCTTTCTTTTGCTAGTTTAGGCTCTAAGGTGTTTTAGGCTCTAAGGTGTTTGTAGGCAAGGTTTTTATTTTAATTGATTTGTTTATATCTATCCTTGAACAGTGGCTCTCCTCACTGGAAAGCAACAATAGAAAATAAAAACAAATTTAACTGTATCTATTGGAGACATGTAGTATGGAACACGCATTTTTTTCTTCTCCAAGGAATGTTTGAAGGCAAACGTTCCTATACTGTGAACAGACATAAAATATACACACAGAGAGGCATCTTAGCAAACAACTCTAGAAGCATCATCACTAGGTTGAAGTAACATCAGAGAACATACCTCTGTAAAGAAAAAAAAACTTGCTTTCAAAACAGCGTTGTCCTCATGGTCACAAGACCTTTCCCTGCAGGTTATCTTTTGCTTTTCTAAAAGATGCTAGTAGGAAAAAAAGCAGAGAGGGAAAGAACATGGAAGGAATAAAAGAACCATCTGATGATCCATTCAAGCAGCTTTGCAAGCAATAGGTGGTTTCAGCAGACCCAGAGATGCTAGGACATTTCAAAAACTCTGGAGTATCAGCACACCAGAGAGAGTCTCTCCTCAAACTGCCACACTCCAGAGCAGGCTGACCTCCAGATTTTTCCTCCAGAGCCCTCCACTTGTCTGCGTATCCGCCTGACACACTGAGCTCTGCTTATTACCCTTTCCCACAGTGAAAAGTTCTCCAAAAGCTTTCAGAAAAATTACAAAATGACTAAGTCTCCTGAATGCCCAGTGTGATAGTTTGATGTGTGGGGGGGATGTTCTGGTGGCAGGAGAGGGGATTTGCTCCCTGTGCCACCAGATCTGAGTCCCATCCCCCCCCGGGGGGTTGAGCCAAATTGGCGCCTCTGCGAATTGCCCTATTTAAGTTGGGACAAAGGGGGCGGGAAAGGGCTTTTTGGCTTAGGAGCGAGGAGAGAGCAGGAGGGCGCTGCCCTCGCTCCCGGCTCCCGGCCGAGCGGCCGCTCGGGCCCGGGCCGGCGCCATGTGCTCAAGATGGCGCCGGGGGAGCCGCATGGGGGACTCGGTAAGCGCCCCACTCCCGGGGTGCCCACCGGGCCGAGCTTCCCCAGAGAGGATTAATATCTAAGAGAAGACAACCACAACGACCGGGTCAGCAAAGATGGAGCAGGAGGAGGTGTGCTGGAGCTGAGGCTTCCCTTGCAAATCGGTGTGAGATGGCAGGCGGCCCCCCTGCAGCCAGGGTGTACTTGGCGGAGCAGCGACCCACTCGTGGCCTGTGGAGAAACCCACGTCGGGAAGGAGATGCCTGAGCCCAGGAGAGGTCGTGGAGCAGGGGATGCGCGACCAGGTACTGTTGATAATGGGGCATGGAATGCACGACGAGGTCGTGGAGGCATCTGGAGACCGTGGGACGACCCACGCCGACGCGAGTGGCAGCAGCTCCCTAAGAGGCCGAGACTGGTAAAGCCCGAACTGGTGCGATCCATGGGGAAGGATTTGCAATCCTGCGGGCAGGACTTACTTTGGAAAAGTTTGGGGACTTTGTGAGTAGGGGATCCACCGAAGCAAGGGAAAAATGGTGTAAAGACTCCTCCTCCTTTAAGAAAGGAGCGGCAGCGAACAACATGGATGAACTGACCTGTACTTCCCCATTCCCTGTCTCCCTGCGCCGCTGGGGGGAAGGCAGAGCCAGGAACGAAAGGAAAATAGGGGGTGGGGAGGTGTTGTTTTAAGATCGGGCCTTGTTTTCTCTTTTCTCCTCTCAAGTAACCGTTTTCGTTCCCTTTTGTCTTTTGTTTAGTAACTGTTAATAAATTGTTTTGTTTTATTAAGAAAGCCTGAGTCATGTTTTGCCCGAGACCATGTTTGGTGGGTGCTCCCTTTCGGTTCTTGTCTCGACCCTCAGTCCAAAAACCACGACACCCAGCCTCACGCTTTCATATATTTTGAACTTCACATCCTAGTTCTTTTAAGGAATGAGTAATTGATGTCCCTGATTTTTCCAGATAAGATTGAACAGGCAAAGAAAAAAAGAAAAGAGAGTGTATGAAAATAATTACAAATTATTTGCAATCAAGTCTTTCTGTACTGTTCTCTGAAATTAAAAGTTACTGTCAGTTCACACAGTCCTGGAAAGGCAGAAAATGCAAGATTTTGGATATGTAAGAAAGAGAAGTCAATTTGAATCATCTTCCTTTTACAGGAAAACTGATGAACTGAGTGCAAATGGAGGCAAACAGAAAAATCTCACAGTAACTCTTTTTAGATTGCAATGATTTCTGAGTACCCATTTAGAAAAATATCCTTGAACTAATATGCCCAGACATGAGAGGCCAGCATTACATGGTGTATGTTACAGCAGATCCAGTGGAAGCAGGCTCTGAGGAGGGAGAGGTGGGAGGATTACTGGGGAACTGGGAATCCGAGTAAAGAATCCTCACACTGCCCACACATGCAACCGATATTGCTGCTGAAGTGCTGGTTTGTTGTTTCAGATAGCCTGCAGTCTATGTGAAACAGATTTTGCAGCCAGTGCAACAGTAGCACTAAAAAATTCTGTGACTGTATATAATCTGAAGGAATTCTAGATATAGAAAGGCAATTGGCATGGGAATTTATCAATCGCAAGCATCATTAGATGAATTACACGAAGAGTGTGCAAACAGAACTACTGAACCATGCTTACAGAGAAATTAATTTACAAAGCGTATGTGCTTCTTGGTTGGTGGCTCCAGTGCTCTACTGCGGGAACCGATACAGAGTCAGAGCACTGAAGAGTTAAACACAGTCACAAGAGACTACGGAAAACCAGCCCCAGATTGGCAACGTGAGTAAAGCCCTTCAGTTTTAAAGCAACGTCTATGGTATCTTGGCTGTCACCTTGGAGATGAAATCTGAACATCTTTCGCTGTTTTACTGCAAATTAACTGTTGTCACTCTATTCATACAGCTACCCACAAACTGACTGCATTTCACACCGAGAACGATGGGCGACATCGGCCCCCGCCACCCCCCACCCAGCATCTTAGCTGTGGTGCAGCTATGAGAGCCCGGCTCTCATACAGCTGTCACCTTGCACCAGCGGCCCCATCTCCCTCTCTGCAGCTATCTAACCATCTCGCATTCCCCAAATGTCACACAGAAGATGGTGAGGCTCTCCATTTTGTCTGACTGAGTTTCTACAGGCTATGCTGCGTGGCAGCTGCAAGTGCAGCAGCATTTCTGTTGACCTGCAGAAAGAAAAGATCTCTTTTCTGCTCAGAAAGGGATGCTTCTGGGTATGCATGAAGAGCTATGTCCCA
Source organism: Tauraco erythrolophus (assembly GCF_009769465.1). Taxonomy (NCBI): domain Eukaryota; kingdom Metazoa; phylum Chordata; class Aves; order Musophagiformes; family Musophagidae; genus Tauraco; species Tauraco erythrolophus. The sequence goes on along the minus strand of NC_141475.1, from coordinate 10,764,845 downwards.
TCGATATGTGTCTTAGACAATTATGTCATATAAGCTTGGTATGTAGTGGACACCAGTAAGCCTCTGAGGGCTTAGCTGCTTATTCATATATTATCTGCTACCCAAAGGGCACTGAAGCCCTCTGTGGTATTTTTTGGCAATGTTCATGTAAACAAAGGCATACTACGGCCTGAACGCAACTCCTGGCTTCACAGGGACAACACTGCTATTGATCACTAGCTATCGTAGCTGGACTTTCATGAACTTATATCAGTCTTCCAGTACCTAAACGGAGCCTACAAGAAAACCGGAGGGGAACTTTTTACAAGGTTATATAGTGATAAGGCAAGGGGCAATGGCTTTAAACTGAAAGAGGGGAGATTTAGAATAGATCTAAGGAAGCAAATTTTTCACTCAGAGGGTGGTGAAGCACTGGAACAGGTTGCCCAGAGAAGTTGTGGCTGCCCCATCCCTGGAAGTGTTCAAGGCCAGGTTGGATGAGGCTTTGAGCAACCTGGTGTAGTAGAAGGTATCCCTGCCCATGGCAGGGGGTTGGAACTAGATGTCTTTGAGGTCCTTTCCAACCCTAACCATTCTATGATTCTAACTTCTTGGAGAAGGTACGGTGCAGAGACATGGAATGAAACTGATCTCTGCAAGAGTTCCTGGCTCTGGATGATTTCTAAATCCAGTATCTGCACCCAAATAGTGGGCTCTGAAAGGATTTATGAAGAAAACAAGAAAGAAGGAAATCAAGCTAGAGAAAGAACAAATGGTTGATGAAACAGTAGGCTTAGCTCACGTACTTAATTGATCTAGAAAAATAGTCTGTATTTGGTCACTCAATTTAATTGTTGCTTTGGTTCACCAACATCCTGTCCAGAACACTAACGGTGACTTGTGATAGTTTGATGTGGGGGGGTGTTCTGGTGGCAGGGGAGGGGATTTGCTCCCTGTGCCACCAGATCTGAGTCCCATCCCCCCCGGGGGGGGTTGAGCCAAATTGGCGCCTCTGCGAATTGCCCTATTTAAGTTGGGACAAAGGGGCAGGAAAGGGCTTTTGGCTCTGGAGCGAGGAGAGGGGAGGAGGGCGCTGCCCTCGCTCCCGGCCAGGCGGCCGCTCGGGCCCGGGCCGGCACCATGTGCTCAAGATGGCGCCGGGGGAGCCGCATGGGGGGCTCGGGAAGCGCCCCACTCCCGGGGTGCCCGCCGGGCCAAGCTCCTCTAGAGGGGATTAAGATCTAAGAGAAAACAACCACAACGACCGGGTCAGTCAAGATGGAGCAGGAGGAGGTGTACTGGAGCTGAGGCTTCCCTTGCAATCGGTGTGAAGATGGCAGGCGGCCCCCCTGCAGCCAGGGTGTACTCGGCGGAGCAGAGACCCACTCATGGCCCGTGAAGAAACCCACGTCAGAAAAGAGATGCCTGAGCCCAGCAGAGGTCGTGGAGGCATCTGGAATCCGTGGGATGACCCACGCCAACGCGAGTGGCAGCAGCTCCCTAAGAGGCCGAGACTGGTAAAGCCCGAACTGGTACAATCCATGGGGAAGGATTGCAATCCTGCGGGCAGGACTCACGTTGGAAAAGTTTGGGGACTTTTTTCTTCATGAGTAGGGGATCCACCGAAGCAAGGGAAAAATGGTGTAAAGGCTCCTCCTCCTTTAAGAAAGGAGCACTAGTTAACAACATGGATGAACTGACCTGCACTCCCCATTCCCTGTCCCCCTGCGCCGCTGGGCAGGAGGTTGAGCCAGGAACGAAAGGAAACAGGGTGGGGAGGTGTTGTTTTAAGATCTGGCCCTGTTTTTCTCTTTTCTCCTCTCAAGTAACCAGTTTCGTTCCCTTATGTCTCCTGTTAAGTAACTGTTAATAAATTGTTTTGTTTTATGAAGAAAGCCTGAGTCATGTTTTGCCCGGGACCATGGTTGGTGGGTGCTACCTCTCGGTTCTTGTCTCGACCCTCAGTCCAAAAACCACGACATGACTATATGCAAAGACTTGAATGATTTGTCCAGAGATATGAGACTCTTCATTTTTTAGATCCACAATAATGCCCATCTTCTACTTACAGATACCATAAGTAGGCCGAATCCATTATTTGCTTACATAAGTAGCAATCTGTTTGCCGAGCTTCTAAAATAATTGCAGCCCATTAAATCAAGCTGGCAGACCTACCAAGGTGCTGTTGTGCATAATACTGACCTCTTGGGCACTCCAACATTAAATGTATTGTATTCAACTATTCCACAGGCACGGCAGCCCCACAAATGCTGCTGTGCTTCCTCAGCATCTCCCACCAGTGACAAGGAACCAACAGATTTCCCTAAGCTCCTCTCCCTCAAATTTGTGGGGCTTGTACAATTCTTTTCCTCGAGGCTGTTTTGTAAAAAGCCTCTGGCTGCTGCTGAACAACACGTGACACATCCGTCAGGCTCTTCTGCCATGGAGCTTGCATTTCAAAACAAAGCGTAAGGTTGATCACAGGCGTCAAATGAGTCACCGCAGCAGGAGCATCGAGAAAGCAAACAAGCCCCAACGAAGAAGAGTTCACCTAAAGGGGCACTCTTGCCACCACCAAAGAGACACAAGGTGACCCTGCAGAAGCAGCTCCTGCAGGTTGTCACTGAGCATCTTTTGGGTGAATATGATGATAGCTGAAGTGGACAGAGTATTGTCAGAGTAGCTCACAGGCAGGCAGCGGTGCCTGGAGCAGTAACAGCTCTGTGGTCAGAGGCTGAGCGTTACTGAGGTACTCACTGTAATCGGCTTTAGGAAAAGAGCCTCACAGCTATTCACTTTACTTCCATCTCCATAGGGGTGACTCCTCTCTCCTCCTCAATTCTAAATAACGTGTTGACAAAATTACAGACAAGCCACACATTATCAGCTGCCTCCCACTCAGCTTCTCTGTGCACCTGGCATCTATCATTTATTTGCAGTGGTTTAGTGAAACCAGTAGAGCCTATAACAGTCGATCTATAGGGGTCATGCAACTGGGCCTAATCACCATAAATTCACCTGGTATGGCTGCAGTGTACAGTACCATTTCGACAGTGCTGTAAACAGTTCCAGACAAGCTTCAGGAGAGCCCTTCCCTGTTTTAAATGCCAGGTTTAATCTCACTGTGCCACCTGAGAAGCGAGAAAGAGGATAAAAAGATAAAGATGGAGCACAAAGAGGAACAGAAGAATTTCTGCCAGAAGCTGTTCCTACTTCACCCACGACTGCAGAACCTCTTGAGCTCAACTCACAGGCAGAACTAGTGGAAATAAGAGAGAGACCTGATTAAAAACTATCACCCTGCAAAATAAGAAAAAAGACCAAGAAGCAGAAGACGGCACAAGGAAAAGTGGAGCTCTCAAGCAAAAATGTTTGGAAAGCTGAAGTAAATGAAAGGCAATTAAAGCAAGAGCAGTGACACAAGGCTGAAAGATCTTAGCCACTATCTACGGGAAGAAGCAGGCATCAACTACCAGAATACGACTGTAGAGAGAGCCAAGATCACTAATTGTTCCCAAAAGCTCTTTACGTGAATGAACTGTGTTATTATTTCCTCGTCTCTCCGACACTGTGTTTGCAGCGAGCACACACAGCACTCTCCCCCTCTTCTCTCACCCTTTTTCTTATTCCCTTTCATTTTTCCCTTCTCCTTCCCATTTACTTATGGTTTGGACCCATCCAACCTTACAGCACTGCCCCTAAGCCAGCCCTAATGTTTCAGCTAAGTGCAGAACGCAATGGCATGGGTGTAGGGACAAGTCAAAGCTGGTTTTGCCACAGAAAAGCCAGTAACTGCTGAAACTGTTATCCCAGACAGCTTTCTCAGACAATACATCTTATACTTTCCTTTGCCAAGCAACTTTTCATTGCAAGAAATGTTCCTTTTATCCTATCTTGCAGCTGTTCCCCATGTTCCCCATGAAGATTGAACTAGCATCTACTCCCATTGTTGCTAAGACATAGAGATGCACCCACGCTTTGAGCAGTCACACCACCACAGGAAACCAGAAGCTATTGCTATAACCCAGTGTTTACGGCCTGCTTCATTTTGTCATTGCTCAGAAGCAAAGCTTCTTGCAGGAATTCATCCATACCACTGAGGCACAGTCTCTGGTACAGGACAGTACAGAACAGCCTAAGCTCTGAGTGGGGTTGTTACCTATCATCAGCTCGGATTGTCTGTGCTGTAAACTCATGACATTCAGCATTTCACAGAGCTGGACCATAATTGCAGCCCTGATTTTGTCATCCTTATTCACGCACTGCAGCATCAGTGATACCAACAGGAGGTTGAGAAAGGGAACTTGAGCAGTTCCTACGCTGAGAAGCTGCCTGAAGCTCTCATTTCCACAGTGACTGCCCTGAGTTCACAAATGAAACCCTGCCAGATGGGTGGAATTTCACATTAAGCAAGGACACTCTTTTTCACATATTCCCTTCTCCACTCAAAAGCCTCTTCCTGCAGTGCTGTTCACAAAAGCACTCACACATACCCCATTAGCCCAAGTTTTGACTGTGAGCAGAAATACTCTGATTGTACGTTGATTGCAAACTACCTCACAAAACAAAGCCCTTGTCACTATCTCTATTTTACAAAGGAAGAATCTGGGACACTGCGAGCCAAGGTCACCCGAGCCAGTGGCAGAGCTGTGAAGAGCCCTGTTCCTCCACTTACACTGTTGGGAGATGGTTAGTATTATTTACAGAAGACTCCACTTGGCATAACACTTACTCACATGCAAGTATGTATTTGCAGGACTGGGATCTTATGGCAATTAGTTATTGTAGATATTTATCCAAACCAGCTGTAAAATTATCTCCTCTTTAACAGAAAATAACAAATAATTCAGAGCCACAGAATACCTTGAGCTTCCACACTTTTGTTAGCAAAAAAATCATATTTAAGAAAATAAACAGGCTAGATATATTATCAAGTTTTTGAATCCACTCTAGTGGTATAGCTTGAAGTCTGTGCTCGGTGCACATTTGTATGTTTTTTTGGTTGTGGTTTTTTTTTTTTTTCTTTTAATCAAAGGGTTACTTACCATCTTATTCACAAAAATCCAAATATTAAGAGGCTTCCATTGTCATAAGCAAAAACCTAACCCAATTAAAACGTCCCTAATTGAGGAGACTTGTGACATCATCACACTGGTCCTAAGGCAAGATTTATAGCTAAGCCATCCTTCAGTATTATGCCAAGAGGAAACAGAAGACAGCTCCCTTTGCAGTCAAACATGGAGGGGAAAATGCTAGGCATCTTCCTCATCCCACAAAGCACTGTTAGGGCCAACAACTTAAAAGTTATACTGCTCCCAACACAGCATTGAGTTTTTCCAGGCATGTTTATGCTCGGAGAGTCCTGTACTTACAGTACTGGTTTTGTTTTATCGCTAAGCCTAAGAGGAGCTAGAATTACTCAATCATTACATGCAAGCTGGTTGTGAATTTGGAGGCAAAGTATTATTAATGATTATTTCAGATAAATTATGGAAGCCATGGCAAATATTATACCACTGCACTGGAAATGTACATTAAGCTATGCCTCCTGATGATGTCAAATACACCACGCTTCAGCTTTTTACTTCCCACATCTAAGCCTCCCCCCACACCCTGAATCAGCAGCCAGGTGCAAATCATACTGGACTTTGAGGGATGTGTTTCTTGTTTGATATGCCAGCAGTTCAAAGTTATGGTCATTAACATTAGCACAAAAATTTGTGTGTACATGGTTTGTTTTCCCTCTTGCATCTATGAAAAGCCCAGGCTGGTACACTGTGACCTCCAGGCAAGTTGATGGCGTTGCAAAAAGGAAGCTGTGCCCTGTTGAGCTGTCACTGCTGTACACGTTATCCCAACACAGCACTGTTTGCACATGTACAAGTTGAAAAGCATAAAGTGCCAAACACAGTTGTAGCGTGTCAGGCATATGTTGCCAAACTTCAGTCTCTTGGGACGTGATTCTGCTAGGCACTGTGCACTCCCAGTAAAGCCAACGTGAGTGTAGGGTGCTTGCCCACCCCAGCATCAACCTCTTGGCAGGAAATACTTTGAGAGCTCAGTCATGCTTCACTCCAAAAGGATTTGTCTCATTTGGTTGTTGAAGTGAGAACAGAATTAGGGCACTAGTTAAATAGAAGGTAAGAGGAAGAGGTGCAAATCCAATGTATTTGCAATGGAATAAAAAGTGCAGCTGTTTTGTGTTTTTCCCTTTAATTCCAAATGAGTTTTGCCAGACATCCCTGAAAGTAAACAGAAATTTTAGGTTTTCAGTCTGATCCCTCAAGCCCTTACTCATTTGCCCGCAATGTCTTTAACAGACAATGCCAAAGACAGTATGGAAACCAGAAGCGTAGCACAAGTATTCTAAAATTGTTATTTTTGTAGTTTCACAAGCGTTTTGTTTTACTCAACAAATTCCGAAGGGCTGTCAAAGTGAGGCAAGAGAATTACCTGGATTTCTCCTCCCCTCCTCTCCTGGCTCTAATTTCAGAGCCACTCAGTGATGCAAAATAATGCAAGAATCTAGTGTTTCATAGTATTTCAGCTCACAGGTGGAAATGCAGAGAAGACCCAGTATTGTGGCTCCCTGAGGCATAAACAAAATAAGAAATGAAACACAGTCACAAATATGACTACTTAACAGTTTTTTCTAGCAGTATTCCAGGCTTGACATACAGTGACCTGACAATAATGAGTAGATTTATTGACACTATCGCCTTCCAGTTACATAGGGGCTGTCTATCGAGGCTGCAAATTAACCATGCAGTGGACAACAGCACCCACATGACAGCTTTCTTCAGAGACTCTCTTCATTGTGGTCTTTCTGGTAAAGATTATTGATTCAGACACCTCAAGAGCACAGCTGAAGTACTTCCAGGGCTGGGTCAGCTCTAAAAGCAGCCTAGTGACTTTCGTATGATATGAAACCTGTGTGAATATGCTCTCCTAGATGTCAGCTGACTACATGAATAAGTGGCTTACATTGCCTTGCCTTCTTGGTGTGTCCAGGGACTACAGTGACCCCACACAGTTAGTGGACCTCAGGGTGGCAGCAGCCTGGAGAAAGTCTCCTACTCAGCATGTCTGCGTTATACCCAACACTGCTTTCAGGTCCTAAATGGTTTACTAATTCCAGGGCAGAATGGTGTGAATTCACAAGCGCAGTTTGGGCCTGGGGTTGCAACGAGTCTTATAAACTCTCCTGAGCCCTGGAGCACTAGGGTACAGAGTGCAGAAAAGCCCACATGCTCAGCAGGAATCACAAGTGTTTAGCAGAGCTTACCAGCCTCAGCTAGGGCAGGCAGCTGCCTCCTCCTGGACTGGCTGCATTTGCAGTCAATCTGGTAAATCAGCACAATACTCCCTGAACTCACATTATTAAGGCTTTTCCATTATCAAGAACATCACAGCTTCCATCACCCTTGACAGCAGAGAGATATCTGTACTGCAGGGGGGATGCACATTAAATTTTGTGCTTTTTTTACATAGGTGCAGTGCCTCTCAGCAAACTAGCAATATCCTAATGTGAAAAGAGAGATGAGGAATATATAGAGCAACTTTGTTAAATTAAAAAGAAAAAAAAGACACTAAGTACACAGGATAGACTAGCACAACATAGCTAAAGTACAAATTGCCAAGTGTTGGGCACAATGCAATTCCCAAGCAGGTAACTAGATCTTCATGACTTTTACCACTGCATAGTCTATTTTCTGTTCAATGCTTGCAGCTTCCATTAACGTTAATGAGTATGCATATGTGCCTTGAGGGTAAGAACATACTCCCCTCTGTGACTTCAAAACTTGTTTATAGATCCCTCAAAAAACTCACATCGTGTTCATTGCTCTGTGCAGAAAACTATTATAACAGCTATAAGAACTGCTGCTTTCATTCTTTCCTTACCCCTTGCCCTCCCTTATTTGAGGGACCAGAAAACAGATCTGAAAAGATGAAGGGCTGGAGGAGATGGGTACACACAGGAAAGTAACCCAGCTCTGGGAGCTGCAATCTGAAAACCAACTTGCTGCAGGGAGGAGCAAACTGAAATCTTAGCAAAAGCAAAGAAAACCAAACCTCAAAACACTGGAAAACTACCTCTCCACCTCCCCCCAAAAAGCCAAGCCTTTGAAAATCTCGAAGCTATTAAATGCTAGAGAATAGACCGAAATCTTTGCTGTGTCCTTCCTGCCAGCACACAGGTCAGTGGGAACAAGCTGCTTCAGCAACCAAAGGGGTCAAATACAGAGCAGAAGCACTGCTGGGCAGAGTCCCACAGCAAAGTCAGGCCAGCACTGCCCTCCAGCCCTTTTACCACTGCAGCAGTGGGGAAGCTGCTGAGACGCAGGGCTAAACAAAGGGAAAGAAGTGCCAGGTTTCTAGTAGAGACTGCCTTCCTCTAGTGCTGCTGAAGGCACCAAATCCATCCCTGTGCCACCTGGACATACAGGGCAGTTCCCTGGAATCAGGTATGGTAGTTAAGAGCCAACTCCACCTCACTCTGCTGACACCATGGCATGTATCTCCTGATGCTGCTTTGACTCTTCCCTCCATCATTGCCACCTGCTTTCTCCCAATGCGCACAGTCTCAGGTTAAGCCCTCTCAAATCTCACAGTTTGCAAGAGATACATTATGGCATACAAAAAATAATGGATAATGCAGCACTGAGATCAAGAATCAGATTAAGGTGTATAGAGGAAAACAGACACTGCTTTACACATGGCTGAATACTGGTTTGCATTATACCTACATAGCTAATGTAACACTATCTGCAGCTTTTCATGGGTCAAAATGCTGTGTTCAAAATACAAAGCAGGCTGTAGGAAAGAGGAAAATGAGCTAAAAAATAATCATACAGTGCACAACATGCAAGCACTCAGGCACCATAACACATGTGGCTCTAGCTGAGAACCCAGCTGAAGAAGGAGTCCGTGCTCTGGGAGGACCCCTAGGAGGCTGGACCTCAGGACGCAGAACAGCCTGTCTTGCCACAGCCACGCAGCCTGCCCTCCTGTTCTTCTCACACCCATCCCCCGGCATTACAGCAGCACTGCAGGCCACAGGGCTGCCTGTCCCTCTCTAAGAGGGAGTGCGTTGCAAGAGCCATCCGTGCGAGACTCATGCTTGCTGTGCAGGGCTCCGACAGGTTTGACCGCAGGATGCTTCTGCCCAGACCTGCCCACTACACTCCTCTGCCACAGCTCCTGCCCAGCAGCAGGGTCATGTAGCTGGGCCCACGTCTCAGATATGAGTCCCTAAAATATTGTATCTGCTACGTCAGCATTGGGTTGTCATGTCTCGCAGAAGGTCAAGCAGCCAGTCCAGAAGCAGCAGCATCTTAAACTGACCATAGCTATACTGACCATGACTTATCTGTCAGTCCTTTTAGACTCGTTAGGTCTGAATGGGGCTCATTAGCGGTATTTCTTCCTTTAGTGGGCATGGATGAAAAGACACAGAAATAAGATCTGGCTATAAGGAAGGACATGACATGGTTACTGCAGAAGACACTATTTCAAAGTTCAGGTTAAATACATTATTGGCTAAGGTAGGAAATAAAAGGAAACTAGCACCACGCAAAACCAGCAAAAGCGCTAAATACCTTTAATCCAAGTTCTATCTAATGAGAATAGCAAAAGTTCAAGTTTACAATGCAGAGTCACCAGTCTAACTGACAGAAAAATAGATTTATGAGAGATACCAGCTGGGCTGCAACCCCAGTCACAGTTACTGTAATTGCTTTTCTCCAGAGGAAAATTTTCCTTACAAGTTGCCCACCTTTAGAAATCACTGAGCAACAGAAAGAGGCTTCCACCACATGGGCTTAGAAACCAGCAAGAAGGATAAGCTTCTTCCACACATGACACTCAGTCGGAAAATACCAAACAAATTGAGTGGGTTCCAGAGGTGAGGATCCCTGCAAGCATTTTCACATATCAGACCTAAACTTCCCGTGGGCTCTGGCAGAAGCAGAATTACAACCACGAACAGCATTTTGAAAATGCTATTCTGAGTTTTAATTTGCACTTGTGTGCATACGTTTGTGTGTGCATCCAAGTACACACAACCTGCATTTTCATTATACATAAATGTGTCTATTATGTATACATAAATTACATTATATTGTATATATTTTACATGCACATATTTATATAACGTAGTCATCATCCATATTACTAAAAAGAATTTTAACAAAAAGTTAACTTTCAAAATGCAATTCACTTATACTTCCCCATTTATGTTTGCACTGCAGTAGATCTGTAAACCTTTCCTGTGTACATGCAGTGACCGTATCAAAACACACTCCTTGAGGCTGGTTACATTCAGCAATTATACTGTTTTATTCATTCCTTTTTCTGTAAGATTGAGCACCAAAAGCACATCAATTAATTAAACTCCTGCATTTTCTCAATAAAGAGTCTTTCAGGATCAAGATTAGATATGCCTTCCATGCTGGAATGTTATTTAAAATTCCCCTTTTCAGTTCACTTCTCGCTTCCAATGTGTGATGTATGGGGAGCAGCTACATTTGTTTGCTGTTCCTACCAGAGTTTGAAAACTCTGCAGAAAAGACTACCCACGTTTTTAAAAACAACATTTTAGAAATCTGTCATGGAGGAGAAATGCCTTGGGTGGAAGGTGTTCAGTAGGTGCATATGAGAGGTAGCTGGAAGAGTGAAAAAGGAATATTGAAGCATAAGGAGGGACACAAAAGCGTGGAAACATAGCAACAAAATTAAAGTCCAGTTAAGGAGAATAAGGCCTTCAGGCTGGAGAGTGCTCTTTTCAGGCAGAGCCAAGGTGCACTGGGATGAACCACACAAATCGAAGTGTTATCACACTGCTACACAACGAGACAGAGTTAATATGTGTCATCATAGAATGGTTAGGGCTGGAAGGGACCTTCAAAGGTCATCTAGTCCAACCCCCCTGCAAGGAACAGGGATATCTCCAACTAGATCAGGTTGCTCAGGGCCTCATCCAACCTGGCCTTGAACGTCTCCAGGGATGGAGCATCCACCACCCCTCTGGGCAACCTGTTCCAGTGTTCTACAACTCTCATGGTAAAAAACTTTTTTACCATGTATGTAAATGTAAAAATGTAAACCTGCACAGAGTGGGAGGAGACAAAGCAGTACTTGGCCTTGGAAATAGAAATGTCAATCAATTTCAAACATTGAAATGTGTCAGAAGGCACATGACTACATATTGTGTCCTTAGTGTGAGATATCAGATGACAGGAGATGATGAGGAACCTTCCATAAATAGTAATGCTGAAGAAGATGTAGTTTCATGAAGACAAAGACTGCGTAAGGAGTCTGCCATAACCTCTGTGAGACTGGTAAAATACTTGGATGTATTTCAATTATTACTATCATTATTATTACTGCTAGTTTAAAGCTGTCAAAGACTCTTGCTTCTTAGTAAATGAGGAAAAGGGATGGGGGGTAGACGTAAAACAGACCTCATTCCTAACCATCCCAGAGATAATGTCAAGGTCAGTTATACTGAAGAGCACAATATAGTGTGACTCAATGTATGCTTGCAAGAATATCCATTAAACATGCCAGAAAATATTAGGGTTTATCTTACTGCCCTGTCTTCAAAAAGAGCTTTCTTTAGCATTGGTGATTCTGGTTGTGCAGACTTAGGAAGAAAGAGTGCTAATACAAGTTAAAGAATCGTAAAAATATTTTAAAAGATAGTATTTTTTAAGAGAAATTTTGAGTAACTTAAGATCTCCTGCCTTTCACCTCAGAGCATATCAGACCAAGAAGTTTGTGCCATGCATTGTGTTTCTGTATTAAATGAAAGACTTGAAAGACTTTCTGATAGGAGATTTTAAATCTGTCTGCGACACAAATCTGAATGGTTTCTATCTAGGCTTTGGTCCAGTAAAATTGTGGAAAACTGCTTTTTATATGGGCAGGTAGTTAATGCTTGGATTTGTCATGTTAGTCTGTTCAGCAGAGTTGATGCAACAGTCGCTGTAGAGGACAAGTTATGGAAGTAAGAGTAAACATCATATGCAAAATAACTACCAACAACAGCACAAATAAGTCTACAGTTTTGTTCAGTGTTTGTGTTCAACCTTGCAATCATAAACATATGTGCCACCAGTTGAGTTACACATTCCTTTACACCTTTGTTATCACAGTTGATCTTTTAACATAAGATTTGCTTAAAAGGGGTTGTAGCACAAATGCAACTAACAAGTATTTTTGGCCACAACAAGAAGGAAAAAGTACACGCACTAAGAGCACAACATACTGCATGGGATGTCAAAACTGCTATGTAACATAGCAGTGGGAAAGACCAATACTGATCAAAACCATTTGTTCCTACAGGTTCCTTCTTACAGCTCACACTGTGAACCAGAGTCATCCTATCTCTCCTAGCAGGGAGTACAGCTGGTACTAGTGCACAAAATGCATCTCCAGCATGGAAGAAAGGAAGATCTCTATAGCATTAGCTCAACTTTAGTAGTTCAGAGTAAGGAAGTAATATCCTCATTCAACACATTTGTTTATTTTCTTCTGAATGCTGCATTGGCTGAAACGTAACTGGGAGGAATGGGAAGAGAAAACGTAGACTCATAGGCAATCATAAGCTTTGGGTAATATGCTATACTATCTTGGGTACAAATTTTACCATTGGATGGTATTTCCTTGCCATAGAGTTTCAGTGCCAGGCAGCATTCTTTTTAATAATTTCTGTCCTTCGCTTCTTTGTTGAGAAGGACTCTCTCCAAAGCTGTGGTTTTCTCAGGGCTGTGATATGGTAAGTGGTTCTCATCTAGCGTGTAGATAACAGTGTCCTATATTCCATCTGATCACAATTTCTTTTTCCCCTCCCTTTGGAATAAATGCAACTCATTCCCTAGTACATAACCAGGCTGCATGAGTGGTATGGTTCTGTGAGAAATGTCAAAGGTTGGAAATTACTCGCTGGTCCAAAATTTAGAGAACAGCGATCTAGGATACCTGCACTGGCACTGTTACACAGATGAGGAAACATACAGATAATTCTTAAATGCAAGATTATCAACTGAATAATCTTACCAATGGATCACCAAAATTTTTTTTCCCCAAGAATTATGGTGTTTACCTTCAGTCCTGTCCGGTAGTTTCCCACTCTTACTTGTTGTTCCAGTGTTGACTGTTTCAGATGAGGTGCTCAATTTGGTGTTGGGGTCTCGCTTAGGTTTTGGAGGTGGCTGCTTACGAGAGCTGCTACTTTCATCATCTGTTCCTCCAACAGAATGAAGAGATTGAGATCTCACAGTAAAGCCACTGGAGCAAGGATGTGGCAGTCTGTCCTGAGGAGCAGGCATTGTCATAAATCCCATGCGGAAATGTTTCCCCACGTAGCTTCCTTCATTTCCTCTCACTACTTCTCCACCTATGCTGTAAGAGAAAACACACATATAAGCGAACGATTCAACTTTGCCTGACCTGTACCTGGAACCAGGGTCTCAGTTCTGCCCATGATGAACAGACTGTACTTTTGGTTTTGTAAACAATGTTCTTAAAACAAGTTGACTAGTAGAATGGAGTAGTCTGTTTTTCAACACAAGTTGTCAGTGACTCAAATGTAGATAGGCTGCTATGCACTCACTCAAAATCTTACAAGAAAAAATTGAGAAAAGCTTTTGTTCAGGTTTCATAGCACGGCGACTAGAAATTGTCTATAGAACAAATATGAAACATTCGAAGTCAGAACTGAGTTTTCAGGAAGACAAGACATTTGCAGAAGGGCAAAGAACACTGCTTTTGAAATGAAGCAGTGTATTGATCTGCACTTCCCTGCACTCATCTTTGACTAGAGATACACATCTACCTTGGGAAACAAGGCTCTTGGGGTCCAGTCAATCATTTCCCATCAGACTAAAGAATGGTAAGAGAAAGAAATGCTTTAAAAATTACGTGGATATAGGAAACTGAACATTAACATCTCATCAGACCCACATGAAGCTGCAACATGAGCAGCATAAGACTAGTGAGGTACATATGTAGGAGATGAAAAGGCAATGGGCTATGGGACACCAGGAAGAAAGTAACTCCCAACCATTCAGAAACACAGGTGTAGAAGGAAAGCTGAGCTGAAACCAGTGCTGTCATATCAAGAACTACATTATACTGTGGACAGCAGGACTGAGAACCTGGTAGTATTTCTGCTATACTCATGCATGCTTATCAGTCCTCAAAAACAGCTCTTACTGGTGCTTACACTGTAAATCTACAGCACATTCCAATTAAGGCAATTCAGTGATTATGCAAAGAAACTCAGCAACACACACAGGTCAACACAGACCTGTTTGTGAGGAGATTTGAAACAGTACCACTGTGGGCATGTAGAAATATCAGTACGAGAACTGTGAAGTCCCCAAAAGCCCTAATTACCTTCTGTTTCCCCTTCACACAGAGTGAAGCTCTAAGCAGGGTCAGTCTGCTCCTAAGTTTTCTATTCAATGTTGCCTTAAGCTGGTACAATTTATTTGTTACTGAACACATTTTCCTCTCTAAAAGACAGGAACCTTTCTCAATGGTTCAGGTGAAGAGAGAGTAAGGTCACTTCATTCCCTGACATTATCCCCATCTTCATTGTAGGTAATAGACAAGCTGTATCTAATTGTCCTAGAAGCATCAGATTGGCACTGTGTAATGCACAAATTTGTTCACTTACTACCGTCCTTGCATTTTTATTTAATTTCCCCTAGTAGAGAGGTCCACTTTTCAAATTGGTAAAAACTGAACAAGTCTAACTGAACACATGCCTCTCTCCAGTGGCACTTCCATCTACCTGCACATGTATATACACACACACACGTGCACACACGTACACCACACATACGCACACACTGGTCCATGTTCATAACCAAGTTATTACAGAATCCTAATTGGCATCAATCCCAGAGGGATTTGCAGTCAGAAAGATCAAAAGGTAGAACTCATTAATTTGAAGATTAATAAAAAACCTGTAGCTAATTTAAATGATTAACTATGCCTCCACTAATCTTTCATAAATTGTTCTGAAAATAATATAATCCTCTGATGCTAGACTACAAAAAGGGCCTGTCACATTATTTAAAGTAGATTACTATCCAAATATGCTGAAGAACACAGGTGGAGAGTCTGCTTCCTTCCTTAAGTCCATTGGACAAGTCATGTTTAGAAAACAAAATTTCTGTTCGCCATGTCTCGAACACTATAATTCTTAATCAGGTTACAATATTTAATTAGTGCATTTACTTCACTTCTGCACAGAGGTGTTTAAACCACACACTATAGAGCAGATTCTGTTCTGGATGGACTTGCACAAACCCCACTGAGGTTATAGGTTTCATCCTTTTCCTAAGAATACACAGAACTACATTTAAACAAAGAATGTTTTTTGGTTTTGTTTTGCCAAACTGCTGCATCTTGTATTTCAGAAATAAAAACTTTCAAAATATAAGCCCAACGTTAAAGTGTACTATCTCATTAAACAATTAAATCATTTCCTTTCTTTTTCCTTCCCTTCCCATAATTTTGTCCTTCTTCACTGAATTCCTTTTAATATCACAGACAAAAACGTGTCTCACCTGCTTCCTACACTTACTCCAGAATAAATAGCCTATATCCAGGTCAGAGAGAGGTGGCAGACACAGTTAGGAAGAAACCTCGCTGTCCTGACTCATGGCTGAAGCAGATCTGGTCTTGCTTTTCTACATCCTCTGCTCAGCTACTAGACAAAAGCAGCAGGACACCATTTCCCTCTTTTCAGCTGTGTTTAAAAGAGAGTTCATTTCTCTTTGAGCATAGGAGCTGACCTTCAGCTGCAGGTTGGGCATTGTAAACCCCAAGCTGAAGAAGACTAGCCTCTGATTCTTGGTTCTGGACCCTGGTCATTTACCAGCACACAAAAGGCTTAGGTTTGTTACTTATGCTGGTGGCGATTCCTGAGTGTCGGGTAGCAAGTGTTTCCTACCATAGCTTGATGAGTAAGTGCAAGATCAACGTTGGGTGGAGCACCACGTTCACATCTCAGTAACACAGACTGAAATCCATCATGGTGCAAAGAGAAAGGAGTTACTCCAGACTTGTACCCCGAGCACAAGCACAAACACAGGACGGCAGATTTCAAACACAGGATTTCCTACCTTGAGGCAGCAGCGTGCTGAAGCTCTGTTGGGACTTGTGCAATGCAGCTTTGCAATACACGCTGCTGCAAATGGTACATCACGAAACCAGACAGAATTAAAGGATTTATTCATATACTCCTCCTGCTTGCAACCACAGGAGTTGGCTGGGGCTGGTGTATATGTACCACTACAGAACAATAGGCCGAGAAAGATTTAAACGCACCTTGGTGCATAAACGACTACAGGGACAGTGAGGGAAAATAACCGCATAGATGATCTCACTCCATTATTTCTGACAGGAAAGAGTCTGTGCGTCTCATTGTACTGATAATGAGTTCTATCTCATTTCAAAACTGTATTATGTGAGTTGCAGCAAGTATTACACAGTTTATTAATATATATGGAAATAAAGATTTGGATTATTCCTCTGGGAGGTTTCAATTTGAACTTGCCCAGGTTCAACTGCTTCTCTGACAAAGAATTATGTACAGCATTCAAATAACTTAAAAAAGCAAGACATTTGTCTACAAAGAGAGACATGAATTATATAATAACAAAATTAATCATACAATCACTCATGTTACACACTTACAGCAAAGCTGACTTTGTGCTGAAAACACATTTTGGCATTTGCCTGGGTCTAGTAACAGATGCTGCAGTGGATGGAAAAAAGGGCAGTGCAGTGAGGTTGGCTCCAGACACTCTTAAGAGAATCAGCTCTCTTTTCAAAAACATGTTACAGGGCTTCTTCAAAGCCTACCTAGCTAAACATTAAAAATGAACATAGAAAATAGTCAGACAGAGCACGGACAAGGTCATTTCCACCTTGCTTTGCCATGAGTCAAAATGCCCCTATTGCCTAGAAATATATTTTCAAGTTATGAAGTTAGAAACCTAAGAAAAAGAACTTGTCATCACCTTGCTGAAAAATACATGGCAAAGAAAAAGTATTCAGAGACTGCCTGCCTCCATCAGTGTGGTCTCTCTAATTTGCATTGTTCCTACTTAGCATTACAAATAACAGTTTCACTTTACTGTAAAGTTTCATTACTTGATCCAGGCAGAAACTGAATTAATACCTGGAAAACAAATTAATAGTTGTGTGAAAATTTCTCTTTTACTTGGTGTTACTGCTTTAACTATAAACAATGTGGAATATTAAATCCCTCAGCACAGTTATAAGGACTAGGAGAATTCTTGGGAATATCTAAGTCCCATAAAGTCAGAATACTCTAGAGCTACATTTCTTTCCCAGTCATCTATCTATCCTTGTTCTTGGTATTCACACAGAAATTTTCCTACCAGTGCAGACTTACAACAGATTAGTTTCATGCCTCAGGCACCAAGAACCACTTAGTAGTTTTCCTCATCTTCATGCAGTTTCTATTTTTCTTCCTCTGTTCCTTTACATGAGACTTTGACTTTCCATCCACAAGCTCAAAATGGGAACTACACCTAATTATGAGACTTGACCTTCTAAGCAGGAGGAATGGGAATGTACTCTGCTGGTGACTTGGCATCTTTGAAGGTATTTTGCCATTTCTTTGCTGTGATACACCCCAGTCCAGGATCATAGCAGGTCACCGTCTTTCATTGAGTGTTGAAATTCTGAATAGCTAAGAGAAGCCACTTCAACAGCAGCCACTCACTCTTCTTGTGCTTAAGAAGGAAGAAAGTCAGTCATAGATGCTGGTTTGTTAACTGGTAGAAACTGGGCTGGGAGTCTCTGCAGTCTCCTCTGCAACAGAGGGGAGAACTATGAATTACAGGGCAAAAAATGCACGTGGATGGCCAGGCCTCTTCTTCTGGGGAGCTGCAAGCCTACACAGTGCTACCCCACCATAAGGTGCATCTAATGCATCAGGGAAGTCATATGAGTCAGAGACGGAACAAAAGAGAAGTCACAAAAAATTAACTGTGATGACGTAGGAAGATTTCTGTAAGTCCATCATAAAAATGACTAATCATCAGCAAAAATACAAAAGGAATAAAAATACTTAACTCAAGGACTGTATATGAACCAGCGTGACTAAGCAAACAGCAGTTAATCCCTTGGTGCATCTACCGCTTTTTGGCTTAGGGATTAGCTACTGTTATTTTACGCTTTTTTTTAACTACTTCTCTACTCTTACACCAATGAAAATCCAGCTCCACTGCTCATATCAAATATTCTGAGTGTAAAGGGCTGAAATCGCTTTGAAATGTCTATTCCCCATCAGAATAAATTATACACACATATACTAAGGATGACACATTTTACTTTGTATCTGAGAAGCACTTTCAAGATTAGCATAAATTATATTTGTAAATTAGAGGTTGGATGCCAAAAAACAGAAGATACACTATTTTTATCCCTCTAAACATGATTTCAGCAGACCATGAAACGTAATACTGAAGAAAGAAAGGCAGGATCACAATCATGGATTCAGGAACTGCACTGCAAGTATGGGTTTACACAAAACAACATCATTTTTATTATAGAAATTAAACATACAAACAAACGAGAGATGTTTATGTTTTTGTTTTTGTTTTTTAATTATACTTCAGAGGTCTTCTTTCCTGTTCCCAAGGAATACACATATACGATTTTTTTTTTGCGCATTACTTTGGTGAAAGACTCCAAATGACTCATGATGATCTTACATCAAGATCCAGAGGATGATACTACCATCCTTTTAGATACAGGCTAAAGTATAAATGAATCATGACAAAGGTCAAATTTAGAGTAATTTTGTGCACCTGGAGGACTATCTAAAGTGAGCAACTGACATGTCTATACACATCAAACATTTTACCTCTGCCATATGCCTCTCCTTTTGAGACGGGAGATCAGGTGCTGCTTAAGAAGCCAGGCCTCTCAGGACACAGGACACATTAGTACTATAAAATAAAATGTATTCTTTTATCACACCTGTCAAACCCACAGGCCTAGGGTTTGATCCTGCAAACATGCAATGAGCTGACACTCCCTCTTCGTGCACCTGCTTTATTGTACTGGAGTAACTGGAAGCCTTGCAAAATTGCTTGTCGCTTGTGCATCTGTTCCAAGCAATACCACTTACAGAGGCACGCCCATGGAGCCTGGCATTAGATTATTTCTAGGAAATAATTTCTTAAAGCCAGCCTATACGTGTAACAGACCCCTAACAGCACTCTGTGCTGCTGTTGTGCTTCTGGCTCCTGCTATCCACGACAGGATTGAATCTGGCATGCAGAAGCCTGTCCAGACCAAACTGAACCACCATGTGCTGTGGCTGCACTGTAAGATTAACAGAGTCCCTGGTGAGTAACCAAAAGCCAGCTGTGATTCTGTCCACAGTGCACAACAGATGACAAAAGCAACCCTAACCAAGACAGTACACAGCAAGTTTCCCGTAAAACCCCAGATAACCCCATATCAAATGATCATCCGCTATGCTCCAGTCATCTATTTTTATAATGTAAAAGGCTGAAAATGCTAGTGATAGTTGGGTTTTAGAAAAAAAAACACACAACAAACCACAACAAAACATTTTAGAAGAAACATTGACTGATAGATAAAAACTATATGCTAGTTTTACAACAAATCTAACAAACTAGTCAGCTTGGAAAGGAGTAACTAAGGAGCAGGGGCCTTTCTGATCCACAGAGAGCTCAATAAAACTGTATTTTGTGAGTCTGAACAGAAGTACAGGTACTACTATTTATTTCCATTGGCATGCCTTCTGTCTTTAGTAGGCTGCCTCTTAAACTGGGGACTAACGACGGGTACATTGGGCTGAACATCCCCAACAGCCTGACGTTGCTTTCCTCAGAGGACCAACACTTGCTACTGCACCTGGGGCACAGGGTCTCCAGTGCTCCAGTCCCGGGTGTGAACGGTGACTGATGGATGTAGAAAGGTTTTAAGTTGTGAACACAGAGAACACTTAACAGGCAGGAGTGAAAAGCACTCTGCTTTTTATATGACTACAGATATTTTTAATTTTACATAGGAAATGCACAGCTAAAAGCCAATAAATGAAAGCTCATATGTTCAGAGTCACCTAGAGTTAGACATCAACCATACGCAATGTTTCAACTGAGTGCAAATGCATGTTCGTGTTAATGGAGTGGGGATTTGCATCCTGTCAAAAATGGGTGGAGCTAGAACAAGGTTGTGTTTTTGTCACATTCAGTGGAAAACCACATGGCACAGGCTCCACTCTGCCTGAGCAACTGTGGCTAAGTAAATATTGCAATGAGATATGGGAATAAATTAGCATATAAAATAATTTTTGTGAATTTTTGTAATAAAAGACTTCTTTGAGTTGAATTGAAACGGAAGGAAAATCTGTAAAAAGCCTTTTCATAGATTAGCTGCTGGGAAAAGTTTAAACCTGGACAAATGAATGAAATGTACCGTTGCCTTAAGAACAGCGATTTGTAAACCAAGCACTCTGTGCCTGCCGAGATATTACATGGTGTCTAACCTTTCTAGATTCGGGCTTATTTGAAACAGTGATCATACAGATGCTCTTCTGAGTCCCTGGAGCAAACACCACTCTAGTTTCCTTTTAAAATCTAAGCTCAAATATAAGGAAATGAAGGTTTTAAATAAGTGCTTCCTACGGCCTCCAGCCCCAAAGAGAAAAGACCTAGTAGCAAAGAGGAAGAATAACATTTTGTTTTGAAGGAAAACCCCTCACAAATTTCACTTCAGAGTGACCCACAGCAAAACAAATAAATAGATGTTTTGGTTCAACTAGCCACCTGAAACTCCAGTTATTCACATAATTCCCCTGATAATATTGTTACTCGCAACTTTCAGGTCAAAATACAGTCCTTAGGCTGGCTTGTCTTGCTGGTGGTTTTTCAGGTTTTTGTTTGCCTTTTTTTCAACAAATGCCATGGGAGCAGATAAGAAAGGGAGAGGCACTGCCCAGCATACACAGTCTGGGAGGATGCCTCAGTAGCACAGGTACAGTAGGGATGTGGCAGGGATGCAGGCTCCACTGAAGGGACAGTTTAATGCAAATGCTTGTATTTTGGCAGCTCACCACTCTAGATCTGTTATATTCATATCAGGCAATTTTGCTTCTAGACATCTCAGCACATGGAAAAACTCAGGGATGTGCATTCTCTTGAACAGGTATATATCCAAACACTTCAGGTGCAATTTTAAGTAACGCTTTCATAGATATTCAAGTCAGTTTGTAGTTACTGAAAAAGTACCTGTAAATTAGCAATTTAAATGGAACTAAATCCATTTTCATCTACGAATTGTATTTTTAAATTTTTATTTAAGGGGAATGCACAGTGCAAGCTCCTACAAAACAGCACAAGGCTTACTTGGGCTTTTTCCCCACTTACGTTTCTGTGTGTTGAACTGGTCTTCACACAGGAAACAAAAAAAACGTAACTTACTGTAGCTTACCCCACCTTAACTACATAAACGCTCTGCTGGATACATCACCTTACAGGTGCTATAGCCCATAGAAATCTTCACCAGAAAACCCTTTTTTGCACTGGAGCAGGCCTGCCAGAGTCCATTGCCTTGACTTTACAACTAGTATTGCTAACCTTGTGCTGTTAAGTATATATATTACCATCTCTTTGTTCCTTCTGATTTCTGGAGGGACGTTTTCAGCTCGTTTGTCAATCACCACTTTGTGATCTAACTGGACAGCATGAGTATCTGTCTGTGCCTTGCAAAACAAAACAAAGACTCCAAAAAACGATGTGACACATTTTTTCACAGGAGTGATAAACCCAGAATACAGGAAAGGGAATCACTCCACACAGATGTGTACACCAGTCTCTTTTCTTTCCTAGACAGTCTCAAACTGGTACATTAAACTACATGAAATCCTGTACATCAGCATTGACAGCTCTCAGCATGAAAGCCTGAAGAGGCTTGTTCACTGAGACACAAAGTTACTTTGAAAATCTCTCTGCTTATGTCACTTTTTTATCCATAACAAAGCGACCATCATTGCCACAACAGAATATGAATGTGCTTCGTATCTAAATTTAGAAATAATAATATAAACCAACTCTTTTCCTGTCTTGATGGATGTCAGTTTCTTAGCCAGAGTTGTCAGAAACTGGTTATTTGTTCAGAGAAATAAATATAAAAGGACATTATATTTTCAGAAACACAGTTGATGTAATATTGCATGTCAGAGATCATGAAAAGCAAGTGTAATGGGCATATAGGTGGTTAAGACGTAGTGATTTCAGTCAGGACACTGAAAGAGGCTAGCCAGTAAAAGCTTTACTTGTCCCATGCACACATATATCCAGAGCGTCCATGAACCAATTCCACACTGCAGTCTTCCAATATGTTCATTGCATGTCCATGCATTCCCTTTAGAAACCAAGGTGAATTGTCCAAATGCAAAGAACAGGAATTCTTTTCTCTTCTGCATCCATGCACAGAGCTAATGGGCCAGATCCAGTAACTCTAGCAGTCTACTAAAAGGTCTCTACATATATGGGAATTTAACACCAGAGACAACTGGCTACAATAGAAGCTTCCAATAAATGGCCAAAGCTGCCAAAAATCAGCACATGCTAGTTTTCATCGCTCTCAGAATAACTTTTCCAAATCAGGATGTTCAGCTAACTATTATTTTTTGGTCACTGTTGTGCTGTGGGGTTTTTTTTTGTCTTGTGGGGTAGCATTTTGACAAATAGTTGAGCAAAAACCACATCCAACAAGCTCTGACACCAAAGGAAGGCAGTACCCAAACGCTCCTTTAGTGATACACACTTCCATCACCCAAAGGATCATCAGTACAGTCTATGAAGCTGCAGTGAAATGAAATCTTGCTAATGCAAGAGTAAGTACATTTTTCCAAGTGTGAAAATCTGCATAAGGAATTTTTAGGAAGTTAAAATGTTAAAACAAAGGAGCTTGTAACCTGCAGTCAATGATTTAATGGTAAATTAAGTGTGGAACATAGTGGTTTGCAGGAACCTCTCTGCACGAGAGGTGATCACTTCAGTACTGTTCATATTAAAAGTATGTAAACTCCCTTTATTCCTCAGGTAACTCTTAGGAGCTGTCACTCACTGAATGGCATGTTTGAAGTAACTGAACTTACAAGAAGCAGCATTTTCTGTGTGCTGAGCTGTGGCAACCAAGGTTACATGAAGTCTGGACCTCATTTTACAAAAAAACAACAAATCAAAAATAATGTGTTGCTGCTTTTCTTTGCACTAAGAATTACTATTAAAACTTGCAAAGCTGCTGGTTGTAAATTTTAGTGTATGTACATTTCTAGATCACTCAAGCTCCTTTGAAAAGTCTTCTATCTAGAAAGCATAACCCTAACATAATAAGAACTGCGTTTTTTCTTCTCCCAATGCTACATTGCAGGCAGCAGTCTACTTTAAAACAACTTAAGCCAGGAAGGGCAGAGACACCTTGTACGTTTGCACCAAGCTCTGCAACCCAAATCAGCTGGTCTGCAGACTAGGTAGCACCAAGGGGTATCTGCATGTCTCTAGCAAGAGCAATTCAACTCTGCTTTTATGTTATTAGGTTTGTTTGTTTTTTTGAACAAAATACTGTTGTTCTCTGCTCCAGAATACCTGATGCCCCTTTTCCCGCCCTGCTGCCCAGTGCCCACACAGGACACAGAAGCTGCTGTGTGCTTACTGCACCGGCTAACTCAGGATTTCAAGTTTCATAATGCTAAGTAAAAAAATAATTTCTTCAAGATGGTCTCGCAATAAAAACTTTAAACCCCAGCAGTCTTGACTGAAAACATTTTGGGCCGTTATGTATAGTACTGGATCAAGCAGGCTTTCAAGTCCTACAGAGACCTCATGGCAACATATCTTTTAATGAGCACTGCCATCCACTTACCAAATGCAGTAGAGGGCTACTGAGTTCTAGGAAGGATCAACCACACTGGACTTCACACACACGCTTCTGTGAATTCACCTAGAAAACGGATTTCTAGGCTACCTAGAATGTCATGCAGAAATGTTAAAGTTTCTGGTGATGATCAGCTCATTATTCTGGTCTCTAGAATCTCTTTGTATTCTTTTTTTGTTACTCAGAAGTGAAAGATAACAATTGTTAGATAAAGTCTATCAGCACCTCCTTATTTAGCCAGTGGATGCACTGCTTTACAACAAAAGCAGATGATTATAGGTAACAAAAGATAGAAGTACAATTATGTTATTGCGGCTCTAAAAAGTGACTTCTAGAATCTGCGTGGAGGTAAAGGGTAAAATCAGCATATTTTCCATTGGGGGTTTTGGGTTATATAGTTACTTGTGGTCATGTTTTCAAGTTTTGGTTTATATCCACAAGTAACAACACACTCTTAAAATGAAAGCCAAGGCTCTTTTGTAATCCTGCTGTTGGATTCTGGAAGAGAAAACTAAACATAATCTAAGGATTGCAAAACACTAGAGAAAAAACTTGGGAAATCAAAATTATGAAGATGTTTGTGAGTGATCCAAGCTGAAGTTTTTAATCCACCCTCAGATATTAAAAAGGAGTTCATACTTCACAGATATATCCAGTAAAATCTTTAGGATAGCTTTGATTCAAGATCCAGATCAACTTCAAGAGGGCTCATGAAAGAATAGTGTCAAGGAAATAAAATATCTCCCAGGGAGAGATTCCCTACTGTGCAAGTGACAAAACTGGGTTGTCTAATAGATGCTAGCATCTGTAATTCTTGAAATGTAGATTATAATTTGCATTTATTTTACCTTTCATAATACATATGAGTTATTTATGCATATGCTTATTAATTTGTGTTTATTGCCCTTCAAGCTGAATAGAGAAACAATTAGATCACTTTTTAGCAGTAGCAGTATGGAGTATGTAGACATATAACTTGGATTTACCGAGTATGACAGGCAATCAACGTGCGTCAGAGAAAGCCCACACCAGTAAAGAGACATGTTAAAGCTGCATTTGAATTTCCTTTTTTAGGACTGAACAGATGAGTGTTTCCTTTACGTTCCGAACACAATGAGATTGGGAAATAACGTGAATTTCAGGCTAGGAGAAAATGGATTGCTTCAAATTATAGGAAAGTGAACAGCACTAATTTTATCCCTCACTTTCAGCACGATCGAGTAGTACATACCAGAAAAAGGAAAGCCAGGCATATCTCTAAGTCTGTTATTAGAGCTTTCCACTTGCACACACAAGTGGTATAGGAATGACAGCTAGATATCAAATATTTTCTTACACTTTTCACTCTCATGGCTTAAACATTAAATTTTGCTGATGAACTGAAAAAAGTCTACTTTTTTTTTAATGATTAAACAAAACAGGAATAGAGTTGGGAAATGAAAGACCAAATTCCTGTATTAAACTGCTCTCATTGTACATCAGTATTAAGATCTCATTTGAAAAACATTGATATTACTTCCACAAAAGGTTTACATCAGTTGTCAGAACATGAACCACCTACCTATTTCAGCTGGGAACTGTCTGATTGCAAAGTCATAAAGCTATCAAAGAGGCAAGCTTGTAGGAAGCAAACATCTAAGCTGATCAAAACAGTAGCATCTTGCTTTTGAGACCAGAAGGTCAAATTCAATGTAACGCCTCAAGTTTGAAAAAAACACTACCAAATTGAGAAACCTGAGCAGGACTACGTTCCCCAGTACCCTCTGTCCCATTATCACAGTCACGTCACATGCTTTGTCAAAGCCAGGCTTGGACCCTTCCCATTAACACTTTATAGGCTTTGTCAGGACCATAGGGTTAGAGCTGGGTATGAACAAACAGTTCTGTTTTCTATAGAAATAAACGTCAGCTTTTTTTTCCTTGTAAGTCACTCAGCATGACTATAGTGCGTAAGAATGGCTGGACGAGTGTCTAAGGCTGTCCCTGGAGAGGAGCCCTGTGTGCCCTGCTGCATCTTGTGGCTCAGCAAGGAGGAATGCAAATCAGATAGGTCTCCCCAGTCACTTCGTCACCTCAGAGCTGTTCCTCTGTCCTGTCTTTTAACTGCAAAGTGCAAGGTAATTCAGAGATGAAACAGGGACTAAATCACCCATGAAACAAAGTTCTTGAGATTCAAGCTCCCCAAAATTTCCTTTAGAGGCAGTTACACACACGTGTGTACCTCCCAGACATAAAATTCACATCTTCGGCAGAAAGCTTCAGTCTTAGTGAGTGCTGTTTTCCAATGACAATGCTTCAAACATAATTTAATAATTCCATTAGCGTTCTTTGAAAATAATGACCATTGTTGATCCTTCTTGTTTTGCTGCATTTTCTACTTTTTTGCTAGCTTCCATTCCTAATGTGTTTTTGTATTATTCTGGTCCTTGCCAAATCTGTCCGTTACCTGCTCATTAGAACTTCTGTGGCAGAAAATGTTCCTGCAAGAAACTAATTCTAGTACTTTTCAATTTATTTTCAGGCTGAGTGAGTCTATAAACTCAGGTGATTATTAAGGCAAGCTTGCAGTGATGTGTTTGATGGACTCTGAATCTTGTTGTATTAAGGCAAAGGGAAATTCATCTCTATAGTTTTAATTTTATACTTGGAAGGCTGAACAAAAAATAAGTAATTTTAGATCCTCAAAGCAGCTTGCCTCTACTGGGGTTTAAAGTGACTAGTTGGTCAATTGGCAAAATAACTTAGAGAGAGTTTCTTTGTTAGACATACGAGAGAGATATACCACAACTAGCAATACAAGCTTGTTCTGACTTTCACAATGAAAAACCACTCTGGAAATCTCCAAAGCAACTTTAAAATTTCCAAGAGCAGGTGTACATATGCTCCTAGCTAATATTCCTAATAAAATCACTGAGTAGCTCAGTGAGTTCAACCTACAGCAAGCTCTAGCAACACAAAGTTTTTATATGCAATTTGAGGGCTGAGTTCCCTACAGAATGATTGCAGTGTTCTTATTCCACTGCAGATATGACTATAAAATATTAGCCATGTTAAGTAAATTATAAGAGATTATGTGTGAAAGGCCTTCCATCAGTTAACAGCTGGCACTCCAAGCTATCCAAAATAGACCTTATGTCTTGTCTCCACTTTTTTTTTTTAAAAATCATATTCAAGTTATTTACTAACATTTAAAGTAAAACTAAAACAAAGAAACAAAAGCCTGAGAGTTTACATAATCATAGCTAAAATTTTTACAGCATGCACATTTTCCCCAATTTATTATTAAAAACAGCAGCAAAAATTGACTGTGATTTTGCAAGGGCAGGAGAAAATTAAGCAATGTCTCATCTATGACTTCCAACTAAATTTTAGGCACTCTGGGGCTTTTAACATAAATGGCAATTTTATTGCTGGCATTAGAGATGTAGTCATCCTGATCTCAAAAAATGCCTACCACTTTCTAGGCACTTCTGTGAAATGTGTGTACATTATTAACCACAGGACAGGTCATCTCAGACAGAGCAATCGTACGACTATTGCAGAACTGTGCACTCTTTGGGTACCAAACTTTAAAGCCACAGGCCAACGGAGGCTCAGGATTGAGAGAAGCAGACTATGCTACTGTTCCCTATGGGAACAAGGTGGCCTCAACACTCATCTTTCCCCTTCCCCTGCGTTTACTTTATCTACACCGTCTCCTGAGGCAGGAAGAGCAGGCAGGCGCCTGGCAGGCAGCACCCTCACAGCCAGCCTTGGGCCCTAGGAGACTCTTGTCTCCCCAAGAGCTGTAACAGCTCAGAAGCATCTCATCAGTCTGGCATGCCTGTGCAGAGGGAGCGTGGCTCTCCCCCAGTTGTGCCTTAATGAGAAGATCATCTGCCTTATAACAAAAGATACCAAATAAAACTGGGTATTTAGGACTCATACTGTCATGAGCTGGAAAACTGCTACTAAGTATTAGTTTATCACTAGGTATCCAACCAATTTCACAGAAGACTAGCAGCATCTCGTTAGGTTCAGGAATATAAACTGTCATCTGTTCAGTCCATTTATAAAATGTGGGAAGGCAGCAGGAAACCTAAATATTCACGAGGACTTCCTGGAGAGAAACATCCACTGCTCCTGTTCTCATTTCTCTCAGCCTTTGATTTCAGTCTCATCTTTTCATTGTTCTTTCTTCTCCTTTCTGTATGCTCCCAGTACCGCCAGACCACCAATCACCCCCTGCACTCCATGTTACACACAGAGGGAACTTCTGTGCAAACATCCAGCACCACCACAGCTGTAGCCAGCTGTATGCCTGTTGTTCTGAGAACATTTTACAACAGCTGATCTTAATCTAGGGACAAGGGGAAAGGAGAGCATGAGGAGCACTGAGTAATGCAGAGGCCACCCTTGAGTCTACACAGATAGATGTGGTTTGTTTTGACAAAGAGGAGTGGGGCCTACAGATGGAGCTGCACAGCTGGAGGATGGCAAGAACTTTAGAAGATCCATTGAGAAAGTGGGGTCCAGTCTGTACAGCTGCCATGTACAGTTATATAGTCTCATAGACTTACAGCACCTGGGCATTTCCTAATCATTTACTTATCTCTGTGGGATAACTGCTACTGTCCCATTTCAAAGGTTGACAGATGATGCAGAACATACAGCCGATCAAAAACCCGAACCCACATCCCATGATTCCCAGGCTGCAATCTCAAAACCACAACTACCCTTCCCCTCTGTCACGTTTCTGCTTTTCTCTATGTGGTTAGAATTTGACCTCCAAAATACACAAATACTGATCTGAATGCAGCACAGCATGCTAGAACACAGTCCCCGAGTCTTTGGAGAGGAGTGCATCACAAGCCATTGTGGATCACTTTAATTCAGGAAGAAGCTGCTGACACTACCAAGATGCCCCAACTCACTCTCTTTCAACACAGTTGACAACAACAGTCTCTCAGAAGGCCAAGCCTTCAGCCTGAGAGCACAGAAGGGGTTTGCAGTAAGGCCTCAGACCTGGAAAGCAAGGACAGAATTTGCTTTTAGCTTATCTACAGCTGTCATTACATTCTTCCCCATGTTGCTTTCCAAAATTCCCAGCACACTGGGCAGCAGAAGTCTAATGATATGTAAAATCCGAGACACATACAAAAAGGATAAAATAAAATACCTCGTGTTGTCAATACGATAAAGCCCTCAGCCAGGGACCTGCAAATGGATTTGACTATTTGGGCAATCTGCTTACGACAAAAAGACACAACAAAAATGCAGCGTGCAAGAATGCGTCCAGTAAGCATAGTGATGTGCCAAGGCTGAGGGGACTGGTAACAACTGGAGAAAAAAAAGAGGCAAGTTATTTTACCTTTCAGATAGCAGATAAGCAGGAAGAAGATGAGAAAGAAAGAGGGAAGTCCTGCCCTGAGCATGCTAAGATGCTTCATGGATGGATGCATATTTGCTGCACTGCAGATATACTTACACATAATAAACCTGAATTCATTAATACTAAATATTTACGCTCAGCTTGTAACTGGTCCAAAAAAGCAATTATGATACATCATGTTGATGGAGAGTATAAAGCCATTAAAACTTGGATCACTCACACAATATACTGTGTCAATGCACAGTTAACAATAACATCCCCAGTACAGTACATTTAAACAGGGACAGTCCAATGCTTTCTAATAAAGCAATGCAAAGTCTATGTTTTGCTGTGACACATATCCTGCAATGAGATCTCTTTAACTGAAAATATGCTACAGTGAAAGCCACGAATACAATTTCAGTTGCCCATTAAACTTAGCATAGTTTATCTGGTAAACTCAGAGCTTTTGGGACTGCATTTTGGTTGTAGTATTTTCCCAGCAGCCTAACATAGTATAGGAGTCATTCATGGTGGACTTCAAACATAAAAGTGAGCTGGTAGCAACAGCACCTTTAGCCTCATGATGACAGATGAAGAGAAACCATACAAGGAGACTCTGGAGTGCCCATTCTCAGCCTATTTCCAGTCCACTTGAATCCTTTTAAGAAAGTTATAAACAACAGTAATTTCTTGGATGGAAATGAAGAGCAGACCTGTCAAAAGTCAACAGTCACATTCAGTTCTCTTCTCTCTTCCACAAACAACAGTCTTAAGAGATTAACCATGTAGTCTTTTAATAAGCAACACACTCTCTGCAGAAGACATTGTCCATGGAAGTGCTACTGGATATGGCTTCCAGCTCTTATAACACATGAGCCTTGGAATCAAAGTCTGGCGGAGAAAGTAAAAGGTTTTGAAATTACCAATATCTACTTTAAAAATGTGGCCTAAACCACAGTCCAAATACACTGCAGGGAAATTGAAATACAAGCTGATGACAGACAGAGGTTTTAGGGGAAGTAGCTATCCAGTTTAGCACTGGGAATACATTACTACAACAACATGACCTACACAAGTCATGGGCATCCCCTCATTCCACTTACTCTTCTCTTTGGATAACCCTGTATATAAACACATGGTGCCAATGGTAAAACATCAGCTGCCAAGATAAATGGTAAAAGGCATACTATTAAATCAGTCATTTCCAGGACCCAGATCCAAAGACACTAATCCTTTCATCAGGATTCAAACTGGCAATGTTCCATATAGAAAGACATTTGTTCTCTCTCTGGACTGGATATAAAACCCATCTGTTGAAGAGAGCAAACTCTCTTCTACTCAACTCTACAACAAGTAAAGGTATAAAACCATGTTTGCCTTCTGTGTGTCTCCAGAATCACTAAAGAGACCACAAGTACAATGACAATCCAATGGCACTATTTGAGTAGATGTTAGAACACTTAGGTATAAGATTTTGCACTGTATTTCACAAAGCCCGTTGATGGTACAGGAGCAGGCAACACATTTACATCAGAACCAAATATACACATCTACTGTGTTTTCATACAAGCCCACCTTTGAACATGACTTGATGAGAGTCTTGAACTCACAAAGGAACCTAAAGGTTGGATTTAGATCTGCTGACAAGGCTCTCATTGGTGGCCCAGCAATGATATATTTCAAAATTCACCTTTGTTTGGAGCAGGGAAATCATGCCAGTGTTTTAGATACCATATCATGTAGCTGTTGAGTTTTTTGTAGTGACCTTCATTTCCTCACAAAACTCTCATCTACAGAAAGCACTTTCCAAAACAAAAACTGCTGTTATGATATAGAAAGATGATTTGATGATTTAAGTTGAACGACATGTAAAATGAGTTAGAACTACTTCAGCAGATTCAGTCTGCGATCATTTCCTTGAATTCCAGTTTTGCCATTGTGTTTATTCTTGAGGCTGAGCCTGAGAACTCATATCAATGCTCAGATCAAATCGTATGTTGCTACTTTGGGCAACCACACACTGTAAATGTCATTGTAAGTATAAATCAATAAAGATATCTGTTTGATTATTAAATTGGACGTTCTATTTCACCCTAAAAGAATGGGACAGGAGTGTGATACTACCACTGAGAATAAACAAGAAGTGGGAGTACTTCAATGATTCAAACAAAAATCCCAGTTCCAGTTTACTTAGCTATAAGAAGGCCCAGGAAAGTATTAAATGAAATGTTAAAATTAACATCTACATTCTCTCTCAGGTAATTTATTTAATTACTATAAATAAATTCCTCCAATTTTGTTTTGGTCATCTTACACAATAAATGAAGAACGTCATTCTATAGATTCCTAATTTATATATACTTTTTATATATATATATATAAAAGCAGAGTATTTTCAAGACTGAGTCTTTTCTACTAGTACGTGTTTATACATCTTATAATGTATGAAATATGGTTCAGGCAATTCAGTCTGAAAAACAATTTTTGCTATACATACTTGCCACGTTGCGATGGAAAGTTTTTGGATAACAACTATGTTTTAAACAGTTTTCTATTGCTTAAAAATAAAACTAAGTGTTGATAAGCTGTGTTTTAGCAACTTCTAAGGAGAAAACTACTTTCCAGAAGCATGATATAAAATATTACTTAGATGAAATCATCAAGCAACTATTTTCCCAACACTTTATAAAGTACTTTAGTGCAGAATATATAAAAAGAAGCACTTAGTATTAACATCACATGTTGGTAGAAATCATAGTTCTAGGATATGGTGTAACAAGCATCAAAATCCATAATCCTTAAAACTTTCTATTCATCATTTCAGCTCAGAGAACAGTCATGGATAATGTTAGAAGAATGTTCTTTACTTTTTTCCCAGTCAAGTAATCCGTATCTTTTCAGATTTTCCTCATGTTGCTGTCTAGATGGAGTTACCTTGTCAATAACGCATCATAATATTTCTTCAAAGTACTTAAAAACACATTCTAAACATGTTCTTTTAGGATAGATTAAAGCACAATAAGCCATTCCTGTGCCTTGGAAAAATCAGAAGCAGCTTAAACCTGCCTAAATATTGATTTAACTGCTAGACCAAAATAACTCTTTCAGGTAACCCTAATAAAGGATTTAAAATACTTAATAAACATGTACAATCTACTTGGTAAGCATGACTGTGAAGAATCCATCTCAGTCTCCCAAGCAACACTTTGCACATTGTATAACTTTCAGGGAAAACTTTCTAAAGTTCAGTAGTTTATTACATTATTTATTATGGAACTATAACTAGGGACTCAGCTTAAATTTACATCATATGAGAAGGAAGTAAGATTGCCATCCTTTCCCAAGCCTGTACCGTGTTTGTCCTTGATCTGAGCACCATGAATGTGAGCACCTTGCACCAATGTTGTATTTTACCTCTGAGTTCAACAGCACCAGGATTTTGCTGTCTGAATTTTGGCTTCCATTGTGGGCTTCCTTTGCTGCTTTTGCTCAGGTTAGGGAGTTACCAACAAAATATTTCCTCATCAGTGGAAGGAAACTGGGGAATAATAATGTTCCTGGTAACACTGGCTAAACAAGTATAAGCAGGGTGTGCCTTCAGATCAGCCCTGCCTGCAAGTATAGGTTACCAGTAAGCTGCAAGCCAGATCCAGGCCACTGGGATTTAAGGGCTTCCTAGCACTACTGCACATACAGCACTTCAACTATCTATATTTCAAGGTCAACCTGAAGAGCTGTTAGCCCAGAGATGGGCAGAAGCTGGCTGATCCTGGCTTGAAGCATCCATATTACTGCTGGCCTGAGCTGGTCAGGAAAAAGACTACATTAACAGAGTATGATCTAAGTACAAGACTATTCTGCTTCTCTACTGTATTGCTGAGCAGGCTTCACAGTACAAATTTAAAAACAGCTCAGTGGGAGAAACAAACCCTCTTTAATAACTATTAATCACCTCATTATTCTCATGATGGGTATCAACCATCATGAGGCCTTCCTATTGAAGGACTAATGCCAAATCAGTGCAAGGCTGGGCTCTTACTACTCTCCATCTAGCTGGAACTCTGTTCTTTGTTCCATTTCCTCAAGGCAAGTGGGTTCTGACTTGGGATGAAAACCAAATTCAGCTGGCAATATGAAACGACAATCATCCTCATGACTGATACCACAGCAGACAGATCGAGCAGTAGTCTACTCGTCTCAAAGTCCAGCATATCAATATGAGGTCTGATTGCATACTGCAGTGATTAGAGAGAGAATACATCTCACTTAGTTATCTCCAACAGGAAGGTAAGGAGGATACCTGGGAGCAGTAACTCACTCAAGCCTCTAAACCCAAGCCACAGCCCTCATCTTGCTTTTGGACAAACAAGACCCCTTCCTTCCAGTCTGCACGATACAAGACCCAGGAGAACTAGCCAGTGAGCAATGTCAATAACACAAGCCAAACAGAGAGAATGGATCTCAAAGAAACGACAGAAGCACTTGCTCCATATAAGCAACTATGTTTTGCAAGTTAAAATGCTCTGAAGGAGTTGGGAACTGGTCAGGGAGTAGAGTCCAGTGCAGCCTGGGAAAAGCAGGAAAAGCAATGGAGCAAAAGGGGCTGCAAGAGCTGCTGCCGTAGTGCATGAGACTGCCTCTGCGAGAGGAAGGGCTCATGCATCCTTACACCTTTTACTCACTAGACAAGAAAGAGAATTTTGCTTTATAACAAGACAAAATACCTTTGCACCTAAGAATAGCCACGGACTTTCTTGGATGCAGCAATGCATGCTTTGAGTCTTGTCTTCTGCCCAATCTGAAGTCCTCATACAACCCAGCCACTTTGTGGGAAAGTCCCAGGGGTGGGGAGATGACCCACTTTTAGGAGGTGGCTCATCTCATAAAATAGGAGTTTCCTGTTAGGACACCAGGACTTTTAGAGCTCCTTTCCTCAAACTGATCTCCAGGGGAATGATGTGCCCAATTACTGACTTTTCAAACACTATAACAATTCCCCTGTCCTTCATAAAGTATCTCTTACTGACCGGCATATAACCTCAGGTAATTAGGTAGATTCCTAGATGGCAAATACCCAAGATCAGTCTTTAATCTCAAGGGAAAGAATAGTGACAGAGCTTTTAAAAGATTTTCAGGTAATTCACTGAGACATTACATCCCTCATTACAGTCATCTTAAATGCAGCAGAATTGACTGAGTTGGACTTTCTGGAATGAAATGAGATACAACCTCAAGCATGCTGAACAGCCCTTTCCTGGGCATCTCCCCTGTTTCCTACTCAGCATTCTCAGACAGGTGATAAATGTAATCTCTCCATTTACTGGATCATATTTCAAACACAAATGTACGTGTCACTATACATCCGTGCACTCCCTAGATGGCCTCTCCAGATTGTGCTAATGGGGCCGCAGCAGGACAGAACCAGGCTCAAGTCCCCACAAAGCAGAACTCAAGACAGCAGGGGAGGGTGGCACAGGGAAGCAGTTTAATCTGGGTATTCATTCAGGACCTATATGGGAAAGAAATGATCCATTTCTTCAGACAAACCTCTCTAATTTAATTCTCAGCTAAAGAGTAAAGCAGTTTCTATTCTTACCTCACCTAAGAGATCCTCAGGTGAGCAAATTCCTGACTAAATGTCTGAGGTAACAGGGCACCTTCACCATGATCTGAGATGGATTCAGACCTGGCTCAATTTAGGGCTAAGCGTTACAGAACACTCCTAGACAGAAAGATTCAAAGTGAGATGGTCATACCAGAAACCTAATATGCTGCACTGCTAAATCAACCGAGTTAAAGTCACTACTATTTCTTTTCTACTGCAATTGCCCTTAAATGTCCCATACAGGGACCCAACACTCATCCTACAGACCATGAAAAAGCAAGAACACAGAGCTAGTCACAAACTTATGAAACCAGCTACTGATAACCCCTGAATTCTGAATCACAAATCCTCAAAATAAATTGCTAATAAACTATTTAACAGCTCAAGAATTAGCTACAGAATTATCCAAACAGTTATAACAAATTTATAAATATATGAATAAAATAAGCCCCCTCAAGCAATTTATAAAGGAGAAAAATAACATGTCAATTATTTGCTGTAAAAAAATGCTTTCTACTTTAGCTTCTACTTATGTAGCTGCAAAAATAAACAGTTTGCAATAATGTTGTTTTGGCATAATTGCATTTGAATTTAACTCTTAACAAAAGGCAGTTATGACTTTTGAAGATCACTTTCAGAAAAACAAAGAATATATACTTTTTTGTTGTCTTTAAGTTAATAAAGTACAGGGCATGGAACTTTCAGAGAATAGTCTACAGCATAGACAGTCTGGACGGGAGGAATTGCAGAAGTGCCTCTGGAGGTCTCAGGCAGATCACCAGGAGTCAGAGAGACAACTCAGGATTCAAAAATTCCTGCTTAGGAAGGATGCCAATCCTAAGAATCCTTAGGAAGGATTCTTGCCAATCAAATCTGATCACCTTCTATGACAGGGTGACCCACCTGGTTGAGGAGGGAAGGGCTGTGGATGTAGTTTTCCTTGACCTCAGTAAAGCCTTTGATACAGTTTCTCATAGTGTTCTGGTTGAGAAACTGATAACTGCTGGCCTGGATAGGCACACCCTCCTTTGGGTTAAAAACTGGCTGGATGGCCGGGCCCAAAGAGTGGTGGTAAATGGGGCTAAATCCGGCTGGAGGCCAGTCACCAGTGGGGTTCCCCAGGGCTCAGTGCTGGGTCCAGTTCTGTTTAACATCTTTATCAATGACCTGGATGAGGGGATTGAATGTACCCTCAGTAAATTTGCGGATGACACCAAGCTGGGAGGCTGTGTCGATCTGCTCGAGGGTAGGGAGGCCCTTCAGAGGGATTTGAACAGACTGGATCGTTGGGCTGAGGCCAATGGCATGAGCTTTAATAAGGCCAAGTGCAGAGTCCTTCACTTGGGGTATAAAAACCCCAAGCATCGCTATAGGCTTGGGGAAGAGTGGCCGGAGAGCTGCCTGGCGGAGAAGGACCAGGGGGTCTTGGTTGACTACCGGCTTGATATGAGCCAGCAGTGTGCCCAGGTGGCCAAAAAGGCCAATGGGATACTGGCGTGTATCAAGAATAGTGTGACCAGCAGGAGCAGGGAAGTGATCCTGCCCCTGTACTCGGCACTGGTGAGGCCGCACCTGGAATATTGTGTCCAGTTTTGGGCCCCTCGCTTTAAGAGAGATATTGAGCTCCTGGAGCGGGTCCAAAGAAGGGCAACTAAACTGATCAAGGGGCTGGAAAATAAAACTTATGAGGAGCGGCTGAGGGAGTTGGGGCTGTTTAGCCTGGAGAAGAGGAGGCTGAGGGGAGACCTGATTACGGCCTATAAATACTTGAGAAAAGATGGTGGGGAGGTGGGCGAAGGGCTCTTTACATTAGTGATGGGTGATAGGACAAGAGGAAATGGGTATAAGCTTAGTCAGGGGAGATTCAGGTTGGATGTTAGGAAGTATTTCTTCTCTGAAAGGGTTGTCAGCCACTGGAATAGGCTGCCCAGGGAGGTGGTTGAGTCCCCATCCCTGGATGTGTTTAAGAATAGGGTGGATGATCTACTTGATGATATGGTTTAATGAGGATTAGGGATGGTTGGACTCGATGATCTCTAAGGTCTTTTCCAACCTAGAAATCTATGAATCTATGATGAGATCCTGCCAGTTCATTAAATGTGACCTATTTCAAAGTTCAATGAGGTTCAGATACAAATCTAAACTTTGTCTCAATTATGAGGATCCAGAGTAAAACACTAAATCCAAATCCACTTCACATCTGGTTAAATCTAGGTTTTGGGCCCAACCATCAAAAGGTTATTCTAGAAAACTCTTGGGACAGAAGTACAAAGCTGAGGCAATATTATAGGATTGAGTGTTTTGATGAACACAGAGACTGGGAAAATGGATGGGGAACAGCTCAAGAATTACATAGAGAAGTAGCTGAACTTCACTTAAGGAAAAGCCAGATAATGGAATTCAAAGGAAAAGATACAGAATGGTAAAATGAACTATGTGGGGAAACTTCAGGGGACCTGAAGAAACACGTATGACTCAGTATCGCTCATCGTGCACATCAACTCTACTACTGTAGCCATATGAATTGAACAATTCTCACTAATATAAAAAGGAGTTAGTTAATTATCTATGCATACTTGTATGTAAAATAAATAAGAGTACGTAATTATTTTTCAGATTATGGTCAGACCTATACTTTTGAACTGCATAGCTGCTAAAATTTCTAAGCTTTAGATATGCAGCAAGAGACATGTAGACTGATTTTATTTAATCAAATAATTTAAAGTTTGAACTGCTTTCTTATTTAGCTAACAACATATAATAGCCATAAGAACGAGACATAAAGTTATCATCTTATTTGCATGAATACTGTACTAAACTCAATGAAAGCATTCCAGATTTACACAGTCATTGGGAGAAGATCAAATCCACAGTGTATAAACATTAAAAAGACCCTAATTAGGATCAAGTATTTTTGACAATTTTATTTCCAGCTAATTAGCACTGATGTTTTAGTACTAGGACCTGACTGCACTGTATTCTGCAATAAAGAATGATTCATATCTACATTCAAATTAATAATTCAGCAAAGAAAGATGCATGAAAGTGCTTTTGTTTATAGTGCTGTCAAAATGAAACACTCGGGGAAAAAAAAATGTTAATTGTCAGACACTTACAACAGGTTCAGACTAGACTAAGTGCTATTTACAGGGCATCGGTGAGCCATCCTGCAGACTCATAATAATTAGTCACCAGAGCAGGTTTCTTGCAATCTGACATGTAAGGGCCAATTTCTGTGTGTGTACACACTCCCATGTCTGTAACAGGAGCAATGGTTCTCTGTGTACAACTGGGTGACTGTGGCTACAACAGTATCCTTAAGTGACATTTTGGGTGGTTTCTTTTCTCTAGACCTTAAAGGGACTATGGAGGCTGGGGCGCTGCTGGCAGTAAGGGCGAGAGCTCTGCCCTACATCCTGCAGAGGAGCATGAGTATTTGCTTGCACAATCCAGCATCCAAAACCAGAGTCAAAGTTCAACATTCTCCACCCTGAGGCTTCTGTCACACTCCTGTGCAGGGCCAACTGCTGCCAGAAATCACAAACCTGCAGCATGAATGCAAAGGTACACTGACTCTGCAGGCATGAACCCAAGAAAATGGGATCACTGCATTTGGAAATGCGTACTGCCATGTGTAAAATCTTCTGCACGCATGCAAAACTGTAGAGGTTGTGTGTACAAGCCTCAATATTTAATGCAGAGTCTGTAGATCAAGCGACCTGGAAACACACTAACGACAAAGTGCTGGGGGGCAGGGGGAAGAGAGGCTTCACATCCAAAACCCAGAAATATATTGGCAGTAGTAAGCAGAGAAATCTGAAGCACTCTTGTGAGACTGTTGTGTACAAAATTACTTTATCCAAGGTGATTTTAGGAAGTAAATGAACTCTAGCCAAGGCTGCTATCAGAAATGGCAGAGAGAGTAACAACAAAACATCACAACAGTCTCTAAGATTGCTGAGAAGGAGACAACACTCCTGAAGTCACAGGCTATTCAAAATTTGGAGGATCTCCATTCATATCTCTGCTTCACCACACACTGCCTGGGTAGCCTGGCTCAATCATTCATATTATCATTTATAAAAATATTCACCCTTCGGAAGCAGGCAACACATAGGTACTTATGCTGAGAAGTGGTGCATTACAGCTATCAGTTGTTCAGTATGTTAATAAAATTAGTTTAATATGTAAATAGCAGCAACTACAAAATAGAACCCTATTTTTTACTCCAAATTTCTATCACTATGTATAAAACACCTAAATGAGTATAAATAATTTTAATGCCCTATTTTGCTCCTCTGCAAGTGGCAAAGGATTGACTTCAGCCAGAGTAACAAATCCTATACAGGAATACCTTGAAGGTGATGCTTCTCTTCCCTTGTCTCAGCTCTGCTTTGGGCCAGATCCTCAGCTGGTATAGGCTAGCAAAGCTTCATGGGACTAGAGGAACGATGATGACTTATGGCAGCCAAGGATCTCTGCTTTGTTAAGTATAAGGAGGAGGGAGAAGGGGAA
Source organism: Tauraco erythrolophus (assembly GCF_009769465.1). Classification (NCBI taxonomy): domain Eukaryota; kingdom Metazoa; phylum Chordata; class Aves; order Musophagiformes; family Musophagidae; genus Tauraco; species Tauraco erythrolophus. The sequence goes on along the minus strand of NC_141475.1, from coordinate 10,725,426 downwards.
TTTATTAGTGTAGTTACTTTAAAAGGCCAATTACATTTTTATTAGAGGAAAAGCTTCAGCAGTTTCAGTCATTTACAATTTAACAACCATTCTATGAATTAAATGTATGTGGATTTTTTTTAAAAAACCCCACACACTATTAGTAAAAATGAATTGAGTGTTGATCAAGACAGTTTGGAGCAAAGTAGTGGCATTTTCCATTTGGTGAAGCCTTTATTATTACCACCACTTTAATGACCTGAGCTTAGACATTCTGCTTCCTTTTACCATATGTCACTTTTATTCTGCCCTTCTGGATACACGTGTGGGAAGAAGCAGGACTGATGTATATTGGGAAAGTTAACTCAGTCAATTAAAGCCTTTATTTTTACATAGCTAACATTCATGAAGTGGGAAATAAGAAATTAATTCTAAACCAATAATAAAGAATCAACAGCATTAATTAGACCTTTAATAATGACTGACAGTAATAACCACAGAGAATAAACTCCATTTTAACTCTAGAAAATAAAAGCTGATGCAATAGACTTGTTTTAGTTCACTAGCAGAGATTCCTGTACCTCACCTGAGGACACTGAAGTCCTTGCTGGTGTCTCAGACAAGATCCTGGATTTGCATGCAGTGACTGTTTCTGTTGGATAGAGGCATTCAGCTCCTTCCTTACTCCCAGGGACCTGACATGAGTAGCTAGAGTATGATTTCGCACTAGTTTTACACATCAGTAACATTTCAGTAGTATAATTCAATCTCTGAAACTATGTCTTGATTTACACTGATAGTTAGGCACAGTGAAAAATCAGGCCAAAAGCCAATTCCAGAGGCAAGGTAGCTATCGCCTGGAGACAGAAACATACATATCTCCCACATACCCGTCCTCTGCAGAGAGAATCATTTCAGTCCATTCATCCAGAACAAGCAAATCCACAAATAGAAGAAATGAAGCATTCTCCTTTGTGCTTGGATCCACAGCATAATGAGCTAAGAACCATCCTCTCTACCATGGGCATATTAGCAAGCAGCTCCTACTGCCTCCAGAGAAGAAAAGGGAGGACAAGACAACTCCATCACGCCCACAGCTACCTGCTGCACCAGCAGGACAGGCAAGAGTGGGGCACAGCGGGACCAGAGCCAAGAAATGAATTGGTTCTCCTCTACCCAGCCAGCTATGATTGCTTCTCCTCCCTCCCTTCCTTCCTTATTTCCATAGCTGTTATCCTAAGCTGCTAGCTAGTCTTGTGCTTTTGGTAACTACATCATGGACTGGGAGGGAAGCAAAGGCATCTCTGTCCTGTGGCTGCAAGCACAGCCCTTCCCCAAGCTTCCCCTGGCCGACAGCAGCCCTTTCCCCTGGCAGTGCTGCCACAAAGCAATCTAATTCCTGAAGGGAATCATAGAATGGCATAGGCTGGAAGGCACCTTAGAGATCTTCTAATCCAACCTCCCTGTCATGGGCAGGGACACCTCTGAGGAGTTTGCAATCTCCATTTCTGAAATGGAGGCATATTTATTTGAAGCAGGCTCCAAGCAGCAGAGGTGCATCCTTTTTCACAAGAACCAGTCTGTCAGTCATTACAACTGACTGGGGCTGACCGTCAGATTCTGCTTGCTTGCATTTTGCGCAGCAGCCATGGCAGCTCCTCTTTGCTCCTCTGTGCATACGTTGGCAATTACAGCTCACACAGACATGAAATGTACATACGTGGGCCTAATTAGAGCTGAAAAGATTTAAAGACAAATATCTTCCTTAGAGAAAACTCAACTGAAACCATATTTCAGACACTTGCTTGGACAGGTTTTTTGTGCTAAAAATAGTTATCCACCATTGCACTGTGCTGGAAATCTTTAAGGAGAGAAAAGGAATCAAGAGCTCAGAGTAAGCTTTAATTCCAAACGCACAACTGATGTCTATATTCCTGTGATCCCTCGACACATTTTTTTTAACCAGCCAGCTGGGATTGCAGCCAGGCCAGTGACATTCTGTTTCAGACTCTGGGAAAAGCTATTTGCAGATTCAACCCTCTACTATAGATCAGCAACACTAATATTTATCATTATGTTATACACAACAATGAATTAGAGCTCAAACAAAGTAGCTTTTAGAAGATGCTTTCATTAAACCATACTGCAGTGAGTCTGAAACCAAGTAAAATACTGTCACTTGTCTCATTTAAGTTGACTTTTACTGTTTTATACAGTCAGTCTACTGTCATTTACAGTAATAGGAGAGATATTTTTAAACACCTTTGATCAGGCTTTTTTTTTGTGTGGAAACAGCCGAAAATAAGGAGTCTCTGGTCCCATGTCATCCTGTCCTCTCTCCTAGCACTCACATGGACTGATTCCAGAGAAGTGAATTCCTTGACGAATGGCAGAAATCCTGTAGCTACATCAAAATCAGTAGCACAATGCGAGTTTTCGTGCTTGAAAATTTGGCTCAGTAAGGATTTATCTTCCATACCAAAATGTGGTCTTGGATAGCAATTTGCTTCCTCCAGCTAAATTAAAAATCCAAAGTTAAATTTGTTTAAAACACTAAAACAGAACGTCTGTTTTCTTCTGTGAACAGACCCCATGTGGAAACTTTAGAAGTCTGAATCTTCTTAAGGAGATTAACTTTGGCATCTCCCACCATGAAGCAGGAATATTTAAATCTAAAAATAGCATGCTAAAGCAGTTTTAAGTTGGATAATTCAGCTGGAGGTGGCTCTCATTTCATCTAGCTCTACCTAATTTGCTACAGCTAAAACCTGTTTGAGACTTGCTGAGCAAAAGAGACAAGCAAAGTGTCCCCTTGTCCATAGCTTAAAACTCCACATTAAATCTTGCAAGTCATTGCACACATCCTGTCCTATATTTAAAAGGTCACATTTGACCAAGCTATCATTAATCACACATCTGCACAATTTAATCGATTGGCAGAAAGGTTGTATTAGTAGGTTCCTATAGCAGCATGCAAATCTTTTTGCCCTAGTTCAGCTTCTGTCCAACAAAGCCAAGTCAGTTTACAGCAGAAAGGTGAAAAGCTAACGCTTATCTGTTAGATAAGACAAACATAGGAGATGCCTCTTATTTTTGTTTTTGTACTTAAAGATCAAGGAGGATGTACATTGGTATGGGGAGACTGTTGTTTAATTATACAATAGCTATAGAGAGATAACAATCTCTTTGAAGTGCTTTAACTTCCGTACCACTTTCTCAAGTGAAAAAGGAAGATACTCATCATTTTGAACACTGTCAGCTTAGATCTGGGGGAGGAGACAAGGGGGAAGAATGCAACATTGACGAAGATGCATATTCAAATTGATTAATAAATGTAAACATGTCATTAGATTAAACAGCAGGTTAGTTTCCTGACAGCTAGGTTGTCAGGAGTACAGAAAAGAAAGAAAGATCACAAAAAAAATCTAAACAAACAGCAGCTAAAATGCTAAAGTTATTTGGAGCTTGATGCTGTTTCTATATGAGTGGATGAGAATCTTTTCATCAACTGGAAGAACCAGGAGCTAGCCCTGGGTTGCTTTCTGCAATTCTTCGTGTCGGTGTCAATTAACTGATTCCTACTTTATTAAGCTTATACAAAATTAGAATGTAATTTTTAACCACATTTCTCCTTCTCTCTCCAGGATTAGGACCCAATGTTCTTTCATGAGGGATTTCTTGTTTTAAGGAGGATATTCTGGCCTGACCCTCCTTCTAGCTACAGAAATATTACATTTTTCAGCTATGGAAATACTTAAGAGTAGCCGGGGAGGAGGAAAATTCCACAAGTGTCTTGAACTGATCAAATTTGGCAAAATAAAAGAGGATACATTCTAGATGGAAAACTACTTGAACAAGCAAGGCAGAGTACACTGATGATATTTTTTCCTTCCACTGAAATCCTTCAGAAACCTGTGTTCTCAAAAAGCAAACTATAAACTTTATAGTTTAGAATCTTTAAAGAAGATTCCCTAGAATCTTCCTTAGAAAATAAAGAAAATCTAGAGCAAGAACATGAAGAAGAAATGAAATTAATTCCAGTCTGTTATTTACTGAGTGATTGAGAATCTCCAGCTGTGAATCTCTCTATTCAAAAGCTAGTATGTTTTTTAAGCATAAGGATGGCTGAATTCAGTAAAAAATATGGACTGATAACCTAAGCAATTAAAGTGTTGCCAATTAAATTACACAGCTGATTAGTACCCAGTAAAGCAGAGGGAGAACCGAAAGATCATTTAAGCACAATATGTGAGTGGACATAAAAAGTGATACCTTTTCTTGAGGTCTCCAGATCTGACCAAGTAATCTTCAGCTACTGCTCACAGAATTTTGGCCCTTTTCTATGACATATATATTTATTTCATCTTATAGACAAGTTAAACACCTATACATGTTTTTTAAATTAAATGTTGCTTAATTAAATGAAGAAAGCTTTTTTATTAAATAGTATATCATTTCTATGTGCCATATGACACACATGGCTTGATTATCATAGCAATAACTTACATTTATCTCTGTGTACTTGCAAATACTCCCTGGAGACCAATGAAAGGGCATATGGCATAACAGCATCTCTTCAACTGTAATCATTATTAGTGGTACATATTAAAGTACTGAAGGTGAACGGACAGCTTGTAAGAGATGAGTCCTTTAATAAAGGTGCTTGCCTTTTTTGTTTCAAACAAAATCAGTACTACAAAAGATGGTACATTATTCATCATTTTACAGCGAGTGTGCAACTTTAGGTAGCACTAGTTTTGGCAGCAAAACCTGACCTTGCCTTCTTTCACACAACCCTTTCATTTGGAGGCACAAGAGAAATTTCCTCTCAGTACTGCTCCAAGCATGCTGTGTTCCTACCTTGGAAGGCTTACTGCTAGACATGAGAAAATATTTCTCATAACTATCCAATCTCACTCCAGCAGAACAACTGGTTGCATCTTATTTGGAAAACACAGCTTCAATCTGTGGCTCAGAGACTGGCAAAGCTTACAAGAGTATCTAAGAGGTAGTAAAATTTGAATCCAGAATTAGATATTCAGTTAAATTTTCCCAAATTTTTGAGAACTGTCTGCATTCAGGGAATTATGACTGAAGGCTAAACACCAAGGTTCAGTGCTTAAACTCACATTTGGGATATGTTTCTAATTCAGAAACTGGGCTAACGTTGAACGATGGCAATGGGGATGCTTGTTTCTTTTCTCCTTCCCAGTGAAGAACCAGTGCATGCAAATAAGGGAACTATTTCTAAACAGACCTGCAAAAATTGCTCTCTGATGCAATGATAACAGGTCACTATGTTGTGTCTGATACCAAGCAGGTATTGTCATCACAAAATTACACCTCTACCTGGTAGCAGAAAGTCTCCAACTTTCATCCTAGCAGGTCAGAGGCATCCAGACCTTGTGAACAAGTTATCCAGACTCTCCTCTCACTGTTACAAATACTACATAGAAACAGAGTCATTAGCTGAGGAACGCAACTTGAAAAATGTCACACATCTCAGGGGACTTCTGGGCTGTATCCTTTCTCTGATTTAATTTTAGCATTCAAATACAGTATCAAACAGCCAGTGCCTCACATCTTCTCATGAGCTGTACTCCACACTCAAGCCTTCAGAAACGCCATTCTAGTGTGCAGCATGAGGCTTTTTTTAATCTTCCTTCGAGCTTCTGGATAGTGCAGTTGTACAAATAACAGACAACCTTAATATTTATTGCTTTCCAAACAGGAATAATTAGGATGTCTATGACTTTCTCATCAAGATGATGCATATTGGTACCTCCAGGACTCTACCATGTGTACCTACGTGTGTACACACAAAAGATGAGGTTTGCTTACCATTCCAGATGTCTGGCGCACAAGACATCTGATGCCCACAAGAACAAAACACCTGCGACACTAAACGTACAGATATAAGTAGCAGTTTTATACAATATTCTACTTCCTCTCACAATAAAACAGCTCAGCATCACTTTGAAACAGACCAGGGTTAACAGTCTGTTAACCCAAACTACTGATAAAAAGGTGTGTTGCCTCAAAATTTACATCTCAATGGCTGCTTTTCAGTTTCTCTTCATAACTCATCTCTCTAATGAAGAGAAAACTGAAAACTTGTTTCCAGTTGTTTTCCTACAAGTTAATGGAACTAAATGGCATCTGAACTTTAGTCTCTCTCAGAATCCTCAATTAAAGAATGGTACCTCCATTTTATTTAAAGGTTTTCCATTATTAAAAAAACATGGCAAGACATAAAGGAAGGAAAACTGTTTGAGAATCCTAAAACGATTAATGGCATCTGAGCCAGCAGCTTTCAGCTTATGATAACAAAGGAGAAAAAACAAACAAACAAAAAAAGCCACAAAAAAAAACCAAGCAGAACAAAAAAAAGGAGCATTTCTCAGGAAGTACAGCAGGATACACCACACTGCTGTCACAGAGGCTGAGTGTAAATGACCCATAGGCAGGACACTAGTGCTGCTGTCTCCAGCATCCCTCACGTGTCACCATGGCCCCATCATATGCACAGCACAACCACAGTCAGACACAGTCCTTTCTGTAAGTATTGCATAGTCTAAATAGAGGAAGGAAGCAAAGAGGGGACAAGTAAAGGAAAACAGGCTAAATGACTTTAAGGTTGTACTATATAACGGTGGCAGAGAGAGAAGAAAAGTCCTTCTCTCCAAAGCTCTACTTTGGTAACCTTCTGCCACTAGTGCTGCTTATGGCAGGGCAGATCAAACAAGTCTCTCCAACCTTCTTCCTCCAGTCTACAGGATACTCCTTATGCTTTAACCTTGTCTTACTGAAAAGAAGCTGAGAATTTCTTTACATCAGCTCAAGCTCTCTTATTGGCGACTTTTGAAACATATAAATAATTTCTAGGAGATCTTTATTTGTTACCATTTCCTACTCCTCACCCCTTCTCCCTTCCCTAATACGCTACTTCCCTGGAAACCAGATGAATCACAGTTTTCATGAAGCATCAAAGAAGCACATGTGAAAATTCTGTTGAAGGAAAAAGGAAAAAAAAGGGAGGGAAGAAGAGAGGGCCAGTTAGGCATAAAAACATTTCCCGAGAATAATCTGTGCAGAATCAGACAACACTACGAGTCTGGATTTACAATTCTTAGGAATAGGCAGAATAGACCCAACTGAACCACGTCTTTGTGGGCTTCTGCTTGAAGATGTGAGTAGCTACAGACTGATCAATGCTTTTGTGTTAAAAGCAGCAATGGTAAAGCACAACATAAATATTCTTTGTCTTGTACATGAAAGGCATTCCATTTGCTTTGGGAACTATTCAATGTCATCTACTACCCTCCAACTTAAAAGTCGCATACAGTAAGAAAATAAAGCTAAACACCATAATCGCACACTAACAAACACAAAACAACTCACGGGTACTGTATAGGCTGAAATTTGTTTGCACAAATTATTCAGTGAGCACTTATGAATAATGAATGCATTGTGGAAATCGCAATCAGCTTATGAATGATTTATGAACTGAAATATGGGCTGAATTTGTCAGATAACCTTATTTTCCACAAATCACTCAACCATCTCTTACATTAAACGGTACCAACTGGTTTCCGAATAGCTCTACCTGCAAAATATAATCTCTGCTTTCTGTGGCACAAGAAGGGCTTTTTAAACTAAATTTCTGGAGACCTTATTGTCTGTCAGAGCTTTGCTCGAAAAACAAGTAATTATCCAGAACCAACACTAATGCCATCCTATATTTTAATTACCAAAGGCTATAACGTGACAGTTTAGCACCTACCCTATCAGTCCCAAGTCTGCAAAGAGAATATGGGTGGAAATTACCTTTGACATAATATTTTATAGACTAGAAATAGTCCTGCCAATCATAGTGCCTTTAAAAAGAGTCATCATTTTTGAGTGAGTTGTCTGGGAGAGAAAGAATAACTAAAACAACCACAGCAAGTGAATGAACATGACCAGAAATCTAAAGTACTCAATTTTGAAATATTTTAAAATGCTTTGGAAATTAACTCAAACTTGACAGTTTATAACATAGCCTCATTGCTTGAAGATTTTGCTCTATAGTCAGTTTAACCAAGAAATCTGAAGGTAATTTATCAGTATATACAAAAGCTTTTCACATGGTAGGTAGCACTGGTACACAGAAACTGTTCTACTGAATCGGATTCAAAGTCTAGCTAGTCTATTCTCTTTGATGGCACCCAAGATTTATAGAAAGCTGTAAGAAAGACTGCAGTAAGAAGCAAGATCTCCATCATGCTCATAAACATCAGAAGGGCAAGCTGCTCCTCTTGGCCTAATTCCTCCTTGGTGCCAGAGGCACATGTAAGGTGCTGTCACTGCATCCCTCCAGATCTCAGGCACTGCTTATCTTTGGCCCTTTCACAGCAGTCACAAGGCAGAATGAGACTCCTCTTAGTGCCCTCTTTTCCTGAGCACCCCCACAGAGCCAGGGAAAACTTGGCTGAAGGTGAATCAGGGAACATCCTTTCAAAAAGCATTGTGATTTCATGAATAATCCCTCTAACATACAGACATCAGTGGGTTTAACACACCATTACTGTCAAATGGCATGCGGGGCCTACTGCCTTAGTTTTATGCTCTTGATTTGCTGAGTGAACATCAGCATGCAGAGAGCCCGCTAGCCATCGCACGCGATGTCAGCAGCCGCTTCGGTTGTTCCTTCCCAGCCTGTCACACCTTCAAAGAAAGGAGACGTGAAACAGCTGGCGTATGCATCAGCCGGAACAACTTCTCAGGTGGGATTTCATCTCCCTTGGGGTGGAACAACTCCACATGGTGGAAAGCCACTAATGATCACACAGTGCTGAGATGAGACAGGCAACTTGATTGTACTGTATTTGTTGCTTGCTTATGCAATTGTAAGGAAGGATTGCTACAGTATTGCTAAAAGACCTGGAGTGCTCATGACCTTTTGTTTTGCTTACTGCAATCTCTGACAGTTTCAGCAGCATGACAGTTCGATAGCGAACAGCAAGGACTGAACTATTTATTTGGAGTATTAATGAATAGGAGCCGAGTCAGGACCCCTACATCAGCATTTTTACTCTAACAGTGCCAAAACGCAACAGGCTACTCACAAATAAACCATACAGAGATGAAAAAAGTAGCATTTCCCCAATGACTTATTGCAAATAAAGTTCAGGAATGAGTTCATCTCAAACGCTACTCCTGTAAATAAATGAAGCTGCATTCTAATGTTAACCCTCACTGCTTCAGGACAAACGGTGGGTTTGGGAAAACTGGAAGGTGTTAATTAAAGAATTTTGAAAACAGTTGGAATCGATTTCTGGCTTCTCATCTGGACAAATACAATGAAAACAAAGTGGAAGCAAATTTAACATACTCCGTAGAAGTGCCTCATTCTCTTTTTGTTTACAGCTACCATCCTAAATCAACAGGTATTCTAACATGGCTGAGACAGGGTTATTGTAATAGGATATACTATTAGTATGGTCAGGAAATAGTTCACTTGAGACAATTAGGAGAACAGACGTACAGGCCTTCACTATAATTACAAAATTGTGTGTGTTTTTGACCACTCAGTTGTGTTGTTTTTTTCCAGTGTGGGTATAATATGACCTGACCACACACCCATCACACATTCACCTTAAAAAGTAACAAAAAGCACATCAAAAGCATTAGTCTGCAGGGAAAAAGATAAAGACTAAACTGTCTGGACTGTTTCCTTTATGAATAGGCATAAAGGACGTAAATGAATATCAACACAGCTGTCGTAGGGAATGGCAACTCCATCTTACAAAAAACCATCACAGATCACACCTTGTTGAGAAGACCTCTTTGCTTGTGTTGCTATAAGGCATTCCATAAATTAAAAAAAAAAAGAAAAAAGAAAATGCCAGAGACAGAGCTCTACTCCAGAAACCTACTTGCTTTAGGCTGAAAACTAAATTTTTAATCATCTATGCAATGAGGTTCTACAACTCCAGTGGGAGAAAACTGGCTACTTTTAGGATTAAGCTCAACTTGCTCCTGAACACTTCATCAGCTTATAAGAGACACTTGCTTGAAAGAATGCACAACTGCATCTCATGTTCCCCTTCTATGTTCAAATGACGGGGCTCAGAGTGGGGTCTGAGTGCATGCCACAAAAACTTTAGCCACCACAGGCTCAAAAGTCCTTAGATTAGGATATGTTTCACCGTTTCCCATGCACACACAGAAAGATGAAAAGGACTGGGAGAAGCCATTTGCATTATTTTCAGCAGAAAGTACTGCAAAGAGACAAATGAGGACATAGCAGTGAAAGCAAACAACAAAGCTTTAGGTGAGGCAATCGGAGAGTATGAATCATCTAAGGAACTTTGCCACTGCTTGTTAAACAAATTATTCATCAAATTACTTCTCCTGGGATTTGACTGGTTCTAATAAATATCCCAAGCTTAAAAAAAAATACACAAAAACAACAGTGGTAAACCAGCAAGATTAGATATCTTGATATCCTGTGGTCTCATAATGACAATGAAGAAACTGAAAATTCTTGCAAATTGAAGACACCACTGAGGAGACAAAGAATCAATTTTGATCAAACAACCTGAAATTTGTTCAAGTTCAAACTAAAAAAAGATTAATGTTTTGACTTCATGGAGAAGAGAAGAATAGCAAGCAGTATATTTCCTTCTCAAGCTGTGATTTCACGCTCACCCTTCTGAACAAGTTCCATTCACCTTAGCTATCCTAAGGCTACTGCAGCCTTTTAAAACTTAAGCTCTGGGCAAGTCTGCACCACACTGAGACTTGCATCCTCTAGCAAGTTCTAACACCAAATTACTTACAGCTTTATAGTAAACGTTCAAGCAATCCTGCTCATCCAGGCACCTTTTGTTACAACTTCAACAGCTGGGTCTATGGGTGGAAGCACATACGTTGAGATATAGTGTAAAATTAAACCCGAAAATGTCTGAGGCTGAGTACCATTTGCTTATGAACACAGCGGTGGTATGCAAAGCCAAGAGATGCCCAACCTCACAAACCAAAAAGTGACTGTTGTGTAACATAAAACTGCACTGAGCAGAACTGCAGCTCTCAACACACATGTAAAACTGTAAACACAAGAATCAGTTTACAGGGACACTGAACATGGACTATTTGCTATGTTTTGCTAAACTTTACAGTCCTGGCTGCAAGTCTTTTATATTACTGAGACTGCCCAAAACCAGCCTGTCTAGGAAACAGCTACCATTAGTAAAAAAGCACCTCAGTTTTCTTCATGTGTACATCTGCTCTCCTGCTTTGATCTACACAACCAAAAAATGGGAAAAATAAACAGTCAAGTATGGAAATAATAACAGTAATATTAATAGTCTTGGACTTCAGTGAGCAAAAAAGGCAAAGCATAAAAAATTACATGTTTTAAGTGGAACAAAGTTCAATTTGTTCTTCTAGTGAAATTAAAAGGCCTTCTTCAATGCACAGCCTAGTGCTGTAATTTGGTTAGAGAAAGATTATGTTTCAAGTATTCACTTAAACTAATCTTTATATGTTACTTTTCTGAGGTAATTTTGAAGGGAGCTTACCTTCTCTTTGCTGAAAGCTCACAGAAGGGTTCCAAATACTACAGAGGACACAGGAGAAAGGATTTCCAGTTCCCAAACTGAGAAATGGAAACGGTGGGTTGTGGAACTGTGAATCACCATCGGCACATAATTATATCTAACCACTCTGTTCCTTTTGTTTTGGCAGAAAACAGCTTAGAATTCCCGTTCCTCTACTGGCTCTCTTTGTCCTCCTATTTCTGCTTCATTGACTCTGGTGGCGGAGAGTTTCTTCCACGAGGCTGATAACAAGTATTGAGAAACAAGTGGCACCTTGAATCACTGATGGTTCATAAAGCACTTTGAAATAAACATGGATCAACCACTGTTGGCCTTCACACTATCTTAGTCTATTAGGCATATAGTAATTCAGGCCCCTTTTACTACCTCTAGCCTTTTGTATTAGATTTATCTAAGAAATGCCGCCCAATTGCCCCTTATGCACTTCACTGAAAGCCTACTATGGTGACATTTTCTTGCTGTCACCAGTGTTGGAACCACAGCAAACCCACAGGAGTAAACAAGTATCAAAGGGATCTGGCAGATTAACAGCTGTGCCACCTTGCAGGGCAAATAGATATAGGTGATTGTTTTAAGCAAGTAGAATTAATGAATTAATGTTTTCAGTGGGGTTTTTTTTGTGTGTTTTTGGTGGCTTGTTTTGGTGTTTTTTGTTTGTTTTTTTTCAATCTCCTGCGTATCACTCTCACATTTATACTACAGCTTATCTGGAATCTTCTGACAGGATATTTTATGCAAGAAAATTATGAAGGATTTTGCTGCAAGCAAGACTTTCTGCAGCCTATGCCAGTTTTGCTAAGTGTTTCATGTTGAAAACAACAACTTACAAGTGAGCATATTCAGTGAATCAGTATTAAGCAATGACATTTGAAGTTTTTAACACATAGATGTTTCAACATGAAGCAACCTTTGATTTCAATATTTTAGAATTACATATAGAAAAACAAAAATATGGACCTTGCCTTTTAAATTCATTTCACATGGCAGGGGGTGGAAATAAACAAACACAACAAACAAGTCTGGTTTTGGTTTTAGTGGGAAAGAAAAATTTGAAAGATGTAGAATTTCTTACAGAACAGAATTTTTGAAGTCTACATAATGCTTTTTCAATTGATCACAACTCTTCTGCAGGAGGAAAACGTGACTAAGGAGTTGAGAAAAAAATTTCTCATGGCAGACTTAATTAACTAATGATTAACTAATGATCTGTAGAATGAGAAAGCACAGAAAGCCAATAGATGCTGAGTTATTATTTGCTACATTGGTGATATTAGGTCAGGAGAATTGTAAACACATGAAATATTTTTACTTTTGCATGATTTATCCTGTGTATTTCTTTGCTTTGATTGCATCTTCTTCAAACCACCCTTCTCTCACCATTCTTGACCTCTGTTCTGTAAGAAGGGAAAGTCATGAGGATCTCTACCTGCAGCTTTCAAAGAACTCAGCTCCTAACTATCAGCATGCTCTTGTGCTGTTCAGATTAGAATGAGATGAGCTGAAGCAGTGTAAAGCACAGAGAAAAAGGAAAAGCAACATTATGCAATATTTTTGCCATACTTGACAAGAAAACCCATGGGCCTAATCCACTTTTCAGGCCTGATAAACAAAAGCAGCAGATACACTGAGAGCAGCTTTTCTTTCAGACAAAAAAGAAACTAAGAGAGGAAGACAAAAATTAGCCCACCTTTCACAACCCTGTGGTGGGATAGAGAAGCAGAACTCAATCCAAGAATCTGCTACTTTATGCAGCTTATGTTTTCTTGAGGAGTTGGCTTCAAAACAGAATTGCTATCACCTGCAATTTCCTGTTCACTGTTTGGCTCTGCTCATGAACTGTAAGGTCATTGGACTAATTCAGACACTATAGTACGTTTCAAGCAGTATTTGTTTTGAAGAACTAAAATACTGTGTCCTTGTTACATCACAGTACTGAAAAACAATCATCTTCCCTGAGATCTCTGATTACATTTGGGAAATGCTACTGTTACTATAAAAATCAAGGTCATGAATCCATCACTTTGAAATCTACACCAGCCAGAAACACCAAATGGATCTGAAATGGAAAGAAAACAGCACTTGCATTTTCACTCATCACGGAGCACTTCACTAGGTAAGCACAAGAGGTGTTTACCTACCCTCAGCAGAATTCTCTAATATTCTCATCTCCAGCTTTCCATCAGGCATCAAAGCATAAAAGAGTAGAATTTGCACAAGCTGTAACCTTCCGTGAATACCAGTCCTTTACACAACAAGCAGATCTGAGTTTCTTTTCCTTTTACATGGTAGCTGCATTCTCCAATGTATTCAAAGATTAATATGCTGAGAGCCATCATGTTAAATGAAGTGAAGATGATTGTGCACCACCTGTGTACAGGCACTACTGTAAGCAGCCAGAGCAATGTTCCAACCACAGCAAAACTCCCAACTCCTGTGGCAGGTGTTTTTACTTAGTTAAATAAAGTAGAAGCTAGTAGCCTCCAACAGACAGCTGGACTTATTTGCAACTCCAGTTCTAAACACAGTAAAGAAGCATCCAAAGAAAGCTCCTGAAGTTACATTCTTATTTGTACAAAAACTCTTCCTCGGGGGCTGTAGGTCCTTGCCAGGTGACAGCAGCTCTCTCCTGGAGCTACACACAGCCACATGCAGGTGCAAAAGGCTGGCTGTAGCACTGAGAAAAAACAGCTCTATCTTGTGTCCTGGGTTTGTGCTCAGATGGGACTTGCAGCTGCCACAGAGGAGCTGAGCTGTGGAGCCTTCCATCCAAGCCACCTACCCTCAATGCTGTCTCCCAGCCTCCTGTATTTATATAGGAACTGGCAACTACATAAGCAATATATCCAAATACTGAGCAGCTGGTGGTTGCTCTGCCCAGTAAAACTTAACATGCTCAGAAGAATGACTGTCAGATACAGTCAGCATGAAGGCTTGAACTCAGGGAAGCACCTGTACAGGTCATGCGGAATTTGACCGCAAGCCATGGAGACGCTCAACACAAGCTAGCGCAACTTTGTGAAACCAAAAAGACGCAATTAAGTACCAAAAAAGTACAAACTTGTCCAGTATATTAAAGGCTGTCAGGTATACTGACAGCTTTTTCCACCAAAAGCAAGAGCATTTTATTCTCTCTTAATGTAAAATATCGTGGTATAAATTAACATATGGAAGGATAAAAGATTTTAATTATATAAAAAAGTAATGGCAAAATATTTTTTTTAACAAACACAGAAGACATGCTATATGCCATTTAAACATGGAATTGACCTTGCAGTAGGAGGTTTACCATGACTGTGTACAGCACTAGCGGACACACTAGAAGGAAACACCACTTAAATTACGCATTATCTCACTATATGACATATCAATTGTGTTACAGTAAGAATCATCCAGATTAATGAAGATTAACTCTATCCCAGCCAAAACCAGCACATTCATGAACTATACTACTACAGTTAATCCGTATATCTGTAAACTGTTAACATACATGATGCAATTATTTACATTTCTTTAATTAAATAAGAATATAAACATTCATATATTGTATAAAAACGTTAATGTCTCTTTCGCAAATAAGTATCAACTAAAGTGGCTGGTCCTCATAATAAAATCATAAAAGGCAGGATTATCACAAATATCTCAAAACAGAGAAGATGCAAGGGAAAACCTTTGTATCAGTCATTCCAATAATCTCAGTATCAAAGATATTTAGTTCTCTTTTTAGATTTTACTTATACTATCTCCATACTGCAACATGAGGGCAGACATGTGGTAATTAGAGACAACAAAATTGGAAATTGTGTAGGAAAAGCTGTGTGCCAAAGAAACAGCAAGGTACACATAGCCTCACCTTATTCAGAGTGTCAACAACATCACTAGAGTGTTTATCTCAGTCTTTTACAAAGCACTTCATAATATGAGGTCTACAATAAATATGTAGTTTTAAATATGATGACCCTGCCATTAAAGAAAAAGACTGAAAAAAGCTTTTTCCTGCCTTTTATTTACATGAAAAGGGCAAAAAAAGTGGAAAATAACCAACCTTTTCTGCTTTTTGTCACTGCACTTCATTTGCTCTCAACACCCCAAAGTGATTGTAAAAAATGAAAAAAATAAAAAAGTTAGGAGACTCAGACTGCTGTTCAAAGAGGGGGGAAGTTTCAGATTCAGTCCTTTTTCATCTTGACAGTTGTGCATCTAGAAGTTGAAATGCATAAACAAATATTATTTAAATAATATTTTTTTTCATGACTATACATTTAGTGTGGAGCAGAAAAAAAAAATCATCACACAGTTGGAAAAAAAAAGTTGCAGCAAGTCCCTTCATGGAATGGCATCTCCTCATCCTTCAATCTGCTGCATTCAGACACAGCATGTGAGTGGTGGTGTTGCAATCAAAATAGATCACCCAGCAACAATGCTTTGCCCTCCTAGACTTCACCGGCAGAGGCTCAGCTCCTTTTCTTAAGGCAGTATGCCATTTTGTCTATGTTACACATGGGAGCCAACAGTGGATCACAGGGATCAAAAAGAAGCAACCACCAGAAAGCCCTTGCTAAGCTCCCATGGGCCAAGGAGACAGCTTTCCAGAGCAGTTCTCAGCAGGACAACTAGGACCTAATCCTCTGGCTACTCAATGCCAGCTTCCACTGTTGGATTGCTACCAGTGGAAGTTAAATAAAGTATCATCTATGAAACAGGCCAATGTGCTGCAGCTCTGTTGTTTCAGATGCAGTCCTCAAAAGACGTGTTTCATCAGAACTTAACCAAGACTCCTTTTGTAGTCACAAGAATCACAGAATGAGCTAGAGTGACAATGAGGGGCTGATACCATCTCCCTAAAACTCTGGCTTACTTTCCTGAAGAAGTGGCTAGGAGGTGAGAGGTTACTTGCATCTACAAAAAAAAAAAAAAGGGGCTTGGCAGGTCAAGTTGTTCTGGAAAGATTTTTCTGGAGAAGTGACCTGCAGTTTGGCTCTGTTGAAGCTTGGTGAAAACATCTACTTTTCATCTGTCCTGATGGAATTCAGTGAAGGGAAGGATTCTCAGCCCTCACTGGGGCAAAACGCAGAGGCCAAAGACCACACTCCACAACAACCCTCTGCCTCAATCTTCCTAAAGCAATGTCCCACAAAACAACAACACACCTGTATGGACATACTTTAGCACTATAACATCAGAACTACTGACAATATCTATTCAGGTTTGAGCTTACTAGTAGATTGGTCAGAAGTGCTTATTCCTTCCAGTATTGTGTTGAGTTCTTCCATTTTATAGCTAGTGTTTCTCATTAGCTAAAAATGAATCTTTATTTCCTTTAAAGAAAAAGCAACAGAAGATGTTAACTATTCTGAAAACCAAGGGAGGAACCTCTGCTTCTCTCTTTTTACTGCCTGTACTTAATTTACCAGATGCATGCCCTTAAAACCAAGAAAATGAATAGCTTAGGATGACATAAATCTTATACTGCCTACATAATAGCCACAGTGACACAGGGAAACGTAAACTTCATTGTGGCACAAACTTAGTTTGCACTCAAAATAAATTGTGGTACTTATCTCAAAGTGCAAGCACAACACAAAACATTTTTGAAAAAGAAACATAAAATGAGTCAATGACTCATGCCGGTCAACCTTAAATGAATGTCAGCATACATCAATAATACAATCGTAATATAGGAACACTGAACACTGACTATTAAACTAAGAATGTATCATTTTCAAGAAAGCGTAGCTGTAAGTCTTACTAGAAAATTGTATGGTTTTTTTTTCATTTTCTGTACTATCAGTTAAAATGCACACAATGTATGTAGATTTCAGGAGTGAGGGAAACAACTGGTATTCTACATTAAGAAAAAAATGCAGGTCAAACTTAAAGTGCTCATGTCTTTTTCAAATGCCCTTCTTAAAAATGCATTTGACAACAAAATGCATTTGGCTTCTTTTGCCTTTAGCTAAGAATTCAGGGCAGTCCCCAGCTCTCACCCTTCTAAGTGTTTAGGAATGGTAAACAAATTGGCAGATAATGACATTCTGTTTCTTAGCAACCTAAACTGTCTTGCAATGAAGTTACTGGGCTTTTTTTTTCCTGATGTATTCTGGTAATGACATTATTTCCACAAATTTTAGACCCAGTCTGACAAACCCCTTTTGTACTGAACCTCCTGGATCAGCCCATCATTAAACAACAGCAAAGATCAGCTAGTGAAAGCTACCATCTTGTTTATAATCTCTTGGGAAGACAATTCACAATAAACATATTGAGGACAAACAAACAAGTAAGTAGGAAGAGGCTAGTCAAAGTATTTTGTCATGAGCCTAAATAGCCTTTCCCACTGCTGTAACTGCAAACAAACAATATAGAAACCTGGTTTAAATACAAACCTTTAGATAGCAAAACTCTTGACTATTTAACTGAAGAAATGGAATTTGACATTCTGGAATAGAAGAGAGGTTTAGGCCAGTTTTTCAGAAAAGATTTTATTTTGGTAATCTCTTTTGAATATGCAATCCCACTTGTAGGCATGAAGGAATTCTGAGAAGCCAGTTCTTTGACTGCATGTGAAAGGGAAAATGTTGCTGCCACTACTCTGCTTCTGCAGACCTAGGACTATGCAGCAGCACCAGACTCCTAGCAGCAGTTGTCAAAATATTCGCTACATTTCAGTGGAGCGGGCAGGGCCTTTGTTCACTGACTTCCTAGCAAAGAAATGATCTCTAAGTTTTCTTTCCCTCTTAATAATATCAGAACAAGTATTAATAACAAAGTAGTTAAAGACACTGAACAATCAGTACTGTCATAAAGTACAATTAAAACAGTAACCTAGAATACCTTATCTGGTAAAAAGAGTTTTATTATACCCCATCTTAAAATGTCTCCTTACTCAAATGCCGATTTTGCACTAGAATCCTTGTACAAACACTGGCAGAGATGTATATATACACATTTCAGAAGAGAGCACCTTTCTTTTCCGTGTCCCTAATAACAAACTTAACACTGCTTCTCTGTTTAATGGTCAATTTACGTACAAGTACCTCTCTAAATTAATTCCCAAAGTAACTTATTCTTCCTTTATCATGGATCATCTCTGAAACGGTAACCAACAATAAACTCACTTGAAACAGAACACAAGGAGCCAGCAGTGTCTCACTGAATAGCATTAATTGTAAGTATTTGCACCTTGACTGATTACTTGGGAAATGAAGACGAAAATCTGACAGCCTGGAACCGGACATTGAAAATCGATTTTCCTTTAGTTCAAAAGCAACACCATAAATCACAAATTATTAGTTTCATCACATGGTCTTAAGAGTTGGTCTCTTTCTAACTCTTGGTAAATTGCAGCTGAACAGCAGACATAGGAGACTAAATAAAGTAGGGGTTGTTAGGGGCAATTAGTAATTAAGACTAATAAATTCTTTTGAACATGTTTTGTTGCTGTGTTGTTCAATGTATCTGGGCTCAAATGAAGTGCTTGCCACACAAATCTCAGGTTCCAACTAGTTGAGAAAGAAAAACCATGGCACTTCAGTCAGGCATCCGATAGAGGAAAGGCAAACAGAACAGGAAAGGGATTCCCTTCCATAGTGCACTGTTTTGGCAAAGAATCAGTTTTCCAGCAGCTCCTCTCTGAGTATGCTAGCATGCTCCTCCTCAAGAACAGTGCAAGTGGGCAGCAGAGATGACACCAGCAGCAGCATACATTGTGCCTGCCCTTCAGCAATAGAATCAGGGAAAGACTGCACTTCTGCTGTTCTTCTTTCCTTTGGAGATGTTAAGGTGCAGACAGACACGCCTTCTCAACTCCAGCCCCACCTCAACTTCTTGCTCATTCCCTTGACATTGCAGCCCCTCAGACTTGCTAATCAAAGCAGAGATTTTGATTTCAGGATGTGGACTGCCCTGAATTCTTAGCTAAATGCAAAAGAAGTCGAATGCATTTTGTTGTCAAATGCATTTTTAAGAAGGGCAATTGAAAAAGACATGACCACTTTAAGTTTGACCTGCGTTTTTTTTCTAAATGTAGAATACCAGTTATTTGTTTCCCTCACTCCTGAAATAAGAGACAGATAACGTCTCTTAAACACGCAAAGTAAGGAAAAACTTGTATCAGGTTACATTTTACTGGGTGAGCAGTTAGAGATCACTTATCTTCATCATCAGGTCTGAGAGGACTCATGTTAAGCAGCAAGGAGTAAAGGTGTTTTCAGGCAAATGTTTTGGGAATGCTTTGTCATACTGGAATGGACTAGGGTTTTTTTGCTCTGTCCTCATTTACTCTCCTGAAATCTAGTAAAAGCCCACAGGAGGTGAGAGCAGAAAACATGTCCAGAAACACAGTATATTACTCACTCAACTGCACCAAAGAGCCTCTTTATTTCAAATAAATAAATTAAAAAAAAAATTTAAAATCCCACTATTTTATCTTTGAACATGGATTTTTTTTTTTTTCCAAAGGGAAAACAGACAGAAGACAATATCTATAAGCAGAGTCTTGTCAACCTTCATCTGTTTTTAGAAAACTCAACACAGAACCTAAGATGAGAGGAAGGAACTCGGGCAAGATGACATTGATGAAAACACTATGATGCTCAAATACAGTTTTCCTTTAAAAAGCTGCCAGGGCTAGAGCAGTCACATGGCAAAATGGTGTGCGCCTGGGTCCGTGAGTGCCTGTTTAATAAGCCATGAAGCTCTTTGGCTGAACTAGTATCTGTGTCATGTGATACAGGGGTTGCCATGGCAAGTACATATGCAGTTCTTGATCTGCTTCATCACAGATGTAGCAGAATTCAGATTAACAATGTAGGGATATGAATTCCTAGGAAAAAGAGCTGTGCTTTGCTTAGCCTAACAGTTTGGATATAAAGATGAAATAAGTTAACTTACCTGTTAAATACTATTTGTGATATGCTAATTAAAAACTTTTAATCTCAAAACAATAGCCATGTAACACAAATGCTATCAGTTCAGTCTTTGAAAGCAGCTGTATATTTGGCTTATCTTGCAGTACATGAATTTCAGTATACTTTTTCATTTAAATACACCGAATATTGTATTTCTGCTCCAGCCCTCAAAACACAGATATAACTGGCAGAGAGAGGAACAGGGGACAGCTATGCCAGTGCAATAAGAAAACCACACCAAACCAGCTCTAAAATTCAGTCATTGCTTTTATGTGCGGTTATCCACAGGCTGACAGTCAATACAGGAGATTCCTGTGAAAGACATTCCTGACAGTGAGGTAGAAAACATATCATCAGAGTTTGAACATCTGGTACCAAAATTAAGCAGCTTGCTAATGCAACAGGCTGATGAAGACTTGCATCATACAGGCTGCCATTCCTAACTCAGTGACAGGATATGGCTGGAGCTACTTGCAACCTAAAGCCAGGTTTATAGCAGTGATTCTGTTCCCGTAGGGGCAGCCATAGGACTGTTTTACCTGACTGAGGTCAGGTGCCTAACCATAAAAAGTGAGGGCCCAAGCTTCTGAGCAATTACATAAAAGCAGGCAGACCTAAACGCAATTGCAATTTTTAATAAAAGCTAGCCCTTTGTCGCTGTGCTTTTCATAGAAGTGCTTGAAAATGGACAACCTGTATTGAAAAGACAATCGATTCTCTCCATGTTTCCTTCCAGTAAGAAAACCAAATGAAAACTAAATTTGAGTTAAAGCCAAATGGATTCCCCTGCTCTCTCACCCCTACTGACTATTCTAAACTCTTCCATCATTTACATGGGGCTGGTCTCAATACCCATGGCCCCACTTATGCTTGTAATTGCTACCAACTCAGGGCATCTGAAAGTCTGGAGAAAAAGATGTTGCTTTTGTCTTTCCCTTTATTAGAAGATACCATGTTGGGGCTTCATGAGATAATTTCAGATCCTCCTCTTTAACCTTAGACTTCTTACTCCACTTACATTCTTCATGACCCCATATGCATCTCACTTCCACTGCGTATCATAGGTTTTTCTCCAATAGCAATAAAAGGGAAAATCTCCATTGCAAATTACTTGCTGATTTAAAGGAATCAGAATACTAAAATATGAAGTAATGCTCCAGGATTTCCTCTCTATTAGAGTGGGCTGCCTTTAGTGTTGATAGTTATTATTTTTAATTAGATGTCTGTAAAATTGAAGACCTGCATCACTACTGATGCAATCAAGATGTTTCTCCACAAAAATTGCACAACAGATTACATGGATTTTTACTGAAACTACCTTGAATCTCCCTGCTTACAGAAGATGAATATCAAAATCTAACCACTAAAATATTGGATGCAGTTTCAAGACGCAAATAACTGATTTTGTTGTACTACTTGGTTTTGTTTATTACAAAATTGCTGACATCTCTCTCAAGTTCATCTCATTATCAAAAATGAGCAAAATGAGATCACTAGTCAGAGGTCCTAGTAATGTGATTTTGGTGTTAGCAGACTAATTTTTTAATTAGCCTCTCTTTGTTTACTTATTCAGACGTGCACATTGCGAAGGGCTGCAGGATTGTCTCATGTCAGAGTTACAAAGCTGAGCATACGATAAAAACTTCTCACGTTTCCCAGTACCTCTGTGTCAGCCCTGATCTTTCTGCAGACAGCAGGCATTTGCTTCTCCATAGCTGCATGCAGAGAAGCAAAACAAACTTTATATTTAATTAGAGAAGATTATTCTCTAGATGGGCTACATTTTTAAACAATCTCTTTTGCAATACTAAAGGACTCAGCAGTTTCCTTTTGTCTTTAAAGATTCAATTAAAAGTATGTTTCAGAAATTAAATTACAGCATGAAATTAGCTAAGGGTATGAAATACTGCATTTGCCCTAGTATTCAGGGAAAGGCTTTACAAAGCAATTCACTTAATGGCTCCTAACATGTGATCTCAACTTAATAACCAAAGTGCCCTCAGCTAGCAGAGGATCTACTGGTGAGATACGCCCTATATAATCTCACCAAAAGGAGAAATAGATTAAACGCAGGTAAATCTTATTAATTTATGGTAAACCCTACAGTTACGCTCATTTTTGATCTTTTAAAGCATTACAATTTTGTCAAGTAACACGCTTGTTGGCAAGAATATTTCTGTGGGTTTTAGCTGGCTGTGGCCCTCTCAATCTTGACACATTCCAGAAGCATCTGCCGGAGTCTATTGGAAGCATTTGTGTCTCTAGCTTTCAGAGAGTACTGCTGGATGCAATTCATCACAGCCACTGGGGATACACTTCAGTTTATTCTTTGCTGTACTAATATAGGGAAGGAAATGAGCAGTCCCCTAACTCTTCAGCTGTCCCTTTAGTCACCTGTTGGGTACAGTTTCAGCTCATGCTGTGAGCTGTCTTTGTGCAGCGTGCATGCACTAGGTTAGCATTTCAGAGGAATCTCATTTCCATTGAGGTCCTTGGGTACTGTGTAATAACAAATAAAATCAATTCCACTTGCAACTGCCTTCCATGGGACCAAATTAGCACACTTTGCTCATTTGCAGGCTCCTGGCAGCTTGCATGGGGAGCTGCAGCATTCGCCCCCAGCAGTGCACCAGCACTGCCAAGCCACAGCTGAGCAAGGGTCCCCAAGAGCTGAGCTGGGCCCACCCCACAGCAGCTCTGCCATGATCCCAGTGTGGGTGATGGCTGCTGGCACTATGCTGTTGATGAAGGCTCTGTGCTGAGAGGATGCACCACCGGTGACATTTTAGGTTGGTTAGCTGGTTTTACGGTTTGCTGTTGGTTGTTTTTTAAAATGTTTTCAAACTGACTTCACTTAGGATTACAAGTCAAATTAGAGTGGAAAGCCAGAAGGAAAAACAAAAGGAGTCTCAAACTAACTATAAAACCTACAGCTAGTAATATTTCTGCAATCCATTTCTTCTCTAATGTGTCCTTACTGCCATTTTAATCTGATCACATAAAAACCTAATCAGTGCACATGCACATTCCTGTTTTCATACAAACTTTAGACACTGATATAGCATAACTCAGCAACAAGATGCCCATCACCAGATGCTTCTGTCACAGAGGTGGTCTGTACTGACATTCTCTGCTTTCAAGGGTTACCCAAGCGCGGACTCTATTCTTTAGGCTAAGAAAATAAATATCCCGATTAAATTATCAAGCACCATACTACGTTTGTGCTTTCCTGTGGAGGAAAATAAATAAATAGAACATGCATAGCCTGTCAGAAGAGTGCTGAGGAGAACATGCAAAGAGAACAAATGTCTGCCAGCTGGGTGGGGCGCAAAGTAGTCTTTATTATTGTTATTCATGACAGCAAAATACAGCTATGAGGTATGGCCCTGGAAAGATGAATGCTTTGAGCTGATTCACTCAAAGAACATGTTTGTTTTTCTTCAACTTTATCAACAGGTATGGTTGAAAACCAGATTTTCCTGAAGGCAAGAAATATTCACTCATATTCTAATGCTAGCACAGATTTTCAATTCTGTTTTCTCAGACCCAGCGCTGTGTGTTCCCAGTGATTATTTTAGACAGTTTTGGCACAATTTCCAAAATGCATGTGGCTGAACATGCATGTGTGCACATCTAGGAGTGTGGTTAGCTGCAATTTTTGGTACTTACAGGTCATGAGACTACTGTCTGCATGTCTTCTGCACATGTATCTGTCCTTCAGGTTGTAACATGACTGTTTAATTCAGGTCACAGGCAATTATATTTGTCAGGTGTCAGCAAACTTGATCAGGGAGTACTTTTTGGTTACTGGAAGCCTTCAACCAGAATAGACTAAAGCTTCGATTCTGCCAGCAGTCCTGGGCTAGACTTTATTAAATGCTACACAGCGTATTAATTGTGCTGTTTTACTGAATGCATGTCTTCATTAATGAAGTCCAACTTAGATTAGTTATAAAGATTCTAACTGGACATGCTTGAAAACAGTCGTCTTGTTTTTAATCATCTTCACAATAGCAGTTTTTATTTATTCCTTCTCTACTCTATGCACTTTCATAATATACTTGAAGACGTTTTCCAAGCATATGCAAACTTTTGACTAGAAATAGCAGCGCCACTAGAACCCTAGAGAGTTGTGCAAAATACCTACTTCCTCACAGCTCTACACGCATCAGTCTTGCTAAGGGGGCTCTTTGGTTAGAGGTAGTACTGGATAATTTTAGCTACCAGGTTAAAAGTACAATTCCACATCTTAAAGAGTAATAAGGAGATAGTGAGGAAAAACAACAACTTAGAAATAGAAATGGAATGGGAACGAAAAATGACTGAAAACTGGACATTAAGATCCAGACACCCCTCAGCATCTTTCAGCAATGGTATGCCAATGATTGTCTCCCAATGGTACAGGAGACCTCCTCCATAATGCCGTCTGCTGAGGAGGCACCAGCCCGTAGGTCATATGTGAATGCATACCCAAATGGAATTGGAGCAAGGCCAGTTCACTCATTTACACAGGTGGTCAGACAGCCTGCAAATACCAATAGCATGGAGTCACTTAGACTGTATTTTTACATGTCTGCAACCCATTTAGAAGTTCTCTGGGCTCTCTATGACCCCACGCTTCCAGTTACGCTTTTAAATACAGCAAATGAATCCTGAGCAAAAACGCACCCGCTTAACTTGGTGGGGCAGCGTATGTCTGAGCAATTTGCGGAATGCTGAAGGGGAAGACACCACATAAAAGAGTAAAAGTTGTAGGCAGGAACCCTAAAATCATGGAAGATTTACTGAAAATAACATCAAGATTTAGATACCATACTGATAACGATTTCTGCTTTATTTCCTTGGTACTTGGGATTACCAAGCAGGCTATCAGTCTCTATGGTGAATTTTAAACGACATTTCTTGCATGACTGTCCTAAAATAAAACTTCTCAGAATAACTGCAACAGCAATATAATATAGGTTGCATTGTGCCTGTTGTTTATTTTGTGTGGCAATAATACAGGCGGCCATATGGATATGAGCATTTGGAAGGGAGGATTTGTTGGCTAGATCGTCACATCTGTTTACTTATAAATGAAACAAAAATACATTTGGAGGTCACTGACTGCACAACCATTTTATGTACTCTTTATAGAAAAAGCACCATCAATGCTACTTTTTCTACATCAACTCAACTTCAAAAGAGACCCTATCATATTTTCATGAGAAAAATAGTAAAATTATTCTCTATCACACCTCATCAGCCATTTCCACCATAAAGGTGGTATGACAGCAATAATTTAATCTAGGACAAAATGACTATGCAACATGTCCAGGACAAAAATAAGGAAAACAACCAGTGCTACAGTTAAGCGTCCTCATAATAAATACCCTTTGATTAAAGGGGCACATACCACTGACCTGATATCAAAAAAAACCCCACAACAACAAAACCCAACCAACCACATTCATGGAGGGAGTTTAGATTTGAATTTTAAAAATCCAAACAAAACACCACAAAACAACCCACAAAACCCCCACATCAACACACCTAACCAATAACAACGGGTTCACAAGCTTGTAATTTATAGCATCTCAATAATGCGCTTACGGGTATTTCAGCCAAGCCCCTCACCATGATCCGAAATATTTATTGCACTTCCTTCACATTTTTCTTGAGCTCTGGCTGTAAGCATATCGTAATCTAGTAAACATAAGTATTGCTGCAAATATAAAAATGTGTTGCTCTCTATGCAAAATTTCAACTACAGACAAATATTCAGATAAAGAAGAAACAGTACTCTAAGCATTCTAGCACCTAAAGTATTTTTCTGATTTCAAGACATTATAAGCAGTAAGTTCATAATGAAATTATTTTACTAAGGTTGTTTTTTATTCTGGTAGAAATCTTTCAGTAGAAACATCTCAGCATGTCAATATACTCTATGATTACACATTTTTTCAGCTGAACAGAGCTTTTGGCAGTGAATAACCCCATACATAGAAATATTTTTATATTTGCTTGCTGTCACCCACGCTTGATAACACTTAACTTTTAGCCGAAGGACAAATAGCTTATGTCTTGTTTATGAAGAAACCTAAGGACAGAAACTACAGAGGACTACAGACAGATAATACCTGAATTCAATTACTTCCACAACCTTAAAAAAAAAAAATAGAGCAAGAGAAATATGACCTTACTTTTGTTGATGGGTTAGTCTTCAATATTTGATTTGCCAAAGGAAGGAGACGTTAGAATGACAGCTGTTCATTACAATTCCTTCTTTATTACAAGAGCTTAACTCTGCCACTGGCTGGCTGGCCCATTTCTGCTAGCTTTAGCACAGAACAGTGCTCCTGAAAGCTCCTCCTCTTGACAGCATCTGTCTGGATACTTCATTCAACAAGCAGAAACAAGGCTTTCCACAGAGCCATTTAGGTGCTGGGTATGAGCTACAAGTAAGGGAAACCATTAGAAGTAGAAATAAATATTTTGATGACTAAGTTCAGGACTTTGCAGGTAGAAATTCATGCCGAATAAGACCATCAGCTTTACACCAGAGTAGTAAAACAAATCAAAATGACATCCCTGATAGAAACAGTAGCTTAAATGACACCTCAAAACTAGAAGCCAAAACTTTTAAAGCACACATCTCCTATGAAAGTGTACAACACCAGCCACTCCATATGATTAATGCAACATGCCTCAGCCTTCAAAGGAGGAGGAGGGTTCATTATTTGTTTCTTACCAAGATTTTGTATTTGTACAATTAAAAAAAGAAGCATTGGTGAACTATCCACACAAGACTATATATAATAAAGATGAAATATTCAAATAGATGTATTTCAGTTATGGATGAGTCAGAGCATCTACTCATTCTAACAGAGGCCCTATGTAAACTCAAAATACTCACCTTTTCCCTGGCACCCAGAATAGCTGAGGCAATTCTACCTTCTGTTCCCAGAAACGCTGCCTACAGTAGATATTGTATCACGGCAAGTGTACATCTCACAGTACTGCAACTTTATTGCCAGTGAAAATGATACTGCTTCATAACTTTATTTGCAATTTATAAGGTCTGTGGGCAATATGCCAGTATGTTCTCTTGGTCTGGACAGAGCCGCCTGCACAGACAAGTAGTGAATGATCAAGTAGTGAGACCAGACAAATAAAAGATGGAAGAAAACAGGTCTAAAAATTAAGCCCCCAAAATAGATATACTAACGTATTTATTGTAGCTTACTCTCAGCTACTGATCAGCACATTAACCTTATTTTCTCTGCATGATCGCTAAGTACCATACTAAAATTAGGTCAGAAATTCAGATCAGATCAGCTGACTCAGCCCAGCAAGATCAGACAAAGACTAGTTGCTTTTTTTCCCTCCCAATCCAATATGCGTTTTATCCCTTACAA
This sequence comes from Tauraco erythrolophus, assembly GCF_009769465.1. NCBI lineage: Eukaryota > Metazoa > Chordata > Aves > Musophagiformes > Musophagidae > Tauraco > Tauraco erythrolophus. Next base: position 10,697,541 of record NC_141475.1, on the reverse strand, counting down.
TATACAATAGATCTATACATTTTTCCCCACAATTAACCTATCAGAACCATACACAAAGCGATGGCAATCACACTGAAGATATATCAGTGCTACTGAAGAAACACAACACAATGTATCCTTAAAAGGCAAAATGTACAAATGGCTTTTTTTAAGGTCATTTTTCAGTTCTAGTTTACAAACTGCTCAGACTAATGCATTTCAATGAACTTTTAAGTCATTCAGCATGGTTATGAGATGATTTAGGTAAATAACATCTGCTTGCAAATAGTGTTGTGCGTGAATATCACCACTCTATTAGATAATAAATTACTTATTACTATGTTGTTAATATACATGATCAGCCTTCTTCTAAAAGAGACAATTTGAAGACTAAAATTGAATAGTTTCTCAAAAATTCAGTAATTGGACTATTAGATAATTTTCAGCAGGTGCCAAAGACTTGTAGCTGCTTTATTCTGATTCTCACAAGCAAAAGGAGAGTGTTTGCTGTAACCCCTTCTCCTGCTCAAAATCTACCTGCAGTTAATCACAGGGGATGACTCCCTTGTTGCTAAGGAGATGGTTTTCAGCTGTTGGTAGTCTCCAGACCTGTAGTGCTGTTATCACTGCACATGTGCACCACTTGCTATCTAGGCCACACTATCAGGAACTAGGGATAATATAAATACCCAGCACGATAAGGTAAAGACATAAGGAAATTAGTACAGAACAAAGAAGAAATCAATAATACTGCTTTACCTTTCCTGACTGCTGTGTTTCAATAGACAACATTGTCTTGGATGAATCTCTGGAGGTTACTACAGGGAGCAGACTCAATTACAATCAGCCTAAGAGACTTCAGACATCATGGTTCCTTTAGTCAAATCAGATTTTCTTCCTTGGTCTGCCATTGCTTTTAGTTTTCCTAATCAAAGGTCAATCACAAATACCTTGTTTTCCCTCTCCAAGTTTACACAGGAACAAGAAAAAGACTCGAAGACAGCATTTTCCAAGATTTCCTAAAGTGTTTTTCCAACTTTGTTTTCTCAGACAGGTATTGTTTACCCCCTCAATGTTACTGAGACAAGACAAGTGGGGAGGGACTAAAGGGGACCACCACAAATATGTTTTCCCACAGAAGTGCACTATATCCAAGAAACATTGATGCCTCCAACCCACATACACATACGTGCTGTACCTCTGATAAATCCACTGTATTGCTGGTAATCTTCCTTGTGTCTTCTGACTCTGTATCTAGGGGGCACAGCACTGTTCTCAGTAATCTCAGTTTAGCATAAGCAAGAATTTCAGAGTTTGGCTCAGACCTAAATCATCATCAGCTTATACAGAGCTCTTCATCAAATCACTTTGCTAAGATCAATAAATAAAACCACACAAACCATCCACAAGGTAGCAAATACTGTTACCTCCATTCAAAATAGGCAGAGAAGCTTGGCAAGAGGACTATAACGAACCAGGTAGGTCCACAACTTACTCTCTCGTGCCCCAAGAAACTTATTCATAACAAAAGCTGTTCTGGCACTTAGCGACCTTTATGGTCACACATACTAAAGTGCAGGAAAACAGGTTAGCCAGAACACAGCCTAATTAGCCATCAACTCTGAAGACTATAGTATAAATACATCTGTATACATTGGCAGTTTAACATAGCCTATTATCAAATGAAGAAGTTGCCACAAGGACTAGGGAATTCATTTTTCCAGCCAATTCCAAATTAATCAAATAGTGACGTTTCAATAAATTCAAAATATTTATCAATTTGGGTGTTTTTTTAATTATTCTTTCCCTCAGTGGAAAAGAGCCAGCAACATAAGATGAGAAAATACTCTTCATCTCACTACTTAAGAAGTGCTGGTCAATAAATTGATATTTTAAATGCACTCACTTAGTAGGTGAGAGATTGGAATTCTTCCTTTGCTTCATTTAATTAGAATTTAGCTTCCTTCTCCATCATATTAAGAAATATTTTGAGGTGGGTCTCCCTACCCTTTCCTCTTGGAAATTTTGCAGTTTATGTAGCTATTCAGTAATCAGAAGAGAGAGTTGAACACTAAACAAAGATGTCAAGAACAAAACAAAATGCATATCCTGCATAAATCAAAACAAACAAAAACTCATCTACATTAAACCGCTGCAAGAAAAAATCTCTCATGAAGTTGTGCATAGTATAGCTCCTGCTACAAGCAGCCTATGCCTTTGACTCCCCAATAGTTTGAATTCCCCTAAATATCACCCAAAAGTTGAGCAACAAGATAATAGTCCAGAAGGTACCACAATACACATTTCATGGGCTCTCATTATTCATCTTAACTTCACATCAGTCTTATCTCCCTAACCAGATTAGTGACAATCCAAAAAATTCTACTTCCTGGAACATAAAGCAGCTGTTACATAGCTTTGCTTTACATTTCTGCTTCTCTCTCCTCTGTCAAACTGTATGGGCAGCTCTTTTGCATTAAACATTCCATCAAAATTACCCGACTACTGAGGCATTGCTGGAAAATTCACAGCACAGCATGTCTGTTATACCTGGATGTACAGTACCCAAGACGTAGCATAAAATTTAATCACTTAAACTGAAATACAGAAGATTCATGCTGGGGGAAAAAATTCAAAGGACCTATCAGTTTGTGCTCAAGTCATCCATTTGCATATAAAAGTTTAGCATTTGGGTGGATGTTTTACCTATATTACACAATTTGTCCCTCTCCTCAAGAAAATGCAATTTTTTTTATATGCAAATGCGTATTTAATCAATATTTATATCTATCCCATTCAACCTCCTTCTCCTCTCTAAGAGGCTGCAGAGCTTCATTTCTATCCATTGGCACAAGAGGCCAGGTCATTCGAGTGCTTCTCTCATTAACTGTCAATTAAATTCAATGGAATTGTTCAAGAAGAGCCATTACAGGATTCTGCCCATCAGGGGCTTGATCCATTTTCCTTTAAACGACTGCAATATTTTTACTGACTTCAGAGCATGCAGAACAGTGAGGAAATCATAAATAACAGACTTTTTTTGTAAAACCTCAAATAGCTGTTGGAGAGCTTTGAAAAGTTACCAGATTTAAACCATCAACTCAAAAAAAGTCGATTTTGATCTGTGAGGCTGAACCCATCTCACAAGAACTCACACACCAATACATCTTTGCACGAAGTACACACTGTCCATCTAAAAGCACTGAGCGGATGAGGACCTATTTTCCATTCGATCTACATCTTATTCCAAACACCTAAACTTTCCGTTACAAATCACATCTGCTGAAGATGCCACAAATGCTCAAACTGAAAACATTTGGATGGAACACTCTCTTCCATTGAGGGAGGTAGAACCATTCTGCATCATGTCTACACAAAGTAAAACATGTGCAATTAGCAGCCTGACATGGGCCAATTGTTTGTACTGCATTTACCAGTAAGCTGTTTAAAAATCAACTGGTCTACACACATTTACCACATCTGAGACTGAGCCCCTCACTGTTCATTCATTCTACCAGACCACTCATCTTTTTATCAAAATATTTACCGTTTTATTGCTTCTTCTTGTTTTCGTCGTTTTTCACTCTTTTCTTTCAAGTAAGCCAGGTTTGTTTCATTCCTCATGCGATCATTCTCTCGAGCAATGTCTGATGCATTCTGTATAACCAAGCCATCATAGGCCTTCATCCCCATATCTTCAATATACTGGAGAAAAGCGCCCAAAGTGACCTCCTCCTGATTAGAACTCATCATCTTGCAGGAGATAATGAACAAAGGAAAGTAACGTTTCCTGCAGGTTGAAAAACACATAATACCTTAATCAGTAGGAAAATAGCTTACCATTTATGACAGCGAGTTTGTGTCAATTGTAATTAACATCTCTGTAAGAGACAATTTTTTAGATTTTCTCCTGTCTAAAAGATAATAAACAAAGCAACTCAGAACACAGAACAGCATTACTCAAGACAAGAGGAGATAAAAACCAAGAGTCTCATCTTTCAAGCAATGCAGATCCATCCAGTTATAAATTGTCCAAATCCCATAAAGGTTTCCTCCTACCCCTTCCTTTTTTCTAATACTCTTCAGTCACAACAACACTAACTTCCCTGAATCTCGGTTTGAATTGGATTGAAAAGGCTTCCATCCCAGGACAACAGGTCCTTTTTGCAGTTTAGATAAAGCTGCACCAGAGCAGATCACCAGACAAAATTCCTATTCTGCAGGACACTCCAAAGTTCAGGTGGAAAATACGGTTCCATTTTTTGGAACAAAAAAGTTCAAAATTTTCTTCAGGTTCAAAATCTGTAAAGAAATATTGTGAAATAGTTTCCTATATTTTTTAGTAATGTAGATACAAGCCCATAAGCCCTGGTCATCTGCTGCCCAACATCTTGGTAGCTTGCAGCTCCAAGAATGAAGAAGAAATCCTAGCTGAGCTAGGACCTCCAAACTCTAAAGCCCTTGAATTCTCCAAGCTTCCATATTTCTTCCACAAGTATGACAGACACCCACTTGAGTTTACAGCACCTCCACCTACACAGCATGGAGCACAGACATGCTTAGATCCCTAGGTCATTCCTGGCTCCATGGCAGGCAGCCTAAAAGCTCTCAGAAAGACCCCAAAGGTTTTCCACTCAGCAGCAGACAACCTGGGAGTCAGGAGAACTCTGGTGTACAGACCCATCAGTAAATAATACAAGTGACTAAAGGCAAGGTATAATTTCAAGAAATATACTGGCTATCTAAATTCTTTACAACTAGGTTAACTACTTATTAAACAAGTAAAATAGAACTTTAATAAAACCAAATAAGATGATGACACAATTCTAAGTGCTGATTACTGCAAGGTCGTGAGACATTACAATCTTGAGTGGCATCATCCTCACGCAGTCCTGTGAGGGGGTCCTCATTTTACAAACGAGTACTCAATACAGAGAGTGACTGAGTGACACACTGACAGACCTGGCAGCTGAACTCAGCTAAGGTATGTTTGCTTCTTCACTACAAGTGCATCCCTCCCTTCCCCGAAGGAGGATGGTGTGACTTCTCAGAATCAGCCTGAGAACGATGCCAGCGCTGCGACTAGAAGTGATCTTACTGAACCAGGCAGTGAGTATCCTGTCTGCACACAGATTTTAGGGGCAGAGTCACTGTGTAATGAACAATAAAAATCTTTTCTCCATTTCCTAATATACTGCCATATTTCTAATCTTTATTACACTGCTGGACAAGCAAAATTCTGATCAGGGTAGGCACTGATGCTAAAAAAATAAATTAAAAAAAATTAAAAGCTCTTAAGAGATTCTAGCAATCCACTCTGGGCCCTCAGGCGCAGCCCTGAACATGACAATACAATGCTTTTACATCCATGGAGTAAGCAATCTGCAAGGGATGAAAAGAAACAGAGAAATATTTTTCCACCCTTTAATTTTTTTTCCCATTTTTGATCACTTGAAATAGCAATGGCAATAAATAGCTGGCTTCAGGCAGTTAATACTTAAAAAGCACACCAATATTTTTTCCCCGTGTTCTCTATGTCTCTACATCAAAATTATTTCTATACAATGGTAACCTGACTGTTAAAATCATGAAGATTCCGAGAACGTAAAGGGTCTGCTTCTATCACATATTCCATCTCCCAAGACAACCTTTTCTATCAACTAAGCCTGTACACGAGTAAGGCTGATGTTCAGGGTCACTAAATTGATCTTAAAGTACTTTCAGGCATGGGTATAGGTATCTCTTACTAATCCCTGCAGAGCAAAATCAGTGAAGGAGGTTCCAGTGCAGGCTAACGTGCATGCATGCAATTTCACACAACTTTCACATTGGAAGTGGTTAGAACACCACTGGGTTGGAATATGCATTTAGCCATCCTATATAATCATCGTAAGTGGCACAGTATCTGCAAAGGAGTGAACTGAGAAGCTGACAAAGAGCTAAACAGATTCTATAAATGTTACTGATGCTTCAGTAAACATAATTTTAGACCAATTCCTAACCTTTGTGATTAAGAAAAGCAAGTCCAGATACTATAGCCCCTTCCTAAGAGCCTCTGTCTACAACACAAAGCCTGCCTGACTAAAAACAATGCTAACAGCATAGATGTTAGCTAATCTATGCTAACTCCATTGCCTGCAAATTTCTCAAATGGTATCTGCTTTTGGGTTAAAATCTGGGCCATTTCCCCAGTAGATGCCTCTTTCACTATATTTTCCCTTTCGGACGTCTAGTAAAGCCGAGTTTCTGCATACGTTGAATTAAATTCAGCTAAACCTGTACAACAGAGAAGCCCCACCCTAGTGACCTTAATGGCACTGTTGCCACTGATTTCTCCAGGGACTAGATTTTACTCCTGAAATATAATTTTAAACTGAAGATAACTTCAGCAGGTTTTCAATAAATGCAGTTCTGATTTATTTTTCCCAGAGACATACAGAACTTGATCTGCCTAACACCCTCATTTATGATAACAATACTGCATTTTTTTGCCCTTATTGTTTCCCTTTCTTTTTGGAGGTCAAAAATGAGCTGACACTTAAGGATATGCTGAATCTCCTGTTATTAAAAAAAAAATAATTTTCCTATGAGAGGATAAAGTCATTCCAATTGGAAAAAGACTGAAATAAAAAAGCCTTTATTCTGGGGCATGCACTGACCCGATACTTTATCTACTGGTTTATCACTGATGTTGTCTATTACTAAATTAATGCAGAACAACCAAAAATTACACAATATTTAATGAGCAAATCAAGATATATTCTCTGTCCTAACAGGAGTCCAATTCTGCAACAGTACTGAGCAGCTGTAACAACTGAACTTTTCCTGTGACTGTTGATGCTTCCATGCTCATGACGTCAAATTCAGTTTGGGGTACTTCTGGAGGTACAGTTTGGGGAGACTCAGATATTTCAAAACCTTGAATCAGCTCTTATAGCACTAACTCTGAAAAGCATCTATACAAGTAGCAAGCATTTTCTGGATCAAAAATCCATATATCTCCTGATATTTTATAGCCTCATTGCATTTACTAATATTGGACAGTTGCACATGCTATGCTTAAAACAGGGAATAAAAATACAAACAGCTGGGGCAAAAAGCTTAACTAATTACCACAAATGTTTTTACAGTATTAGTATTCCTTGTACAGCACACTAGGACCAGTTTTATTTACAGGTATTAATGTCACTTCTGAGATACTACATTACCTTAATAAATGTGCTTTATAACTGCAATGGGCCACAACCAATACATGTGGCCCATCAAGCCCCATGCATTACCTGTCACCCTCCTTGGAAAAGGTGTGGACAGCACTGATCAACTTTTGATCAAAGGTTCTGCTGGCTGGTCAACTCAGGCAGTGAGCAATTCCTAACCACCTGCCAGGGTCGATACAAGTACAAGCAAATGTTCTGTTTGAGTACATTTATATTTGATTAAAAACATGCAAATGCAAGTTGTTAAACAAATAACATAAGCTGTAGGTGAGGTACCACCATTTAGGTACACTGCTAACATGTACACCGTGGTCAGGTATTTTGTTAGCTGGTAACATGGACCAGACAGGGTCACCTGTGTATTTGCAATCAAATTGTTTTCAGTACATTTTGCTTTCCAAAACCAAGCAGCCTTAGAAAAATCATAACTGAGAGTTGCTCTGTTTGGGAAATTCTTTTGACACTCCTTTGTCTTCCCCTCCTGATTGTGAGGGAACAGAAGGAACCAGTAGGGAGGAGGAAAAGCCTTGGATTTCAGCTATTGAAGTCAAACATACCAAGAAGTCAACAGAAGTTGACTGGAGGAACTTTGTTGCGAGTGTTCACTGAAGACAAACGTTTTTGGAAATTCACCCAAGTGCAAGGACACAATGAAGGAGTTCTCCAGCACGTTCACTTCGCCTCTTAAAGGTCAAACTAACACTATGTGAAACCTCACTGAGAAAAAACCAACGAAACCAACCATGCTCACTGGCACCTGCCCCTCCAGGTCTCCCCACATCAGAGGGACATTGACAGAGCAGCTCACACTGTCACGGCCCATGCAATCAGCTGGCAGCAAAGAAGGAGTAAAGCAAGCAATCTTCTTTTTTTCCTCTGCCAGTGCATCTGGTTTACTGGCAAGGGAAAGCAGTCACCTTACTGGTTTGCCTGTAAGTATTTACATAACTATATTCAAGGCCTTTGTATTGATTCAGACACAATTTCTATGGAAAGATAATGCATTGTGCTTCCTAAGACTGTTGCATACCTTACTTCTAATTTAACTATTAGATGCCAAATGTAAAGCATTCTTGGTCAAACCCGAAACCACCTCCTTTTCATATGATCAGTGTGCAAAAATACTGAATTCAGAACATGAGAAGTAATCAACCCAGTATTATAGTATCAAAGTAGTGCTATACGTTAATATTCAGACATACAGTTCTCCCTCTTCTTCACGAGGATCCCCAAAAATATCAGATGCTTTTCAGCATGCTTGACAGCCATAAGCTGCAGCTGTGCTGCATTGAAAATTGGCAATGCTGACATTAAAATGAAGGAGCTTTTTGAAGTAATGACAAAGGCACTGATTGCCTTCTTCCAAATCAGAGATTTTTTTTAATTTTAACATAGGAGAAGAGAGCCTGGAAATGCAAGAGTGGGGTTGCCTGAACTCCTGAGTCCAACCCCTAATTTAAAGATCTACGCACCTCTCCAGTCCTGCCTGTCTCCCTTCTAAATACTGACTCCTTTCTTTGAGAGCATATCTGCTTTCACATTACCTGTCAAGTCCCTTCACTAAATTTAGTATATCAGAAGGATTCTGCACAAATCAAGGATCTTAATAAGCCATTCAACCCTCCACTTTGAGCTGTTGCATTCTAGTTGCTTGAAAGGCAGTAAGAGCAAAGTAGACAGACCAGCTATATCCAATTTTCACAAACTGCTGACCACAGCAACACTAATAAGGTCGTAATGGCATTAAGTGTACCAAGAATACTTTCACTGCAACCAAGAAAAATTCAGTGATGGAAAAACATGCTAGAGACTACTTTGCAGAACTCTGTCTTTTATCATAACTGTGCCTTATATCAAGTGAACTTTGAAATACCATACAGTTGAATGGGATGAGACAAATTGCTAAGATATACTTTTTAGAGTTGCATTCCCTGGTCATTCTTAACAACGAGCTGGCATTACTGTTTTCAGAGTGATGCATCAAATTCTAATGTCAAAGAGGAAAGACTTTCTGAAATAAGTTGCAATGTTCTTACTGTATACCATTTCACAACTTTTAAGCATATATTTAAAGAAAAGAACCACTAACACTCATTTGGAAGTACAAAATATACTTGGTATTTCAACTGGGATCGCTGATTATATACTTTGTCCTCATTATACTGCACAGCAAGAGCTCTAGCACCTGGGTGAAATCACTGAAGCTAAGTAGTGCTAAGCCCTTCACTTAAAGAGGTTAAAAGTGGCTCCTTCAGCAGAATGAGAATGCTACTGCATGAATTTAAAGAAATAGTCCATTTCTACAGACATCCCACCCTTCATAGGAGAAAGTTATGCTACCTGTAGTTTTAAGAACTGAAAAAAACCCAACGACCCTGAGCCTTGAATTTTGGCTCCCATGCTAGTGTCTTTTTCAAAAGAAAAAGGTCTTTTCTAACAATGACTCCTCTATGAATCCAGAATGTAAAGAGCTGTTGTTTACTTTGCCATACAGCAACACTTCCATCACTTTTTTCCCCTGAGGAAAATAATGCTTCCTCCTAACCACATAGATGTTGGACAATTACAAATCTAGATTCAGAACGGCCAGCACTGAAGTGCAATTATGACATTTTACCACCCCAATATTATGCAGAAGACTTATGAATAACGAGAAAAAATAAAACCACACAGACATATACACACACATTCTGTATACAAATAGGAGTGCATTTGAACTCAGAAGAAAGAATGAGCTTCTTGCTGATGGACATATTTTTGTTTCTCTTCCTTAAGAGAATGAAATGGAGATTTCACTACCACCAGCATCATGTTAAGATGCTGTAAAATATTAATGGTGCAGCAGATCTGACAAGTAACTAACATAGATGTTAGAAATTATTTCAATTAAATAATCAGAAAATAGCAAAGAATGTTTCTTAATTATTTAACAGTGCTTTTTATGAACAAAAAAATCCAGCTGCAAAATGTCTCTATTACAAGCACAATCAACATGTGAAATACACAAATAGACTTCAGATTTTAGTTTAGCAATGGCTTGATTAATATCTCCTAAAAATACATGCAACTTGATCATTATGCATTCTGACTACTGATTATTTCATTTTTTAATATTATTTTTTAACTCTAATTAACATCATATTTTATTAGCATGCTCATATAGTGTCTTAAAATACGTACGTACCAAAATTTAAGTCCACGGGGACTGCTAAGTGCAATAATCAAAGGTGACTTTTGCCTGTAAAAGCCCTTTCCTGTGGTTATCTCAGTGCAGTCGGAAGGGATGTTTCAGCACCATAAGAAACAGATTTGCAGTTAGGCTCAGGTTTTTTCCTTCAGTTAAAGTGCATTAAATCTTGTTGGCAAAATTGCCCAGATTGTAGAATTCGACATCACCATAAGTCAGTGTGTTACATTACCGATCTTCTTAACATACGATTAAAATGGCATGGAAAGTTTGGCTTTTAAAAAAAATGCGGTGGCAAGAGAAGACAGGTGCTTGCTTCTTTAAATCCACATTCAGAGAAGAGAGGGTACAGATAATGGGAGGGTATAAACAACACCCTGCTTTGAGGTCCAGCAGAGAAGAAACTGGATGATTTTTGCCCACTTTACAACATAGAAGATTACGGCACCATCATACGCACTAACACAGAGATTTCTAATGTGCCTCATTTGAATATGTTCTGTGGAGACAAAAAGAATTGAATATAAGGAACAGAAAATATCCTATCCAAATGGCTTCTTGCAGCAGGAAAGACGCTCGCTCTCTCATTGCCACTTAGATACAGAAGGTCTGAGGCAGTCTAGCTTTTGGCATCGTGTCTCTCTCTCTCCACCCCGTGACTACAGGCGGGCTTGCTCTCTCCAGCTGCCTTAGTCTGTTGATGCTGCTGTTGATTAATCAGGGATTCTCAAACAAAGAGCAAGCCTACCTTCGGGTGCCAGCAGGACTGTGGGGCTCCTCTCCTGCTGCAATCCGGCTGCCCTGACCCCCCGCGCAGCCACATCCTAGTGCCGCGGACAGCTCCCGCGCGCGGCCGGCATCCCAGCACCGCGGACAGCTCCGCCCGCCAGGCCCATGGCGGGGGCGAGGAGACGGGCGCGGGGACGCGCCGGGAGCCGGGGAGCGGCAGCTGCTTCGGTCCTCAGCTCCGGCGGCTCGGGCGCCCGGCAGAGCCTCCTAGCCAGGCAGCAGCCTCTTATCTCCGCTGCACTGAAGTCTGATTAGCAAATAATCCAGTGGGAAAAAAAAAATCTGCATGAACAGCACTATACAGCACGTTTAGTCTATAGGTAGGAAAGAACGCGAAACAACGCCCTCCCCCTCTCCTTCTCCCTTCCCAAAAGGGAAATTGCTCTTCCACGGAGAATGTGTAAGTTAACCTTTAGCCCGTGTCATGGCTCAAGCAAATGAGCAGCCACTTAAAAGGAACATCTAAGCCTCAGTCTGATACCTCATATTGATGTATCTTTTGCACTCACCCTCACTGAAAAGCAGTGCAAGGCACACAATTACTGCTGACGCACATGAGGCTGCTGCTTGGGGAAAGAGGGGAGGAGCTTCTTAACCCATCAAAACAACCTCCCACCACCTGCTCCCATTGCACAAGAACAAAACTATGCTACTCGGACAGAACAAGCATGACATTTACACTGGTTTACTTAGACCAATACGAGATGTGCGCTCTGGAAAGAAGCGTTTTGTTTGAAAAGCATTCCATGTGAAACTACACAGTTGTATGCTAACCCAGAATTTGTGAATGTAATTGTTTGGAAGAAAGCATTCCATTTTTTCTGAACTGGATCTATCTGTGTTATAGCTCCTCCTTTCAGAAAACGTGCAGTTTTGCTTCCTCTTGCCCAAACCTGCAGCCTGAACACAAAGCAAAAGCATTCACTCCCTGGGCAAAAGACAGTAAAGGGGAGACATCTGCACGTGCACAGTGTGTTACCCCATTGTTAAATGCCATTTCATTCTTCCTTCCTTCTTAAGTTAGAGGCATATTTTTGCTCTTGCCTAAATCTTGATTCTGCTGTTACAATAACAGTTGAATTTATTTCTAAAACAACTAACAGAAATTATGGTCATGGAATAAAGTCCTTTCACAGTAACGCACATTTACATGAACAGCAGCACTAGCACACCAGTAAGACCTCATCCACAGGACACAGGAGAGCTTCCTGCAGATTTACTACCACCAGGCTGGAATATCAATATTACCTCACATTCAAGAACACTCAAGATAGCCGCAGTGACCTCCTGCATGCAGCAGTGACCAATACTAACATTGGAGCTGTAGCCTAACAAAAGCCTGCTCCTAAAACTCTTTCATATTTGCTAGTGTTGCTCACCATCCCAGGCTGCAGCTCCAAGGATGTCGTTGCATCTCCCACAGCCAGGAGGAAATGGCCCACCTTTTGTAGGCAGGGCCTAAACCTTAATTAGATAATTATCAATTGAAGCCAGCTGGGTGATAGCCATAATTCTCCCTTTTTGTTTTACAGTTTTTTTTGGTTTTCAGGAAGGCTTTACAGTGAGCAGAGACCCAGTTCATTCATTCCAACTCCAGCACGCTTCCCTCTTTCAGGGTAGCAGCTTTACCTTCTTTATCAAAGGGCTTCTCGCTCTGGCTCTTTTGGCTCTGGCTCTGTCAAGGGGGTCAGGGTCTTCAGGGTCTCTCGTGAGGATATCACATCAGGGTCACCAGATGTTGCTCACCAGCCTAGGCTGCAGCTCCAAGGATATCACTGCATCTCCCACAGCCAGGAGGACACGGCCCACTTTTTGTAGGCAGGGCCTAAACCTTAATTAGGTAATTACCAATTCAAGCCAGCTGGGTAATAGCCATAGTTTCCCCCTTTTTGTTTTACAGTTTTTTTGTTTTCAGGAAGGCTTTACAGTGAGCAGAGACCCAGTTCATTAATTCCAACTCCAGCACCCTTCCCTCTTTTGGGGTAGCGGCTTTACCTTCTTTATTAAAGGCCGGCTCCGGCTCTGGCTCCAGGTCTGGCTCCAGCGAGGGAGTCGGGGTCAAGGTCTTTAGGGTCTCTCGTGAGGATATTGCATCAGGGTCACCAGACATTGCTCACCATCCTAGGCTGCAGCTCCAAGGATGTCATTGCATCTTCCACAGCCAGGAGGAAATGGCCTGCCTTTTGTAGGCAGGGCCTAAACTTTAATTAGCTAATTACCAATTCAAGCCAGCTGGGTGACAGCCATAACTAGTAACTCACTCACTGCTCTCTGTAATAGTGCACATCCCAGTACACCTCCTACAACTCTGTGGAACAAGGCAGTGAAGCTTCCATGTAGCATCTCCAAGAGACCATTTCAAAAAGATGTTTTAAGAAGGGTTACAAAGACAGAAGAACAGGGTCTGAAGATATGGAGGGGTTTTATTTTTGTCAGGAAAAAAGATCTGCAAAGCGAGTACCTATGATGTAGTCCTAGAAGGAGATTTCTTTCCTTAGCCCAGAGGCTAGCCTGCAGCTCCGCTTCTGATTTTTTCTTCCTTGAAGGATACATTAAGAAGAGCTGTGGCAGTGCAGTAATTGGGGACTTCTTTGATTTTCATCAACTGGAGATTTCTGTCACATAATAGCTTATTTCCAACACTCCTCCAGAATTTCAGACGTTCCGTGTCTCTGCCCCAAGTCATGCACCAAAAACAGAGAAACTGCCCAGTCAGATTTCTATGTTACTTTAACAAACACATCACTGTAAAGTCATTACAACTCCATAAGCAATTTGAAGAACTACAAATTTTAATCCACAAACATCAAACATTTGACTACGTTTTCACCACATGGTTCATCCTAGTAATTGAACTCACTCAGATACAATCATCTTCCAGACTACATATGTTTGTCTTTTGGCAGTTTCCACATCTTATCATTCTTGCATCAGGTTCCTGGGGAACATATCGCCATCAAGCTGTGGAAGGAAACGTCCATTTTTCCTTCCAGTAGCACTGTGGAAAGGGCACTGAGAGAATATCGCGACCTCTGCAAGACCGGCAGTTACCTTCTCAGCTGAAGAACAGAAAAGTCTCTCATCTGCCTCCACAGCCAGAGGGCATCAACCCAGGAAAAAAGCACCTACAGAATCAATCATGGGACTTTCTGCATGGATGGCAGAAGAGCTGGATCACAGGAAACCTGTTTGTGTTTTTGTTCGCAAATTTCTTGCAGAACAGTGCTATGATCATCTTTAAACATGTTTAATGACAACCTGAATAAAGTCTTGACTGGCTTTCACTCCTTCGTTATAAAAGAGGCCTAATCAGTACAAATATTTACACTTCCACAAATTACTACTTGTGTTCTCATGTGGCTGAGGTCTACACCTGGCTTCCTGGTCTCCAGACAGCATGCAACAGAGAACCATTCATTCCTCACAGTAGCTGCCAATCTCTTCTCCCCATCTCCTTTGCTCCGCATACTTCCTGGAGGTTACAACCAGACAGAGTTCTGGCAGATGTGGATTATTTACACTTGCTTTGAATTTCTTAAAAACCTTGTGCAAGGCTTCATTACATAGCACATAAATGAACTCATTTTATTTGTTTATTTATGTGTATGCACATGCTCACACACATATATATATATATAATATAAACATACATAAAGACAAGGAGAGATGTCAACTTGACCTATGGTTGGCATTTGCCCACTGGGAAAAGAGAAGATGAACAGTCTGCTGAGGAAATGCACACTGGCAACTACTCAGTCTTACGATAGTTGCAGGATACCACAGCCTCTGCCTGGCCAGGCTGTAAGTAGTTGAAAGCACACTCTATACAATAGGGAGAAGGCAGACCTCTGAAGGAGGCTGCTTTGCCAAGGGCATGACAAGTCCTTTCAGGCTCAGAGACAAGTGGATTTGTAAGGCCTGAAGACTGCAGGCAGGGAAGAGACAAAGGGCTTTCAAGAGGAAGAGAAAATTCATTTAAGATGCTAACTGGCCATTTAGTGACAGAGAGACTGTGGGCCTGTCCCTAAAGTAAAGGAAGCTTGAGGACAAATGGATCAGAGTTCAGTGCTATTGACTCAGTCTCTGCTTGGTTGGTGAAGGGAGGAAGAAGGCTCTCCAAGAAAAGGAAACCCCATTGTTTCCATGTCTGAACCTGGTAACACCAAACCAGATGCAGGGACTTTTATGTAATTATTTACATTTACAAGGGTCAAAAAGGACAGGTTTCTTCACTTTGAATGCACCACCCCACAAGTCATTTGAAGCTCCTCCTGAGAAGGCAGTCCCATGACAGATTTTTATAGCTGACCTCCAGGCCATAGATGAAGAGTTCCATGAACGGAGACTCCATAAGAGCTAATAAAATCTGAAACTTAAACCAGAAATGGAGGTCTTAAACCTGTAAATTCCTGACACCTAACCGAGGGGAGTGTGGTATGAACCTACATCCCTGTACCTAAATTCAGCATCCCAGTAGGGAGGAATGGGAAGAGAGAGGCTACTGAACAAGACCTGTCCATGTAGCCACCAAACGAGACAGGGTTCTTATCAGTCAGATTTTGCCAAGACCAAAGGCTTACCAAGCCAGACTCATCACAGGGGAAGCTAAGGGTTGGCAGTTTATCCACACTTAAAGATACAAGGCCATCAAGATGCTGACTTTGGCTAATTAACATGTCTCTCAGCTAAGCTAAGCTAAACTTGGTTTGCTGATTTCTCCTCTATCCTGCCTCTTTAGCTTCCGTTACTTTTCTGGTTTCCTGTGTGCTTAGCCCTGATTCTTAGTTTCCATTGCTGCCAGTCTGCAATTGCTCTAGCCAATTCATGCCCCTTGCAGTATGGATTCCTTGACTCATCTCTGGCCACATCTCTTAATCTAGTCCTTGCTACTATCCTTGACCTTTTCAGCAGTTGCATTTGGCTTTTCTTGACTCCAACACCTGGTATCTGGTTTTAATCAGTCCCAACTGTTAGGACCAAGCTAAATGTCTTAATTTCATGATAAAACAATAGTTTCCTCACATAGACTATCATCATTCTCGTATGACTGAGGCAAGTGAAGTTTTCAGTGACATCTTACCTATGCTGCATCCTAAGTCTTGGTTTAGCAGTCATAGTGATGTGCCTTTAGCACTGTATAGTACACGTGTGGAAAAAAACTGCTTAGATTTTTATTTGGATTTATACCTGAGTTAATAAATATTTTAAAACAGCACTAGGTTAATTCAAGGAAAATACACAGAAAACAAACCATATCCAAAACCAAGCACAGTGCTCACTATAACACCTTGACCTTAAGCAACTTTCTCAGATTTGGTTTGTTCATGCACTTAGTATTCACCTATGATCATGCTAAGAAAAATGAAGGATCTATTTGCAATTAATTTTCAACATGGCATGCTGAAGTATTAAATTGAGACTTCGAGGCCGCTTTTCCCAAATTATTTAATTCCCTGCCCTAGACAAGCTTTAATATTCATGTCTTTTCCCCTCAAGCATTCTTAAAACCCTGCAAGTTCTGCAGTTGCTCCTTCTCCCAGCCATGCTTGGCTCCGTTTGCCCCCCTCTCTCTCTCCTCACACATTCAGTGCTGCCATGACAAGTAAAAACACTCACACAGTAAGAGTAAAGGAAGCTTTCATTGCTCCATCTCCATCTTGGCATTTGTTTCAGCTATTTCACATCCCTCTGTAGCACCCTTTCACTTCCCTGGAGCAGACTGGCTCTATCGCTCCCAGCAACTGACTATCAACAACTGTCACACACATTTCTCTTTTCAGAGTATCAAGGAGGACTCTTCTAAAGGTACAACAGTAGAGGTGTCCCCACTCATGTAAAAAGCCAATTAAAGTTAAATGCTTAACTGCCATCTGTGCCTTTAAGAAAAATCTCTTAATTTTCCCCAGTGATCTTTTTTTTCACATGGGACCAATTTTGCTGTTATTGCTTAGGCAAAATTTCCATTGAAGTCCATGGGGAGCTTTGCCTGAATACAAAATGTGGAGTAAAACCCTACGCTTATTTGCATAGACCACAAATCACAAAGATCATGTCCTGATGCAAGTGATTTATCCTACATGACAGCTGGTGCAACTGGGCTATTTTTAACCATGATTTGTTGTAAAATATTTCATGATATTTACCATTCAAAAAAAGAGTAAATTGATTCTTTTTTCTTAAATTGGATTAGATTGAAAGATTCTGGCTGCTTTCCAAACCCATTAATTACTAAATGGTACATTTTCAACAGAAATGTTAAGCTATAAGTAGTTCTTCTGGAGCCAGTTAGCTCCTAGCTAAAATCAATTAAAGCTTGTAAAGATACATTTCTGTAGTCAGGTCCCAAATACAGACATCTGTATTTATAGCACAATGGATGCTGGCAAAATCTTCCAACATTGATGCCATGGTACTAGCAAAACTGTGCTTTTACTGTTTAGCTTATACAGGGGGTAGTAGGTGGGTTTATTATTCCAGGATAAACCCAGCTGTGTCAGTATGGTTGCACTCACACTATGCTCTATTGCTGCTGTAGTAGCCTCGATTTTCTAGCTCCAAAGAAGCACTCTTTATCCTACGGAGTATAAAGGCAAGGCGGTTTAAGCTTGCTTGTCACTCCCCCACTCTGCTGCTCATTCCCATTTGTGTGGCCTTGCAGGGAACTAGGTCATGGAAATGATCCAGAACAGCAATAATTTTGGGTGGGAATAAGGACGGATCCAAAAAAACAAAGAGAGGGGGTGTTCTTTTCAACCAAATCACTTCCTTGCACTACACAATGCAGAGGGCACTTCACAGCGTGAGAATAGTACCCCTGCCAAAGCAGTCGGTGACTTTTAAAGTGAAAGTCCTTATGCTACAGACACTACTAGTGTGCTTAAGCTTCTGTCTGAATGACTCCAGTGCCCAAGCAGCACACCTGCCAAAGCTGCTGCACTGAGATTTGGCCTGCTGAAGCCTACAGAAACAAAGAAAATCCTGCAAGCGGTCAAGGAGCTGGCAGGCAGCGTTCCCTGCCCTAGAAACTCAACAACAACTCTGTCAAGCACATGCAACCATTCGATCCCTTTAAGGTAGGCAGAGAAGCGCATGTACACAGTATACAAATGTGACCATGTAAGTAAGTTGCAAAGTGCTTTACCAGAGCACTTGACAACCTCCAGGCATTTCAAATTTGTGTAAACCAGCACTGCAGCTAAAAAAACAGAATCAAGAATGCAGCTCTGCTTTCCTCCCACCCCCAGCTATTCCTCTGGCCTCATGCTGGCACAAATGCTGCTTGGCCGTGTGGTGAAGCAGATCGAGAAACCAATCAAGCTGAGAACTAGCCTGGGATTTTGGCACCACATGGATGTTATTACTTGTGAGAGGACCACCCTGCCTATGTAATCAGTGGGCAGCAGAGAGCCAGTGTGGCCCAGCAGATGGAAGGCAGGCCAGTTGGGTCTCATTCAAGAACAGCCAACTTCTTGCTTTCATCCAAGCTATTCAAACTCAGCTGTGAATAAGGAGCTCCAGCAAGCCCCACAGCATTTCTGAACTCTGCAAAAAAAGTGCCTGGAAGCCCACAGAGCACAAAATCTGCAAAAGCAACCCACGATGAAGTCTAGAGCAAGAGGTCTGGGAATAGGAGTTGAGAAACTTTCCTGAAACTTGAAGTCTCCTATCTGCTCTCAGTAATATAATCTGCAATTTTTTTTTCCAGCTCTACAGGTAAGTCAGTCCCATCTACTTAGGAAATGGGCAAAGACAGGGAAAGTCAGAGTTGGTCACTTTCACCAAAAAAACATCTGGGCCACTACATAAAGGCACAGTAAATTCTGAAAGACTGGAAAGACTCAGAAAAGAAATTGCAGTTTGTGTTTTAGGACTGACAAATCAATAAATGCCTTTATTAAATAACGTAGTTGTGTTACATACGTTAAGATGGTATTTAGGAGTAAATTGTTGCTGTTGGTTAAATTCTTTAAGGTATTAACCTTATAAGGAAATTAAAAGATGCGATTTGTTCAGTAAAATATATTTAAGCTTTATAAACACCACAACTGTATAATGTATTTTTCAAATGTGTTTGTTTTCAGTACATAATAAAAATCCATATGAAATATTTGTTGCTACATGCTTCAGAATGGGACAGGAAGGCAAGTGAAGTTTGAAAGAAATAGCTGTTACACTTCTAGAGAGAGGATGCACAGCTCAGTGAAGGCTAGGGAAAAAGCAGAGGAGCAACAGGCAAAAAAGATGAAATTCAAGAACGTGAGGAAGGTGACCTCAAGCCAAAGAAGAAATGGCCACATTTCTTTGTTTGCTTTTCTTAACGAGACAAAGATTGTCTCATTAACTCTAGAGCTGAAGAAACAGTGACTTTTGGTGGAACAGGAAGGCTCCGTATAGGGGATTTTAAAGTGGTGAGGGAGGCTAGTTACCATGTGCTGTTCACATCATCCAAATCAGGGAGTCACACCCAGAGAAACTAACCATGTAAGGTACTGGGTAGGCTCTAAGCTTGCTTAGGGTCCATAGGCAGCCAGTGTTAGGAGACCATCAGCCCCTGGAGCCCAAGCCAATCGTGCAGAGCTGCAGGCAGATGATGGAGACTGGCTGTCACAAGTCACTGCCAGCAGCTTGCCCTCGTGGCATGTGGCCAGGCTCCCCAGCCCTCGTTAGCTGCTCCTGGCTTAAACCCTGCACCATGATCCAAGGTTAAAAAGCATGAGGGGAAGACCTTATCAACAGAACAGGCTGGTGACAAAGCAAGAGGTAACCTGGTAGCCTTGGTTGGCATCAGATGACCAGTTCCTCTGGTCACAGACCAACTAAGCTCCCATGAGGGCAACAAAGAGCAGAAGCCCAATTTGTTCCCATCAGTTTAAGGATGTAAGCCTCATTTTAGGTGTCTAGATGTAGACTGTGTAAGCACTTCCCTCAGCACCTCAGCTGAGCAAAAGGAAAGAGCAGTACCTTCTCTCTTACATTCAGAAAATCCTTTCTCTCTGGAGATAAAGGGTTGAAGTTTGCAACAACATGTAAGGTATGGTAAACACTTTGACCGATGTGAGCTATTTTTCCCATGCTCAGATATAAAGCAATTTAAAAAAAAAAATCAAATTCTTCTAATTACTATGGAAACAATAATTTCCTGCAAGCACTCCCTAAAGAAACTCTTAGGAAAAATATCAGTTTTCTCCTCAGCTATAGCTGACTAATCATCACATGTCAGTTAACATATTTCTGGTTTTCCCTCCTGCTTATTTTCTTGGAGAAAATATTGTGATCCTTTATATTATCTCAGTATAATAGTCATTCCTATCAACGGATGAGTCAAATTGCCACCACTCAGGAAGAAAGGAATGCAAATGAGGAATACCAATTAACCCCTTTACAATTAAAAATATCTCTATCTATTATAGCACCCATTAGTGATACTCTAGTTAATGGTCTGTCAACATTTCCATTAGACCTTTTCCCCCTGCTCCCACACAGAACTAAATCCTAGCTAATCACCTTGGATGTACCTCTACGATTTACACAATACATGTACACAACTCAAATGAGGCAAAATACAGATTTCTCTGCTATCTTCAGGCATTACATTCTCTTAAGTACCTGTTTCATAATGTATCATTCTAAATACTCTGCACTCTAAATACACTGAATAATTTTGCAGGATATTTTTTTTCAGTGTTACAAATACTTCATGTACAAAAACCCCAAGTAATTGCAAAGACCTGTCCTAAATATACACTGTGAAAATTGTAGTGAAGCTCAGTTCACAGCAGATTCCTTTTGCTCAATATACTCACGTTATACTTTTTTTTTTTTTACACTAGAAGTGAGACAGTGGGTTACATTTGGTGCCATGTACTGTAATACCTAGAAACGACAGGGTGAATTAAGGACAAAGCTTTAGCCTTAATAGCTTAAGATCCGCTGGCATCCTTATGGTCAAACCACATTCTCCACACTACTGTAGTATATTTTTGTGTGTGTCAAATTCATTACAAATGTATCACATTCATACATATTGCATTTATTAGTCCTTTCAACTCTCAAAATACACTTAAGCATTTTACAGTATGCTCATCATCAACCACCCTCAGTTAAAGCACTGGCACACTAAGAAGAATAAGAACTCTGTAACCAATATCCAGATGGAAAGGATGAGGTATACAACCTGAATCCTAAGCTGCAGTTTAACCCCTACTTTCACCACAAGATTTCTCAGTAAATTTACAACAGTTTTATTTGCTATCTCTATGCACCTTGGCACCATTTTGAGCACCAAACTTGCACACAGCAATTCAGCTATGCCAGGTTTTCCTGGCTTGTTTATAATCCCCAGATAGAGGATCCATAGCTCTGATGAAAACTAATTAAATACATCTTGTGCACAGACTACCCTTCAGAAACAAAAACTGCACTCTGCTCACTAGAGTTACATGTTTAATACAGTGTGACTGGCTTTTGTTTAGAATTCCTGTTTGCAAACTCTAATTAGATCAGCTGAAAATGACTCACATTTTATGTATTACAGCTGATAAAATACTGGTTGGCAAAACTGTTTTTCATACTCAGTCTATAGGCATATAAACCAATGCCAACACATATATAGGTGCTAGAAATACTGCTTTCTGGCAGCCCTGCAAAGATGTCCTTAGTTTTAGAGACTGCCTGAATTTACAGTTCCTTGAATTCATGAGGCTGTTCTAGTTCACAAAGTCAGAAACAGAACTGCTTGTAACATCAGGCCTTTTGTACATTTTAAATATAGGTTGCGCAAATTAGGTATTAAAGAATTCCATTATTTATGGCATAGCTTCAACATTAAAGTGTTTTTCTTTATCATCTAAACTGCACCAACTACTTGCTAAACTAATCCCATCCAGAAAATAATAAGCAACAGTGCAATGGAAGTTACAGTCCACGTCTTCCAATGTAAAACTCCTGTAAAACTGAATGTCCTCCACTTCCTGGAAAATGGGCCAGACACTCCTAAAGGCCAGTGACAGAATTACATCTCTCTGTAAAACAATCATCTGTCTGTAGATCAGCCCTGAGACATCAACTAGCTTATTTCCCAGTTGTACCAATAAGAAAAATATTTTTTTTTTCATAAATACTCAGCATTACACATAATATCAATAATGGTATGTCGGGCATTGTTTCAGGGTAAATGTGAGAAATGAACAGGAATAACCTCGTCTGCCTAGAGTTTACACATTAAAGGCCAGCTACTCTTATTTTTCTGGAAACATTTCAAAGCAAAAACCTACCAAACAACTAAGACATAGGTTAGGGAAGGAGGAGGGGTGAAAGAAAGAGGAAGGACAAATAAAAGGCATTTATATTGGTTCCACCATGCATAAAGCCAACAACAAACTCTGAATGGGATTCAGACTTTTTGCCTCCTTATCAGTGGCGTTTTATTTGTTGTGATTGTGGCATTAAGAAAAAAAATTGATGCAACTGCTGTTACCAAGCCAGGTGTGAAGAAATTGCAACACGACCATATTTGCGAGAACAAGTTAAAGAACAAGTGAACATTAAGGGGGCACCAAACAGAACCAGATCAATGAGAGATTCCCTGTGGGAACCAGTAAGTGGGAAGTGGTCCTGCCTTGCTCCTTCTTTCTAAGCCAAAAAAAAAGTGTTAAGAGAAGAGTCCCTAAACGTTTTCAGAAGGAAGGTGCTAACAGGCAGGAAGTGAAATGCAGAGTTTATGTTACTGCACACTTGCCTCAGTTTTCCCACTTTTCTTGACATGCAACTTGTAAAAGGGAAGAAGAGATTAAGGTTCTGCTCTGGAAGGGGAGAGGTCTGGGAAAGCACAATTTGGAGTATTTGTTGACTTGAGACAGAACAGATGACCCAATAGCAAAACAGATCCTGCCACCTAAAGACAGCAATGAGACATTTCAAAGACTAAATATTAACCTTAAATAATTAATCCTTCTGTAACCCCTGGGAAAAAGGATCAAAAGGAAGCATGTGAAGCTAACTTGTGGTTTGCCTGAACTTGTTTCTGGTTTCTAAGATCCAAAATAGAATCTTTTTTGAAAGCCAGTCACCCTGATGAAAGAAATTACAAATCAGCACATTTCTCCAAAATGTTTTGGCTTCCGTGCATCAACATTTTCCAACTGAAAAAGCATTCAATTAAAATTGCAATCAGATCCAAGTTAAGTGAGGCACAGGAAGCCAGGAAAATCTCTTCAGCAGGATAAAACCATATCCAAGGGACATCTTTCACTCAAAATAAAGATGGTGACTATGGAGCAGTGGGCAGAAGCTACAAGCATTTCTGAGCCTTTTATTCTCAGGTGCCATTAACCCTTTTAGATCACTAAGAGATCAAAAACTATGATTAAATAAGCAGGACAGCCCAAAAAATTAGACAGGGATATTTAGTCCTTTTATTTTCTAGATTAAACATTCAAAATCCTTTCAAAACAGATGGCATTGTGTGCCTCTACTTAGAAATCTGCATAGGCCAATTCTGATTCAACACTCAGAGTATGTTTTTCTTTACAGAAATTTAATCCTAACTTACATGTTTGGCAGGAAAGTAATAACAAGGCTTTTTACTCCATTATCAGGACAATCTCCTATTAGTACTATTTCAAGGCCTTCTAGTGACCAAAGAGAAATTTAAGCAAATGGATGTTTTGCCAGAATTCTCTTCTAAAAAAAACAAACAGGAGGGAGAGGGGAGAAAAATTTTGCATCTATTCTAACCCAAGAACAGCAGCAATGGCATAGCTCTTGAAAAGGTTCCATTACAGACGTCTCCTATATTCCAGTTACTCAAACTATAACACACAGTCAAAATAAAAAAGCCTTCCTGGGCACAGAAAATGCAAAAATCATTGCTGTACCATAAGCTATTGTATTGGGTCTGGCTGAGATGGAGTTAATTTTCCCCGCAGCAGCCCTCATAGTGCTGTGCTTTGTATTGGTAGCTAGAAAGGTGTTGATAACACCCCAGTGTTTTGGTTACTGCTGAGCAGTACTGGCACAACACGAAAGCTGGCTCTCCAACATTCCCCCCTCACCAGAATGCTGGGGGTGGGCAAGATCTTGGGAGGGGACATAGCCAGGACAGCTGAGCCAAACTGACCAAAGGGATATTCTGTACCATATGATAGCTGCTCAGCAATAAAAGCTAAGAGAAAGAAGGAGGAAGGGGGGGGGCAGTATTTGTTGTTATGACGTTTGTCTTCTGGAACAACTGCTACACATACTAAAGCTCTACTTCCCAGGAAGTGGCTGGACATCACCTGCTGATGGAAAGTGGAGAATATATCTTTTGTTTTCCTTTGCTTCCATGTGTAGCCTTTGCTTTTACCTTATTAAACTGCCTTTATCCTGATCCACAAGATTTTTTTCCATCTTATTTTCTTCCGCAGTGTCCTACTGAGGAAGGGAGTGAGAGTGCATCTTGTTGACCCTGGCTGGATGCCGGGTGCCCACCCCACCACAGCTATGCAAACAAGGTGGCAGCAGGCACTGAAGGTGTTATTCTCCTTTGGCTTTATAAATAAAGACAAAAAATGTTTACAGCACAACCTTACTTTCACAACCTCCTTGAACAATGTTTTTCCTTCCTACCAGCATACCTGTTCTCAGATTATTCACCATTTGCCTCTCCCTTTAGGGGAAATTCTCTCCTTTAGAGTTATTAGAAAAATGGGTGACTTGGACAAATAGATCTTGGTCTAGGGTGTATAGAATTTGAGGTAGTGTCACTGAGACAGCTTTGCTGAGAATGAGATTAAGGAGTTTATCTGTGTGAGAGGAGCAGAACTGCAAGAAGTTTTCATTTACATTTTCATAGCGTAGTACTGCAAGCAGTTACAATCATGGGTCAGTGGAAAAAGATCTATGTCAACTAACACCACTACCTATGTTATCCATCCAAACAAGTAGATCTCCCCAGGAAATCAACATTACGTGCTCTTCTAGAATGATTAAGTTGCCACTACAAAGCCATTTCCCGAGGTGCTGTTGTGAACACTGCTGAAGAGTTGCTCAGGGGTGTTCTGACAAAGCATTCTTAAAATTAGAAAATACCAGCTTCTTAAGGTGAAGAGTTTTTGAGGCAATATGAAATTGCAGTAGAAACCTGCCATGTTAGTAGCAAGCAATATGGAAACTCAGATCTTTGAAACATCACCTTTAGAGTCCATGACAAATTATCAGGCATACTATCACACAATTTATCTCCTCAATCCCACAGCATGCTTTAAAAAATAGAGACACAATGCTAATCCCGTGCCATGCTTAACTGGTAGCAAGAGGATGACATTGAGTTGCAGCACTCTGCACAATTGATCAGTGTTGTGCTATGTCCTTCAAACACCTTGAAGAACTCTTCAAATGATTACATTCTCCTCTGCATAAGACTACTCTCTTGCTTTTCATCTTTTGCATTATACCTTTAGATTGGCGCTCGGAGAGTTTTGCTCAATGTCTCTGCACTATCCCAATCATCCATAGTGTTAACAAGTCAGATCTAATGCCTCCACGTTTCTCTCACTCCTCCTCTGTCCACACTGACTTATGCAAACTCACCACTTCAGCACACCATGTGGAAATATTTAACAGGATTTTTATTCCTGGTTTACAGATTGCTAAAAAAAAGGCTAAATAAATAGCACAAAATGAGTAACACCACATATTCATGTATAGGAGCACACCCAAAATAGTGGCTAGGATCTTTGTCATCCAGGCAAAACAGAGAATTTTGTTAACCTTTATAAGTCACCAAATGTCACAGGACTCAAATTCCTCACAGTAGTGAGAATTATCAGCACATTTCACTGAAAGCAAAGGAGAGACATCCCTATAAAACTCACGTAAACAAGCCCACTGAGTTTTATAGCCCCAACGTATTTTTCTCACATAGAGAAATAATACAAGAGTTAAGAAAGCTGCATGGGAAGTCTCCAGACCCCTATGGTCTCGTGCTCCTTTTTCACTGAGCTATGCTTTCATATTTATCACAAATGTACATTATCCATGAACATAGAATTGTGCTAGTCCAATATCTGGGAAGAAATAAAAAGGAAGCAGCTTATGATATTGTGTCAGCTATACTCACAAACTGCTTAAAATGGGCACATCCAAGAAAAACACACAAGAGTCTCTCCTCCTTTATCCTCCACACTTCTCTAAGATACAGTGCACTGACAATTTCAGATGCTTCTTAATCTTTAGCAAAAGAGGCCTTGAAGTTTCTCATTTCCATAATTTAAACAAATCTGAGGACTGTTCTTTGGTAGGATTTTTTTTCTTAATCATTCCTGTGACACATAAATAGGATATGAAATAGTAAAAGGTGATGTGAACTCTGCCAGAATAGGCACTCCAGAATGAAAGTGGCATTACTGCTTATCTTCTGCTTCTCATTATTCCTCTGTTTCGTGCCTCTTAATTGCCAAGATAGTTGAACATTTCTGATGCTTCATATTTTACTGAGGTTTAATTGCAAATACCTTCAAGGGAGGAGGACAAAAAAAGTAATAAAAACAGACACGGGCTAAGGGATCTTTGTTTAAAGAGTAAATGTTGTTTCTGCACAATTTAAGACAAATTAACTGGGAGGGTGACACAAAGGACTGAAAACCGACTTGACTGTTTCCTGATCTCTAGCTGATGAAGGTCAACATGACAAAGGTTAACATAACCACTGCAGATTTTGTGTCCAGCTCCCAATTTTTATGGTTACAAAGATCTCATTCCAAATAATAAGGGACATTGTGCTTTGAAATAGACTCACATTAAATAAGAGTCACTGAATACATTTTCATCTGCTAAAGTGGAAGGGGTTTACAAATATAAATAAGAACACAAGAGGATTCTCCAAAAATGGTCTCGGCAAATGGAGGAATACAGCAAAAAACTCTGCAATTCGATTAAATCTGAGCAGTGGGAATTAACTGAAAGTTACACAATGGATTCACACAGAAATATGAACAACCTACTCAAGAAAGTCTCTCTTATTCTACAGCTGGTCAGTATGTTGTACTCAAGAACTAGTAGTCACTTACAAAGAAACACATGGAACGATATACAGACATTGGTGTTTGATGTGGAGTTACTACCATGCTCTGGCCCATAAGGGCAGTAAGCAGCCTAACGTCACTGGCCCAAATCAACTTGTATGGATCATGATAGTATTGACTCCCCTGAAGAGCAGAGAAATCCTTTCCCTGCTACGGATTTCCCACTAAGCTTGCTTCCCACTGAACAATAACGTACGATTTGAACATCTATTATAACATCTTAAAACCCCTTGCAGGCATACAGGCACATGAAAATCATCTTGCAGGCATCCTAATAGAGATGTGAAACACGTCCCTCTGCACCCCAGCAGGAAGCAAAGTGTTTTCTATCATGAGCAAAATCCTGGGAGCCCCGTCCTAACAGTTTTGCTTCTGATGAACCTGACCACCTTGCCCAGTCGTCAAGGAGACACACTTGTTACCTTAACTGCGTATTTCACAAGGAGCAGAAGTGTGTAGATAGGAATGCAATTCTCTACATGACCCTCCACCTCTTAAGGTTCTCTCCTTCACTTGTGCAATAAAGTAAAACCTAAGGAGCAGTGAGACATTCCTAACAACCACCAATTTCCTGGGGATTTCTCACTCTTGCTGTGGAACAAATTGCAGGGGTTTGGAAGAAAGAAAGGCTAACAGCAGCAAAGTGAGGGGTCTCCTTGTTAGACCATGTTTTCGTCAGGTTTTTTGTGACAGGCTAGCTAGGAAGAACTCCTCTTCCAGCAGATCCCTTAGGGGAAACTCTTAAATCAAAAGACAGAGTAAAGGATGAGGCTGCTAGACCCAACACTGTGCTACACCCCATGCAGAGTACAAGCACTCATGATGAAGGGTAGTATAATCATTGCTAACATTAGAACTACAATGATTCCTACAGAAATTAATCCACCCTGAGTTGGTCTCAGATCAGACAGCTGCTTTTACTGCATTCAAGGAAGACCCTTCAGAACTGTAACTTTTCATCCCAGAAACAAGACCTTAACTGTGGGACAAAATTATCCCAAGTCACTGTCTTCACCCAAAGGGCCTTGGATTCCTTGGACAAACAGTTGTTAGTTATTTGGAATAGTGTTGCTCAGAGGGCACCTCATCTAGTTATCTACAGTCCTTCAAGTATGTGCAATACAGTTTCCTTAACCTGTGCTAACATCTCTTAACAACAGCTTTTGTTTTAACTTATCTTCTGTTGTCCCAGAAGCAGACTCCAGTATTTTTCATTTTATAATCCATGTTCAGGATTGTACATGGCTTCTGTACCTGGAGGTTTTGAGTAACCAGAATAGATCAAAATGTCTAGTGGCTGAATTAAGTCACAGTTATTAAACACTACCAATATTTGAACACTTAAAATATTTTGCATCTACTCATCTCTAATTCTGCTATTCATTATTATTTCAAACTTGACTTATATTTTCTGTAGGTCAGATGTCTGACCTCGTACTAAGTGTTTCTGTTGGTCACGTGTCAGATACAAACTTAGATTCTGAACTTCCCATTCATTTACTGGACAACAGGATTGGTGACTATAGAACACTTCTGGAAGTCTCTGCTGGCTGCTGCTGGGTGAGACAACTGGCAGCGGGTTAAGAACTAAGAGCTAGAGAAAACACTGTGCTGATTTAAAAGTAGTTTCAAAATAGAACAATTTTTAATAACCCTTTAGCTATTTGAAGCATAAATATAAAGCTGTTAATGGGTCTTTCTTTCCTGATATTTTTTCAGTTGTGAATCATCCCTGTACTTAAGAATAAGATCTTGCATGTCTTCACACAAATTTAACAATTTTACAATAAACCTTAATACGTTTTTCACTCTCCTGATCTTCCTTCAGACCCAAAGCAGCATCTGGCATTGGTGTAATATATAACTGCTCTAAAAATGTATTGCTGTAGGCAGAAACTCTGACAGTGAAGACCTGATGGAAAGCCACCAGTCTAGCTCCCACCACATTTCATTTCTGATCATGCCTTCTTTGCTCTCTGCGTCAACAGGAGCAAGGTATAAAGAGCTGCACCCACTCAGCACCTTCCTTAGATACACAGTGACTTGTCAAAACGGTATGTACACTGTCTCACATGCCACAAAAGTTCACAGCACTCTTGAGCAGATGGGCCAAAATATGAGGGTGGTTAAGAAAGCCTGAAAGAAACTGTGCAGAGAGAGGGACACACAACAGTAATCCACGTCGCTTTTAATTTACACATAATTTTCTTCACACATTTTGAATTTCAAGTGCCAACAGTTTGGTACTTTAAACTCACTTATTAGTCTCAAGACAGGAAGGAGTGACAAGCTTCAGACAGCAGCAAACTGACTCTGCAAGCAAGTCCAGGCTAGGACTACACAAAAAAAACCTTCATTTCTGAACTGAGATAGAAATAGGAAGAAAGTAAATGAGTCTGACTAGAACGAACTCTAATCTCTTCAGCTTTCTCACCCAACTCAGAGAAACATACCCCATGCACATTTCCATCAAGGGCCTTTTGAACCAAGACAGTACAAAGAAAATAGCAGGTTCTGTTTAGGCACCATTCACAGCAATGGATATCTGATGGACACATTTTCCAAACTTGCATGTTTGGTGGCAGTAATTAATGCTACCCTAGTCTTCAATCACTGCCTTCAAAAGTGTGTCCTGACTATTAAAACAAGAAAGTATCAGAAATATTAAAAGAAAGTTTTTTCACCAAAGCAGGAGGTTGGCAACACAGTAGCAATACAATGGTTGTCCTTTTACAGATGAGATGAAAAATCCTGGATACCTGGAGAGAATTTTGTAGATTGCTCCAAGAGTTGGCTGGGCTTCTATAGAAGAAATGAGTTTTCACATGTCTCCGCTACGCTTTTCAGTTGTTGTTGGTGTCTGCTTATCTACACATATTCTTTTCTGAACCGTTGCTCCTTTTGCACAACATGGTTCCAGGCAACAAGGACACCATTGCTACAGATAAAGTTGAAAGATTTTAAATATAAGCAAAACTACATGTAACAGAAGCGTTATCAGGAAACGCTGTGACATGTTCCATCAAAAAGTCACTAAATGATACCCTCGTCCACATTCAGAGCTTTTAAAAAAAGCCTGCCAGCCTGAGGCCCCAATACAGAAAAAAAACATCATTCTTTCTCCTGTCCAAAATAACCTCCACTACTTCAGGATATAATATCTGGCCAAAATCTGACCTTGTATCTTTGATTAGGGGGCTACAAATAATAAGCACAAAAATTTCCTTAACCATATTTTTGCTTAGCTTTGATCTACCAAAACATACGCAAAACAAGTTCAAAGTTACCAATGCAAAAGCAATAGAGAAGAGAGTCTGGCTCATAAACAAAGGAATACAGCTAAGTGTATTTAAGGCACATATGTATGGCTGAATATTTTATTTTCATTTCAGATGCCAATATTCAGCCATCTGGCTTTCCTTGAGGCATTTCTTTTGTGGTGTGTTGTTTTATTTTTTAATAGACACTCTTCAATAGCAAGGCATTAAAAATAGAAAAGAAAAGAAAACCAAGTTCTTTAGCGTGAACCACTGCAGGCTACCAACCACCACTCCATTGTTAAATCTACATGAAACATAACATCAAGAAAGTTTCTATTTTCTAAAACAGTTCCTTATTATCTAAAGTATTCATTCCCTCTTTATCCCAGTAAATGTTAGTCTTAATGGCCATATGGCTGGACATTTATAATTAACAGCTTTTATCTAAATAAATACAGTGCTCTGAATTTTTAATAGGTTTGTCCATTAAGAACCCTCAATGAAAGGTGAAAAAAGCTCTTTTTAAAAAAGTACACACGGACATGAACTTCATGAGGTGCCTGCAGGCAGGAAACAGTAGGTTGTATGTGACACTGACCATTCATACTGAACAAGCGCTACATACCTGCAAGGAAACTTCAACACAACAGATAAAATGCCAGATGAACGAAAAGGAGTTCCAGGCAAGGAACAAAGCACAGAACTACTGCTTGTATGGTGCAGGGGATCTGCTGGCTTCAATCAGCCTTGGAGACATTTGTACCAAAACATTAGTCTGCAGCACAGCACCAAGAGAATTCAGTTTTTATGTGACTTTACAATGTAACCATGCTGATTAAACGTGCTTTCTATTTTTCATATAATAAGCGTGAAAGGCACAGAACTGCAGTCATTCCTCCAACCTTCTCACACTGGCACTGTGTTGTTGACCCTTTCCAGTGGGGCACCATGCGATAGCGCTGCCTCATCATGGCAGGGGCTCTCAGTTTTTGCTATCCGTACTACCACAATGTTTTGTGCTGCACTAACAATCAAATTCTTGTTAGATTTCCACATCCACTCATTATTTCTTTTCCTTGTTTATATAAATTACCATGGGTTGTTATTTGTCAGGATTCATATCTGTGAATTTAATGAAACTGCACTTCTCAAAATCACCCACGCTGTCAACAGCTCTAATTTGTTTATGTCAAATCAGTCTTTTTTTTTCCCCCATTTACCCTTCTGTTTCATACCATTTATATTAGCTTGTCAGCTGGGATTTTATTTATTTATTTGCTTTGGAAGGTTTGCTTCTGTGAAACCCTGATGGCAGAAGAACTGTACAACTCATGGGACAAGTAATAAGATATAAATGCTTTCAACATGAAGCTGTTACTTCCAATTCAGTCCTGGTCAAGAGCAAGAGAAATTCTGGCCAGTTTTTGCACTTACTAGAAAAACAGCTATGAAGTGGGTTTGTATTTTTCTTTTTAAAAAAAAAAAAAATCTGCAGATTACTCTTTCTTACTATTTTACTAGCCACCACCCTAGAAAATGCTTAAGAAACACTAAGCTTGTGAGTAGAAGTATAGGCACTGAGATTTTACAAACTCTTCCAAACACCAACATCATAAGAACCTAGAAGACTTGCTAGGCATCTGATCTCCCATAGCAGATTTAAGCACTATGACTGTACCTCTTCTCTCAAAAAGATATCAGGTGAGAGGACAAAGAAAATAGAAATAGTCTTTCAGTAAGTATTTCCATGTAGAATTTTACAAAGAGGTTACTACTAAGATATCAAAGCATGTATGAAATTTAATATGTACTGTGAAGAAATTAAAATCATTGCTTAGACACGTGCATAGTATTTGCTCTTCAGTGTCAGCCAGGTGTTATATTGTATACAGTGCCCGCACTGTGCTTGGTGCTGCAGAAACCCAATGCAAAGAGACAGTCACAGCCTACACTGATCATTTAGGAAGGACTGAAATAAGCTGCAGCACAGCAAAACAAAACTCACTTTATGAAAAATTAGATGAACACTTAAAAGGATGTATTTTCACCCAGATTCAACATGATTTTCAACAAACATTTAAGGTTCTAATGATCTAGAAGGGATCAGGAGGCAAGGTAAAAACTCCAGTATTTTGCTTAACTGGATCCTTAATCCTTAAAGACCAAATTACTGACCCAGAAGGCGATTCTGGTGGTTGCACAGTGCTCAGTATTTCCAAGAAAAAAAAAAATATCCAACGCAAGCCAAGCTTCTGAATAGGCCTGGTCCATAACATCTCCTATGTCATGGAGCCGCAGAGGCTGCATCACTCTTCAGGCACTTCCCATTCTCTGGCCATGCCCTCCCCAGCTCTGTCACCACCCCATACAAAAGCGTGCTAACAGCCCTGTGCAACAAAGGAGGTGAGCATCTGGGCTCTGCAGGCAGACACAAAGACCAGCTTTTCTGTTCTCCACCCGTTTTTGTGCTGTACCAGTTTAATCAGGCAGCAAGCTACTTTTGTCAGAACTCTTCGGCAGCAGCCTGGCACACCAGCTCATTTGCTGGCCAACCTGCTTTTTAGACCTTTGACAATAGCTTAGCATTTTCAATGCTCACCACATCAAATATTGCTACTGTGGTGCTTCCGATTTCCATTTCAATTTGGGTACTGATCTTTTCCAGTTGTGGCAAGATTTACATGCTGGCAAAGCCTTAAGAAAATGATTAATGGGAAGTACTTCTGAGTATTATGGGAGAGTTCTGCTTAGAAAGAAAGAGAACAAGAATACTATATTTCAGTTATCATGCTGAAATCAACAAACTCTTATTTCTGTTAAAGCATTTACTAAAATGTGTGTATTTTTAGTTTCTGTAACTTTTGTCCTAAAAAATTCCTAGACTCCACAGCAACAATATTAGTGCAACTACTGTGTCATCAGTACCAAAAAAAAGTTTCTATTTTCAGAGGTTATACATCTTCCCAGCTTAAAAAAAATAAATATAAATGCCTTGGGCTAAATTTAGCTCTCAAGATTTTAGCATTTATGTGGGGGAGGAAGGAACTTTGAAATCCTGGTGCATCTGAAGTCAGTGTGACTACTTTCCAGATTTTAACAGGATAGGATTTATTCCATCCATATTTGCTGAGCTGAGGAAAAAAAAAACATAATAACAAATATGTAGGATCAAATCCTCTTGCTCATTCAAACAACATGCCTTCAGCTGTACATAAGCATAACATGCATTAACTTTACAAACAATTTGAAACTAATTTAAGCCCTGAAGAAGAAATATTCTGAGTACCTAAACAGAGAGTTGCAATCATCATTATTCTCCTTGCAGCATACTGAGATGGAACTGATCCCATCTGCTCAGGCAATGAAGCCAGAAATCCAAGTTGAGATAATCTAAAATCGGCACTATTGCTTTTTTCTCCCTGTTTGTGTCAAAGAGATCTAATCTTTGGGACACAACCCAGGGAGGTTCTTACTCATGAAGTCTACTTTAATAAAATTATAGCCAAGATTTGAAAACCTGCACAAAAAAAAAAAAATCAGCTAGACATTGAGATCAACCCTTTAAAAGATTCCATATGCTACACAATTCACAGAAAAATAAGCCCAGAAAAGCTGTCATCCATTACCCTGCTCCAAGTCAAAAGAGGGATACATAATCCAACCCACATAGGTACTTTTAGTCTATCATTAAAGGCTTCCAATGATGGAGGACAGACCATCTCCTTGTGAAACCTGCTCCAGCCTGAAAATTCAGCTAACTACTCCTTATCCTGCTCTCAGTGGGAGACAAAGAATAACAGGTCATCTTTCCGTTTACAAACTTTCACATGCTGTAAATTAATCACCACAAGTTCTCCTCACAGCTTGTGTTACCTAAAAGAGAACAACGATAAAATAAGAGTGCTAGAGGTTTTGTCTACATCTTTTTCAAAACACAGCTCCCAAAAGAGAACTTCCAGGACAGTAATAATGTCTTGCATATGATGATCCTGTTCTTTCACCCAAGAGCAATTTGTTTGGCTTTTTCAAGCAGCAGCATGATACTGAAGCTTTACGTTGTTTGCGGTCTGCTAACAAGTATTTTCATTGTTACTGCTGCCTATCCAATTTTTCTTCATTCTATATTTAATGTGCCTTTTTCTTCTTACATGCAGCATCACCTGAGTGAGCTTAGGTGAATCTGGCAGATGTGTCACCATTGCTTGCTGGTTCCCTTTTTAATGTTGTGGGGGAAACTACTTTTCTTGTAAACAGGTCTTTTATACAAGCAGCCCACTTTATATCAGAAGCCAATGGTCCAGACAACCAAGTAAACAGCAATAATAGCTGTTGCCACAACAGCTTTACTAAAAATTCACATCAACCTTAGCAATGACTTATCCTTCGTTGCTACTGTTCAGTTGATATTAAGCACCAACTAGCCTCAGTTCTTCACCAACAGAACCCTGGGCAGACAGTGAGGACATACAAAGTGATAAGGCCAGAGCTGGCAGTTCTAGGAGTTATAAACCATATTCTGGGGTAATCACAAAAAAGAAATACTGCATTTATTTTCTATTACTTCTGTTCTTCAGAGGGGGGTAACTCTGGATATAAACTGTTCAAATTGAGACAAGAGTCCATTGGAGTCAATTATTTTTGTGTATATAACCAGACTAGCTAGGTCAACAAACTGGCATCCATGCAGACACCTCAAACATAAAAACAGGTTTGATTTTTCCATTAGGCAAGAACCAGAAGCATTATACAAGATTTACAAGGAGACAAGCTTGGCTCATTCACATTGCTTAACCACATGATACTGCAGTAGTGCAGGCCTGAAGACCATGAACTGCAAGGGGGTGAAAGTACTATAGCAGTGAGCTGTGACTCCAAACCTTGCACTGAAAACCTTCCCCTTTCAACCCAGATACGAGAAGTCTTTCAAGATAGAAAAGTCATAAATGACTGGAAGTTATGTTAACTACAGCACTTCTGTGGCTTCTCCCAATTACAGACCTTGGCCAGCTTTAACCATGAAAAGGCACAGGACCCCACCTAGCTAGGGCACATCATTGGCCTCTTTTGACTGAAGCCATAAAGTAGTGCTGCTTCTTCCACCTCCTGCCTTCTCCCCCAAATACAGAAAAATAAATCACTGTTCTGGAGTCACATTTAGATCTCAAGTAGATCAACTGCTGACTGCTGACACAGGTGTTGAAATTTGTAAGCTTCATGGAGTCCTTCAAAAAAAAGGCACTGGGAGGGATATCAAATGTATTCAAATCAGGGAATGTGATTTAGACCTATATGAACAGAATAGGAAAGGATGTATTTGACGCTCACTGTAGGTATTGAGTTCTACATCCCCACAGCATCATTACAGATTTTGAGAAGACCCAGTCTATTACATTTCCAACAATATTGTTAGTTTACATGGAGTCAAATAGGACCATAAACCAGGATGATCTGGCTCCTCATTGCAGAGATTACACAGTAGAAATCCAAATATTTGCTTTGATGCCAGTAATACAGCACTTCAGTGAACAATCGAAGATACATAGCACAGTTGGCAGTGAGCATTGTGTCCAATAGCGCATGCTGGTTACATATCCCTGTATGTGTAGCAAAGGCTGCTTCTGAATGTCAAAGAGGGAAGAGTGGGGAGGAGGATTGTTTGTTTTACAAGAACACACTCACCCACTACACCACTGTTCATTTATATTCTCACAAACACCACAAGAATAGCAGCCTAGTTATCTGGTTATCTTGCTGCTCTGTGAACTTCTATATCTAGATCTATGCTCACGCTTTAGATTCAAACATCCTCCATGATTATCCCAGAACTTTGCTAGTTTGTGGGGTAGAAGAATTCAGAAGGGTGGTATTTCAGATAGTCTAGCAATCAAATAAATCAGGGCAGAACAGTACTTGAGTGCTTATTTTTTTAAAGTAAAAAGAAGTTGTAAATAGTAACTAGTTGTATATTTTGTAGTACTATTTCTTAGTGGCTTCATTTAACAGACAAACCTGTTTCACCTGAAACATCTAAGACTTACATCTTTGTCCCAGCTGGGATCATTGCTTTCACTTACTAACTGTATGTAACATATTCCATTAGGCAATTGCTTGCCTGTCACTATACAATCTGGGTTAACACACAGTCCCTTGAAAACATAATATTTGCTAACAATCACAAGGATTGATTAAATTGCCTCAGATAAGAGTATCTGCTTCCATCAGGTTAGTTAGTTATGCTAACACAATGTGGCAGCAGTTACAAAGCAGATGAATTTGTGAAAGCTTCTAGAGAAATTTTGAGGATATAATGGCAATCTCATTTTGACTCTTGAGATTAACCCACTTTCTCCCCCCAACTGCTGAAAAGCATAGGTGTATAAATACATTAAAGCCAACAATTTCTAGCTCCTTTTTTTATTTAAAACGTGCTTGATTAAGGCATTTATAGTTCTGCAAATTACTGCAAAGTGATTGACCTAGAGGTTACTCTGAACCTTACAGATCAAAGAATTTACATGAACTTCTTAGCAGCTTTTTTCCACATTCATTTGGTTTAAAAATCTTTTCAAAATGCTTCTTTTGATCATTATCACTAAATGAAACTTCTTTAGTTGGCCAGAAAAGGAAAATATTTGACTATCTTACCACGAATCTGTTCCTTAAAGCTAACTAGCACATAGTTCGTAACAGCACTAAACATTCCATTATTAGCTGTGACTCCAAAATAATCATGGTGGACACTTAGAATAAAGCAAAATTTACTTTAAAACAGTTGCAAATGCAGCATGCTTCATATTTCCTAATGTAATTTTAAGTATTATTGCCTATTAGGAACAACAGCTGAAGCAGTTAATAGAAATGAACACAAGTCACAGTTTTAACAGCAGCCTTAGAGCCACATTCATTAGAGATAAACCTATCCCCTTCACATTGCAAACAAAATGCCTGCATACATGATTTCAAAAGTGACACACAGATGCCCAGAATATGACTTCTGTCTTCCCATACCTATCTGATGTCCCCAATGAGGACAAGAATGCTTCTCCCCTAAATTTAACAGCTGTCATGTAAAACAGTGCACACCTAACAACAACAAAAAAGACAATTACACTTTGATATTTCTTCAAACAGAGCTTTAGAACAAGATGTAATTTAAAGTAATATACACAGATACATGGAAAAATACTGACTTGCTATTCTTGCTATATGCGTCCCATGTAAGGAACTGTATATTTCCAGTGATAGATTTCAGAAAATTACACCTGCCAAGCAAAATCCTCCTCAAACTCTCAATACTATCCCTTGGAAACACAAAAAGACATTTTGTTACTTCCTGTGCTGGCAGAGGTCAACTATTGCACAGGGTTCATTTACATCTCTGGAAGAAAAACAGTGCTTGTAGAGCTCATAACACCACCCTCTATGCCAGTTCACGCAGCCTTCAAGGATACAACATCATGTATGTTTCCTCAGAAGTCCCAAAGCAGAGTTCTGTAACTACAGCTGGTAACAGAGAGGCTAACTGGGCAGCAAAATTTCAGGGAAGATTGTATAAGCTTGAAAAGGATCCAGGAAAAGATCAGACTGAATGAAGTGGGAAATAAGAATATTTGGCTGTTCTGAAACTAAAGATGTCAG
Source organism: Tauraco erythrolophus (assembly GCF_009769465.1). NCBI lineage: Eukaryota > Metazoa > Chordata > Aves > Musophagiformes > Musophagidae > Tauraco > Tauraco erythrolophus. Next base: position 10,659,407 of record NC_141475.1, on the reverse strand, counting down.
TCCATGACATCTGTCTAAAAAGGAAAAAGTTCAAAATGCCAATCTGGAATGCAGCACTTCTTACTGCGAGATGATAGGTGTCTGTAAGCAATTTCCAACCTTCCAGTCATTGGACTGTAGGGAGGATAACTCGCAGTGAACACAGGAACAATAGCAGACCAGCAAGCTCTTCAAATAAGAGCAGATGAAACTCTGAGGATGCCAACTCACAAGCAGAGGGAGAGACTGAAAGCAGCACAGGGCAGAGATTCATTCCACCCTGTCAGGCTTTAAAAGGCCAGGAAGAAACTCCAGTGACCAAGAGATTCCTGTGCTTCACTTCACCATTTATCTGCCAGTTGGAAAAGCATAAGCATGTTACTCTACAAAGGTAAAGTATTTCACATACTCAGAGAGCTACAAGAGTCCAACAGAAAACATTTACATTGCATGTGTCAATAACATTGTATTCCTGAAACTTGTTTAAGAGGAAGCATTATATAAACAAAGAAAAAGCAATTAAACAATGCAAGGCTTTTTTTATAAATATATATATATCTACAGCATATTTTGCACTTGAGCTCTGAAAAAGGGTTCCTCTTGCATGATTTATTTTTCAGTTTCTGACAGACACAGCTAGATAGCTTGTAAGAGTCAGTGTAGTCTGCTGAATCCATATATTACAAATTACAGTACACTGTATTAGCATGTCATCCACATAAAGTATACTTTAAAGTTAATACAATATATATGGTTAATCATTTATTAATTAGAAGATATGTTGAATAATTTTATTCCTACAGAATGAACAGTAGTTTTCTCATTTGATACTCAGTACAAACATGGAAGGAAAATAGAAACTACAGAAAAATATGCAGCATATGCTGAAAATAAATTTGGCTGCACTACCAAAACATTTCAATGACTTGCAATTTACTAGAGAGAACAATTGCCAATTTCACTTAAGTAAAGTTAATTCTCTTACTGCTACTACTTCATTTGACAGCTGTATTGGCTTCACAGGTTCTGCCTACCGCTCCAACCTCATCAACCTTTAAAGGGTGGTCCTCTGAGGAAACACTGGTCTTTTCAGTTCTCAGATCCAGCTCATCATCTTCATTTATCCATAATGCATCTCAGTGCATCTGACTTGCTGAACAAGGAAATTATGCCAAAAGTAACAGCACCACACACAAAATGGAAGAAACAGACTGCAGCCCAACAGCCAAAGCATTGCTCCTAAGCCCTTTGCTTTTCTATCATGTTGCAGCTCCTCAAAAAAAAACAAAGAAAAAAGTTGAACTCTTTGGATAGTGAGACTCTCCTTGAAACTCCAACTTGAATCGCATCAGGGATGTGGATGCAGTGCCGAAGTTTGGACTTTTAAGAGGCTTGGGTGACAAGTCCCTTACAGAGACTTTTACATAAGGAAATTACTTCCAATCCAGAAAATGCAGGTGCTATGGTCTTCCTTTTTGTTTTCTCAAAGAAGATCAAATCCCTAATTCTAGCCCAAATTCACCTTAAAGCTTGATTATCCAGCTTCATCCCACAGGATGAAGCAAATTGTAGTCAATAGAAAGCCATTTTTCTGCCCATCAGAATCAGAGAGAAGGAGGGGAAAAAAAACCTAGACATAACCCACTCCCTCCCTATATGATTTATTTAATTTTATTTTTAAACTTATTAGGCATCACATTCTTCCTGGCAAGAACAAAGATGTGCCTATCAACGACACATGAAGAACAAGTTGAAAGGCCAATAATATCACAGACTTGCCGCTGCTTCTTGAGACACTGGAGGGAAAGCAATTTTTTTTTCTTACACAGAAAATCAACAAACTGCAAAAACCATGGTTAAAGCCATCAGAGACACTCTTTCCCAAGAGCTGGTAACACCTTATTTCAAGCCCCCTGCTGTAAACTATGGCCAACCAAGGAGAAGAGGCCATTCCTCAGAGCGAAGCTGCAGCTCTGGGTGGCATAGCCACAGCTCAGCCTTCACCCTCTGCCCAGGTCTGCTGCACATGGGACATACTGAAAGGCACAGCGAATAACAATGCGCTACAGGGAAAACAGTAAAAGGCAGAGCAGCACACACTCAAAAAAGGGGATAATATCAACAGGGTAAAGACAGTACACTCATCTCTGAATGCTTGTCAAGCACAAGATGTTTTATCATGAAAAAGGGTAGAATGTCTTCCAAAAAAAAAAAAAAAAAGAAATTGCTAACATGTAAACTGAGTCTTTTGATCCTACAAGTTTCCAAAAACCACATTCCAAAAAGGCAGGTTAGAGCTTGGACCAGACAAAGTGCTTCCTACAAGGCAGCTGCTGTTTGTACTTCCATGTGTGAAGCCATCCCAGCACCTGTGCTACTCTGGTGCTCCAGATACCCGAGTTTTTTAATTACCAGCCTCTCCCACTCCTCTCCTCTAAACACGCTCCTTTTTATAACGCAAGACATAAAAGAGGACAGAGTAAACTAGGAAGCCCACAATAATGTCAGCAGGCCAGCTCCAGCAAACGCTGCCTAGAGAACACCCACCACCCAGCTGCATCCCCTAGAGCTGCACCCACCATAGCACCTGCCCCACATAGGGCTTGCCCTCGAAGCCTTCAGCTCTAAGAAGCCTCCATCAGTACTGAGCAGCCCTACCGGCTACTGCTCGCTCACTGTACCTCCAGGGGCTTCAACACGAGCAAGTCTTCGCAGGTCTCTCGAGGCCCGATTGACGCCCCAGCCCACCTCGGCAGCAGGGGCAGCCCGCCGCAGCCCGCCGCCTTTTGAGCCATCAGCGCTTAACGCCCCCGGGCAGCTGCGCCGCTGCCGGCCGCGGTCCCCGCCCGCGCCGCGGGGTGCGGCTGCGCCGGGCGGCGGTGCGGTGATAAGCGCGGCCCCAGGCGTGGCGGGCGGCACGTGGCTGTAGGGAACGCGGTTCCAGCGCCTCGCTAGGATGTAGCCACTGCTGGCTGTGCGGGATGGGAGGTTGCTGCTTCCCTGAGCACCCTCCTGGGTGGACCCTGCCCAAGGAGAAGCCAGGTGAGGAGCCGCTGCCTTGCGCGGGGATGCTCGTTATGCGCGCACCGAGCCTGGCCGCAGCCTGGGCAGTCTCATTCCTGCTTAGAGCCCTAGAGCAGGGTGAGGTTTTAGCCAGGTGTCGCTTGCAGGGCACAGCTGATGGGAAAGGCAACTATTGTGTGTAGCCAGTTAAGTGTTGTCATGTGTCTAGTGGCAGGTGGCCCCAAGTCCAGTGGGAGCTATCCCTGAGGAGCAGGGAGTGCATATGGCAATCGGGGAGACAAGGTTTGCTGAGAGGTTGTGTCTCCCACTAAATCAAATGACTGAAAAGAAGTTCAGAATCTTTTAGGTATGTGTGCCGTTCCTCCCAGTTCAGTGTGCCTGCTGCTGTGTCGTGTATGAGGAACAGGGTGGAAACAAGAGACCTGGAAGCAGAGGTATTTACCAGTGCAGGGCTGGCCCTGGCAAGCAAGGAAAGCAATCAGTGAAAGGCACCTGGAAGCAGGAGTTCTCATGTGGTAGTGTACAGTTAGCCAGGTTTGCAGGCAGGGGAGTTGTCGTGTCCCTTTCTCTCTAAAAAACACCATGGGATAGCTGAGGCCTGTTTGTGAGGAGTCTGTGTGCTTGTGTGCGCCCGTTAGCCCTGGCTTCACGTGCACACTTGCTAATGGCTGCACAAAGGAGGCACTGGTGCCAGCTGGGTATTGGTTGGTAATTTGGGATTTTGTGGGGGCAGTCAGAAGTGTTCCCGGGTACCTGGACCCAAGGGGTGGGCACTGTGCCTCTCTTGTACAGTGCCTGAGTCCACTGCACGAGGGGCATGGTGTGCTGCTGGGGGGGGGGGCGCTTCCCTTGCCATGAGCCGCCCACGCAGCGACCCAGCTTTGCCCTGTGCAGTTTATGGGATTGCAGCTTTAGTTGAGTGGCTGCAGGCTGTAATACTAGTAGGCTGCTCGTTTTAGAGTGACTCGAAGCCTTCCTCTGGCTTGAAGAAGGAAGAAATGAACAGGTGGTGAATGTCCCAGGAGTGAATACAGAGAACAATTCGCTTGCAGCAGCCCCTCACTTGCTTCTGAAAATAGAGTTGCTTAATGAGTGTTATATTCCTTTAAGAGTTTTTTCTGCTTCATTTTTTGGGACCATTTGAGGATACTCATTGACAAAAGAATACTGGCTAGGGCTGTGCAATTGTTTTCATGGTTCCCTCCCACCAGTGTTACAGTAACTGTTCTTTTATGTATCTTAATATTATTTTTTGATGCCATAAGGGATGATTCTGGCCTTTTTTTGAGAACCCTGCTTGCCTCTGGCTTCTCCAGAGAAGGTGCAGAAGATTAACCTTGTTTTCTGCTTCAGATGTAACAGTGCTTTTCTGTAAGCAGCTGTGGGCTGGACTGCAGAGTCAGTATTTCAATGTGTTTAAATATGCAGAAGGTGCAATAAATGCAATTGAAAGGTTTGGTAATCATGAATGAAAGGGAACAAGGTTGTTACTATGTCCTACTTCCTCAGGGAAATTGAAAATACAGAGCACTAGTATTAAGTAAAAATGCAGGGTTTTTTTTTGGCTTTGTAGCACTTTTTTTAAGTAGCTGTAACTGAAATGAATAATGTTTTCTATGTGCTAATAAAAAACCCACAACTATTATTGTGGACAACAGGAATTATTGCTGATCCAAAGGGGTTTGGATATCCTGAGATGCAATGGTCAGGACTCTCCCTTTAGGGTTAAATTGGGCAAGTCCACCTCCTTTTGTTAAAGTGTGAGTTTCTCTGAATGGAGTTATGAAGAGTTTAAGCTTACTATTCCTCTGATGACAGGAGCAATAGGCTCTCAAAGCATTTGATACATAGTAAGTTACCTGAAGATTCCGGCTATTCATGTAGTCGGTAACCTTCTTTTACAAGTATATAAACAAAAAGCACTTAGGGAAATGTTTCCAGTTGTTATTTATTTATACAGGAAGGCCTCTTAAAGGAAACATAACAAAAGGGAATCCCCTCATGCTCCATACAGGCAGAATAAATTATTCTGTTAGACTTAGAATTCATTCTCTTAAACTGTAACTTTACCTTTGCAAAAAGACAAAAAGATCATAAATATCACAATGGGCAAAATATCTTTCTCTGAATCCTGTTCAATGCTCTTGTGGTAAGGCAGCTTCTTGGAAAAAGACTTGTTTTTGTGAAAGGATCTTTGGAATGAGGAAATTTGTCTCTGAGAGAGATGTGGGACTGCAGTAGAATGTTTTAATACAGCATTTTGGCTCATGCCTGTCCATGCTGCTTAAAAACTGGCTGATCAGTTTTTATGACATGTTTTTATGACATATTGCTGCCTATCTTGTCACAGCATTCTTTGTAATTATTTATTTTTAAAGTGAATTTAGTGCTTATGAAAGGTGACAGATGTACAGCTGTAATGAGTGAGTTTTTCAAGCACCTAAAAATTCATGAACTGGATCTGAAGATCTTAGTCTTATAGAGGACTGAGGATAACAATCACGTTTTCTTTAGAGTACTTTTTTTTCAATATCCATTTCTTTTTGTTAGAAATGAAAACAGAAACTGTCAAACATTGTTTTGAATGGTATGATTTTAAAAAAAAAAAATCTGAAAAATCTATTTAGCCAAGACATTTTTTGACTCATAGGTGTATAGAAGATTAAGCTCTGTGTGATTCATAATAAGTCAGGCCAAAAAGGGACTTAAAGACCTACATCTAGTCTCTAAAAGACTGCCGTATGTGAAAGTTTTTCTCTTTCACAGCAGCCTTCTGAACAGCATGGCTTGAAAAGAGCAGTATGTTCTGACCCACTCTAGGCTGCAGCAACTTAACCATACTTTCTTTCTCTATGCTTTCCTCACAGTTGACAACAGTAATTTTTATTCCTCTTCGGTTTTGGCCTTTTTGTTGTGGCTAGCAGTAGGAACACTGCTCGTGCATAGTGCATCTTTGTTTTACTACAGGTCTGGTCAAATACTTTAAGGAAGTAATTTTATGCCTCTGTTTCTTGCTCTGCAAAAGGAAGAAAGTGCTATTGCATTGTAAAAACTTGTGCAACCTACTTCTAAAAAGACAGTATTATTAAATGCCTTTTGATTTCTGAAAAATCATCAGTGTGATACCACCAACTTGATTTGTACATTGCAGGTAGCCAGTTTCTTGTATTAGTAAACTTATTTGTTGATTGGAGTTCTTGAAGATTTTCACAATATGTAATATTTTTCACGATATAACACTATATGCTTATGTACAGTAGTTAATATATAAGTGTATATAGAAAGATTTAACTTAATAAAAAAAATTGAGAAACTTTATTCCTTTTTATCATATAGGGTGTGTTAGTAGCTGCAGCTGTTTGCTATTTTGATGTAATACCATATTGAGAAAGAGCACTAACAAATGCTCTTTCAGTGACTGGGTACATAAAAAGTAATTGGATTTTTTTTCCAGCTTCATTCATATTTACTTTTATTAACCTCAGACAAATCATCAACAAATAGATGTGTAGTCTTACTAGTACCTTATTTATGCTACATACTTAGGAAACGATGTTGCTAAAAGAAACATAAGAATTGAAGTCTGATTTTAAAGGGATTTAATTTTCTTCTCTGTGTTTCGTACATGTGCTCTGAGTTTTGAGGTTGGGAGATTTTGTAATTCTTTTTCATGAATGCGAAGAGTCACAGACTGAGCGATGTTAAAGGGAGGAAAGATCTCCTGCAATATCCAGTAAGAGAATTATTTTATCAGTATGTGAATCCAAGAGTGTTTCTCAGTCTAGTTCAGCAAAACTGAAGCAACTGTGTTTCAGCTGCTTCTCCCGAAAACATATTCTTATTGCTTTCAAAATTTTTACCTGACGTTTCAAATACTTGTTTATTCTTATTCCATTAGTGCTATTTATATTCAAATATTTTTTCTTCATGGTGGTATTTATTTTAAATAATTAATTTACGCAGTCTTGTTGCTTTTTAACTTTCACTTGGTCAAGCTGTATATATTTAGTGCACTTAATCCTTCTTCATTGCAATTGAGGTATGCCATTCTATGCAGGGAAATATACATGTCTTTCAGTTGCCTGTCAGCATTCCCCTACCACAGCATAAACCTGCCAAGTTCTTTGAGAGACTGAGCCTTTTAAGTTTATCAGAGCTGAGCTGCATTGTACCTGTAGTGACCATTTGGTAGCTGCTTACTAAATTTGTTTTATTTGGTGTTAGCTCCTGCTGTGTGTGTCTTTTCATGTTCCACTCAAAGGAGAATCAACTCTTCACTGATTTCTGTTGTTAGTTTTAGGAAACTTTTCTCTCTCTCACCGTTTTGTTGGGGAAGCAGTGACTGTGATGATGTAATATTGTCAGTCTTGTCAGATCTGGGTCATGTGGAGCAGGATTCATGTGCCTGCCTAGTGGTGGTGGTTTTTGCCTCCACAGCCCTAAACCATGGCTCTTTCGCTTGTGCGAATATTGCTGCATTCTCTTGCTTAGCTTATAGTCTGTGTTTGCCCTCTGCTCTTGTTCAGTTTTATTATGAATAGATACCCTAAATCCTTGTCCCACTTATATACTGACAGGCAGCTTTTCAAGTGAAATATTTTTTTTTTGCCCCAATAAGTCCAAATGTAGTGTTTTTCTGCCTCCTTGACATTTACCTTTGTGCCCCATGTAAACTGCACCTTCCCTTTACTCCACAGAGCAGTGATTTTCAGCTCTTCTGTATTCTTTAAGTACAACTTCTAGTTATTTTTTTCGAAGTGTCAGTGACTGAAAAAAGAACAATGAGTTATTTACAGATTCGTACTATTCCCAGCAGATATTCTCTAAACGGTGGATTCAAGATAAAGCAGTAACTATTGCAATGTGTAGACTGGAATGGGCAATTTAGATAGGCATTGTCATGTAAGGCAGAAATAAATGGGGAAGGACGAAGTGCCACACTAACCACGTTTTGCTCTAACATGCTTGTTTGCGTGACCAGTGTTCAGCAGGGATTGTATCTTTTTCATAGTGAATACCAACTATTTTTTAAAAATTCTTGTCTTATATATTTGGTTTGGCTTTTAGGTTTGGTGTCTATTTAATTTCTGTGCAATAAGCTCTTTTCTTAAGGTAGGCATTAAGAATTTAACTGTCAAACAGTTAAGCTTCCAAAAAGACTTGGGCATAATAGCTCCACTGCAGCTTATTAAAGCACAGTCCTCTCTGAGTACCATCTTCTATTCTTCTTAGGATTTTAGCAGCTTTTGAAGCTAGTGATTTTTGGAAAAGCTGCCTAGGTTATGGAGCTAAAGGAACTGTATATTTCATAGAATTTTTTAGTTTGGTTATTTCCACTGCTCTGGTCTTTCTAGTAACTGGAGCATAAAGAATCATACTCTACCTTAATGCATCGGAGGGAATACTTCTAATTTACCTTTAGTTTGTCAAAAGGCAGCAATGAAAAATTGAAAGCCATGACTTCTTCTGAGAAATAAATCCTCAAAAAATATTGTGAACAATTCATTTGGGTTTTAGCTAGCCAAAATACTCTTGAATGCAGGCAGAACACCCTTCATCCAGAAACTTATTTCTAGTTAAGAAATGTGTGCTCTCTTTTCTTCATATGTATTTTTTTAAGATTCTTAATCAACTTGTACTTGGAAGTCTTCATAATCACAAAGTCTGTTTCCCTGCAACTGTGAATGAAACATCACAGCTGATCACGTTGTGGTAACAGCAAAATGTGATCAATAGAATTTTTTCTTCTAGCTAGTGGTGAGTAACACGTACTTGTGAGTAATTTTTTGAAGTTGCACTTTATTCCCTTCAGACAGCAAAAACTAAAAGAGCAATTATAATTGAATCATTAAGTGATTTTTTTTTTTAAGAGAGATTTAAATTTCAGGACAGAGATGTGTTCTAATTAAAAGATCTTGGGACTTTGTCATACCATTTTGATCTTCGTCCTGTGGTTATAGTGTATGTGTATGAGTCATAATTACTGCTTTTGGAGGCACTCAGTTTCCTAGAAGCTATGGCAAAAAGAGAAATCCTTCCCCAGTTTCAATATCATCACAGCAATCCCCAGCATGACCATTGATGTCATAAGGATTTGGGATGTACTCTTCCTTGGATTTCACTGTACCCTGCTGAATTTAGGCTTTAGAGCATCTTTCACATAGTATGTTCCTGGTGAATGGAGGCTCCTGTCCAGCTGAAATTAGTCCACTGGAAGGCTTCAGATTTTGCAGAACTGGTTAGAATGCAAAGCTGCCTTTGGAGCTCAGTTTTGCATAGTTTTGTACATTCAGACATCCCTGGAATGAAAGAATTCACCACTAAACCTACAAGTTGGGAACAGTCATTGGCTTGATGGCTTGCTGATCTCTAGGAAGCAGGAGTGAGTTGTCCATAGCCCTTTGCATGCTAGTTGGGCAGCAGAAAACTACCTGTATCCCAAACAATTGTCCGCCTGGGGCGTTAAGATGAGTTACATGTTTCCAAAAAGTTTTGCCTTTGAGATCCTATTTATGGCTATTATGAAGGTTAGGTTTTAGTTGGTAAACAGAGCATTGCCATTATGGTGTTTCTAAAGTGCGGTGGTGTGCGCTTGTCAAGCATTCCTGATCCATCCTGACAAAGAGCGAATTTGGGGACAGTGGTTAATGATCTGCTGGGATGAAATTGCAAGGAAAGATTAAGTGTTTATAGAACAACTAAGTAGTGGCAAAAAAAAGGCTCTGACTGTTGTCTAAGGGTATTTGAAAGTCGAGTAGAGCATGAAGGGAAATTGTTTAAAATACCAAGATATTTTATTGTGTGTTGGGAAAAAGACTGTGGAAAGGGAAACAGACTTCTATGAACCCTTATGCAGACAAAAAATATTTTTCTCTTCATTTGTGTTATGGTCAGCAGAAATGCTGTAGTACTTAACAGAATCTTTTTCCTTCCCTGTTTTTTTTATCTAAAATAAGACATTTTGCACTTTGATCTTGGTGTGTGTAGAATGTAATGCTTCTGCTTTTGCCTTTTTGCCTCCTGAGGCTCAAACAGAGACGTACTGGAATTAGCAGCAGTGTACTATGATGATAATCTTTATCACACTATCCTTTTTCTCCTTCCATACGTGAGAGGAAGGGTGATATATTGTGGGCTTTGGTATGTTATAAAAAACAGATTCCGTGCAGACAGCCCAATGCACAGAGGAAGGGAGCAGTTCTGCTGTGATTTCTATGAAGTTCTGTGATGTCTTTTTGAATCAAAGTCATACAGTGATTGAGCAACTGATAATTCAACAAAATGTTGAAATTTTATGAGAACAGCAGACCAAAATTGATCAGTCCAGAATAATAATTTTTAAAGACAGGTGTGGTTTAAGATTTTCATCTCATTCAAGGTAAAACATTGATGATTGACAAAAATGGAAATACTCTGTCCTTATCTGCACTATTGCTGTTTAGAAGGCTTATATGTCTTTTGAGCCTCTCTGTAAATTGGTGTTTGAGCAGGTAAAACTCATAAAGCAGTAACTGGTAAAATCTCTCATTTGTCTGCTCCCATTTTTAACTGTTTACAATTTTTTTAAAGCAGCTGGAGAGTTTCACGTAGTGCTGCATATAACTGCAAAGCTCCCTCCCTGGTTGCTCATGACATCCTCCCAAGGATGAGGGAAAGCAGTAGAGGAGGGATAGGGCTTACTCAGTTTGCCCTGAGAGGTGGAACCAGTTTATTTGGTGAAAAGCAGCGAAGTAAAGAGAATGAACTCTCCTTCACTGCCAAACTTGAAACCATACAAAACAAAGAGTGGTGTCAACAGATAGAGGAAAGGTGGTTTCTTTCATTTTAGTGTGAAGGTGTCCAGATAAAAACATATGTTTCCTGACTTCCCCGCCATCTGTTCTAACCTTCCTGTGTACTTTTTATGTCTGTAGGGAATAGAAGTGCTAACTTCCAATCTAGATACCTAGCAGCTTTGCATATGGTGTCAAACTGACACCTTTTAACTTGAAACTGGTTAGAGGAAATGAGGACCCTTGGTGACAAATCTTCCACTGTATTGTAAGAGAAATGCTTTTGTTTTCACTGCTGGGAAATTTTCCAGGCCTTTCACCATGAGCTTTTGGCAGAGTAGACCATGAGTAATTACTTACTGATTTCCTCCAGTAGACTGCTGAGCTCATAAGAAAAATTATATAGTTTTAGGGTTTGAAGAAGGTACACTGCAGTGCAGTGTAACAGTGATCCTGAAAGATCTCAGAACAGGGACTAAATTTCCTGGTATAGCAAAACTGGCACAAATATGAAAGTTCTTTCAGGCCAGAAAGACAGGGCATTTTGCATTGTCTTCAAGTTATAATTAGATTCAGCAACTGTGAATAAGCTCCAAAGAGCTCATGGTTTTTGAAACTGAAGGATAGGAGGGGAAAATAGGTGAATTTTAAGTTGCTAGAACTAACTCAAGGGGTCAGGGGAAAGTGTTTAGATAATTTAAATGGTGCAAAGTCTAATCTAATTCTGTTATCTCAAAGGTAGAATATAACATTCTTACAGCTGTCTTGGTGCATTGAGAGCTACAGGAGGACTTGAACATTTGTTTGGTTTTGGTAGAAGACAGAAAATTCCTTTTTTAATCGTGCTAATTTAATTGCTTTGTGTGGGACATCTGACATGATGGATAGCAAGGCCAACCTGACATAGTGGTCTTTGCCTCCACCCCCTTCAGTGATCTGATTATTTGATCCCTTTAAAAATATGAGAAAGCCTAGATGCAGTTTATCAATAGTTCTTATAAACTGAGATTCTCTTTTTCATTACTTGGAGAAATTATGATCTTTTCCTTTATTTCGATAGCTGCACCACTGGAATACTAAACCTATATGGTCAAAATAAGTTTTATGTACTTTATAGAAATAAATCATTAGTAAATGAAATCATGACTATATCTGTCTCCTGTGACAACTAAGTCATTTGCAGCTGTGCAAAATGAGAATTGACACTAAAAGCCAGGGATGATTTAAGGGAAATGACAAACTCACACTCTTGCAGTAGTGAAGTACCATGTATTTTAAGATGAGGGGGAACCTAGACAAGTGCATAGCTGGACGTTTCTAATTTATCATGAGGAACCTAAAGGCTTCTGTATAAAGTCATATGTACCTGACGGAACAGTACCTGAGAGTAGGGGTTTTTTGTATGTTGAATGTGAATAGTGGTGATTTTTGCACTCCATATAAATATTCACGTTTTGTATGAATATGAAATATCTGTAATTGATATAGGAATTTGTGAACACACAAGAGCAGAGCAAATGAGTCTGAAAATGGAACTTGGGTCCAGGAGCGCTGGTCCTGTGCCTGCAGCGATAGCCACAATGGTGGGAAGGAAGGAGTCAACCTCTGAGGTTCAGATTGGTTGGTCTCCAAGTTCTCAGTGGATTCTTCTCCTCAATGTGTCTGGCTTTCAGAAAACATCTTGGTAATGCTGGCACATGGGGAATAGAACATTAACTTTGTTTTATAAACAAGCAATGACTTGGGATTGCTTACCTCTGTATTTTTGTGGATGTTTACTTTTTGGCACTTGTAATCTGTTTTATCAGGTGAATTCAGGTATTCCTTTGGATTCCTCACACTTTGATCTTGTGTCATCTTAGCAGATTGGCTAGATCATTTCCTCTGAAGTAGCTTCAAACTTCCAAGTGGTGTTCAACCTCTCTGCTAGCTTTTTTCCCTCCTTTTCTTTCCTACCTTTGCAATCTTTGTGTATTAAAAGTAACACAGTTGGTATTCCTCATTGGGTTGCTTGGATACTGTACATAAAAAGTGCCTGAGCACCTCATCTATCTTTGCTTGTTGGAACTTGGCAGTGTTAAAGGATCTAATTCTTTTTTTGTGCAAGTGTAAGTCGAGGATAACTCCTCTGAGGACAGAAGTCTTGCCTGCTAAGAAAATCAAGACCCAGGTGCACTACTGCATTCACAGCTCCCCTCTTGGCTTTTGCGGCTCCTCCATCCACTGTCCAGCCAGCTTCTCTGTGACCTCCTACTGTCTATAATCTCAGGGCCTGACTCTATTGTTGTGAACTCAATCCTGATTTTTTTTTGTCCTCAAGTTGTTGCTCATTTGTGCACTGTGTACAGAGTAAGATCTGACCTTGAGAAATGAGAGAGAGGAATGACAGCAACAGAGAATCAAAGAGCCTTAGAAGACAGGGACCAGAGGAAGCTCTTCAACCTAAACACTACAGTAAGAGGCTTAGGGATAGGGTACCAAGGAATGCTGAGGAGGAAAGGTCTGGTTTCTCAGGAGGTGGCTTTGTAGCTCACAAGAAATTGAAGTTATGAGTAAAATCCAGTCTTTGAGCCTGAAAATAGGGAAGCCAATGGTAGATTCACCTCATATTTCCCTGTAGTTTAAAGTGAGAATGCCTAACTGTGGGCCAAAGCTGGCCACTGGCCCAATTAATCTGGTTGGATTTTTACCATCTTCTTTCCCGTAGTTTTTTTGGGATGTGAACGTGACATAAATAAGAAATTGTTTCAGGAACTTTATTCCTGCTGCCTTCTTTCTTGAGCCTTTCTGGCTCCTTCCTTATTGCTTGACTCCAAGAGCTCTTAGGATGACTTGACCACTAATCCACAATTCCTGCAGATTTTTCCAGGCTTGGGCTCTGGAAAAATTGCATATCTGGAGTGGAACTTTACTTTTTCTTTCTTTATTTTTGATGTAGGTGATAGCATTTTGACAAATCATCTGTACTATTGAAATTTGTTTGTTATGTAAAGATTATACCCATATGTGGCATTTGTTTGAATTGTCATTTTATTTCTGGTTATAATGTTCATGCCAGTCTAATTAAATGATATTTTCCTATTGGAATGTTACTTCATCTCAGCCGAATAATTAGAGTGGCTGATGAACTGTGACATACAATTTCTTGCATTTGCAGCTTGCTTTGGAGGAGCACAACTTTGTTCCAGGTCTGTCAGCAGGTGAAAACTTGAGTGCAGTCAGTGATAAATACGGCATGACTCGTGAGGGTCTAGAGCTTCTAGAAGGATGGGACTTCAAAAAATGTTGAGCTGCTATTGTGTGTTTGACTTTACCTTTGTGAAAACAGCTGGTGTTTCCTTCTTCCCATGTTTCTTTTCTTTTGCCTTCAAAATCAAGCCGTAAATGTTTTATTAAATGAAATCTAATTACTCTGGCTGAATGCATATCCTTTCTTTTATTGAAAAGAAGAAAAACTATGAAAGAAAAGTAATTATGTGAGGAAAATATGCTGTGCCTCATGAGTGGTGCTGCTTCTTTCAAAGCCTGGGTGCTCTTTCTATTGTATTTCTTTACCCTAATTTTTCTTTCTGTCTGAGCTGGACTTGAGACAGGATGGAAGGTAGTGGGAAAAGTTTGTGCAGATGCTGGGATTTGGTTCTCAAGGTACATAATAACCAGCAAAATTCAAAGCTTCCTGTAAACCAGAGGAGGAAGCCTGAAGAGCTGAAGTGCACTGAACTTAAGCCATTCTGTATGTATGCTGTACAGCAGATGCTCTGTCCCATCTGCTGTGCTCTTCTAGTGGCATAACACAATTGGCACGGGCTACCTTGCACCATGTGAAATGGTCTTTCCTGTCCAGCCTGGGAGAGCACCAGCTGCAGTGTAGGGAGGAAATCATTGATCACTGCCATGTGATGCTGAGTGTCTATGCCATGTTGGGCAGCACCACAAGGAGGGAAAGTGGGTTAGACGCCTGCCCTCCCAGAGATTTGCTGTGAGCCAAACGCTGATACTGCTTTCTACCTTCTGCTTTCTGCATTAGCTGCCACCTGAGTCTTGCTATCCTATGGGCAGGACCCAGAATTTTCACACCAGGTGTAAGCTCCAGAGGTACTAGGCAGTTTTTGTGGATGGTGAGACTGTACTATTTCCTTTCTTGTTTGATTTGTAGAAGGATAGGCTGAAGGAAAGCAGACTTCTCCTAACAGAATGTGTGCCTACATACATTGAGGAGTATTTGTTGGCAAGCAATTTTGGCAACATGTTTTACTTTTATTCCATCTTAATATACAATATTATCAAGTCATGTTTTTTACGGCTCAAATTCCTTTTCCAAACTGGGAGAAAGGCTGCAGCCTTGGTTTCACTGAGGCACTTTGCAGAAAGACATGTGGTTAGTGAGGTATCCTGTTTGGTAGGCACTTCAGTCTAAGAGCGATTTGAGCATCAGTTTCAGTATGCAAGTTTATTTTATTATATACTTCCATTTTTAAATGAGACTGTCTTGCATAAAAACTAATGCCTCATATGTAGTCTCCCTCCCTGCTGTTTTCAGTGGTGTTAAAATGATACAGGTTGGTAACTTAGCTTGTGTAGAAATACTGTTCAGCAGGGGAATTGCGATTCATTTGGTGCTGGCACCAAGGTCTCAGTACATGTACCAGTGTCAGGATTTTTACCTGTCTTATAAAGTTTTCTTATCCTAACAGAGGTACCTAATACTGCACTGGAAGGCTCCAACAATCATTAAAATTGATGAGTCTTTTCACTGCTTTTTAAGAGGATTCAGATTAGATCCTAAATTCATTGGCTGCAGGTGCAATACCATAACACAGGGGAGGGAGAAATCACTTTCCAGTCCATCAGTTTATGCCTTAGAATTGAGAATGGATCAAAGGAAATGTCTAGGCTTATAGTGCATAATGAACAGTCCTATAGAGCTACATAATTTACTAAGTCTCTTATGTAATGTGGTATAACTAGGGAAGTCAAGAATATAAAGGAGAAAAAAATATTTTTCCAAATACTTTCACTTAGATTTTTTATTTCCTGTTTGTCTTCGTTACCAATAAACAATATGCAGCTATATTATTTTTATTATTAGAGATATTCATTTTAGAAAACTTGGCAATGCTGATTTGAATTTTTATTCTGCCTAACATTATTTGTAGAATGTAAATAAACTTTATCCAGACTTTTCCTTGGGTAGGTAAATGCTCACTTTAGGTAGAGCAAAGAAATAAGTTAGAAAATGGAAAAGAAATTGATTACTTTGGGAATTTTATTCTTAAAGTACCCTTTAAAATAAATTACATACTGAAAAGCCTTCTAAGAATCATTAAATATTTAAAGATAGTTCATTAGGAGTAACACAAAAAAAATTAAGAATTTAAGCCTTTAAATCCTTTCATCTGCTCTGACGTGAACTCAAGGGTTTAATCATAGAAACCCTTGGATGCTTGCTGATGGTGCACCTGTCAGCTTTCCTTACCAGTGTAGAAGGCACAGTAAGTAAGGCTAATTTTTCAAACTGACAGTCGCTTTTGAAATCAGTTCTAGTGTGTTGGAATGAATCTATAAGATATAAAGAATATTATTTTAAAGGAATATGAAAAAAAAAGTTAGCTGCTATTAAGAGAACAATTTGATTAGGAAAATTTCTTAAACATATCGTCTGTGACATTCTTGCTGTGTTCTAGGAAAAAAAATAGAAGACTGTAGTAGAGGAAAGGAGGGGAGAGCCAGCTCCATAAGGAACTTAAAGTCTTATAAATAGAGGGCTTGAAAATGGCAAGAAAAGAAACGATAACTTACCAGTATTTACTTTGCACAGGTTAAGCAAAGGGGAGTCAAACACGGAATGATATTTCAATATGAAACTGTTAAAGGGCACAAAGCTTAGTTGTAGTAAAGCTGAAATTCTTTTAAAAGCCTGCTGATCTGTAATCCTTATACATACGTTGCTCCCACTGACTTCAACAAGTCAAAGACACCTGGCAGTGCCAAGCTGTACGGCTGCAGTGGCCTGGAAATCCTCTTGCAGCGTCTGGGTGTGCCTTCCACATCTTGCTCGCTTTGTGTTTCAGCCTTGCAGCTCGCCTTCCCAGTGGGACCTGCTTTGTGCTGTACTGCGCTGCATCGTGCGACTGTGGTGATTAACTTGCTTAGTTCAGAGCTTCACAGTATGTAGTTTTCCAATTAAGAACTGACTGTTAAATACTAAGTTAAATTGCTGCTCTGACCTTGCTGTGAAAAGCCACAGGGTAGCCCTGACACTGGTGTGTCAGGATTTGTCTCTTTGTAGTGAAAGCTTAGGTATCAGCACAGGATGGTCTGTCAGAATTGCGGAAACCAGGACCTAACTATACAGAATCCCTTTACTTCCCCCCCTCCCCCCCCCCCGGAAGGAATCCTGGTTTCTCCCCAACATGCTGGTGAGGGCAAAAAGCAGATTTAGCAGGCAGGTGAAACAGTTGCTTCCTTAGATACCTGTTTTCTCCTCCTCTCCACCCTAGCAGAGGGCTGAACAGACTGTGTATGTATATGCTTCTGAGCTTCCCCAGAAGTACATGTATGTATTTTCTTCAGCCTTCCTACAATGGGGTCAGTATCTTCAACAAGAGTGACAAGCTATTTGGGCCAAGCCAAGTATCTATCTCAGTAATTATCTGTCTCAGCTAAAGAATACCCACTTGTGAATAGGAGACAGGACTTCCGTAAGACTTGGGACTATTTTAAAGCCCATCTGTTTTCTCAGGGACCACATAGAAAGTGGATGGAAGGCTTGAGGAGAAAGCTTATTTAACAGTAGCATTTATTATCCTTTTATTGAGGATATTTAGCCAAATATGACTGCAAAGCAGCACTATGCAAAGATCACCTGTGGTTATGAAAGTGAAAATGTGTATAAAGTGATTACAGAGTCAGAATGTACTGAAAACATACATCTTCCAAGCACTTTTATTTTTTTATGGTTAGTTATCATGCATAAACCAGAATAGAATGTAGAATACTGCACAGACAGTGGATCTATGACTCCCATCACTATGGAGCAAACTCTTAGAGAAACATCTCCCTCCTTCTCTCCCTCCCAATACTAACTTTTTCTTGAAAACAAAGGTTGCCAAGATCAGCATTATAAACTCATAAATACTTTTGGTCCTACTTTTTTGGAAGATTGTTTTTCAGAAGTTTCCCCAAATTTTTCTTTTGCACAAGTAGTTTGCACTTGGGCAGCTTTTTGTGGTAGAGAAAAAAGTTTAACAGGAAGGTTTTGGCAAACTAATCCATTGCTAGTGAAAAGACTGGGAACAGAATATGGATATACAGTCCCCCACATGTCTGGGACAGAAATAAGACATGCAACTCTCTTAATGTGGTGGTCAGAATTCTTAATAATGAGTAAATACAAACTGTTGCTACATGCATATTTCATATTTAACATCCTTGTGATGGTCAGACTTAGTGCATCTTCTCAGCTGTGTCTTTTACTCGAGTGTGTCCTGCCTGTAAAGTACTGTTCCTGTGCCTATTAACTATAACTGAAGATTTCAGGTCAGACTTCTACTGCCTTCTTTGGATTAGGCTGTTGAACATGCTTCATACAGGCACCTCTGTGGTCCTGGAGATCTCTGAATTCATCCTTTGCAAGTGGTGGTGGTCTGTAAACTCTGCTGGTGCTGTTTAACTTTTGCCACATCTTGAAAACTAGGAGATCATTCAGATCTTTTGCTTTTAATACATAGATTATTTTCAGTGGCTCTGTTTAGATCAAATGGAAATTCTTTTCCTGCTTTTATGTTGGCTTTCTGAATTTTTACGTAACAGATTATGCTACTAATCATGGCTTATCAGCAATGAGAACTTTTAAAGACCAAACTTTAAATCTATTTCTCCACAAATCATTCCTGTCACAAACTTGAGTGTTATACACAGGATACAGTTTTGAAGCCATATGGCTCAGATGTTAACTTACCTAAACAAAGATTTTATTTATTTTTAGCTATGGAATAATTTAAAATCGTTTAAAAAGTGTGGTTCGATAACCTCCCACAGCACATGTGTGAAGGATCACAGTCTGCTTTGAAAAAGGAATTAAATTCAGCACATGAAGGTTTCAACAGAAATATTTCTCTTCTATTTTTGGATAGGATTGTATAGATACATAGCTCTTCGATGTGTAAAATATGGTCAAACTGTAACGACAGATAAGAAAAACAGAGTCCTAGAGGTTTTTGCTAGGTACTGAGCCACAAGTAGAATAAAATCAGGGGATGATCCTCTAGTGAAAGCTGACATAGGAGGGAGGCAAGCACAGGAACTGTAGTAAGAAAGCTGAATATTTCAATTAAAAAAAATTTCACTTGAAAATTTTTCAAATTTTCAAATGTTTAAAATAGAGAAGACTGCTGTCTGTGTTCCTGCAGCAGAACCATAGGCTAGTGGCCAGAAAGATACGTATTATTTATAGAGAAACTTATTTAATAATTCTGCCAGACAACCTAACTTCTATAGAAACTTCTAGTAATCCTGAGTACAATTACCGTTCATTTTCAGTGGAGAACACTCTTTCATGCTTGTCATTGGAGCAGTCATTTCAGGCTGAGTCCTGCCAAATGTAACACACACAGTTGGTTTTCCTGAAACAGAAGTGTTGTACAGTCACGCGTGTTTAAACTTCGCTGCTCAGTGCACCTTGCTGTGTGTGGCACAGGGTAGAGGAGGGGCAGTAAGTAACAGCAGACAATGGAGAAAACTGGCCTAAAATTGCCTTTGACTACAGAAACTGCAGGAGAAAGGCTGGCATGTGAAAATATTTCCCCATTACTGCTTGCTGAAGTAAATGAGAATACTGGTGACAGAAAAGGTATAGATTTGTGTTCTTTGCTCATTATGTGCTCCTGTTTCTGACGAGAACATCCTCAAACTGCATAGTAGGCAAAACCCCTGTTGTGTGCCAGGAACTTGGAGCTGCTAATGAATGCTGATATAGGAGAAGTGCTCCAGTAATTTTTTCATGTAAATGGGATCGACAGTAAGTGCGACACAAACATGAAAAGGAAGGCAGACATGTAAAGAGAATGATTTAGTGAGATAATTTGTATGATATTTTATTTCTTTCATATGTTAAAAGAAAAGCCTCTGAAAAATATAAATGAAAGAGGAGACGGCAACAGTCTGTGTCTGGGAAGCTACAAAACTCTATATAGGAAGGTGACATTTGAATCAATTGGCTAACCATCACATGAGATAGCTAGCCTTTCAGCTGAGTTTCGGAGGGCAAGAGCACTGCTTCCCCCCCCCCCCTTTCCTTCCCCTGCCCTCCAATGTAATATATGAAAGAGGGAAAAATAAGATTTGGCACATGTCATTCTCACTCAAGCCTGATGCAGTGAAGTGATACAAATTGCATGCTATGAGCTCTCTCAGTAACTAGGCAGATTCTCAGCTGGATTAAGATTACTTAACCCCTTGGAAGTCATCATAACAGGACATAGACGTGAATGGGCAACTTTGTCCTGTATTATGTCCCCTGATGAGTAGAACAGATTTTTAACCTCTGATTTGTCATTCAGTAGATAGATGGTTTCTGAGATCACCTTCTGCACCATAGCTGTGTTCCCCAGTGTGCAGCAACTGCAGGTACTTGGTCTAAAGCAACCCAAAGGTGGACCACTGTACCAAAGGAAAGATGTAGTTGGGTAAATCAGTTTCATAACTAAAGGTATTTATAAAAGACCACCTGAAAGAGTGTTATGTTTAAAGCCAAGATTCTAATTTGCCTTCCTCTGTAATGATGTTTATGGTGAAAATGGATAGTTGTTTTTATGAGAAATTGTTTCCCTAGCTTTATAGAGAAGGAAATATCATTGCAATACTGCTTCAATGTTTTGCAAGATTTCCTGTTTGTATGTGTAATCAAACGGTTTTTTCCAAACAAAAACTGTGTGTTTTAAGCATTGCACAAAGTAGCTGAAGGTTAGTATTTAGGGCTTTAAAATCTACAAGTCTCCTTGAAAATGGGAAGGTGACTAGTTCTGTGATTGTCTCTCTCATATCTGTAGCATAATACAGAATTCAAAGTTATTCTGATTAGAATTTTTAATAATCAGAATAATTACCTTTAGCTGCCTTATACTTAATGTCTATGTTCTGCATCAATATGCAGGTGAACTAAGTACATAACTCCCTCATGCTTTGAAGTGATTGCAGCCCTTAATGTACAAGAGCCTGCTTCTGAGAGATACTGAGTGTTTTTGCTTTTATTGACTGCAGTGTGTGTTCAAAGAGCTTAGAGCTTCTCAAGAACTACCTCTGAGTCTCGCTGGATCAGGAGCTGAAAATATTCACAATAAGCCACAGAAGAAAGCAGTCTTAGAACATGACCTGTGTGAGCCCTGCAGGGTCAGTTCATTAGAGATTCTATGAAATGAAGTGCCTGCTTCTATAGTCGGAAAGTTGAAATCAAATCAATCTATGAACATTTGATTTCAAATTCCAGTGCCCCCAAGTAACGGAGCGTTTTCCCTGGGAGAAACACTCCGTTCCTTCCTTCTTCGCAAGCTTCCTATCTCACAAAATGTTTCCTGATTTCAGTTCCTTTTTTACCCTTGTCATGCTTCATTTTCTAGAAAAGCAGCTCTGAGGGGCCAGTCAGTCCCTTGGGGTCACAGACTGCACTCCAAACCCTTGTTCTGCCTGGTTTGCACTGACAGTTTGACCCTGGGTTGCCAGAGTCCAAGATGAGGGCTGTGTGCCTGAGGCTGTTTCAGCTATCCTGTGGGTGTCTTGAGTTTCCTAGTGGAAATGAGCATTCATTGAGTATGGTGCTCAACCTTAGTGTCCCATCTTCACCTGTCTCTGGAGCTGTGCCCTCTCTTTCTCTAGGTTATCATTTATTTGTATAAAGTAGTAGAGTTTGGACAGAAGAGAGAAAAAACATGCAAGAGTATTTAGTACGATGAGACATACTGAGGGTGGTGAGGCAGTGGAACAGGTCGCCCAGAGGAGTTGTGGATGCCCCGTCCCTGGAGGTGTTCAGGGCTGGGTTGGATGGGGCTTTGAGCAACCTGGTGTAGTGGAGGGTTTCCCTGCCCATAGCAGGGGGTTGGAACTAGATGATCTTTGAGGTCCCTTCCAACCCTAACCATTCTATGATTCTATACTTACTGCGATATCCAAACCAGGTCTAATTTCCAAGTCAGACTCAGCCAGAACAATGTGGGTTAATTAGAAACTAGATGAAGCTCTAGTGATCAGAGGTGGTGGCTATCTTGGACTATTTCCAGCTGGGGCTAAGGACCTCTTTCCCCTAAAATTGTTATTAATACTTCCATGAAATGTTTCCATTTCAACTCAATAGCTTTTTCTCATGGGAAAAAATACTTTGTCAGAATACTCACAATGAGTTCTGCTCATCAAGATGAATTTGTAAGCCTTGTTCAGGGTTTGGAGCTTGATGAAGGTGATAGCTAGGTTGCTTAGGCTTTTCATAAGGCCAGCAGATCTTTTTCCTCATACTGATGGCTCTGATGCTGAAACCACCCGGGCCCTGTAATAAATGAATGCTTTCTTTCATTTGGTGTCATTCATGCTTCCTGTCTCCTTATACAAATAAAAAACTCAGGTCTTCCTGTAGATTCTATTGTGTTACCAGTTAAAGTGATATTTACAAAGGAGTGTGAATCCCCTTCTCTTTTCTTACCGATACTAGTAAAAAAACCTTCATTATACTGGTATAAACGTGTGCACACTGAATAGCTACATTGACCATGAAGCTGAAAGATGCATCTGAGTCAGGAATTCTGAGTCTCAGATGATTGAAAGTTGGGAGAATGCTTCTGGTAAACATCCCATATATATTTGTGGTTTGTATCGTGTTCACTTTTGGCCACTGCTAAAGACAGGACTTTGCACTAGATGAGCTGATATGGGCAATCTGACAGTCTGCATCAGTCAGTTCTTAGGAGCAAAGTCAGGGAAGTCAGCTGTGAGATGGACACTTATTGATATGCTGAAAACAGAAAATCATCATGTTTACAGAGACTCAGCTATTGCAGGCTCCCCTTTGTAGCATGAACAGAAGTATATAATCACCTATTTCTTAGTTTCTGGGCACACATACTGGAGAGGACCTAAAATCAGCCATCTTCATTACAGTATGTCACCTGTCTTCTGAGCATCTTTAAACACTCTGTAAAGCCAAAACGTCCCAGGTTATGAAAGGGCATGGCTTTGGTGTT
Source organism: Tauraco erythrolophus (assembly GCF_009769465.1). Lineage (NCBI taxonomy): Eukaryota > Metazoa > Chordata > Aves > Musophagiformes > Musophagidae > Tauraco > Tauraco erythrolophus. Next base: position 10,636,405 of record NC_141475.1, on the reverse strand, counting down.
ATCAAGAGATCTCTAGTAATTTATGTGAACTGCAGATTTGGTAGTACCTTTTTTTAAAAAAAAGTGGAAATATTTCCTCTATGGTAGGTAGTTTCGTCTGTTCTCTAATGAATTACACAGCGTGCAAGATGGAGATGAATAGCCAACACTTAGATATTGTTGAAATTACAATTGTAATTGACCAGGGTTATGAGTACTAGCAGAAGTCTAATCTAATCTTTTCCTAATTTTGGAGTATAGATGAAGATCTAAAGCAAAAGAAAAGCAAAACTGAGACCACAAACATCTTTATATATTTGCAGTTATCAAAAGTAACTTTCACAGAGCTTTCACAGAGAGTATTAAAGTTCTTGTACACAAATCTAAAACTATAGTTTAGAAATTGTTTTGCAAATATTTAGGTGTTGTTTTAAGAGAGCTGAAGAGGCATGTGCAGAACTGAATAAGAAACTTCTCATAAATAACTGAGTTCTACCTGTTAATAATGAATGAGAGCTGAAACTGAGCTGTATCTATGTTATGCAGATGCGATGGTTTAGCCATTTTTATTAAAAGTCAAAATGTGTGAATTACAAATATATGCAGAGACAATCTCACAAAGGATATTAAAAATCCTTGTGAATGTTTCTGGCATGAGAAAATGCTTTCATCCTGAGCAATAATGACAGTTTAACTTTAAAGTAATGGATATCTGAGTGAATGATCTGGTATTGCATTTGGAGAAAGTGAACAGGAGAGCAAGAGTTGAATAGGAGAGGGTGACTATTTACTGTTTCACAGAAATAGTAAATTTTTCACAATATTGAGAATAAAGAAATGAACAATGATATGATCAGGTATCAGATTTAACTACTAAAAGAGAGTACTTTTTATGCACACTAGGTAATTAAATTTTGGAGCTTATCACCATAGTAGAGACAAGCTATAACGAATTAAAAAAAAAAGCAGTTGGTAGCCTTCAGTCATCATGGTGCAGTGCAGAAATCTGCTTTCTAGTGACTGGCAAAATCTCCCTAGCAAGGGAAGGATCACACTTTGATTGTCTGAGAGCATTAGTCTATTTTCCAGTGAGATGTATATGATGACACAGCATTCCCATGAGTGGGTGTGGAGTCCATAGAAAGGGAAAAAGGTGTTTCAGTGGTTGCACTTCATCCTGTCACTGAGGGCACCTTGACTGTGTCTCGACTTTGTGATGGGAGCAGAGCAAGTGATGTTGTGTTCTTCTGTGCACCTGAATTTTCTCCTGCAGAAAACCTGAGTGCACGGGCAGAGAATTGGTGATGGTACTCTTTAGTTTCCAAACAGGTTACTCAGAGGACAAGGATACCTTCTCTGCAGTCTGAGACACAGCCAGTTCACATGTTCAAGAACCAGGACTTAAGCAACTGTAAAGTGCCTCTCCTTAGTGTTGATTTAGTCTTGCTTTATAGCAGTGACAGCTTGGGCACTGTGGGAAGACAACAAAGACTGACTCTGTCTGTGACTGCTACTGACTTCCTGAATGAATTTGAGTAACTCAGCTTGGCACTTCCATTTTATTTTTTTTTTTTGCCATGCTTTTCCTGCTTTGGCTATTCAGGTTAAGAGGTTTGTCAATTCCCTGTCTAGAAGACACAAGCTTGCATTAAGAAGGCTTTTTTTAATCTTCAATACAGTTCATTAGCTCGAGACTGGTGCAATAGCCAGTTTGAAGTGTGGAGTATGTTGACTAACGTCCATCTGAAAAATACCACTTGTATATGCATTTACACAGGAGGCTGTTTGGGACAGAGGTACCTTTTGCTCTGTGTTTGTACAGTGCCTCATACAATGGACATTAGCATGGTTGCAGCCTGCATGCTTCACTACTTATATGTAGTAAGTAATAAAAATTAAGAATAATTGATACTTTTAAAGGTAAACCCACTGTCTTTTCTTAGTATCCCTTTTTTTTATTTTCCAGCCTAGGCAGCAGCTAAACTACAATACGCTGACTTCATCATCTTTTTTTCTATTAGCTTTGTGAAAGCTTTGCTAAATTTACATTCCAATAATTAGACTAAATGCAAATGTAGAGATCTCCATGGAATTATAATATATTTAATCCTATAAGCTAATGCAAAAGATAGCAATGCTATTGATGCTATTTTGAGGGACACAGCCTAAAATTCTATAAATTTTTAGAGATGTTATCAAACATCAGAGGAGTTTTACAAGTGACATTAGTGGGCATGTTCATTTCCCAATATGTTTGTGGGACTAATTCTGACAACTACTCAAAGCGCCTAGATTCAGCAGCCATTTAATTTTTCGCCTCTATCTCCATGACTTTGATTTGATGATGGTTTCGGGGATTTCAGTCTCTCTGTAGTATCTTTGCTACTTCATAAACAGTGGGAGACTTCTCATTTTTGCATTCTGTACTGGTGGAACTTGCTTGGCAGAGATGCTTATGGCTCTGGCTCATGAATTAAACAAAGCCCGCTGCTTGTTGCTGCTGTTGACCATGTATTAAGGTTGCTGTGTGTAGGTGTATAGTAGAGGATCACCATCTTTCCTGACTCTGATTTCATGGCATAGTTTAGAGTTATGCATATCCCAGATCTGTAGCAGAGCACAGTAGTCATGGATTTCTTCTTCTCTTGCACATTTTTAGGGAACACAGTGATGACCTACCCTACAAGTGAATGTCTGCAGGTGAATTTAGGTGCACTGTCGTGGCTCACAGATTAGGGAAGGAACCATGGTGCCTTGAGGTAGATTTTTTTTTTTTTAACTAGTTTTAGTGCTTAGTTGGTCTTTCATGGGCCAGCAACAGTTCTGGTGTTTAAAATCCTGAAACTGGAAGGTTTGGGGGGTTTATTGTTGTTTAAAGGGAACCCAGCTGCAAAACCAAATACACAAATGAAAACCTTGAATCTTCACAGCCTTGAAATTTTAATCTGACGTTATAGATTTTCATTTTAGGCTGGTTTCTAATTTGCTGTTTCATAGGAGTGGCAGAATTTGTAGGGTTTTCAAGGAATTAGCAAGAAAAACATTTTCATACTCTCTGCTTTGGTTCTGTAAATGCAGTGATTTTCTTTAGAAGTGATGTCTTTACTGCACCTTGGTCATGCTCTGAGGGGCTCAGCCCGCAACCAGCAAGAGTATTTCATTCTCCTGACTAGTGCTGATATCAGGTTTATACATTTAAGATGCAGAAAGCTCTAGGCAACTTAAGAAATTACCCAGGTATTGTTTTATGATGAGAGAATGCCCAGATGTTTGTTTGGGTTAGAATGGGCTAATAGTAAGAAGCAACAAGATTTTTGAGTGTAAAAAGTGCATTTATAACTGAGATAAGTGATAAGTGTCTTAAACACTTGAGATGGGTGTCTAAAAAGGAGCTCAGAGAGATGTGAATGGAAACAGCGAGAAAATCTTGTTGAAGACTCTGAGCCTAGATTTTGCATAGGACACACGTTCTTGTTTCACAGTGTTGCTGCTGGATTGAAAGGCAGCTGGCTCTTCCGCTTGTCCTGTGGTAGAGTCAGCAGAGTAGCACCTAGAAAGAAGGTCTGTTGGTGGGGAATAAGGTATTCCATGGAGTTATATGTTGTGTGTTATTTATATTTTGGATTTTAATTATTCCCTGGTATGTGTACATCCATAAACGCTTCACACACATTCTAATTTGCAATAGGAAAGCTCACATATTGCTAATACTTAGTGCTTGTGGTAATTAAAGTTCTTATTGCCCAGTATTAAAAGTATCTTATTAATCCTGTGTTTGTGGATACATTTCAGTCTTGGCAATTGTACTATCTATGCTTTTGTAAGAAATCCTGTCTGGTGTCATATCATCTGATGTCTTATTCTCCTACTATTCCTGACAAACTACTCGTATAGCACTAATATTAAGCACCTTGTAGGTAAATTGGTCATTTGCAGATGGTAGATAGCTACTCTGGAAGGGTTCATGATTATAAAGGAAGTGGAAGGAGGCAGAAGGAAGTTGCATAAAGAGTTGGCTTCCTGAAGATTCAGAATTTAGATCAATGTTCAGATCCAAAGCTAGGCTTTTTATAAACGCTTTTTATAAACCCTACTATTACTGAGATCCATTTCTAGTCTCATACAGGAAGTCAGATCTAGAATACTGCTTCCATAAAAATCTAGATCATGTTCTCGAAAGTGACCTATGCATTTAAGGACTTAATTTGGACAGAAACAGTTTTGAATTTGTGTCCATTGTTCCCTTTAAATCACTGCAACAATGTTCTTACCGATGCTATGCAAGCCAAGACCAAGATGGTTGTGGCTTGCATAGTGTGGTATCTTTGCTAACAGAAATGAGTTCCAAAACAAGCACTAACCTTCTCCAGGACAATTGCTTTTGATGCTTCATCTGTAGATTGGTTTATTATGATGGGCCATTAAGGATTAGAAAAAATTAGAGTGCAGTTGCTACTATTAGGTCGTCATTGAAAACAATGAGGAGTGTTTAAGTGTTTCTTACTTTAATTTTTTCATCTCAATATCTTCAAAGATAGTAACTTTTTCTTGTCTGAAAGCTAAATCTATCATTATCTTTACTAAGGAAATGTGACTAACCGGAAGAGTTTATCTTTGAAAATGTGCAACTGATACAGAATCTCCTTTGAAGAGCTCTTACCACTGAGGTATGCATGGTTGTGTATCTCTAAAACTGTTACCCTTTTTCCAGCTCCCTAAGACTAGAAAATTATTTTTGTTATGTGTAGTATTATATACTCTAATATTATGTCATGTTATCAGTGACTATGCATGGCTGCTGCCCACTGTCATTGCCAGTATAGTAATTGAATCCACAGTGGACAATTTTGTCTGTGTATGTGAGTGTGTATACACACATTCAGCTGGTTGTGTGTGTGTGTTGGTGTACACACAGATAGAAACTGTGGTGTTTTGTCAGGGTGGATTGTCAGTGTGAAGCATTTTTTAACACACAAAAGCAAAGTGAAATTATTGCTGGAAATCTTCAGTATCCATCTGTACTATTAGTGTTTATTGCTATAAATCTACATCGACTATGATTTTATAATAAAACTTTTTGTGGTTTTTTTCAAGTGTTTACATTGTATATTTTAAGAGATAATAATGTAATCTTCACACCATATTAAACTTTCCTTGGATATTTCTCCAGAAGAAGCTGTTATCAGATAACTTTTAAGTTTTTAATTTCTTTTCTGCTTAAAAAAATCTGACTCTTAAAAATAGCAATCAAGAACTTCAAACTGCAACTCATAAGTCATGTTCAAATCCTATTAGTTCCCCTAATATGACTCTGATGTACCGATTGAAAATCACACTGTTTCTTGTATTCTCCATTTAATTGAGAATGGTATGAGATGCCAGAAATCTTTATTGTGAAGAAACCAGTATCTTCAAGTTACATTAGATGGAAAATATGGTATACCCTGCTGCAAAATGCCGTAGATCTGAATTCTGAATTTATCCTAGCTATGGCAAATGAAATGTGAGGAGTCTGCTTAGATAATTTTGAATATTAATAATTAGTAAATTTTGTAGAAATTCTTTTGAGGTGATAAGGATTCAATTGAAGCCACTTCGGTAATAGTAAACAGATAAAATGGAGATATTATTACCGAACATCTCTTCTGGACAACTTAATATTTCTTTTTCTCTGTGGAATACCGTAATGACCTACTCTTATGTCTCCTCAATAGAACTTCTCTACTCTGAGGTATCCTCTAGAGTGATAATGCTGTAAGACTGTGAGAAGTTCTTGCCCCATGCCTCAGTTTCCTGCCATTTCGCCTGTTCTATTAGGGGTCAGGACTTTTAAGGTGGGTCACAGAATCAAAGCTAAACAAAACAAGGAACACTTTCAAAAATGTTTACTTGGCTTGTTTGTTGCAGATTTCTGAGTGAGAATGAGCAAGTAGAAGCAGGGAACTTCCCAAGGTGGCTTTTCAGCCAAGTAAAGACGACTTTAGGACCATACCCACACAGCATTCTGATGGTCACCAAATGAGTTTGAGGCTGGTGCTGTAAACCCACGGTTAACTGTCACAGCTACCTTTAAAGCAGTGGGAAATACCTTTGTTGTGTTTTATTTGATAGTCTAATTTGACAGACTTTGGAGTCTGAACCTTTGTCCCTGGATCCATTTTTGTGCTTCTGAGCGAAGTGCGGCTTTGCACTAGAAAGCATTGCTGATCTCAGTTGATCTGATCTCTCTCAGTTGTTTTAGTAACTGGATGATAATAAAAATTCCTGCCCTATGGGTGACTGTAACATTATGTAAACTAGATATGTACGATGTCATAAATTTATGGTGACGACTTAAGGACACAAAACCCAAGGAGCAGTGTGTCCACTGTGTAAATGCAACATGTGGAAAATGAAAATGCTAGTATTTTGACAGTTGTAATTGGTTTAGATCATAAGGAAACCACCTCCATCCTTTTGGGCTTCAATGTGTTTGAACGTAGAGTGGTATATATTTCATGTTGCTGGATTTTGCACAGTCTTCCTTTAGTGTTTTTGTAACACTCCAACATTTTGGTGAAATATGAACATGTGTGCATGTAACATCATTCTATACTTTGTTTGCTGGTAGAAAATGTCAAATTGATTTATGGTGCTTTTAAAGAAAAAGGAATATTATGGCTATTATGACTATCTTCTTTGAATTGCTGCATAACATATTTTGCCCCATTATCTAGATTGTTATTGTTTTTTGTAGGTGCAGCATGCCTTTTAGAAATACTTAAAGATCTCAAGCGATGGGAAATAATAGTGCATCCCTAGATAAGATATCCATAAGGTTAACCTACCTCACTGCCATGCTTTGAAATGGCTTCTCATTTTTTTTTGGCCTTAGCTTTGTTAAGTCGAATGACAAGCATGGCAGAGTTGGTGGTTTTGTTTTTTTTCCCCAGTTTTAAAACGTTTTCAGTAAAACCAATTCTGATTTCAAAAATTTCCAAATGTAAAGCAAGAAAAAATTAAAAGTCAAAAACTCTTCTTCAAGAACTGTTTGTTTAACCTTGAGAGTTGTTTCAAATTACAGCAAAATGGGGAATTACTCTCAATGCCCAAATTTCCCATAACTTGTGTTCATTTCCTGAATCACTTATATGGCAGTAATCATGGTAGCTGTAGGTATCTAGGAACTCAGTAAAAATGAGATTTTCATATTTCTCCGGTGACAACTGATTTGCTCTTGGGACCATAAAAATACTTCTTATGAAGTCAGATAGATCAGACATATGGCATTAGTAAAGAATCTCTTTCTAACCCTTAGCCAGGGTTGCAAGAGATTGTTTGAATAAAGTAGCTTTTTCTGTGGAACACAGGAAAAAAACAACAATGGATGAGACACCATATGAAATAAGGAAATGGACAAATCTCTCTATTTTGTGTGTTCCTGCTTTGCAGCAGAGCTTCTGCCTAGAGTCTTTCCTAATCAATCTTAGCCTGTTCCCTACTGCTGATCCCACTGAACGTTTTTCCATTTATTTCATGAAATTTTGCTGGGTAATCCCAAAGAAGCTATCATTATTGGTATTAGAAAGTATATGCACAGCCAGAATCAGAGAATCTAAATCATGCTAGTTTACCAGAAGCAAGCAATCCTTCACTTCTGGTCAATGCAATTCGTGCATGCATCGACTTTCTGTTCTGAAGCTCTGAACTGGTGCACTTGTGAATCTGATGGCTGCATATAACTGTGGTTAAGTTCCTCAATGGTGAAAGTGATCACCTCTGAAAGCTAGGGTCACTTCTGCCAATCTATATTATCAAACAAACATTTGGGGAAGGGGAAAAAAAAAAGCTGTGGCTGCTTTGAAAAGTCTCAAAACAGAAAATGTCAAAACAGCATGGTTGAAGTGCACTTTAATGAATGTGAATAATACAAAATCCATTTCTGTAGACAGGCTTTTCAGCTGAATAGTCTCTTCAGTTTACTGCATTTCATTTTGTTAGCTTATCACTGACATTTTAACCAATCCTTTCCAGAGTCCATCTGGTAGTCCATCTGTCTTCAGCATCTACAGTTCACTATGTGACAAATGACGTATAGACTATTAAAGAATAACAATTAGTTACAACATTAAACATAAAGGTTACATAAATTGCATACTTCTGTTAACAAACAGTGTCACACTAAGGCAAGAAGAATTTGGCAAGTCAGACAGTAAAAGTATATTTTATATCACGGAGCAAAACATATTTAGGTCAAATGATTTACTGTGATTTTTTTTTTTCCCTACCCCTCAGGCCTTTTGAATAACAGATGTTGGCTGTACAGTGTTTTGGTTATGCAGAACCTTTTTAGTACAGTAGTGTTCATTATAAAGGTCAGATTTACATGTAAAGGAAAATACTAAAATTATTCATCAACCAAATATTTGTCTTTCACTGTAGATTACTTAAGGATAATCACCTTGAATCAGGGAAATTATAGGACCTTTCTCAGTTAACACAGCATAACAAATTTCCTGTACAGCTGCAGTGTGAGCTTAGCACTTGTTCCGCCTCTTTTGGTTCAAAGCAGTCTCTCCCCTGATACAGGAGGGTTGTGTGTGGTCTGTGTCAAGTTGCCTGAGACCAAAAGAGGAAAGAGTTACCAACTTGAACTTTGTTCATTTGAGTTCTGAATCTCTCTTGCAAAGTATGAGAAATATATCTATGCACAGGGAGAAGAAAACATAGAAGGTGGCCACAGCACTCCTTGTATCAGATAAGTGGTGGATAAATTGCCCAGGGTAGGCTATCAGCAGAAGGTAGTATGAGAAGAACGTTGACATAAGGTTGGAAAAGGTGAAAAGAAAACTGGGAAAAGTGGCAGAAGGACGACCTTGTCACATGACACTGTCTTTGCATCAGCATGGTTTAGTAGTTCAGCAAGTCTCTTTCAGTTATTTCATGCCAAAAAGTGGCATCCATCCAAATTCCTTGCATGCTATTGATACATTCTGGTAGGTGCAGCTTTGCTACTTGTTGGCTTCCTTTAAAGGAACATTGAATGCTTAATAAGTACTTCTGACCTAGTAAAATGTGACTGGACTTTGCAAGTACAGCCCCACTGTAACACATCTTGGGAAGCAGGTGGAGAGGACAAATCACATCCATACACTTGCAGAGTGATTTTTATTTTCATATTTTTAAGACCGCTTCTGGCACAGGTTCTCTATTTTTTTTTTTTATTTTATTATTCATGACCCCTCAGTGAATTGGAAAAGAGATGTCTTGGTAGATGAGACTGTCTTTTCTGACTGTCATTCTGGCCCCTTTCTCTTTTTGGAGGGACATAGGCTTAGCTACTGCCTCCTTAATTTCTCTTCTCTTCTTCTGTAGCTCACCTCATTGCCATCTTCTTTGTTAAGCTTCATTTTCTCATTGCATGACCTGATGACATGTAGAGAGAATGCATGGAGCTACTTAAATATAAGTACTCTGTTGTTAAAATTTTTGTTTCCTGATGGGGAAAGAAGAGTGGTTACTGCTCTGAGTCCTAGGCAGAAGAGAGTCTTGACCTGAGCTTTCAGAGATTGAATTATTATTTATTACCATTATTATTTATTGTTGTTGTTAAGAAGAAACATGTTTAAAAACCCTACTCTTCTCTGATTTATTCTATGAGCAATAACTGAGACTTTCTCTGCTCTGCTAAATGCATGAAGTTAAAGTAGTTGCACAAACTCACTCATGTTTTTTAGTGGTCAGTGAGACTGTATATTACCAGTGTATCACACAGGTTTTTTTGACCCTTTCAGGGCTTGGCAAACCACCCTGGAATATGTGGCGCTTGCTTAACCCAGATTGTTGTGGTGAATTACTATGCCCTAGGGGAAGCACAAATATGACTCTAAAGACATATGGAGCACATACAAGGTCGCAGTGAAGTGTTGAGAAGCATAAAGGAGTAGTGACCTGAGAAGACCAGGTTGTACATATTAGGGGAAAGGCTGTGAGGGACAGAACTAAGGAAGAATGTGGAGGAGGATTACAAGCTAATCAGAATTGTCATGTTCCTTTCTCGTTTGGTGTCAGGCAGAAATGAAAGGTTGGGGAGAAGCCATATATGTTTTTTTTTCTATGAGGAGAGAGGGGGTGATAAGACCTGGAAGGCGACAGGAGAAGTAGGGAAGAGCACCTTCTTGGATTGGAGGTAGAGCTCCAGAGAGCAGAGGGCAGCCTGGCAGCTGCACTGCATGAAAGTCAGCTGTCTAGGGGACTGAGGTGAATGGGAGTTTCTGTCAGTGTTGGCACTGTTGTATTTTGAATGACTCCTGAGAGTTGACCCTTTCTCAGCCTCTAAGAATGAGAAGATTAGATTTGTAGTTAAGCTAGTGGCTCTCAGCACATGGAAGCAGCCCTCTAAAGGCATCTGATTGTCATGAGATAAATTCCCTTCCCAAGTTTTCATTATGATATATTGTCCTAACATACTTGTTTCACCTGTAGCTAGGATGTTTCACTTATCTGTTGGCTCTGTTTAAGATATTCAGAGCGTTGAGGATTATGTGCCTCATCCTGTGTTGTCAAAATGACTTGAAAATAGAAAGCAAAATACTCCTCATACTGATTGCTGGGATCTGTTTTGATATAGAAGGACTTTACATCATGTCTATGTGCCTTGAATAAAACAAGCATGTACTACGTATGCTGCAGATATCACACTTCTAATTCAATCCTGAACTATTCTGCTAAACCTCTGAGTTGTAAGATGCCAAAAGAGGAACAGATTAATTTTGGAAGTGAAAATGTGACTAAAAATTGCTTCCATAGCCACCCACACAAACATTCAGGCCTTGTCTGAGTGGTACCAGCTCCAGCTGTGTTGAAGGAAGTCAGCTTGGCTGCTGCTCGCTTGTGGACCAGAGCTCTGGATGGGAGTCAGATAATACAGAAGACAAGAGGAAGAGGTCGTTGTCTCTGAAGAAGAATAGCTGGTCAGTTTTCTAGTACAGGAATTAGCTGTAGAGGTGAGCTATAATTTTGTGTGTGGATTGACACTTCAAATTTTAATTAGTAATCAGGTAAAGAGGATGAGTGGAAAGGTGACAGAATTTTTGAATGATGCAAAATTAAGTTAATCCAGGGTAGGGATTGAGGGAATCTTAATGCTGATGGCCCTAGCAGAGTGATAGTGATTGAAAATCAGTACTGATGGATGCAAAACTATGTGAATTATTGGCAAATCGCACATTCTTTTTCATGGGAGAATTTTACCAATACGCATTTGTATGTTGCAAAATGTCCAACAACATCAATACCTGTTGTTCATGGGGTACAAGTTACAAAGAATATATGCTCCATAGTAGATGCTGATAAGACTTGTGCCAAGTGACAGATATCCCAGTAATGAACTTCATTATGTTAGAATTTTCCCCTCTCCTTTCCTATCCTACAGTATTGGAGGAAAGTGAAATTGACACTCTTCACTGCAGAGATGGCCTCATTGTACTGGTGTGTGAAATGATCTGTCTTAGTCCATTTTGTGCATTTGTAAAATATATAAGCACTCTTGAATCCTTTAGGGGGAAGGACATTCTTGAAAGGCAAGGTAAAGCACTGTTATAGTCTACCAGAATGTAGCAAAAATTATCATGCCTAAAAATTTTCAATAGTAATAATGTTGCCATTGCTATTTTTAAATACCAAATTGAAATATTAAGAGTGCGTGTAGTTTTTAAGATTTAACAAGGCCACATATTTCTGTCCAGAACATGTAAAGCTGATCGTTCCTTCCAACAAAAACTATTAAAAGCCTTCACACTTTTAAGTACATAGTGAATTATATGGCTGTATAAGTACTGGTGAAACATTTTACTCTTTTATTCAGTTTCTACAGTCGATAGTTGACATAACATTTGTTTCCCTTTGTTGATTTTTTTTTTAAACAACCTAATGCAGAGTGCCTAAATGTTGCACTTAATTTATTTTTCTGCTTGAATGATGAATGCCAATTTGTCTTGAGGCAACAATTTCACTGTACTGTCAGCTACTATTCCTCTCTGAGCAACAAATGCAGAATATTTTTGAAAGAAAATATGCAGTAACATTAAGAAAAACTAACATTCTTACAAGAAAAGTTTTAAAATAAAACTTAAAAGTCTCAAATTTCTGTAATATCTTCTATATCTATTTGAAAAAAATTACGATCAGTCTTTACATTTTATGAATAAGATTTTTTTAGATTGTTCTTTGAGAATAGAGAGTGTGTCTTGTGTAGCATTGTTCTCAGTCTTCAATACTAAAGTAAACCAAATAAATGTGTATACCCTGCAATGATTCCTGTGCAGTCGTGCTCAATCTAGTTCAATGCAATGGGGTTAGGTACCAGTGGCACTGAAGATCAGGTTCTGGGAGGGGTTCAGGCAGTTACCCATGCTGAGCAGGGTTGAATGTGACCCTTCTCTTCTGCCCCTTGTAGACCTGTAGTTGCACCCAGGGTACCAGATTATCTCGTGCGTCCTACCCGAAAAGCACATTGCTGCGGCTGTGTTGCTGTTAGTAATGCAGCTAACTACTGCTTGCATGTCTACCTGCCCTGCAGTCATCCTGCTCAACTGCAGTATAGACGAGGGTTAGCCTTGTTTGTTGGAGTCTAATGAACTTCTGTGTAGTTCAGCAAGTGCAAGAAACAAGTGTCATTGTGACTGGATGTCAACTCTATCAACTGCCAAACAAAATTCACATCAAGTCTGATTGCCTGTGTCTGTGCAAGGAATTCAAATGCTGTGTGGTTGCGAAGACCGCACAGCATGGCATGGTCTGTGGACAGGGCTAGAGCAGAGCAGCTTCAGCTGCCCTTCCATAGTCCTGCTGCTTTCAGGTACTGCTGGACTGTAAAAGGAGATGTTCATAATTTGCATCGGGGTACCCATACGTCAAGGTCCAAGTTACCATGCCTGCTCCAAAACCAACCATTGCAGACCTGCTAGACTTCCTGCTGTTCCGCTTCATCAATGCCCTTGATAAGAAGGTTAGGCTGTATTGTTGTGTTTTTTTCTTTGTTGCCTGTAAAGGTGCCCAACTGGTAGACTTAGAGAATAAAATCTTCCTTCAATCACGAAGCAGATACTTGCCTTTGAAATGGCAGTGCAGGTCTCAGTCTTGACCTGCAAAGAGATGAAGGAATACCAAAGACTAATGTTTTCAGTTCATACTCAGATGAGACTGCCGTGCAAGATACTAAGTGCATCTGGCAATGATGTCATATTACAGACAATCTGCCCTCCCTGAGATAAACTGGAATTTCCGCATGTAATTTTGCGGCTGACAGAACATCTCTAGGATATTCTGGAGGTTTTAAATTTGCACTTGTTTTTGATTTGAAACAAAAGACTTTTCTTCCTATGGAAAGATTAAGAATATTCCTTTCATAAAACTATTATTTTGGAGCAATAAAATACTATATTTTTAATAACTTGAAATGTATCTCTATAAGGTTGAATGCTTCAAATTAATAATACTAGAATAAGGATTAGTAGAACTTTCAAAAAAACTGTATTTTCTGAGGAGGAAAATAGAAGCACTTCTTTTGGTTTCTTGGGGGTGTTTTTGCCAACACTGTTATCTTAGAAAACCCCTCAGCAGTTAGTGGTGTTTAGCAGGAACAGTATCGTGATGCTGAGTAGAGAGGGAAGTCTGGACTGATACTAAAGCAGCAACTATTCCTGGCCATTGCTCATCTGAGGCAGATTCAAACTGACAAAATAAAGATGAAATGCCGTGGGCTGTCCTATCACCTGGTATTGTCCACTGAATGACAGGCTGAGTAAGAGTACTGGTTTTCCTTGCTATTCCTAGTCACTTCTGTTCCGACGATGCTCTGCTTAGTCCTGGTGACACCAGTTCCTCTAACTTAGGAAGATGCTCATTTCTTTTAAAATAGATTCTGTACTGACTGGGTTAAACCAAATATGAACACAGTGTGCTCAGTATTTCTCTATATTGTACATGGCCTTATGGTTCGTATTTTTTAATAAACTCAAATGTTTGCTGCAGATTCAATACTCCATTTTCACAGAGCTTGTTGACACAGAACCCCTTCTTTCAGGCAACTTTCATATCCTGTAATCAGGTAGAAATCCTATCTCTATGGTTGCAACAAAGGCCTCGGGTAACATGCAGCAATGGAACATCAAATATAACTGATAATCTTATTTAAATGAAAACAGATCTCCCAGTGAAGGACACTGTCTGTAGTAGAGGTATTTGTACCAGCTTTGATACAAGTATTACTGTATAAAATAGTCCTGAAAAGAGTTCATATATTTTATTGCTAAATACTTCCAGTCATTTGAAAGCTTTTTTCTTGATGTCAGTTGATCTTGCCACTTAGCCAATTTCAGGATTGCTCAAGACAGTTTTTTCCTGGATCAGCTTTGACACCATGTGCAAGCAATTCTTTAAAGTAACAATACTAAATAAACAGCGTGGGGTTTGGTCATTCTTTCAGGCTCAGGTCTATCTGCATCTCCTTTCTAATCACATCAAAAGGCCCTTCTGGATGCCTTGCTTTATAATGTTGCGAACAGTAAGCTTCATATCCAAGAAGTGAATAGGAACTTCACATCAGGGATGTAGATGGCATTGCATTTGGTAGAGCTGGCTGACTGCAGTGCACAGTGATTTGTGAACAAAGCCACCAGATCATTCTTTTGTTTCCTGCGAGTATTCAGCACTATTCTGATGCTTGTGGAAGCCCTTAGAAATCCCTTACAATTCATAAGCAGGAAAGCCATCATCATACTTCTTTTTACTTGCTTTCTGTATTTGACCTTACTAACTGTTGATTTGCTCCTTTTCTTAGTAAAAACAGCTGCAGAATCTGACTTCAAATTCCCAGGATTCTGTGTTTGCCAGCAGGGAGCTACCATCAATACAAGAGGAAAAATCTGTGTTTCTCTTGTCAGCTTGCTTCAGGCTCAGTAGTAAGGCTTCACTGCTACAAGGACCAGTCTTCTCATTGTGTGTTTGTGCACCGGGTAGTAGTGGGGTCCCCATCAAGGGCTGGAGCTCTTAGATGTTATTGTAACAGAAATAATGTGAGAAATAATAGCTGTGCTGGCAGGGAACCAAACAGGAGCTTGATAGGGAGTCTTTCCTCATCCCAGGTCCCTTTTTAAAGGTGTGGGTAAGCTAGCTGTGCAAATTAGCTTGTCCAGCTTCTGGTCCAGAGGGGGCAAAATTGATTTATCTAGATTTTTGCCTACTGATGTTAATCACTGTGCAACAGGATATTTCCTGTGGCTGTCACAAACGCTGAGAAAGGCTGCTATATGTGTGGTAAAGTTGCATTTGGAAGAGAATTCAGAATGAAATTATGTTGTAAGGGCTTTACAAATCTGTACTGATGATGCAGAGTGTGTTACTGTAATGAGAATGCCCTCCTAGGTGAATTATTTGTTATTTTATGTAGAAAAGGTTGTCTAACTTAGAGAGGGGAAAAAAGGGTTATTGCACATTTGAGGAAAAAACATGAATGGAAAAATATTCCATCAAGACGTATATGCCAGAAGCAGTATCTGTTTAAAGGTAGGGTGAATTGATCCTGCAGACTTCATAGATGCATTGAGATTTTCTATCCTGGCACAAGGCAAGGGTGCTTGAAGACTTCTCAAGCAAATGGTCTGCTATTGCCTACTTTCTTCTTGAGTAGATAGCTAGAAGACTGGCTTTTCATGCCTTTACATACTTAGTGACATGGTGAAAGACCTTGAAGTGTTGAGATTTCCATGCACAAAGAGAAAACCAAAATCTTTCTGCCTTGGAGTGAAACTTACTGTCACTCAATTTACTGGAAATAGAAGTGTCTAAAAACAATTGACCAACTTCCCTTTGTAGTTCTGAGCTTTGGCTGTTTGCCTGGTGGGCTAAGAAGTAGCTCAGAGTTGAAAAGATTCAGATGAGACTGATTCAGCCACAGCTCCTAAGGCCTTGGCACTTCTTGGCCTGTGAGAAACTGAACTGGAAAGAAGTCAAGGTTTGAAGAGTCAACAAAGTTGACTCTGCTCCTCAAAACTTTTCTGTCTTGACAAACCTTCATTTTTCAAAAGAAGAATGTTCTGTTGGAAAATTCACAAGTATGCTTTGAGGAAGAAGAGAAAGGAAAAGAGGTTTACTCTTCAACTTCTGCCTTCAAAAGCAACAGGCAAGAAAGATGTTCTCATTGTGTGAGCAGGGACTGAGTCATGGGGAATTGGATTAAGAAAATTATTAAAAAGGGAGCGGTGAAGGTTGTCAGTGTGGTGTACTCTACAGATGTGATTTGTCTGTTACATGTTGGCTGCTTATTTCTGGGTTAAGATGGAAAGCTCTCTGGAGTAGAGGCTTCTTTCCTTCTGTGAACATTCAGCCCCTAGTGCAGAGGAGTGCAGTGCTGGTGGGAGGCTCTGGGCTTTGCTGGAGCGCACTGTACTGCAGCCAGGCTTTGCCAGTGCCCCCAAACCCCCTCCCAAAACATGAAGGAGACTGCGCTGGTCATAGTCCTAGTGGAAGTGGGTTTAGGATGCAAATTCTACTAGTTACAATCCTGGTAGTGATGGTAGCTTTATTTGCTGAATGCAAATTTGTGCGTTACAGTTGGGGCTAAGGATTTTTAAAAACTGTTAACGGTTTCCTTTAATCAACTGACTCGTTAAGAGACCTAGTGATTTAATAGATACCGTTATAACTCACACAAGGTAATACACAGGGCTCTGACTAAATCCAGCAAGTTGCTGTTGCTGTTGACAAGCTGTTGCAAACAGAAAGGACCTGCAACCATCATCTGGTCCAACTCCTGGATCAGAGCAGGCCAGTTCCACCAAAGTAAAAAAAAAAAAACAGCGATTTCATGAGGCAACTTTCTAGATAAGGTGCATATTCATAATTTTCAACACATGGTGAGGCTCAAATTGAATGTGAAATTTACCAAACTTTCATTCATGTTCATAGAGTGAACATCTGCAATGTGTACATTTAATTTTCTGTGATACTAACTGCAGAATTTATACGCTTATAAATACAAAATTACCAATGAAATTGAAGCCGGCAATAAAGAGTGTGATGCTCAAGAAAATACTACCACTGCCAAATACTTAATTAACATATTGTGAAAGTGTTTTGTGATACACGAGAAATGCTCCATCTGTTGCATGATTCTGCAAATCTTACAGTTACCTTTCTTTTCTGCTTCAGCTTAGATTTTAAGGTAATACAGCTGCATTGTAACAAAGAGTATAAACTACGCACGGAGTTAAACTTAATCTGTAAAAGCATATGGTTAATACGGGGTTCAGGCATAGTGGGTGTGAAAGAGAAGTGAATTTCAGCCAGCGTGTGTTCATCAAGTGTTTTCATTGCCAGCTATTTGAAATTCATTTTTTGCCATTTGGAAATGTTAACATTATAATTCTTATGTTTTTCCAGACACTAAGAGCAAACAGATACCTTCTATGTAAATCAGGTTTATTTGGTTAAGAGAACAACAAACCAAACAAATAAAGTCCCCTTGAAAGAATGCCCCAGTGTGGTTTTCTTCTAAGTCTGCACTGTGGCTTGCTCTGCTCCACAAAGTAAGATTGTCTGGAACTGTGCAGGTGCAGTGCCCAGGAAAATGAGTCTTCCCACTGCCGCTGCTGCCTGCGCCATTGTGCCCTGGAGAAGGACAGGCACAACCGGAGTGGGTGAGGACCAATGGCAGTTTGCTGGCTTGGTGGGAGGACCAAGCACAGGATGCAGTGCCTGCATTTTGGCTTTGGAACACAGAGCCAGCTTTCTCTTACAGTAAAAACGGCTTTTAATATGCTCTTCATATCTCATTTTTAAGATTACTTGCTGCAAAACAAACAAGTGTGGTGTAGCAGAGCTGGAGTTCTACCTTCGCACAACAAAACGTCATTAGTTTTCGTATTTCAACTGAAAAAATGCAATGCATATAATTTCCCATATCACACATCAAATTCGTACTTTGATTTTCTAAATACTGTTTATATTGAAGCTTTCTCTGTAAAGAACATCATCGAATTGTAATTATTATGCATAATTTTTGACAAAAATTGCTGGGCTTTCTGCTTTGTTTTTAAATCACAGTTTCTTGAACTTAAAAATGCGGCCACTAGGGGCTTTTTGTCTCTTGAAGATGAGCAATATGATGCATTTCCCAGCGCTGGCAGTATTTTCTGAGATATGGGTCAGTCCAAAGGTGCAGCTGAGACAAACGGGAGAGGACAACAGTGGGTGGGTGGGAGCTGCAGTTGCCATGGGGACGGGAGCCCCTCACAGGATGCTTGGGGGATGTAAACAAGTCACTTGTTGGAGTAGGAAGGCGGGTTTGGAGGAGCTGCTCCACAAACTGAGCCAGCTACGCTGGTGTCATACAGCTCTGTCTGAAAAATTAAGATCCACTTACCTTCTTTTCCAATAAAAAAGATGAAATTTTTCAGTGTCCCATCAGCAATTTAGCCGAAAGCAGAAATGCAGGGTGAATGGGAGCGTCTGACCTCAGTGTGTCCTGTAGTGGGACTTGGAGTATTCCTCCTCCTGTTTATCAAATCTCCATTCACTGAAACACCAGTTTGTTTTTAAAAAAAAAAAAACAACAAAACACAAAGAAACAAAAAACACCTGAAAAAATGAGTCAAAATAGAAATGACACTGAAAGCAAAGAGGTCTATGGAAAAAGCTCACTGACTTATGTCTATTTGGATTTATTTTTAGATTGGTAAAGTATTTCTTGTCTTTCTGCCTTGTGTCAATGTCAGCAAACCTCCATGAGATGCCCCAGCTCTAGTTCCTGTTAGTTATTAGCATTGAGATAGGAGCATTAGGAAGAATTTGCGTTGTAATGCTGTGTTGTGTGATGCTGTCATCTGAGAAATCCAAGGGAATCGGAGATCCTGCAAATACATCTCCTGTTAGTCTTAGAAAACTATTTTCGTGTGCCAGGGAGATTAATGCTAATACTTGTGCAATGAGGAAACTAGATCTCTGAGACCACACTTTAAGCTTCTAAGGTGTCTGCAGGTTCTTATTATGTCTTCACTTATTATGTCAACGCCCCCAGAATTGTCTTCGCGCTAGACAGCACTATGTTGCTTATTGCATACATGTTCTATATTTATAGACATTTCCTAAGGTGGATTAGTAGTTACTGTGAGCAGATATTAAAATATGGTAACTTCTCAGTTCTGACAAATGCAATGTCTGTGGGCTGACAGCATCTGCAGCCCCTATACAGTGGTGATAGGTTCTTGAGAAATCCAGAGAGACAGAGTGAGATGAAAGAGTGTGTTTTGACTTAGCTCTAGTTCAAAAACCAAAATGGCACACCAAGCCTACGTCCTACAGTGGCAAAGTCTGTGATCTTTCTCCCTGAGAAACAAATCAAAGTCATGCTGTAGGCATAGGGGAAGGCAGAACCTCCTCCCCATGCTAGCACAAGTGTGGGATGTTGCTAGCATAGCATGCAGGATGTCCTGAGTTTAAATAATAAATTGGTTTGAGTACCAAGGACTTCACCAGGTCTGCATTGAAGTAATAAGAAAGCTAGAGAGGGTCTTGGAGGTAATGAAGTTGTGCTCCCATTTATTGAAGGCTCCAGTCACTGCTTTCGAGGAACTCAGCAAACTCTGAATACTGTGGAATTTGGATCTGCTGTGCCTGTAGAGAGGCTGTTCCTCATAGAATGTCATTCCTCTGGTTAAAAACCTTCTGATGACATCCAATTTTCAGTTTATTCAGGGAAAGCTCACACTGCTTTATTCTTGTGCCAGCATCTTCTATTTTCACACAAAGAGATCTTTCCCCTTCCTGGCATTTATCCCTGTGATGTATTTTTAGACACTAATGGGCTTCTATCCATTCTCAGCTTTCATTTGTTAGCAGAAGCAAGTCAAGCTTCATCAGTCTCCTTCATTTGAGCAAAATGATAGGCAGTATTGTAGTCAAAGCTGTTCAACGTTGTGTATTCTTCCCCCAAGCATTACCTGCGTGCTTTTAATGAAGTAGATGATGATGTCTCTTTGTTACTTTCACAGGTGTCACTGTGGCAGCTTGTTGTCATGTTACATTCAGATTGTATACTCATATTCCTCTCAGTCACTTCCACCCTGATCAGCTCCTATTTTATATCCCAAGGTTTTTTTTATTAGGCCATTATGACCTGATGTTTTATGATAACTGAATCTCATTCTATTTCTATTACTCTAATTCTTTCTGTCTAACCTTCCAATCTTCTTCTGTTGCTGATGTAGCCTAAATTTGTGTCACTAGCAAGTTTCATTAGTATGCTCTTTGTGGTAAGGTCATTGAAAATACTCCATAAAATTTCAGCATAGCTCATTGTCATCTCTTATTTATCCATTTCCCTTGCTGTCTTACAATTAGTATTTCAGCTCTCACCTTTATCTCAGCTAATGAACTCTCGTATGGTGCTCTACTGAACTCCAGATAGTCTAGTTCTTTGATTAGAAAATCAGTTATCTTAGGAAAGAAACCTAACTGAAGCCAAACTACTCTGATGTGACTTGTCATTTCTTGTCCAATCCACTCAGAATTTGGGGCTGGAAATAACTCAATTCTGCCTGTTTTGTTTTCTCAATGCAATATGTTCATTTGAGTTTTATTTCCATACAACTCCTGGTCATTTCCGTACCCCAGTTGCTTAGCCAATCTGCTTTGACTCCTATATTCTCTTCCATTTGGTCCAAGCTCTATTTTCTTTTCTTTTTGTAATGTGTAGTAGATGTTTTTTGAATTAGCTAAATACCAAACTCTTTTTTGTGGCAAATACTGTGGTAGAGTATAGTTGACACATTGGTTTATATAGTCCTGGATGATGCCTTTTCCTAGTCCTTATCGTGTGTGGTTGTAGATTACAGCTGGAGCAGTATAAACTCCATGTCTCAGCCATATGTGAGCAGATGATGATGATAACAGGTCTGCAAAAAGCAGTTGTGCACCATCAAAGAGTACAGAGTTTTTAATTTTCAGATCAAGATCAAAGTCAAAGGTTCAGCCACAGTCAAATACCCTGTTAGAGGGGTGAAGACCAGATACGCCATTTGCTGTGATTTATGGCACATAAGATGGCAGGCAGGGTAGCATCCAGCCATCTCCCCCTTCAGCCTTGCTGATCGTGGTCCTCTTCCCTATTATGGCTTTGGGTCCATAGTAGGAGGCTTCAGTCACCGTAGTCCTCAGCATAAACAGCGGACAGTCTCAGTGGACAATCAAGGCAATATTTAAAAGAAGAAAAAAAACCATGGAATTTCTTCCTTTTTCTCCTTAAAAAATAGTGGTTGTAATAATAAAAAAAAGCAGGGGAGGGATTATGGAAATAGCCCTACTAAATTTAAATTTATCTGCTAACAGTGAGACTTCAGGGAGTTACAAAAGAGTCAGGCATTCAGTGTGTTAAAGGTAATAAACTGGCGCGTGCCTGGTCCCTCTTAAATGTGTCTGCTAGAAGAGATGAACATCGTCTCTACTAGACCTGGCCGATGAGCTCTAGAGTGAGCCCTCAGTGCAGCAGAGAATACCCAGTCCTGGAGTGCCTGTGCAGTTTGGTTGGTTGCTACACCTTCCAGAATCTTCTTGAATGTGCCAACAGCTTTTTGAGTCTGTTTTCCTCACCTTTAATTTTTACCTTTTTAGAAGGAAGAAGGAGGGAAGGTGTTCGGTGCTGCAGTTGTGATGTGCCTTGAGACCCTCTGTAAAAAGCAGTGGAAAATTAAAAGAAGGGGATTGATATGGACTACATCACAGCCTTCAATTCATCATCATGTCCACAGCAAGTTTTACAGCATTACTAAAGTAAGGGAGGATTTCAATGAGTCCCTCACAAACAGAAATTTGTACGGAATAACTCTAATGATTTTGGAGAAGTCTGTTTCACCTGGAATGAATTTGACCCGATGACTTTGAATCTCTAAAATATTAAATGCAAATTTCTCATCTATCTATTAGATTTTATCTACAATGTTTATTATAGACTGTCTTCGATACATTACTATTGGCTCAAAAAAGCCAATAGAACAAAAAATTTCAGTTATTGTTAAAGAACAACCATTTATATTCTTACCTTAACTGTCATCACAGTTTCGGTTTAAAATTCCTTTTTCATTGACTTATTATTTGGCTGTAAAATGTTCCAGACTGAAGCTTGTCATAAGGACTCAGCTAGGGCCTGCATTTATTCAATTAATCAGGGTTTGGGTTTTTTTTGATTCCAGAACTGCCATATAATACAAAAAAAATGTATTTTAAAGGAGCTTTTTTGTCTCTAATATGAATTAATGCCACTAGCTATCTAAAACGTCAGATGCATTTTCACTACTAAGTTTTACTGCATGGTGCATTATTGAATTTTCAGGACATTACATGCATATTACATGCAATACATATATTACACATATTACATGACGTATTACATGCCTTGCCACTCTGTCACAAAGCATGGGACCAAAATATTCTGGGCCCACTTCTGTATGTGTTAAGGTAACTTTGCTTAAGTGTTGTGATGAAAAGCTGTTGTGAAGCTGACAGTCATGGGAAGATAATTCTTGCTGCTGGAGAGTCTTCAGATGGCAGGGACATCAAGGAAGCTTGCATGCTGACTTCATAGCTTTAACACTGTGGCTGGGCTCAGAGTTTGTGCTGCTAACCTTGCATTTGTGTAAATATTTGCAGCCACAAGCCAGTGTCTGCCACTGAGTATAGCTGCTCCATTGCTGAGAAGTGGCTTAAAACCTGTCAGTGTGCAAAAGCAGATGAAAATTGTTCTTCACTTACCTTCTTTCTTTCCATCTTTTCCAGGTTTCTTTTCATACTTTGCAACAGGAACAGAAGATTAGAAACAATATCTGGAATGCAGAAAATTGCTTGCAAATCCAAAGTACTGGATCATAGACTTGTAAGTTTAAAAACAAAACAAAAAACCCCAACAAAACAATAAAACCTTATTCCTGACGAAATAACTCTTAGCACATACTTATTCTAAGCATAATGTGAACCATATATGCTTGTCGTGGAAGGCCAGTCAGGAACCCCAGCTCAGGGTCTGACAATCTATTGCAGCAGTGCATGCACAGGCTCTTGTGGTATATGTGATGAGCAGTATTTGAGCTGCTTACGAAGCAAACACAGCACAGGAGCAGCGGCTGGTCTCCCCTTTTTTGTCCTTGGGTTAGTGCGGTATTAGCGCAAAGGAGGTGTTGGTTTTGTCTGTATCTGTAGAGATAATTATAAATCTAAACTATGTATGTTAATGCTTCACATCTTTAAGTAGTTGTTTATGAATATGGATTAGTTCAGCCAGAGAATATTAACAATGACAAATATCTTGTGTTCTTCAGCATCATTTATTAACAGGTATTCCAAAATTCATTGAGGTATGATTTACACAAACTCTGTGATATGCACAGAAGTCATTCTAACAGATTGCAGGCAAAACAAAGCAGCAAATTAAGTGTAGTGACTAATGTATTCAAGTATAGTAACAAGGTCGTCTGAAAGTAACAGACTTTAGGGAGAAGAGTTGCCCACATGAGAATTCAGCATCTCTGGACTACCCTCTTTTTGTAGCAAGTTAACATAATAGTAACACTCTGAGGCTTTAATGGCAACAAATGGTCCAACAATGTTGATTTCCAATCCTGTGGAATCATTGCTTTCCAACTACAGTAACCTACACCTGGTACTCGGGTATGAACTTGGCCTTGCCACTCTGCCAGATTTTGGTCAGCTTTGTATGACTGTGGTCTTTGGAGGGTACGCCATGTGTGCTGACCTGCATGACCAAATTTAACATAGTCAGTACAATTGACCTGCAAGAGGTGTGCAACAGAGCGTAGTCCATCCCTCTAAAAAGAGTCACCCATTGCTTTACCAGTATAACTTTCCCCTTGTACTTCTCTTAGAGGCCTTCCACTCAAGTACAGACCCACTTCTCTTATGAGTTCTGACAAGATCACAGCTGGAGATAGTATTGCTGCAGACATTATGCCTTTTCATGCACTCTGGGTACTGTTTCAGGATGAGACAGAATGATTACAAATTTTGACATACTGAGGGAAAAATGAGGAAGTCACATGGACTGCAATTTAAAAATACAAAATAATTAAAAATGAGGAAGTCATGTAGATTGCAATTTAAACATACAAAATAATAAAAAATAATAATAGCAGTGAGTGTAAAATATTTTTTGGCCACCAACACCTTGAGCCTTTGAAACTGTTTTGTTAAATATAGTAATTGTGAGAAGTGTCAGAACTGATTGGTATTTTGGCCAAGCTTCTTGATCTGAGAGCTATCAAAAGTGTCTTCTCCCACTGATTCATACATTCCTGAACAGGAGATGTGTAAAGGTCAGGAGATGGACTGTGTTTGTTATAGTAATGAACTCTATCCTTAGTATTTTTCATTAATACCTCTCAAGTACAATTGCATGCTTAAATGGAAATAAAGAGTATGTCAGGATAAAGGGACGTGTAAAGAGGTATAGAGAACAATTAAATGGAGCTGAAGAATGCATTGCATTGTTCCAGGATCATGGTTGATTTGTATGGTTATCGGGTTGAGTAAGAGAGACAGTGTTGATCTCAAAAAGAGGAAGAAAAGGAAACATGAGGCAAAGATATGTAAAGGGCCTGGATACAAGTCAGGTTGGGTTTGCCTATCGTTTGTCATATTTGCATAGACCTAATAAGCCATTCCAAGACACTCTGGATGAAAGTAAATAAAAATCCATTTGGTACTGGACTGCACAGACATTCTGGCTCTGGCCTCAGGACTTAGCTCGGGATTTTCTAAAGTACATTCTATTTCTTTAGTGTGGGCATTCCTTAAAATGATTTCTTGGCTAGCTCTTTCCTTAGCTGTGAGCAGCAAGGGGTTAGGGGGAAGGAGACTTAGCCATGTTGTGTCACATGGGGCATATAGTGGTTACTGTGGTATTATATGAGACATGGAAGTTTGAGAGAGTGAGGGTTACAACTAGGGAAGACTAAGTAGGTAATTTTGCTTTACATTCAGAAGAAAAAATTTTCTTAAGGTATGTTCACATTTTAAGATTCAAATGGGAAGTGTGATTACTGCACATGAAGTATAACGTAATCTGTAGATTTGGGACTAGGATACTCTGAGGTGGTATATTACAAGTTTCTGTGTAAGAGCAAATGAGGTCATAAGTTAGAGGCAACTGGCAGAATTCAGCTAATTAGTATTTAAGATTGTATAGGAGATGGTTTGTGCTACTAAAAGGCATCAGGCTACCTTGTGTTTAGTACAGATTGTGTATTTAATTGCAATCCAGGATTTTGACCCAGTAGTTTCTCCTTGGTGCTGTTACAGATTTCTCTATATTGCTGTAACTTCAGCTGATGTTGTTCTTTTTCTCATATTCTACTCAGTAATACTGTCACAAGGAGAAGGTGGCTTGCAAGAATTTGCTCTCCAGTTCTGAGCACAACCTGTGATAAGCACAGACAGCCCATGCTTCTGTTTCTGGTAAATGTTAATGTGAAGTTGCATAGAGGGGAGATTCATTTCCTAAGAGATATTCAAAATGTCTTGTCCTCTCTGTTTCTTGTTAGGAAATACTGAAGGTGAAATTCTTTGCTCCAGAGAAATGCTTTAAAAGATCCTACTATATAGGAAATGGAAGTTTCTGCCAAATTCTGAATGTTTCCAAATGCCTGGGTACTCCTTCCTCAATCTGTTCCCTGGTGTCAGGTCCGTGATTCAGTGCTTTTCTGACCAATTCTTGCTTGTTTTTTTTACATTCCTTCCATTCTGATCATTGATGTTTGGGCTCCCTGTTTTGCAGGGAGATGCAGCCTTCTTTTGTGCTCTGTGGGAATTGTTGACCAGTATGCAAGGAATATAGCAATGGAGCTAGTGATTTTTTTCAGAAGTCTTTTTAATACTGTCACTACTGTCTCTACTTTGCTGTTGCTCTGAGGATAACATAAACTGAAGTACTGGAAAAACACTTGGAATGCTTTAGAGGAAAATCAAGGCCTTTTACCTGACATGAGAAATTTAGAAACTGTCTTCCAATTATAGACATTAGAGAGCTCGTGATAATTCTGTAAGTAAAGCCAAGTCAATATATCTGGAAAAGTAATCAGCTACAATAGCATACATGTCCTTTCCAGAGAAACAAATGTATGCTAGCTGCGGCCAAGAACTGTAAGGTACCTTTGTGGAAAATAATTTTCTAAAGTCTTGGGGGGTTTATCCCTTGTGACATCTCTGTAGCTCTTTACTGAAGTTCTAGATAGAGCATTTGTTTGTGCAAGTGGGTTTTCATTATATGTGTCCAAAGGCAAAAATAAAATCATATCAGTGGTAGTCAAAATATTTGAGTTATAAATGGAAGGTTACTTGTTACCTGCGACTTAGTAATGCCACTGGGATCACGTGCTCTGTGTATTGAGTAAAAGCCAAGTCAAATATTCACTGGCATGTTTGCAGGTCCAAGTCATTGCTAGAGCTGCTTCTTCCACTTGAGTTTGTTCCTGATCCATTTGTGTGAGGTATATTGGCATGAATACTGGCTGGTCTTGTGTGAGCGCTGTTCCTATAAAGTCAGAACATGCATCAACTACCGGTCCTCCAGTTGGTTAGTAACTGAATTGAGTCAGAACTGGCAAAAACACCAGCTTTGGTTTAATTTTGTCAAATTTTCTTGAGTCTCCTCCAGATCCACTTTTAAAAGTGTCTTTAGTGATTTCAATAATTGAGCCAACCTTGGTAAAAGAATTTCCCCCAGACTAATTGTCCTGTGTCTGAATAGTGGAATTTTTGGTAAGTGTTTTATCTGAGACCACTCATTAGCATAAACGAAGTATTGTCTGTCTGTCAAAGGTCACAAAAACCTCAGACTGTACAGGCTGAAGCCTTAAGACTCTTTCAGAAAGCTTTTCAGTGTCAAGCTTGCTGGATTTGTGCACTGAAATGGTAGAGGCACATGTTTTGTTCCAGAAGTCATGATGCTTCAGATCTACCTCTTATCCAGCAAGGCAGGAGCATAAGCAGAGGAAATCCAGGATTGTCTTAAAAAGCCTATGTATGTTATTTTGGAAAGGTTTTGGTACCAAAACTATGCTGAGTGGAAGTTGACTGAATTGCTTCCTTCTCTAAATGACTGAAGAAAAGATAGGGATTTTTCAATTATTTTAAATACTAATTATTTTTTAATCTTTGGAAGGAAAGACCTTATTTTACCATTGCTAATATATCTGAAGAAAAGGGGAAAGATGGAAAAAGCAAAACTGAGATATGAGTGAATTGGTGTCTGACCAGATAAAAAAAAAAATCATAAATCTCAAAACTTACATAGTACTTATCTTACCTCAGTCAAAGTTATTTTTCATTATTAAATTAAAGAATTTAGTATCACCATTACTGTCTTCCTACTGCAGTTACTTCAGTCTTTTGGTTTGGTGGTGGAAGCTAATTCGCCTACAGTCAGTGAATATAAAGAAAAGGAAATCGTGAAACGTGGTTTTCAAGTGAACTGGATGCTTTCCAGGTTTCTTTAATACAGCTGAAGCAAAGACTGTGTAGGACACCACTGAGTCTCTCGACAAGAGAATTCTAATGGAGCCTGAGATTGTGAGGTTTCTGTTCAGCCAGAACAGAGCAACTTTTCAAAGATTGTCAAGGATGAAACTTAATTGGGTGCTGCAAGAAACCAGGAAATAATAATTCAAACTGCTTGACATCTAACTACTAGATTTATCAAGGCATTAAATGCCAGATGTCATGCATGTAATCATAGAGCACTGAGAAAACTTGTATGAAATCTAGACCAAGAAGAAAATCTAGATATTGTAACGTTTTCTGCCTATGTGGTTCTAGAGATCTTGGATGTGAATGATACTGTAGTAAGAGCCAGAAAAGTGAAACAAAAAACCTCAAATGCCCAAATGTTACAAGACAGCCGAAGACCATGCTGGATGTATAAAAAACAGTGAGATCTACTATGAGTTTTCGAAAGCTAACATTCAAACCATGGCAGTCAATATCAGATAAACAAGCAAATAACATTGGTGTTGCAGGAGGATTTAATATACAGAAATACAGAACACTGCTACAATTTTTGCAGAAGCAGACAAAGTTTTATCTCTTGTCATTTTAAACATATGCAAGATTTTCTTATAAAGAAAAAATGACTGAATGAAAAAAGCAAGAATATAGACCAATTTCCCAACATCAAATGGAATTTTCTCGTCTGTGAAAAATGCAACCACCAAAGTCTTTTTCCTTGCTTACTGCTCCAGCTGGTTTCCTCCCACACGTCATCAAATCCTTTTATGGATTTCACTAGCCCAGCGTCTCCTTTTTTAATGATGTCAGACTCCTTTTCTGTGCTAAATAAATACAAATGAATATTAATACATTCTTCTTTTGTTTGACTCTTCTAACTTAGAGCTACAGCAGATGCAAATTTTGTTCACTGTGCTTGTATTCCACTGGAAGGCAAAGGACAATAGTTTTTTTGTAGAGTTTAATAACAGTAATTTAGAAAGACAGATTAGGTAAGGTGAGTTTCTTGGTCTACATGTGCAACAGCTCTATGTCTGCAAACATGATGCTAAACAAAAACTCTTTCCAAAATACGTACAAAATTGATTATTTTACACGTCAAAAGTTAAATCTGCAAGGAATTGTATTGATAGGTGACTGGATGGCGTCTTAGTTCTTTTCCCATACCAGAAGCAAAAAGAAAATCCTTAGACAACACTGTGTAATGCTGTCCCTTAAGGCTTTCTTTTGTCATAGCAATAGGCAAAATGCTTCAATGCATCACAGGCATAGTTTTGCCGTGGTTAAGGCAGAAAAAATCCATCAAACAAGAACCAGTCAATCCCAGTAAGAAAAGCATCTTACTCATTTATTTTCCATGCAGTTGGATGCTGTTGTTTAGTAATTTTTGATTCATTTTATTTGCAAATGAAAGGACCTCCTTGTTCATCTGTGTAGCATTTTTGGTATCACATGGTTTCAAATATGAAGACAGCTTATGTTATTGTCCTTTTGTAACAACAGAAGTGAAATAAAGTTGCTGTACCCTGAGATATTATTTTATCCAGCCTTCCCAGTGGATCTAAAGAACCTGAGGTAGTAGGTCACTGAATGTGCTGGGGAGAAGTGAAGGGCACAGGAGAAACGAGCACGTTGTAACTCAGTCATGGAGAACAGGGTTTGTTAAACTTTGTTTCATTCTTTTTCATATTATGATCAAAGGAGAAAACATTGCTGGACTAAATTGCACTCCGCTTCTCCCCCCAGCCCCATCCTAGAGGACTTACTTGCATGTTTTACTTCCATCTGGTTTGTGCCATGCCAGTTTGGAGTCCTCTGCTTCTGCGCTGTCCTTTTCAGTTCTGCTAGAGAATCTTCTTTTCTGTCTAGTGTAACTAGATACTTCATTCCCATGCTTCGAACTTAATATAGCTGTTCACAATCTGATTTGTTCTTAAAGCACCAATTCATTCTTCAGTGCTTGTCCACCCCAAAGTAATGTATCTGTAGAATATTAACTTGATGATGGAAAAGTTCTGCCCGCAGATGTAGAAAGCTTATGTTAGGATCAGTTCTCAATTATTAACAGCTATGTAACTTGAGAAAGGTTGTACTGAAGACTTTTCCATTTAGTGTAGTTTTAAGTATTAGGTGGCATTTGTCATAAATTTATGCCACAAGTCAGTAGTACAGTTTGTTTGGTTTAAATTAATTTTGCTTTGGTTAGACTTAAATTAATTAGGGACAGCATTAAGCTGTAGATATGCATTAGCTTAGTAAACAGGTCCAGTATTTCAAGATGTTATTTCTTCTTATGTAGAGCTGAATGTTCAGTACACAGTTCTACCGATAGATCAGAGCATGTAAGCACTTATTAATCCACTTTCAGCATGAAGCGCAGAGGCTTAGCTCAGGATCGGCACAGTTCTACTACAAGCTTTTTTGTCTCATGTTACATATTTACTAAAGTTAGGCTGAATGACTGTCTTCACTGAGAATATGAAGACAGCTGAAAGAAAAATTTGATTCATTTCTTTTATTTGCTCTTGAATCCAGCCAGAAGTTCACACTACAGGCTCAAAATAAGAGCTTTTTTAAACAAACAAACAAAAAAACCCAAACAAAAAACCCCACATTTATGGGCTCCACAGAGGGCATATTTGGCAGGTTTGAGATCAATCTTGTTCAGGAAAGCTGTATTATTTTTACGCTATTAGATTAGTTTAAAAGCATCCTGCCAAGAGAGTATGTATCAAGAAGATCATTCAGTTATCCTGATTAAAAACATTTGTAGATGTCACTTGGAACTTGTGTACAAAACCTATTTCTTTTGTTACCATTTCTGTAGTTGGTGTTTTCCTTCTTTTCTCCCTATATGTGCATGTTTGCAGAAAATTAAAGATCTACAACCAGACCATGTTTTCCCAATTGGGTTGGAGTCAGAGCAGAAACCTTGCTTCAGGTCAGCATCCTGTCGTGGTGTGCTAGGGTCAGGTCAGCAGACCCCGGGGGTGTCTGATGGTGCCCTAGCAAGCTCAGTTACCCTTAGCCCTGGACCTGCATTGTTGAGGTTGTTGCTGCATAGTCTCTCCTGCCTGACTTTTCCTCCATGTGGAGTATGTGGGTGCACTCACATGATAGCTGTGACCAGTAGCTTTTAGATGATATGTCCTGTAACTTCAAGTGAAGTCAGAACTGACTTCAAGAATATCTATGTGTAAATGATAGTAGCAGACCATCTGCTATAGCTGCTTCACCAAGGAAACAACAAGTAAACAAGCTATAAATATTTTTCTTTTAAAAGGTGAAAATAATTCTTTCTACCATGTAAGAAACTGATACAATTCATCATCCTTTCTAACAATACACGTTAGCAATGGGATCACAGTGAAAACAAGGAACTAGGCCTTACTACAGAACACGCTTTATTAAAAAAAAACTTGCCTTGAATCCAGGATACAGCAAACTGCACTCAAATATATAAGCCTTCCCTCTCCATTTAGAGGGAGGTAGGCCTAGCCTTAGATGTGGACCACATATGAATTTTATTTTGCATTGATTTAGGATAACTAATGATTTCAGCACACTCTCTCTCATATTCTTCAATGCCTTTTGTTTTTGCCTGCTCATTTGAAAGAGGTGAGTTCCACCATGAGAGAGTGAACAAAGATACCTCACTGTATTCCAGGATGGATGAACTTTTCTCTCACGTAATTGAAGATACAGTAAATCATTTGTTTTGATCATAGAATTGATACTTTTTTCCTTTAGATTTGGTTAAAGACCCAGATACAGGCAGAAATTTTAAGAACCCCAATGTAAGTACTAGTTAAGAATCTTGGTTATTAAGATATCAGGGTCTTGCCAAAGCTCTGGTTTGCAGCAGACAGGAATCCTGGTGTTAGAATTTTCCTTTTAAAGATTTGAGAATGGTCGAGGCTTCTTCAGCACACCTAACTTCTGGAAGTGCACAGCACTTCTAAATTCATGAGTCTAAAATTAGCAACAGTAGATTTTAGTGAGATACATAAATTACTGATATTGGGAGCTCTCCACCTGTTCAAATTATCTGAGTTTTCAAATACAGAATGAATAATCAACTTAGTCACCAGTTTTTGGAAACTTAAGTTGTGCTGTGCTTAACTTGTAATACTACTTTTTAGTACTTTGTACTTTTTTTAGTCCTGGGGTTGCTAATTATACAATCGGGTTTAAAAAAAAAAATCATGTTTCTCCCTGAACTATCTGAGTGCACTGCTGTGCTGCATTTTGATTCTAAAATGAATCTGTTAAGAAGGGACGAGAGCACTGGGTAGACACATTTTGTTAAATGTCCAATTATATTCCTAGCTGGAGCTGTAGTGATTCCTCCCTGACCTTTAATAGAGAAATTACTTTCCTAATAATTACAATTGCTTGTTAAACTAACCTAATAGTGCAATACTAGCCTATAAAGAGCTGTTTAAACTTGAAATTCAGGTAGCTCTTTCTAATTTGAGGCACCTCTTTTGTTAAAGCTAATTGAATCATAGAGGTTATTTCACTGACCTCTAAGAGGAAACATTCTTGCTTTGCCATTTACAAAAAATCTTGCTAAACAATAAGGCAGCAACATCTCTAGCTGAACTGCCATTTTACTAAATTGTAAGCAATGCCACTAAATATAAGGGCTGAAATCATGTGATAAAAAACAGCAAAACTTTAAAATGTGAGGCTTAGAATTGCTTAGGCATACTTCCTATTCTCTCTGTGAAAGCTTTTCAGACTATGCTGTCATCCAGTTGCAAGAATGTGGAATATCCTGTCTTCAGTGGGAGTGGGTTCAGATCATAAAGGATGGCAAGATTGCTACAATGGATAAAAGAGATGAAAGCATAATGCTGAGGAGGAATGTAAACTAACATTAAGCTTGGAAAATTCAGAACATTTCCTACTATTTAGTTAAACAATAGTAAAGAAGGTTGTGCAGAGCTGTCCTAAGTGATGAATTTTCAGTTTGCTGATGAAAATAGGAAAAAAAAAAAGCTTAAATTTAAAAAACCCGCCACCAAAACGAAACAAAAAACCCTGAAATGTCAGTTGAATTAATTTATTTAGGTGAGTGTTTATTTTGGTTTTATGTAACAATTTGTTTCCTTTTGAAATAAAAACTCCCTATTTTGTTTCTTAAATATTCTTAGTCCTCCCTCCTCCCTGTTTTTTCAAAACGACTCAACAAATTTAAATTTCCAGTTGCTTTGACTGACCTGAATTTTGTATATACAGACTGAGCGGAGAATGGATCGAGAGCAGCCCTGAGGAGAAGGACTTGGGAGTACTGGTGGACGAGAAGCTCAATATGAGCCGGCAATGTGCTCTTGCGGCCCAGAAGGCCAACCGCATCCTGGGCTGCATCAAGAGGAGCGTGGCCAGCAGGTCAAGGGAGGTGATTCTCCCCCTCTACTCTGCCCTCATGAGACCTCACCTGGAGTATTGCGTCCAGTTCTGGAGTCCCCAACATAAGAAGGACATGGACCAGTTGGAGAGGGTCCAGAGGAGGGCCACGAAGATGATAAGAGGGCTGGAGCACCTTTCCTATGAGGACAGGCTGAAAGAGTTGGGGCTGTTCAGCCTGGGGAAGAGGAGGCTCCGGGGTGACCTTATAGCGGTCTTCCAGTACCTCAAGGGGGCCTACAAGAAAGATGGGGAGAGGCTGTTCAGGAGGGCCAGTTGTGATAGGACAAGGGGTAATGGTTTTAAAATAGAGGGAGGTAGATTCAGGTTGGATATTAGGAAAAAATTTTTTACCATGAGAGTTGTAGAACACTGGAACAGGTTGCCCAGAGAGGTGGTGGATGCTCCATCCCTGGAGACGTTCAAGGCCTGGTTGGATGAGGCCCTGAGCAACCTGATCTAGTTGGAGATGTCCCTGTTCCTTGCAGGGGGGTTGGACTAGATGACCTTTGAAGGTCCCTTCCAGCCCTAACCATTCTATGATTCTGTGATCTTTCAGAAAATTCATCATTTTCTTAAAGAACTTCCTCAACTTAAAGTTCAA
The DNA here is from genome assembly GCF_009769465.1 of Tauraco erythrolophus. NCBI lineage: Eukaryota > Metazoa > Chordata > Aves > Musophagiformes > Musophagidae > Tauraco > Tauraco erythrolophus. Next base: position 10,602,864 of record NC_141475.1, on the reverse strand, counting down.
GGTGAAGCACTGATTCTCCTCTTGTAAGCTGAATGGAAACCTACAGCCATACTTGTACTGAACTGATAGTTAAGAGTAAGTAAGTTCAAGAAGGACTTGTTCAAAAAAGTTTAAGAGGCTGCACTGAGTAAAATGGCAGGTAAACTTGGGTAAGATATTCAGCAGTTCAAAATGATTCAGCTGAAAAGCTTTACAAAGCCCTTGCTTCTTTGACCACGTTGCATGCCTATAAAATAAGGAGAAAACAGGAATGTGTGCAGAAGCTGGTGTTCCTGCAGGGAATAGTGAAGTGAGCATCCTGTTTGAGGGAGGATGTGGTTTGCAGGTGGCAAAGAGGAACTGGAGATCTGCCAGCATGAATACCAGTATGGCATTCAGGTTAACTCCATCAACCTTCCAGCCAACTCAAAGTAACACGTGCTGCATGCTAATAAACATCAGATGGCTTTTCAGTCTGCGATGGGAAGGGCCAAAGCTGCAATTTTTCAGATAAAGTACTGCTCTGTTATCAGAAGTACGATTTAATTAAAAAGATTTATTGTAAAGGCAGAGTATGGACAAAGGAAAATATTTCAGAATCACAGCAACATCAGAAGTTAAAGTTTGGGTGAGATAGGGGGGAAATGGCTAATAAGCACTTGTCAAGAGGAGATTCAGGCCAATGGAAAGCTCAACAGAAGGACCCTGAAATGTCTAGATACATCTTCTGCATTGTCTTCAGACAGTTGGCAACAGCATAGTAGTGAAATGCAGGAAACAGTTAAAATATCTTGTCAGTAAGACAGTGTCTGTATGAAGACTTCTTGATTGATGTTATTTTATGTCATGTCTTATTTCAGCACACAACAGACAGTAGGCCACATGAAATTTCTAAAATAAGATTATAAATTATGTGGGTTTACTGTGCTATCATGTCTGTCAGCTTCACTTGGTGATGTCAGTAGAGGAGCCATAGAAGGACATTGCATGTCTGGAGGAGTTTGGTTCTGTTTGTCAATAAGTCTTTTCCATTTTTGGTTTTTAATGGTCTGATTAGAACATGTTGTCTGTATAAATGTTAGCTAGATACTTGGAGAGGTCTTAAATGTTTGACAGGAGTGGGACTCAATTACAGTCGAAAAGGTACAAAACAAGTATTCAAGATACAGTCATCACAAGTCTTCATTACCAATCTCTCTTAATTATCAACTCTTGAGCCTCCATAACTGCAATTGTGTATAATCTGGGTCAATCAGGCAATATATAGGAAATTAAAGTAGAATCTTATTATTGGAGGGAATATGTCAATGTGGATTGTAAATGACAGATAGAAAAAACAAGGGGACAGCAGTAGGAATGTTATCAGTCCTTCTGCAGGACCTCAGCTGATTAATCAGAGGGGGAAACCTTGGGCTGGATGCTTAGGCAACCTAAATTGAATTGTCTGGACTAGTGTGAACTGAAGGGATTTACACCAGCTGAGATCTTGTGCCATAAGTTTGAAATTTCATATTTATTTTATAGCATGTCAGAAAGCCTTCATTCTTTTTTTTCTGAAAGAAGGTTCTACTGTGTACATCTGCAGAAAATTAAGGTTGTCTGAGGTCATTAGCTGCTTTTACTACTTTTTAAAAAGAAAAGAGCTTACAATTGACTGTATCTTTAGAGGTATACATTTGGGATATATTGTAGTTATTTAGTATCCAGCTGTGGTCTGTAGCTGTGGAAATAATTGTGGAAAACTTCAGCAGAATTCAGGAAAAATGAGCATATATGCTTTAGTTATGTGAGGGAAGTGCAATTCTTCCAGATCTGAAACCATAACATGTACAGCATAGGAAAAGCACTCAAAATTCAGGCAAGTAGGACATAAGAAGGTAATAGAAACTATAGAGTGATGTGATCATAAAGCAAGCTATGCTCAATACACAGCCAGATGAAGGCTGCATCAGTCCCGACTGGAGTATCTTTGAGTAAGTTGCTCAAGAATTGCCCACTATATGTAATTGAAAAAATACACTTTCTTTCGTCTAATAGCAATTCTTGTACCCAGCTTTCTAGACCTTTGTCTTCAGTAATTATCTTGGAGGAAGGAGAATGTACAGAAACTAAAGCTTTACACTGTTCCAGTTTGGAAGGGTTTAGTATTAAAATCTTACAAGCCTTATTTTCCACAGACTCTCCTAATGGCAGTAAAAGGAATCTAGCAGCCCCTGCAGAATTGGACTGTTCCAGCACACATGCTTTATGTTTTTGTAGTCACTTTAATACCGTGAGACATGTCAGTCCAGGTAGAAAACTCAGCTATCTGAAATCAGCCTATTTAGGTCAATGTGTCAAAGAAATTAAATTATTTTAGCTTGCAATTATATTTGGTGAAGACCTGTTAACAGTGAAAAAATTTCAAATTGTCAGAGTTGAGTAGTGTGTTTATTTGAATCTGAGGTTCTACTGTCATGGATTTTATTTTTTTGCTAAACCAAAAAATATGAATGTTGAAAACTATTTTAATTCCACTGTTTCATTGAAGATATAAACACAGCTGTATGGAAATTCATTGTGGTGGTTCCCACAGCAACTGTAGTTCCAGCATAGAACACACAACAATATTCTTATATTTTATGAAACTGAAAATCTACCATTGCCTATAAAAAAATCTAAGCAATTTCACATGCATAGGAGAAGTTATATATTTTCAAAGGAACAGTACTATTGAATTTTGAGCTTCAGTCATCCTTCATTTCTCATCTATAATTTCCCATTAAGATAGGGTTTTGTACCACTGTATTTCTATAGAACATGACAACAATTCCTTTTACAGGCACTTATTTTTGTAGTATTTCAAATGTGAAGATCAAAGAGATTAATGGATTCTATTTCACTGCAGAAGTACTGAAGAGAATGCTTCCTTAAATGACTTCTGTAATCAGGTTTAATTAAAACAATTTTTTGTACTTCACAAAATGAGATTCAGATATTTATTTAAATGTAGCTATAGTCATTTAATTAAATCATTAGCAATCACAGAGATGACATTATTAGTTCAAGCTCACTTAGCATGTATTATAGCTTGAGGCAAAGCCATGGGCTAAATTCAAGACAAGCACCTAATTTTTTTCCATTACATTAACATAAAATCTTATGAATTTACTGTATTATTATTGCAGTCTGAGTTATAGCAAGCTCCAGGGAATTTTACCTAGGACCAGAATCCAGTGTGCTTGGGCCTAAGAGCTACTTGGAAGAGAGAGCTCCTGACAGGCCCAGTTTGTAGTTTAAGTAGAAAATACACATAAAGAATACGAAGGAGAAAAGGCAGATGCTGCTCCCAGACCTGCTGGTGGTCACAGCATATCTTCAGATTATCAGGTGTGATGCAGTAGCCACCAACTCCACAGCAGTTGTGAACCCACCCTCTTAATTACGAATCAACAGCTTTCTAGCCATTTGTTTTTTTGCTGCCTATATTTTGTTTAACTCAAAGATTTGTCATTAATACTAATGTGAAAAGCTTGAGTGAGAATCTGTTAGTGTAAATTTTATTCTATGCCCGCATACCACTGAAATATTTACCTGATTCTAGTGACGTTTCCCTTGTTGGTTTTGGTGTGATGAGACATGAAAATCTGGAGGTGAACTGGATGCAAGTAGTAGTTCTAATGAAGAATAGAAACCTTATTTCCATTAATTTCCATTAGATGAGCATGAGAGAAAAGGAGAGAAGAATCTCTTAGTGAGAGACACTCTAGAAACAGCTTAAGAAAATTGTGTCCAGTGGGGCTTTCCAGGACTGTGTTGTACCAGGAATGTTGCCTCATGGTGTCTTAGTGCAGAGCCCCAACTCCAACAAAGGCCAAGTGTTCCTGCTGTGCAGTCAAAAATCTACACATGTAAAAATGAGCCAAACAAATGGTTATTAGGGTATAGAAGAGTTCCAAGAGGAGAAGCAATTTTTGTATTGCCACAGTCCAACCCTAATTAATTTTATAAAATGTGCTGTGTTTGAGTTGGGTGAGCAGGCAAAGACATTTGAGAGACAGGGATATGAGCCAAAAGCCAAATTGCAAAGTATTAGTGTGCTAGTGTGGGAATGATTACAAGAGGGTTCTCCTAAAAACTGGAAGGACCCAGAGGGAGACGTGGCATACTTGGCTGTGGAGGTCTTAGGCATGAGTGTAATATTCTGGCAGTTTATTCCGGATCTCTTTTGCATTTTATGAATAGATGAACAACTAAAACCAAAATAAAAGTGCAATTGCCTTTTTCAGTCTTCATTAGCATTCTCTTCTTGAACAGATGGGGCTTCACTGGATATTCTGATGTTAAATTTTGTTCTGTTCTGGGCAACATTAAAATACTATGTTATTTTAAGTATTTAATAGACTTAAATTTATAGACAGAGTATCTGAATTGTCATGAACGAAAAGCTTAGAGCTAGAAGAAAAACATCTTTTTCATACTAACTTAAAATTTACCTTGTTTCCGATTGTGTCATCCTGAAGCTCAGGCCATGTTCAGAAAAATATTCCCTGTGGTTTACGAATCACATCTACTTGGACACTGTCACCCCTGTTAGGTTTCGTTACCAGTTTAAAATTCAGCTTGTTTTCTAAAGGGATTGCTGAGATTACAGACTTGGAATGGGACTGCAAACTGCACCAGCTTTACTGTCTTCAGGTGCATATGCTGCTGCTCTTTACGTTTTGCTGTTTTATTGGTCTGTTGGCAGCAGGAAAACTCAAGGATTGAGACAAATCAACAGTAAATTTTAACTACTCCTCCTCACCTCCCTGGTTTTTATTCAGTCTGCACGCAGTTGCTTGCATTCACATGGCATGGTGTGGCTGGGTAAAAAGTTTGTGTTATCATAGCAAGTATAACTTTTAAATAAATACTTACTCTCAAAATAAAGCAGAAAAAAAATCTGGAAAACCAAAACTGTGTTTGCCAAATTTGGCAAATATTTTCTTTAGGAAAAGGAAGCAGGAATTGTAAAATGTTAGACTTGTCAGCTCCAGACTGAAATGTTAAAACATTTGATTTTAACATTTGAGATGTCATTTGAATGTGTGGTCTAAGTAATATCAGTAGGTTAATGAGGCTTTAAATGCATAAGGAAAATACGTAATTTTCAGTCAAATTTACTGTTCTGGCTGTCTTCCTTTTATTGAGAGCATCTAAAATGTTTAACACTGAATCAAATTTCTTTCAGAGCTGTTTGTTTGGGGTTTTTTTGTTCCTTTTTAGCTATCAACCAAAAAAAAAATTATTCTCTCAGAGAGCAGGTAGATGTGATGTCTATAGGCTCTTTGCTGTTGGGAAGGCAGAATGAGAAAGAGGCAGAATGGAAAATAATTTTCCTTCCTCATTTTTCTAGTTACTGTTTGATCTTTGTGCTTGCTGCAGATCCATTTTGTGGAGCAAACGTTCATCATCATGAGATCTGTTCTGCGAGTTACACAAACATTGGCTTTCTTCAAAAACTTCTGGTGTGACAGGCATCCATAATTCGAAATACATGATAAAAAGAAAACAAACTGGTACCGTGTGAGAGGTTTACGAAGATACTTGACTGGAAGTTGCCAAAGTAAGTGAAGATGTTGTGCAAAAGACAGGATTTGGGACAAGGAGATCAGTAGTCACTGTTTTGCTAATAGACATTTTCTGGAAAACATGAATCTTAGAATTTGGTTAGTCTCTAGAGAAGAAAAAGTAGTTTGGAAAGAATTAAAATTATTTCTGTTTTGGGCAAGGCAGTTAGAAGGCATGTATCAGGGTCACTGATACGTGGAAATACCTGCAGTGTAGATCTCGGTGTGCTAAGCACACTACTCTTTCTCTTGCTGATGCCATTTTTCAGTTTTAATTGTAGAGGCTAATTTTCTTGCTGTAATCAAGCAAGACCCTTCAAAGAGATGAGAAACATGCAAAGAATGTGTAGAGAAGTGCTAGAAGTTACAATGTTTCAGACCTTGCTGGCTTCAATGTGTCCTGGTCAAGGAGTACAGGCAAAGCTGCCTGCTCCAAGGAACCTGGCTGTTGGAGGGTGAAGGATGAGAGAGGAGAGCTGACTCCTGAGGGGCTGGAGGAGGAGTCTGGAGAAACCAGTTCTTCCATGCAGGCAGACCGAAGCTGGGCTATGCATGGGCAGGGAGGCAGGCAGGACAGGCTCCATCTCAGCTGTTTCTAACTGAATACTTTTCATTATTTTGTTTTAATTCTTTCCCATGTAACTTGATGTAGCATTAGGTTGGCTTTTTCTCTTATCTCCCTCTCTTCATTCCTTGTGCTGCTTCTGAGATAATTTCCCCTGCTCTTCCTTCAGCCTCCTTTCACTGTGTGACTCATTTCATCATCTTACACTCTGGTTTACCTTTTTCAGACTAACCCAGCATGGTCTTTGGCTCTGCTGCTGTCAAAGTATTTGCTTTTTTAAAAAATTTATGAGAATGGGAGAGGGAAGGAAGGTGAATAACCAGGAAAAAAAATAGAAGACAACATCAAATGGGTAGTTAAAAACAAAAGTTGGAAAGTAGTAGGCAAATCTGTAAGTCAGGAAAAGACTTGGCTGAAATTAAATATGTGATCTTGCCAGTGTTTGCTAAAAATGAACCCCAGAACAGATACACGGAGCCAAACCAAAGTTCCACCTAGCCCAGACAGCAGCTCAGGAGCTTCCTGAGGCAAAAGTGGTTTCTGTATCTGTAGTTAACCCTCAGTGGATTTTTCTGCTCTGAACTTGTCCTATCTCTCTTTAGGTCCACACAGGCATATAGTATCCATAGCATCTGTTGCCTTTTGAACCAAATCAGGATCCTAATGCTTCTCTTTTGCTTCTCTTCCCTGTTTCACTCTTGATCTCTGCACTAAGGGCCTGTTTCCCAGCCAGTTGAGAGTTGGCAGCTCTTGCCAACTTCAGTGGGAATTTGAGGAGCAGTCAGAAAGCTCAGCAATTCAAAAGAAATTCTAATGAAATAATAACTTGAGATGTTAATAGCTTCCTCTCTGCCATTGTGCACAGTTTTACAATCTTTCCAAAAACTGAAAAAAAAAAAAAGCAGCCCTTCCAGAAGCTTTTTGTGAAGAAACTTTGGGAAAACTGGTATCCTCTCTCTGCAATGACTGAAATGAAAAGTGTCCCAGGTACTTGACATGGGGGCTGCCTCTGCATGGTGGTTAATTGTGTGTGTGTATATTAAAAAAAAAATTTGTTATTTATTATGACCTGTATATAGTATCAACAAACTATCACAAGAGGTTACCGTAAAAAACCAAACAAACAAACAAAAAAAAAAAACAACCACGAAAAAGCCAACAACAAAACAAAAAACAAAAAAAAGTAAGTTCTTTCAGGATCTTAGTCTGGAGACCTTAGTGCCCAATGCACACTTCTTATTTCACGCAGACTATTGCAAGGATAAAAACGTGAAGCAAAATTTAAACCAACGAGGTATAGAAGATTTTATATAGGGTAATCCCACCTCTACCCTCTCCCAACTGCATTTTTGATGACCAAATTAGGTAAGTTTTGTTTCACCTAGGAGTGCCTCTAAAGCTGCTCCCAAGAAGGGGAACCTATTATGCTAACGTGTACTTGAGGTTGTTTTATTTCCTACAGAGCTTTGAAGTTGTTTTAATTTTGCTGCTGATTCTCCCATGTTCTTTATTCTGTCGTACTTCACCTCTTTACCGCTAGCACTCTGGGTTGCAGGACCAACATCTGTGATAAGAATAGTGCAAACTGCTCTCTAAATGGGAAAGTAATGCTTATGGATGTGAATGCATTTCACTGCTGCATTTTTCAGTATGTGTTTTTTTTTTTCCTTTTCCACTTTGCTCCTGCATGTTTCTTATTTTGAAATTGCTTTCTTTGTCAATCAGCCTGGTTACACATATCTCTATAGCGCACAGTATAACACCTGTCTAACAGTATGCACTTACCTCCCTACTGTTTTGGACAAGGTGTTGAAATGGAGTTAAACTCAGAGTGAATATGGCCCAGTATGTTTAAAGTGTAATGTATATTTTATCAAAAACAAAATATATTTCACCTGAGTGGTCAGCAGGTCAAGAGAGGTGATTCTCCCCCTTTACATGGCTCTTGTGAGACCCTACCTCAAATACTGCGTCCAGTTCTGGTGTCCCCACCATAAGAGAGACATAGATCTGTTGGAGCATGTTCAGAGGAGGGCCACAAAGATGATCCAGGGGCTGGAGCACCTCTGCTACGAGGACAGGTTGCGGGAGCTGGGATTGTTCAGCCTTGAAAAGAGAAGACTTTGGGGGGACCTAATAGCTGCCTTCCAGTACCTGAAGGGAACCTACAGGAAGGCTGGGGAGGGACTTTTTACAAGAGTGTCCACTGATAGGACAAGGGGAAATGGGTTTAAGTTGAACAGATTTAGATTAGATTTTAGGAAGAAATTCTTCAGTATGAGGGTGGTAAGACTTTGGAATAAATTGTCCAGAGAAGTTGTGGATGCCCGCTCCCTGGAGGTGTTCAAGGCTAAGTTGGACAGAGCCTTGAGTAGCCTGGTCTAGTTGAGAGGTGTCCCTGTCCATGACAGGGAGGTTGGCTTAGATGATCTCTAAGGTCCCTTCCAGCCTATGCCATTCTATGATTCTATTTGAGCAAGATTTGTATGCCAGCTTCCAGTATATACCTAACATGCATGTAACTAATAGAACAAGATCTGTGGCTTTCAGATGCTGCATGTCTATTTTTCTAGACTTGCAACTGTAGACTGCAGATACTGCCTTACCTGGAAGTTACAACAATCAGTAAGAGGAAATATGACACCTTCTCTCTTATACAGTACCAAAAAGTTTAGTAGTTTTCCTGGTGTTTCTGGAGAAACACATTTCCCCATAAAACTAATTTTGATGGAGGTTTTTTACTATGTCTAAAACAGTATCTGACCTGTTAATTGCTACATGTTGTTTATTTTGCACCTCTCTGAAGGTAATCATTGTAGTGAGGACCTCCTTGGGAGAAACTTCATATCAGTACATGGGTAAAACCTGTCTATGGCTGAAAGACTGTAGCATCTTCTTTTGGTTTGTTTTGCTTGGAGGCATTTGTGATTTATTTCAGTGTTTTGCAGTCCAAAGAGTGTAATGTAATATTTAAGTCTTTGTTCTGCTTCTCTTCAAGCTTGGTTTAAAGTATGTATTTGTGTGAAGGCCTTAGGCTTACAAGTGGAAATAAACAACAGGGAATCAGAGATGTCCTTTGGCCATCGAGGGACTGGTCTGTGGGATCTTTCAACTCTCTAGTTGTTGAGAAAGAACACTTTACCCCAAGGGAGCTCAGCACACAGTGATTTAAATCACACTGATCCTGTGTGTGGCAGGGAGGGGATTAGGTGCCAGGCAAAGTAGCATCTATCTACCTTTTTGAACCTGGAGATAGCCTCTTACAGTGCCTTCCAGTTCAGTGTTCTGTGATTGCATACAAAGGTGGATATAGATGCTTAACTTGTTGCCAAAATTTTTCTTCTTTTGGTATATGCAAAGCAATTGTGCCCACAGAGCATGTAGGCAAAGGGAGAAGAGCCCTAGGTTTGGCTGGGGAAACTTGAACTCCAGCTCTAGTAACTTTCCCGATACGTAAGGCAAAGCATTTCTGTGTCCCAGGCTGTACTTTCCCAGTTTGGAAAGTAACTACAGTGTGATACTAATGTGTACTGTAAAGCACTTAGCACATTTCAGTAGCAGGTATCCTAAGCTAGGTGTTGCTATTACTGGGAGCAAGTTGCCAGGGTAAATAGAGTGAATTGCTATCATTCCAAATGATTACTGAAGCTAAGAGTAAAAGGTGGTTCACTGGTTTTCACTCCCTTTTTCTTTTCTGGTATTTTAATGGCAAATCTCTGGTTTACATTTCTGGAGCCTCCTTTCTGACCTGCACTGTTCTGTATCTGACTTTGCTATTTCATTTTCCAGTCTGCCAACATGCAAACTTTCTTCTTGAGTTACATCTATGCGTCTCTCCTGAGAGGTATGCGGCCAACACAGGTCCCCAAACTTTAGCAACGGTCTTCCTTGTGGCATTAGTTTAATGTATATATTAAACATCAGTGAGCTCAAGTTTCTCAAGGATCTATGTGGGTACCAAGGAGTCTTTGAAGACTTACCATTGCCTCTATTGGCCACAAGTATGTTCTCAGTGTGAAGCTGTGGGAGAGTTGTTTTAATTCTAGATGGAAGGTCTTTTCTGCTGAAAATCTGATGTTGGCTGCCAACAAATAAGACAGAATTCCCAGACTGTTCCTACCATATTACAAATCTGGCCTCTTTAGCTATATTCTTGGCATTCCTCCTTACCGTAAAAAGTGTGTGAACATCTTGTCATACGAAACCAGGACTTTGAGAAACATGCTGGAATATTCATCAAGGGAAACCATGTAATTTGAAAATATGCACATCTTGAAAAAATCAGTTATTTTTGAAAGACATAGAATAAAACTCTTTCATCTCTTGTAGTCACTTTATTGATATTGTTATTTTTTGCCTTTCATAATGAAAGAGAGTGAGTTTTTTAGCTTTACATTGTATTCAGTTTACCCTGTAGATTAGGGACAATTTTATTCTGAGTTTGAAATGTGGTGTAGGGAACATACACAATGAAATCATGTTAATAGGTACAGCTTTATTCAAGATATATACAAAATAAAGGGGAGGCTAGCTGATCCTTCTGTCTACTTTAAATCTGGAAAAATGATACAGATACTGCTGTGGTAACCAGAACTGAGTACTCTACCAAGATGAAGTTTATACTGCTTCTCTTGTTTCTTTATCTTTGTGGCTGTTGAATTTCAAGAATGTAAAGATTTTAGATGAAAGCCTCACAGCCAGGCTAAACGTTTGTTTTAATAAATAAATAAATAAAATACTGTCATAATTTTGCATAGGAGTGAAACTAACTCCTTTAACATGTTTTTTTGAAGAGAGTTTTCCTGCCTTGATTTCCCTGTTCACCACACTCTTTCTTTGTGGCTTTCTTTGGCTCAGCGAATATTTAATTATCTACCCAAAATGAAACAGTTCCAGCAGGAGACAGTCTACTTTTAATGTTACAGCTTCCTTTTACAAAAATACGTTGCATTTATAATTCTGGTATCAAAATTTGCTTGACCATGGCTCACAAAGGTCTGATATTTCCCTCTCGAATGCCTATCATGTTTTCTGTCCCCTGCCAGCTTTCACGAGCTAAAGTTTTTTTGCAGAGGAGAGTAGCTTTTACTCCTATTTCTGTATGGAAATGGACCACTTAATCTGCCCTTGAACTTAATAACATTATGCTGATAAGTGCCATGTCACAGATAAAAGTAAGAGCCTCTACACAGTAAGAGAAATTGTGTGAATTCATGTTTGGGACACTGACCCAAACAGAAGGGGATCCGAGCCTTCCTTTCATGTGTTCCTCTCCACTAGATTTAAGGGGAAAATTCTAGTTTTGGAGCACCGGCATTTTCCAGAGGAAAAAGTTCCATCAGAAACAGAAATTCTTTATTAGTTCTCTTAGCAGTTAGCATAGAAGACCTGATAAAAGTATTTTCTGGGTTTAAAAGAGAGTGGCTAGATATATCCCTCAAGATATACTTGGCTGGTAGGTTACCTACATGGGTGGAAGCTTTTCCTTACTGGTCCTTTCCAGTCAACTGCTGATCCAAGCCTCTTTGGACACGAATATTTACCTTTTTGCTATAGAAGCTGATGAAACTGCGAGAAGTATGCTATTTTTTTGATTTTATATTCTCTACTCTGTTCAGACTCTTTTCCAGCTCTTGTTATGCTCAATTGGAGTAACTCTGAGTGGAAGACAGTTATACAGCTTTTACCATCTAAATGTAGCTTCCTTATTTAAGGAGTTTGTTCCTTATGTTCACCATGTTGCCTCAGCATTTAATAGGCCCAGAGTGTATTGGTAGGCTCCTGGCCAGCATTGTCCTCTGCAAAAAGCATTACTAACTAGCACACCGAAGTGTATTAACTTAGGACTCTTAACTTCCTCACTCAAGAATCCAGCTTGAGCAACTGAGGTCTGTGCAAATCCTGCCGCTATGGCCCTCCTGTTGCTCCACAAGACAGTCCACATTCAGCCCCAGAACGTAGAGGAAGAAAATGCACCAGCCTCCTGACCGTTTTGGTGGCCCTCCATGGCATTTGTTTCATTTTTTCGATATTTTTAATTTGCTGTGACAGCACCCTGAACAACCAGTCAGCTACAGATAACAAGTCTAGCTAACTGTGGTACGTCTGCCCTCCATGCTACAATATAAACATGCCCTAATATTGTCATGTAGTCATTAGTAGCAGATGTCTGTATCTGGTAGATGCTCCCTTGGGTGGTTGGAAGAAGGGCAGCCATCATCAGCTCTGCCTTCATTCCTTTAGTGTGCTCTGGTCTCACACTCTGTCAATATCAGTAGTGGACAGGTATGATACAAGCTCCTCTAAGGAGCAAGTGAATCTTTCTGTTTGTCTTGCTTTCAGGCAGGTGTCAGTACTGTAACACTGCTTTGTAAACTCTTGGATAGCGTAATGCATGGCTGCTCTGGATACCCTGTTTATTGGGACAGGGGATGTGACAAGGTTCCTATAAAATCATGTTGGCCACAGGCGCCATATTTTGATGGCAGAGAAGCATGAGCCACTAAGTCTTGACCTCTTCACTTTCAACTGGAGTTTCTTCTGCCCACTGGCTTTATTGTTAGTGCAGCAGCATAGAAGTGGTGACTTCAGAGAAGAATGCGATGCAGGCAGAGAAGAAACTGTGAAAAAGGAAAATGCGGTTATCAGTACCAGCGTGGTTATGTTTATTTTTTTAGGTAGCCTGCTGTTTGGCCTAAACCAGAAAGACCACTAAAATGTTTACCACCTGAGATTTCTTTTTATGGAGAAGTGTCTGCCTTTGACCAGTTGCACAGGATCATTGCTTGCAATTGTGTTACTTGCAGTTAGCAAGAAATCTGTGCTGCTTGTTGAAGCATACTTGGGAAAGGGAGTAACTCAATACCTTTTGAGGAAGGGTAACGTTCTCCTCGGCGCTGGGTATTCCTGTTGTGGAATACAAATGAAGGTTTACAGCTGGTCATTTAGTAAAGCTTATTAGAGTAAGCTTCATTAGGTCTTTTGTATGATTTTGCTAAAGGCTAAGCAGTATTCTTTATGTCTTTGTTACTTTTTGCGTATGGTTGTATGCAATCTAAATATAGGAACCTATAGAGATGGAATTGGTTACAGAAGACACAGCTGTGGAGTTATTATTTGCAATCACATTAGAGAAAAGAACAATTGAAGGGAACAGAGACCCCACTAATAACTGCTGAGAGCTTTGATTGAAATACTGTTCATTCTTATATCTAAATGTATCAAGAGAGAAGCAATTCTGTATGGTGGTTTTATTATTGGAGTACTAGATTATGTTGTTTTTTCATTGCCAAATTTTACTTTTTATCGTTGTTCACTGTTTTATACAACTACTATCTCATTAATCTGTTGCTTTTATTTTTCTTATTTTCTTTCTCTCTTGCTGGGTTCCACTGTGGTACTCTAAGGAGAAAAGAATCCAAACCCATCATCTTTCTTAATCAAAACCGAACTGCAGAGTTGGTACCACAGAAATGAAAGGAAACATCACTTTACCAAATCAGTGATGTCATTCCATCATGTTATTGGCTGGCAAAGAGGCTCAAAGACCAACATTGGCATCCTAAGAAAAAAAAAAAACCTCTAAGTGTATGGTTATTTTAAGCCCACCTTCTTATTGTTCAAGTCTGTTCAGCAAAATTCTCCCAGATACCTCTATATCGCCGTGTTGACCTCATGCACATTTTGTCACGACGGTATCCTGCAGTGCTCCTGTCCTTTAACACCCTCATTTCAAGTTGTATTTAACACTCTGCTGCAACCTACTGATGCTCTGAGGAACTACATATTAGGCAATCCTTCATACTAAGCTTCTTCCCTCCTCAGCCCCACCCAAGCATAGGGTTTAAAATAATTTAAACACTCCATTTTCAGCACTTGTGGCCTCATTGTTTGGAGGGGAATGCTCTTCTATTTTGGCATTTTTATATTTGAGAGTTTCCTATAATGCAAACTTAAAATGAGTTACAGGTTCTGAAAATGGCTGTCAAGTTTGATGAGCACAGCAGGATGAACAGATTGTAAAGTCACTAACATGACAAATTGTTTCCGTCACTGTTACATTCTTTTCAGAACTTCAGTAAGTTGTCTGAATTTATGCAGAATGATTAATAAAATCGGCTTTGACAACAGTTAGTAAGCACTCACTGATTAGGAGCAACTTGCTCTGTGAAGCTACTGAGAATGATAATATGCATAGAAGGTGGTAGAGTTTTTCTCTAATAAGATGCCTTAATACGAAGGTGCCAGGATTTTTAGTTGTTCTAGCATGTCAATTGCTATGTGCCCTTGTTAGCAGTTTGTCTTCAAAAGGCTGGGCAAAGATGAACTGGAGTTCTCAAAGGCACATAGCTTCTAAGTTTCATTAATTTTAGTAGAAATGGGAAACCCAACGCTGAGCTGGCCTGAGAGACAAGAAGATAACTGCACAGCTGAAATCATGGTTGCTTAAGACTACAACTGGTAGATGTTAGGATGAGACTAACAAGCAGGATTTCTAGCAAAGGTCTACACAAGACACCTGTACGAAGATGATAAGTAGATAGGGAAATATCCAAATTCAGCTTTCAAAATTATACTACATGTGCTGATAGGTACAGGTGATGATGGGAACTTGAGTGTATGATTATAAGGAAAATGTGTAGAAGGATGACTAAGTGGAAGGGGGAACTATGGACTTGTCACTTTGGATCTATGCTCCTGGGCAGTAGTGCTTCATGGTGCGCTTTGAGTGACTAGACCAGCTGTCCTGTGCATCTTTCTTTACATACTATCTGTACATGGTACCTGGCTGGAGTTGGTCCCTGAATAAGGGCTTTCCCTAGTGGGGACAGAGGCAGTTCATGAGAAGGCAGACTCTGGAGAGGTTGTTGTTTACTGGTCATGGGTGGTGGGTTATGGCCACACTTGGAAGGACCTTGGGACCGCACTCATGTGACCTTGTGGGAGAGGCAGGGCCTGGCAGGAAGCAGTGATTCATGGCCAGTGTTTCTGAAAGTCTTGTTAGATACCATTCTGCAGGTCAACAAGTTGGTCTTCATCCTCATTGCTAGTAGAGGGTAATCACATGTTCCCAGGATGAGCCTAGAACACCAGTTACTGTTCAAAACGAGATCAGCGTCAGTCAAAGGATCTAGCGAGGCGCCCAGTCTCCCAGAAGCTGTCTTAGTGTACTTCTTTGGGATTTTTACTATTTAAAACAGTTCCCAGATGACAGACTAAGAAATTGTTTCCAGAGAGTACCATGCTTTCTAGTTCAGTGTACTTAAGTGGGATCTGCGGAATAAAACTAGCATAAAAAAAATGGAAAGGTAAGCATTGCTGTCATGTTGGCATTCTGACTTCATCAGCCCACTCAGCTACCTTCGAGTTCAAGCCTCAGACCTCAAAAGGGAGCTTGTAAGTACTCTACTGGCTTATTTATTGTGTATTTTACGTTTGAACTAAAAAAAAAGAAAATAATCTTCATTTTAGAGGCAAATAGATTACTAATCTGAACTGTAGGTCTTCGGCCCGCGTCTAATTTTTACGTGTTAGATCCACAACAGTAATGAGTGGATACTCCACTGAGTAATGCCTTTGTGTGAAGGCCTTTGGCATAGCAGAGCTGGATCTGGAGCTGATTTATTTTGCTACATACTTAGCATTAGTCAGAAAATGAGAACATGCTTCTGTATTTCTTATAACAGACATCAGAAGAGAAACAGGGAAGAAGTGTTTTGAGGTTTAGCCTAAAAGGAGAATTCAGCAATCTGCCTCCGTGTTAGAGAGGGCACACAGGCACTTCCCTCCATTGGTCCTTACCTGCACTAGTTTTCCCTGATCACTGGATTCATCAGAGATGACTGTGTTCAGCATTTCATACAGACCCAACTCACCATCTCAAGACCTAGTGCTCGCGCCCTGTGACTTAGCAATTACCTCACTGCCAGTCTAGCAGTGATTTCCCAGTGAGAGCCATGTGATAAGTTTACTATTAATTGGTGTTTAGCTCAGCCCAGACACTGACCCCCCTCAAGTAGGGTTATATCGTATAACTTTACTCCTTTTCTGAAGATGCCTTCAAGTAACTGAAGGCAGCAACCAGTCTGAGAGGTTATACTAAGAAGTTGTCTGTCTTGCTTTGTGTTAAGTGTGGAAAGCAGCAAGTCACAAGATAACATAGAAGAAGTGATTCATGGACCATGTGCTCCAAGGGGAGACCTTGAGATTGTAGTTGCAGAATCGCTGTGTATCTGGAAGGCAGCCAAGGGGCAGCAGAACATAGTTGAAATGTCCTGTTCTACTCGCAGTACTTCCATGTCCTGCCACCTGCTTGTGTCTCTGAGCCTGAGATGTTCTCTTTTAGTTTTGGTACCAATAACCAAACCAGAGTAAACCAGTTGTTTCTCTATTAGGGCCTCTAAGTGTCTGTTCTTCACAGAATGGTCTAGAGGATGAAATGTTCCCTAAGGGGAATGATGTGGGAACAGAAGTTAATTAGGCTGTGGATGTCTTGGGTAAGGACAGCTAGGAGACAGAGGTATGAAATATTGTATTAGTTCTGGGGAGTAGGAACCCCTCCATGATATTCTCTAAAGCAAAGATGATGCTTTTATTTAACACTGGCAGTAGAAGATGGATTATCTGAATACTTGGAGGAAATTGTGTGAGGAGATGAGTTAAGAGCTATTAATCAACAAGGACTGCTAAATTGAAACAAATGCAATCCAATATACTTCAGACTGTCCTGGGCACCAGAACACTTACACAGATTGGGATCACAAGAAAATAATTTATGCTGGAGAAGTTTCAACCCAAGAGGAAATTATAAGCATATGTTTTGGGGCAGCTGTAACTTAGAGCATTGTGGAATATGATTCTTACTAATTAATATTGCAAAATCAAGGACACCAGCATCTGCAGTGCTACCTTTAATATATTAGCAAATTACTTTCAGTAATAGGAGTACTCCTAGATAACAGAGGACTTTGAGCCTGGTGCTGGCAAGTTAATTACTGGATCAGAGAGAGCATTGTGCTGATTAGACAAAATGGCTGAACAGCAATAGGGTAGAGAATGTATTATATAGACAGAAAATATATTAGAAGAATGTAAAACATATGGAAAGCGTTTTAAAGACTCTGAAGGAGGAAAATCTCTGGATCAAACCTGTGGAATCTAAAGCAAGAAACATAGTCTATAAAGCATAGAAGTTTTGAAGCTAAAGAGAGTCATTAAAATTCATGGTTTATGCCTTTGTTTTTTTCTTCCTTTCTTCACTTCCTTATAAAATAACTGTTTTTATGGGAACCCACAGGTCGCAACGAGGCATAGGGTGGTGCCAGCCCACAGCTGCAGCAGTGCTGAGTGTCACTCCCTTCCTACTTCTGCAGGCAGTAGGACTTCCGTTTCCCCTACTGTGGCAGCCCCACACCCAGCCCACCTTTCCCAACCAATGTGATCGGCTTATTTTTCCTAGCAAAATTATGTGTTACTTTTATTTCTGCTGAAGAGCTGAAAGATGGATAGAATTTCAGTTTGGAAATAAATAGAAATTTCTTATTAAAGTCTGGGAAAGAAAGGAATACTTGCAAATGGTGCATAGAAGGCAACGATATCCCATCAATGCAAAGCTTGTGGGTAGACTGTTTGGTAGTGGCTTATATCTTCCTTAAGAATATGCAGCAAATCTGGCACAGAAGATGATGTATGCATTCTTCTAAGCCACTGACTCTTGATGAATGTTTTAATGTTTGCCATTGTGAAAAAGCAGTTGTGATACTACAGACCATTATTTCTTTCCCATCTTTTCTCTTGAAGACAGTGTGCCAAGTAGTTTAAAATCTCTGACTGTTTGGGGCTAGCACAAGTTAACTGGAGATAGCACCACTGTGCCTGTTAAAATCCAAGCCAGTGAGCTCTTTTGTGGAGGGGCTGCCAACCATCAGCTGTGTTTGAACATAGCGACCATTTAAAGCTAGTTCCCAAAAAGGGATTTGCCACCCAGCATGCAACCAGGTGGAGCCCAAGGGATTTAAATGCAAAGTTGTGATCCTGCAAACCCTGCCAAACTGCTGCCTAAGCATCTAAGCAATGCAGACAGCCCTGCTCAATTTGATAATGCCCAGTGTGTCTAATAGTATGTTTCTTGGAGCACGCATAGTGCGTGTTGGTAGGAGCAGGCTCAGTTGTGGCTAAGTGTTTGTTTCAAGACATGTTTCTTCAGCAAAAGGTGTGCAGGAATTCCAGGAATTCCTTTTCCTAAACTGTCCTCTTTAAACCACTTTACCTTTTGGTATTTTGCATTTGGACTGCTTGTGTAGAAAATAAATTGGAACAGTTCTTCTCCTTCTTGAGAGATTTCAAGACCCATGTTCTCTATTTCTTTGGCTATACTGTAAGCAGCAAGAACTTCTTTGTCTCTTGATGGAGGCCTGCTACTGTACAAAAATAATTCAGATCTCTCTCTGTGGAAATACAGAAAGACAACACACCAAAAAAAAAGGAGTGAATATATCCTTGTATTTTGGCATTCTGCAAGAATGCTGAAGATGTCTAGTACAGCTGTGTTTTTAACTGGACATTTGATCTGGCCTAAAGTCGTTCACTAGAATTTGCAATAAAAATCCATGCCAAGACTGGAACCCCAAAACAAACTTCCTGTTCAAGTCTTCCCTTCGTACCTGAAAGTGCTATATTCTGATATTGACCATTTGAGAAAGTAATTTCCTGCTTATTTTTTGTATAAATCCATGTTAAGAGGAGGTGACCCACTGAAGAACAAGATGCACTTGTTTTTCACCTTGTTAATGTTATTTTCTGACTTAAGTACTGATGTTTCTGTTGCATGTGTGTGTATGTGGCGTTTGTGTTTAGGTGTATGTAGCTTCAGAACTTCAGAGAAAGTTTGAAAACGACAGATGAAAAGCTTAGAAAGCAATTTGTTTTATCCATAGGATGGACAACCAGTTTATAATAAACAATATGGAGGGTTAAATATAGACTAAAAGTAGTCAATTATAATTTTAAGTAAGCAAAGACTGGGAAGAAGTGGGGTACCGTGACTAATATGTGGTACCTAGTGTAAAACTAGACGTGAAACATGTCAACGTTCTCACCAGCAAGATGATATCAACAGAGCTAATTTATCCAGTGATAGGCAAAGTTTAATGTGAAATAAAGAATCACAGAACGTTCCAAATTCTAACCAGTCTGACTTTTTCTCTCTGATATTAAAGTGATGTAAAATTTTAGTGTTTGATATTTCTATTTGAAAAGCTTTCACTGGGAAGAGCTCTTAAACTTTTATTTGTTTCCAGCATATTGTATATTACTTTACTCTCCAATGTTTGTGTTGCCTGTAGTACAACTCCTGAATGTTACTGTCCTATATATAAATAAAGACGTGTATGGGAGAAGGGTGTATTTTTTACACTCTGACTTAAAATCCTTGATCTTCCAAAACTCATGTACAGGAATAGCTAAATGTTACAGTACTGGAATATACTAGCCAAATGTTATAGTACTGTAACACATATATAAACACTGATCTCTACCATGCCTCTACAAACTGGATGTAGTTCTCTGGCAGAGTAACTGTGCAGGTATGCAGATCATATAGTGGAAAATCTTTGGGAAACAGACCATATTTTCTTGGTGGTGCAGTACAGGATCTAACCACTGCATTTAAGCATGCAAGAGTTCTGTATTTGATGTCTTTCCATCATAATTCTGAATTCTCCATTGTTAGTAGATATTGGCTCACTCCAGGCCTTTTGTTGTCCTATTGCCCTCATCTCTCAATGGAACTCTTTATTATTATAGAAATCCTCAGTCGGCATATTTAATCCCACTATTTTCCAGACACAGAAATACAACATCTCTGGGAACCTGAATGCCTGTTAACTCAAAGCAGTTCTCTAGCTCTTGAGTAGCTGGGCTGTACTAGACTCCTTTCATCCCTTCTGTGCTATTCCTACTCTTGGCCAAATCCAGTGTTAGCTACAAACTGTCTGGAAAAAAGAGTATGCTGTGGTCTTGATAGAACACATGCTCAATTTTCATCATAAAATAGACAGACTTTGACCTTAACAAGAACATAACAAACTTGTCTTGTTTGTTCCTTGATGCTATTCCTTAAAACAGTTCTACAGGAATTGTTTTGTCTATTGCTATATCTTCTTCATTAGCTGCTTTGGATAGGTACATCACTGATTAGATATTTCTGCCCATTTTACTGCTTTGAACCTGTGCCTAACTCTCTTCCCCCCTCCAGGCCTCTGCTTCCACTCTGAACCTTTATCCTGCATTGTGTTGGGAAGAGTGTGGATCTGACTGGCTTTTATTGTTACTTGAAATTCATCACTCTGTCTCAAAATGCTGATTTATTGAAGTGTCTACCAAAAGCTTCTGCGTGCCTCCACCAAATGAGACCAAGAAGGCACAGCATAAAAATCTCACTGACCAACTATGAGATTTAATGCCCTTTAAAGCTGAAGTACCTGGCTGCTACTTCCTTAGAAAATTCAGAAGACTTTGACTCTGCTAGGCTTATGCTGCTGTCTAAACTTATACCAGTGCCCTAAGTCATCACATTTTGGCTTCTTGAGATGCACCAGAGTATCTTCTTCTAAGCAGTGTTAAGTACCAGTGCACAAAAGTAATGCTTAAACTCTTTTAGGATTCACAGTCTGCATCCTTCTGACTTACTCACCTGCAGAGCACAGTCTGATACTTTCCAAGTCTGCCTGATGAATTGTGTCAGGGTTGTTGTGGAGAACATCCCTGAACAGTGAAATAAAATAGCATGCACACCTTATCCAGCAGCTCAGGCGTTAGAGCACTCACCTGAAATACTGGAATTCTTAGATCAGCTTGCACTAAACAGTGAGCTTCACCTAAATGTGAGTTCATCTGAATCCCTTTCTCCCAAGATAATGCCCTTAATCTCTGGCTATGGGGCTGAGGTACCCAGCCTACAGACTGCAGTGTCTGCAGTGCACCAAGAAATTGCATCCAGTCTGTGGCACTCTTCCACTTTTCTGGAGGATTCTTCAGTTCTCTATTACTATATGACTGTGTGTGTCTGTCACTTATAAGCAGGGATGTTCTGGAGCTGCACTTGGGTGTGGGCAGTAAGGCTGGTCACAGGTGGGAGCGTATGACCTCAAGCCTATCTGTTTTGCTGCTGCACTAGAATGCTGGAATGCTGTTGCCTTTTTGGTGCGTGCAGCAATCAAATGAGGATTGAGACAGAGAGGGTATGAAAAACGAGACATACTGCCAGTTACCCAGAAGAGGAGAGGCATGTAAGTCGGTAAAGAAATAAATTTGCATTTTATTTCTTCTCTGTGCACTGTGTAGCCCAGATTGCCTAAGCGATAGAGGTGTCAAAACATTTGCATTCAGACAGTGAAATTTTCTTCTTTGACAGACCACTGGCCTTCCAGAGCAGGGTTGTGTTATATCTGATATGAGTCATACGCATAGCACATCACCACAAGACATTCTTATAGACTAAGGCAGTATGGTCAAGATGAAATCATCATTAGCTGAGTACACAATAGGCTGAAAGCCGTCTAAAGGTTACATATCAATTGGTTTGCTAAAACACGAAGAAATTTCAAGAGAGCACTGTCCTCAGCCTAAATCTAGTTAATATTTTCACTAGTGACATAAGAGTAGAACAAAGATTATCTGTTAACATTCGTAGATGACGCTGTGCAGGGAAGAGTTGCAAGTGCTTTGATGCAGAAAATAACAGTATTCAGAAATTTAAGAAATTATCTGAAATTCATCACTTGACATTCAGTCCAGGTCCAAAGCATTGCATTTCAGAGAAATCAGATGCACAAATATGAAATGGGAGGGTAACTAGCCAAGTGGCAGAAAGATGCAGGAGTGTCTGGTACCTGGATAGGAACACCAAGATGGTGATGTTACTGTAAAGGCAAATCTCTTAGTGATGAGAAAAACTAGAGAGTTTAGTACAGGAAGAAAATAAGGCAGAGGGTATGTGGAGGGAAGGGACATAACACCCAGCCTTGGGGATATTCTTAACCCTGCCTCCAAAAAGGAGGGTAAACTAGATGAATTCTTATGACCATACATGTCTTTTCTACATAAAGACTTCCTTTCCTAACCTGAGGCAAGTTGAGGAAAAAATAATGTAAAATGGAATAAATAATGACAAGTGAATTGAGTTTTTAGTATTAATGGATTATTAATATTATTTCTGGTTTCATCATCTAACTGTAACTTAGCACTATAGGTGGGAAACCATTTACAGGGGCAGAGCTTATCTCCCACCTGTGACTAATCAGCTGACAAAAACTCAAGTGTCACCACCCCAAGTGAAATCTGGGTAGGGATAGAGCTTTAAAGAGGGACTTTACGGTGTGAGCCTACAGAGAAGGGAGAATCTGGTAATATCCACACTTTTGTTTACAGCATGTGTTATGCCTGATTTGCATGCAACATTCCACTTCTATGTAAGCGTAATGTGATGAGAAATTGGGCTTAGAAGTTTTAAGCTGTTGGGGTCCACATAAAAACAACATTTAAGGACACAGTCAGGGACTCCCTGCATGTTAAACTGAGGATTCAGAGAACTATAATTATTACTGTGCCATTAGTGATAAATAATTGCATTCTAGTCATAAAAGTAATCTTGATGTTAGCCCCTGATGCTTTTGCTATTAGCTCTCAAAGGAGCTATTAAGTGTCACAGATCTGTGTCATCTTGTGGCTGAGTGAGGAAAAATGTTTTATTCCAAAGAAAAGTTGAAGAAATGGCCTTAAGGAATACCAAGCAGCTCAGAAAACAGAGCAGCAGTCTAATTGTGATCAGCTGAGAGGCACAGCCAAAGCCACCTGGGCAGCTTACCTTGTAGGCATATGCTGATGCTAGAGACTTTTTTTTAGTTTAATATCTGTCTACTCAGCCCACTGATCTAGGAGACATACATGCACAGTGTATTACCTGTGTTCATGTGCAGTACCAAATCACAGCTAGTACACTAATGCAGCTTGTAACACTTGTGTTTTCTGGTATTTTTAGTGCTCTTTAAGTGTTACACATTTAAAGTTGCGTCTTTTTTCAACTTTCCAAATGTAGTCATCTTTTAAGAACAATTGTTGATGAAAATGGCACCTTCTGGGCATCTAGGTCTGCTTTTTACACTTCTGTGAACTCCACCTGCTACTTGCAGGACCATAGCGTTTTCAGTTTCCTAGTCATAGAATCATAGAATCATAGAATCGTTAGGGCTGGAAGGGACCTTCAAAGGTCATCTAGTCCAACCCCCCTGCAAGGAACAGGGATATCTCCAACTAGATCAGGTTGCTCAGGGCCTCATCCAACCGGGCCTTGAACGTCTCCAGGGATGGAGCATCCACCACCTCTCTGGGCAACCTGTTCCAGTGTTCTACAACTCTCATGGTAAAAAATTTTTTCCTAATATCCAACCTGAATCTACCTCCCTCTATTTTAAAACCATTACCCCTTGTCCTGTCACAGCTGGCCCTCCTGAACAGTCTCTCCCCATCTTTCTTGTAGGCCCCCTTGAGGTACTGGAAGACCGCCAGATGTGGGTAGGAAGGAGCATCTCATTTCTGTTCCCTTGTCTCTAATGCACTCATGAGTCACTCCCAGTTGATTGTTGCCTTATAAACTGCTGGGAGACAGTGGGGCTGTAGTGGAACCTCATTTGGACCTGGATGCTACAGTGATTTGACCTGCTGGGAATATCTGTCACAGTTAATAATAAATGTTGCAATAAGTAAATGTAAAAAAACAGGTGGCTTGTTATCACAGGTGCTGAGGGTAAAAGCTGGACCAAAAACATTCTGCATGGCTGTTTTCATTGTAGGAGGTAACAGTGAAGGCCGTCTTTTAAGCTTACATGGTTTTCTGCACTTGGGGGAATGAGGGGCTCTACATTCTGCTGCACAGATGGTAAAGTAAAAGGTAGCATATAGATAAAAGGAGATGGTAATTATTGTAAAAATCTTCTCTTAAATGGTATGGCCACATTTTTCTCCCTGCCACGTTAATTTAACTTCTATGAAAGTTGAATGTGAATAGATGTATACATTTCAGGAGACAGTTTGTCCCTCATACTAAAAATGTACTTCAGCGATAAGTAAGTTAGAATCATTTTGCTTATGCAGAGGTGAATGCCAAAGCCCAGTGAAATTAGTGGATTTAGTCCCATTAGCTTTAATGAGATTTGATCAGTCTCAATAATGTGATATATCGTTACTATCAACTAAAATCAAGAATCTGATAACAGCTTCAGAGTACAGTTGCAAAACAGTTTTTTAGCACTCTTCTTTAGTTACATTAGGTATATAGAGTTACCCTGAGTACTTCTTATTCCATCGTGTTGAATGTTTGTATTTATGAGTACAGAAAAAAGAGAGAGACATTGGCACCTGCCTCTGTTACAGTCAGTGAGACGGAATTATTTTACATTCACTGATGTTGGCAAAAGTTCATGTTCAGATTTGCAGTTGGTCTCCTTGGGTAGCTATCTCCGTAAGAAGTTATACAGCTATTGTGCCCATCTGTGGGCAAGTAACTTCCTAATATTTTTGTACTCTGTTGCTGTATTAGTACTTCTATTTATAGATGTTATCATATACCCCCAAAGATTCAAGAAATCCATCAGAAAGAAGACATTTGATTCTCCAGTGTGTGATATGCTCACACTGCCTGCAGCTTTCATTTACATCATATAAGTTACAGTCTGAGCTTGACCTCGAATGGACCTTGTTGCTGGAGAGGAGAAAAGGATTTTTGTTTAAAATACAATCAGTCATTTTAATTTATTGTGTATCTAAGTTTAAATTAAAAGTAAGCCTATTGCTATTCTAGTGTTGATATTTGTAAATACCAAGTGATTGCTCAAAAGCGTACAAACTTTAGATATTTATATGATACAAGCAAATCGGACACAGAGACAGCTTCTAAACTCAGAAATTAGATTAAACTCCATATTTTCACTTGTATAAATTGGTTATGATCAGCTGTTAGGCAAAGAGTTTATACTTTAATGAGGACCTTTTCCTCTCTTTCTCCTGCCAATACATCCTTGAGAGTCGTTGAGATTTGTTACATTTTTGATCTGTTTGTGACTGAATATGAGGGAGACAGGGAAGATAATTTGATTATTTCCCTGTCAGTCCACAAGCTCCCCTGTAAAGGAAGAACAAAGCAACAAACTTTGGCAAAATAAGCCTCTAGGAAGTAAATTTCAGAACGCTTGTTTACATTTTTTTCCTGACACATATTTACAGTGTAGCACTTTGTTCAGTTTTTCTGACTCAGAGGTGGGGATGGGCCCAGGAGTCTTCTACCTTGGAAAATGCAGGTCTTTGGATATTTTACCAGAGTATACAGTTTGCTCTTCAAAACTATTCTGAGTGTTTTCCACAAATAAGTCATGGTGGCAATGGTGTTTTTGCAGTGTCCAGACAAGATTCCACAGGGGTTGTGGGAGCCATCTTAAATCTTCCTGCATTTTGGTGGCAAAGTGAGTGAGAAGACTTGGTCTCACAGGTGGTGTTTGTGCATGTAGCGAAACCAAAAGTGATTTCAAGCACTTTGTGTGAGAGGCAGGAGGAGAAATAGAGAATAAAACTTACACCAAAACCATCTGATGTGGCCATGTTTCCACTTTGAGGAGCAAGCTTCAAGAGCTGGCGTGTGTATGTTTGTGGTAGGGACTAGACTGTGCACTGGAGGCAGAGATCCTGCTGTGGTACAGTCCAACAGTCAGGAGGGCTTGGGCTGGTGCAGTGGTGGGTTCTAGTCACTTTTCTAGCAATGGAGATGGAGAAGCAGTCTCAGAGAGAGCAGAGGAAATGTCCTCACGTGTTGTAGGAAAAGCAGAGGCATTTCCTTCACCTGCACAGACAGAATTTACCAATGGGAGATGGTGGGAGGAAGGCAAAGATAAGGGGAGAGGCCACTTGCTGCAGTTCCTGGCTGTAGATAGGGATGCGCAGCTGTTGGGATACATTCCCTGTTCAACATCCTCGACAAGGGGAGTGCTCTGACTGCAAACTCCAGCAGGCAGCTTTGCATCCACTCTTGCGTGTTTTTTTTCTCAAATGGAACAAAAAAGAAAAAAAAAATCCTTCCTTGCTAAAAGAAGATACTGAATTGTGTCCCATAAATTTATCCTTTTCACTCATGCTGTGCAGAATTTGCAGTCTCCAGGGCAGCTGTTTCCTACCGCCACTCCTGGCCCTGGCAGCAGTACATCACGATAAGCATCTTCCTGCACCCCAACCCAAGTGGGCAATGGTAGGTTCAGGCTTCACTTCCTACTGCTTTGAACTAGACCTATACTCTATTGAAACCTGCTTCCAGCATTTTTTAAATGACTGTACTATATACTGGCCTTTCTGCCTTACTTATGTTGTCTGGTTCGTTATTTGATTATGGTTATTGTTTCCCTTTTCAAAGGAATTGACTGCATTTGTGTGTATGCAATGCCCAAGAGGTTTGGCAGAGGTAAAGAGAGGTTGGCTGGTTTTGCTGTTTATTTTTATACCATAGACCTTATAGTTTATGTGCTCTGCATTTTGTGCAATATCTGCTTGCAGAAAGGAAAATATGGCAAAGCATCCAGCATTCACTCGAGGATTTCCCATTCAATTATGGTTGCGTTCAGCATTCACCCCAGTTCATTTCCATTGGGAATTTGTACCTGGGAAGTAGCAGGCTAAATACATTCTAAAATAAGAGGTAGAGGTCATGAGACCTATCCTTCTAGTCATTTCAGGCAGTAGAAAAATCAAGCAGACTGTGTGTTTAGGAAAGAAAAAGAAGTCTCCTGGAATGCAATCCTCGATGCCAAGTACACTTTGTATAGAGTACCAAGGAAAAACAGCATTTAAAAATGGAAAGGTCAAGTTCCTGACCTGGTTGACTTCCACAAATGGTAAAATATGCTTACTGTGGAAGAGGAATATGTGCTGCGGAGGTACGGGACATTAAAGCAAGAATTAATAGTGTGAAGTACAGTGAAAATGTGCAGGTGGAGCTCTTACTAGAAGTTCCAAGGTGCTCTGAATATTCCTAAATGAAGAGTGTGATCACATGGACTTAGCTTAAGCTTCTGTTATTTTATATTTAGCTTTTCTCTAGAGAGCTATAATGGTGCACACTTGTCAAGTACTATGTGGAACAGGTAGAATTTCTGCTTTAAAAGGTAAATCCTGCTTGACCTGTAGTTTTATTTGTGTGATGATATGCAATTTCCCTATGCAAAATATGGCATGGGTATCCACTTGTCATGACAACTGACCTCAGTCTATTTACAAGTGGCTTGGTATCACAATTAAATCATGAACCAAATTCTATCAGTCATACTAAATGGAATCTCTTAGCAATGTATATTTAATGTAATTGATAATGGAGAAATACTTTGAAATTGAGAACACATCAGTCATCCAATGATTAAGATAAACTTGAAATTGATTTGACATGATTATCCTTGCAGCTTCCATATTAGAATTTTATGAGAATTTCTAAAATGGACCTAATGACATGGCAGAGATAAAATGTGAAAAATGTGTCTTAGAAGAGCCACGCTGCTCAGGGCTCCCATGCCTGAGAATTTGTAACAGCTTTGCAGAGTGAAACATACAAACACCAAACTTGTATTTTCTGTATACTTAAGAAAAGCACTCTGTATTTAAAAGTGCCTGTAGTCCTGTGGGTGCCAGAGCACTTACAGAATAAGACAAGTGTCTTGTAAATCATTGAGTAATGCTTCTGCTCCATTAAGGTGCATAAATACATGTGTGAGTCTTCTCCTAAGAGGCTGATACAGCTGTTGTAAATTCAAGGGTTTACTTTTGCACAGCTGAAGTGGAAAGCAGTTTTCTTTATGTTCCAGCTACGTATTTATAATACTGTTCTTAATGTAGTGCCTGAGTATTTCATGAACACTATTGATCTTCCACTTGTACCATATTGAAGAGGAAAGTATTGAAACTGGGAAGGATGATTAATGGAAATTATACAGCTGGCCAGAAAATGGAATACATTATTTAGAGAAAAAATTTTTGTGAAATCAGATCTGAATGAGACTGATAAATAGTTTAAAGTAATTAACATTAAATTAGTATTAATTCATTTTGTTCTTAAAAATACTTACTTATAGCTATATCTAGCCTTGTTACTCATTTGGACTTTGTGAGCTAAACATTTGAATACCTGTAAAGTACATCCACAGTGAGGTAGCAAAGTGCTATTTTTCTCATCTTTCAGAGGAAAGTCAAGCAAAATAAGATAAATTTTTCAGAATAGGGATCAACTCAGGTGACTGGACTATTGCCTTAACCATTAGGTAGTGAGCCCTTTTCGTTTCACATTGTACACATTTAAGACCATGCAAATGCTGCTGCATAAAAAGTGTGAGTACCTGTTAAATCTTCAACAGACACAGCTCTAACATTATAGCTTCTGTAAGGGGAAGTTGGAGGCCATACAGCTGAGTGCGCCCTCAGGTCTATAAAATGACAAAACTGCCATTAAGTAACTGCAAGGCAACCTAGCATTTTACATTTCTTACACAAAGTATAGTTGTGAATAAAAATAATTTGCCTTTAATTTTTTTTGCTTTCCTTGTTTGTCCCCTATAGTAATAAGTTTCATCTTTTAAAATAGCAGTTCCACCTGACCCAAGAGACACTTGTTGATAGACTTAGGTCACTTGTCATGTTGCACCTGTAGCTTCAAATAGCAGGTGACTTTGCTTGCTGTGTTATTGCAAGAATATATGATCCTCGATGGAGTAAGAATAATTGCTTTTCCAGGGGAATGCCTGCTCTTGATCCAATAGAGGGAGAAGGACTTTTCTCCTGACTTCAATGCACAATTCGTGTCTCATTCTATTCACAAGGCAAAGCTAAGTTACACAAAAGCAACTGGTTTGGATGAATAAATGTTTGTTATAGTATAAAATTTGAGGGATGGGGAAGGAGTGTATCTCTAGTGTTGGAAAGTATGGATGAGGTCAGATCCACATGATGTACTCATTTATGTGACCACCACTTACCTGATTTTGTGCCATGATCAGAGATACCGTTAAATATGTATACGTCTTTGTTCTCATTGAAATTGTGTACTTGAATACTATGGTGTCCTTTCAACATAGCAGATTTTTTTCCTGCAGTATTATTTTCTCATTGACTTCTTGTATTTAACACTGTAAAAGGGCAAGAATTTTGACCCAGCAATGTAACTAAGTATGAAGTTATATCTGGAATTCTGTAATTAAGGAAAAGTATTCTGACCTTAATGAGCCTGTAAAACGTGTATAAAGCCTGTATCCTACAAGCAGTGTAATTTCTAGTAATAAGTCTTAATAAAAAGAATACGTTTGCCTGGTGTTTGAAGTTTACACTTTATTACTTACTTCATCCTGATTAAGACACATATATGTTAATTGATTAGTATTAGTAGTTCAACTCAGATCAGTCAGTTGTAGCTCTTCAGTGAGGAGCCTACATCCTTACAAATAGCAGAAATAGTTAAATTTATATAGAAGCCATACATAGATCAGGCCGTGGCAGGAATCCTTAAGTACTTAGAGCTAGCCTGTGACCCTCATACCTGCCTTGCTGAAATAACCTTACTGATGCCCTTCTGCTCAAGTAGCTACAGCCCACCTGGTCCCTTAGGGGAGAGTTAGCTGAAGGACTGGAAACTTAGTCATCTTAACATCCTTTAACCCAAAAACTTGTTTTTGTCAAGTATAACCTTTGCAGTGAAGTGGAGCTATGAATGTAGATATTAGAGGCATTTGCTAGAGAATTACTTATGTAGGGTTTTTTTTTCATTTGAGTGTTGAGGGAAATATTTTGTGTTTGCATGTTTTGATTTCCTGCTATTATTATTTTGTGTTATGGCGTGATTGGCTCTGCATTATATCTTCAAATAGGTGTATCACCTTGAATTTTATAAGTCCACCCACTGTCAAATGAAAATGCCAAGGGAAGTCAAGTCTTGGAGAAGTAACCCAGACACTGTGCAGGTAGCAGCTGTTGAGGGAGAGAGCACTCCTCAGTCCTGCGAGGATGCGTTCTGCCCTGGTAGACTGGACTGTTCAACAGCAATCGTAATCGTCCTGTAAAGGGAGGTTGTCCTGTGGGTTGTATGCTGTGTTGTGCAGAAAGCAGAATCATTAAAAATTGTGCAGTGTTGTCATTTGTAATAAACCAGATGGAGTGGGAACTAGTTGGGAAGTGAATAGAGAGGTCTTAGACGTTTCTGAATTGCTGGACCAATTTAGAAGGCATTTGCATTTAAAATAATGTTAAAATAGTAAACTTTCTTGCGCTATCAATAGTGATGGAGATTGCTAAATTCCATTTTTTGCAAGCACCTGCATTAGTGACCATTTAAAATTGTACTAGAAGCTGTGGGAGGCCACACAAACAGGAAAATTCATTTCATTGCACACAGGAAGAAATTCAAAGCCGAAGAGAAAATGAAGCTATGTTATACAGTATGTTTGGGTTTTTTTTGCAGCTCAGATAATAAAAAACCACAGCATTTAGTTTCACTTTG
Organism: Tauraco erythrolophus; assembly: GCF_009769465.1. Taxonomy (NCBI): domain Eukaryota; kingdom Metazoa; phylum Chordata; class Aves; order Musophagiformes; family Musophagidae; genus Tauraco; species Tauraco erythrolophus. The sequence continues at coordinate 10,572,161 of NC_141475.1, read as the reverse complement.
CAGTTAGTGTGTGCTGATAATGATACAGAACTAAGGTTGTGAACAGGGACAGAAGAGGCAGGGGCTGGGGGAAAGTGTAATGTCAATGAAAAAATGTTTGCATTGAAATTTGTGTGCGTCAGCCTCGAGAGATAAGAAAACTAACAACTTTTTCACAAATCACATTAGCGACCATTTCAGGGACAAAGTAAACTTGGGTAAAATATTTAAATACTCGCACTCCCTAGTAACCTTTTGGTGTGATAAGGAATCCCCAGATAATGAAGCTAGATCTCTGCTCTGTAAAACTAAGACCATGTACAGGTTAAGCTTGCAAGTACAGGTATATAAAATGTATATTACAGATTCCTGTAATTTGCTTCAAGAGCCGGTACTAGAAATGTTAGTTTACCAAACCTGTTAAAGAAGCAAACCTAAACTGAGTTTTGCTGTATCTTCTGTTTCGCTATATGCCTGTGGGAAATGACTACTGGGCGAGGCGATTCTTTGTTGCATTTGTGAGAAAGTGGAACTGTTGTCTTTTCTAGCTAACACGCAGCTGTGAATTAAAGTAGTTTTCATGCTCTTGCTAAAAAGAGACAAAACTCATGTGGTCTTACTGCTTAATGCAGCTGCAAATTGAAGGTTTTGTTTCTGATCAGCAGTGGTATTGAAACAAAATTGGTCCAAACATTCCCGAACATTGAGAAAAAGTGTTCCAGATCATCCAAAGCTGGTTTTGAGTTGGAGACTCAATCCAAACACTTACTGCCAGCCATTATATGCCATGCTAAAATTGCTCTCTGTCAGTGATACTATTGTAATCATCCAGCTCTTAGGGTCGGTCTTAAGTAGCTGTAGGAATAGACTTTAAAGTCATGTTTTAAGAATGACTTGTTTCTATAACTCCAGATCTCCAGCCAAGACTTACTGAATATCCAAAGCTACAACTCTACTGTTACTGCTGTTTCACTGATGCTGATTACATGTTTATCAAGCTAACAGTTTTTTAAGGGTGGAGAATTCATAGGATATACTGTATCTACTCTTTTTTTAGCAGTCATGCTAGAACTACACTATGAGATACTCTAAATGAAATGAAAAGACTCCTAGAAAGTACAGTGCCCCTGTGTAACAACTGACTGAAATCTGAAAAAAAAAAAAACTTCTGAAATACAGAGGGACTCTGAGACAAACCAAAATAATTAATTCTGCATATCAATTATTTGGTAAACAACCACATGTGTGTAAAATCCTGGACACTTGTGCTTCGTACTAGGCATGACAATTTCAGAGGCAGGCTCAGCTCATGTTTTTATGTCAAGTTTCTCAAGAGCAAGAAAACTTTTCCAAGCCAGTAGTACTTTCTGGCTGAGCTTTAGCTTCAAACAGTATCATCTCCAAGATGTTACAAGATAACACCTGTTGAATGGTAGAAAGATCTAGACTAGTACCGTCAATTGTTTTAAACCAATTCTGGGGCACTTAACACACTTCAGGTAATTCGCCTTACTGGGAAATGTGTCCCTTGCAGAGGAAAACCTAAACTTTGGGCCACGATGTTCTGTTATGATCACTGCCTTTGGTACCTTTAGAGGAGAGAACTGGGAGCTACGCAGAGGCTGCAGTGAATTCATAGCATGCTGGTACCTACAGTGACTTACAGCCAGGTACCTCAAAACAGACAGCGTGCTCTTTGGTGAGGGTGTAAGCCAGGAGTACTTGCAACATGTAATTCCCTAACACAACAGTCTGACCAAGTGTTAACTGACTGTTGGGTTTTGTGCCTCAGTGCCTTCGCAGCTTCAAATCTTGCCCTCACACGTTTGCATCATTGTTGCCTTGTCAGGGATTACACCTGAAGTTTTTCAGGTTTTGTTTCAATTTTGTCTTACAGGGGTTGCCATGCGCTCAAATGTGTGATCGCTCATGATTGCCTCCCTTCCCACGGCTACCAGCGTAACTGAATTACAAAACCTGCGTCGCAGAGGAGAATTTAAGTATTCTTTTGTGAAAAAATTCAGACATGGCTCTCAGCAATTCTGTATTCTCCACGTTACAGCTTGGTGTTGAGGCATAAAGCCATATTCCTACTAACAGAAGATACAATCATTCTGCTTGGGGAGGTGGGGGAGAGCTGTGACTATGTTGTAACTCCTGTGGGCTTAAATGGCTACGCTTCATTGTATAGCGGTAGAGTTCTCTATAGTGAAGGAACAGGGATGGCAACCAACGGGCAGAGGGACTGGAAGACATCCAGCCTCACTCAGTGCAGCAGCCACAGCAGCCCTTGCTGCTTGGCACATGCTTCCCACCACCTCCGAGGATGGTAGGACTGACCAGAGAGTTGATTTTTTATGAAACCTGGTGGCCAGGCTCCGGGTTGGTCCCGTGAGCCGATGTTCCCACCCTGGTGAGTGGTTAACACCAAGACTAGCTCTTTCTCTGTCGAGCCCAACCCAGCAGCCTCCCTGGAAGAGCATCCTTTGGTGACCACAAGCCCGCAAAGAGGAGTGCCTGCCCAGGCCTGGCTCGGGCTCCCCCCGGCACCCCGCTCCCCCCAGCGGCCCCCATCACCCCCTCGGCGCGCAGCCGCTCCGGAGCTGCTGGGGCGGGGAGCGGGGTCGTCCCCGCGGTGCCGTCCCGGGGCCGGCGCTCGGCCGCGGCGCACATGGCCAGCGAAGGCGGCGGGGGCGCGACGCTCCCCCGGGGAGAGGCTGCGAACTTCCCGGCGGCGGGCGGCCCCCGCCCCGCACACCTCCCCCGGGCGGGGGGAGCGGGAGGGAAACCCCCAGTTCCGCTTCCTGACGGCGCCTCGGCCCGGGCGGGGAGCGGCGGCCGGAGCGCGGGGCTGCCGGCGCCCATGGCCGGCGAGCGGACGCGGCGCTTCACGCGGAGCCTGCTGCGGCCGGGGCAGGCGGCGGAGCTGCGGCACAGTGCGGCCACGGCCGCCGCCGCCGCCGGCGGGCGGCTCCAGCAGCGGGTGAGTGCGGCGGGCGGCGCCGGGCGGAGCGGGGCGGCCGCGGCGCGGAGCGGGCACCGGCCCAGGTGCGAAGCGCGCTCGGGAGCCGGGGAGCGGCGCGGCGGGCGGCCCCGGCGGGCAGCGGAGAGGAGGGCGCCGCGCTGGGTGCCCCGGCCCGCACGGCCCCGCCGCTCCGCGCGGAGCAGCCTGCGGGCGAGCGCTGACCGGGCCGGGCGACTCGCCGGTCACACTGGAAGACAGTACCTCCGCGTCTCCTCGTTTAAACGCTGCAGGCGGCTGCTGATGTCCCTCTCCTCGGGAGGAAGCTGGCTGTCTTCCTCCCTTGAGTTTTGCGTCCTTTTTTTTTCTTTTGGATGAGCTTTGCACGGGCAGATGAAGTGAAACGCGAAGACCTGTGTATCTTTGCCAAAATAAGCGTGGTGTGCTCCGGGGGGACTGATCCGGGCGCTCCCGCTCTCCAAGTAGTCAGTCATGTAATTTTTAGGTACTTCACAGCCCATATGCTCATATATTACCATAACTACTGAGGTGTGTGTGCGCTCTTGGTGATTTCCACTGGAAACCCCGTGGAAGGAGGCATAAAGTGATGCAGAAACACAGACCGTGGTCGTCCTGGTAGCATTTGCTTCTGAAATGCATCGCATGAGGCTTCAATCTCCATGTCTCTCCATCATTGGAATAGTACAAACGGGCTGTAAACTGTTACCATGCTATCTGAATGGTATTTTCTCTTTCCTTTACATGGTTGTGTTTAAGAACTTAGCTGATAGGCACGGAGGGCAAATTGTTAGGGTTCACACAGAAATGTTCACCAGTCTTTTTGAATCAGTAACCATTTATGAGTCATTTATTAGCCATTTTTATATCAAGATCCCTTTGGACTTAAAGCCATGTGTTATGAGAGATAAATGACTCCTTCTTAGATGATTAAGCATATAATTTCTATGAATCATGTAACTCAGACAAATATTTTCCTTTTCTAGTTTTTCAGGCATGACAATTCATGAAGTAGCTAAAAAGCTGAAAGAGGGAAAGTTGTAAGTGAAATGTCATCGCTCATCAAAGTTTACCCCACGCCTAAATGCAGCACTTTATCTCTCTGCATAAAACATGAAATAATTCTGCAACTACGATCACATAAACTTGGTGGGTCTTCTGAGGGGCATTACCTCCTACAAATGGAGAGAGGCACTAAAACATCTGCTCTGCTTGGAGGCAGCAGCCAGTTCATGCTTCCTAGCTATCTGTACGACAAATGTGAGTTGTTTTTTTACCTCACTAGAGTTGCAGTGCTTTTGCAGTCAGCTTTGAGGGTCTTCATAAAGCATTTCCAAGCTTATGACATGTGAAAGTTTAGTAGAAACTTAGTTATCTTGCCTGACTTCCCACAAAGGTGGTACGTGTTATCAGCCCTCGTCAATCCTGAAGCATCTCTACAACTGTACTGGTGGCAGATTTACACAATCCTATCCTCTGGGTGTGTAGAGATCAAAATTTGGCCCATTGTCAGACAGGATGTGCTACACTGATAAAGTTTTGCGGAAACTTTCTCAGAACCATCAGGGCTGTTTTGGGATCTGCCCAGACAGTGTACTGAGTAGTTGTCCCCTAAAAGAGTGTATTTAAGTCCTTATACGAGCTAAACTATTGTGTTATCTCATTGTATCTCAAAGTATTGTAAATGAAGTTCTATTAAAAGTGCGTTTTGCACTTTTGCTCTGCTGTGCCTCTGCTGCAAGAATGCAAACAAAAACAGCAAATGAAGTTGATGAAGCTGATCTGAATTTGATCGTTTTGTTCCCTTGAGGAGGGTGGTTTTTTTAAGGTGTTGCTAGCAGATCTTATACTGCTAACTTGAGAATATAAAAGTTAATTACTGGTCATGCATTTGAGTTATATTTTCTTCAATCTCTCTCTAAAACATCAAGACTTCAGTTGTGGGATGGCAAAAATCTTCTGCCACTTCTGTGAATCTGACTTCTGTGCTGTATTTCATCAGGACTTTTGATTCAGTATCTGAGGCAAATGCACGCAGATCTGCAAAGATGGTCTTTTAAAGATACTGAAGTTAGGATTTGAAAATGCCAGGCCAAATTCTGGTTTCAGTTATACTGCTCAGTGGAAGCACTTAGAGACTTCCAGATGTTACATTTTATTCACCAGCAGGCACAAGGGTTCTGAAGTCTGGGTTGCTTGCTGTGTTAAATATGTATGGCTCTGGGAAACTTAATGAAGTTACCATCTTTTTACCATACTTTTTTGGGTTGCCGGTAATGTTGCCTGTGAAAAGCAAATTTTTATAAAATACCTTATGCTGAGAACTCATGGTGGGGTACAAAGCTGTTATCTTCAGGGTTAAAACTTTTCTAGCTACATCAACTAAGAATGAGCAGAATTAACCATTGTATCTTGGCTAACGGGGAAGATCCCTTGGCAGCCATAACCAGGGTTGTCTGTAGCCAGGTTTGGGGCTGCTGTGTGGCGCTGTGGTGTTCTGTGCTGGGAAGGGATCATTGCCTCTGCATCCGTAACGCAGAGTGCTGCCAGGTCTGTCGAGGTGTGTTTTCCAGGGCAGCTCCTCTGGCCTGTGTGCCTTGCACATGAGGGTTGCTGGAGTGGCACAGCTGTTGCGCTAAGGCTGTTGTGTTGCTGTTGTAGAAAAGCCCCACAGGACCTGAAATTTGTGACTGAACTTGTGCTGGCTTTTTTGTACCAGAAGTGAATATTCTTGCAGAAGAGAAAAATCTGGTGTGATCAGTGAGGTGCATTGGTTCTCATCACATCTTGCTCTGGATGCATCAGCACCTTTTGTTCCATTTATACTAAATCTGACTTGCGTTGGAGTGTCTCGAAAGTTGGCACAGCTGCTGTCAAAAGTCTGCAAATAACTATCAGCTACAAAGTAGGGAAAGTGTAAAGGTGCGAAGTGTGAAGAATTAAGTGTGAAGTGTAAAAATTAAGCCTTCTAGTACTACTTTTGTTTATGTCCTCTACTAATTGCAGCTGGGCCTCTGTCAGCAGGATTTGTAACAGCACCTGTGGTAGGGGTGGGTTGTGTCTTAGCGATTTGGTAAGAGTCTGGGGATGAAATGCCTGTTTGACATTAACTGTCATAGAGAAAATGGAGTGTTGTGTCTTTTAGTTCTTTACTGTCTTCAAATATATTGCTTTTTCTTTTGTGTACTTTACTTTTGCTTGTACTTACTTATTTAATACGGGAAAAACAATTGCTGGTACTCAGCACGAAAGCCTGTTTGTGGAAAGAAAACAGTGTCAGTGTAATCAGGGGAAAGGGGATGGGGGAAGTAAGGATGTTTATAATTTAGTGTTGTATTGTATAAGAGAGGAACTTCTGTAGTGCCCTGAAAGACAGAAAGTGGAAACGGAGGTTGAGGGTGGAGTATATGTGTATATCTTGTTGGTAGAGGGTAGTAGCTGCAGTGTTTTCAGCACAAGCAACACCTTCTACATTAATTACTCAACTCTTCAGCAGGTGGAGGGAGTGGTACTATCAGGTGTTAATGGTGTGTGGCATTACTTCAGTTATGGGAACAACCTGCCTAGTTAAGCTTTCATGTAGAAAGGGCAATTCACCAAACTGGTCAGTGAAATAGATCAGTATCATCTAGAAGGTAAATAATTTATTGTATTTTGAAACTTTGTTGTGAAATTCTTTTTCTCTTCTAATAGAAAAGGCTTGTTGGAAATCATAAACACTTGCTGCCACTGCCCAGCAAAGCTGAATAGCTGTGCACAAGACAGGGAAAATTATTTGTCTGTTGCTTCATTTGTGTCTGTGGCTGCAGCAGTTTCACTAGAGGTTTTTAAAATAGGCGTGGGCTAGTCAGTGCTCCTAGAAATCAGCTTGCTAGCTGCTTAGCTAATACTGAACTTCACATTATGTTATTATTTTCAGATCTCAATTAATTTGGCTAAGTACCACTGGCTGCAGTATTCATCCTTTGCATAAAGTGTTCTGACGCTGTTTTTATAAAAGAGCTGCGGGGGGATCTTGCTCCTCATCTCTCTTCCATACTTAAACAAGTTAATAGCACTCTGGAATTGGGCTGTTGTTCCACAAGTCTTTTTTTTTGTCAGAGGTTTCTTTCCATCACACTGCGGCCAAGCACAGGGAGTTGTGGTGTGCAATGGCCTCGTACTGTCTCTCTCTCAAGTGGAAGGCTGGATTACATGGCTTTCTCTTTCCCACAAAATGGGTTTATCTCCCTGTAACTTTACCTGGGGCTACTGTAATTCTTCCCTGAAAGAATAGATTCCATTTGTTTCCAATGTGTATTTTATGTGGTATATTCTTTACAAATAATGAAGTCTCTGTTTATATTGTGGTTGTATATTTCTAGTTTTGGGTAGGTAATGAACTGTTGTGGGTTTTTTTTGTGACTCCAGTGGCATATTATAGTCTCTCAAGAAAAGTAATGTAGATTGTTTACAGCCTCACAGACAGCGCCCACTGCTTTGGTACACTGGATAATAACAACAGAGCTTTGACTGTTCTTCTGCTGTGTAGGAGCATGTCGTATGGCCTTTCCTTGTTAACGTGGCCATAGTTGAATTGGACTTCCATGTTGAGAATCAGGCCAATGAATGAAATGACACTGAAAGCTACATCTGTTGAGAAGGTACAGTGGTAACTGAGCTATTCCAAAGAGAGAAACTGGACTGTGAAAGGCTCTGTTCTTGTGAGGATGTTCTAATGTCTACTGCTTGTCCAGGGTGAACCAAAGTAAGGCATTTATACAAACTGTGAATATATAGCATGGTGCTGTATACAAAATAGACTCTGTGTAGTTGTACACGCAGATACCTGCACAGCCTTCACAGGCCAGGTAGTGGACTTTCGTCTGTTTTCCTGCAGACTACTTAATGTGTTGGCTCCTTCTTATTTTTGTGTTTTCTTTGGTTAAGGCCAAGGTGGTATCCTGGTGAAGTGATCTTAAAAGCCACGTGCATAGAGTGAAAGCCTCATCCCGTTTTGGTGGTTGAGGAGAGAGTGAGTTTATTCACGGCACAGTCATAAGAGAATGTTATCTGCATTCTAGAGCTGGTGGTTCTGCTTTTGTGAGCCTTTGCATCTGAGATAAGTTACCGTTTGCTCAGGGCAGATGACTTGGCATATTTAGGATGTTAGAAACCTTCTGTGAATGCAGTGCAATATTGAAGTATTAAACAATTTGTTTGTATTTGAGTTTTACCTGTGCATCTAGTTCATGAATCTGTATTCCAAAATATATCTTAATTAATATCCTGTGCAACATCCTATGGCTATTGCAACTGTGGCTATTGCCCAGATTGCCCAGCTGGGTTGAATTGATTGATTTCCTAATTAAGGTTTAGACCCCGCCTACAAAAGGCAGGCCATTTCCTCCTGGCTGCAGGAGATGCAATGACATCCTTGGAGCTGCAGCCCAGGCTGGTGAGCAACAACTGGTGACCCCGACGTGATACGTCTGAGAGACCCTGAGGACCGTGACTCCCTCGCCGGAGCCAGAGTAGCCCTAGCCAGGGCCGGAGCGAGAGTCCTTCAGTAAAGAAGGTAAAGCTGCAAGCCCAAAGGAGGGAAGCGTGCTGGAGTCGGAATGAATGGACTGTGTCTCTGCTCACCGTAAAGCCTTCGTTTTCTTTTAAAAACAAAAACTGGTAAAACAAAAAGGGGGAATTATGGCTATTGCAACTGTGGCTATTGCCCAGCTGGGTTGAATTGATTGATTTCCTAATTAAGGTTTAGACTCTGCCTACAAAAGGTGGGACATTTCCTCCTGGCTGTGGGAGATGCAACGACATCCTTGGAGCCGCAGCCTAGGCTGGTGAGCAACAACATCCCTTACCTGTTCAAAGACAAGACCTACATTATTTGCAAATAGTCTCCCTTCTCAGCGGTTTTTTTTTTTGTTTTGAAGTGTCTGATGAGTAATTTTGTAGCTGTTCTTCAGTTGATGTATCCAAAGGACACTTGCAGTGCTGTGTCTGATTATTTTGAGCTGGCTGCTGGACCCCAGATGTGAGGGCAAACCAAGCAAAGGACACAGGCAAGAATGTGCTGCTTGCACATTCTCCAGCTGCTCAGCTCCCTCCTCTGCGGGCAGACAAAAGAGCCAAAGTCTTCTCCTGAGCGATTCTAGGAACTTCATCTAAGACTGGCACTGAGGATTAAATTGATGCAAAAATGAGGAAAAGGAGATAAGGGAAGAGAGGCTTGAAGAGGGTGGAGACAGCAAAGGGAAGAAAATGTTTTAGAAAGAAGTTAAAAGCATTGGAGAAAATGGGTGAAAAGAGAAAAAACTTTGCGGGGAAAGAGAGACTGAAGAAGACAACAAAACGAAGGAAAGAAATTAAGAGAACTGCGAGAAAGATTCTTCAGGTTAGTGAATAACTTCTGTGAATAAGCCCGTAATATGCAACCCCAGGCAGTCATTTAGTAAGTAGGGAGACCTGGGCACTCGGATTTAAATGCAGAGTTTTTACTGTTGTCTTGTATCTGTCACTTGACTAATGCTTTGTGTTAAATTCATGGAAAGTGAGTCAGCTTGAGTAAATCAAAATGCTCTGTTTATAGAAGCCACATTAACTTTTCTTCCCCTTGCTTACAAGGTTAAATAAGGGATCTGGGAAAGGAGAGAATGAACAGCAGTAGAAAAGAGATGGAGAATCTGGAAAATTAAGCCTTGTGTTGGCTTTGGAGGTGAACAGTTGCGCAGAGAGAAGGTTTTATGTCGTTGTGGTTTGTAACAGGCAGTTCTGCAGCACGTATGTCGCTTGCAGAAGTCAAAACATGTTTGTAACTTTTCTAGCACAAGGTCAAAAGGCTATGAAATAGTGACACAGATGTGATTATTACACAGATAACAAAGACTTAACTTGTGATATGTGTGATGCTTCCGGGTTAGGATTGCCTGTGTTTCACAGAACTCAACAATAATTTTCTGAAGCTAAATTATATTTGCTGTCTGTTTTATACCAACTGGGTGTTCTCACATTAGCAAGTGCCAACTTTATCCCTGTTTTTGTTGATAGGAAAAACAAAACACCAGGAGCCAACTGCCCAAGATCATGCAATAAGTCTACACTAAGAGCCTTAGAACAATTGTCTCCGAGTTCATCCCCATCATGGGCTGTACTGCCCCATACAGTTGAATAATTTGCCTGGCTGTTGAGTGTTTCTTAGTCTGCCCCACTATTTTCATTGCTGACGTGGACTAATTTTTCCCTGTCCTGTAAAACGTAAGAAAATTGAGAGCTGCCTGGCCTTTGCATGCTTGCTTAGTGTAAGTGACCTCTGCTTACTTTGTCCCTTTCTGTGGAGAACACAAACAGGCTCCAAACAACAGTGTAATAAGAGGGCATCAAGCTGCCTTAGTACTAAATGGTAAATGAAGCCTTTTGGAGCTGTTCTCTTACGGAAGAAACTCAGTAGGCTTTTTCTTCATTTTATTTCCCACCCCTCCTCTCTCCTTTGTTTTTTAGATTGGGCTCACAATGCAGTGTATTATTTTTTTCCCTCCGTGTCAATGATACGTTATTTCATATTAAACACATTGCTTAAATACATCTTTAGCCGATTACTTGTCATTTCTGGTACTATTTTTTTTTCCTGTGATACACATAGGCAAGAGGTTGATGTTGCTTTTTGTTTGTAAATTTTACACAGTGCTTTACAAGTGCAGGAAGAGAGTTCCCTTGGAGCACTGGGGATGGTGCTGCCTAGCCTCTTCTCCCTGACTTGTACTCTGGGAGTTGACATCCAGCCTCTTTGTTTGAGTACTGTGATGTTACTTTTCAGCTGGAACCCAAATACTGCATGTTTTGGAACACAATGTAATGTTTTGAGATGACATAATATAGATGTGCTTTAAGCTTGTATAAAAATACAAGGAAATCTGGATACATTTGTGACATGTGCGGGTTCATACCGTCATTAGGACACCAGGCGAATACAGGGAAATGGAGATGGATGCCTCCCTCGAACAGGAGCCTTCTACTGCCTCTTGTGAAACAAGGTTTTATCTCTGCAGGCTCAAAAAACAAAAGCTCAAAAATTGAAAAAAAAACATTGTTTTAAGTTTTAAATTACTAATTCATTCATTATTAATTAACAATTAGCTTACTACTAGATTTTCTTCCCACTATTCTGGTTGTGCAGTTGGTATTATATGTATTGAACAGAAGTTCAGTGAGTTGTCAACATTGTAGTGATTTTCTTAATTCTGAGCGTAGTTCTACACTTCTGGCTTCATGTTGTATGGAGGATGTACAGGGCAATTCCATCATTGCATCTGAAATAGGCTTTTCAGCTTTGAGAGTAATGTTGGCTGACTTAGAGCAAACATGATTCTAGGTTACTTTGACATGTTGACCTAATTTAAATGATGTAGATATAATGAAATTTAATGAATGCAATGGAGTTGGATAGGATACGAAAAAAAGCTTCCTTTTTTAAGTGTTACTATTTATAAACAAAAGTAGTACAGAAATGTTCTCTCTGAAACTGGAATGACTAGATAAGCTTAGCATAGCAAAAAGGAAAAAACCTTTGTTTATTATGTTTTTATTTTGTTAACCATAGTGGATTTTAATTTTTAAACTGTCACCATTTTAAATGCATTGTTTCCTGTGTATGTTTTCTATTAGATGTACCTGCTTTTGCAGCTGTGAGTAGTCTGATACCTGTCAGCTGATTTGGAGGAGTGTACTTCTAATTTATAGGCAAGAATGGAAATTTTGGACTCTCAGGTGTCTCATAACACATGCCTCTGCTTTCCTAGGACTAAGGTAAAGGCTCACTATGTGGGGAGCACAGTGGCTCTGCAGAGACAAGATCTGGAAACATTTTTTTATCCTAAGGGTGTGTGGAACACATTAACTATGGGTTAAATGTGTTTGTGTGTTGATGCAAGTTCCTTAGTGATCTTTGTTCTAGATTGTGTTTTTATCTTGTTTTTGCGGGGAGAGGTTGGCATGGTTTGAAGAAAATACGCTTCTGAAGTGTGAGAAGCTTCTCCTGTGATTTGAGTTTTTGCCAGGCTCTGTGACAATTTTGAGGGGTTTATAAACATTACTGGATTTCAAATCCCGCCCTCCCCACTCAAATCCCTCTGACTTCCAAAAAATTATTTATTAAAATTCAAACCAGAGTTTTGTATTTTGCATGAGATAGAGGAATCCTTTAAGAGCTGTGAGTGGATACTGGTAGTTTTCCTGTGACAGCTTTACCAATTCTTTTGTATTTCTTCTTGATACTAGGATTAATTCCTCTTGCCTTTCTCTCCTCAGGTCTGTTTTCAACATTTGTTCTGTGACTACAGTTAATCCAGTATAGGCCCAGTACAAAGCTATCACTTGAAAGCTCTGACATCCAGCCTAGTTGAGATTGATGTGGGCCACTGTCCCTGTGATGCTGGGCACAAGCCCTGCTCTTCTCACACCTGCCCGTTCCTTGCCCTGGTCTGCCTCTGTCTTGCCCATCAGCTCTTTCCTTTCTGCCTCAGACCCTCTGTCTATGCTCTCTTATGTCTAGTTTATGTTTGATTTTTAGACAGATCCTCTCCACTGTGGGGATGGTTTGAAACTCTAAAAAAAGTTTCATGTTTCTATTTTAAATGCACCCTCCCTTACTTCCTCTCTGCTTTGATACAGGCACGATGCCTGTCTGTTCCTGGGGCATTAAAGTTAGTGTCCGTGGGGAATACTGGACTTATTTCATCATTGGCATCTATGATGGCATTGTTTGGTATAAAATGTGTTCGTAGAGTGTTTATGCTGCTTTGATACTTGTGCAAGTACTTGCTGGGGAGTGAGATGGGGGAAGAAATTTGGGACCTTCTACTCCCTTGCAGAGTGTCTGAACAGGAGCAAGTGTCTTCATCCTGACCCTTGCAGGCTGCTGGCTTCTCGCTCCAGGTGTGCTTGGTGCTTCTGCAGCTGGGAGGTGGGGGAAATGAGCACATCAGGGTGCTCTGGTTTGCAGATGATGTATCCTCTAAAGTGCATGACAGAACAAGTATTCTGAGAGAAGGGAGATAAGGAGAAGCAGGAGGAGGACTGCTATGGTATCTTCTGGCCACGGTGGCATGTAATGGAGCCTCAGTGGCTTCTGACCCTGAAACTACTTTTCTCATCCCTTTCTTATGCTATGAGACACTTGTTGCTTCCTCTGTGTTCTCTCTTTACCCCCTGCCTTCTTGCCCTTTTAGCCCTGTGCAAGCTCTGGCAGCCCTGGTAAAGCGTCCAAGCCAAAAAGTCAGCAGAGCAGAGAAAGGAAAGGCTGCTTATGCCCAGATATTGCATAAAATATACACGCATTTTGAGGGAGGGAAGAATGCCAGTCCTCCATATCCCCTTCTCTCCGCTTTGGAAGCAAATACAGCACTCCTTTCCATACTATGAGTAGGCGCAGGAGAAAGCATTCAGAGCTTGAGTCTTTTAGAGTGAAAGTGGTGGGCTGAAGTCAGCCTGGGGACTGTTGGTTGGACTGTGCTGGTTTAGATAATAAATCATCTTTGGAGTCCATCCCATGCAAGAGCTTTCTCCGTTGCTGTGCAGGTACCATGACACATGCCAGGCTTGATGTCTTTTGTTAGGAATGCCTCTGTTGCACTTCACAGGCTATAAATTAACTCGTGGTATTTGTAGCAATATTATCAATCTCTCTTCGAAGATAGAAGTGTACAGCCTTTTTCCTGGCTGCTTTTTTTTTTTTTTTTGCTAGTTAAAAGAGCCTCAAAAGTGATCTCAAGTCTTGAAAGTGGTTGAGAGGCCACAACTTGACCATCCTTGAGATGGAACTCCTTCATGGCTTTGAACTTTTAAGCTACGCTGAACAAAATACAGAAGAATGCATGGTACAGAACAACTGTGCATTGACAGGGAAAGACCTGGGGAAAACGAGTCCTGGGTCATATCTCTGATTGTGCATGCAGAGAGAAAGGGAGTGATGAGTAAGTATTAAAAACAGTAATGAGCAGACTTTGATATTTATTCCAGAATATCATGTGGTCCGTATCTTTTGTATTCACATATTTGCAAGGCATACTAAAATATGTGCTGAGCTATCATGTCTCCATTGTCAGTATATAGGCACACTTTTTTCCTTCCATTCATGTGTAGCAGGTGGACTTCCAGCAGCGGATAAAGAGCAATTACAGTAACAATGCAGAAGTGAAATATCATACACAGCTCTCATCTGAAAGCTAGTCACTAAAAAGCATCTGCCTGTTCCAAAGCTCACATCTCACTTTAAGCATCAGTTGCCTTTTACATGAGTAACAGTTGTTTTTCAATTTGAGCTGTGTGATTGTACGGTGCTTACGGTTGTGATTAAACAGCTAAAATTGCAAACACTGGTGGAAACTAAGTCATAGAACATTAAGTAGAATTGAATGATACTAGTCTCTTCAGTGTTGCATGAATTTATCCTCATAAGCTTCCCCAGAAGTAATGAGAACTGTTTCGGAGGTTAATTAGAACGTACCAAATGGAAATTCAGCAGATAGATGAACAGAAATTTAGCTTATCCTGTTTCCTGGTCAGATAATAACCTGTGGTTTAACAGCAGCATTAGAAAATCCCAAATATACACAAAAAAAGTTGCAGTCTAGGTAGATGATAACTTTTCTTCAGGTGTCTTTCAGAAACCTCCTACTCCTTTTTATATTTTGAATACATACCCAAGTGTCCATGTGTTTCTGTAGGCTTTGGGAAAGAACTGGAGCTCATGAAACACAGCAAATCACAATGGTTTAAGTCTGCTCTTTTTGGAAATGCAAGAAGGTGGGATGATTTTGTATGTAGGAATGATAGCTCCAGCTTGCTGTGGATGTTGGCAGTAAAATACTGTTTGCCTTCTACGTATCCTTTCTCCAGAAATGGCAAGGGGATAACTGTTTGCAGACCAGTTTCAGGTGGAAGTTACAAGTTACTTGCATCACAGTAAGTCGGATGAGCAGCAGTACAGCAGGACACAATTACTAATGTGCCTTGGTATGAGGTTTATTTCCTTTTTTTCTTTTTAAATTTGTTGTTGCAATGAGAACCCTTCAAATTGACTAGGCGTTGGCCTGTATGTTGAACTTAAACATTATCTTACTCTCATTTCTTCATTCTCATATCTACCCACTCCATGCTTTGCTGCCCTCGCCCCTTCCAGTCCTCAGTTCTTGTTGCTCTTTGTGTCTTTCTCCCACTTGTCTCTGAGCCACTGTTAATGCCCTTCTGTATGCAGGGAACAGTATGTCAGTTGTCTGTTAGACACCCTATCTTTGCTTGCCATCCATGCCATCTTAAAGCCTCCTCCCTCCAGGAATTCTCCTTGCAGTTTCTTCAAACTGATAATCTCTCTGCTCCATCTCTTTGCTGAACAGCTATCCGGTGGTGTTCTGTCTAGCCATGCCTCTCAACCCTGTACTGTCAATGTAAAGTCTTTGGGTTTGGTGATATGCCTCTCTCCTAGCTTTAGCATAAAGCTTTTACTGTAAGCAAATGGTTTTGTATAGATAATTGCTATTCGAATGACTGTTCATTAGATGAAATATAATTCAAATGATAGGTAGTGACTCTTCTTGAAAGAAGAAACTCTCTGCTCTATTTCCTTAAAGAATTTATGTATCTGTGGTTCCCTGTGCAGTATGATGTGGAAGACAATGCAGTGTCTTGATGTGTGAATGTATCAATAGATTTATACGTATTTTTAAATAGATTTAAGTAAAAAGGTAGCTGCCAGGGCTATCATCTGTTTCCTTGGAATAATGTGGCATGCATTTTTTTTTTAGTTTTAAGCAGAGATAAGTGGCATTTAAATTCCATGCTGATGGGTACTGAGATGTACTAGAATGAGCTCTAAGAGCTGCTGTGCTTGGTCTTTGTACCCTGACACTTCTGAGTTTCTACTTCCTACCACTATTTCTCAGTGTGTGTGTTTTTCAGAAGAGCATGACTCCTGATCCTAAAGGATCTGGCAGGGATTCAGATTTGAAGATGTGAGTTTCTTTATTTTGAGGAAGTGTTTGTGTGATAAAGAATGGGAGTCAGCAAATGACTTATAATTGGAGCTTGAAAAGCTGAGGTATAAAACCTCTATGCTGCAGCAATGAGGGGTGGTTTCTTAATGTGGCAACTCACCCACAGCTCCAACCAATGTAACTGGGCCTAACCGCCTCAGCAGCAGCCGCCCTTGAATTCATCTTGCATAGTTTGCATTGCATCTGGTAAGCCTTGGTTGTGTTACTGGTGTGGAGGTGAAGATGGACGTGCTTTAAAAGTGGTGATAAGAGAAGGAACACTGTCAAGGAACAGCAGCAAAGTGGACCTTGCGGTTTTGTCCTGAAAAAACAGCTGCACTTTTACAAAAGGACATGTATCAACTGACTGTTGACAGTTAAAAGGATGAAACTTTTAAAAACAAGAAGTCCTTATGTGTGTGGTTATTAATAGTTTGAAATACGAGAAGTACAGGAATTTAAATAAATGAAGTTTGAATCTTCCCTCTCACACGTTTCCTTTCCTTCCCCCTCGCCCCTTCCCTCTTTATTTGCTTGGAGGCTTGGATCAGTGGAACTAGATACGTTTTCACATAATGCTGCAGTACTCAGGTAGATGATACTGAATGGGAATGTTTAGAGACAAGATGATTGTCTTTTTCCTTGTCTTTCAATTGTGACTGTTACAGGAGAGCCTTTGGGTCACTAGTGTCTGGAGCTGCCTGGAAATCTGCCTATTTGTGTTTCATTTGCTGTTCTTTGGGGAGGATGTGTGGGTGTGGGTGCATGTTATGTTTTGGAACGTGTGTGTCTCTTTTTTTTTTCTTTTTTTTTTTTTTTTCCCAGTCCAGTTAAATGCTAGGTTTTGATTTAACAACTTTATGTACTGATGGAACTATGCGTCAAGGGGAACTACATTGAGATGAGTGCCTTCTGTACCAAAAGCCTAGCACATTAGCACACCGTTTTCCTCTAATTCTTGTTTATGAAAATCTTTTCCTTTCTTGAAGAAAAATACATGGAAGTAATAGACAGATTATGACTTCATTCAGTTAATTGCTCCTAACATACATAGGGTAAAAAAGATACGACAGAATGACAGCGGTCTGATTCTTTTTGCATGTGTCAGAGCTCTGGGTGTTCCCCGTAACCAGCATGCTAAACAGATCCTGCTATCATTAACTAACAAAGACAATATTTTGAAATATTTTTCTCTATCTTAAGGGTGCAAAACTAAATGAAAATTGATCCATGACTAAGGAATAATACTTTCTCGTTGCTATTATCATGGGCTCAGCTTAGGAGATTTTTTTTTGTGTCTGTCTGTAAGATAACAATAGTAAAAACTAGCAAATTGCAAGTGCTAACGGTGCAACTGCTTTTAGACAGTTGGCAGGAAATGCTGTTTCCTGTTCTGTTTGATGTTCTGTTGACTTTCTCATAAATACTAACCCATCTGGGGCTTCAGCATTTGTTGCTACAGTAGGATAGACAATGTCAATAACAGTCAAATTTAAATATCTTTGTCACTTCAACTAGATTGAACAGATTCCAGTTAAAAATATACAGCATTTTCCATTAATTTCTTTGATTGCAGTGTAACATCTTCAGATTTCTATCTGCATGATCAAGTTGGAAGGTGGGACTAGATTTACCTTTAAAGTATGGGCTCATACTTGGTATGGTTTGCTCTTTTGGATCAGGTTAGAGCTTCCAGAAGTCGTGTATCGTAGGCAGATACTGGGTTCCACACCACTCCAGAGTCAAATAATTGTAGTGCAATTTGATGATGTGCTTTCCAGATCACTAGATAAATCTGGATGTGGAGTAGGATGATGGATCTATCTTCTGCATTACTTTCTTGAGATGAATTGTACCCTTGTCTCTTGAAACCCAAGCAGGTGCTCTCCATAGTCTGAGGAGAGCAGCAACACCAAGACAGAAGTTAACCTCCCTTAACATTTCACCATGCCTATTTCTCTTGGCTGACAGTCCTGTGAAGAGTTGTTCAGCAGGATCTCTTTTCTTAGCGTAGTACCTCCTACTATAGTGCAGCAGTCTTTTATGGCTGGCTTTATTTGGTTTGGTTTTGTGGTGTTTTTTTTGGTTTGTTTGTTGTTTTTTTTTTTTTTTTCAAATAAGATGCTAATACATGAGATTTGAAGGCCAGAGGGTGCTGTTTCACAGAGTGGTGAGATCTGCTGATAACCTTGTGCTGGGTGGAGGACAAGTTCTTTAGATGTCTCACTTGAAATGCTGGGGCTTCCATTTCCCAATGCTTATGTATGCCACTGACAACCTGCCTCAGCGCTTTCCTCAGTAAATTGCAACCTGATCTTTTGTGAACAGTAGTCATGTTAAATTTAGCATTGCTACATCAAGAGTAAAACACTGATACTGACAGTGAATAATTGTAACCAAGTTCGCCCTTATGCCTGACAGTGTGTGTTTAGTTGTGTGTATATGTCTTATTTAGATGTAACTGTTTCTAATTTGCTCAGCTGTTTGACATCAGCATAAATGACAGCAAGGTGAGAGCTCCTTTGGCTGCAAGTCTGCCTTACCGTGAAAACATTGTAACATTACATTTAAAGTGATAAAGGATCGTTAACTTCTGACGTAATTATATGTTGGAGTAAATTTTCACAGAAGTGAACAGTTGCTATCTCTGCATCTTAATTTCTGTCAAAATTTTAAGAGAAATCTGAGAATATTTTCCTTGGTGTGAAAAAGGGGTATGTTTAAAGGGAATCTGTATGTGTTACCATGTATTCACTTGGATGTTGCATGCTCCAATGAAAGCTTTGGCAGCATAGACACCCAGAGCGTTTACTTCCTTAAAAAACAACAGTAAAACAAGTGTTAGGGTTAAAGTTCCAGCATGTAGTCTGTAACATTTAAATTATTTATTTATGCATTTGTACTTTTTTAGCTGGAGTTACTTAAGAACATAAGGCTGTTGAATGCCCAGCTGCCAAGAGAAGAACAAGGGGGTGGTCCAGGAAGCTGGTCATCTATTTAAAAATCTAATTGCATGTTCAGCACAATTAGAGAACTGATTGCTTCCCTGAAATAAATCAATACATTTGTAAGCGTAAATAATTACAATTTCTTGAAAAGCAGTATCTGGCTGCATTGTTCTTTTTTTCCTACTGGGGTTGAGAGGTCCTGGGAGACTAAATAGAGAAGAGTTCAGTGTTTGGGTGCTACCTAAAATTACGAGAATCCCTTGGAAGTTCATTTCAGCTGTGTCATAATAAAGAATGACATCACTTTGTTATATACTAGATCTTTTTGTTTGTTTGTAGTAATGCTGTGAAATGGTTCTACAAGAACAGGATTTTTTAATAAATAACAGTTAATAAAAAGTCAACAGTGAATATGATTAAGACTTTAATAATAAAAACAAATTACTTGCAACCAGACAATTCAGTCAGTGAGAATGAAAACTCTTTGCATGTATGCATATTTAGCTTATAGTTTCTACTTATATTTTAATCTCCTTTGGAGTTCAGTATTAATCTTTCAAAACACACGTTACTAATCAAAATATTATTCTTCTGAAGATTTTTGCCTGAAATGCCAAACAGAAGACATATGTTTTTAGAGACTGTGTTACAGCTTAACAAATACAGACCAAAGAACTTATAGTTGGGCTGCTTTTGCTAATTTTGTGTTTAGTTGAATAAAGAGCCTTGTGGATATGAATGTTAATTGATACCAGCAACGCGAGTTCGTCAGTTTTGGGTTTTGTATGATTTTATTCTCTTCTGGAGTTCAAGTAAAAGAAAGGGAGTGAAACCCTGACAAGAGACATGAAATGAAAAACACATGTTGCACAGAAAAGCTGTCCAGGGGGCAGAACACCACAATGTCGCTCATTAGATGCTAAAATAGCTGTTACTCAGTTTGATATAGTGAGCACATTATTGTGTTGTGAGAAAAGCAAAGCAAGATCATTACTAAAAAGTGCAGGATGCTTTGTTGTTGTTTTGTTTTGCCTTTTGGGGTGCTTTTTCCTTTCCATGGTGATAAGGGCAAAACTGGTTTTCAGGCCCTTGGTTAGGTGGGGCACGAGGGATAGTGGAGGAGCTGTGTATGAGTTGCTCCAGGTGTATCCCTTCTGAAAGGGCTATGACATCCCACTGAGGACTTGGTCTGAGGGACTTTGTGTTTTTTGCATGCTGTTATAGGGGTGATCTCACTGCTCCATTATGCAGCTTGGACTAGATAATCAAGAGGATAACTTCTGTTGTATGATAGTAGCTGATACTACATACCCACAGATCCCATTTCTGTTAAACTGCTTCTCTTGTGGAGGCTGATGTTTATGCCAGTAGGATTCTGTGTAGGTAGATTTCTGTGCAGAAATTTGTGATTTGCTCTGTGTGCTTTAGCACCAGAAGTGTCATGGTTAGGACATACATGACATGATCAAATGAGGAAAGGCTGCTTGGTTTGCTCTCCCTGGACCTATCAGGTTTGGTTGTTGGGGTTTTTTTTGAGCAATATTTAAAAAAAAAAAAAAAGGAAGAAAGACACAAAAAAACAACCCTCACAACCCAAAAAATAATAATAATAAAACCCAAACAAACAAGACCCTTCCGTAATATTTATAGCCTGAAAAACTTTTACAGTCCTGATTCTTAGCTTTTTTTATTTGGGGAAAATCTGCCGTGGGATTCTTGGCACTGATAAGAAAAAAAGGATCTGAAGACACATTATTATACCACTAGTGGAAGTAATCCATATTCTTCTTGTGAGACCTTTCCTGTCAGATAAAAGGATGCATCTGCAGCTGCTCCGTTTAGGGGTGTGGGGTGATGGGACATCAGCACCTGAGACAACACAGTTTTTGCTGGCCGCTGTATGTACAAATTTTACTTTGCGTTTCTTTTCTTACTTTATCTGCATTTTGTGCCTCGTTTTCTATTTTGCAGCTGTAGAAGTTTATGCTCAGAAATCGAATGAGATTGTTCCTTTTGGTTCCTTGCTCTTGGCTGAACTCTTTGCATATGCAGTCTGCCTCAAAGTGAAATTGCCTTGAAGTAATAAGCAGGGATTATACAGCTGACTTAGAGTTGAAAGAGCCTGATTGGGAGTCTCTTTTGCTCGTTTCTATGTTAGGTTAGAAACAGAGCCTTCTGCAAGTGAAATTGTATGGCCTAAATGGCCAGTTTATAGCCTTTTGTTCTTGTCTTTGTTTTAGCCTTTGGCATAAGTAGCTCTTCCACTTTGGTTGTGTTCAGGGCTCTCCCAGACAGGGCACAAATTCACGCTCTGGTTTGCTAGGCTGAATAAGCTGTTCTTACACAGTCATGAAATAGTTTGGAAGGAGCTTCTGGAGGTTAAGTACAGCTCCCTGCTCAAAGCAAGTCCAACTAAATAAAGTTGCTCAGGCCCTTGTCTGGTCAAGTGTTGGGACCCTCCAAGTATGGAGATCTCATGGTCTCTATGGTGCCCTTTTCCAGTGTTTGACGACCCTTCATGGTGAAAAACTTATTTTATTGTATTAGTTGTAATTCCTCTTGTTGCAAGTTCTGTTCATTGTGTCTCATCCCTTGCCAATGTATTTCCAAGAAGATATACCCTATTGCTAGGTAGGGTATAAGCAGGCAAGATTTCCCATCGGCCTTCGTTTCCTAAGGGTGGACGAACGTATTTTTCTTAGCATTTCCTCACATGTTGTGTCCTCTAGCCACAGTCTATCTTGATGACCTTCCACAGGGCTCGATGCAGTGCATCAGTGGACTTGTACTGGATATCTGAGAACCGGACACATCAATCCAGATACTCTCTTCAACACATTCATTCCGTGGTCATGTCAGCAGGTCTTTTCTGCAGCTGGTTCATTCTGCAAGGTTGTCAGACCTGTTCTTGTATTCTTAATGATGTTTCACCAGGGTATTCATGTCATTACTATTAAATATAGTAGTATAGGTATGTCTTTTGCTAGAGGTACTTTGCATTATAACCAGGACTACACTGAACTCTGCTCGTGCTGGTGCCGTTAATGATCATTTTGCACTGACCACTGCTTCCAGCTCTCTTCCCTCTTTATTTTCAGCTACTGAACTAACAGCTTGCAGTAGAAATTCTTATCTTCAAGGCATTTTATGTTCTGAAATAAAAATTTATTAAATTAACCTGGAATGCTTTAGGCAGCTAAACTGGCTCCCTGGGACAGTCCATCGTTCTTGTGAGGGAGTTTGGAAAGGGGTTTCTTGGCTTGAAAATCCAAGACTCCTGTGAAGAGCATGTGCAGAGCCAGGTGGAAATTGCTGCTGATCATGATCACATGTGTAGTCTGACTCAGAGGCAGAACGTGTTAGATACTACTTTTGTCCTGTCAATCTGACTTCTGAGAGAAAGAAGAGAGAGACAGAGGAAGGATACCAAAGCTGGGAGGCAGGAGATGAACCAGTTTAACGTCTCTGGCCTGACTTCATACACGGGGTGGGGGGGGGGGGAAGCGGCTTCTTTCTTTTTTCATTTTTTAATGCAGAAAAATAAAAAATGTGTTCCCAAGTGGTTATTCGAAATGCTGACATACTAAAAAAAGGGAGACTGTGCTCCACTAGCTGTGACCTAGGTGGAGATGCTGCCAAAGTTAACTGTTTCTGCATAAGTTGCAGCGATGCGCTGGGGAAAAAGTTATTGCAATCCCTGGTAGAGACTGAGACCCCAGGTCTGCAGAGCTGGTGGAATCCTGTGTGTGCGGACTTCAGGGTCCCTGGGAAGGAGACAGAGTAGAGCAAAGTCTTGTGTCCTGTCCATCTTGCTTGTGGCCATTCCTTGACATGTGCTGTGCAGGCTGCTACTGAGTTCCACACTCCAGTTCTCTAAATGTTTTTATCCTGTGTTTGTTTGCAATCGAGAGAGTCATGTTTCTTCAGTTTATATGGTAAGGCCTGTTTGTACCTGTCTTGTGTAAGCAGTTAGGATTTGTGTATGAAGCCTGAGCCATTTGTTTAGTATCTGATTCCACTCTTTCTTCATGGTAAACAGTTAATGTTTTTCTTTGTTAAACAATATGAAAAACATTAAAAGAAAGAATTCATTTATCTCATTTAAATTCCTGCCTCAAATTTTAAGGCATATGCTTTTTTTCCTACTCAGATGAGTTATTTGAAAAGTAAAGGAGCATACTAAGTAGATAGGAGCAGGCCAAGAGATACCTTCCCTTGCAAGCTCTCTTGTGAGCTGAAAAAGAAATACCTTTTCAAACAGTTACGAGGCTGAAAGTGTTCACGTTATGGAGCAGTTCTACTTTTCGTTCTGTTCTTAGCTGGGTTGTAAGTAGAAAGATGTCATTGGCTTGGACTGGAGGCAAATTGGAATAAGAAATGCAATATCTAACAAGATATCACTGTCTTAAAATTCTACTTTGCTCCAGATTTGGATGGTATCTTTTTGAAAGTCACTCTTGTCTCTCTGTATTCTTACTTTATATTTCTAGCCTATATTTAAACAGAAATACTAATTTTGGATTGTGGCAAGCTGTGGATGTTGCAGAAATAGACACTAAGTTGCGCATCCTGAAGATGTCAGCAATACAGGTTTTTACAGCTCTTGTTCAAAGTTTGTTGATGTCAGTAAGAGTTTTTGCAGTGTTTTGATAGGCTTTTGGTCATATTTTAAAGGAGAAGGGGAAGTTCAATAAACCGCTGTGCTATTCAGGCTGTTTAACATTGCTGTACAAATGGCACCTCATCCAAAACCGCTTGTTATTCTTTAAACCTCATTGGTCTCTCTTAGAGCCATTGGGAGAATGGGCTGAGGGACATTCCTCCTTGGTCTCTGGAGTTGATTGTTTCTCTTCCTGGTATTTCCATAAGCGCAGGGCTGGTGCCAGGGCAGCAAATAGAGAATGCATTTGCTCTTGTGTGGGAACAGTGGCTTGCTGTGTGGCTGAGTGTGTTTCATTCTTTGAAATTGATTTGTGAAACATGTAGACAAAAGTCTTTGAAATTTTTGCATGTCATGGAAATCTTGGACCCTGACAAGGTAACAGACTAGTTGTACTCTGTTAGTGACTTCTGTCACAAAAGATACTGTGTTAGAGTGAAAACAGGCTGGTATGGTGTGGAGTTGTTTTTCACTGTGCCGGTTTTGGTTTTCAGACTCTCTCTCATTGCGTTAATGAAATGGAAGTCTTCTGGAAGCAGGACCAACTGCTGATAATGCCATTTGAGGGGTTGTGTGTTAAGATGAACATGGATCTTTCTGAAAGAGGGTGATAGTTTCCTACCAATTCTTTTGGGGAACCAATTGGGTAACGCCTGTTTTTTTGCTGTGGCTTATTTGTAAAATCTTCACTTCAAAACTGTGAGCCCAGCCTTATTTGTAATTTCTGGTGAAAATTCTTCCCAGAGTTTATCTTAAAACATGTTTTTATTTAGCACTATGCCAGAGAGGATGGATTTTGGTAGCTCCAACTAATTCTCCTCCAGTTTTATGGGACAATAAAACTTCTTTTAAAAAACAAACAAACATTTGCTTTATATGTGAAGTAGGTTTTTTTCCTGGTGTGAAGTTAAATATTTATTTTTCCTGTTACATGTTTAAGGAAACCACAACAATACTCTTAGCTGCTCTTTAGAATATTTAGTGCTGGATCCAGAAGCCACTGCAGTGCATTGAAATAAAGAGGTTTTCATCACTGCCTATAGACTACAGTTCTCCCATTTTACTTAATCTAAGACCTGAGAATAATCCCATTGATCTCATGGAGACTGTATTGTAGAAAACTACCTGTTAAAGTTAGAAATTACTTGAAAATCAGCAAAGTTCTTCACCTGAGTTGGAAATAAGAATGTGGCAACTATTTGCATGCAAGTTATACAAAATGTGAAATAAATTTATAAAGATAATATTCTGAGAAACTCCTCTAGGGGTCGAAGCTGCAGAGGTGTGGGTTCTAGCCCAGCTTCTGTCATTAGCCTATAAAGATAATATTCTGAGAAACTCCTCTAGGGGTTGAAGCTGCAGAGGTGTGGGTTCTAGCCCAGCTTCTGTCATTAGCCTGCTGGGAATCCTAACTTCAGTCTTTTTTATCACTTTGTCTCTATTTCTTATTTGTTAAATGATTGCAATATGGTGATGCCATTAATAAACTGTGTGGGAGTAATTAAGAGTTCTCCACACAACTTGTGTATAATACTTTTCACCAGACATCAACATGAAAGACAAAGCAGTATTGGGAGAGGCAGCATTAGCTGACATGCAGTCACGAGGAGCCTGTTTCTGTGGTTTTCAGACTTCCCCCCCCCCCCCCCATGGCCGTACATGATGATTTCCGTTTTCTGTGGGTAAAGTCAAGAAACATCAGAGTTGTAAGAATGTGTTTTGCAGCATGAGCTCCTGTGAGCTTGCCAGTTGTTCAGCAGCCCCGTGTCTGCTGTTGCGCAGCCCTTGCTGGGCTTCCCATTCCAGGTACGTGTCCCTCTTGGAGCAGGCTGCCGTTTGGATGGCACACTGCCACGCAGTTTGGGCAGGAGTACTCTTAGAGCAGACACAAGTTCTCGTAGCCTGCTCTTTCTGTGCTACATAGGCAGCCTTCAGGTTACTTCTTTGTTTTTAAAGGTAAATCTGTACATAACTTGTCATTCAATTTGAACCCCGCAATACTTTGAAAGGTTAGATAGAAACAGCAATCCTAATCCTGCAGCCCTTCTGTTGGGCTCCTTAGCTATGGTGGGGAACACCTGACTAATTTTCAAATTTTTAAGATTTTGGATAGTGTTGTTTTGGTTTTTTTTTAATGTAAAGAGAAGATTTTATAAACACTTATTTAATCTACATTACTTGTCATACCAGCAAGGACAGCTGAGTCTGGTGGTGAATTTGTCTTTCATGTACTACTCCCTAGAGGGTGCCATACACTTACTTTCTGCAGTCCTGTTTGCTCTGAAGCCAGGTGACATTGCAACGGTTTTGTGGCAGCGCTGGGAAGGTATCTCCTGGATGTTACATGTTACTTGCTGCTGTAAGGCACGGTGAAGAGAATTAGGCAGTTGAATAAGCTCTCCTTGTATAGTTAAAACCGTAACTACTAAATGGTATAACTATACCATTATAGTTATATATGACTGCTTCTGGAAGCAGGACCAACTGCTGATAATGCCATTTGAGGGGTAGTGTGTTAAGTTGAACATGGATTTTTCTGGAAGAGGGTGATAGAGTAAAGCGAGCTGTGGGAAGGAATCAAACTTTTAATGTGGTGTATTAAAGAGGTATGAAATAGGAGAGTTAGAAAGTGTTTGGTAGCATCTTTAGAAAGTCTTGCAGCCTGTGGAAACAAAAATGCAGCAATATTGCAGAAAAGAAAGAACCCATTGCTTGGAAGACGAGGAGTTTACTCTCTGCTGCAAATCTCCCACCAGAGACAAGTTTACCTCTTCAGGCCATGGCTGCCCATTTGCAAAGCTGGTGTCTCTTTCCTGTGGAAGCCGAGGCTGGATCACAGAGCTGTTAGCTCGAGGATCCAGATGCCTTTGAACTCTGCTTTCTTGTCACAGACTTCATAAGACATGTCAAGCGTGACCCGCTTCTGCTCTTGCACAGCTTTGCTGCTGCACAGACCCAGCCCTTGGAGTTGCCAAGGACTGGGTCGCTGAAGTCATCTGGATTAAAACAACTGAACTGTCTTGCCTCTCTAATTCTTTTTGTGGTTTTTTTTTTTTTTCATCGAGATACCTTTAGTGGTCTGCTTCCCAGCCTGTTTCTGGTAACCATCATGCCAGTGTTACATGAGTACTTAGCATAGCTGAAATGAGTGGTGATTAAGAATGGAGTGAGAGTGGGCAGCGGGTGGCTTCCAGTGTGGATATTCCTTAGCCCAATGTTGTTGCCAAAGTCTTCGTAATGGGGAATTAAGGAGCTGCTTGCACAAAGGAGTATTTTGCTTCCCAGGGGATTTCACTGAATTCAGCTTCTGGGTTAAAGTGCTAATTAACACAAAATAGTGCTTGATGCTTCACTGTAAGAGTAACTAACACTGTTGATAGTTGGCATATAAGCATAATGTATGCTAATGAGATCTCTACTTTTGAAAAACAAAGCTGTTGATACTGTGTGTGTGTCCAGGCATTTTTTAATGGACTGGGAAATTTTCTTTCCAATGGTAACCCATGCTTCTGTGAGGTTTCCTTAAAACAGAAAGGGTATTTTAGCTCTACAGTGGTTTCTTTTCCCCTGTGCATTAGCTGTTTTTTCAGTCCTTGAATTTTGATCAAGGCCTGGAGGCTACTTTTAGCTGACTTCTGCTTGTTAGTTTACTTGTTCTCGGAGTAAGTGCCATTTTTTTTCTCCTAAGAGATGAAATGCCAAGATTATGTCATTCCTACTTGTATCTAATAATAGCTTAATCCACAAATAATTGTAATGAAGTCACTGGAGCCACTGGCAGAGAATAGTTTGATCTAAAGACCACTGAAAGGAATGGGATTCTTCACTGAGAGCGAAGCGAAGCTTTAGTTCAAGCCCTGGGGTGCTATTCCATGTATGTGTGCACGCATGCATGTGCGACAGTGTTGGGCCGTACTATGGAAACCAAGTTTCATAAAAATTCCCGCCAGCTCTTCCAAGTGAACACTGGTGAGTACAAAATGATGCTGTGCAGGCAGACAGGAGATGCGTTAGCAGCCCCCAAGGTAGCACAGCAGTTGCCATAACAGCCAGCAACAGACATTATCCAGGCCAGTATTGCTGCTGCTGGAATTACAGTTAGAATGTAGGTCTCCCAGACGCCAAGTGCATCTTTTGTGTGGCCAAGGTGTCAGTCATGGTTCCGGAGTAGGCAGGGGACTGATGACAACGTAAACAATAGCAGCAACAGCAGGCAGGATTGCTCATTTGGTGCAGAAATTACCCAGCTGTGCCACTGCACTCCTGTAATTGCATTAGAAAAGTCGAACTAATAAGCGTGATGTGAGGCCCCCTCTGTCGGGTGTGACAGTGGGTTGGCAGGCGCATCACGTAAGTGTGGGAGGTCTGTGCCCAGTGAGATCCAAGGGGGAAGAGCGGGGTAGGTGCACTGGCAGAGCTCTGGGTGAGTTTGTGCCGTGCGTGCCAGTGCTGCTCACTATTTTTCATATGCGCTCAAAGCAGCTTACTCTAAAGAAGCAAAGGCAAGAAATAACGGCAATGAGTTTTTTGCTTTTAAAGGACAAATTTAAAGGGTTTAGCTTTTCTGGCAAGTGCTTTAATTAAAATGATGTCTTTTGCCAGATCACTGAGTAATTAAACCTTAATCAAGCCAGCTCAGAAGAAAGTATTTCCATGGAATGTTTTCAGTGCAATTCCTGATTGAGATTGTGAGGAGGAGTATTATTTACCAAGATCTCATTAACAGACATTATAAGGCTGCTTATGCCCCCATGGGAAACGATGACAAAACTCTCATGGCCTTCATTAGAAATCAAAGCCTTTTGATGCAAGGTAAATATGGGTTTGGGTGCACGTGTAATAAAGTTATACGTATTAGCTTAAAAGCAGCTTCTCTGGAAATGCTATTGGAAATTCTTAGTTTTCCTAATATGTAAGAGAAACCCATTTTCTGTAGGTATTTTTAGTGCTAACTTCCTCTCAAGTGCTATTATCTTACACGCTCTACCATTAGCACTTGCTGCCTTTCCAGGTCGGTCAGATGATTGCGAAGCATCCCTGCCTGCTTTTTGATGGCTTGTCAGGTAGGAGCCAGAAAGGCGAGTTGTTACTGCTGACTGCTGGCAGCTGCTTCTCCCTGCCTGGATCCTGATTGATAAAACACTAAACTGCTTTCCTCTTAGTCTTCTCAGAAGGTCGTCAGTGTTGGATTCAGTGTGAGACCCTGTCAGCAGAGACCCTTCTCAGCACAAGCCTCCTATGTAGATGTAAAAATGTATTACTTTGCAGAAGGCACGCATGTGTGGGAACACACAACAACTACACTATTGAAAGGCGTTTCAGAGCTGCACACTGCTGTTTCTCATTGAGCCATGGCTATTTTAGCATGAGCTTGATGAAGCATTCCTGATTTCTGCGGGTTTTTTTACCACTTGTTACATTTACAACTCAAATGAGCTTGCTGTTCTTCAGAAAATTGCAAGAAGTGAAAAGATTACAGCCCAAATCCCTCAGTGAACTTAAATATGTCTCTCTGTCTTTGTGGCAAAACACTCTAAGGCAAAGTATTTTAAAAACAGCAGTGCTGATAATGAGAGCTAATAAATTTCCAGATGTTTGCTATTTTGCTACATATGACTTTTTAAAAAAGCTATTTAAACTGATCCTGCTAGTTGTTGTGGATGCCTCTGTGTGTGTGTGTTTAATGAACAGCTGGCTCTTTTGAACTAGGAATTTTAATACTTTCAGTTCCATGAAACTGAAATCAGAGGAGGCGGCTGATTGTACAAGAGGGAGTACATTTTCTCATGTGAATTCAGAAGCAGAGAGGGAGGGGGAGAGAAAAAAGCCTCGTAATACTGTGTGTTTCGGTTTCAGCGGATCAAATCTTTCCTCTATCTGCATCCAAGCTATTTGGTTGTGATCAGATGATCAGAGCTCAAGGAAGCGATTGGAGAGCGAGCTGGCTGCAGCTGCACCGTAGGCTGTTTTCAGGGACAAGGAGCCACTGTTTTTCAAACATAGCATAAACATAGAAGTTATTTTGTAGGCTTCAGGATGCAGATATGGGTTGTGCTGCCAGCATTGTTCTGCTCCAAGCCTTTCGTTCTGTGGTACAGAGGAACTGTCCACATATCTGTAGGCGACGACGGCGAGAGGAGTTGTCACATGAAATTCTGCCGCTGGATAGCGATGATGAAATGAGCAGACCCAGGACTCTCATCATAATGGTATGGTATGCTTTAATCGGCAGAGAGAGGTGACAGAATTATTATTACGGATGTTATGTGATTATTTTTTTCCTTTTAACTATGTATTCATAGAGAAAGAGCACTGACAGACTATAAGGTTAGTTTGCTGGTAGATTTACTGTCTCTGTTGCCAAAGAGAGCTGAAACGTTACTTTATAGGTGAAGCTGTGAGCTACATATAAGCTCTATGTAAAGTAAATGTTCTGTTATTTAATTGTTGGTGGGTTTTATTGCTGTTTGCGAGATAGGCAGCACTGGAGCCAGTAATGTGGTTATGTTTTATTTCAGACTTGGAATTCCAAGCAGCAGACAGCTTAGGAAATGTTTACTAGATCTGTTCATCATAAAAAACAAAAACAAACCCAAAAGCCAAACCAAACAAAAAAACTCCTTTACTTTCACCCAGGATGCAGCTGGAATTTATATCAAGTTATATGCAAATAAACTCCCATATATCTTTGCTGCGAACTGTTTGCAGCAGTAAAACGTTTGCTGGATCACTGCTTTCCGGTTTAGTGAGTTGCTTCTGTTATTTAATGAAGGGGCGCTTGAAAGGCTCTTGGTCTTTGAGAGTCATTTTCTTTTTGAAATAAATAGGATTATTTTTTTTTTGTGGTAGGAATATAATAAGCACTATAAGCTTATTAGGAATAAGTGACAGGGTTTTTCCTCATTATAAATCACTGTTTCAGAGTGAGGAATACACTTACTGCTTGATTACTGTTCTTTCTTGCCAAATACACGTATGGTGCACATTTCCAGAACCCTGCAGTAGTTTGAGTCTGAGGTGGCAGTGATTTCGTACTGTGTGCCTCTCACTTGATAAAAGTATTACCAAGACACTGCAAATACTATTTGTGCCAGTTTGTCAGAGCACTTGTGTATATAATTTGAGTGGTAGAGATATTTACTTTTTTTAATAGAAAGCATTTTATGGTGAAGTCCAAAGCGCATCTCCCTGTTACCCCACTGTATCACACAGGGCAGTAACTTATTGTAAGTGGGTGATGGTAACATCAGAGAATTTGGTAGCTATCATGAGATCTAACAGTGGTTTGAATAGAGCACTGCTGCCTGTAGAAAGGTGTGTGGTGCAGTCATGGCAACTATAGTAGTGAGGACCCAGTCTAAGCAGTGCTTTATGTACCAGCTGAGAGTATTATCCAGTGCATGGGGGAGGCTAATGGTCATAAGGAGGAAGGGAATGGATTTCATCATTGTGAAGCCAGTGTTTAAGCTGCTTTTGCTTTAAAATCCAGTGTCTATAAAAGAAACTTTTTTCTTTTTTTTTCCTTCACCTAATGATTAGATAAATCACCTCAGCAGCATTTAAACAAATAACTGTCTCCTTCCTGTTAGTCATTTCAAGCATAATGAAGTGAGAAAGGTCTGGAAGAAATTGCAGCATGTCCAAGTATGGATCATCTGTGCAACTTGCTTCAGTCCTTGGAAGAAAAGGATAGTCTTGGGTGTCATGGCAGCAAATGATGTACCAGCCTCCCCATACCTGTATGCAGTTATCAGCAGCTTGAGTTGCAGTTCTTTGTGCAGTAGATCCTGGGAGAATAGGGCTCTGAGAGTTACAGCAAAGGTCCCTGGGGTCTCAAAGAAGTGAGGCTTTACTGCAGGGTGGAGGGAGCTGTGGACGCTGTCCACCACCCTGCAGAACCAGAGACACACTGGTCAGATGATCTGTTACCTGCTCCGTCTCAAACGTATCCACCCATTGTAGTTGCAAGGGCTCGATGTTATCTACAGCAACAGTTTATGCACCGATGTTTTTCCTGTCAAAGTCTGCCCTTCTACAGGAGATCTGTGGGATTGTTTTTTCCCCCTGGGTCCCCTTGAGAAGATAAGGATGAGCGGCTCAGCCCTGTCATGTAGGTGCAGGCAGGCTTTTTGGAGGAAAGCTGCTGGGCAGAGGACAACTTGGCGGAAAATGGTCTTCCCTTACGTGTCTGTCTTTCTCTTCTGAGTGTGTATTATTATTGTGCTTTTTTGTTTAGAAGCAGTTGATTATGTAGCTATCTAAAATCATTGAGCTTTGCAGTTAGACTTAGTAATGATGTGGAGACTTGGTGAGCTGAGAAGAAAGCGCTGCTTCACAGTGTTTCTGTGGCAGAAATGGACAGTCCCGTTTCCACCAGAATTCATGTTACTTGAAAGAGCAGCATGATAAAGAGGACTGGAAGCTACTGGATCTTAAAAAAACTTGTATTATGGTCCTAACAGATTATGTTTTTTCCCCTTGGTCTGTTGTAGATCATTGAAGTTTATGTCTGCATAATACAGTGGAAACAACTACATAGATAAACAAAAGAGTGTTTAGTTCACAGTGTCATTGTGCACATTGTGCAGATGCCAGGAGCTAAACTAATCCCAACGAGATTACTGGGTTTTCATGTCTGAGGGCAGTGAGTAATTGGGGTGCCCAAAGAAGAGAGGCTAGGAAGTCCCAAAATGCAGAATATCTGAAATAAACTGATGTTCTTGAGTGTGATCGCCAGAGGCTGTGGGCTCCTGTCAGCTGAATATCTGGCATTTTATCTTTTCATGCCTTTGGGTGAAATGGTCTTCCTTTTTGTAGCCTGTGTGCCTCTGGCTATGTGCTCCCTTCTGACAGTGTTACTACTTGGTATTGGTTTCAGGAGATAAAATATGCCATTCTTTCTGAATGGCTTTTTTTCAGTCCCCATGTTCTTGCAAGTTTGCTTGTCCCGTAAAAGTAAAATCTCAATGTTGACTTGATACAGAAAGCAATCCTGAGGTAGAGAACAGCAGTCTACCCTAAAATACTTCCAGTAAGTATACAGCTCCATAGATGTGCCCCATTTTCCTTTGTTAATCTCTGATGGAGAACATCTTTATAGGATAGTCTTCTAGGAATTGCGCCTTTGCCATTGGTACTCCAAGCAGAAGATGCTGTGAATGTGCTCCACAAGAAAAGAAAGGGAGAAAGCCGGAGTACAGCCTTCAGCTATTGCTTAACAGCCACCTACCAATCACTGTATGAAACCTTTAGACATCACAGCAGGTATTTCTAGCATTCTAGTCCTTGCAGAAAGTGAAGACTGTCTTTATTCACAGAAATATTTTTTCCCTCTTCAGTTTGTTAGTTTAGAAATCTGGGCAAGACAGATTAATAATACGTTTTAAATTTTGGCTGGATCCACAGAGCAGGGAGATATGTCAGAAAAACAAAACTGGAAATTCTTTGTCAATGACTGTTATGTGTCATCTTCTTCTGGACACAGTCCTGGGATTTGCCAGACAAATGCAAAATAAGTATCTAAACAGCCTTTAACTAGATGCACAAGTTGAATCGATGTGTTCAGTGACTCTGCGTTTAATAGTCCGTCTTGTTTTCTGTACCTTTAAGAGTACGTCTGTAAGAGCTGGTTTTCAGAATAAGTCCATGGTTATGGAGTTTGTGAGACTGGTGGAGATGGTGAGGTTTGAGATATTAAAAACCTATGTAGAGTGAATGCGAATTACTGTATGTGCCGTTTCTGCAAGAAAAAGGAGAAGAGGAAGATGCCTAAAGGAAGAAAACCTAGCATATGGGGTTATGTGGAACTGTTTGGTGTTTGGAGCGAGGGCACTAATGTTAAGGATGACACTTTGCGTTTAGAACTTGTGACTTGAAAAAAAGTTGAGCTTTATCTAGTAGGTCTTTTTTTCATGTGATTTATTATGAGCTATGGCAGCTGAGATTTGTGTGGAAGATAAGAGCAAAGTGTGATATTTGAGGATATGATCCTCCTCCTCCACCCCTGCACACAGCCCCCCCCCCCCCGCCCTTGGTAACCAGCCACACAAAAACGTGGTTAGATATTTTACGATTTGAATAAAATATCGTAACTTGAACTGAGGTATTAGCTTGAACACAGCAACAGCAAGGTGACAATACTACTCTCTCTATTCAGTTTTTCATCTTTGAAGAGAGACAGCTTACAGAGATTTTCTCTACTCTTTCCAGTTACAGAAGAAGTGAGAAAACCTTCCCCTGTTGCACAAATGGCTGCTCTGCTCTCGTGTACAGGCAGGGCTGGGGAGCTGCCCGACCTGCTTCTCAGGTCACTTAGTTTATAAGGAGAATTTTGGTCTTCTAAAAGCAGTAGAAATAATAAAAGCATGACTTTGAGAATTTTTCCTCATCTAATACTAAACTTTACCTCCAGAATCGTGTTCCTTACATTTTCTTGCACAATCTGTCTTAATGTTGTGTTTCTATCTGAAATAGTTCAGTGCACTCATTTCCTCATTTGTACGCGTTTACCTACTGAAAATTTGTACCATGTGTATACTAACGGCTATCAATAGATGGCAACTCTAAGAATTGCAAGATTTCTGATTCATTACTTACTATTTTTGTAGGTGGGAATGTGTCTGTGTGTACCCAAACGGGGAGGACTTGCAGCGGCTTTTGGAGGCCAGTGTGAGGCTCAACTCTGGGAAGAGAAGGGTGTTCTCTTTCTCGGGTATCTTGGAGGAAGGATTGTTTTTGGAAAGCCAAACTACCCAGGGCTGTGAAGTTCAAAAGAAAATTTCCAAATACTCAGATCTTTTAGTTAAAGTCAGAAGCTTCAATGAGTAATAGGTTTTTAAGCAACAGTAAACGTATATGTGGCTTTATTTGACCTTAACTGCCACTTCAGCACTTGACCTCAGCAGGAACAGAAACAGGCCTATGTTTGAATAAATAAGTAACATTAGAGCGTAAAGAGAAGAAGTAGGACGTGATGCACAAAACGCAGTTCTACTTCAGAGACGTTTTTGCATCTGTTCTTGTAACCTTCGTGACTTCTTTGTCTTCTGTGCCTAAAGCTGAATGGGCCTGCCGATAACCGCAGTGGTTGCCAGCCTCTTCCCTTCAATGCCTGTGCTCCCCTGGGGTCAGCGGGGCTTGGCACTGTTGTTGGCAGAGCTGCACAGGACGGACGGTGTCCATCTCTGTTTTTCAGAGCAGCATTTGTTCTGTGTTTGACTTGGTTTTGGCTTTTAGCAGTTTAGGCAACAGGTATGGCTCTGGGCATAGTTTCTTAAATGCAGAGGAGAACGAGCCTAAAATGTGGATCTGTTTCCATACTTCAGAGTGTTGCAGTAACATTTAAAGTATGCATAGGGTTGAAAAAGAGATGGCATTAAAAACAGCCTTTTTCCACCGAGCAAATCTCCATCTAACTTTAGTACTCTGGGCAGTAACATTTTATATTGCTTTCACTTCTTATTAGCGTTGCAGCAACGCGTGTAGTACGACAGTATGTGGAATGAAATTCTTGTGAGTCTGTTACCCGGATTCTTATGACAGCTTATGAAGAGTGTGTACTCAAAACAATAAAGTGATGAAAACATCCTCCTATGTAAGACAAATTTATTTTCTTTTTTTTTTTTTAGGGAAAAAAAAAAGAGAGAAGCAAGCTATTTATTTATAAGCAATGCTTAACTGAAAGAGTAGGGTATAAATTAAAGGGGCACAGAAAACTCTCTGCAAGTATCAGTCCTTGGGAGTGCTTTGGGAAGACTTTGTGATTTTATGCACTTGACAAAAATCACAATTTAAGATGTGTGTTCAAAGCACTTCTTGGGAGAGAAGGGAATTGACCTATAGAAAGGCAAAGTAACTTGATTAAAACCAAGAAGGCAAAGAGAGAAACAAATCTACACAAGGCAAAAAAAAAAAAAAAAGACTTCAGATTTTTCAGGCTTTGGCCATTTGCAGCCACACTGCTTTGCGTAATAAGCACATTTATAAACAAATCTATGCACACACATGCTTGATTTGTTGCAGTTTGTCTGTGATGCTCTGTTTGCAGTTCTTGGCTCTAGCTCTGATGGGCTGTAGCAAATGTCAGCTTTCTGTGTTTCCCTTGATCGTATTGCTGTTTGGATCTTCCTACAGAGGGAGGTAGGAGAGTTAAGGGAAAAAAATCCCAATGATCCAACTGGTCTGGGATTTTGGAATTGGATGAGGTATGATTGTAGGAACCCTAAGCTAATTACATGTTGTGGTGCCCTCATACACCAAATCAGCCATGAGTGTGGATCTTACGTTTATGTTTGTCTGCTTTCCTTTGTTTATCACAATATTAAATACTTGAATAAATTACAAAGAAGATATAAACTCTGGGTAATAATAAAGAGACGAACATAGATTTAAATGCCAAGTGCTAGGCACAGGATGAACCATCTAAAATAACCACAATAATATCTTTGAAGTTCTGGAGTCTTCAAGAAAATGCTTTGCAATGTATTTCACGCAGAATTTATTAGAGGTATTTTGTTTCATGCTGTTAGTAGACAGTGTAATGTTGGACTAAAATGTAAAACATTTTAAATAGATGTACACATATGTATATGTATCTGTGACCAGCAGCCTCTACATCTATATTCAGAGAAGTTCTCTTGGATTTTTATATGTGCATCTTGGGCTACACAAGTGATACTGCCTGCTGCCATATATTGGCTGAGAAGTGGTGTTGTCCCACACTGCTCAAACTGTGTTACCGGAGGCAGTAGGGGCAGCGCAGGCAGTACGTATGAGCCAGAAGGATGCAGAAATCCACCTGCGATGCTTCATGCGCCTGCAGCACGTCTCAGGTGTTTGCGCTGGATTCCCAGCAAGCACATGCCTGTGGGCATCTGCAGCTGGAACACTGACCTGTGCTGCACACAACAGCTAGAGAGCCTCAGCTGGCAGGGTGGTGGCAGCAGCCTGTGTTGTCTTAACGTATACGCACTGTCCTCGGCCCAGGCTCTGGCAGGCTGGTTCTCTTCTGCTGAGTATGGTGAGCTGCAGCTGGTTCAAGAAGTGCACAAAGGAATAGTAAATCAAACTCATGCTTTCAGAAAACAATATTAGTGCCAGTCCTCAGCCCTTGCCTGTCTCTAGCATTAACTTACTGCTGCTGCCGCACTGCAAGCCAGACTGGGCTTTGTTTTTCGTGCCATTGTAGCTACAGAATCCTCTGAGTAGAGCTGATGTGGATTTAAATGCATATAGCTGAGTCCAGAGTCCATTTCAGGCCTCTGGCTACGAACATGGGGATATTGATTTAGCGTGGAAACAACTATGACCTGTAAGAGGTACGCTGAGTGAGGAAAGGAGCCATAAAGAAACCAGGGCCCTCCGAGAATGCCGGCCAACCAAAAGTACTGCCAAAGTAAAAGCTGCTGGGAGAGGCAAAGGGCGGGGGGAGAACTGTTGAGGCAAGACAATGTGGAAGAGAGGAAGAGTTCGGTGATGAGAGAGAGAAGCCAAGTGGAAAATGCTGTTTCTTCTCATCTGAAATTAATTATGCACACTGCTGTTAAACTTCGGTAAGATTTGATTTTTTGAGGTCAAGTCACCACTGCTCTATGTTGACACATCAAGATATTCTGATCATACTTTTTCTTCCCTCCTTGTTCTTATCAAAAGCTTTGTTTCTGCTTCACAGTGAGTAATACCTCTTCCTACCAATGTTAATCCTTTTTCCCTTGCCCTTTTTCCACCCCTTGCTTCCCAAAGTGGAAAACCGTCTTCTGCTTTGACTTTAGGATAAGTGCTCTCCGTTCCTCTCCTGGGTGGACTGGGAATCTGAATGGAGCATGACAGAACTGTTCCTGATAGTTGTCATTTCCATGAAGTTTGTTCTTTACAACAGTAATCTTAGTATGTTTGGTCTAAACTCAGTTGAAATAAATCAAAATTCCAGTTCAGCATATTTCAGACAAAAGCCTTATGCAGAGTTTCATTACTCATGAGAGACAGAGATGTATCTCTGAGCCTTTATCTCCATACTTCATGCTTTTCTGTGTATCAGAATCACTTGGTTTTAATGCATGTGGAAAGTCTTTGTGGCTTCATAGTCTCTGCAGCACCCTCTGGCCAGCAAAGTAAAAGGTCATGTGGCACGGTGCAACAGGAGCAGCTGTTGAACCATTGCACCATCAGCAGTGGCAGAAGGATAAATTGAGGAGTAGCTTCTGTGAGTACATCTACAGTTTGACTACTATGTGCTGTAAAACCTAGTGTGGCTAGCATTGGTGATCTTGTCTTTTTCTGTGCATCCCAGGGGGGTTGCCACCTGATTTTTTAAAACTCTCAAGAGATTCTAACTTCTAGATTACATTTCCTGAATCATACAAGGTTTTGACAGAAGGCATCACCACTTCATGGCTGTTAGACGACTACTGCCGACGTGTTGGTGAACACAGACTAGTTCGAGGTTGCAGTACCTCCTGTAGCTTAAGAGAAACTGGACAACCACAGGTGAATGGTTTTCATGTTCCCTTAACCAGAGAAAGGTTTGTAAAGGCAAACACGGGTTTTCATTTCTGAGGCTAAGCAGCGTTTCAGCATATTTGAGCCTGTCAGCTAGTACTGACTGGCAGCTCTGCTTTTGTGAGTGAAACAAGAAATTAATCCTCTGCCAAAATACCCAAGTAACTGAACTCTTTTTCGCTGCAGTGCTATGTTTCAGGAACACAGAAAGGTGCGATGTCTTCAGAGTGTTTGGAGCTAAGGAACGAGGAGCAAGACAGAGTGCCTAGGAAATACAGGAACGGTTCCTGGTCTTTCAGCTTTTGAATCACTTCCTTGAATAATTAAGGCTTCCATCTTGAATTAGTGATTGAAGTGAGAAATACCACGGTAGGGAAAGGATCAGGATTCTTCCCCAAAAAGCATGTCACATGAATACTTCAGGATGTTTTGGGTGGCAAGGGTCTGACATCATCTTGGGGCACTATTCCAAGTCTAGTCTGGCTGAAACTGGCTCAGACCGTGGACCGTGATCTCCTATGCTGAGGTGTGGTAGCTGTACATACGTGCACACATTTCCAGTCAGAAAGAAACTGATTCCTTCATTGTTCTGGGGCTCAATTATTTCAGTCTGGGGCTCAATTATTTCAGTTCTGCTAGGACTCTTATTTTAAACGTGGGGACCACTGTAAATAAATTCCTATTATAAAAAAATGTACTTTTTTCCACCATGTTAATTTGATGCCTCTTCAGAACAAAATGTTATGTTCTGTCTAAACTGAAAGAATTTGTGTGCAATATCTTCCTTCTACAATTGCAGTCTGTTAATAATTATTGCCAATTTGTGGTTAGCTTAAAACATAATAGATTCTGTGTGTGTGGTTTTCAATGAAAAATAGGCATTGTAATGTTTGTCAGACTTCTCTGAGCCTCAGGGATCACTCTGAATACTCTGTGTGGAACCAGTCGAATTGAACACTTCATGACTTTGGTGTTTGTTTTTCCTCACTTCTCATCTGTCAACTGCTGTGCTAATTTTCTTTTCGTTGATGTTGATACTTGCTTGAAGATGAGATGGCCGGATTCAGTTTTCAGTTATACGTGTGCAAATCTGGCAGAATAGGGTTTTGACTTAATGCAGTAAATGGATCAGAAGTGTAATTCCGTACTGTTTGCATCTTTCTCTCCAAAAAATAAAATTATGGAGTTAGAGTGGAAAACACGTGTGGCCTTGCTGGATCAATCAGTGGTTAGTTATGAAACTGGGATGTTGGGAGTTGAACATCATGTTACCAATCACTGATAACTTTGGTGTTTCAATAAGGGTTTGGTGTTACCTCAATGTTTCCCACAGGTCGTGACTCGTGCTAAAATTAGCCCTTTGAGAAGGTAAGCATTAGCAGTAAAAAGATTAATTACTGAAATGTAGATTCCTGGAACCAGATGCTTCACTGTCTTTTTTGAGATGTTTCTTTCATTAGTAAATTATGTGCAAACATGCATTGCAGCTGTCTTTATAGGACATCTGATCTTAATGGGATTACAGAGGAGGACGAGTTCTTGGGAGAGATGGAGCTTGGAACTGGGCTTATTTTTTCTCACTTTGGGATACTTATGGCTTGAAGGTAAAGAATAAAAAGTGTTCACGCAGCTGACCTGCACTTCTTTCTTTTCAGTGCTTTAGCTCTTCCCCTGTCTTTAATCTCTTCTCCCATGTGCTTGAGGACCCTTTTCTTATCTCCCTAGAGCTCCCTAGGAAAACTAACCAGGCACAGAGCATTCAGTTGCCTGTTCAGTCTCTCCACCTGCCAGCTGGCGCTTGTGCCTGAATTTGCTTATTCAGGCTGTGACTCTTTTGTGGCTTTTGCAGTGCTTGAGTTCCTGCGGCTATTGACCACTGTTAGCTCTTAGGTTTTAAGCAAGGGCACAGCCCTTCAGGAGGAGCGATGATCTAAGCAGTTATCTAAAAGCTTCTTTGTAGCCAGGAACATCCGGTTTCTTTGGCCTTACGACCTTGCAGTTGGGTCGTCTTTTATTTCCTAACTGGCCTGTTACGAAAAAAGCCAAGTCCCTCGTTGGCTGTCTGCTCCCAGGTGTTAGACATGTGCTCCATAACACATCCTTCAGATGGAAGTGAGCAGCAGATATGTGGAAGATACAGGGAAAAGTAATCCTAACCTTCAATCTGGTGCATCCAGCAGGAAATGTTTACTGTATCTATGCAGGCTTTTAATGAGTACATTTTCCAATATTTAAGATATACGATATATTTTGTTGTTCATGATGCATCTGATACTTCACAATGATCATGTGCCCCTTATAGCACCTGATTTTGTTTCTGCTGACATGGTAGCAAAGACAGCAGTTGGGGAAGGACTCATGATTGAAGTGTTTGTGCATCCGTCACCTGCTTTTGTTCAGAAACCCTCCAACCAGGCAGCTCTGACAGATGACATAATAATTCCTCAAACACTTGTGTAAATACAAAACATTTTAGCAGAACATATGAAAGTAGAGAGAAAACTCTTGAATGCAGATTGAACTGAAGAACTATTTGGAAATAATAGAAATTTTTACGAACACGTGCTTAATTCTGCTTTTTATATACAAGATAGAAGTGAATCCAAGCCTGGAATTGTACCAATATGTTTTTGCCTTACTTCTCTGAATCTAATTGAAACTGTAAATATTGGTTAATAAAATGTAATTCTGAAATGTTTTCACTGTATAAAAAAGCCAGTTCTTGAAGAATGCACTAAAAAGGTCCTGCCCAAATGAGACGTTTCAGAGATGAGTTGACGTAAAAGTTTGTACCAGCTCCCACTGAGAAGTTTCTTTACACAGTATTTTTAAGCTGCCAAAAGCGTTTGCACATACTAAGTGCTTGCCAGTTTTCCTTTTTTAAATTAAATCAAAGACAATTTTAAGTTACATGAGCCTGCAAAAAGAATCCGAATTGGTGGCTAAATGTTGTTGTGTTTGTTTTTTTTTTTTTTTAAATTCATTCAAAAGACAACTGTATTTCTTGGAAATATTTTCACAAAAGGATTTGTTCCTTGAGTCAGACCATCTTTGCAATGTTTCAGGCAGAACAAGGAGCTGAGTGAGGAGGACATAGAATTCATAGAATTCATAGAATCGTTAGGGCTGGAAGGGACCTTCAAAGGTCATCTAGTCCAACCCCCCTGCAAGGAACAGGGATATCTCCAACTAGATCAGGTTGCTCAGGGCCTCATCCAACCGGGCCTTGAACGTCTCCAGGGATGGAGCATCCACCACCTCTCTGGGCAACCTGTTCCAGTGTTTTACAACTCTCATGGTAAAAAATTTTTTCCTAATATCCAACCTGAATCTACCTCCCTCTATTTTAAAACCATTACCCCTTGTCCTATCACAGCTGGCCCTCCTGAACAGCCTCTCCCCATCTTTCTTGTAGGCCCCCTTGAGGTACTGGAAGACCGCTATAAGGTCACCCCGGAGCCTCCTCTTCCCCAGGCTGAACAGCCCCAACTCTTTCAGCCTGTCCTCATAGGAAAGGTGCTCCAGCCCTCTTATCATCTTCGTGGCCCTCCTCTGGACCCTCTCCAACTGGTCCATGTCCTTCTTATGTTGGGGGCTCCAGAACTGGACGCAGTACTCCAGGTGAGATCTCACGAGGGCAGAGTAGAGGGGAAGAATCACCTCTCTTGACCTGCTGGCCACGCTCCTCTTGATGCAGCCCAGGACGCGGTTGGCCTTCTGGGCCGCAAGAGCACATTGCCGCACAGAGAGCACAAGCAACAAACTCTACTTTATTTCCCATCCACATCCTTTTCTGGCACTTATTTATGCCTGGCTGTGGTGTGTATTTGTAGGAAATTAGATGTTAACTTCTTAGCTTCTGATTTCCTGACCAATTCTTTTGTATCCAGCTCAAGTGGTGCTTAATAGAAATAAGAGTCAGGATATTCCAGCTATTTCTACAGTAAGAGGTAATCGCTGGGCTTTTCCAGAATTTCCAAATAAAAAAAAGCAACAGAATTTCCACATTAAAAAAAAAAAAAAAGAGTTCTTGGTACAAAGTCAGGTTGTCAATGACTAGTTTAGGTTTGATGATAAGGCAAAAGTGAAGGTGCAAGAGCTTGTCTTTGCATGTTGGATACATGCAAGATGTGGATTGGGAGAAACACAAGGGCGGGAATACCAGCTTACACTCATCCCATCAGAGAAAATCACTTGGAGAAGACGAAGGAAGTGGAATTACTATGATTCGGCTCTTCGCCTTGCAGAGGCTGGGACGTGGAACCTTAGAGCAGCTTTACTGTGTTAAGGATGACAGTTTTGGTCCTGCTTTCCAGCTCACTGAGAACTGGTAAATAAATCTTGCTTTTTGATGTGTGTCCTTGGATAGCAGAGTTCCACAGCAGCTTCTTAGAAGGTCTTTAATACCTTGTACAATTCAAAACAGACTTACTGGAATTGGAAAATAATGGAGAAGGATGAGGAGGATCAGCAAAGTTAGTCCATGACTACGTATATAGACAAAGACTGGACCTGCACTGGCCTGAAAAAGAACTGTGAGGGGTTGCAATGGAAGTCATAAAAATCAAGAATGATCAGAGACATGTAGACTTCGCTTGCAGTTTCTTCTCTCAACAAGGGAACTAGAGATCAGCAGATAAAACTGATGGGGGGCAAGTTTGGAGGAAAAAAAATTCACGGAATGACTATTAAAATTGGATTTCCTTGCCACAAAATGTTTAGCATCTATAATGTCTGTGTAGGTTTGAAGAATGACTGAAAAAATTCATGAGAGAGAAGCCTTTGAGAACTAGTAAATATGCAGACGCCATCTCAGACTGGGAACCTGCGTGAGTGGAAATTGGAAGAGGATTCAGGAGAAATACTATTATACTGTCTTCTATACTTTTAAGTAAGCATCTGTAGAGTCTCACAAGTGCAGAAATCTGGCTTAAATGAACTTGCATCCTAGCCAGTATGACCATGCTTACTAAAAATGGAATTTAGCGTGGCATCCAGGTGAGCATTCAGTGCTTCGTTTGCTCCTGAAATAGTACTGTACTTGGCATTGCCTTGCCTCTTACGCGTGCAAGTGTGTCAGCTTGATTGACGCTGTTCCCAGGAATTATCTTGCATTTGTTGCAGGTTACGGTCCCTGTGCACGGGCCTCTATTGCGAGTGGGCTGGTGTGTGGTACCTTGTCTGTGCATCAGAACCTGCAGCAGTCCACTCTCTGCTGTGAGGTTGGGGTGACTGAAGGAGTAGAACTGCATGGATTATATTATATTTCTTTTTTTTGCCAAGGTTGGGGTTGTATTTAGTTTTAATAACTTTACACAGGCTTTCACAAACTGTAGGGCTCACCCTGGGATCCTAACCACTGCCACTTTGATGTTTTCCTAGAGCTTTTTAGCTTCTTATTTTGGTAATACTGAAGATTGCGCGTTTATTATAAGTCTTAATTAGGATTAGCAGTTTTTAATTAAAAAAAATTAAAAACAAAGCCTGGAAAGATGAAACAGTTCTCTGGGTATACAGAAAGTTACGTCAGAGTGAGAAATACTGTGTCAGGTGTTGGCACTATCTATGACGCTACTACGCTATTTTGCTTCTGTGTTCCAAGAGATCATTAAGAGAAGGGGAATGTCAAAAGGATGCAAGTTGTCTTTTTCTCTTTTCCTCATACCAAGCTTAACTAATATAAATTTGGCTTTCACGGTTTTATATTTCACCCCTCTTTTTCTAAAATAATAAAATAATCTTGCTTATCTGCTTTTGAAATTTATGTGCTTTATCTCTCCCAAAATGCCATTATTTAGCTTTCAGTTACAGGATCCAGATGATGAGTTGTTACATGCAGTTGCTTTCTTAATTGTTTAAGATACCCACAGGTAAAAGAGAGTACACAGGAATTTGTAACATTGAATATATGTTAAAAGTATGTGATATCAAACACAATACTGGTCATACAGTCAGCTTGCACGCATATGGAGGGGAGTGTATTTAGAAATACTTAAGAAAAAAAAAAGTGAAGAGGATCCTAGGGTATTTTATAGCAATATTATGGCATTGTAGATGTTGATTGTGACCTTGAGTAAATGAGTGAATTGCCTGACCTCCTTTTGCTTCAGTTATTCCAGCTAGAAAATTGGGTGAAAATGTGGATTCTCTGTATAAACCAGATGTTGTCTGACCTGAGCTTTTCTTGGTAAAGAAAAAGAAAAATCATTTCTGCAGTGTAGCATAGATATGAATAGCAAGTATGAGAATTAAAATCAGAAAAGCATGCAGCGGAAGCCAAAATCACAGCAGCATCGACATGTCTGGAGATAGTAAATTTAGATG
This sequence comes from Tauraco erythrolophus, assembly GCF_009769465.1. Taxonomy (NCBI): domain Eukaryota; kingdom Metazoa; phylum Chordata; class Aves; order Musophagiformes; family Musophagidae; genus Tauraco; species Tauraco erythrolophus. The sequence continues at coordinate 10,527,761 of NC_141475.1, read as the reverse complement.
ATTAAATTATTTAATCACCTTTTATGGCCCTTCAGCACTGTGTGTTTTGTTATCAAGGGCTGATACCAGTTCAGGTAGATTAAAACAAAAGGATAATGTTTGTTTGAAATTTCCCAATGGATCAAACTAAAGAAGAAATTAAAGTAATTGCATATTTTGCTTTTGTACACTTCAGCAGGACAACATTGCTAATGGAAAGTTTATTTTTCCAACCTGATTACTGATGTAAGAAGCAGCATTTTGTTTACTGAAGAGAGTTTAGCCCTCTTTCTATCCAACCTGTGCAAGGATACCCGGAACAAAAGCCCATGACGTCTGTGCTCGGTTGTGCTGTATGCAAGTCTGCAGCTCTGCTGTGCAGCAGGGACCCTCGCACTCGCAGAGAGGAGCAGCTGGTAGCCCTGCGACACAGTACCAGTGTGCCCTCTCTTCTTGCTCCCCCCATGGCTGCTATCTCCAGAGGGCTGGTAGCATAGATGAGGCTGCAAGTATGAGATCCATGATACTGGTTTTCTGTAAGTGATGCTGTGGGGCCGTAGCTGGAGGCCTTTGGGGTTGCATCAACAGGTTCTCCAAAGCCCTTCCCTGTTGAGCAGCAAGGGAATGTATTATATTTGTGCCAGGTGCAGATGGGTTTCCAGCTTGGAAAGCTGCTGAAATGATGCTGCTGTTACATCTATACTCTTGCAGAGTTAGCTGGTAGAAACAGTGCTGTGGCAAGGAGAGAGTGGCAAGGTGTGCACATGGAGCAGCATTCCCAGGCTGTGAGAGAGGGAGGGACTGCTGCTGGCTTAGCTGAGCCTGGTTCCCAAATGGGGCAACAGCAAGATGTTTTTTTGGAAGCTGTAAAATCAGGAAAGGGATAGTAAGTGGCTTGTAGTGTGTGGATATTATCAGCAAACTGTTGTGAGTGCTTGCAGGGCCGTTTTGAGGTGACGAAATGCATGTGCTCACGGTGTGCGGTGAGATCAGACTGGGAGCTGCCAACTGCCCTCCCCAAGGCCTTGTCCTCACACCCTCGTGGCTCGTTCAGCCATGGATGAATCTTACCAGCTCTGGCAACACACAAAGGGACCGACAAGTGCGGCCCGTGGAGGGCTCCTGGCACCATCAGTTTGACTGGGGAGGGGGGATTTAGGCTTTGAGGCAAGACAAAGAAATCCAGCAGCCTCTCACAGATCTGTTCTGCGTGAGTGCACTAATATCTGGGGCATGAAGCAAAGGTGAAGAAGGCACAGAGGAAGGAATAGCTGAGATCAGCGCATTGTCAGGCTAGGAAGAAAAGAAGTGGATTGACACAGATGGAGTCACTGACATCAGGGGCTGTTGTCTGGAAAGATCTGTTAGCAGAGCTCTGACAAATATAAGGGGCTTCTTTTCACAGGTGTTCATGCAGGGTATTGATGCCGTGCCTTGGAGAGCTCACCTTGTGTGCTGATGTCATTTTTACCGTGATGGATTCCCAGCCCTTTGCCTGGTCAGAGCTAGCTGTATGGATTTGTAGGCAAAATGCAAGCATCAGCTGTTCCAATGACTTCATGCAGGGTTTGTATGCGAATGTTGATGTTTCGGCTTAAGTTGCTAGACCATAAGTGGAGTCACATTTCTCAAAAAAACCCAATGTGATTCGCTTCCAATTGATTCCATATCAGAGTGACTTTGCAAAACGTTGCTTCAGATGTAGTTGTCCTTAACTAAATTGTTTTACCTTTCTGTTTCAATTGTTTTATTTTTATATTTTCACTCTCTAAAAAAACCAAACATTTTCGAAGCATAGACCAATACTGAACATTCAATTCCAACAGATCATCTCTTCTTGATTTCTGCTCCCCCAGTCTTTGGTGAGAAAGGCATAGGGAGGGACGTAACTAGGGCTTCCTGCGTTGCCTGGTAGCTGCTTTGTTTCTGGTCCCAGTGGTAGTGAGCTGCTTTACCTGTCCAGCATGAAGCTTTTAGGAAGTGCAGTTTTTACATGCATTCACAAAGCACTACAGAACACACGCTCTGATCTTTCTTATCTGAAAGATCGAGATAAGAAAAACGTCGTATACAGTCATTGACACCTCAGTTTTAGTCTCTCAGTCCCATTAGTAGATTTGTGCCAGTCATATTTGAAAATACGTGTAGTGTGTTGCCACTCACTACAATTTCCTGGCGAGCACTGGCCACAGAAAGGACAGCAAACTGTATCTGATATGGCTTGCTTTGTCCAAATGCATAACTGACTTCTAGCAGTGTTGCCCTACCACACTGTTCAGGGTGCAACAGACAGTGATGGTGGGCTTGCTGGGAGACTGGAGACCAGCTGAGGAATGTATAAAAACTCACATCAATATGTATTAATGCAGCTTATCTACTGGCACTGCCTGTGTGTTGTGGGACAACAAGGTCCAGCAAGGTCTCCAAATTTCATGACTTTTGCATCCTACATCCATAATATGGGATAGAGAAGGCTGGAAGGGTGTGTGGAATCAGGTGGTTGTTTTTTTTTTTTAAATAAAAAAAATATAGCCCTTTCTGACCTTCTCCAGGGTACCATATTTTTTCTTCTCACTGGTACCTGAGCTGATTGCTGCCTGCTGGCCATGTGCTAAAGTCATGGTTGCAAAGTGCAGAATTGTTTCTGTTTCTACTCCAAGGGCTAGGTGTTGTGACATGACTGTCACCCTTTTTTTTTTTTTCCTTCAAGAACTTCGTTGCTATGGCATAAGCCATTCAAGGGAGGTAGGCAAGTATCTTATCGGCGCTCTGCCAGGTGATGAAGCATTAAGTTTGTCAGCCACATTTCTCAGTACTGGTCTTATGCTTCAGAGACTGCCTGGACAGTTAGTGTCACTGGCGTCGTTGTGCTTTCAGTTTATAAATGAAGCTAATTTTGTAGTGAGACGTTTGTCTTTCATTTCAAAATTTAATTTCAGAATAGGTGTAATACGCAATTGATACAGCTTGTTCCAGCAAAGTTGAATTAACAAGTAAGAAAATTCCTTATCTTTCTCAAATCTGTTGAACAAAGGCATGAGTCAGGGTCAGGTGCATCATGACTATGGATGTGCAATTATTTCTGTATACATGGCCCTAAGTCAAGACTATGTTTTGGACTTGCACTCTGTTTGTACATGTCAGCATTGCTCCCAGACAGAAGTCCTGAGCTGAAGGGAAGCATTCATTCCCTGAAGCTTGCTATTAATTCAATCTTTGCATGTGATTTTCCCCCCACCTCTACATTTGTAGGGGAAAAAAAATGCCAGTGGGGCCAACTGAAGCTTTATTTCTCAATCCTCCTTGGTTGGAGGTGGTAGGTTATATTATTTTAGAATGACAGTATGGTGAATTCAGTATTTGCTGCGCAGCAACTCAAATATTTAGCCTGTTTTGGAGTGTCTTTTATGTTAGTTGAAGATACACACTTTATGGACTGATTTTTTTTTTTTTTTTTAATCTCTATATGACTGCTAGCAAAGCACTAGTGAAATTCATTTTCCAACGATTGCATAACACACTGTAGCAGTGGATTAGTTTTGTCCAGCAGTACATTTTTACATATTGCTGTATGTCATAGATTCAAACTGAAGTCAATGAAGCCTGACGGTGAATAGATTCCAGAGGGAAATAAATTAAGTTGTACAGAAGCTCTAGAAGAAATGTAGGAAAAGAGAATAAAAAAGTTATTAAAGAACTCGTGACCCCTATTAGAAAATGGAATGCTAGTGGCTCTGGAGCAACAGGAATGCATAGCTATTCCTTAACGGGAGTAGAGATATCAAATGTTATTATTTTTCCTATCTAGATATTAGTAAGTTTCTTCAAAATGCTGGAAACTGATGAAAATGTTCAGCAAAGACAGAAGAGCAGAGGTCAATTAAACACTGAATTGAGTGCTTCACATATTTTATCATTTTTAGAAGTGCTTTGACAATCTTACTTTGACTATATAAATCTGATACAGCAGTTTACAAATGTGTAAACCAAGGCTTGTGGGTTTCCTGTGACCAAATACCTCTTTTTTGGGGGATAACTTGAGGCATGGATAATACTTCTCACCTTATGGATAATAGTTTTGAATTTAAAAGCAGCACAGGAGCTTTATTCATATTAACATAACCAATTTTATAATAATTTAAAAATGCCTGATACCTTTAATCGAAGAGATAGAGAAGTCTTTGAGGAAAAATTAGGAAATTTTTTACAGTCACACTGATGCTAATGAAGTTTGCTTCCTACTTCTGCTACAGGTCAAAGCATTATTAGATGTTTGACTGGTGATGGTATTCCCCGTTACAAGTGTAGAGGGACTTTCATTCAAAACAGATCTAGGAAAATGGAATCTTTATTTATGGTTGTTTACTATTAGCTTTGTTTATATCTGTGTGTGAATGCTGTAGCTTATTTGTTATTCCATTGCTTCAAACTTTTAATGCCTTGGTGCTGAGAAAATACGATGTTCAGTGCCTTTAGGATCGAGTCTGAAAAACTGTCTGTCAGAGATATGGAAATAAATGAGATTTAATAGTATTAGGAATAAAAATCCTTTGGACAGAAGATACTCAGTGGAGTAAATTGGATAAGGACCAGCTGGAAACTTGAACCTAAGTTCATCTTTTGTAATGTGTGGGAGTAACACAAGTTCATCAAAGTTTCAGGAAGTGATGGTGACCCTTATCTCGGTGGAAAGGATGCCCTGGAAGGGCTCCTCAATGCTGCTGGAGACAGGAAGCTGGGAGAGAGCCTTCCCGTGGAAAGGAGAGATGGAGCTTAGCTCGTTCCATGTGACAGTTACAGGAAGGAGTCGATAGGCGAAGGAGCCGCTGAGAGGAATTGATACCTGCTTAAAGTTAAGCCAGCAGAGCTGATGGATCCAGCATTAAATTTAACTTCTGGCAAGGACCTCTTGCCTTGGCAGCTGTGTTCAATGTGTTACGTGAGAGGCACTTGGGACTCCGTACAGATAGCATGGTGGTTTGAGAGAAAACAAGGGTGATTCCAACTTGGTTAGTGTTGTGGTGCTATATTGGTAGCCACTTGAAATGTCTGCATACCTTGGCAAAGGGTTTTTGTTGTCTTTTCTGTTTTCTAGTGCCAGACATATGCTTTTCACCACTAAGTAGGAGTACACCACTGTCTTAAGCAGTCACACAGCAGTCTGGTAATGCTCAATTTAAAGGAGATGATATTCTCAAAGGCAAAGCTAAATGACGAAGATAACGATGAGATGGGTTTTTAATTCATGAAGTTGCACCATGTTTTAACTGTGGAAAACAAAAGCAAACTAATCAGAGTGATGCGTTGTTTTGTAGTGCTAAGGTCAGACACGCTGGGCTCAGTGTGAGCACGCTGCTCTCCCTGGCACGGAAATCCTGCATGTGGAACAATCACGTGGAAATTCTGCAGAGGTTTGTTACTCTGCATCAAGTGTTACTAACGCTGAAAAATGCATGAAAGAGTTCATAGAATTATTTGCTGGAAAGAAAAAGAGAAAAAAAAAAAAAGGCAGCCAGGGTAAAGTTGCAGATCTCAAACAGAATACTTAATTGAAACAAGTTGTGAAAGGGATGCTTATCATCAATTTGCAAAAAATCCGGAATGAAAAAGCAGAAAAACTATCATTTTTTCTTAGTTATGCACACTGATATTGAGTAAAAATAATAAAAAAATGCATGCCACATAAAGACTGTGTGCATAGGAGAATGAAGCTTTGCTGCTAGAGCAGGATGAATCCTCAGCTGGAACAAAGGAGAAGAAAAGGGTCAGTGTGTGTGCGTGCACATGTGGGGGTACGGAGGGGGTTGATTCAGTTTTACAAGACCTTTGTGCCCTGCCAGCCTGCAGACAGCTGAGCACTGGGCAAGTCTCCTACCTTGATTAAGAATAGTTTGGTTGCCCGTGTCACGGCTGCCGTTGCCTCTGCAGTTCCGAGGCACTGTGCGAGGGGCTCCTCACCTGCCAGGGTGTGCTGCTGTGATTGCCCCCACGTGGGGTAGCGGGGTGGGGGAGCTGCTGCAATTGCCACTGTGTGGGGCATCTGGGGAACAAGCTCTGTCTGGCAGCTTTTCTCTGTGGGAGCAGGGTTAAAGCAAACAGTGATTATTCTTAATTGGCAGGTGACAAGCACTTCTAAAACCAAGTTTTTACAATACAAAAATGTATTTTTGGATGTTAGGATATGAATGTCTGTATTTTTCTCTTTTTATAACTGTCTGCAGATTTAGGAATTTGCAGAGTGCTTCCTCTTACTGATGTTTCCCACCACTTTGAAAGGGGAACTGTTACCTTGGTCCAAAAGCAGAGATGATTTGGGGCCCTGGCAGCACAAACCTATTGCTGCGTGCTCCGTGATTGAAATCTGCTGCCAAGGGGCTCGGTAGGAAGTTGTTGTTCTGTGAGTGCCTTTTTTTAGCTTGCAGACATACGTGCACATGAAGTAAGAGTGCAGCCGTTTTGGCTTTTGAATCAGAGAGGGTAGTGAGGAGAAAGGATGGTAATGGGTTTTGAGACAAAGATAGATGTTCAGTTGCAAGTGTGGTTTTTTTTTCTACAACTTCCTATGTTGATTTGCATTAGAGGCAGGGGCTGGGTGTATTTATGGTTTAATGAGACACTCTCGCGTTAGTAGCAGAATATTATTCACAGGAAGAAATGAGTTATTGCTGGTTTTCTTCTTCTTTCTGTTCAGTTACTGTGGATACAGCATGTAAGTTTTAGACATACTTCCTTCTTGAACAGTATACGCAGCCTCCAGTTGTTACGCTGAAGCTGCTGAAGGAAAGGTTAAGGGAGCAAAGTTTTTAAAGAGATATTTGTTTGCTGCTTGAATTCTTACGGACACAATGAGCTTTCGCGGGAGATTCAGAAGGGAGCCCACTGAACTGCGGAGGAAGAGAAAGACTGTTAGGCGAGTGAATCAAGGAGAAATTCAAAGATTAAGCTGCGTGAGTATGCACTCCTTCTTCCATCTCTTCTATGAAATTGCTAAGAGATTGCAAGTCAAACGCTCTTCAGACTACACGTAGGAGAGAGTGGGATTTATTCCTTGGTGCGTATGTAGGGTTGACTGAGTCTCGTCAATATGAGTGATGAGGTACTGAACATTGGAGAACGATTATTGAAGTCTCAGACTGAAGCACGGGGAGTTCAGGAGTTTACAGAACTCAAATGCATTAGGGAAACTGTTGTCTAACATCACGTTGTCGATCAGACATGTACTGATAGCAGCATTGTGCAATAGTCTGTCTGGCGCCTGGTAGCACATGCTTGGTAGTTCCATGAAAATCCATAATGCCGCTTCTGGAGTGGAATGTTACTCTGTGCTATTTCAGATCTCACGATCTGTCGTTGGTGATTGTGCCTCTCAAGGAGGAGGAGGAGAAAGCCACTGTCCTCCTCCAGTGCAGGGAGCAAATGGAGAAAGCTTCAGAAAGCTGGAGTGAGGTTCTGCCCCGCAGGGTAGATGGCAGCTTTGCCAGTGATGGCTTTGAGCCAGGACTGTGCCTTCTGAAACTGCTGTGTGACGCTGGGCAGCTCACGTTAACTGTGCTGTGCCTGAGCTTTCCTGACCAAAATTGAAACTGCAGACAATTTTAGGTAAAACACTTAGAGCCTTCTGTTGAGAAGCCTTAGGCAAGTACCAATTTTCAGTGTATTCTTTTAACTTGAGACATTACTTTAGATGTCAAACTTAATGGCTTCCGCAAGAATGATTTGGAGACAATGAATCCTTTCCTTCATGGCAAGACATGTTTGGTTTTCTTCTGTAGTTTTATGTATCCAATTACAAGCTGTGTTTGAATGTGCAGGCTGGAGGCTCTTTCGAGGCTATTCTGCATGTCCAGTATAACAAAGGATCAGTGGTAGTACTACACTGAAGAAGATAATTCTCATTAACTTTTTTAAATAGGAAGGAAAATAACTTTACAGTTGTAAAACTTGGTCAAAGATTGAATAAGATGGTCTGTGGTTCATCTAGTAGAGCATTTGGGTTTTGCTTGTGACTAGCTGCCATTTTAGATAGACATTTTATATGGAAAGGGGTCTTTTTGACAAGGCTACTTTACAGTGTGGTTCCTGTAGCCCTGAGCTATTGGCATGCAGTCAAAGCCACCGAGTTTAAACTTCATGGTCTTGGGTCCCAAGAATGAATGCTGGTGGTACTGCTGAAAGCATCTAACCCTGGCAGTTTACAAGACTTTGGAAGGAGGTAGACGCTCTGCTTGACTTATCCTCTTAAGTCCTGGTTAGGAGGGATTTTTGTCATTATTGTACAAATCCTGACTATATGTGAATAGCGCTTACCAGAAGTTGTTGAAGCCTTGCAGGAAAGTATGTCTGGAAATAAAACAAAGCCCAAATAGTAACAACAAATCAGTAGCCTGCCTGCAGATAAAGAAGAATATATTTGTTTATTTTTGCCTGTATTCTCACACAACAGAAGCTGAGAGTCTGTTCAATTTTGGGGTGCCAAGGAACCTTTAAATTGTTGTGATTTCTAAGAGTCAATAAAATGTATCATACTCTGACCTAAAACTTAGAGTGCTTGTTACTGTGTGCTTGATGCCTTTATTTGGAAATAGGTAACGTGCCTTTTTCATCAGAGGCTTGTGGTTCACACTGCACTTTCCATAAAGTGGCTGGTGGCTGTAATGTCAGGGACACAACTAAGGTTTTCAGGGGAATCTGTTTGTTCTAATTTCTGTTCTTTTCAGACTAAGATAGACTAAGAGGGGGTCACTGTGTCATGTTATTCTGCGAGGGTATTTCTCAATCGTTTTTTCAGCCCTTAGGAAATGCAGGCACACTTGACTTTACTTTTGTGGCTTGTGACCTGTGTCTTTCTACTCAATGTTTCATAATTGGAGCATGTTAAATCTTTGGCCTACGGGCACTTTTTGCTATCAACCAGGAGCCAATCTCTCCTTCATGCATCAGTCCTCTGCACCTCCGATGCTGTAGATTTCAAGGCAGTGTTAGCTCCCACTGGAGCTGTAAAGGCTTTTGTATATGAGGACCTTATTCAAAGAGTATTTCTCAATATACTACATTTGGACCTGTATTTTCTGTAGATGATCTTGTGTTATTTGCTGGAAACTCTTATTTTTGATAAGACTAATTATTATCTGATTAGTTTTAATTGATTTTAGGTTGATTGAGCTCAGTGTGGTTGACCAGATTTTTCTCTCATTTATGTTCTGTTTGTGTAAATGACTGGATAGCAAGATAATTGATTGGGAGGGTAGTTGATGTCAAGGAAACTATTATGACGTCATTGTAGGAGCTGAGTTTATAATGGTCATGTATAGATGATACTGATTTTAACAGATAAAGCCTCTGTGGAAACACTTAGAATTATTTACTTAGATATGTAGCATGAAAAATACCTATAACTCATGAAGCGATAAGTAACCATAATGTAGGTTGAAAAAGGGAGATATTCACTGAGTAAAATGAAGCGGAACAGCATATATACGATTTGCCCTACAGGACAGTGACTTAGTAATAAGTATTCTTTAGAAGTCAAATGGTATTTTTGAAAAGTTTATTTAGAGCTAAAGCAAACGTTTTTGTCAGTTGTTTTTGCTTCAGGGGTTTCTGAAGTGGTTGAGCCCCTTTCACAAAAGCTGTTTGCTCAGTCTACAGGTATAGGAGTTCATACATCTAGATTTTAGTATTTAAGTGAAAACGGACAATGTAGTTTGCTTATGTGCTGCGTTGCAACTTCATCATCGGACTTGTAATAGTGATCAAAGTCTTTAGCATCAAACCATGATCTAATGAACAGACGTTAGAGTTTTCCCTTCACTCCTTAAAAAAAAAAGTCTCCTATGTACTCTAAAACCAAAGTCTACTAAAAAGAAACCTTTATTTTCAAAGTAAATAAAAACATTTTTAAAGACAATCTGGTGCTGTGCAGCAGGTTGTGTTCGAGGAACCTCAGGGAGGGGCGGGCGAGCTGGAAGCACCTGGCACATCCTCCCTTCTGTCCTTCCCCTGAGCCTGTACGCAGGTGACCGTGGGTAGATTGCCGCATCTCTCTTATTCATCCAGTTTGCACAAATGCGGGAGACTGGTTTGGTCTGATCTTGTTGCTATAACCAGTTCTGTTATTGCTGTATAGATGCTATAGGTGTCAGAGATGGGTTTCTACCTGTGTTATGTGGGTCATCTGAGTGCTACTTATGGCAAAAATTTGGAGGTTGTTTTTTTGGTGTAGATTTTCCTTACACTACAATGACTCTCTCTCTCTGTGAAGTTATATATATATATATGTATATATACGTGTGTGTGTGTGTGTATACACAGACAGAGTCAGAAGTGCTGTTTACGTAAGCTTTGCACTGGAAACTTAAAAGCTTTGGTCAAATCCACTATGTGCAGATTGCAGGATGTTTTTGTTAACGTTCCTGTTGGTGACCACGGATCTGCCTGCTTGAGACCATGCAAGAAAAAGCAAATGTGAAGCAAAGAGTGTTTACAGAATAGTTGAACTAGACTTGCTCCAGCATCCCCTTTGTGGTGCCCAGGGCAGGACAGTTCACTTCTCCTTCCCTGGGGTGAAGTAATCGCTAATGAGGCAAGTGGCTGGGTAGAGCACTCCAGCTCTGTATGGGCAGGTCCTCTCTGCTCCCCTCCAGCTCCCAGCCTTTATTCCCAGTCCCCTTCCAGCACATCCCATCTGTCTCTTTGGATGTCTGTATGAAGATGAATGAATCACATCTTTGACTTCTGCTTGCTTTCTTTATGAATAGATTCAGCGTGGTAGCTTTAAAGAAAGCCTTTTGTTGCTGTAACTGGGCCTTTTCTTTTCTGGCTAAGGTCAGGTAAGGGGAGAGAAGTGGCCAAGTGCTGCCAGGTTAGAGGTCTGTGTAAATTAAACTTTAAAAAAAAAAAAAAACTAAGGTACTTTACAAGACTTTCTTGTTTTTCGCCTGGAGTGACCTATGGGCAAATATTTAGTCTAGGCTTCAGAAGTACGCACTATTTAGAAGGTGGCATTTCTGACATTTTGGAAAGCCAATACATGAAATTTAATTGTAAAATTTAGTTTCTTTAGAAATCTGTTGTCAGTGGCATGATAATGCTGATTTTAGTAATTTTCTGATTAAATGAAATTTGTTTATCTCCTTCCTAAAGAGGGATTCCAGCTACTGCATAAACACAGAGGACAAGTTGTTTACTTGTTATCTTGAGTATTTTGCAGATTATATTGGTAGTTTTATCTAATGTGTAAAATGGCATGTGCTGCTCAGTGAAGATGCACATGCATACATGCCCATGCATATACCTTCCAGATTCAGAAAGCACTGCAGCCAGGATACAATGCTGGGTGTATAACCGTGGTTGAGAAAGAGAATTTGGGAAACACTTACAGCTAAGACAAGTATAACATGAAACATCCCCTCTCTTGCCTCAGCGTGGATGCTTTGCCGAACCAACAGTCCTGTGTGGTTTGCATGTTTTAACCATGAGTGAGATAGTTTTACGAGGCCTAGTCCTTCCAAAATTCATAACGAAAGCAACGATAAATTCTAACTTGAGAAATAAAGGGTAATAGAAAGAGTAGGTTACTCCCAGTTGCCTGAGAACGGGTCTCTGTGGTTTGAGTAGTCTTAACCCTGGTCACTCGTTGGTTGGCTTGCTGGAGAAGTTACGTGTCTGCGTGCCTCTGAAGTCTCTGGTGTCTGCAGCTGGCCCATCAGTTGAAGTGAAAATGATCTCAGTTAGCTCATCCAGATGAGAAGTGTTTCCATTTTTCAGATATTTAACACACTGGATTATCTTACAGTAACTTTTAAAGCTGGAAAATATGCAAAGTAGACCTTTATAGATTTTGATCCACAAAACAATGGTAATTTCCAGTGTAAGCAATTAGGATTCATCCCATCCCAGATGTATTTGTACAGAGTAAGTCTCATTTAGTCAAGCAAATCTCATATTGGTTTCAATCAGAATTTTCTTTGAACGAAGAGGCTTTAATGAAAGCAAATGACTTTTTGCTTTTTTTATAACCAGCAGGATCTTCCACAGGTTTCCCTGCTTTTGCACTGCTGAAGCTGATAGGTACTATAGCATTTTGGAAACTAATTTCTGAATCACTAGGAATTTGGGCGTTTGAATCTTTTTGTAATTCTTTGCAATTTTCTCTATACCAGAATCTTGTGGGAAATGGAAATCCCCTTAATGAAATTTATTGGCATTTCGGCTTCACTGCTGACACTAAAGAGTGTATCAGTTGTGCTTTGCAGCCCTGAAAGACTGACTGGATTCTTTCCAAGTGCAGTTCTCCAAGGTTTACTTGAAAGACATGAAAAATTAAAAATTTTGGACCTGACAAGTGAGTGTGTTTTAGGGTGGAAGAGAGAGGGTGTCACAGAAAATTTTCTTTATACCACTAATTTTAATAGATTTATTGACTGTGAATCACATACAGAGCCAAATGTAGCCTTTGTATCCTGACCAGAGAGTTTGTTGACTGTAGATAGATGCATACTGGGCCAAGCAATTGTAAAAATGGCAAGTTCTAAAATAAAAGGAGGGACCATCTGCCTGCTGGTTCTGGCCATGCTTCTCCATCGTTTCCCCATATACCTTTTGCAGACCCTGAATTTCCTCCCCTTATTACCTTTGCTTGAAATGCAAAACTTATTTTCCTTAAAGAAAATCCATAACACAACATGGAGTGTGTTGGGAGTGGAGAGAGGGCAGGCCTGTGGTGTGAGAACATTTTGAGTTGATGAGACCTGTCACTCCCAGCTCGGTGTGTGCTGTGGACACCATGGTCCCTGCATGGCTGCACTGTCTCTGCTCACTGGGTACAAATGCTGCCATGAGTCTTGCTGCCAGGAGCGCCTTGGTTCATCTGGCTGCTCACACAGGATTTCAGCTGGTGGGGGAAAAAGGTGCACCCAATGCAGATATCCTTCCCACGGAAATCACCCCCAGGCATCAAACCGCTGTACTGCCTGATGGTGAATAGAGACGTACGTTGGTCCTACAAAAAAAGCAGAAGTTTTGGTAGCTCCATAAAAAGCAGATGGTTTTCTAGCCTCAGCTTCAGCTTCTTCAATATTGAGGCAGCTGTGGCTAGCATGCCTCGGAGCTGCTGGACAGTCTGCTAGCACGTCTGAAGACGGGATTAAATTCAGCCTTTATGCTACACCTCCAAAGGTCATAGAGTCCTGACTGTTCTTTAGCTTCAGTTTGGACAGGCTTGGTAAAGAAAGAAATTTAGATTGGCCCACCCTTGTGGAATAAAATTAACTACATATATTAACCATATAAAAAAAAAAAAATCTAAACTCATGTATTACACCAGAGACAGTATTTAACTGGGGAAAGGAAAGGAAGACCAAGAAGTGTGAGAAGCACTTCACATTGATGTCATCCCAGAGATTAATTTAACTTGATGTTGTGAGTCTTAGTAGAATTGGCTTGGTTCATAGTATCATTGAGAAGTCTATAAAAAATAAAGGAAGGTGATGCTGCTATTTCTGTTAGTGGCCCTTTCTCCAATAAGTCTGCCCATTTCAATATTTCAAAGTCATGCTAGAATGAATTGTAATTTTAGACAAGCCATAGCTTGGATGAAATATAAAATCAGAGTCCTGCTTCATTTTGACCGTTCTGGCCATCAAATTTCTTTTGACTCCGTTTATGAACGTGCAGTGGATCCTCCTGTCATGAAGATACTTTAGTCCAGGTAACTGAATTCCATCAGCTTAAATTCTTTCTGCATGTCTGTTTCTTTAATTTTCTTTTTCCTGGCATAGAGAGGAGAAGAAATTAATTTAAACATCTGTATTAAATTCAATAAATTTTAGATACTCAGGATTTGGTGTCAGGGAATAATACGTCATTAAAGCATTAGAAAATCATAGCATTGAGTCTAGTTTATTTTTAGAATGGAGAAGTGCTTGGGATGACTATCCAGAGACGACTGGTCTCAGTTACATCATTTCCTCCTTTAGTGAGTGTTCACAGAAATATAACTTTGAGAGGATGATATATAAGTCATTTTATCCTATAATTATGAAGAGAAGATGGGTACTAGCATCAATGCACAATGTCTGTGCAGCTGGAGGCAAGCCAGATACTGTATTGGCTTCTGTAAAATCATTTATGTGAATATTTTTGGTCATTATTACTGGGAAAAATAATGCTTTTGTATCTAGACCAGAAGATGAAGGCAATCAAACCGTATATCACTGGTAGAATCTGGGCTGTTTCACTTGTGTGAAATTAAGTAGTGATTATCCCTCTGTGGTGTTGGCTCCAGCGCTCATTAAAGATCTCTTCACTGTTTGAAAAGTTTGGAAAAGTTGGCTCCACAAGATACAGAAGTATGTTCCACAACACTGTCAGGATATGCAGTAAATGATACTGCTGTGATTGTTGTAGCAGGTGAGGAGTCAGAGAGTGCCTTTTTACTCAATGTATTCACAACCATTTCAGTACAACTGAATGTAATTCATTACTCGCTTGAGATAGAGAATATAAAAAGCGTTATAAAAATCCAAGCCAGCATAATTCGATCTTGGCACAGATCGCTGGGTTGGCCTGTTTCCAAAAAAGAACAGACAAGTTAAATTGAGAAGAGGCAGCACTATGGTTATTAAATTAGCTTTAAATCAGCCCTAGTTATTTACAAATCTCTCTGCTAGTGCTCACAGGGAGAAATTCGCCAATCCCAACATCTCTGCCTGTGCCAAGAAAACTGAGTGGTTGTTCCTCACCTTCTGGAGAAAAGCTGTTGCCTAAATCAGCTGCTGCTTCCCATTACAAACGCAATGCTGAGCGTTGCAGCGTGCTGAGCATTGCCAAATCCAAAGTACTGGCTCTGCAAAGGATGCACTCCGTGTCCACATTTGTTGTGGTTAGGCCCAGCCGGCAGCTAAGCACCGGGCAGCTGCTCGCTCACTCCTTCCCCCGGCGCGATGGAGAGGAGGAAATGTAAGGAAAGGCTCATGGGTCCAGACAAGGACAGGGAGGAACCACTCACTAATTATGGTCACGGGCAAAATGCCCCTCCCTTCTTCCCGGGCTCAACTGTGCTCCTTTTCTCTACCTCCTTCCCTCCAGCAGCGCAGAGGGACAGGGCATGGGGGTGGAGGTCAGTTCGTCACATGTTCTGCCTCTCCTTCCTCCTCAGGGGGAGGACTCCTCACACTCTTCCCCTGCTCCAACATGGGGTCCCTCCTACAGGAAACAGTCTTCTGTGAACTTCTCCGACAAGAGTCCTTCCCACAGGCTGCAGCTCTTCACGAACTGCTCCAGCCTGGGTCCCTCTCGCAGGGTGCAGTCCTTCAGGAACAGAATGCTCCAGCACAGACTTCCCACGAGTCATGGCCTTCTTTGGGTGCAGCTATCTGCTCTGACATGGGGTCCTCCTCAGGCTGCAGGTGGATCTCTGCTCCACCATTAACCTCCATGGGCTGGAGGGGGGGCTGCTGGCTGTCTCACCACAGGCTACAGGGCAATTTCAGCTCTGGCACACCTCTACCCCTCCTTCATTGACTTTGGTGTCTGCAGAGTCATTTCTCTCACATCTCACTCCTCTCTCACCACTGCTGCACTGAGCCTGACCAGCCTTGGCAAACACTGGTGGCACTGGTGGGATGAGCTCTGCCCAGCAGGCGCTCGGGGAGCTTTGGAGTGCTCCCCAAGTCTTAGTTTAGGGGGAATGAAGGCCGTTGGCCTTCTTTTAACATCTGTTAAAATGTTTCCATCAGATCATGCACTTTGCAGCACTGAGAGCAAGTTAGTGCTGTGGGAACAGTGATATTCATACAATCACTGTTTCTCTGCTTCAGGGTTTTCTCGAGTTGGTTTCTTGTCTCACATAAATGACCTTGCAGCTGTCAAGTTTTCCCTTGGAATCTTTCAGACGGCTCTCAGGAGTGCCTTCCTAAGTGCTGCCAGATTCTGAAGAGAAAAGAGAGGTCGATGTGACATAACTTACTCTGCCTCCACCTGCATCTGAACATCTGCGTGATGTGAAGTTTGAAGGAGATGTAGCTACGCTCACCCCAACCTTGCAGGGATTTCCAGGGGGAAGAAGGAATACCTCTTCATTCTGCCAGCCCTAGCAAAAAGGGTAGTTTCCATTGCTGTGGAGAACCTGCAAATGCCACACATTTTTTATGGGATTCCCCTCTATTTCAAGAGAAGTCCCAAGACTCGTGGGAGTCCCCAACTCTTTCTCAGTCTACGACTTCAATAGGAAAGTGGCTACTTATTTCATTTGCTTACTTTATGGGTTTTTTTTAAGAGATTTTGAAAACTAACATTCATGACATTTCCAAGGAGCATCTGACCTAGATTAATATTGTGTTGACACATCCTTGGTTTTGAAGAGCAAACATTTATGGTTTCAATGGCATGTCTGAGTTACAAAAAGTTGAGATTATTGCAAAACCGTTAGCCTAACAGTATTTGCTCTAGGAAAGGGGGGTTCTCAGTGTAGTCAATGTCCCAGATTTTCTGCAGAAAATGTGCATGTTTTACTAACACTGCTATACAGGAAAAATGTCTGCATGAAACACTTGTACCTCATAAATGTCAGTGCATGTGTTTTTTCACTTTGAGTTTCCTTGTAAGTGGTTGCTATAAGGTTTCCTACTGAAAGTAACAGTTACACTACTACAAATTTGCTTTCTGCTAAACTTGGGCTGAGTGAACTTTGTTCAGACCTGACATGGTTCCCAAAATGAGTGATAGGGCAGAGATGGTACACTGAGTGTTCATCGTTGTTTTCATGTTTTAACTCCTTGAATCTTATGTCTAGGTAGGAATATTTAATAAATAGATACAATGGTAGATTTAATGAAGAAGAGTTTAAAACTTGTAGCTAAAGGATACTGCAGTGACTCAACGTAACTTGAAAGGAAACGAAAGCAAGTTGTGCGTGGTGAGATGGTTGGATGAGCCCATTACATTCTGTGGGGTACCGCTGTCAGTAAACGGCAGGCTGAAACCTCACTGAAGAATACAGCTGCTACTCAGCCCAAGTGTTTCTTGAGCGGGACTGGATATTAATGTGTAGCTGGTACTGGCCAGGGCCAAGTACTGGCTTAAGACAGTCTAAGGTAACATGGCTGGGTTAATATCAGGTCTCATGTTTCCTAGTAGGGTGCTTTGTCTTACTTGAACATCATACACTGTTTCACAGCCCTGTCACAGATGTTACTTAAACTCCAAAGCTGTTTCTTTGCATTTGCACCTTTTGTGTTTTGCAGTGGCCTTCTTCTAGATAAGTTTCTTTTTTCTGTCACACAATATCAAATTTTACTTCTAATTCAGTCTCCCTTTGTAACACTTAATGCAAGATGAATGGCTGTCTGTGCATCCCCAGGTTCATCTAGGAAGGAATCTAGCACAGTATCTGTGTGTCAGAATCCCTTTTTATTTTATTCATACAGGCAGATCTTTTAGTGGTTTTCTGGGAGTTGGTAGTTAAAGATATACCGTATTTAGGCAGGTCAAGTATTGCTTGTCTTTCCTCCTCCCTTGTATCCCACAGCAACATTTATGAACCAGTTTCCTTGGGAAAGACCTTTCAAAAAAGTTCTATTTATTATTGTCATGTGTTGATCTTGTCTATCTTTTACAAGTCTTTAATGTCTTGCCATCAGTAGATAGTGCTTTTAGCCCATGAATGCTAAATACTAATGATTTTTAGAAGTTTGTTAACTGTTAAGCTGGCAAATAGGACTAAGAGAGACTGAGAAGAGAGTTAATAGACTGAACTGTTGAAGAAACAGCTCCAAATTTTAAATTGTATCTCCATCCTTGGAGGTTTTCAAGACTCATCTGAACAAGTTCCCAAGCAGCCTGATCCAGCTTGCCTTGCTTTGAGCTGGGAGTTGGAGTAGATGACCTGCAGAGCTCCTGAGTTATTCTGAGATTCTATCATAAGATGTTCAGCAGTTTAATAACTTTATAGGAACATATGTATCCCACTGTTTTAATCTGGTTTGTGTGGCTGTGTTACTGGTACTTAATTAAACTTTTCATAGGTGCGTTTGATACCAAAGAAAGTCTTGAACTTAATATGGAAGGGAAACAGTGTTCACAAGGGCTGGGGAGAAATCTTGAGATGACTGTAATTACTGAGAAAAGGAACTCTCTAGAACAAAGTCAAAAGAGGGAGAGACTTGTATATTTGGACCATTATATGTATAATGAACCATATGTGAATGATATGTATATATAATCAAATATGATGGAAAATCATGAGATTATCTATTGAAGAAATTTGTTTTATGGAGATGTGAAAGCTTTCTTTTCCAATACATCGTAGTTTTGGTTTAGAGAAGAAGGAAAGAGGGAAACTTTATATTATTCTGGATAACACAGAGCAAAAACAGTGGGTAAAATACAACTTACTGTCCACCATTGCATCAGACTAAAAAAGTGTTCTGCAGAAGTGTTTCTGCATTTGCTTTCCACTAGTGTCCTTTCTCTCTCTCATCACACGCTTTTCCTTTTCACCTTCTAGCAGTTTTTGTGGCCTTTCTCATTTACTCTTCCTGATGCTTAAGTCTTTGAATTAAACAAATGTTGTCACTCTAATACATAACTCTTCATTTGTTTAATATATTCTAGCATGTCAAATGGGCTTCTCTTTTTTTCTTTTTGGGTTGTATTTTGAGACAGTGTGACTTTACTTTTGTTTGGCTGTTTCTATGGTGGTTTCTTACTTTACTCCTGTTTCCGGCAATAATAGTACTATTACAATGATACTAATCCCATTTCTGGCAAGATGAACCATGGGGATGAGTGCCAGATAGTTTATTCCATGAGAATAACCTTGGATTATTACCAAGTGAAACAATGTTGTGGCACTCATAAGCTACCAGCAGTTCAAGAGGTGAGACTGTGTAATACAGTGAAGAACTTAGTAGGTTACTTATTCTAAAACATATTGGCTCCAAGTCGTATCTATGTTCAGTTCAAATTGTGTCCATCTGTCTATTTGCCTATATGTACTTAAGAAGAAAGAGAGAGAGTGTTACTGAGAATGACAGGTAAGTTAATATGATGGTTTTGGACTCTGTAATGAGCTGACAGATTGCTCTTGAGTTATCAGATAGAAAGTGACTGTTACAGCTGGCCCAGTTTCCTCACTTCCACGGTTCTCGCATGAGCTCAGCTGCAACAAGCTGGGGAGAATGGAGGAGGGGGGAAGAAGTTATTCATAATTTGGTGTAAAAAAGGAAAAATGCAGCAGATCTCAGTTTATGAAGGGAGAGGAAGGCAAATTTCAGTGTAGAGAGGATTACCTGATCTTTTCTTTTTTTTTTTTTTCCACAGCAGGAAAAACCCAAACTCTTGGAGCCTTTGGATTATGAAACTGTTATCACAGAAATTGAAAAAAATATTGGGGATAACCAGTTTAAGGATCTGATATTATTCCCCGACGATGACTTTTCAGTAAGTATAAGGCAAATATGTGTTATTCTTTCTCTTAGGTTTATCTGTTCATTTATTTATTTAATCTTCATTGCTAGAGGGAGAGCCATAAGCAGCCCAAGGGCTCTCTTAAGATTTTCTTAATTTATGCATAGTGCCTTACTTTCCTCCCACCAAGTTTATTCTGTTTTTTTCTCTGACGTTTGTATGCAAGTGAATTTACTGTTCAGAATTAGATAAAGCTTGAAGCCCTGGTTGTTCTCAAATATATTTCAGGGAACATGTTATTCCATAATGTATACTTGTCTGTTTGGTCATCACAGTGGTAGTTTGGATCGTGCTAGAATCTCTCCCTACTATTATAATCTAATTTACTCACACTTTTATAACTTACATCTAATCTTTATGATCCTATTCTGTTTAATGTATTTAGCCACTAGAATCAGACAGCCCATGATTCCCAGCCTTCTGCTGAAAGTCAGACTTTTTAGATAGTGGCTGTGTCATATTTCTGAGCTGTGCCATATTTCTGAGCTGTGCCATTGCTGACATTAGATTGCATGAGAAAGATAAATCCAAATAGACTTGATTTTGGGTTTTGCAGTTGTCTTAAATTCTTCTTCAGTGGAGTTTGAGATCTGACATCCTGAGTGATGGGGCGTGCAGAGTCCCCATTGCTGAGGCAGGTCCCAGGGTGGGATGCTGACAGGCAGTAGACACTGGAGCCTGCAGCCGTGGAGATTCCTGACCTCATCCCAGGTTCCTCATTACTTGTTCTGGCAAACTGCAAAGAAACTGACAACCTGGATGTCCAGGGCAGCCCTCACCGCGGCAGTGGTGGGGCAGCTTGGGAGGGCAGGGGCTGCGGGCTTGGGCAGCTGGGGAGCGGTGCTGCCAGGCGAGTAAGCTGGCAGATGGCCAGCGTCTTACAGCAGCTTCTTCAAAATCAACTGATCTCTGTAAATGATTTAGATTTTGATGAATAGGCACTCTCTAATGGAAATGCATTTCAATTTGTGACCAGTTGTAACTGCTGTGTGAGGGCCCTTCCCATCAGCTCATGGCACTGCTACTGTCCTGTGGGGCTGGCTTAATCTAATCAATGGCTTTGTTTTACTAAATGGCTCTATTTCCTTGGTGGCATAAACTGAGTTAATGTGCTCATGGGATTGAGAGAAAACTAAACAGAATAGATTTCCTCATCATTGTTAATCCCCTTATCCATTTTGCACATTTGTGAGTTTATGAAATTGAAATTTAGCATTGAAAAGCTTACTAGACATACTGGTACTGTCACAAGGCCCTTGAGCCCCTTGATTTAGAGTAACTGAGCTCAAGGCAGTAGAGCAAATCCTCTCAGCAAAACAAGAATCATGTCCTACTGCTCCAGCCCATCAAACCTATTTTCATATCATTGAATCATAGAATGGTTTGGATTGGAAGAGATGTTAAAGATCATCTGGTTCCAACACCCTGCCATGGGTAGGGACACCTTCCACTAGACCAGGCTGCTCAAAGCCTCATCCAACCTGGCCTTGAACAATTTCAGGGATGAGGCGTCCACAACTTCTCTGGGCAACCTGTTCCAGTGTCTCACCATCCTTATTTTCATTTCATTAATGTCTGGCTTCTAGTAGCTACTTCTGTTTTGTTTCCTCTATATTATGTTTTTCAACTATTCTGCATAATCTATTTAAATTTAAAAAAAAAAGAAGGAAAAAAAGATAGATGAGAGAGGTACTTGCATAGTAGAGATGGCCTGTACTCACAGGCAAGCAGAGGCAGTAGTAGGAATGGTCCATATCCTTGCAATAAACCTGTCTCTGTTCTTTGTTATCTTCTGTTAGTCAGCTGCAGTAACAAGAGCCTGTGCCACCAGGCAGGACTGCAGAGCTTTCAGAGCAGACGAGTTTTTCAGCTGCAGAATATCTATTTATAGCCCTGCTTCTTCCTGCTGAAATACCACCTATGCACAAAAGTCTGGGTCAGCCATTTGAATAGAAAGAGATCCAGGTCTGACTGAATTAGAAGGTGCTCAGGCTGGCTCTGAGTGTTATTTAATGTGATAATGCCCCAGGAAATGGTGGACGTTACTGCCTGACTCCTAATGATTACAGTTGCTTTAGACTTCCTGGCTCAGTGTTGATGCAGCCCCAGTTTGGGCCTGTGTGTTAGCACATCCTATGCACGAAAGTCTCTTCAGAGTGAAAGTCCTCCAAAAGAATTTGCTGAGGTAGTGATGACAAGAGAAAATTCTGTTTTTAATAATAATTTCCCATTTCTGTATCTCTAGTATTCACCACATGCATCAGATACGGGTCAGTTATCATCATAGCTGCTGTGTCGCCTGGTCTTCTGTTTCATCTCAGAATTGCTTTCTCTTTTTGAATGCAATTCAAAGATAATGCAGTTATTCTCACAAGACTTTTGTTGATCATTCCCAACATCTTTTGGGAAGTCTGTGGAACAGCAAAGAATTCTTGGTATCAATCTGAACCTGATAGACTGTATTCCTCCATTTCGCTGCATTTCAACAGAAGAATACAAGATGTATACATTACCAAGCTTCATTCTCTGGTTTTACTATAGCTGGGGAAAAGATGCTTCACTTTTTGTAACTGTGCTTAATAATCCTTAAAAAAAAAAAAGGAAAATCATCAATTCACATTAGTTCTGCTTCTTGTTTTCCTAGCAATGCCTTGCTTGCTAGCTCTCCTTCTGCCTGCCCAAAGTCCAATTTCCCTTTGAGAAAAAGCACATCAGCTCAGCTTAATTTTTCACCTGCTCCTGGGTCCTGTGAACAAATTACCCTTCTTTTGCTGTGCTGTGAAATAATGGCCAGTGGAAATTTCTGCAGCAATACAGCAACTGTGTGGAGGAAGGATCTGCAGAGCTTCACAGGAGCTCCCTGTCACATGAGTACGAGCTTGCCCTGTACTTCTTAGTGGTAGTAAGTGGGAGCTGATGGGCTTCCTGTTGCTCTCATACAAATGCGTGCTTGGTGGTGATGCTGGTAGTTTGGATCCTTACCAGTGGGTTACCGTGCTCCATTCACCTTCTGTTCCCCAGACCTGGCCACACTCTCCCTTGACAACTGGAACCGCTGCTGTCTGACATTCCTATTTCTCTCCATCACTGCAGGTGTGACTGTTTTTAGGCTTCTTTTTTTTAGCTCTGAACAAGGAAGAGCTAAAATCTCCCTAGTTTTCAGACTGCGAAACATCTGCTGTCTAGAGTCCCTAGAGTCCTTGTTATGCAGGGGCAAAAGTTGTGCCTTTGGATACACAAGTTCACAACAGAACCAGGTGCATCTTTAAGGGGACAGGGCAAGAGTGGGCAATGACACCACCTCTTCACATGAGACAGAGCACCGTATGCCATATGCGCAGGAGGTAGAGCTTCCTTGGAAATAACCCTGTAAACCTGACTGCTATTTCCAAGATCAGAAGAGTTACAGTGGTGAGATCATGGGTTATTTTCAATAGCATGTGACTTATCTCTCACTTTCTCATGTGATACACAGTATCTGCTCATCCTTAGAGGAGCAGAAATTGAGTCCATTGTTCTCGTGTCTAATGGGTTATGGGTATCCTTGATGTGCAAGTTTGCATCAGCTGGGAGGAGCAGGAAAGCAAGAGGTGTCTAGACTTAGAGGGATGCACTCCAACAGTTTAAATAGAGCTAATGCAGTCAGCAAAGCAACCTGTGTCGGCAAAGCATAGCCTCTCACACCGAACGTGATTCGGTGAGTGGTGGGGCAAAACCTGTCCTTTAAATGTGCTCTGCGCGTGCTTTCCTTTGGCTTTGCCCCCGCATATGTACCTCCTCAGTGAGGTCTGTGCAGGGACAGCAGCCAGCAGCCTGTGGGAGCCCCGTATAGCAACAGCTGTTTGCACAGTGGTGATTGTACAGCAAAGTTGCATCTTATTCTGCTTTTTAATTTGATGGACTAACTCACTGCAGTTTTGGTAATGTTAGTAAATCTGTTTACTTGGTTGAAAATGGGGCTGAGCAGCTCTTGAATCTAACCATTAACACACAGGAACTTTTCTGCCCGTGTGCGGTTAGCTCTCTTAGAAGGGCTGCTTTTTCAGGAAGTAAATACAATCATTTTTTATGCCTCCATCTAAAGATTTAACCACTGGTAACATGCTCTCAGACTAAAAGCTATTAGAATAGATTCAGAGTGAAAATGTTTGAAACAACTAATGGAGTTTCAACTTCATTTTCAAATACTAAACTCACCGTGTCAGTGGGAAGTAGACACTGTCTGAAAATATTATTCCTAATCAGTCATTGATGAGGAGCAATATTAACTTCTGGCTTTCACTGTAGAAGGTGGATGTAGCAAGAGAGGGTGCTTAATTAAATTGCATCTTATGGCTAATCAAACACCTGGGGCCAACAGTTTATGCAAATGAGCCAGCCTGGCTGAATGGCAGAAAGCATTGTTGTATATAAGATATTTATATAAAATAGATTAAAAAATAATTCAGAAGAATTACAGAATTTAATGTTTTAGGCTGATACCTGCATTATTCGATGATCACAGTTTGCATGCACAAATGGGAAGATAGTTGGCCTCTGATTTGAACAGACAATTGCTATGTTGCCTAAACATTAGAAAATTAGGCTGCATTCAAAACACGTGTATAAATGCCGAACTCTGTCAATAAAATCCTCTTGGTTTTGGGTTATTTTGATGACACTTTCAGAAGCACTTAGTCTGTTGCTGAAATTTAGTTGTTTTCTGAAGTAAAAAGGTTTTGGTGAATACATGCTATGCCTTATCAGCCTTTAAGAGTGTTTAACTTTGGAAGTAATCAACTATGAACAGGAAGTGTTTTTGTGGCAAGGCTTTTGCAGCTAAGTGGTTGAACATAACTAGTTCTCAGAAGGGAAGTGCTTTGTAGTTTTTAAAACAAGTTTAAATATAACAATACACAAGATTTTATGCCCAAATTCTGTGTAAATAAACCTGTGATATTCGTCGACAAAATCTGCAAACGCAACCAGCCCACAGTTACCCGATTCCTCTGGTTTGCACGGCTGTGTTTCTTTTTCAAGTGCAGCCTCATTGAGAAAGAAAGTGGGGGAGCGTACCACAGACATAGCAGTGAGCTTGAGTTGCACGTCTTGTTCACCTACAGTCTTTTCAGTCTTTTTAACAAGCTGTGTAAGGGAAGGGAGGCACAATGACTCCATTAAGGCAAATGTTAGCTGTTTTGGTCAGCATATTGATATCAGTTGATAAGAAGCATTGTTTTAGGTAAAACATTGGACTTACTATATGTCTTAGCTAAATAAAAGAATACTGGAAACTGTCTTCTGTGTAACACGTGGGGCAGATAAGTTCTGTTATGGGCAAGCAGAAGAGATTGTTGGTCTCTCTGCAGCTTAGCCACGATCCCGACAGAGCCTGTGCGAGGTACAGTTTGCATCAAACATCTCTTCTCTTGTGGCCTCCTGCTCTGCCTCAGTCTGGAAACAGCAGCTCATCTTCAGCAGTGGTGACACCATGGAAGGACGGTGTGCATGATTTGTGGCAGCTGCTGCTGGCGACGGGGCCTTAGCCTTGTCAAGAACTCCATACGATGGACCTTAGGGGTACCCGTGAGTTTTCAGCTGTGCTCAGGGATTGCATCGTCTTGGGACCGCTTTAAAAAAGGGACATATCACGTATGCAGGAAGTAAAAGTAATGAAGTGTGTTCCAGAGATTGTGGTTACTGTTGGGAAGTCCCTAAGCAACTAAGGATTCAGACATCTTCCCTATTACTAAATGTGGCCTGAAAATTCATACTTCTCCATCTGGTGTCTCTTTTATTCATAGACTAAATGATCGTGTAAATCTCCACTGCATGTAGCCTTTGCTAATACAGCTGGGTAGAGCCCAGAAACCCACAGTTAGATAACTGCGCTTAGTTTGTCAGAGCAGTGGGATTTTTTTTCACTTTGTGGTGTCTGTGAGGCACCACCGTTATTTGTGGGAGCCAAAGTGCTTTAATCAAGTTTTATCCTGAGCTATTCAGATGAAACACAAAAAGTTTGGAGAATCCTGTGATGTTTGTATCTGCCCAAGTGACACATGCCTTTCTTTCATAATTACTTATATGGAGAGTGGTGGGAGAATAAGTGTGGTGTCTGTGTAAGCTGTAAGGAAAAATGCAGTCAATAATATCCAGGCAATTGTCGCATAGAATCTGGGTGCTTCAACTTGTAGAGAAGAAAACATCACTTTTTAGCCTGAGACGAGGACTGGGAGGAGATCCTCCCAGGGCACAGTAGGTACTGCAGGCTACTCTGTGGTGTTAGTAAGCAGTGGTTCTTCCTACTAAACCAGTTGTATGCCATACTCCAGAAATCATGTGCCTTTCTGTAATGGAAGAGAAAATGAGCTTGGGACATCAGATTCGTCTTGGCTTCTGTCCTTTGTTTTCTTGAGTGATGGAGTTACTCCATTGTAACAGAGAGCATAATCTGGTCTGCTGGTGTTTGGTTTTGTTTGTTTTCCCCTCTTATGGCAGAGAAAATGAATGAGCCAGATCTGTGGATTAATGCAAAACACTCCAAAGCTTCCTCTTGTGTGACTTCTGCAAAGTGGCTGCCTTGCCTGACCTCAGCATGGAGGCCCTGGGTCACACAGAGGAGCACTGCTGGTGGCCCTGGCCTCTCGTTGGCCTGGTGGGAACTAAGGGAAGCTTGGCACCTTGTGGAGACTTTCTGGAGATCCACTTCTCTCTGTGGTTTCCTGCTGTGGGGCCTGACAAGCCAGCTCAGTCAGGAGCTGCTTTCAAAAAAATGGCTTAATTTGTGCAGCATCTGTTGAGTCTGAAAGGAGGTTGCAGCAAGCATCGGGAGTGCCGAGTCAGTCCTGCTCTGCTGTCTGCACCCGCAGATGGACATGTCTCACTGAGAAGCTGTCGCCTGGTTCCACCTGCTTTCCAACCATCGAGCTGTCCTGTGGCAGTCATTTTGCAACTTATTGTGAGGACTCTCTGTTCCTCTCTTCTTCCAAAAGAGTCAAAGCCTTTAGTTCTGTTTCCACATTCTTTGTCCAAAAGGCATGAGGTGCAGAAGGGAAGCGGAGGGAGCAAGTAACGCTGTTGGATTTGGTGTATATTTCTGGGAAAGGATGTAAGGCAGACTTGTTGACTTTTTTTATCAGAAACCTCAGAGACCGAAGCAAATTTGCTTGGAACAACTTTGTTCCCAGAAATCTATTCGAATACTGCTCTTGCTCATAATTAATGCTTTAGCTGATAGTATTGAATAGCACGTGTGGGCAGGAGCTGGGTTGTAGTTGTTGATGTGCATGTGTATTGGCTGCATGACAAATTGCATTGTAATCATAAGGTTCTTAACTTCTTCATGAGACAAAACTGCTGTTCTGTCGCTGACTAATTTACCTTTTTTTTTGTTTATTGGCAGACAGACACAATTTCACTGGAAATCAGGACGCTGTATCCTTCTGTACCTGAAGATGCAGAACAAAAAGCAGAAAATTTATTAGTTAAAGAGGTAAACATATAGTGTGTGCATCCTGTAATTGTAAATAAGACTAAGGGTTTGGGGGAGACTTGCATGATTATAATGAACATCTTCTTTCTTTTAATATTGTTTAAGTTATTTGAATCAGACTTGAATTTTGGAGGCCAGAAGGAGGGGGAGGGTTAACAGTATATCTGCGGGTGTCTATTCTGAGATGTTTGTATCCAGAAAAATTGCAAATGCACTGAATCAGCCTCTCATTCTACTGTTTTCCTACTGCATTCCCTGTCGCTACTAGTCCACTGATATTGATGTTGGTATTTTTACGTGAGTGCTAATCATTGGTGATCTGAATGCGCTTTGTATTTTGAAAATATTGATCTTTCAAAAAAAAAAAAAACCAAAACGATTTGACACTGGTTTAGACTGTTAGAGTTATAACAAGGTATGTGTCTTATTCGGAGGTGTATATTGTACCTATCTGAGGCGTGGTTGCACTTTGAAGGACGTGTAGGGGTTTGTACTTATTGTCGGTATTTAGAGCCCGTTCTACCTTCATAGTAGAAAGTCGAGCAAAGTTCTTCTGTGGCAGTTAGAGGCTCACCAGGAGTGATTAATTGCTCTACCTTTAAAAAAAGACTGTAGCTGTATTGTTTCCATACCTGATCTCAGATTGTAGGAGAAGATTGCTCTTCCTCCTACCTCAGGGATATTTCAGATTGTCAGTGGTTTTATCACTTTGAAGGACATTGGAGGTGCTGGCTGCACTGTTTGAAGGAATTTACTTTAGATGGTTCCCTGAACCTTCCCCATCTTTCGCTAGACATGTTAAGTATAGCTCATTATTTGCATTAACAAAATGGATTTATGAAACTAAATTTTCAGCCAGGTTCTATAAGGGATTTAATTCCAAGCACCTACAATTAGCCCATAATGTGTGTGTTCTCTGCCTGTTTCTCACAGATTGGCTTTTTCACACCTGGCTTCCTGGTTTGAATGAGTATGGGCTATTTCATAGGCACTATAACTGCAAGATAATTTGTGGAGGAAAAGTCAGTTGCAGACAAACAGAGGGATTAGAAAACACAAAATCCAAGATTAGGCGGAAATGTAGCTGTTGAATTGTACCCCACATGACATTTTACAGCCTGGCCCTATTTCTCTCCAGTAGGTCTAGACAGAGCAATAACAACTTACTGCCAGCTCACATTGCCTGAACTTTGCCATCTTTCTTAATCTGACAGTACAGTTAAAAGATAACAGCTTGTGGAATTATCTACCTTCTCAGAAGCCTCACTACCCTTTCAGTACTTTGGGGTCTGCTTTTTATTTATGGTTCCACAAGTTGCAAGGCCCAGCACTGTGCTTATGGCTTTACAAAGAAAGTGGTGGGTCTAAAAATGGAACATAGTATGCAGTGTCTGGGAATCATTACAGCTGAGTACTCCAAGGGGATGCTAATGACAACGTGGTAAAATACATATTAAGCACATCTATTAGCTTTCTCTGCAATACTGGTGAGCCAAGGGGAGAGAGAGAGAGAAGAGCAAAGCAGTGGAAAAAAACAGTACTACAGAACTAACCCTGTGCATGGAATAGTAGCAGGATAAGACCCTTTTTTAAAGTAGTAATGGATATGTTCCATATTGTGACAAAGCCAAAAGCTATATATGAAATAAATTTCAGGAAGAAGATGATTTCTAGTCCAAAATTAAGTAAAACTGAGCATGAGGTGCTGTGAAGATCTGTGATTGTAGTCCACTGCAGCAATCGCACAAATCTGTACTGACCCACCAGCAGTCTGTTGTGTTCCAGGCTGATGTTCAGCACTTCTGGATAGACGTGCAGGAGTGGAGTTTGTGACCTTCACTTCTATTTTGGAGCTGTGAAAAAGCCAACACTTTACTCAGTGAAGGAGTCTTCTCTTTCTTCAAATATACTAAGATATCATGAACAGTGAAGACATCTATCTTGTACATACTTGACTATCTTTTGGTCAACAGGACTCATTGCAATCCAGGATCAAACGTCTGATTTCTGCTCGGACTGTTAAGGAAGCTATACAAAAGCAATGTACAGCTTCATCTTGCTGAAGCCATTTTGGTGTTCCCCATAAGTAGTAACGGCTATCTCTGACCATGAGTGTGTATTAAACTTAGTGGTTTAGCATGTTGTGACATGAAGACGTGGAGCGAGACAGTTAATTATAAATGAAGGGTCTGCTGTTGAAGGTGAAAGTAATTTTCTTCATATAGCTCAGTGTGAGGGCATAGTACTGAAACTATTTCAAGAGCTCGGATCCATGATCTCCCGTCTTATTTTACAGGACATTTGGTGGTGTTCAGATGGTCTTGTCTATAAGGTACTGCTAGGTCATTTAAAAGGGTTGTCAGAAGTCTGTGATAATGCCTTAAAACCCTGTCTGTCTCTTCCTGGCATTTGTTTCCTCCTGGTGACAGGAGGGAGGCCTTACTTCCACCTCTAGCTCTTTCATTGCTGGAGTCCTTCAAGGATCAGTTATTTTTTCCCCAGCCCTTACCAAAATCCATACATATGACAGCTTGGGGATTTGATCAGATTCCCTTTGCTCAAGTGATCGTAAACAGTACTTACAGGCACGCCAGGATGACTTGATTGCCTGCACAATATCGGTTTATGGATGGAAAAGTGCTGACAAGCCATACAAAGAAAGATGAGGCTGATGTTGCTAAGGAAAGCTTTCAGTATGGATGGCGTTTCATGCTGTCCACCTGTAGTGAAAGGTTTGTGCCTCTAGTTGTCTAATTCAATTCTTATAAGACTGCCTTTAGATTCCTCAGTAACCTGAAAGTTTCACTGTTGGCAGTGTTCAGATGTTATGGTAATGGGTGAGGCAGAAGAATTTACTTTAAATAAGATGTCTAACCTTCTCCTTTTTGCTGAAACTGTAAAATGAAAATTTAAAAAAATGAAATTAAGATGACTTGAATAAATAAATCATCCTTTGATAACTAAATATTTTCTGTAGGATGCGAAGAGCATAAATATTTTACATTTTATGATTGCTAAATATCTGAGTTCCTATATTAATTTATACCTAATTATTAGGTGTATTCTAAAAGTAATACTTTTTAAATCGATCATTCCTATATTTTAGTTATCTTAGGATATATTCTGTGTGGATTTTTCCACCTTAACTTTTTTTAGGCAGAAGGAGCTTGAGTAACTAGGTTAGCTTCCAAGAAAAGAGAAGCTTCCAGAAACATTTAAAGCCAGAATGAAGTTGTCTTCAATGTTTATTTTTTGAAGTATTCCTGACTTCGTTGAATTCTGTACTGTATCGTGCTGTTTCCTCCCAAATTCTTAATTTTCTCACTTCCCACAGAGTCTGCTGCATGTATTTATGCTAGTCAGCGTTGTCCTCGTGGTCCATGATTTTAGCAAATAGAAACATTCGCTCCACAAGAAACAAAATTATTCTTTTTAGACAGTGAAAACATTCTTAATAATACCTTTACCAACTCTATATTCCTGAATATGCAGATCAAATGGCAACCCTTGGGATTTTGTTCACATTTCGTTCAGAAATATAAGGAGATGGATAGTGCACTTTGCATTTCAGAGTTATATTTAGTTTGGGCAACTTAAGCTAACTAATTGCACCATATTTAATCTCATGTTGGTTTGCATCAAGTCCGTATTTTCAGAAAGCATGCATGCGTATACACACACACATACCATTTGCGTGTGTGTTTCTATATGAATGAAAAAAATAATCCAGAAAATAAAGAACTATCGGCTGTCAACTGTCCTTTCTTAAGCCAGATGATCCCTCCAAAAATGGTAGGTGCTATTTGGACGTGGTTTTGGGAAGCATATTTGCAGAGGGTCTGGCCCCGTGGATGAGGAGGGTTGTGCTGGGAGCTGTGCAGGAGCAGAAGGAGGATGGAGCAGCTTGCTGCTGAAGCTTCCCTAGGTTGTGCAGCGTAAATGTGGAAAGTAAGCGCAAAGAGGTCTTTGAGAAGCTGTCTCATCCCGCCCTCCCAGGTAGACTAGGTACCTCCTGACTCATCTTTTTGCTTCAGGAGTCTGATCCAGCAGCGGTGGCTGCTACAGGAAGGGCTCCTTTGGTGGCTTCCTGGGCCTTGGATCGTCTCGCAAGAGCCATCACTGGTGATCTCATCCATATTCTAGCGAAGATGATGGAGTTCATGTTGGGTTATTAAAATCCTAATGCCACCATCGTTCTGCAGTGCACTTCTTCCTGGTCACTGAGCTAGATTGCCTGCTGTCGTGCAGGGGCTGATTTGGCGCTCTGCACGTGCAGCGTTACTTAAACCTCTGTTTAGTGACTCTGTATTTGGTGTCGCATTGTCGTGTTTTAACTTACAGAAATGACTCTTAAAGATGAGGACAATGAAGTAACGAGCTCACTGGGGAGAGCTGTTGGGACTGAGCTTTCTTCTACCCCAGTGTTGGCACCTTTTCATTTGTGGGTGTAATTGTAGTCCTCAGACATCATCCTTAGAGCAGTAGGGACTATGCTGGCTGAAAACGGTTACGTCAGAATGAAATAACAGTGTAAGAACACTGAAATATCATTTGATGGATGATGTAGTTTATTTTGTCCACTATATAGTACAGTATTCATGTGGACATGTCTTAACTTTCCTGTGTAGATTTTCTAGATACAAAAGTTGGAGTTGTCACTTGTAATACGTTTCTAGACCCCTCGCCATTCATCAGGGGGATTTTTTTTTATTTGAGATTTTGCAGGTTGTGTCTACAAGATCTGTAAGTAGTTATTAAACCATGAGTTTTACTAATCATAATGTTAAAAGAGCCACAGCCTTCTTGTATAACTACTGAAAGTGGTTGTGTGTCCGTACAGTTGATTTCTGAGGCTTTTTATTTACAGGCTAATCTGCATTGCTCTTACATATTTCAAAGTCAAATTATAATAGGAACTCCTGTTGATAAATACCATAAAGAAAGTTTTATTATTGCTCATCACAGTGTAGATTTCCCCAACTTAAAAACCTCAGTGCTTTCAGTACTTCAAGAACTTAGTGTCATGACAATGACATAGGTTGTTAAAAGACAGTGGGTCTTTTGATAGCACAAGAGGTAAATACTTTTTAAAAAATGTTTAATACTTTAATAGTGTATTTAACGTTTTGGTTTGTTACACTGTTGTCACTAAACTTTACTATATGTGTGAATTGTGTTAATTTGGAAACAGCTTTGAGAGCCCCAAAATAAAGGTCCAGGTTGCTAGCAGCTAGTCGTGACACTGCCATGCTTGTCGCGGGCGAAAGGGAGAGCAGGGATAGGCCTGGGGTGGAGGGCTGGGTTTCAAGCCAGGGTGACCACAACACCTTCCACCTTCCCAGATACCTGCATGCTACCTTGAGTTGTAGCAGCAGAGGTCACAGGAGGGGGAAGTGGTTGAGAAGGCATTATGAGCAGTGCCATACACATCCCTGGTCACGCGGCAGAGCACAGAGCCATCTCTGCAGCTTCCCCATTAGCATTGTGGCCACATCCAGCTCTGGAAGGTCTTCGTTTTCTGTTTCCAAGCTCTTGCGTGGGCTTGCCCTTCTCTGTTCAACATCTCCTGCTTTCCACCTTGGAAACAGCCACTCTTCAAGAGTGAGTGAGGTGGCAGGATTGCTCTGTGCACGCAGGTGCTCTGCAAGAAGCTCAGCTGTCCCATGAGTGACTTTTATCATATGTGCGTCTATATTTCTGAAGACCACATACCTACCACTATCTTAGAATGTAAGTAGGGAAGTTGGTTTCATGTTTCATGGTGTTTGCTTCATTTGTGTTTCTCTCACTTCCCATGCTCTCTCCCACCCCCCTACCCCCGAAGGTTCTTTTGCGTTGGAGGGTAAATCTCTTTTAAATGCCTCTTTCGCTCTGGTAGCTGTCATGCTGTCATTGCCAGGACCAGAGCTAAGAAGTTGCAGGTGGAAAAAGCTTGCAGGATTGTCTGTCTCTCTAAGGAAAAATTAGTCCAGCTGGGCAACAATAAAAGAGAAAAAACGAAAAATGACCTGAATTTGATAGGGCCCTTGGGAATGGCTGTGCAGCCTGCCTAGTCAACAATGCAGTAGGAAAGTTCATGCAAACCTGTGCCAACCCTCCCACGTCCCAAAGCTTCCATTTCTCTGTCTATATTTTTCCTCCCCCACAGTCCACTTGAGTTCAACAGCCCCTGCACTGGTGCTTCCACTCTTTGCCAGGAACAGTAGGATCCAGCTCTGGCCTCTTGATGAAATCTCTGCCTCTAGAAAGATTTTTCTTGCTCCTCAAATCAGACTCGCAGGTATTTTCCTCATTGCTAAAATTCAGTTTCCAGTAATAATTTGCAATTTAAAAAAAAGGAGTAATTGAAAGTCAGTACAGTCAGCAGAAGTATTTGATTTTTAGTTGAGATATTCTGAAGAGAAAATGCTGTAATTGTTTTAAATTTTTAATAGATCTAGTTTACAATAGATAGCTGCAACAAGCTAGTTCAAGAACAGCGTTAGCTGTTGCACTGGATTGGCTTGCCTTTTGTGAATCTACTGAATGATACTTGAATGTGCTGCTTGTCTCCTTTGATTTTTATTTTGATTAGGCCTTTCTTGGAGAAGCAAAATAAACCTTTATAGTTATAAGCTAAAATACTGTGGCCTGTTCTATATGTTATTCACAACCGGGTTTTTGAACACATCAGCCTATAATGTCTGCGATAAAAGGCTGCTTTGAGAATTCTCTGTGGGCTTTAATTGCATCTATTAAGTAGAATACTTAGTAATGAAAGTACCTGTGGTACTGGGAAAAAATGGTCCTTTCTGTAGAAGGTTCAGTTTGTTTACATTTGCCAAGCAGAAAGCGAGTGAAGTGTGAGTTGAAGGGTCTGTACTCATCCTCACGATGTTCAGTGAACGAGCTTTTCATTGGCTTCTGCAGAACAGGTTTTATGTTGCTCTGGTAAAAGTGTTCTTACAGTGTTGGTTTATACTTATCAAATAGTTTCAACTAACACCTAGGTCACACAAATGTAAGAGTGACCAAGCCAGTTTATGAAGATTCACAAACAGAAAGGTTGGGTTTTGGTTGGTTTTTTTTTTTTATCTCATTTCAAAGGCAAAGCGCACATAACATTGGAGTGGTGTAGGAACATGCTTGTCAGGGGTGGGATTTGGACCTGACCCTACAAGGTGCAGAGTTAGTCAGTTATAATGGTATAGTATTATGTTCGTTCTCAGAGAACGTGTGGTTATTTCATATTGTCTAATGGTCGCACTTTATTGTGCATCCTGTAATAATGAGGATTTATGTCAGACCAGAAAGTAGATGGTAGATCCACATGAAATTTTTTACTGCAGACTGCGTTTGGTTGTGCTGACCTGCTCACTTCAGTGTCAGGGTGGGAGAGGACTGCCTCTAAATGTGCATCCACTTCCTGGCCACATTTTCCATACTCTAAAACAAACAAAGGTGTCACAGAAGACTGTGACCACACCCAAGGTGACATCCTAAATGAATTTGTGGGTACACACTCTGCGTGTTTTAGACAGATGTAAAAGGAGATTTGTTAAGCCAGTGCTGAGTAATTTAGAAAATACTACATTTGTTTTCAGCCCATCTCAGTTTGCTCCAGCAGCCTGATGATCCCCTCTCTGTCCCTCTGAAGCAGAGACCACAGTGCGAGGAAGGACTCCTGTGGGAGCTCCAGAAGAGGCTGGCGTGAAAGAGAGGGAATACTCCTGGTCAGAGGAGTACTAACTCAACCTGTCCCTTCGTTGCCTTTTTTCCACTTTCTCTGCATAGCTTTTTGTATTTAAATATCTTTGATCTATTCTTTGTTCCATTCTGTTTGTCTCCTGGAGTCTCATCCTTCTCATGCCTTTCTGTGAGACTGTCTTTCCTGTTCCCACCTCGGATTGCTTTCAATGCTGCTGCTTCTTTCTCTACTGTAGATCTCTACCATTTTCCTTCTCGATGTGCCTCCTTTTCCCTATGGTCTTGGGCAGTAGCTTCTACTGTTAGGTTTTAGGCTTGATCCCTCCCTTCCTGCCCATCTCACATGGGCTGGTGCAAATGTTCAGGTGGAGTGTGGAACTAAAAGAATACGATACTGGGATAAATTCTTCAGAATACTGTACAAGTATCCGTTTGCATTTTACACTCTGTAGGAAGAATCACTGGAAAAATCTGACATTGTGTCATTCTTGTTGTAGATGTGTACCTTAAATATAACTGTACATATTCCATGCATCTTGTTGCCTTTAAAAATGTCATGTTGTATTTAATTATATTGATAAATGTTCCAGATTGAGTAAATCACAGTTATTGTTGTCTACTCAACAGCATAGCAAAGCCCTTCAGTGTAGTCTTTATTTAGATCTGATTCCCTTGTTTAAGGGAGACTGATATATTAAGAACAATTTCAAAAAATGAATGCAAAACCAGCAAGAAGGGTTTTTTTAGAAAATGAAAACTACAAGGAGATTATGAAGATGACTGAGCAAATCCAGTGTGGAAGGGAAAATGAGACTCTGGTGAGAACTGATAGTCCTATTAATATATCCGTGAATGTTGTTAAGAGGTTAAAGATCAAGGGCAGAGCAAGAAGTAGAGGGCTTGTGCTGCAACGAAGAGGAGTAAAAGGAGTAGGACAAACATGTTTACAATGGAAGACTTAGGTAATGAAACAGGATGCAAACAAAAAATGTGTAATTGATGCCCATGGAGAAAGTCAGGCCTAAGCAAGGTAGTGTCTTTTGATGCATTAGCGATATAATTTAATGATGCTTCTTACAGAGTAGATGAGAATCAGTAAAGCATATTAAATTGCTGTCAGCCCCCTCCTCCATCTTGTATGATTCAGTGCATTTGATTTAAAAGGGAAATTGTGCTTCAAAATGTGGAAACATGACTCTGACTTTCCTTTAAGAACTGTACATCCAGCTATAAAAAGAGAAGAGTATGTTCTGTAGCACAAAGGACTCCCTTAGTTCCTTCTTAGTTCTCTAGCCTTCATGAGTCTAGATAGTTATAGTAACTTGATTGTTGTTGGCTGTGTTTTTTCTCTTTAGGCTTGTAAATACTACAGTTCCCAGTGGCATGTTGTGAACTACAAATACGAACAGTATTCAGAAGACTTTCGACACTTACCACAGTAAGATCTAGCATAAGTTGTTCTTTTTTTATTATTTTTTTCTATTAGGTTTGTGTCATTTTGCTGAGCTTTGTCCATATTTGTACTTTCCTTTGTCTTATAAGCTCTGCTTGTTTTACTGTATTTGTAGTGCCTTGCATTTTTAAAAAGGGGAAGGAAAGGTCTTTTCCAAAAGTTCAAGACACTGCAGAATTCACTAGTATCAACAAACTTAGTGCTGATTCAAATCCTTAGAAGCATGTGTACGTATTCAAAGCACAGTTGATACAGGAAAGCTGGCTTTCCATTTTCCTTAATAATGCTTAAATGTCACTCACCTTTAACTGGGATTAATTCTCCTTTTAGTTACCCTATGTAACAGAGGAGTAGGTTTTCTCTTAGTTCTTTATAGCTGCACCGTACAGAAGAACTGGGTGCAATGTGTGCAGTATGTGCTGGTATGGCACCGGCAATACAAGGCTGTGGAAACGTGCAGGTGTCTGAGTAGACAAGCATCCCTTCTGTGCTTAGAGGAAGTACATTAAAATCAGTGTAAAGATGCTGGGAGGAGAAGGAACAAGTTCCTTGACTTGAGTGGAAAAAAATTAAGAATTTGGTGCTCATTCCTTCATGTTTGAGTTTCTACCTGTTCTCTGTTTCTGGCAGGTTTGTATCCTATGCCTTGAGGACTGTTTCAGGGAGCAATTAATGAAATTGCTGAATGCACAAATGAGCTGTGTTAGCACCTCCTTTCCTGGAATTCAAGGCATTGAAATCATGATACTGGGTCAAAAAGGTTGTTACATGCACATAACACACGAATGAGTGCTCCAAGCTTGGGTTGGATGGAAACTAGTACTATCTAAACATATTGTTGTAGGAATTGATAAACTAATTCTTATGGTTCCTTTAGATGATATGTTCAGAGGATTTTGTGCTGCAAGCCTTCCCTCAGGTCTCCATTCTCTCTTGTATGTTGGTATTTTTATGAACAGTGAATATGGTAGTACAAAAAGCCTGTTAAGAGCAATTTTGCTAATCAGAGATTACAAACATGTCTTTTCTTAAGTACCCAGTGTACTGATTGTTTTAGAAAATTAATGCGTTTAGTGCTCAAGAAAAATGTTTGCAGCACAGCAGTTTTCCATTTAGCCTTAAACATCTTCGCTCTTATGAAATATGCATTTGACAGACGTGGTTGCATTACTCTGCACAAAAGTACTTTTTAGCTGATTACATACATCCTATTCTGTGAAAGTTATTTTACTATGATGCTTAATGTGGTTTGCTTTCATGAGTTCATTCTCCAGGGATGTTATGGTGTCTCACATCTTGCTTATTTCCCTCTTGCACAGAGGATTATAACAAAACAAGAGATCTTGCTTTGTCTTGTATCAGAGCATAGCACTCAGGAATAGTTTGAATGCAGCACTGGTTAATGTTTCAGAAGCAAAGTTATAGCAGGAGTGTCTGGTTTTTGTTTGCTGAAAGTTGCTATGGCTTTTGAGCTTAACATACCTTAAACAGAGCTGGTTTGGAGCTGCCTCATTTCACACCATTTCCAGCCTCTTCAACATCAATGGACCTCGATTTGCACATGCATGTTACAAAGTTCAGTGTTATAGACTATATCTCCTCATTAAAAACAAAGTGGCTTAATACATCCTTTTTGTAGTTCTGTGTCTCATCGTTGATAGCTCTGGATTCCTAGTTTCCACAGTTTTTTTCTGTTTGTGCAAAACTGCTGTGGCACTGTCAAAATCTGAGCGTATTGTTGTATAAGTTCTTTATAGGAAATTGTTGTGTCGGGAAAGATTGGATGAGAGTTAAGTGTTCAGCTTTGCATCATGAGAAAGGAACATCATTTGCAGTACCAGATCTAACTATGTCTAAATTCCATTCTAATCTACTTCCATTCACTGAGGGCGTGCTGAACCTTCCCGTGGGCTTTCCCATTTAGAAACACACAAAATGGGACTCTGCTACCTTCAGCAATGCTGAAGGACTTCATACTTGTGTTACGTGAGGCCATGCTGTGCTGTTTCATGTAGTCATACAACATGTCAAGTAACAGCTGCATGGTGTAGCAGATTTTTATCAGACGTCAAATTTATTCTTTCTGAATACTGACCTTTTCTGATTGCGAAGCAGCTGCAATGTGATATCGACCACCTGGGGCAGGCAGTGAGGACAAAGTGTCTGAAGTAGCGTTGTGGCACCAGGGAAGAGCTCAACAATGTGACCAAAACGTTTAGCAATTGCTTTAGTTTTTCTCTGAGTGTGTTCCTCCTTTAAGGTTTTTCTCAGGTCTTTCTACCCCTTAAATTCCTCTCTGTGAGCTCTCACTACCTCTTTTTGCACCATTTTTCAGGCTTTGTGCTGGTGTGTTCTTGCTTCTTGAGCAAGTGGAAGGGTGGAGGAACAGAGGTTGCTTAGTGTGTGCTGTGGTGATAGTGTGTCTGGGAACAGAAGAAGTGATTAGCAAAGTTTTTGCTGTTATTTATAGATAACCAGGTACATTTGGTAGATATTTCAGGTCTGGTCCTTTGGAATTCTGCATTTTCGTATGGGTCTGATGAGGCAGTAGGTAGAGGAAAAGAGGCTATACCAAGCAGATTCATGTCCTTACCACGCTTTATCTGCCTGCCCTAGAATGATGAGGAGCA
This sequence comes from Tauraco erythrolophus, assembly GCF_009769465.1. Taxonomy (NCBI): domain Eukaryota; kingdom Metazoa; phylum Chordata; class Aves; order Musophagiformes; family Musophagidae; genus Tauraco; species Tauraco erythrolophus. The sequence continues at coordinate 10,489,075 of NC_141475.1, read as the reverse complement.
TTCCCGAAAGGATTCCCATTCAAGGAAGGGAAAAACTTCTTCCATGGAGAACGACACAGAGATCTGAATGGATGAGTGTTTCGTGGGTGATCAGTGAGATGACACCTGAAGCAGTAGTGGTCTGTTCTTTTCCATCTCTTTTACAGCTTTGCTGAGAAGATAGAAGGATTTGCTTCTTTCTTAGAAACTTACCTGGTACCGAGGCTGTGGAAGGGCTGTGGTTTAGCGAGACAGGCTCAGTCTCTGACCGTGGAGCAGCAGTTGCTGTGTCTTACGATGAGGGGTCGGCACCGCACTAATCCAGGAGATTTCTGACTCCTCCTTCCCCTCCCCAGTAGCATCAAGAACAATAGGGTAGAGGTTTTGTTTTGGGGATTTTTTCGGTAGCTGACTAACTTGTCCTTTTACTGGTTCAGATCCTGGAGTAACTGTATGCAGTGGTGTTACCGGTCCGTATGTGGTCAGACAGCATCGATCTGTCTGCTTACACATCACCCCAAGAGCACTGCAGTGCACTTTCAGCTCTGAATAATGATTAAGCCAATAGGGTTTTCATCTAAAACTGTGAAGGCTTGAATGCTGCTTTTTCTAAAATGTGGGATTTGGCTTGAGATTTCAGTTTTGGGGTTCTCTTGGGTGGGAGAGGATGTTTATGTAAGAATTTTCGACAGCTGCCCTTGGTTGCATTTTAAAACCTGCAGTGGATTTCCATCACAGATATTCTGAATATTAATGCTTTTACAGATGTCAAAGATGTCAATAGATTGAAAATGTTCCTTTTATCCAAAATATTGATCAGTTATTTACATTAAATAACATCAAAACTGAGACAAACTAAAACAGAGGGTAAAACACTCCTGTGTACACTTGGTTCTCCTGGCTCTGCTGAAATGCTGACTTCAGTTGCGGTAGGGTAGTCCCATCACAAGAATGCTGACTTTGAAACGGGGAAAGTGAAGAGGAGGTAGATATTACTCATTACTCTAATCGTCCTAATCTGTAACTTGTGTATGAATGAATAGAACATGAAAAGGGTCAAAATTTCAGCTTCTTTTTCTTTTTTCTTTTTTTTTTTTAATTAGTGACATTTAACATTATGTGCTGGTGAGGGCTAAACTTCTCTAAGTTGAGAGAGGAAACTAGCTTAGGAATATGTGGCTTCTCAGCTTCTATTTGGATTTGCTCCCTTTCATGGTACAGAGTAATGTTACTCTGTTCCTGTTCTCAGGCCAGGTAGATGAAAGTAAGTTCTGTAAAAGTCAATCTTCCTGGTAAGTGACGGCTTTTAGTATGACAACTTTTGTAGGTTTTCATATGATAGCCGAAGATTTCCGAGGTGACATTTGTAATGTTGGTATTTCTCAGGTCACAGAAAAATCTATTCTTTCTTCATTTAAAAATGTTTTTGAGTTTTTGTGATATGTATTTGGCTGTTGCTTAAGTTTTATTTCTGCAACGTGCGAAGTACTCTGGGCCTAAGTACAATTACTTATGTGCTTAAGCAAGTGTTTAAGTGCTTTGCTTTTTCATATTCAGTTTTGATTTTAAGTCCATGATGTGAAGATCTTAAATGGCACCACATCAAGCAGACATCTATGTATTTTTAAAAATTACTCTAAGGCTGTACTCATCATACTGGATAGTAAAAAAATATCTTGAAATATTGAAGAAATGTAGAAGCTTTAAGGTGAATATTTTAATGTTGTTCTTGGTTAGAAAAAGCTATTAAAGAGTTCATTCTCATTCATTTGATAGCCTTAAATGAGATATCTCTTTGGGAATTGTTTGGGGTTTGTTACCTGTTGTGGTGTAAGAGCAGTGAAGAGAGCAAGTGATATTTTATTGTTTGTATAGAACTGTTGCAACTTCATAGTGTGGAAAAAAAAGGTATGTAAGGCTTAGAAAAAAAAAACCTTATATTTTGAAATTTTAGTGATTTTTTTTTTAAAGGAGGTAATAGGATCAGAGCAGTAACTGTACTGAAGATGCCATGGAGACTCAGGATGGTTGCCTTCCTGAAATAGCAGGTACATGATTATTTAGAAAAAAAAAAAAAAAGAAAAAATTAAAGAAATTTTTCCTTCCTTCCCAGAAATGAATGTAGACCAGAGAAACTGCCATCACATTCCTTTGAAATCGATCATGAAGATGTGGATAAGGATGAAGTATGTATTCTGGTTTTTGGTAATTTTTTTCCCCTAGAGAAGAATTATTTATTGCTTTAATATCAAATAAAGAATGATAATGGAGGCTCATTATCTCCTATAAAATATTTCGTATTTTAAATAACTCTGAAGTTAGTGGAACAGCTTTGTATCTTATGTCATCATGTGCACAGCAGGCATATTAATAACGTCTTATTTTAAAAGGAATGAAAGGATGATTATTTGTTGTCAAGCAGATATTCACACATTACAGTTTTCTTTCGTCTTAGAATTCAAAAAGCAAGTCCATGCAATATTAATCATGTCTTTCATACAGGATACAACATCCCACTCATCTTCAAAAGGTGGTGGTGGTGGAGGAGGAGGATTAGCAGCAGGAGTTTACAAGTCTGGATGGCTTTATAAAGGGAATTTCAACAGCACTGTAAACAATAGCATTACTGTTCGGGTAAGGGGACAGCATTATTCTTTCTTTATTCCATTTGAATTTATGTCCCTCACAGAGACAATTGTTTCAATTGTTATTTAGCTGTTGATGTCTCAGGTTTGATTACATTGCGTTAAATGAGAGTAAGGTAATATTGCAGTTGTCTGCAAAATAGTGTGATTGAAGTGCAGTTAGAAGTTGCCTACTATTTAAACCCTGTGAATGACGTATGAGTGAAAATAATTTGCAATACAACAATTGTAATTCTTTTTTTTTCCACCCACTTCAGTCGTTCAAAAAGCGCTACTTCCAGCTGACACAGTTGTCGGATAACTCGTATATTATGAATTTTTATAAAGATGAAAAAATATCAAAGGAGCCAAAGGGATGTATTTTCTTGGATTCTTGTACAGGAGTCGTACAGGTAGGTTTCTGTTTATTTCCTTGTATTGTTTCAGTGTCAGATAAATTTAAAAAAAGCAAGTAGAACAACACATACATTAATGGAATCGTGCTGTCATTGGCAGTTTCATGAAATGAAGACACCATTAGGTTTAAATTGATGCAAGTACTCAGACTAACAGGTTACAGAAACCACAACTGAATTACGGTAGCAGATCATGTATATGCTCTTTGCCCATGGCACACATGAGAAGAAATATAAAATGTTTCTTTTCACTGAAATTATTTTCTTAGCTACCAGATTTTATCTCATGCTTACTAAGAGCATGCTTGCTTGTAATAGGTTAAAGAGACTCAGGTTACGAAGCATTGGCTGTTGGGCAAGTGGTAATTTAATCCTGTATCCTGAGCCTCCTTGAATATCATCACTTTCGGAGGTGATAGTGTGTCTTACTGGCAGCAGGTAGGACGAAGCCTTATTGTTCATTGTGGCTTGGAAAAATAAATAGCCAGAAATGTCTGACACCACCTGTTTTTTTTGTTCCCCATAAGACTAGGTTCTTAACTTTTTCTCCCTCTTAACTCTACCTTTCCTCTAATTCTATTAATGTATTTCTCTTTTTTTTCTTTCTGTTTTCCATTCTAAACAAGACATTATCTTGAATAATATGTTACTGTGGTTCATCTAGCCCCATGTGTCACTGAAGAAGGACATTCCTTTTTTTGTCTAGCTATACTTTATTCTTTACTACTTAACCAGTAAAGGTTGGTAACAGTGCCGGTGCATACTGATTTGAGGGTTGCTTTGAAAGAAATCTTTCAGTTAATGCAAGAGGACACCCCTGATAAACACAAGCTTTTTTTGGTTGGAGAGTTTCTCCTTCACTCCTAAACAGGGTCCTTCAGAGCAAGAAAAAAAATCAGTGAGTAATTCACTCTGGGAACAAATACTTTCTGACAGCCCCCTGCAGAACCTCATTCCTCCACCCAGGAAAGTACCCAGGTCTGTAGGGAGTGACTGTTTCCCCTGTGTAGTTCAAAAGGGTATTTATTTTCTTCAGACAGGTGTAGGACAGGATGGAGATAAATATGTAAGAGGACAACGATGTTTGCGTCTGTTAGTTCATTGACTTAAAATACCCTAACAGGTAGCTAGGAAGTGTGGCAGAAGCGATAGAGGAGATTCTTATGCAGAAATCTGTTTAGAAATTACGACTTGCTCCTGCTTGCTGGCAGTGTATGCTTTCTTTTAAGATGGGTCTCAGCCAGACTCTAGTTAAGCCCTGAACACCTCTGTAGTGTGGCTTTAGGTACAGATTTAATGCTGTCTCAAAGGGTGCCTGTTCTGTGTTGTTTCTGAGGTCACTCCATGATAGCAGAAATGTCTTGACTGCAAGATTTCTGGCCTTTTTGACTAACCTCTGACAAAAACGCTCTAGCGACATTGGAAGTCCTCCTTCTGAACTTTGACAGCTGCCTTCTAAATCTATAGTGTTCCTGCAAATTGTCCCAACCTGTTTGAACTGTATGTTCTCCTCTCACCTACCCCCAGACACTGGTTTTCATTATTTTTATTTGATTGACGTTTAGAATGGGATGCACAAATCTACGAGCTATCTTCACTAGCAAGAAGTGAGAGTCTTAGCCAGGGAGGTAATAGGGCAAGTATCATCAGCCAACAAAGTCTCTGTCACTTACAAAATCTGATGAACTTAGAATCATAGGGCTGAAAAACAAAACCTGGCTTAGAGTTGCTATAAATAGGGAGACCATAGAATGTGGAGAAAGAGTTGAGTAAAACTGAAGATTTAGAGGAAAACTGTGATGTGAAAGTTCTGATTTAATGAGTTTTAATACCGCTATAAATCATTTAACTCTCAATGAATGACTTTGAGCTCCTGTTTGATAGAGTTTGAATATAAATTGTAGTGAACAATCTCCAGATAAAATACAAAATATTTCAAAAAAAATACTGTTACTTTGGAAGAATGACCCTGCAGGCATTAGAGTTAGCCTGATGTTTCGTTTATAGCTCTTCCACAGTTTCTTTTTGAATCTTGTATTATTTCCTTCTGGAAAAAATTTTAAACTTGAAGTTAAGTGTTGAAGATTACAAGTCAACCTCAAGGTCCACATACCATATGGAAGGAAGGACTTACAGAGAAGGAAACTGTGGAATGGTACTCTTTTTTCTTTTTTTTTTTTTTCCCCCTGTTAACTGATCAGGAAGAAAATAGTTGGCTTTAGATTTGGAACAGACACTTTGCTGTAGATCTCATCTGCTTGCCAGAAGTCTGAAGTGCAGATGGAAAAATGGATATTGAAGTTTTCCTTCCCTAATGTTCATAAGAATAAGATGTATTGTTCTATTAGATAATGTCTAATAGTGTTACAGTACCTGATTTAAAGATCTTGGCCATGTCTGTAGGGGGAAGTACATAATATAGACAAGAAATGCATTCATTTTAATGCTCTTTGTACTATCTGAAGATAAATTGAAACGTGGTATTTTTTGTTATAGATTGTGCATTAATTGGTATACAGAATCCACTTATACAATAATGTATCTTTAAAAGTTTTGAATGGCCACTACCTAGGGTTCTTAGCATAGTTTTGTTCAGTTTCTATCTCTGGCAAGCCCTCACGTTATATCAGTAGAAACAGATTTCAGTGAAATTTTAATCCTTGTTTTACATGAATTTCAATGCATGCAATGATTGGAGGATTAGAGAGTTTTCGTGATCAAGAAAGATATTGGGCACCCGAGAACCAATTGCTACAAAACCCAACCCTATTCTTACCCTATATTGGGTGAACTAAAATTTATATCCCTGGAAGAATATTCACCTCAATACAGTACTTGAGAGGAAGACTGTTTCCTACCAAGAGAATTTCCAGTAACAGAACTGAAAAATAGCAGACATGCATGCGCATGCACATACACACACACACACACAATCCCAAGTCAGTTTGAAAAGCCAAGATTTGACTGACTGTTGACCCTAGGAGCTCCAGAAGAAATTGTTCAGTCTTAACTGATTTCTGAATCGGGTCATGACATGTAGTATAAGGACTGGAGCAAGTGATTAACAACAGATTGGGTAGGAATCTTCTAAATTATCTCTGCTGCTGGAGAAAAATGTTCATGGAACTTTATTCTCAGTGTCTTGGGTTCTTGGTCTTCTCCTCTGCTAATTAGTATCAGATTTTGCCTTTGTTCCTCTTGCACAAATAAAAATACTACTATCATCTCACCATCTGGCTTAGAAGCTATTAGTAACTTGCTGATACAGGACTGTACTGAGAAGTAGTTAACAGTATGTAGAAGTGCAGAATACCATCGTGATGTTATTTGAGACTGTTAATGAAGAAAAATAAAATTGAGTGAAATGGCCAGTTGTGGAGTGGATGAGTTGTTTTTCATTTGTCACCATCACTCCAAAGTTAGATGCGTCAACAAAGTGATGACAATTTTCTGGAATACTGAAAACAGGATGGCGGCACTGATGTCCGTAGTCAGTGGTTGTGTAAGTGTCATGAAGTAATAGGAGGTAGAATACGTCAGTGTTCTATCAGGTTACAGCAAGGAGGAGACAATTGATGCAACTGCTTCCATAAGACTAAAAAGATAGAAGCCTCACTAATTTGATAAATTTGAGAAATGAAGCACTTTATATTAGATCACATGATTTTGTTTAATTTTATCGACCTGTTTCAGTAACTAAGCACTTGTTAATTCTTACGACAGAAATTGATGGATTAACCACCTACTGCAGGTAAAATCTGGTGATACAGAACAGATCTCAGAACTCAACCTGTTGTCAGTATAGTGAGCATTGGTTCTTACTCTATACTTGAAAAGGATAGCATTGCAATGACTTGAACAGCCTCCTGCAAAGAATTGTTGAAATGGCCTTAGTCATTTTTAAAATCCTTCTAATACAAAGGTGTCAGTGGGAAGTACCCATTGTAATCTTTTTGCATGGAGGAATTTGTCCTATTGCAATCTTCTGGAGAGATTTACTTGCAATCTTGATTCCAAGTTTAGACTCATATCATCCAGAAGCTCTTTCAGAAAAAAAATCTAAAAAGAATAAAATTACATAGAAATATTCTCATCCTAACCACAATCTTTCTAACTTCATTAGATGCTCAGAAATTGTTATCTTTATGTAGCTTATTAGCAGAATCTGTAAACATCTCAAAACAGAAGATTTTATAAATTGTTCACAATTAGCTCCTTTCACCTACTCAGGTCCAACCTCAGCAGTCAGGAATGGAATAGTCTTTGACCATGCACAGACTTTGCTTGCTAGTTTGAATTTAGTCAACTCAGTCCTGTTCCACTGAGCAAGTATTTGTATGACTTAGCACAATTAGTATCTTTTTGAAAGTCTGATGCACTGGTAAGGTATAGGAGACTTGGACTTTAGAAGTGTTTTCTCCAGACAACGACAACTCTGGTAGTAATGCTGTACTTCACCATCAGAAGTCTTTCATTATTCCACTTGGGCGGTATTCCCTACTGTAGTTTGAAGTGTTATTGTCTGTAGCCTTGATTTATATGGCTAAATAGAAGACATACGTTTGGCCATAGAAGATCTTAGATGCAAGGAGAGCCAACAATAAATTGACATAAATTTACGTTAATATCACACTACTTGGATTTTCTTTAAAGCCACTGAATTTTGCTTGAACATTACTTTTGAAGAGTGGCTATATACAAGTCCATCTTACAGATGCCTTTTCCAGTAGATTTTTATAATTGGTTCAAGTGTTTATTTTTCTTTTCCTTTTGTTCCAACAGAATAACAGGCTTAGGAAACATGCCTTTGAGTTGAAAATGAATGACCTCACATACTTTGTGCTGGCAGCTGAAAACGAGCAGGATATGGATGACTGGATTTTCACTCTCAACAAAATCCTACAAATAAATCCAGAGGGAACTATTCAGGAGAGGAAAAGTGCAGATCTCACTGATCTGAAACTTGGTAAGAGTGAATAGTCTCTTGCATTATTGTTTTTAATCAAATGCAAAAAATTGAACCTTCAGATATCAGTACTGAATCATTTTAACTGCCTGAGTCTTAATGGATTCTGCATCTATTGATTTCTGACGAAGCAGCACCAGTATTTTGGCAATCCCTGAACAATGTCAGCTAACTCCCTGCAGATCATTTTCAAAAGCCTGTGGGGGAGGTAAAGCTGCTCCCCACGAAGTCAGCAGGAGCAACGATGCTCTGCTTTGCCTATGCAGCTCTTTTTTAAATATAGTCCTCTCTGTCAATGATCTTGCTAGTGCTGTGTGTTTTACTGTCTTAGGAGACTGAAGGTTTTAGAGTTCTGTGCTGGAGAGAGGTTAGATCAGTTCTTTTTCCATGGTTTTGTTTTCTTTAAAAATCTGGAGCTAATAATTAAAAAAAAACCCTCCCAGCTGTGGTATATTGCTCTTTCCATGAAAGCTTACTGACTTTTCATTTCTTGCTTTTGTGCGTTTTGCATATTAATATGCTTTCACTATGGAAGAAAGAATTGGATGCTCTGTTATACTGCACTCTTTATGTGGCAGTAACTCATTCCTCCACATAATAAATCCGCATTCAGTTTGGATGAACCCCAGCTGAAATTCTGAGACTTGAAAACACTTCAAACCTTAACACAGATTTGAATTACTTGTGCTCTGAGCTGAGTCTAAGTATTGAATCCACATCCATCTGAATCTTGGGAAAGTTCAGAGCTAATTGAAGGCTTTAGCCTGGTGTTTATAATAAATTATGATTTTAGAGGGACAGGATACTCTTCATATAGCCAAAGATGTTTTTATAGTTTGAAAGCACAGAGAATTGCACTTCAGAATCAGAGAAGTACTTCTGAAAATCCCACCCATAAGGGATATTAATGAAACAGGAAGAAATATGCGCATAAAAGGTCAAAGACATAAGGCTAACAGAAAACAGAAATCTGTACTGGTGAAAACCCTGATAACAAACAACAGGAATGTGCTATGGAGTTAACTTGTCAAAAGGCATGATGCTTTCTTGGCAGAAGAGCCCTAATGTAGGGACTGTAATGATTTATTTCACATTGGGTCTGTTACCTAGTGAAAGCAGAACAGTCCCTGGTGAGCTAAGTAAAGCAAAGAGGTTGGTGTAGAGTGTTGTTCTCTGAATCCAAAGATCTGCAGCTCTTAAAGTCCAGACTGCATCCCTCCCCTTCCCAAGGAGCAGGTAAGGTCCTGCCTGCCTCTCTGAAGACTCCCTTCACTGGGAGTCCAAAATCTTTTGGTTTACATGAGTCCTTGGTGTTGCCTCAGAAGGGAGAAAGAGAGCAAAAGTGTCTTTGTTGTGGGCATGAATATTTGTCATGGATGAACGTGTCAGATGTTTCACTGAGAAGAGTCAGGCTTCTTGTTTAAAAGCTTAAATATAGACTAAGTTACAATAAGCATCAGTGAGAGATGAGGTTGAGGAGGACAGAGGTTTACATTAGTATCTCTTCCATTTGTTAGCTTGTTGATACTAAAGAGAATAAAAAGAAATAGCATGGGGATAGATTTATTTTTTTTAACCCAGTGCTAATAGCAAGTATAATAAAAACATTTGCTTTTTTATTTTCAAGACCCTGCAGAAGTTTCAGTCAATTATGATTGCTCTCAAGAAGAGACCGATTCTTCAGAGAACACCTTGCACCCGGACTTCGCAAAAGTAATGGATGTTTTATTTATCTTTACAAGCTTAGTGGAAAGTGCTACCTAGGTGAAAAATGCCTGTCAATAGATGATTCTTAATATTGTGAAAGGTTTGAAAATACTGCACAACTCATAGTGATTGTTAAAGCCAGGAAAAATGACAGGTATAATTTTTTTTTCTGAACAGCTGATCGCTTTGTTTAAATGAGAAAAGCTCCACTGGATGTAAAGAAAGTAGGTGCTTCCTAGAGTGGTTTGATTTAGACCTGTGAAGTCAGTAAGGATCTGGTCCCTGCAGTTATCTCCTAAATATTTACTCTTTTTAACTGCTTTTCAGAAGAGTTTGGCCCTTGGAGAGCCAAAATTTCCTGTGTGACTTGCAAGGAAATGAGCTGTGAACTGAAAGATGCATGTAGTATCAGGGGACATATTTTGTCTTCTGGATCTCATAAACTGCTTCATGTGGATGAGATAACTGTAGGCGATGCTAAGAAGCTTTTTGATGAGAAGCTAGATTGGAAATACTTCATTACTTTTTCTTAAATGAATGTATGATCCGTTTGTAATCTTCTGTCAGTGATCTACTACAGATACTATCTACCTACACAGCCAAATGCTATTTGAGGATGTTACTCCCACAGATTTGAACTGAAAGCTCTATATGGAAATGAGGACAGAATTTGGTCTGTGTTTTACTGTAGGTTGTATTCATATATATGAAGCGAGCACCTGGAATAAAAAAAAAACAACCAAGCAACAACCCCAAAATAAAACCAAAACCTACCCACCAGATCAAATGTAATTGAGTTTATGGATGAAGGACAACAGTAGTATCTGATCATCTCATCTGTGGATAGATGCTTTCTAATGGTTTATTTAATGCAGATATCTCAAGGTATCTTAAAGACGTCTCAAAGACCACTGGTGGCCTGCAAGGCTAAAATAGATGGTCTGCACATTGTGCAATTCTTGTATTGCCCTCTATATGGTTTATTCCTGTCCCCACCCTTGCTGTATAGGCCTGGCTGCAGCAACGATCTGTGGCCTGTCCTTAGTCCATGGCAGGTAAATGTCCTGATCCCATATCTACCTAAATCAGTACACCAAGGACACATCAGGACCTGCTTCTGCAAGTCAGCCCATGGGTGAGACATGTTAGGAAGTGAACACAGAGCTCTTGGTTTTGCTGTGCTGCTTCTACTGGCTACTTAGTGTGTGTCAGCGATGTCATGCTATTGTGTAAAGCACAAAACATTGAATGGGACCTGAACAAGAGCATAGCCTGTGCCTTGTCAGCTGAGGTTTGTACTCAGTCTTGTGCAACTAGGAAAGTTGTGGACTCCGTTATTAGTTCAGAGATTGAAAAATAAGGACAAGTTAGTGCAAAAGTGCAAAGAAAGACTGAAGGAATTGAGCATGTTTAGGCTGAGAAAAAAGTTTCCAAAGATATCATGAGGGATCTGTAAGGGGAAGGGAATGTGTAGGGGCATACTTCACATGTTGCATGAACGGGCTTAGATAGTGGGGAAAAAATTATTGAAGTTAGACATAAGGATAAACATTTTAAAAAGCCGAATGGGAAAACACCAAGTGGCTTCAGGAGGTTGTTGAGTCTGTTTTATCAGAGAGCTTATTATTAGTTTAGACATGCATCCATCAGAAATAAAACAGATGTGACTGATTCTGCCTTGTGGAAGAGGGATGAATGGGGAGATGACTCCCAGCCTTACCTTTGGGTGACGCACTGTAATCTGTGTGTCTGCCCACCTGTAAGGCTGAGCTGCATGTTCCTGCTCCCCTTTCTGCCTTCCACCTGACACAAGTGGTTTTCTGTGGGGCTGCTTTTATTTTTTTTCCTCAACTTGAAAATCCCTAAAGTGATTTTAGTGCAGTGATCCGCCATTCTGACATCTTACACGATGGATTCTTTAGTAACATAATTAAACTTAAATTCCTTAATTGATCTATTTTGAGGTTCCTTACAAGTATATCATGGCCTGAAAATTCCGGCTTCACAAGTGTATAACCTCCAAAGAGTGCTTGAAGGTGCTTTGGGATAACTACTGCAGAAATGAGGAGTGTTGTTATGAATGAAACATTCATCATTCATTTAGAAGTCTAACAACTCTATGGATTTCTGTTCTTGTGCAGAAAACTAATTTATTATCTGTCACCACAGTATATCACAGAAACAGAAGAAACAGTGAAAGCTTCTCGAAATACAGAGCGACTAAATCTTTTCTCTTTGGATCCTGATATAGCAGTAAGTGAAATTATTTTTTTTCCAAGTTCTTAGAAATTTTAAAATATAGGTGATCTAAGCTAACTGGCTTAGCTAAGCCACCAGAGCGGATTGGTGTTCAGCAAGCAACTGGGGTACCAGAGACTTCACCTTTGAAGGGTGAGGGCAACTAGCTCTAGTCCAAAGAGATTTCTGTATGGACTCTACCCATGTCTGGTCACAGAATCATTGAGGATGGAAGTGACCTCTGGAGGTCATCCAGTCCAGTCTAGCTAAGCTTCGAGTCATTAAAGCAAACTGAAAATATAACAGGAGCAGAACCTTCTCTTGGACTGGGAATGTTACAAGAACAATGCTTTTATTATTATTAATTACACTGAATTTGACTACAAAAGCATGGATATAAAAAGCAATGGGAAGGTACAGTCGGAGGTACAAAAGGCTATCTATGTAAAAAAAAAGTTTAACTGGAAATGTAGAAAATGTGGGTTGCTTTTCTTTTTATCTTCAACTTGCTTACTATTTAATGTCAGAGTTCATGATTCAAAGAGTGTTGTTCCTTTCATGGAATGTACATTTGTTGGTGATTTAACTGAACAGAAGTAAAATTGGGATCAGTATGTATTCAAACTTGAATCTGTTGTAAATCAACTGTAGCATCATTATTAAAAATACGAAGTAATTAAAGTAGTGATGTGGTGTATAAGTGAGGGGAAAGATCTGAAATCTAATCCTAAAATGTGGTGTTATAGTCTGAAAATATGAGGCTGTTTATCTACATGAGGAAATTAAAAGCTGAAGTTTTGGAAGCAGTAAGTAAACAAGAAAAAAAAATGTTCTAAAACAATAGGAAACCTAACATGGATCCTTAATTCTGCCTCTGACATATAGGTCCTCAGGCAGTCTTTTTGCTTTGCTTCCTATCTATAAATTAGGAATAACACTATGGTAATGTGAAGATATCAGCAATGACTTTTTGAGGTTTTCAAGATTGTCAAGACCTTTTAAAAGCTTGCTTAGGTTTAGAATGCCATGTTTTTCCTATGGATAATGAATCGCCTAACTTATTTCAGTCATTGAATCCTCAGAAAAAGGAGTTTCCAGGGACAAACTCGGTGATCAAGCCATTTGAAGAAAAGCCTGCAAAGAGGATCTTGATAACTTGCAAATCCCTCAGTTTGAATCTCCAAGCCTGTGTTACTGAAAATGAAAATGATCCTTCAACCAATGTAAGGTTTACTGATTTCCCTGCGATTTCTCTTTCTCCTCCCACTTCCCCCCCCTCCCCCCCCCCCCCCCCCCCCCCCTCTCTTTTTTCTTTCTTTCTGTGCACTTGTCACTTTGGAAAGAGACAGTAAAAGGAAAGCTGTATCACGCACGCATACTGCATTCACTTCTCCTCTGCCTGTCCCTTTGGATTGAATAATGAATCTGATGAGCTTTTTATTAAACTTTTTGAAGCTGATTTAAGATTGCAGGCTTTTAGCTACAGTTTAACAGCGAATTAAAATGTTTAAATCCTTGAGGATTCTTAACAATTGTTATAAGACAAACAAGTTTAAACCGCCAAGACCTATGTAGGGGAGCAACTGAATATCAGTTGCTGGTGAACTGGTTTTTTGTTTATCAGAGAGAGACCAGGAACCAAGCGGATTAAATTACAGAAGAGAAGGCAAAATAGAAAGGACTGGATGTTTCGTCTAGTGGAAAAGCCCAGCTAAATAGGACAAACCAGAAAATTTTGCTTGTTCTTGCTTTAAGAAAAAAGGGCAAGGAAAAGCGAGCTGTAGCTGTGTCAGTCCATAGCTTTTAGTTAGTTCTCCTCTGAAGCAGGAAAGTTTTGAGAAATTAGTGTCCTGGCAGCTCGACTTTCATACGTTACATGTGAGGCATTGATTTTTTTTTTTATGGTTTGTTTTTTGGTTTTGTTTTTTTTCATTTGAAGATGACCTTTACAGTGAGTGCATATTTAGCATGATGTAATCAATACCTTTTTTTGGCAGACCAGAGTAACTATTTAAATGAAGTCATGATAACTGTACCAAGGGCATGCAATAATTCACTACAGAGGCTGAAAAAGCGTAGAATATTGTACCTGCCAGGCATTGTTCCCTATCTCCAAAGTTTTAAGATTCTGATTTCTGGACAGCTTGGAAGGTGTTATTCTGAGACTGATTTATTTCATCAGAACTATGGAGGCTCTTTGGAGGTTACTTACAGTCATAGGACTGAATTCCCTGGTACTATGCGATAGAATAAGTGAGTACTGTCAGAGGGGTTTGAATGCTCTTCGTTTCCTAGCAAAATGGAACATGTGTTTCCCACAGAATAATACACCCACACATTTGTGTTTGTACCAGTAAACATTATTCATCTACTTATATTTGTCATCTTTTTGCCACATTTCTGACGATCCCTAGAAAGCCCATCCTCACTCTTGTTTCTTTTATAATGACTCTGATTCTACATTTTTAAAATCCTGTAACATGTTTCCTGTAAAATCCTTTCCTTTTAAAATCCTGTAACATCTGGGACTCTGTTCATTTACTGTAATAGTTATCTGTGACCAATACATTTGGTTTTTATTCTGTGAGGTTCTAAGTTAGCTGTCAATTACTGTTCTGGTGCATTGTTAGCAAACTACCTTTAAAAGCCTCTAAATCACATTGTTGGAAACTAACTTTAGGCAGGAGGGTGTGTGAGTGTGATTTTAATGAACCTCATAATTTGTAAATAATATTTGTTTGCTTTCTTTTTTTTTAGCTACAGGAACCTCTTAAAAGATAGAGTTAACTCCCTTACTCTCAGTTTCTGCTGTATTGTGTTTCTGATGTTTTATCCAGGTAGAACCTTTCTTTGTAAGCGTGGCATTATATGATGTCAGGGATGGCAGGAAGATCTCTGCTGATTTTCATGTGGATTTGAACCACGCACTCGTTAGACAAATGATTTCAGGTTCCTCATTTTCGTTAGAAAATGGCACTGTTGAAAATATAGACTCAAAAGAAATGGAAGAACCACAGGTCAAAGGGTTCCCAGAAGAATGGCTGAAGTACCCAAAACAGGTATTGCACATATGACTTAGTGGCTGTGTGACTTATTTTAGTTCAGTAATAAATTTCATTTTCGTCATTTATCTTTACTACCAGTGTAGCTGTTTTCAAGAATACTCTTTTTTTATCTATCAGTGGTACTTGGATCTAGATGCTTGATTTTTGATCTCCCTGTGTATTTAAAACCATTTACAATCAAAACTTTGAAAAAGTTAGTGTCTCTTATTTAGAGAAACCACCCATGTTTCCTGTGCAGTTTGGGTTCATTTTCTGACCTCTCCCAAACCTGCCAAACAAAATCACAACTTAAAGAAATGCCTAGATGCTGCATTAATCTCAAAATACTTCCACATTCTTGCTGTTGCTGTAAGCCTTACCCTGAAAACCCATACATTACCTTTTCTTCTCCCTGTCATTCTGCTGAGGTGTGACTGATTTAGGCCAGCATTTAAGTACTGTCCAAGAGGAGCAATTCAGTTAGGTGATGTGAACATCCTCATACTGCTTCTTGGCATGAATCAGTCTGTTTGCAAGGTGCTGCATGTGCTCAAGCTTACTTCAGCTCTAGCACAAAGATTCTATTTTTCATCTGGCTGTATTGAATATGTAGAGATAATAAACCTCAGTAACAACCCAAATTCAGAAAGGATTATTGTTTCTGTCAACAGAGAGCACTGGCAGTATTTCATTTTTCCAGTATTGCCATATACTTTTTAACTGTTCTCTCTTTTATTCACAGGCTCTTTTCTCCATAAGTAATCCTCATTCTGAGATTGTATTAGTGGCAAAAATAGAAAAGGTGCTTACAGGAAACATTGCCAGCAGTGCTGAACCTTACATTAAGAATCCTGATTCTTTTAAGGTAACGTTAACAGGAACATCAATTCCTCCTTTGTCAGCTTCAGCCGATTGGAAGCCGAGGACATTGCAAATTGTGCTCACAATCTCACCAGTGTATGGCTGCTGAACAGAACAAGCTCACAGGAGGCCCACGCCCAAGAAAGCAAATATCTAAGCTCCATTGACTCAATGAATGAAGTACCATTTTGTCTGCAGCATACAAATCTATTTGTGGTGCATTCCCATGCTAGTTATGTCTTAGCAGAGTGAAATTCTCTTTCAGCAATCTTTTAGAAATGATGAGTTAATGCACTTCGTATATAAGCAAAGTTGGGGTAGGCAGCTGTTTGTTCCTGAGAGCAGGCAGTGAATCTGCACTGGGGATATTACAGACTGGAGTAGTGACTGTAACTAGTGCCATTCTGAATAATTAATATTTTCTTTTTTGTAGTGTGCTCAGAAAGTGTTAAAATCCAATAAACAGTTCTGCAACAAGCTGGGGAAATACCGTATGCCTTTTGCTTGGTCCGTGAGGTATGTATTAATTCTTTCTATAATTTTCTAAGTGTCTTATAGCTTATTCTGCTCTTGGACTTGTATCCTTCTATTCTTTTCCACTTTTTCTGCCTGAAGCTAACCAAAGCTTTCTGTGTGGTCCGGGACACCAGAAGATCCTGAAGCTTTACGATTTCATTGCCCTATTTTTCACACAGCTGAACGTTGATTACTTTCTCATTTAACATTACTGTGGTGGAATCTTTTCTTCCGATACATAGCAAAGTTGCCAGGGAGTAGCAAAGGTGACTGACAGAATATCAGTTTATCATGAGCTCTACCAGTGATTTGGTGCTGAAAATTGCCAAAGAGATTTCAAAGTCACAGTTTTCACAAGAATTTCCTACAATTTCCTACAAAGATAGTTACGAATTGAAATAGAGTTGCAATGGCCACCTAAAATTTAGGTGTACAAGTTTGAAGTTCTGTTCTTGTTATGATGCCTGGCAGGTTTTAGGAGAAATCTAACAGAGGATTTGGAGGTTATGGTGCCCCTGAAACAGTGCCTTGGGATGACATTGAGAGGTTATGCTTCAGGTACTCTTGCATTTTTAGTGGTCAGTAGGTGACAGAGAGCTGTTATTTTCTTGTTTGGCTGATCAGTTGGGTTTTATTGCAGGTCAGTGCAGTGGCAGTAATGGATTTTTGTTCTTCCTCTCTCTCCTCTTGGACAATTTCTTGCTGGTCTCCCTCAAGACTGAGGCACTCCTGTGCCTCTTGATCCCTTTCTACCAAATTAACTCTCAAACGCAGATACAGCTTTATTCTTTTTGTTCTCCCTTCAAGTTTCCATGTAATTCCTTTCTCTGTCCTCTCTGTTTTTCCTCCTCAGTCTTCTGTAATTTTCTTAGCTTATTGCTGCCCTGGGATGAGACACCTCCCTGACTGAGAACCTCCCGTGACAGCTCTCCCTTCTTTCTGCCATGCATGGAGCAGAGAATATAAAGTTTTATATTCCCTATAAAAAGGAAAGCTGTCGATTGCTGAGTGAAAGCATTCCTTCTCCTTGATGGCTTCTGTTCTGACCGTGGCAAGCCAGGTGGAGAGCTGCCTGAAGCTGTAGGGAGGAAGGAGAAGAGAGTGCTAGGTGAAAAAGTCATGTTGTGGCATTGCCCATGACCGTGAGGGATGGCTGTGTGGCTGTGTGCTTCTGGTGTGGAGGTATGGAGCACCAGAAATGCACAGTTTCCCCTGCTGCGTGTAGGGGAAAGCTTATGATTTTAGAATATAGTGCTTAGATGGCAAAGGAGAAAATACACAGTAAGGTACGGCCATTTGAAGAGTTCATTTATTTTTTATTGACTTACGTTTTTGCCAATATCCAGTAGGAACAGGAGAAGTACGTACATGCTCAAAAGAAAAGCAGATAATGTGTTCTGATCTGTCATTGCAAGCTCAAGGATACTTATTAATATTTATTACTGCTGGGTAGCCAAAGGACCATTCATCAAAATTAGATGGATGGGTGTCTCTTGGGTTGACAGAGCTTCTTTTAGCGTGTAATGGACCATACAATGGCAAGAGGTGCAGATCTGGCATCAGACTGACTTGAGGCTTTTTATTAACTCTGTCCTGCCTGCCGGTGGTCTGTGGCAGTAGTCAGTGATACATCCTGCAACTCAGTCATTGCTGTAGCTATCTTTAGTGGAATGATGACTTTAACTAGTTCAGGGTCTGGCTAGTCACTTATGCATGTGGAAAAGGTGAAAACATTCTTCTGTGTCTTCACCAAATCTTAGCTCCGAGTGCTTCTTGTCAAAAAAAAAAAAAAAATACAGAAAGGTTTTCTTCTTATTTTGAAGGAAGTGCATTTCCCTTTCCTAGGATTCTCCAAGTGACAGCCCCAAGTTGCCTCTCGGTGAGAGGGAGTAGGCAGAAGTGGGACTGGGGCTGTGCCGTACTATACTGGTATGCGGATGCTGGACTGTGTACGTGCTGCGGCTGTGCTGCTCAGGTGCGTTGCGTAGCACTGTGCCTCGGCCTAGAGCTGCAGCCACAGGTCTGCACTTCCTCTGCCTAAGGGAAGTCTAACAGACACGAATGAAGTTTTACTTCTATCCCTGAAAGGTGCTTAGCACCTTAAATGCCTGTCAAGCTAGGGAGCACTGGGGAAATGCTGCTTTTCAGAAGATTCTCCTCTCCTTTCACTTCTGTGTTATTTCAGAGGTTTTATCATTAAAATACCAGTTGGCAACTCCTTGGTCATCTTGGGCATAGTATTATAACTACTTAAATTTATTTTGTAATAATGGGCCACATTGATTTGGAGTAAGGAATCAAACCTTGGTTAGATCAAGCTTGACTAATAAGTAGTACTCCACCAGATTTAAACCTGCATGTGAATTTTTTGAGTTCTGGCAACACGGTATATGATAGCAGCAGCTTCCAGTCACCACAGCCATGTGAACAGAAGCATTTTCTGTAGACGCATTGCTCTACTTAACTACTACTCTTATAAGTGGAGCACAGTAGTTGCTGCTGCTGCACCCAACAGTATGTATTGTGTAAATGAACAGAGATTTTCTTTTTGAATTCCTTGCAGAATGGTTAATCAACAGAGGCTGGAATGTGGCAAAGGACATAAAGCAGGATGAGAGCAATAGTGCTGCGTTTGAGACACACTTGCGTGTGTGATACTCAGTACAGTGGGTATGGGAATAGCTGGAGTCTGAGCCTTCCTCAGTCTGTTTCCTTGAGACTTTTTATCAATGGAAGCTCTTGGCTCTAGTCCCGTACTTTTTCAGTTTCATAGATGGAAATGACTTGTTTCACTGGGAACACTCTTCAAAATTACAGGCTCCTTTTTCAATGTGTAGTCCACAGTCTTAGAAAATAAGGTCAAAAAGACCTCTGTATCACGCTATATTTTTGTTTCCCTACTTCAGGATCAAGTCATTTGTAAGTATGTTTGTCTAGCCAGTATTTCTGGCTGTGATTTCCCAAATATAAGTGAGAATATATGCTTGTGGTGTTAGCAAATGCACAGCGAGTTCAATGTTTTGCAGACTGTTATGTGTGGGTTACACAGATGGCCTGCAAATGGGCAGAGGTCGTAGCTGGGGTTTGTGGACATCCCTCAGTTCCAGCAGGCAGTATTTTGATGGCATCCTAATTCAGTGCTTCACTGCCCATACTATTAAAAAGCTTTCCTCCCATCTGTAGAATTAATGACAGAAAATGTACTTGAGTGTGTTTATCAGCTCTTAAACTTCCTTGTTATAAATCATATTGACATGACCTAGTTTAAAAATCATCGGCCAAATACACAACGTGTATCAACTTGTTGGTATCAGTGATGTTGCACAAGGAATTTCCGTAGTTTATTGGGTCAAATTCTGCACTCATTTACATCTGTTTATGTATTAACATTACTCAGGACTCTCTTTGGTAAAAGCAAAGTATAATTTGGCCCTATGAAATCTTTTTCTATTTTCACAGCTTGAAAATAGAAGTTTCCACAGGAGGCTATTGCACTACAGGGGAAAAAGTGGTTTGGCTATGATAAATAGCAAAACCCTGGGTTTGGAAATATGTTTTCCAGTTATTTCATTCTGGCATTAACCACACTCCTGCTTTTGTGTGGAAATTTTTCCCCCTTAAAGCAGTTACAGATGGACACAGTGTGATTTTTACGTATACGTTCAGCAAGCCAAAACCTTGACAGTTGAGTATTGTGCATGTGACTGAAACTCTTAATTAGCTTATGTGGCATCCAGTTTGTTACCATCATTGAAAAGCATGGCTCAGGGTTCCTCCCTGATTTCTTGCTGCCGTTGGTGGGATCTGGTGTCTGTCTGCTCTCGCAGGTATAATTACAGTATGCGTTAGAATTACAGTGTGTCAAATCCATCTTCCTTTCTCATATTCCTGCCAGATCTGCCAAAGTTGGCAAATATGTGCCTGAGCTACATATTGTAGATGTGGGGAAACTTCACTCACAGAGATGAGTTTCTACACTCTGCTATTCCTTCAAACCTTCTCCACCCTTGTAAACATCATGTTTTAGAGTCTAATGTCTGAATCCTTCAACAGCTTGTGCAGCTGCCAGTTCTGTTCTTAGCTGGTATAGGTTGATGTAGCTGAAGGTAGTGAGGCTGCACTGATTTACAGCTGCAGATCTTGCACTGAATCTCTAACCCTGGAGATGAGCAGTTTTTCCACAAATCGTAAGCCACTACTTAAAAAGTAGCTTTTCCAATGTTAAGTTATGAACATTGTGTATGTTTTCCATGCTTAAAGAATTTTTGTGATTGTGGACTATCAGCTAACAATGTCAGAACAGTAGAATCGTAGAAGCACTTTAAATACTGAGATGATGTTTCAGTTTCTTTAGTGAAATCTGTTAATTTGTTTTCCCCTAAATTAACACCCTTAGAATCCCTTTAGGATTTTAGTTCTGTGAAGTTTTCCTTATTAAAATCTCTCTGGTAAATAAGTAACCAGCAGTAAGGAATCATTAATATATTAGACAAATATTGGACTCCTGGGTTGTAGAAGTTGTTTTATTACATTTCCTTTTCTTTGGTGTGACAGTTGTCACTCTCAAATGCCTTCAGTATGTTCACTGTGACAAGGAACGCTCTTGCTCCACCTGCGCTCAGCAGCCTGAAAGGATCTAGTGGAACATGGGATTGCGGTTACTTAACTGCAGACGTAATCCACGTAATATTTGCTGCTCTGGCAATTCTTCAGCTTTAATGAGCTAGGGAAATGGAGACAGCAGTACAGTTTGACCAGCAGAAAGCCATCAGACTCTTCTCTGAGTGCATAAAACATACTTGTTTTTAAGAAGGGTTATCTTGTTTTCAATGGACATCTAAATTGTTCTTGTAGTGGCAAGAGCTTTACATAAATGGAGTATTGCGTGTAAGTTGGAGAGATAAAAGTACTTACCTGTTTTGTATTGCAGATACCTGGTTTCATGCCTTTAATTTTGTCCTGAGTGTATTATTTAGGCTGGGATATGCTGCTGAACTGATGAGGAGCAGTTCTAGAGGTAGGGCATATGATACCCGGGGAGCACTGATGCTGGGGAGGAGTGGTTATAGGCAGGAAGACTCTGTAAAGCCCTTCTGACTCCAGACTAGAGTGGCTGGAGGGGAGGAGGTGACAATTGCTCAGCATCACTGACCTGGAGTGAGCTACTTCCAGCACAGACCTGGTTCTTTTCACTTTTACGCTATGAGCATCCCCAAGCCTGCCTTGGTAAGTGTCCCTACACCCTGCTGTGCTGAGCAGTGATTTTTCTCTGTGTCAGAGCCTGCACTGGAATTAGTTAATAAGCTCCAGCAGAGCCTGTGTTTGCTCAGCATCATGTTGCAGAGCCTAGTGGCATGGCGGAAATCACTCACTGAATGTTTTAGTCCTCTCAGTTAGTCTGGAGAAGGAAGCAGTGCTGAGTCTAAGAAATATCATGCTGTCACCAATATTGCAATAATTATTAAATCTTATCTTTTTTCTTTTTTTTTTTTTTTCTGACAGCCGTTTAATAGGATTTGTAAAGTAAGTGGTGGCTGCCAGAAATTAGGTCTGGTTTCTCCCTAATAACTTAAGATTTTTGACTTGGCGTGTTGGTGTGGACCTTATTCCCTCTAACTGCTGGAGGCAAAAATCTGATAGAAGAGAGTTGATTACTCTCTACAGTTAAAAGAATTGAAATAGTGGTGCTTCTCTCAGTTAATTAAGTTAAGACACGGTGCATTTATACTTATCCTTGGGATCCTCTTCCAAAGGTTTACTCCATTATTTTGCATCTGGCAACAATTTATGCTGGCATCAATTCTTCTTCTCGCTGGCAGTGGAACAGAGAAGTAAATTAAGGAAACAAGATTGGCCAAATGATTCACAGAACAGCACTTAGTGTCAAGAACATTTTACTTCTGTTAAGCAATGTTTTTGCATACTACAGTTGAATCCAAGGTTCATTGATTTGGATAGCTGTTACATTACCCAATCCAGGCAGTGTGTGTGACCCTTGGGGATATGCAAAGGGCACTGGAATGTCTTAATTTAATCCTGCAAGTGTCAATGAGCAGAGGAATGGAAATATCTGGGAATGTTGTCTTGTGTGCACAACAGCTGATACTTATTGTTCCCAGTTATAGACGGGTATCCTTTTTTCTTTTTTTTTTTCAGTTTCATTTGTCACTTTTCAGCTGGTTCACCAAAAATTTAGTTGGTGCTCCACAAACTTGTTTTGAGAAGGAAAGCTAAGCCCTGGTGAGTTGGTGTCATGCTCCTAGAGGACCCAGAACAGATTTAATGCATAGGAAGATTCTGTAGAACTCTCTAACCTGGATCTGCAAAGGCATGCATTTCTTTACATAGTGAGATGTAGTGGTTCGGATTTGACATGCTGCTATGACTTCTGTTATTTAAAATTATCATTATTTTCATTGGATAATAACTTCATTACATCAATACGCAGTTTTGTTCAAGAATTCTTCAAAATACTTCCTTGAAATAAGGAGTCAGTCTCTTTGTTGAAGTGAGGAGACGTGTCCTGGATGTGTGAGCAAGATGGTAAAGTCCTATCAGGCTCTCAGCCAGGGATGGCCTCTTTGGGGCTGCCCCAGGAGCTTGCCAAGAGACTGAAGAAGGCAGCCTTGCAGCCAGGGCGATGGAGGCAGGGTGGGAGTGGAAAGCTGGCTCTAGTGAGGTGTTGTACACTTTCAGCTTTCTCAAGTGAGACTTAACTATAGAAGAGGGGGAAAAAAATGGTCGATGCTGAACTAGATGGTGATCCATTCTAGCATTAAACCCCACCAGCTACAAACTGTGAGCGGTCACACTGCACCTGAGGTCAGTGGGAACTGTCTGCATCATGTAAGATTAAACAAAGTCTTAAGTCTTTGCAGAACTGGGACTGCACATGCAAGTAAACTGAAATTGCCTATGCTCCAACAAATGTACAGCTCAGAAGAGATTTCTTTTGTGCAGCTCTGCAGGAAGCCCTTGAATTTGTGTAAGAATTCACACCATAACCTTGTTAAAAGATTCATAACAATTTCAAATGTTCAAATAAGTATATGTGTGTTTATAAACATGTCATTTTTCTTCCTTTATAGACCAGTATTTAAAGATAATCAGGGAAATGTTGACAGAGACTCCCGATTCTCACCTTTATTCAGGCAAGAAAGTAATAAGATTTCCATGGAAGATTTGATTAAGCTAATAGCAGAATACAGAAGGTAAGAAACAGTTTTTGATTTGGTTTGAGAAGGAATAAAAGCTTTATAAAGCTGTTCAGAATAATTTTCACAGCCTTTTTTCTTCATTTAACACAGTGTGCCGAAGAGGCCATATTAAGTTAGTGTTTTTCACATTAGCCTATTACCTGCCAAAGAGTGCTTTAGATTAGACTTTCCAGGAAAACTGAAACGTCATTTGGCACATTAATAAATGTTGTAATAACCTAAAGAGAGTGATTCCTTAAATTAGCTTCCATCGGGGGGATGCAGGTGAAGTAGCCAACAAGAGAACATCATCTCAGGAAAAAAAAGATGACAGGAAAAAAAAAAAAGAGAGAAAAATGAAAAAACATTCTTCAACGATTTCCCCACTCTTTGGTTTTTATTTGTTTGAGTCTCCATGACAAACCGCAGAATGGACACTGGAAGGGAAAAACTTCTCCAAATATTTGATAGTGTATAAATTAGTGAGTAGTGGTTTGGCTGGGATAGTCTTTCACACAGGTGTAAATCAGGTTAATTCTAGAGCAGAGTCTTTGTTTATACTGGATAAGTGACATGAGAATTGAACTATGAATTTCTTCCTGTCCCTTCTACTCTCAATGTGCCTAGAAGTGAATTAATCTAGTTAACTTACCCTGTTCCATTTATATAAAATCAGATCCTAGAAAGATTGAATGTCAGCTACAGGGACTGGATCAGGCCCTTAGCATCTTCTGCCATTTTACTGTTACTGGTCACAAAACTTTACTGAAATTCTCACTGCACTTATTAGAGTTGCCACTGCTGGGTTTGTCTGTCTAAAGTGTCTCCTAGATAAAAGGAATTTAGCATCACAGTTTTGGCACTTCTCAAATTGCTTGGGCATATGTCTTGGTCCGTTTTCAGCATGACGCTGGCAGAAGCCATGATGCTGTGAACTCCTCTTGTCTGAGTAGTCATTGAATTCCTTTTAGAGGACATTTGATTCAGATTTTAGAAAGAAAAAGTGGATGAGTTAATTCTTACAAGATTTGGTTCATCAGTTTCTTCCTCTTCTACAAAATATGCTATACTATTGCTTGCAAAGAGAAGGCAGGAATAAAGCAAAGAAAGAAAAAACAAAATGAAACACGTTTCTTTCGTACTGTGGCATTTGATTAATAGCCGATAGGTGTATGTTAAATGTATTTAATACAGATTTATATCTTAAATCAGGGTCTGTTTTTCATTTTAGATTAATTCCTGTGATGACTCTCATCTCTCTTGTTCTAATTTTCTAAAATTTCTGTCATTGCAGAGCAGAGAAGATTAGCAAAATACAGACTATACCTGGCTGTTTGGAGATTGCAGTTGATTGTGTTCCTTTGGAACATCCAAGTATGCTTCTACTTTATAATTAATTATTATAATTAAATAGGACAATGTCATAGTCTTTCCAGCCATAATTGCTGCCTTGAGACTGTTCTGCCTGTCCATTGTTGTATAGAAAAATGTATGCAGGGGAGTGTTTTTGATCTGTTTTCATTTAATTACACCATTCTTTGCTTCATCCTGTACTGGGCCAGATATACCCCAGCAATACAGAACACAACATGCTGAATCCACGTGTGATGAAAGTCCAGGGACCACCTTTTGTTTTCTAAGGGATTAGGCAAAAGAGCTGAGTGGACTTCTGTAGCTTGAGGTTAATAACCTTGCACTGTTGATGCTTATATCCTCTGTGAATTGGCACATATGGGACATGCAGTGGGTTTCAAGAATGCAGACTAGGTGGATGACTTAATTCAGAGGCCACTCTGGCATCAGTACAGCAACTGCTAAGATAGATGTTTCTAAGTGGATCCTTTTATCTCTTTTAAAATTTTCTTTTTTAAGGGCTGCATTTCTGTAACCCGCTATTGCAAAAAGCTCAGGACTATTGAATTCCTCTGAAGTCTATCATCACACATCTTTATACCATCTTTATATGATATTAGATAAAAAAATAGTTTCACAAACATTTCAAAAGCAGTTTTTTATTTTTGGAATTAAAAGAAATTGATAGCTCAGAGTGGGCAAGATGGTCCAAAGCAGCTTGGACCTTGTACTGTTACCTGACAGTGTGTGCTGTGGCCAAGTGAATGCCTGGCTTTAAAGGGTATGTGCTGGTAAAGTACCTAGTTCCTGTGGAAAGTCAATGAAAATTCCCTCACTCTGAAGAGCAACCACTTAAACATTTCTTTGGTGTGGGGAAAATTTGTCTTACTCTGAATACAGCTATAAAATAATTTAAAAACTATACAGGAAAAATTTCATGCTGTAGGATTCATTAAAATCTCCATGAAAACTCTACTTCAGCCAGCTCTGAAGGAAGCCTTGTAATAGCAGTAACCAGTTCTGTTATAACACCTCCTGCCCACCAAAAATAAGTCATGCTAGGCTAGTACTAAAATCCTTTATTTTCAAGAAAAGGCACTGAAAAGGAAGTTGGCCAAAGATCTTGTCAAGAATTTATTGGTACGATTGTATCTCTAGGGACCAACACTACCCTGCTTCACATTAGCATCAATTTCCATTAGACAACAGAAGTAGATTTTTGGTTTTTTAAGACTTCATTTACTATAGCTACAACAAGAACTGGAGCCAGTGGTGTATCAGGGGATGTTGTCTGACAGTGTTTAACCTGAAAAAAAACTTCTGCCTTTTCTGCTGCATGGAGGAAAGCAAAATTCATGTAGCTCTAGCAAAGGAGAAGAAAGAGGTTCCTGAAGCTGCCACCTGTGTTGCGTGGTCTCTGCTTGTTGTCCTTTGTGCTAGAAGGACTGAAAGTTCCTCCTTGTTTAGAAGGAGGTAAAATCAGGCATAGTGTATATGAGGGATCACCAGCTTCTTTTGGCTTCCTCACCATTGGTAGGCTTTTCCGGTGGGTTATTCTAGGGTTTCAGGAATGAATTTGTAGGCAGGACCTTCAGGTTGCTTTTCCCAGAAATAGCTCAGGACATCCCTAAGTTGGTGACCCTTCTCAGCTGCTTTTATACAAATAGCCCTTGAGTTCTCCATGCAGAAGTTCTGTGTCTTTCTGATTTAAGGGCACAGACAGATTATACTGTATCCTGTATATATATGTATTGTATCCTATATATATATGTATCTGATTAAGGCAGACAGAGTATACTGTATCCGCTTTTAATCTCTGTCTGTCTGGGTGACAGAGTGCTTATTTTCGTCTCCTGTTTCGTGAGCCGATTTCAGTTATCCCAATTGCATCATATATTTAATCTAGTTCAGCACTACTTGTTTCTTCATTTTGTTTGCTGTGTCATTAGATAATAGAAAAACTTAAATGAGATATTGAGCTGTAAAATTAATTAGAAACAGCATCACTTCAGTATATTCTGTTGAAATGGTCTGTATACCAATGTGCTGTTGTGCCATCAAATGCCATCAAATACTCTGTATGTCAAAAGAGGTTTTCAGAGCCGTAATGTTTAACTCAAATGAGATAAACCATTTTAAGGATGATATATTGTAATTGTTCTGAGGTAACATTAATGCAATTTAAGGCAGAATTTAACCTGTTGCGTCTCAGCATTACTTTTTCCTTGCAAGTTATGGCAGGATTTGACTTGTTCCATCTCAGCATTACTTATTCTTAGTAGTAAGACTGTAAAAACAAACATAATATGTGATGGTTTTCTTTTCTGTTCTTTCGAAGACTCTGTAACTTCGTCTTTTATTCCAATCAAGCCATTTAATGACATAAAGGAGAATCAACCTACTGTGGAAGTTGAGGAGTTTGTACAGGAATCAACAAAATATTCTCGACCTTACAGAGTGTACAAGAACCAAATATACATATATCCAAAACACCTCAAGTATGACAGCCAAAAATACTTCAACAAGGTACAGTATTTGACCAATACAGGCCAACATTGAGTAGTAGTGTACTGCATGAACTCTCACGGAAATGAAGGAGTACTCATCATAAAGGAGGGGAACATGGTGATGCAAGTCATTGACTTGGCTTTTGATCTTTTTCAATTTTTGCAGTCATAAAATATTGGTACAATTTTAATGAAATGAATCTATGGATTAATTTTAACTTGTATTAGTGATCCAAAAATAGATAATGTGGTAATAGCTTTTTCACAATTTCCAGAAGGGCTGTATTTTAATCAAATTATATGTGCAGATAAAATTAATCTGAATGGTATTTGTAGTTCTTAAATGAAACTTAAGTACTACTTGCGTTTTCATGATGGTTGAAAATTAATTAAGGACAAGACACAGGTAAGTGCTGGTCACTTTGTAATCTGATTCTACACAGTTAGTTTGAGGCCTGGCTTGCATTTTGCCAGTTCTTCTTGGAAATACTATTTCTAGTGATGACTGTGACTTAAAGGCATTTTAATTGTTGATTCACCATCTGCATGTTTCTCCTACATTTTGAAAAGAGCGTATTTTAGCCCTTATAGTTTGCCTGTGTTTTTATGGATACCTCATTTCTGATCTAAGCTTTAATATGTTCCTGTCTTTTCAGGCACGGAATATAACAGTGTGCATTGAATTTAAAAGCTCTGACGAAGAAGGAGCGAAGCCACTGAAGGTGAGCCGCAACAAGAGTATATTCAGAGAACAGTGTCTCTGAGGGGATTACTTAAACCCAGTAATCAGGGCTATACTAGCCCAGAACAATTAAAAGAGTGAATGTTGTCATGCATCCTTCTACTTTGCACTGTGGTTCTGTTTGATCCCAGCTGGTCATAATGATTCCAGCTCACAGTGCCATTTTGCAGTGCCGACTTTGGTGGAGTGAAAAGAAAACAATATTAGAAAACTTAACCATTTTTTCCAGTGCAACTTGCTTATTCTAAAATTCACTGTTTACTGTATGTTTCTCACTGAGCTCAGGACACTTCACTGAAAAGAGCAAGGCACAAAATTAGAACCACCTTAGACTTAATTCTTCACTTTGCTGTTGACCAAAGGCTATTGCACAGTATTGTTGTACTGTGGTTTCCTCACCAATAAATAAAGTTGCCATCACTCAGTAATCAAGACCCTCCAGACTGGAGTCTGCCAGCAAGGAGATCAACTACTGCAGCTTTTGTACTGCTGAAAAGAGAGTAAAGCTATTGTATTGTTTATTGAACTGCATAAAAGTGAAATAGCTTTTGTAAAGCTTTTTGGAGGAAACTCTGAAACTGATAACAGCAAGGTAGAAGTCTAAGGAGTCTGCATTGCTCAGTAGAGTGTAGGGTAATTTTTACAGAATCAATGGACTTTTACTGGAAGTGTGTATAAAAAATTGCAGGTTTGAGCACTTAAAATATTTATTTTAATATTCGATCAAAGTAATTATCAATATTTCATTATATTGATTTTGATGTACATGCATATTAGATATACCAACACTAGTATCATCATCAGAATTTCACAATGTAATTAAAGCATGTTACTTTTATCAGTGTATTTATGGGAAGCCAGGTGGACCTTTATTTACAACGGCAGCCTACACTGCTGTGCTACATCATTCCCAGAATCCTGATTTCTATGATGAGGTTAGTCTGCTTTTTCTTTCATTAAATGTCTGCCAATGAGACAGAAAAATATGTGTAAAGAATACTTCTGTTACAATTGCTTGTGTATCTGAATGGGCCTGTGTTATGCAGATTTATATCAGTCTCACATTTGGGAGTTTTTTCTTAAATCAATTCAGTGAATCCTTCCTTTTGTAAGAGGTTCTGAGTACAGTTAAGATGCTGTAGAATTAATTAGGAACAGTCTAGCTCTCTAAAATGCACGTCTGGATTACATTAAGGGTCCAGCTGCATCTCTGAATTTAATGGAAACAGTAAACATTATGATGAAGGGTGGAGCCAAAACGTCAGAACAAATCCCTCTCTGAGATATAAGATCTGCATTGGGTCTTTTTTGTTGATCCAGTGATGTGAACAGAATGTACAGTGACGTGTAGTGGCTGCAGCAAGTCATTTAGTGGGTGCTTTTGAGGATACAGCTATAGAACAGAGATTGTACGTTGGCCTTTGCCAAATGTTAGTTGCGCAACGCATCTTCGCGTTTCACCAACCCTAAGTATTGATTCCCTGGGCTCTTTGCAGGTGAACTTAATTTCACCCTTTTGGTGACTAGTGTGTTTGATTGCCTGTGAATGTCATGTGTCTGTTCTGGATTTTCCGCTACTGCTTTATGTGTAGTGATGAGGCTGGCAGAAAGCATTAGTTTATAGCCAGCATTTTCCAAAATGTTGAATTGGTCTTGGAAAAACTTCCTTTTTAAGTTAAAATTTACTTTAATAAAATGGTAGGGGCAAGACCAGCAAATAACATGCAACTACATGTGAAGTATCAATTTTAAGATTCATGTTTAAGAACTGGGGTGGAACTTAAAGCGTTACATCTTCAGAGATCTCAAACCCCCTGCTACTCCTTTGAGAGCAATGTTTTGGGTTTTAACCCATGTGAAAATGTCCTTTGTGGGATGCTACTGACCCATCTGGTTTGGGCAGATTACTTCCAACTTGAACAGAGCACTGAATTCTGATCTTAACAGCTGATTTGGTGGCAAGAGGTGGACACCTGTCTTAAATGTTCCTAGTACAGTAAGTGCAGTCTTTAAAAGAATGTAGTATGTTATCAA
The DNA here is from genome assembly GCF_009769465.1 of Tauraco erythrolophus. Classification (NCBI taxonomy): domain Eukaryota; kingdom Metazoa; phylum Chordata; class Aves; order Musophagiformes; family Musophagidae; genus Tauraco; species Tauraco erythrolophus. The sequence continues at coordinate 10,458,892 of NC_141475.1, read as the reverse complement.
GAAAGTTGTCTTAACCTTCACGTTTGAAAGCCTGTTTCATATCTATGTTTACAGTATTAGATTCTTACCCGTAAGCTGATTTAACACTGGAAGCATTTATCAACAATTTCTAAACCTTACTTCAACCATAGGATCAGCTCGAATAAACCTTATCATAGCTCACAAGGGCAAGGGGTCTTTTTTAATAGTTTCTATGGTAACGTGTTTTGATTACTTTGTATTTTTATTCTAATAGGTTAATAATACTTCAAACCCAATCTGTAGGGATTCATGGATGACATGATACGGGATTTAAGACTGAGCAGAAATTGTAAATAAAAGTTTGTTTTCATGTCAGCCTTTTTTACTTGGTCTTTGCCATGAAATGGTGATGAAGCAGTAGCAGAGATGTCATTTTAGTTTTTGGTTTGGTCATCCTGAAAATGTACAAATGGTGACGGCTATTTACAGCTGTTATAGTGCAGATGATCACTACTAAGCAGGGTCCATCACTCTTTAGTTCTGTCTTCTTTCATCTTACACTCTTTTATCATAAATGCAAATATTCATCCACAAGACAGAGAGGAAAAAAGCAATTTTAAGTAAAAGTGATGGATGATCATCCTAAACAATTTCCTTAGAGACCATCTGTTACCCATGCAGACAAACATTAACCAGTAAAGGCAGACTGCATTTAGACCTCTGTTTGGAAAGAGATGTCACTCATTTAAACCATCTCTGATGCCTGGTTTAATTGATTTTTTTTAAACTAAAGTGAGGTGTAACATTTTACATTTCAGGTGAAAATTGAACTTCCCACTCAACTCCATAAGAAACACCACATTCTGTTTTCATTTTATCATGTCACCTGTGACATAAATGCAAAAGCTAATGCCAAAAAGAAAGAGGCTCTGGAAACACCAGGTACCTGTAGTAGAATTACTTTCAATTATAAATATAAATTATATACATTCAAATAAGGATTGCAGAATTTCTGGCTGGATTTTGTTGTCTTCCTTTGAACTTCAGAAGCTTGTTTTTTCCAAAGAGTCATACTGATTTGTTCTTGTGCACAGTGGGATACGCATGGCTTCCTTTGTTGAAAGATGCCCAGTTAGCTTCCCAAGAGCACAACGTGCCAGTGGCGAGCAGTCTGCCTCCCAATTACTTGAGCCTTCAAGAACCAACTAGTGGAAAGGTACTAATTCATACTTTCATATTTTTCTAATGGCATAGAGCATTTATTTGCAGATGTTTACATGAGATTAGATTTCCATTTGTGCTTACCTGGAAGGTGTAAACAATAAATAGAGTATCTATTTTATAATATTCATGTGCATATCATTGAGTATATAAACTAATATGCGTACCACTGGACAGAGAGTTGTATGTTGCTGATTCCCAGGTGTATATGGAACAAGTGTATTTTATAACTGTGTATTCTACCATATTATACCTAACTTCTCCGAAACGTGAATGAGAATGGTCAACAAGAAATCTTTTCACTAACTCAGGCCATATGACATTCATTCTCCAGCTGACGTGATCCATGATTATGATTCGTTCTCCAGTTTTGTGCTGTGATGTGATATATTTTCCCACTGATCCTGTCCAGTTTGGATTCTTTCTGCCTCCTTGTATTTGTTTTACTGTTGTCATGAGGACAGGGTGAGGCAGCAGTCTGGTCCCTTGAATGATAACTTGTGTGGGCTTGTGCCCACTTTTCAGTGGGTCTATATGGTTGTGAAAGCACAGTAGCCAGTACAGTTCATGCACACGTGTGTGCAAAGCTATGCAGTGAAAGCTATGCAGTGAAAATTTGATGCAAACTTGAAAAAGTAGGTAATAAGGAAAGAATTTTTGTTTTTGTTTTAATAGCAGATTGGCTGTGACGTAAAATGGGTAGATAGTGGGAAACCACTTTTCAAAGTCTCTACTTTTGTTGTATCGACAGTAAATACTCAGGTAAGCCGAATTTCCTCTTAGCTCTGTTACCTGTTTACAAAGAAAAAGTGTCAAGCAATGTCTGAAACTTGTTTTAAAATCTTGTATGAATTTGTTTCTCTAACATTTAAAGGTTATTAGAATGTAGAAGGGCAAGATGACAATGATGGAATATGCACTTTAAGAAAAAATACAAATTATTTATAGAATCATAGAATGGTTAGGGTTGGAAGGGACCTCAAAGATCATCTAGTTCCAACCCCCCTGCCATGGGCAGGGACACCCTCCACTACACCAGATTGCTCAGCACCTCATTCAACCTGGCCTTGAACACTTTCAGGGATGGGGCAGCCACACCTTCTCTGGGCAACCTGTTCCAGTGCCTCACCACTGTCATTGCAAAAAATTTCTTCCTTATATCTAATCTAAATCTCCCCTCTTTCAGTTTAAAGCCGTTGCCCCTTGTTTTATCACTATATACTCTTCTAAAAAGTTCCTCTCCAGCTTTCCTATGGGCCCCCTTTAAGTACTGAAAGACTGCTATAAGATCACCCCGGAGCCTTCTCTTCTCCAGGCTAAACAGCCTTTAAGGTTATACTAACAGAATAATTGTGGAATATCAGTTTAAAAAGCAAGAAAATAAATCATGAACACCAGGAGGTAAAAAATACCTAGCCATTGAAATCTCTTAGATTGTGAGAAAAAAATTAATTGCTCACAACACTGAAAAAAGAGTGATCAAAGTGCTCAGAATTAAGTTGTATATAGCAAGCTGTGCTGGCCAACGGGTTGGGCTAAATAAGTTGATTTGTCTTTCTGTGTCTTATGTTTAACGTAGTAGGAAACAAGTGTGTTCTTTGGTATCACACGTGATTGCTGTAGCCAATTTACAGAGCTGAATTCTAATCCTTTCTGTAATATAGAGTCATAGAATGGTAATGTGAACGTTTATCGTTTTAGGATCCATACCTGAATAACTTTTTCCATCAGTGCCAAGAAAGGGAAAAGGATCTATCCCAGCCTCCTACCTCAAACTTTATTAATTCTTGTAAGGTAAGGTAACCTGCAGCATGAACTGTGCTATAAAATTGTGTTTAAGGCTTTCTCTCAACTGAACCATCACTGCACAATTCTAAATATAACATAGACTTACCAGGAGGCAGTGGGTCCATGACAACTCCAGTTAGACTTACTTGATGTGACAGATGCATTACTGGTCACAGAGCTGTCTCCCATCCCTTCTCGTTCAGAGCAAAGATACATCTACCTCATCAACTTTGATAATGCCAAGCCTCAAATCCTGTTAAAGAATGGTGTAATGTTGCTCTAGGAATGTCCGCAGAAGGGAGCTGTGGCCTCTAGAGCTGCATTTCTGCTAGTCCTCTCTTGCCTCAGATACTTGTATGCTTACCTCCTACTTGCCTCTTCATACTTTCACTCTAAAATCCTGGATGCTGTCCAAAGGACTGTTTAGCATATTTTGCATGTATAAATCCAGAGTGCTTGTTGCCTGTCAAGTTCTGAAATGTGAAAGAACATACGCTTTCTGTAGAAATGAAACAAATAAGCCAGAACTGCATTAAATGTGTCTGTATTCAGTAGAGGTCAAAAGCTGTGAGAAAGGAGGAGTATAACAAGCAAATCAGAAGAGCAACAGGTAAATGCAGGGCCGTGATTCTTTACCTGTTTGTGAATGGTGAAATTCAGAGCTCTCGCTTTACAATCTGCGTGCTGAACTTTATCAGGAAGATAAGCAAGAAGATTGAAGGGTAGCTGTGACACTGCTCCACAGCACTAGCTCTAAAACATCGTACATAAGGCTACCTGTTATTTTTCCTTTTAGCAGTCTGTAAAACCTAATAGATGTTTTGGGATTTAGATTTTACCATCCTGTAGGTGCTTTCCCCTTTTCCTTCGTTGTTTGAGCTGACCTTAATCAGATTTTATAAAGCTACTTGGGAAGATATTTTTGCTTTAATAAGCAAAGAGCTAAGTTCTAGTAAATCATGGCAGTTCTCTGGGCAAGTCCCTAAAGGAAACTACTACTTTTGTTGATAGATGCAGGTAGACCTGAACGGGGTTGCTTTGTTTTTAAATACTATCTTGATTTAAAGAAATGATTAAGGAATGTTTTAAAAAAATTGAAGCATCAGCGTTATTTAGTAGTTATGCCTCTACAGAATGAAGTCCTTAACTATTAATTTTTGGGAAGCTATTGAGCATATTGGACAAAGTTTAGGAATCCATAAAAGCTTCACAGCTTTCTAGACATTAAGTCAGTTACCTAAACAACCAGGACTGCACTGTTTTTTATGCTATTTGTAGTTTGCCTTTTAAAAATATTTCAGTAATTTTATTAGAAAATAGAGACAATATTATATGCGACAAGGGATCAACTATGCAATGTAACCAGGGAATAAGTAATTTTCCCCAGAGTATTTTGCTTTTATTTGTAAATCACTGATACCTTTGAAGAAATTCTGGAATGATTTGGAAATAATTGAAATGAAAAACTAGGAGGAATTCAAAGGAGGTTTTTTTTTCAATTAAAAGCTCGATATCCTCCTTGATCAGAGACGGTAATATAATGTCAGTCCAGTTGGGTTAGAGCATTATTACTACTTTTTACCAATGTGCTTTTACATTAGTATTTTAGCCACAACAAGATCAGTTTATCAGATCTCTGCATTAAAAAAATGAGTTTTTCTGAAAATATTAAGAAATACATGTCTCAAAAATAATAATAATAAAGTTCTTTTATTGCTCTTATGTATGTATCCTTAGTGAAATATGAAAATTGGTTTTAGTTTCTCTTTCTTTTTTTTTTTTTCACTCCACAAGTTAGAGTAGAGCAAAATATTGGAATCCTGAAGTTTGGACAATACCTACAGTTGCGTTGATGGTCGTATTTAAAAGAAACTCCGTGGGGAACCCATCCTCTGCTTAGTTGTCCTGTTTTCCTACTGCTTTTACACCAGTGGCTACACTGCATTTTACCAACTGAAGCAGGAAAACAAGTAATCAGCCTTCATTACTCATATTGGAAATCTCTCATTTTCTTTCTTACGTCTGTTACAGAATTTACTGAGGATCGAGAAGATCCATGTAATTATGAATTTTCTTCCTGTAGTCCTGAATCAACTCTTCTGGGTTTTGGTGCAAAACAGGGATGATGAAGTTACAACAGCTGTGACCAGGTATCTGAATATTTTCTACATGAGGAAAAGAATTCACTCTAGAATGCAGTCCAATTATAGCTGCTTTTACAAAGGCTGACTGTAACATTTGGACTTTAGTAGGTGAGAATGCCAGCTTCCCCCTTAACACAGAGCTCCACAAATAATGCGTGGAAGAGCATGGTATCATGTGGCTGACTCTGATACCAATCAGGAAATTACTGACCATGGTGGACATGTCTCTGTATCCTGAGGTCATTAGGTAAAGGTCTCATTCTTAAGGAACTGAGTGCTTCCTAACAAAGCTGAATATCAGTTTTGGTTTATGTTTGTGTCTAAGCATGTGGAGTTCAGCATAGGAAGAGTTTAGCATATTGCAGCATGCAATGCAGAGTCAAACAACCAGGTCACACTGTTCTGGGGCATTTTTTAATTAGAGTATATCAGCAATAACTGAAAAGCAATGGAAGCATATTCCAGTGAGCAGGCAAACAGCTGGAATGATTTGCTGAGTCTCTCACCCCTCACATAATGAAATTGTCTTTATTGATGCTGTTAATCAGGGCAGCAGGAAAAAAAATACTGGAGAGGTTATTATTGGTCTCTGCAGGATGGCAGAAAGTTGCATTGCATTTTCTTTTGGCCATAGTGGTGTGTTTGTTGTACTTCTGCCAGTAGCTAAACATGGGGACTACAATACAACTAGTAGGAAAAAATTACAACCGTCCTCAGCAACCCAGTTAGACTAATCTGCTGTCAGTATATTTTCTTTCTTTCCACAGATTGTTCTTCAGAATTAGTTCCTAAAGAAAGATTAATTAGGAAAACTTAAAGGAGCAAGGAAGCAGAATTCCTTATCTTATGGAAAGCTAGAGTTTCAATATCCTATATAGAAGGATCATGGCACCTTGCAGAGAAAAGTCCAATTTTACCACACCTAGGCACTGGGGTTAGGAAAACCTTTCCTCGTAAACATTTGTGATTTTTATCACTGCATATTGTTTTCAAAGGGAGAGAGGCAGTTGGACCTTTGTTCAGGACCCCTTTATAGCCAACAAATCAACTGGTGTTAAGGCTAGATAGAGAGAATGAAGAATTGTGTCCCAGTCTAGAATTTCAGTATCGATTAACTGACTGCAAAAGATTTGCTATAGATGAAGCAGCTGTTTAAAAAATAGTTTTAATGATTAGATGGAAAAATGGAAGGATGTTAATTTTTTCATGCTTCAGATTTTGACTATACACCCACCTGGCCAAAAAAAGAGAAAAGAAGGATTCTCAGTGTTTTTCTTGTGTGTGGTAGCTTTTGTGCTGGTAAAGTTGATGTCAACGGGAATATGCACGTCTGCTATGTGTGCCATTCATTGATGTGTCCTATATATACACACATTGTGTTTCATTCTGAATAGCTTCAAGCAGCTTGTGTTGAACATATTAAAAGGAACAACAGAATGAGAGCATAGATTGGCTTATGTGTTGGCGAGAAAACATTATTCCTTTTATATTCTCTCATGTTTATTTACTTGTCTGGAGGCCCAGTCATGTCATCATTTCTGTCTCATCTTTTCCAGAACTCATTTCAATTTCAAATCAAAATAAAGGCTGAAGTATCGGAATGGACACAACTGATTTTGTCACAGCTTTTGTGTTTAACTACAAGTTTTACTTCTAGTAACAACAAGAAATGAGATACATGAAAAATACTGAATTGAAAGAATTAGAAAGCTTTTGAATCCAATAATAAGAACGGGCAGAAAACACTCAAATCACCAAGCTGGTCAAAATGACTATTTGCATGTGGACCACAGTCAGGCATATTAATAATTCATTTCAGTCATACTGTTGTTATGCGTATCCCTGAATTTGAGATATGATTCACTAATTTTTGATATTTGAGAATCATGAGCTGTTTCCTCTCCATTCTTTTAACATAAAAATAAGATTACAAAATTGCAGAGTCTTTTCTACCTTAAGAATCCTGAAAAAATTAGATCCCAATAATTATGAGGAAATCTCATGGTTAAATTGAAGAGGACTTCTTTCTCAGACTTGTGTTTTCTAAAACAGGGTGATCTCAAAGATGGCCCAGGTACAAATTGAAGAGAAAACTTCTCTGAAACACTTGGTCTCAAGTAGTGCCATCTCTGCTGCTAGTAGAACCTCAGGTTGCGGAAGTGGGTACTGGCATGACCCAGGCAATTTTCTTCTCTGTTGCCAATCACCAAGCTGATGTGCAGAAGCTCAAAGCATCTATGGTTGCACCAAGTGTTCAGCCTCTCCCTGCTGTGCAGTAACGAGAGAGTGCTGTGCTTGGCCTTTTGTTCCTGAGTGCTCGGGCACCCAGGCTGGGGCTGAGTCCGAGGTTGTGGGGGAACAGTGCGGGAAAGGGGCACGCTCAGGCTTGAGCCTAGGCTTGTGTCTGTCTTTGATTAACGGTGCCATCGTAAGCAGAGTGTTAGAGCTTTACAAAATTACCAAGATCTGAGACAACCTGACAAGTAGCATTGCCAGAGAAAGACATTCTTGCCTCTCTGTTTCATTAACATACTGTTTTTTCTTATTCCTAATAATCCAAGGTCTACATAAGCATTAGTTAGTTAATAGTTTTCTTTTGTTGTAATGTCAGTACAGTTATGATCATTAAAACCGAGTGCATTTGGATAAACAAGTGTATATATAACAGCACAATGCATGCAAGTGGAGGGCCCCAGGGGTGACTGTTTTTTCTCAGTGGGACAGTTTCTGCACAAGCTGTTAATTGTTTGGATCACATCCCTCATGGACTGTTTTAAATGAGGTTACAATAGCGGAACAATGTGATGCGTCAGATAGACTTTCTCTGCCTTGTGACACAAAACAGCTCAATTTTAATTATTTTTTCATTTTCTGTTTTTCAGGGTTCTTACTAACATTGTTGCTAAGTGCCATGAAGAACAACTAGACAACTGCATAAATTCTTATGTGACGGTATGATTGCTGTTATACTGCTAACTATTTTATATGGCAGTTTTTGGTTTTTGTCGTGGTTTTACCTGTTTACTCTTAGTTGTACTTCTTTGTAGCTTTCTCTGTGTTTGCATCATAACTTTCTGCCACTAGTAGGCTGGGTGACTCTGTTTAGGAAACTAACGTAAGATTTAGAAGAGGCTGAGTCAATTCTCATCCTCTGCCATAAGTTTCTTGTGTCACCTTGAACAAATTACACTGCCTCTTTGTGCTTTAAAGGCATCCTGTAGAGCAGGGATGCTCCATGGAGCGTCCTTCACCACCAAATCAGCTGGATGCTGGCTAGCCACCTTACTCCATTGAGGAGGACAGAGGGCTGTTTGTGTTTCCTCTGCATGGTGCAGCTTTCTTCTTTCTTTTTTCCATAGAACATCAAGCTGAGCAAGCACAGGAGGAGGAAGCTGCAGTGTGCTATTAAAGGGTACTGGGATGTGGAAGGGACGATTCTCTGTAATTGACTGATGACTAGAGCTTACGTTTTAGGAGCAAGACCTAGTGCAAACACACTTCCATTGAGCTTCTAGGAGCATAGGCTTAGTATCAGTCTTTGTGAAATAGTGTTAAACTGAGAATTTCCCATCTTGCAGGGTTTGAGAGCCAGGAAGAGGGAAATAAATACATGAAACGTGATGACATTTCAGCTGATAGATACCAGTGAGATATTTAATGTAGTTTACTCGCAGTTTGCAGCATTCCTCTTGACTGTGATGAGATTTATCACTTTAAAATATCTGACCATCTGTATTATACGTGTACAGAGTTGCCCTCATGGTAGTTGAAGAGGATGCACAAGTGGTAATTTTTGTGGAAGAGATAATTCTGGATGCTCTTCATGGTTGCAAGATGGCTGCAACTGAGCTTTTGATTGTTTTCATAAGTCATGATTTTAATTTCAAGATCCCATGTCTTTTTGTGTGCTATTGTACACAAATTCTTTTCTCATCTGTGGAGTTCAGATTCTTGTAACTGTTCCCTGTTTACTCAGCTTTTTTCATCCATTATTGTTTTGAAGAAGAGAGTATATATAGAATATATGTGGATATGTTCTGTTTATGGAGTTTGGTTCTTGGCAAGCTGTAGTATTACTTAAAAAGCCAAAGGAGTGGCCTCTTTAAAGATGATCTTGTTTTCTGTATCAGTCAAATATCCATTAAATGAGTATGAATAATGCTATTGGCCAGCAAGTATCGCTTCAATAGTATACTTGGGTAACAGCTTTGTAAGTTGAGAATTTTTTGAAGCAGCATGTTTTTAAGTAGGAGAATACATTAACTGTTCTTACTGGCATGGACAAAAAAAAATAGTAGATAAATGAACCTCGTTTAAGGATGCTACAGGATTTTTTTCCCATTCATTTGCCTTTATTTTTTTATCTCTCTTTTAATTGTGGGGGAGAGGGCTGGAAAATTTTGTTCTAGTCTTGCTAGATGAATCAATAATGAGTAAGTTGTAATATCTTTGAGTGTTATGTTAACTAACTTATTTGTGTACTTCAAATAGCAGCATAGAGGAGAATTGCAGGTTATTAGAAGAATGGAAATAGATATTGCCATCACTTTGTCCCTTGGCCTGCTCTAGTTCAGTGATGACAGAACTAATGGAGGTCTTGATAACAATGAGAGATCCCCCACAGTCATGGAAAGAAGCTATGAGTGACAAGTGTCTGTATGGGCTTCTGGCTGTAATGATATTCTGATTCAGTCTGCAACAAGTAGTTTTCATAACGTACATTTATTTCATTTGTAGATTATAAGTAATGTATGTGACATAAGTTGAGGGGGAGGTTGATATTTTTTAAACTAATTTTGGGGATAAGGCGAAAGCAAATACATTCCTGATGAACTCTGAAACTTTAGCATATTCATGGGTAGAATAGTGAAAATATGGTAGAAGTTTGGGTTACTAAATAGAAAAACTGGTTTAATTTCAGTGTGGACAACTGTTGTTTGTTATTTCCATTATATGGATTTACTTTCATACTTCATGAAAGTATGTGTTTACAGGTGATACATCTTAGCGTCTTAGTAGTCAAATTTTAGTCTCGAGTACTCTGATGTAAGCACAGAGGAATTCTGCTGAGGTCCAGCAGAACTGTTCCAAAATAAATAACCTATGTAACATTTAAATGTAGTTAATTAAATGGGCTTATCCCCTCTTTTACTCAATGACTTTTCAAAATTGCATTAGACACCTATTGCAGCTAAATGTCTTTGAAATAGCAGGTGATTATTAGGCCACACCAAAAGTCTATTTAGTTTTCCAATTTCCAGCAGCAGTCAAAAGCCAATAACCGTTAATCTCTTTTATCCATCTGTAAGGAATTGAATACCTACTTTAGAAATGCAGTTTTTGGAATAAGTAAGTTAAGAATTGAGAGTCATTCAGATGCAATAATAATGTGAAATTACACTGACTTAAATAACCAGCCCTAGAAGTGTCAAATGGCATAGGGAGAAGCTTGTGGCATCTGCTCTGGAAACAAGGCTGAATATTAATAAGATATTTTCAAGTGATATTCCTTTCTTTTACCTACCTGGTTAAATTAAAAAGATATTTCATCCCAACCAATGCACTGACAGAGCTCTCGCTTTACGGGAGGAATAATGGATCCCAGTACCAAATTATTAGCTTAAAATGTTGAGTAAAACTTAGAATAGATTTATGAGTTCTGAGCAACTTGGTAGATAAATTCCTCTTCGGAGCGCTTGATTTCTAAAAGAGGTATAGTTTTGCTCTTCCGTCAGCTCCAGTGGGTACTCTGTGCCTTTCAGGATGAAGAGTAGTTACCAGCTCTGACGAGCTGTTGCCACTGGAAGACAGGAGCAAGTGAAAGATAGCCTTGACTAGGTGATTGAAGAACCCTCCGTACTTCCTCTGCTTGCTTATTCTTTTTTTTCCCCTGCTGAAATGGCTTGAAAGACAGTCTAGAGGTGTCAGGATCCTATGCCTTGTTGAAAAAAAAGAAAATCGTAGTACTGATTTTAAACAGAAATTCCTCTTGATTCACATTAAGCTGAAATCAACAGGAAGTTGTATTTAAAACTAGGATTTTGTAGGAGAGCAGTGTTGTGCTGTTACTGCTAGGGAAATAAAACTTTATGGAATGTATTGTTCCGTCGAGACATTTTGGTGGCAAAGATTGTCAGCTGTTAGTGGTGTATAAATTATTTATCCTCTCCTACTGAGGTTTTTTATATTTTTTTAAGGTATATTTTGATAATTTTTTTCCTTTCTTCTTTAGTATGTGTTCAGGACCAAATCATTTGAAGAACGGACTGTTCATGAGGAGCTGGCCAAGAATATGTCTGGTCTTCTGAAGTTAAATGACCAAGTAACAATGAAACAGGTTTTAAAGGTGAATGATAGCTTGAATTAGCGTATTTGTAGTTTCACAACTGGTTTTCTGCCTGAAACTCACTTGTCTCATCTCCTTCTCCTCACCTCTTTCACTGTATGAGATTTGCACAAATCACATCCTGCAGTGATTCAACAGAACAGACTTAACAGTCTGCTACAGTTTCTCAGCATAAAACATTTCTTAGAATGCCATGGTTTGCATAATAAAATTCCTCCTTTCTGTTACAGCTCTGATTCGGAAACCTCATTCTTGCACAGTATGATAAGAGCAATTACTTTTAGGATGTTTTGTTTTAAGTTTTGTTTTGAAAGATGCAGGGAGAATATTCATCTGTAAGTAGGACGTTTATATCTGATTTCAGCTGCTGCCTTTGATTGAAAGTGACCAAAATGAGAACGGTTGAGGTTTCCTGAGGTTTCTCATATCAAACCAGGTATAAGTCCAGTTCAGGAGTTCCCAGTGGCAAAAATATGTTCAACTGTTTAGATTTGAACCATTTCCTCTTTCCTGTGCTGAACCACTGGAATAGCAAAAATAGACTGAAAAAAGCAGAAAAGCTGGCCTGTAGGGAGCCTGGGCCATGCAAAAGCAATTGTGGTTGGATTTGTTGTGGGGTTGTTTTTGCAATTTGTAGGCTTTTTGAGTGTATTTTTTTCACATATCTCCTGAGATATGTGAGGATACAGATTAATCTGTATCCTATCTGGTCACTATTACAAACAGTATTTGAAGATATCTTTTAAACAAGTACCATCTTCTTCTGGGCCAAATTACCAATCTACTGGAACTAGCAAAGCAGTTAATTCCAGGCTTCTGTTCTTTGAGGTTCTCTGCATCGTGCATTTCTGCCAGTTACCTGTAAATAAACTGTGAAGACAGTGCTCAGCAGCAACGGAAGGATTGTAGGAGTGGTGTCTGCGGGCTCCTTATTGCACAGAGCCACAGTGACAAAGTGCCCAAGATGGCTTCAGCGCTCTTAAGGACATGATCCAATCTTACTCAGATACCCAGCACTTAGGCTCTTCAGTTTATTTATCATGTAGAATTTTTCATTGCACAATACTGAGAAATGCAATCCATCTATAAGGAACGCTAATGCATCATAAACTATCAAATAATCATTTTTCCTAATCTCTTTTTTCCTTCTTCGGAACAGCATTCCTGGTTCTTTTTTGCAGTGATCTTAAAATCAATGGCACAGCACTTGGTTGATACAAACAAAACAAAGGTAAGTATATACATGATCTGAATTAAGTAGGCAATCAGTCTCTTAGGGAAAATATAAAAAGTGGAATCCTGGGAAATACACATACTTGGACTTCTTTTCTTAACTATTCAAAAAAAAGAACGCTGTTATCCTTTGTAAAATACTGGTTTTACCCACAAAAACATTATATTACCTGCTAGACTCAAACCTGTTCTTGCTTGTACAGAACTGCTGGGCCAAAAATACAGTTGCAGCAGTTTTGGGTTAGAATGGCATGAGAATTCTCCAATTTCTGCTGGTTACCCAACAGATGATTATGCCAGACAATAAACGAATGATATAGAAACTCTGCTTTACTTTGAGTAAACCTTATATAGCTGGAGATCAGTGCTTTGACCTCTTTGCCACCTGTTTATCAAAGATGTTCTTGGTATACTTATACTGAAATCGAAGGATAAGATTTCCCACTTTCCTATGGACCAGATTATTTCTTTCGGGGTTTATACTCAGAATAGATCCACAGAACTCTAGGAATGTTTTTCTTCTATGTTGAATGACCTATGTTTTATTGTCTTGATTCTTGGTCTGAATGTATTTTCAGGTTTAATGTACAATATCGAACACTCTTAAGTGATGATCTATTCCCTGCTTAGGTTTCTCGAACTCAGAGGTTTCCAGAATCATTTCAAACTGAGCTGGATACACTTGTGATGGTCTTAGCAGACCATGTTGTTTGGAAGTACAAGGATGCTCTTGAAGAAACCAGAAATGCAAACTACAGCACTGCCAAGTTTCTCAAGGTGAGATGTTCTGTCATTACAGCATATGCACTTATTTCCCCACACTTAGTGCAAACTTGAGACTATTCTAGTCTAGTCAAAGGGAATAAAAACAGTTCTGAGTGAATGATGCCTCAATTTCCAAGTTTAGCATTGGCCTGTAGTTCAGTGTTTCTATGCCCTTGGGTCTTTGAGAATGCAAAGGCTTTACCTACGTCTGCTTTAAAGCAATTCTAATTCATTTATATCAGTTCTCTAAGAGAGCCCAAGTTTTCAAATTTTGCAGATTGTTGCATTACATTCATAGCAGTCTTCCAGTACCTTGAAGGGTGCCTACAGGAAAGCTGGAGAGGGACTTTTTACAAGGGCATGTAGTGATAGGACAAGGGGTAAAGACTTTGAACTGAAAGAGGGTAGATTTCCATCAGATACAAGGAAGAAATTCTTCACTCTTGAGGGTGGGCTTTGAGCAACCTGATCTAGTGGAGGATGTCCCTGCCCATGGCAGGGGAGTTGAAACTAGATGATCTTTAAGGTCACTTCCAAGCCAAACCATTCTATGATTCTGATCATGGCTGGATTGACTCTTCAAGAGTCGCAGCTCTGTCACTGAAGGAAATATCCAGGTCAGCTCCCATCACATACCACCTCTAGCGATTGAGTGTTGCAGTACCTGAATGACTTTCGTTAGATGAGCTTTCTCCTTGTGCACTGGACACTGTGATACTTATTTTAGACTGTAGACACAGTGAAAATGAAAAGTTAATTGATTTATTATTACTGAAAATAAATTTGAAAATTGAGCCAGATTCACCAGTTCCCTGTTTTTTCTTGCCCTGCTACGAGACTAACTTCACCTGTACAAATGATTCAAGTTTATAGGTGACACAAAGCAAACAGCCAGGTAAGTGAGGCCATGTACTGCTTTTTTGGCTATATAATAGTAATTATTTTTTTTCTCCCTTTCTTAGCGCTGTTTTACGTTTATGGATCGTGGATTTGTGTTCAAGATGGTCAACAATTACATAAGTATGTTTGGAACAGGAGATGGCAAGGTATAGTTTTCATATTTTTGTTTGGTTTTGTTTTTTCCAGAGTGACTTGCTAGCAGAATATTTTTATTCACCATGCTCAGAACTCAAGTCAGCAAAAACATTTACTGTAAATACATATTAAAACCTCTTGGTTTTGAGCCATCTGTCCCCTTTTCTGGAGGTAAATAGCTGTGTCCAGACAACTAATCAGTGAGCCCTATGAGAGCAGACTCTGCAAAGACTGCTTAGACCAAAATATGCAAAAGACTGACCTGTCAGAAATGCTTTAAATTTAAGCTTTGGTTATTTGGACAGTATGCTTGTGGTTTGATCTGTAAATATCAGCAGCAATTGGCAGTGATTTTCTGATTCAAGTAAGAACACATGAACAAGTTACCATTGTGTAAACTCAAGTGAGAATGTAGCATCTGAGATACTTTGAATGAATGGTATGCTCTTACCTCGCTGACGATGCAAGAAAGCAAATCTACTTCAAATTAGTTTGTGCTTGCTATGAGGAAAACTCCCTGCAGCCTGAATTTCTTCTATAATACCTGTAATAGTGATATAGCTTGAACCATAAATTTCAAACTGCAAGAGGTCCTGAAATTATTGAGCTTGACTCCTTTACTCTTCATCCATCAGGATTAGTCACAGGCTTTTTCTCTTTGATGACTGGGTTTCTGATGGTATCATACCAGAGCATGTAAGATGATAGATAACATATTCAAGATATACACTTTGAACGACTCATCTTTGCCAAAAAAAGCTTACAAAACTTTTGTTTGTTAACTTTTTGTAATTCTTTAGTGGTGATCTGGGCATTTGTAGGTAATGAGTGAGATTACTCCAGGTCTGTTTTGCTTTTTACTAAAACCAACTTCATGCTGCATTTGGGTCTTTCACCTAATCTCTGGAAAAGATGTAGAATGGAGTCTGTCAGTATTAATGTCATAGCCTGAAGTCAATAATTCTGTAAATAATATACAGTCTGAAAATTGTTTCCACATTTCAAATTTCCCTAAATACATTCAACCACAGAAACAGATGTTTAATTAAAAAGGCCAATCAACAGCCAGTGGAAAAGCCTGAGATCAGTCAGTGGGCAGAGCAGAAGTTAGCACCTCCTTGGCAGTAAGCGCGTGCACATTGCCAGCCACCCAGCATCCCTTGGAGTCATCTGCGTGGAAGAGGAATCACTGTGGAGCTGAGACAGATGTAGCCCAGGAACAGGCTTTGCAGCACTTGAAAACATTAGCTACAAAACAAAATTAGAGATTTCTGACCTCGAGGAGAGGCCTTGCGTTGTTTTCGTTTTCAGTCAGATGCCTAAGCAAGAGTTGGTCATGTAAACGTGCTGCAGGATTTCTTTCTGTGTGTCTTTTGCTTCTTTAACTGAATTGTTTACATATCAAAAAGATAATGCTGCAAATCTGACCTCTCTCTTCAGAAAATTTAAGTGTACATTGCTGTTTGAATAATAGTTTGTGGCTATATCGGTCTATAACACTGCAGGTTTAATTTTTTGTAATTGTGAATGAAGTACCATAATTTCTGTTCAACAGAAATATCCCTCACAGTATTCCATATTTTGACATTTAAACACTATTTTGAGAAATATTTATTCAAAAGTTGAAATATCTCATTAGAATTCAGTTCATTGTTGTGTTCTCTCAAAATGTCACAGTTTCTCTTGAGAAACACATTTCAGGTGCTTCATTTCTTTATTTGCCATTAGACCCTTGAATTGCGTGTCCCACTGTATTCCTGATGAGGTACTACAGTACAATAAAATGTGTCAGGGAAAAATTCCTCACCATCCGCTGCTCGGTAGACTCTGAAAAGTGCATGTTCCAGGTATCCTAGCCTGACAGTGACAGCAGAAATGCTACAATTTAATTTTAGGGACTGACAGAATTAAACACAGGACAAATAAAAGACCTTTACAAGTACTTTCTAATGCTAAGGCAATTTGACCTAGATCGATGCAGCGTCATATTGGTAGTCTTGAATGACTGCTTTCTCCCACTGAGAACAGTGAGCTGAAAAGATGGAAATTAAAATGTATTATTGGATGTCATGTATTATATTTGTATCTCAGTGGCACGTCATTATAGTGGTAATGATAAATTCTTGAGTTAGTTGCAAAGGTCCACAAAAGATCATGAATGGCCTCTTGGGAGGAAGATATTAAGGAAATAATACCAAAATTCTATAATACCCAAATCCATTAGAGCTGGATCTCACTGGCTTCAATAGAGCAAGTTTTCACCATTATCTATAACTTTTGGATCTGGCCTGTGTGGCTGAAACTTTGTATTTGGCTGGCCAAAATAAGAAGGGAGGAGGGGCGGGAAGAAAAAAAACCACAGATATGATTATTATGATGGTCCCAAATTCATGTGAACTGGAGAAGATACTCCGCTGTGATAATATGCTATAGTGTATACCATCAAAAGACCCAGTGTAGCTTTAAATTTACTTTAAATATTTAGCTTGGATCAAGCTTTTATTTATCAGTATATCCTCAATGAAAAAGCATAGTTGAGGAAGCTAAAAAGCTCGTTTGACTGTGACAAGTTCGTTTGATAAGAGATGAAAACCAAATGTTTGTGACTCGATTATTCAATTATTGATGCAGATAGGCATAACAAGCCATAAGGTTTCATTGTTGGTGTGGGTATGAATTTCAAGGTAGCGATAAATACTAGTGCAGCTCTGTCTTACCATTTTCCCTGCTTTAACGTGAACTCCATTGTCTCTTGTCATTTTCAGACTTTACATCAGTTCAAATTTGATTTTCTCCAAGAAGTCTGTCATCATGAGCACTTTATCCCCTTGTGCCTGCCCATACGGTCTTCAAACATTCCTGGTAAGGCACTGCCCCAAAAAGGCTTCTGTACAATGGCGAATTATTGGGAGGTTCAAAGAGCAGAGAACGACTCTCTGAAGTATCATGTCTGCATATCAGGCACAGAAGCATCAAACGGCTTTTCAGGTGTGATACTTAAGCAGTGTGGTAAAAATAACATAATTTCAGCATGCCTGTAAATAAATGCAACCCCTGATAGCCCAGCTAGGTGGTGGGAGCTGACTCTTTCACTGAAGTTTTGAGGTGAATGATCTGGACTATTTGTGAGGACTCATTACTAAAGCTGCAGTAGCCTTGGGAGGTGGTGAGCTAGGGGAGGGGTTGAACAAATACAGCAAGAAGGGGAAGAAGCTAAGGTGGTGATAAGGGCATTATGAAACTCTACTATTTGGGTACAGGCTTTCCTGCTGCTGTTGGGAGTATGACTTGTCCATGTGACAGCCCCTGCTTTGTGGGGAAGATCTGAACTGGACATGCAGCAGGACTTTGGAAACATCCATTTCTCAGATAAGAGGCTGTTGGTACTTTTGTCTCTGGAGTATTTCTAGGACTGGCAGGCAGATCCGATGCAATAGCCCTTTTTTCCCAAGTGCATTTACTTTCTTGGCCGCAAGGTTGAGCTTTACGTGATCACCACATACTGCAGTGTTTTACCTGAAGCAGTGAAGCAAGAGAGGCCCATTTCAGAGTCTGTTAGTAATACCTCCTGAGCTGCTTCTCAAGGCAGGGGATCCTGTGTGTAGTCCATGTTTTGCAGAGAAGCATGAACAGGTTTTACCTATGCTCTACCACAGGACTGAATCCACCCTGCCCATGCCCCAAAGCCAGCAGCCACCATGCATTCCATCTCATGCATTGAAATCTGTTATTTCAAATCTGACTTTGTGGCCAGTGCCCAGTACTGGGTGCTGCTCCTCTCAGTTTCAAAGGTGCTGAGATTTCAGCCTGGGGCACAGTTCCTAGTTTTGACAGTTTTCTGTGGACTCTGAGGAGTCTGCTGGGAATGTGTTTCTTTAAGTTGCTGAGTGGAAGGTATCTTCCAGTGAAAGGCAGAATCATCTCTCTATGCAGCATCTCTCAAAGTGTGGACCCTTTTCCCCTTTTTACTTCAGTTTTCAGCACCAAAAAGCGAGTTCGGTTCTGACACTCGTAGCTTTGTTTAACAGTAGAAGCCATTTCATTCAAATTTGAGTCAAATTAAAAAAAAAAAAAGGAAAGATACAAAGCAAATATATTTTTTTACACTTAAATAAACAAATGCATTATTTTTGTCTGGTTTTGTTTTATATTTATGAAAAATGAAGACCCTGTGACGCCCTCAGAATCTACACAGGAATATCGGACATCAGGTATGAACAAAGTGACTGCATAAGATGTAAGCAGAATTGTGCATCAAGAGGTTTAAGATTTACTTTGACTGCTGCCACTGTACTGTAGCAAATAGGCCAAAATTATTTGCCATTTTCAGAAGTGGAATTAGTCTGGATCTTTGTGGTTTAGAGCTCTTCTAGCTAGAATATGGGAACAACAATTTGGACTCTGTGCCTCAAAGAAGTGAATAGTCTTATTATGTGCAAAACATTTGAGATTCTCATATCGGAATGTGTATATGAATTGTCTTTTACTACTAAATGGTAAAAACTGCATGATTTCGTGAAATAATATTAGATTAATTCATTCTAGCAAGTGAGGGAGCAGAATGGGGCAGTCAGATGAGGAAATCGAAGTTTAACACTGGACTAAATCAATAAAAGTTAATGAAAATTTGGAAAATGGGAGAGGGAGGGGTTATGTAACCTATATATTAATTTAAGCATTCTTGTCCATTTTATTTCAAGATATTCCAGAGTACACATTGACCAATGAATTTTGCCGTAAACATTTTCTAATTGGAGTCCTGCTGCGGGAGGTTGGTTTTGCCTTGCAAGAAGACCAGGATATTAGGCACTTAGCTTTGGCTGTGCTTAAAAACTTAATGGCAAAGCATTCATTTGATGATCGATACGCAGAGCCGGTAAAGAAACTGCTTGTGTTATTCTTTTTCATATCCTTGTTCATACAGTAGCTAAACATATACTAGAGGCTAAGTAGTTTCATATATGTTAATTAGTTTCTTCAGGATTATGTTGTGTCTTTTATTTTTTAGGCAAAACAGGCACAAATAGCAAACCTGTACATGCCACTCTATGGAATGCTTTTGGACAATATGCCAAGGATTTACATGAAGGATATGTTCCTTTTCAATATCAATACTTCCAATCAGGTAATTCATGTGATTTTTCAGAACACTGAAATGATCAAACAGATCTGACCCAGTCAGTCTGATGGGAAGACATCAAGTTTATGCTGGTCACAAATTAGCTAACGAAATGCAGTTCTGAGAATGCTGATTTGTTTGCACCCATAATGTTTGATTTGGAAGGTCTTGATTTGCAGAGCACCTGCAGGGCCTTGGGAGTCTGTACTGGCAGGGTACAGACTGCAGGTCTGGAACAGACCCAGGACACTGGCTGTCCCGGGGCTGGAAACTCAGTTAGAGGTTTGCAGCCCCAGCCAGTCCATCCAGTATGTCTGCCTGGTGCTGCAGGCTGGGGCTTGAGGACTCTGTCTTCAGGCAGGTCCCTTGGCAGGTGACTGGGAGACATTGTAGTCAAGAAAAACTCCCACTGCCCACAGATTCTTTGCAGGACTACATGGTGAACCCACAAGCAGTTTCACTGGTGCAACAGAGGGACCATGAACTATACCAGGAGGCAGAGGGAATGCATATAAGTAGCTGAAGGAGGGAAAGGTTACTGAAACATCATAAAACAGCTTTACCTATACAGAAAATGTCTGTACTGCACATGCGAAGGAGCATGTTTGTTTATTTCTTAAAAGATTAGATATGTTTATAATTGGAACCCTGCTTTAAAAACTATAAACGGATTTCTGCAGGGGTGTTGTGTCTTTCAGTCCTCCCAGCAAATGAGCCTCTTCCATCTGAGCATTGCTAACGGCAGTTCATGCTCTTCATGCTCCTTTCCCAGCGCTGTGCTATGTTTAAGAAGCAAGCGGTTAGACTTGATCTGCCCTTCACAACTTCAGTTATGAGAGGGTTTCATAGTGCAGGTCACTATTCGACATATTACGGCAAGCCTTGATCTTTTAAGGCTGTCACGTCTAAACAACTGAAAGTAGGTTTTCAAGCTCAGTGTCTAAGAAAGGCCTATCAGGTGTGCTGTCGTGATGGAAGTTGTAAGTGATATCATTTACAGGAGTTTGTTCTGTTGCTTTTCAGGGATCTAGGGATGACTTGAGCACAGCTGGAGGGTTTCAGAGCCAGACAGCAATGAAACATGCAAACTCTGTGGACACGTCCTTTTCCAAAGATGTTCTGAACTCTATAGCAGGTATAAATGACAGATTGAACACACACAGAGATAGATTTCTGTGTATCTCAATCCATCGTGCTTTCTGCTTAATATTCATGGAGGATATCATTAACCCATTGTATATGATACTCAGGGAAACATGGTATGCAATGTTTCTCTTCCCTTTGGGTGTTTTTGGATTGATTTTTGTTTCTCTTGTGAAGCCGCTCTTCTTCCACTGCTTCACTTACTCTCCTGCTTTGGAACGATGCCAGTATTCAGGCTCCCACAAATCCCTGTGCCTGAGTTCATTCTTGTAGTCTCTGCCTGACTTAAGAACAGCTCCAAAGTTTCTCTTGAAAACTCCTGAAGTCTCTTGGAGGCAAGTATTCTTATTTTCCAGGCTTAATGGAAAGGTAGAAACACAGCTTACCTTGTTCACTTCCTTCAAACCCCATTTCAAAATTCAGGGAAGTGCATGGCCATCTTTCCACTGATTTTTGTGGCTTTAGGTCAGGCCTTACAGAATGCAACAGGCCATTTTAATGCCATGAATAACGGCAAACTGAATCATTTTACTTCAACTTGTTGCATGTTTTCAACTAAACGTACCCATCTTTGCTATTGGAAGTTCAAAGCACTGGTGTCAATCCAGCATGTGACACATTTTAAGTTTTCCATTTTTCTTGTTAGTTTTTGTATCCATAAATGTTTTAGTTTAGCATGTTTGCTATGACTTTCATTTACAGCCTTTTCATCAATAGCTATCTCTGCAGCAAACCATGCTGATTCCAGAGCTTCCTTAGCAAGTCTTGAATCTAACCCAAGTACCAATGAAAAAACCAGTGAGAGAACTGACACGTGTGAAAAGGTACATGTGCAAATGTTGCAAACGGTTACTAGAGGTGGAAACCTGTCACTATACTTAACAAGGCCCTTTGCTGTCAATTCAACAGATCATGAGACCTTTGTCTTTGATTGGATCAACTCTTCGTTTTGACAAGTTGGATCAAGCTGAAACTAGAAGCCTTCTTATGTGTTTTCTTCACATCATGAAAACCATTTCGGAAGGTAAGAAAGCATGCACTCAATACCTAATTTACATTGCTGTAAAATACTGTGAATGCTGAATCCAAGCAAACATTAAATTAGAATAATTATCAGTGTATTTTACAGGCTTTAGGTCAAGTTTAATTCCCTATAACAGATAAATAATATGTTTTAATATTTCCCTTTAGACGCACTGATTTCCTACTGGTTGCGAGCGCCATTCTCAGAAATAACAGACTTTTTCAGCATTTTAGAGTAAGTTCATTTGTGATTGGTTGATGTTATGTTAAATGATGATGTTTTAAAGTGACTGCTGCAAATAATTCCTCTTTGGGTTTGTCCACCTAGTGAAATAAGTTGAGATAGCTCTTGTATCTTAGATTATTTTGCCGTAATCTTCTGAAGTTGTAATGAGATATTACTGATAAAATCTGTATCCTCCAACGTGTTGGTCACTTTCATGAGCAGGGGACATAATCCTTTGGGTGTCCTAAAAGAGATTTTCATAGTAGTTTCCCCATTTGAGGTTGAGATTCCTTTATTCCCTCGAGAAAACAAAAGTATTTAGCTCCGCAAAACTTCCAAACCATAACAAGAGCCATGTAATGTAAGTTTACCTACTTTTCACATCTCCAGGGTGGTTTGCTCAAGCCAATCTATGCATGTCTGTTCAATCTGTGTAGGTAACTGTTTTCAGAATTTCCTCACTGTCTCTTAAGTGAAATGCAAGTTAACTTTGACTGGTGAAGAAGCAATACTTTTGCAGCCAAGTCTTTGCATTTGACTTTGCTGCCTCACCAAGCAGGAATCTTCAACCTTGGAGAAGAGGAACAGTGATGTGGAAAGTGGTGCCAGATGTTGTGCATCCCTGAGCTAGGAACTGCTGCATTCTATTCTGTTCGCTTACTAGGAGGTGCATATGCGACAGGTGTCTTTGAGGCACTAAGATTCAACATTTTTTCATAATTAGGAAGCCATTAATATGCATAAACTGTGTTGTTTTATCTTTCAGGGTTTGTCTGCAAAATTTCAGGTACCTAGGAAAACGCAATATTGTAAGGTAATTCTCTAGTTATAGACTGCATGTTACAATATTTAAACATTACTGCATTACATTAGACTTAAATAAGCTTAACAGTGTATCTACCAGTTTTGTCCTGAAAGCATCACACTGACATACTGGAGCCAATATACACTTCATTTTTTCTTTTATGCAATGTTATTGTGAAGTTCTGAACACCTGAGTACTTACCTGATGTAAAAGATGAGTTGCATGTGATGCTATGATAATTACTATTGCATTTATAACCCAAAATAATGACCATTCTCAACTATATTTCTGTGCATATGCCAAACAAAGGAACTTGAATGCTGTATTTTCCATCCATATAATTGAAAGAATAGTTCTGATGGGCATAGATGAATGTTCCTTAGCAATTAAAAAAAAAAAATCTTCTGTCCCTACCTGCTCTCTGAAAAAGCATGAGATCATGTTCCAGCTGTGAAATGTGAAATGCACACTTTGTCTCAGCTGATCTTTCATTTTTAATTTAATGTTACCGCTGTGAACTTGTGTATATGTCATACTGTGGAAAAACGAAAAGGTCACCAGATAACCAGTTCATGCTCTACGGCAGGTTTTGTCAGGCCCGTATTTATTCTTCAGAGGCATGGTAAAATCAATGTCACATTCCAGAACAGATTAATAATTATTTTCTCTTAACAGGAAAATTGCTGCTGCTTTTAAGTTTGTTCAGGCCACCCAGAATAATGGAACCCTTAAAGGTTCAAACTCTTCTGGCCAGGCATCGGGTCTGCTTTCACAATGGTAATGACATGTTGTATTATTAATTCCTAGAAAACCACAGTCTTTGCTGTCATCCTCCAGCCATTGTAGACAGTCACAATGTTGACTGAAAAGAGGTTTACACAACATGTAACACATTTCAGAGCCCTCAAAGCTGTAAACCATGAAAGAATTGAGTCCCTTTAACTTCAACTTGACCTGTAAGCTGTCGTTTAAAACGTTATGTTCAGAAGAATCCTTAGTTACTGTCAATATTGTTAAGTATTGCAGAAACAGTAGCTGTTTTCGGCTCAGATCCCTGTCCGAAAGATAATCCACAGTTTTCCTGAACCTGAAAGAATTCATAGGTCTGAAACCTAATGTTTTCATGGAATCTTACTGCTCTGGGGGTAAATATCTATGGATGCACTTACAGTATTAGGGGACTTAAAAGTAGATTTGCTTGACACCCATCTTTTTACTTCCAGGCTGCTAAGCATAGCGTAGTCCTATACTGTTACATCCACATTACTAGTTAAAGAATATTTCTTTCCTAGTCTTTTTTTCCTCCATCTTCCTAGTCTAAAAATTGCAAGATTTAGTCATTTTTATGCACTGTATGGTAATAAGCTGCAGGTGCAGCACATCTTGAATAATTTCTTTGATCCTTTTAGAGGAAAGTGGGATCTTTCTGATCTTAATAATGTAAATCTCTAGGGAGAAAGCAAACTTTTGACTCTGTGCAGCTTGTGCTTGTATGTAAGAAAATGAAGAGAAAGTCCCTCTTCCTCATAAGCTTGGATCATTGGCTTTTCTCGTTTACATATAGCTAGAATATGCTCACATTATAAGCATGTATCTTGGGATGGAACAAAGGGGAAAAAACATGCTTTCTCTGCCATATTACTTTCTTGGTTCCTCTGCTATGCAGTTTTCAAGAAGAAGCACTAATTTCAGTACCCCAGCTGGAATTGGCAAACAGCCTTTAGGAGATTGTTGTCCTGTTGCACATTTGCAGATAAACCAACATGATGTCAATCCAGGGAATAAAGTCACCTTTCTACTGTCTCCAAGGTCTTCACACTTAACCCCCACATGTATCAACATTTGTTGTCCAAATGGCTGTTTGTTTTGCCTGTTGTAGTACAGAGTGTTTTTTGATGATGATGTGAGAGTTGAAGTATTGTTGGTGATCAGCTCTAATGTGCACTATGTTTATGTATTTCACTTTGCTGAAATGTTCGTATGAAACCAGACTTTACGCACACGCACACACCACCCCCACCTCCCCCCCCAAAAAATCCCCAAAAAAAACCCAACCCTTGAGATCAAGTTTCCACGTGTTCCAAATCCATTAGTTTGCCAAGATGTCCACCCAACTTCTTCCACTGTGACCATTAATGGAAGACTTTATCTCATTGATTGGCAAAAGTCTGGCCATCAATTCCGTACCTGTGTTGGGAACTTATTCTTTTTTTAAAATCTGAAATGTTAGATTTCTAAATTATTGTTGTAAAAAATAACAAACATAGAAGAGAGTTTAGCTAGGTGCAGGAAATCATTCTGCCCTAGTGTATTTTTAAGTTATGCAAATTTAGGAAGCTACATTTTTAAAGAAATTAAATAAAAGTATATTTTAATAAGTGACCTGAATTTTGAGAGATGTTAAATCTCACTGAATTTTACAGTGATTACAAATTCAAAATCTTTTCAAAAATTATGATAAGTATTGGTATTTTAGTTTTAAGCTTCTTGTTACAAATTTATGATGTGTTTGTCAGCATCAAAGAGGGTTAAAGAACACACACATACACGTGCGCATATTTTTACTGTCATTGTCAGTTTGTCATCATTTGTTTCCCCTCAGAACCTATATTAGCGCTTTCATGAGCAGCATCAATTTTTCTTGTATTCTGAGTTAACAGAACTCATCTCAGTTTCTCTTCACCCAAAGGCAGTTTTCTAAACATCAGCCAGCTATTTAAGCCAATGCTTTTTTTCGGTGCTCAATTAGTGTTTTGTCTCCTGTGATTCAAGAAATCACAGCACATCTGTTTGGTTTTTCCACCTCACTGACTTTCTTCTTTGTCTTTGTTTCTCTGAAAAATTTTGCATCAGTTTATTTAGCCTTTGAGAAGTACTGCACAAAGCTCTAACTGACATGGAAAAAGTCTGTATAGACATGATAGTTTATTCTTTATTTCTGTTTTTTAATAGTACCTTTCAATTTCAGGATGCATTCTACTTCCAGTCACGAGGGCCACAAGCATCACAGATCTCAAACATTACCAATAATCCGTGGCAAAAATGCACTTTCTAACCCCAAACTCTTGCAGATGATAGACAGTAGCACTGCAAGTAAGTACAAAAAATTATTTACTTCCCTCTGGAATTCTATGGGTTTTGGATCAGACTCTGTACAATTAAATCTGTTTTCGTAAGAGCCAGCAAAAGACTGCCTAAAGAGAAGAGCCTAAATACAAATAGAGCTTTCTGACTCTGCCTGGTTTTTCAGGAGGCTAACAAATCTGAGCTTGAATTTGGTCAAAGTTGGTTTAGAAACAAAATTAAGTGTAACAACCTGACATTTATATATCCTTAATGACAAGGTATTCCCCTTCCCAGCATCTTGCATCTATGGTTATGTACCTTGCTGTACAAGCAGATGTACACTGGCTAAAGTATTACATTTATTAGATCTAGCAATAAAAGTGACCTTTTCATGACAGAAGGTGCTTTAAATGATGAGATCAAAGTCATCTATCCCACTTTCCAATTAGATTTCTCTCCTCCTTTGAGGACGAACAGAAACAATGAAACAATATACTCGCATCACTGGTGCAGCTGGTAACAGTTGACTCAAATTCCTTCCCCTTTCATCTCCTGGGAGCAGTTTCCTTCAAAATACCCCTTGGGTTAAATATACATTTGGGACCCCATCTCTACTGTGTTGAGACTTAATGACCAGATTGTAGAATTACATCATCTTTAACTACAGCCAGAAGATTGTTTGTCATCTTGATTTTTGTATGTTGCAGGCAGCTCCAATGAAACAGACATTGTGCAGTACGTAGACACAGAGGCAAACATTGCTACAGAAGTTTCCCTCACAATCCTTGACCTGTTGTGTCTTTACACTCTGAATCACCAGGTATGTTTTGCTGTTTCATTTTCTGCTTGAACTGGTGCTATGTGGGAAAGA
This sequence comes from Tauraco erythrolophus, assembly GCF_009769465.1. Lineage (NCBI taxonomy): Eukaryota > Metazoa > Chordata > Aves > Musophagiformes > Musophagidae > Tauraco > Tauraco erythrolophus. The sequence continues at coordinate 10,432,146 of NC_141475.1, read as the reverse complement.
GGGCCTGAGGGAGCAGGCACACAGAAAACTTGAAATGCCTGAGACAGCAGGATAGGGAAATAAGTTATGCCAGTCCTCAATGAAGGTATTGTATGAAGGAATTGACTCATAGTACCCAAACTGAATAGAAGGATGTGGAAGAAGAGCATCCTACGTACCCAGGGCTATGTACAGCCCTGCTCTGCATGAAAGCGTTGTGCACTTAATAATACGTCACCTTGTCTGAATCATGTTTATCCCACTAGATTTCAGATATTTACACAAAAAATTTCAGAACTGCTTATCATCTCTCTTCAAGTCAGGAGGTAGACTGTCTGTCTCTTTAAAAATTGCTCTATGAATATTGGCCAAGATGTCTTGCTGAAGGTTTCACAGCTACAATACAGCAGGCAGCTCCTTTTAAATTCAGTGTCTCCTTTCTGCCACTCTAGCCCTTAAATCTAGTGTATGCCATCTGCAAGTAGGAGTACAGGCATAGGAAAGTTCTGTCCTTGAAAAACTGCAAGTAAAAAGAGTCCGCAGCACGCTGGGAGTGTCTCATCTGCAGAGACTTTACATGGAATAAAATCATCTCCCTAGGAACACTCCAATGTAAAGTCCAGCAGATCCTTTTTCCATTTTATTCACTTCGATAACCAGAACGTCCTTTCTTGTCCGTGAACTTTTCAGAGGCAGCTCCAGCAATCCGATTGCCAGAATGTATTGATGAAGAAAGTTTTTGACACACATATGCTCTTTTTGCAAATCAACCAGTCAGCAGCAGCTCTCAAGCACGTCTTTGCTGCCCTACGGCTGTTTGTGGGCAAGGTAACTGTAGTTTTATTCCATTAGTCTGACCTATTCATATGTTACAGCAAGTGCAGTTGGGTACTTTGAAAGAGTTCTGAACTTCACTGTATTAATGCTTATTCCTGACAAAGATCTTCTGATTTATTGCTGATTAAAAGTGAAAAATTCACAATATCTGAAAAATTAGTTCTGCTTTGGAAAATGAAAAAATTGCAAAGGAAGTGAGACTTGTAAAGTAAATAGATAAGTAATGTCCAGGTCTGTGGTATCTGGCTATGTCATTGGCTTTCATGCTTTCACCACCTGTGAAAGAAAGTGTGAAACCCCAGAGGTCCATGGTCTTCATGACAGATACCTGGGTTGCAGAATCCAGTGGTGAATGATAACAGCTGTCCCCAGGGGAGCTGACAGGAGAGTATTCCGTACCCTTCACCAAATGTTCATTGAAACTAACAGTTTTACAGATATCTTGTTTTCAACATAGAAGAGTTTTTGGAAAAAATCACACTTGTGTGTCAAACTGTTCATTTGCTTGCATTGCACGTATGTAAATGATCATGGGCAATTAGGCAATTTGTGCCAACTGCAAAGGCTGCACAATTACCAAGTCATAGACTTAGATGAGATCCTCTTAAAACTAACCAGAATGTAGCACACAGATAGCAATTGCTATGGGGAAATGAGAGTAAGCAAGGTTGGCCTGATCTCCCAGATGTTTCTGTGAAACACAACTGTGTAGATTAGTTTGAACCACGTGGCCTCCTTCTGGTTGTAACCTCAAGGGAAAGGAGGAGGAAATCATGCTTCTGCCAGTGACGCAGCTTGAGACGTGGAGGAAATATAAAGTAGCCATCCACAGAGAGCTTTAAATGACATACCAGACAGTCAGGAACAGACTTTGTGCAATGGGGAGGATGAATAAATATCCAGGATCGCCCTGGTTTTTCATCCTGTAGCTCTCGGGATTGAATTCTCTCTTTGTAGTTCTGTGGAGATAGGGATCAGTCATGGGTCCTGCAGCAGGATCTCTCGGGTGGTACTTGAGATCCGTAGCCAATATCTTCCACCTCTCCCCAGTCTGTCTTCTGTTACATTCACCCTGCTGCTAAATAGTAGGTATGGTTTGGAGAGCCATCCTTCGCTCTATGTTGTGTCCTGGTGTTCCAACCCTTGACCATTGAAAGTTTGCTGAATTCGCTACTCAAAGTATTTTCTTTTTTCTGAACAGCTTTTATATTAGTGCAGAACCCCACACGTGCTTTTCCTGGTCAGCTATTCTGCATTCCTTGCAGATAGGCTGCTCTGCTTTTATGCTTGCTGTGTGCCAGCTGCTGTCTGAACTTCCTGGAGGCCACTTTGATTGTCGCGTTGCATATGGTGTTTGTGTGAAAACCTGTGTGCAGTTTTTGCTTAGTCTTAATTTGCACATGGGATTACGTTTAGCTGGTGGCTGATTTTTTCACTAAACCCTGGTGTGAATGAATATGGGAGAGTTGTTTTTACTGAAAGCTTAACAGAAAAAAGTACTGACTCAAATAACTGTACCAAGGCCCGAGAGTACTGCTAAACATATTCACGTTTTTTCCAATAGTTCCCATCAGCATTCTTCCAAGGACAAGCAGATCTCTGCGGTTCACTCTGCTATGAAATCCTGAAGTGTTGTAACCACAGGTCACGTTCCACTCAGACAGAGGCATCTGCTCTTCTTTATTTTTTCATGAGAAAGAACTTTGAATTTAACAAGCAGAAATCAATAGTCAGATCCCATCTACAGGTAAGTGAAGTGTGAGATCATCAGCATTTAGCTGGTGTGCATTGGTTTTTATCATTATTATTTTTATGCATTGTAGCAAAGCAATTCTTTTGGAGTCCTCAGACAGACAATTCTCTGTGGCAGCTTGATTTTCCTGCCAAGTCCGAAGACATTGAGCTGGATTCTCTGCTGTTCTTGGACTGCTCGGCTCTGTTCCAGGGAGAGACAACAGCTGTGAATGTAGCTGAATAGCCAATAAATGGCCAGATAAATGGCTATTCTTGATTCACGTGCATTGCTTACAGCAGTGAGAACATAGCTGATGAAGGAACTAAACAGAATCTGATACTATAGTAACAGAAATAAAATATAAATATTTTTAACATAGTATAGTTATCTCTCTCTCTCTCTCTCTCTTTCTGATAGTATAGTAACAGAAGTAAAATATAAATATGAAAAACCAGAAAAAGTCCAGTAACATTGCACTTACACTGCAAAATGTGAGCAGTTACAAACATTGGAAAGATTACTCACAGTCCTTGCGTTTGTATATGTTATCTTCAGGTATGAAAGTGCATCTCTGCTAGCCTGGTACATCAAGTAATACTAAAATAGAGATTAAAAACTATTCCAAAACTCTGATTTTCTTTGCTAATTGCACCCTGTGTTTGCTCCCCCCCCGATACAGCTCATCAAAGCAGTGAGCCAGCTGATCGCGGATGCAGGGATTGGCGGATCTCGTTTTCAACATTCACTTGCAATTATAAATAATTTTGCTAATGGAGACAAGCAGATGAAAGTAAGAAACATTTTTTGTCAATCACTACCTCTTGCAAAAGGTCAACAATTTCAGAGGAGCAAGTGTTTCAGTGAATAAAATTGCTGGCTTTTATTAGGCAGTGCTTTATGCATTCATAGGGTGCCTTTTTCAGGCAGCCTGAAATTCATGAAAATGTTTGTGACTCAGAAGCTTAATAATTGAAAATAATTTTTAGAAGAGATATTTTTATTTGAAAATTGTATTATTTGTTATTCACTGCTTATTTTGTTCATTTGCCTGATATCAGAGAAGATATCATGCATTCCAACTAATGAAGCACAATAACAGTTGGCAAACAATTTTTAATCTACAAACTGTCCCTTTAGTCTGTTCAGTAAATGTGTAGCAAAAATGTGCACAACAGTTGGGTTTTGTAACAGCTTGCTAACACCCTGAAAAAGACACTTAGCTCTTAGATTAGTTACCATTTTTATTATATTCGTTATCTGTACTGAAGGTATTGGAAAAGGATTTAAATTTTGAATTTTTACAACTCCTGTCCAAACATTTGTCAACATGCATTTTGAATTTTATACTTCGGAGGTGTTTTTCCTTCTCTGGAGGTGACTTTAGATTATCTCCACTGAGGTTAATAATAAAGTTCACGTAAGCAAATTGGTAGATAATTAGCATAAGGAATTTGATGTCTTATTAAATAAGATGTAGTTACAATCATATTTGTTTCCAAAGTCCAGCTTTGATTTCCCAGTATTGCAGTCAGTCACGCTGCTTCTGTAACACGCTCGTCTCTATATGATGTAGAGGAAGGAGCATTTAATGTCATTTAATTTTTATGGATGTTTTTACTTCCAAAGGGAAATGAGGGGGGAAAAGTCTGAAAGTATATATTTATTTCATTGCCCAAAAATGAGAGACTGTAGAGCTGAGTTAAATGTGTCAAGAACAGGTGATATGAATAATACAAGTATTCTTATAATCTTGCACAGTGTGAGAAGGCCAGGAGCCAGACTGTTGTGCTTTATTCACTGCAGTGAAACGTGCTGTGAGCATAGTTAAGCAGGACTATCTATAGTGCCTGGTGCTGTTTGTCAGCTGAAAGTGTACGAGAATCCAGTTCTGGATCCAGTAAGCAAGCAAGAAACAAATGTTTCAGTTTGCTGACTTCAGCGGAATTGCTGCATACAGACAGTGGTACAGCTGACTGACTAGGATATCTAGTAGGTGCTATGACACATCAGTAAAAAAAGTCAAGGATTTGTGTACAATGTGTGCATACTGTGGAACTGTGACTCTGCTTTGAAGCCTGCTGCATTAGGGAAGAGGGAGGTCTTCCATAAGCAGGACTTTAGCTCATTCAGAGGCGCTGCATGTGGCTCTTGGGATGGTTTTAGTGATGTGTTGCTTATCTTTCCCAAAGAACATTAATTTCCCAGCAGAGGTGAAGGATCTGACCAAGCGCATCAGAACGGTTTTGATGGCCACAGCTCAGATGAAGGAGCATGAGAAAGACCCCGAGATGCTTGTGGATCTGCAGTACAGCCTAGCAAATTCATATGCCAGCACACCCGAATTACGTAGGACATGGCTTGAAAGCATGGCCAAGATTCATGCAAGAAATGGAGATTTATCAGAGGTAATGTAAATAAATGAATAGGAAATCCCTTTGTCTTTAGGCTGAGATGTTCTGATGAAAAGGGCTCAGAAAGACAGACAACAGTAGTGATTTAAGAGAATCATGCAGTGTCTGTCATATACTTGTAATTGGAGGAAGACAGGTTTGAAAACACCTAGAGATGTGATGTGCTCATTATCCATGCCTCATCATGACTACCTGATATGTGCTTGAGCAAGACTTGACAATGTCTGAGGGGGAAGCTGTGGTCAGTACTGCGTTAGCTTTTCTGCTGCTTGACCCACACAGGCGCAGTAGATGTAGTGTAGATGAGGTTATGAGCAGGGCATAACTTACATAAAGGATTTTCTCCTCCCCTGCAATGGTATAGGAGAGGAGCTTCATTTATAACATATTGTCCTTCTCATCAAAAACTAAACAGGTCATGCAAAACTCTAGTGCATAACCCAGAGATATTTTATTTACTTAGTAATTTTAAAGATTCTCTCGAGCAAATCAATGCTTTTACCTAAGATGCCTAGTGAAATTAACACTCAAGAAGGATTTCGTCATTTAATCCTTATTTTCTTAAATGGTTGTATTAATTTTGTCTTCCCTTTTCTGCAGCATGACTCGACAGTGATGAACATATGCTTTCACACATGTGCTATAAGTCATACAGCGTACTTTAATGCATACATGTATCTTGGTCTCTCATTACAGGCTGCTATGTGCTACATTCATATTGCTGCTCTCATTGCGGAGTACTTGAAAAGAAAGGGTAAGATCAACATATTCAAAACCAACTATGTATCTATAAACGTTATTGTTGAAAATAATTTTTGGCTATCCTGCTTTCCTTCCTTATATATAAAGTATTCTTAAAGATGCTTGAATTCTTCCCAAATATTCTATTTTTAAAATCTATTGTAAATGCTAGTCTTAGCACTGGAACAGTGAAAGTGTGCGTTTTGTGTAAAGAGAGCTAATTAAATGTTTAGTAAGCTAGTGCTAAAAGAGAATGCTTCACTTCTTAGTCTGTTGTTATTAAATATGCATGTATTAACGCATACCAGTAGCAGTATACTAATACCGTCTTACACTATCATAGGTTACTGGAAAATGGAAAAGATTTGTACCTCACGTACGCTCCTGGAAGATGGTCAAGTCTCTGATAGTAATGTGTTACTAACAACTCACAATGGAGGAAGTGAGTGTTCTAACCATGCCTGTTTATGGGTCAAATAACATAATTAGGAAATCAAATTGCAGTTCTCCAGTTGATCTGGAAAAATATCTGCCGAAGCAAAAATATTTGTAGTGCATGTTGATGGCTGTAATAGCAAGCAAATAATGTTGGAAACATTATATGTTACTTTCCTGATGCTCTTTGGCTGGTTTGATGAATTGCTCAGAATGTCTCTGGTTAAGGGCTTTTTCAGCAAGAGAGCAGTCTTCATTGACAACAGAAATCCCTCTCATCATTGACAACAGAAATCCCTCTCAGGTCAATTGATGTTTAGCATGCAAATCCATGTCCAATTCCTTGACTAGCCAAAGCTAGGAGGGCATGGGGGCGGAATTAATATCTGGTTATCCATATGTAACTTAGTATAGATAATTTTTTTTTAATCTGTGATGCTTATTAGAGAAATAAAGTGCAGGCTTATATTATTAAATGCTTCTATGGCAGTGGTTATTTAGTTTATGAAATGTGTGTTTCAAAGTAATTCTCAGCGTGAGATATTTTAGCAGTTTTCACAAAGAGCAATTTCTAGGGGCAAGGGCAAACACCTGGGGAAAAGAAAACCATTGGTTTTTGAAAGACTGTGGTTCTCCAATACACTCAGAAGTGTCTGTGGGTGAGATGAAAAAATACATCCTTTTAGAAGGAAGCTTTCTGTGAAGAGCAGTATTTAAGAGGTGGTTTTCTAGTGGTAAAATGCTTTGCATGAATAACAGATCACAGTAGGTGGAGTGAAGGACTATGGGTCATTTTAAACCTATGTTTAAATGATTTTCAAAACTTGACAGAGGGGAAAGAGCCCCTCTGTCTTAATGTGTAGATGTTAGCTTTTTAATAATGCCTTGCTAGCATTTTCATACTTCTAAATTGAACACGAACTGTGTCAGGAGTTCATCACCTCCACTGGCAGGTTTACCTTCACCGTTCATGAGCAGTAGTAAAATCTTTGCAGATCAGACTCTGCCTGATCTGTAATGTGCAGTGCCTATGTAAGCTGTTCTTTCTGTAACCATTGCCCTAAGGCCCCATCTTAGCAAATATTAAGTGTAAGCTAGGTTTTAATCCCTGTGAGCCTTCCCATCAGCAGCTTCTGCAAAGATTTCCTGGGTTAGGGCTGCGGTCACCTTGCTGACCCTGGCCAGGGTAAGGAGAGCCGCTGCCAGGGTGCCCTCGAGCCCAGCAAAGGTGCAGCGTGCTCCGGAGCAGCTGTCTCCCCCTCAGCTGCAGTGAGCATGGGGCAACTGTGCCCCTTTTGCTTAGGAAACCTGACAGATGGGACGAGTGCTGGTCCCAGCACGGAGCATTACAGCACTGGTTTCACGAGTGTAACCTCGGCCTGCGGCGGTAATTCCTGTATAGATGAGTGTTGCACGTGGAGTTTTACAAGGACTGCCAGCACTGTACAGCTAAGGAACCAAAATGCCAAAGACAGGAATAAGATTGCGTAAGGAAAATGTTATCGTTACCCTTTGCCTGGACATGTGGATTTATATCATAGAGAAAACGTGTAATAGTCTCATAAATTTAGCCAGTTCCATTTGTGCTTCTCATTACTTGGGCTGTGAAAAAAGTAACTAATCCAGTCAAATAAAATCTCTCTGTTTTAATTGCATCCAATAACTTTTTGAATTATCTGGTTATTCAGTCATTGATTGACATTGTCGTGACTTACATTTCAAGGCTTATTTTCCATGGGATGGCCTGCTTTTCTGAGCATCACCCCCAACATTAAAGAAGAAGGTGCTATGAAGGAAGACTCGGGCATGCAAGATACTCCCTATAATGAGGTCAGCAGCATTAACATTTATATACTTGTTCTATATTAACAGAGTGTGTTATTTCTAATGGATGCTTGTGCATGTTACAACAAATTCTGGTGAGAGTGCACTTCATGCAGTATTGAAAGGCGCACAGCTTTTGAGTGAAATGTCATAGCTGTTGTACTAAATAGCAGGGATAGGTGGTTAGCTAACCAGAACATTAAGTACCAGAGCTAGAAGTTAGGGCGGGGGGAGTCCATGAAACAAACCCGTTCTTCTGAATGAGATGCCAAGCATACAAGTATTTTGATGTTACTGTTATTTCAGTTTTTTTATCTAAAGAAGAGCTAGATCATCAATACCTGATTAAACATTGTGTCATTGAAATAAACCTTAATATAGAAGAGACAGAACAAAAATTAAAATAGTGGGTATGTCCTTTTGCTGCATTGCTGTTAATTAAATGCCACCAGCTGTTGAGTCACTGAACTTATTTGTATTTGTGGAATTGCAGAATGTTCTTGTGGAGCAACTGGAGTTGTGTGTTGAATACCTGTGGAAGTCTGAGAGATACGAGCTTATTGCTGAGGTTAACAAGCCTATCATTGCTGTTTTTGAGAAGCAGAGGGACTTTAAAGTAAGTTGGTTTGGGTTTTAAGTATTTTAAGATGAGCATTTTCAGGGGGGAAAGAAAGTGCTTTCTTTAAAAGGAATGGATTTTTTTATTCTTGTCTGTAATTTCTCCTTTTAATGCTTTGTGCTGTGAGTAAATTAAAAACTCTGGTACCTTACCTTCCTCTTTTCAGCATCAATGCAACAGTAAACAAAGAAAAACATTTTGAACAAATCTCTTGTGTTAGCCAGCAGTTGTGAATTTTTACATGAGTTTTTAAACTAAGAGCACATTTTCATTGTATTTAAGTTTAGAAACTGATGATAAATTCTGTGATCTCTTCACAATTCCAGAGTTTCTTAATTTCTTATTTACCTGGCAATTTCAATACCTAATGGATAACTAGATGATAATCTCATTTATTTATTTTTCTGGTTTTAAGTTTTAAAAAAGCAAAGAGGTAGGTAGCTATAAGCTGTATGCTGAGGAATCAGGTTCTCAGATTTAAACTTCTTTGAAATTTTGGTTCACTGTCCCAAGAAAGTGCTTTTTAGAGGTAATTGTAGATAGCGTATCTTTGCATGGGGTTGAGAGCTGATTGGAGTTACTGGCACCCTGCTCCCACCTGTACACAGGATGCTTGGGTTCTCTGACCTCTTAGTAGGTCCCTATCACTACCCACTGGTGGGATGCTTGCCTTCCTGTGTGACCTTGTACACAAAGGCATCCACTGCCACAAATTCGTGTGCTCAGAAGATGACAGAAACCTTGAAATGAATCTTTAGTGACTGCTGACAAGGTTAAACCTTAGCATGTGCAGCAATCTTTGCAAAGGTTTAGTAATCCAGTTAAGACAAGCCATGCTTGTGTAGAGCCTTAGTGTCATCTCCCAAAGAACTCATGTTCTCTCCCTTCCCCTCGTTCTCCTTGTTTCTTCATGTAGAGACTGTCTGATCTGTACTACGACATCCACCGCTCATACCTGAAGGTTGCAGAAGTAGTGAACTCTGAGAAACGTCTCTTTGGGCGATATTACCGTGTTGCATTTTATGGGCAGGTAAGTCAACTTATGTTCTTTTGTCTCCGCAGATTCCCAGATTTCAGCCATGTTCTTCTAATCCTGATGTATTTAAGGGAAGCTAAAACGGGGAAACACTTAGCAGTGAATCAGGGGATAGAAAGTGCCTTGTAGGTCATGCTCAAGGGAGGATTGTACTCAGAAGAGAGAGCACTCAGTTGCATCTGTGTCACCTGCTGCTGTGGATTTAGTGGTGTAATGGAGAACAGACTTATACATCAGCTTTAGTTCTTGACTTCTTCAGGCAAAACTGAGACTGAGGCAGGGTGGGTTTTTTCAAAGTAAAACTTAAGTAAAGCCAGATAAGACATCTTTGATCTATGGCCCTCTCTTCAAATAGAGCTTAAAGCAGAGCAGTAGATGTTTTGTTGTGTTTCTTGCTGACTCTGACTTCTGCTTTCAGGCCACTTCTGATTCTGTGCAATATACTGTAGAGTAGTTTTATCCCCTCTGCTGTGCTTCAGCATCCTCAAAGCATTATTTTGTGCTTTCTTCCACTACGAACCAATGTAGCGATCCAGCATGTTCTTTTAAGACCTGGTTTTGGCAAGCACACAATCTCCTTTACTCTAAAATAATAAGGTGTGTAAACAACAGATTGATGTGAATCATTCTGTTTGCTAATTAGATTTTAATGCAGAAATTTGCTCTTTTCTCCTTTTGATCTTATTCAAGGCTGTGGTAAGTCTAGTTCTTTTGCATGTTTTGTTTAATTCTTCTCACACGTCCTCCGTCCTTCCCTGTACTGTTACTTAACATTAACTTTCCTGTGCTCTCGATTCTTTGGTTCATGGCAGATGAAATAACGTTGTTGCATTCATTGTTGCATCCTGCAAACTAATTTTTGTTTGTTCAGTTACCTGAATTACTAAGCTGTATCTGTTGCCATGTTGTGTGTGCACCGTGGGGCCCAATGCTGCATCATCTCGTCTCAGTGAAGGTTTTTCTCTCAGCTTCACTGGGAGTGGGATTGGACCCCTCCTTCTTCTGTTGAAAAACTCGGTGTAGCATTAATGCTGTTTGAATGCAAGCCTGCTTCCCTGGCCTGTGCAGCCTGCGATGTCTGGCAGGGGTAACCGGAGTGCTCTGGGCAGGGTGCACCACCTGCCTGGTAGTCCCTTGTAGGAACAGCAAATTGGGAGTCAGAGGGCAATGGCAAGTTCTTCCTCAAAACAGGGGCAGCAGAGGGGGAAATGAGACTCTCCTACCTGCAGCTTCTTGCCAGGGCTCTCCCAGAGGCTCTTCCCAGCTACTTGTAAGTGGGCAATTTAGCTGCAGCAGTTCTGCTGAACTGGGTCGAAGTCTCTGTTACAGTGCAATGACTTTTCGGCTGCCACTGCCACAAGGGCAACTTCATTTAAACAGCTCTAGTGCTCTAAAGCATATGACTTTTTCATAGCTGCGTATTGCTCGGTCTGTTGCCTGGTGCCCTCGGACACTGAGCTCTAAATGCAAACAAGCACAGCTTCCTCCTTTCCTTTTGCAGAAGAGATGTGGTAAGAAGCGGGACCGCTCTGTGTTGCTCCTTGCAGAGGCATAGTGACAAAAATGTATGGCACAGTGCAAATAATGAAATGTAGATCATTCCCATTAGCATTACTTGTGCCTCATTTACCAAGGGAAATAGTGAGTGTGCAGAACTAATTAGGGAGGGCTTACCAGTACACAAAGCACCATGGCAGGTGTGGGAGCTACAGATGAAGCTTGACCTGGAAGGAGAGACAGAGAGAAGTCTGTTCCCATACATGGGTTGTGGCTGCATATTTTTCCTTTTAGAAGGTTTCTTTTCTGTATTTCTGTCAGCCCCTTTTTCCCGTGTGCCACTTGCTTCCATTTTGGCTGTGCAAGTGGAAAGGTACGGGGCCTTTTGGTCCTTCTGCTGCCAAGAGTATTGCAGGCCTTCGTGCTGAAAGCAGTCTCAGCGCCCAATTCATTTAAAACAATAAAAGCAGTTCCCTTTTTTCGTGCTTCTGGCAGACTTTGCACACTTCCTCCCAAAAGCCAAGGGCTGCAGCTTTTACTAGTATTACACAGTTAAACCATTGTAAAGCAATATGAATCGCTCTGCTTAGGCCACTACAAAGGAAAAGCCGCAGAAAAAACTTGGTATGCAGGTATGGGATGCTCGGAATGCAGGTATGGGATTCCTGTTCAGTCTTACACTGTTCTATAAAATATCTGTGGGTAGATACATATGTAAGCATACACATATTAAAATGTTTTATTACACATATGCATTTTTCATTAAACATTTTTATCAATTGTATCAATAATAAATATATACATACACTTTTTGTATAAATGTATACATTTTGTAAAAATGGAACACTACTATTCCTTAACTGAAACAAAAACTGCAGATGAAAAGACAAAAGAAAACTGCAAATACTGTTTACAGCAAGAATTGTTATGGTTTTTAGTGGAAAAAGAGAATCTGCAGCTGCATCTGAAAACTATTGTTCTTCATGCAAAGGCAGAGATGGTATTTGGTTACTGCATTGCTGCAGGGACCCTCTGGAAGGATGGTTTGAATGAATGTAGTCCTTAGGGAGGATGTAGTCGGTTGTTTTCGCCAGAGAGCTTTATTTGCCAGTTCAGAGAGCCGGATCTCATGGCAGCTGCTGGTTTAGACTGCAAATTCTGTTAAGGGCCTTTGGTGACAATATCTCATTGCACCACCAAGTGGCCACAGTAGCCAGTGCTTATGATTTTATCTGCAGATTAGTGTTTTGAAAAGTCAAAGTATTTCTTCAATTAAAAGAAAAAAGCTGTTAAATATGTTGAATAGCAGAAAACTCATATTGTTCTGATAAGCAAAGACCTTAAAGGGTTGTTTTCAGAGCAGTGTTAGGTAAGGTAGAGCTGAGGTTTTGGTCTCCTGTCTGTGCAAGAAGCTCAGAAGTTGAAGGGCAGATTTTCATAGCAGTAAGCTATCTATGGATTTACATCTGAAGATCAGATGATGTGTTCTCTTTTCCAAATCTGGTAAAACAACTGTAGCTTCCTTGCCAAAGAGTGTAACACTCTCACCATAGGAGGTGATGCTCACCCAATAAAGACAGGGAAAGATCCATTAAATGCTAATTCTTGGCAGCTAAAGCTGAAGGCTTTACCTCAGCTCATCAGCTGTGAGAACAGCTTGTATTCTTCCAGCAAAGGGCAGAAGACAGTGAGATTTACTGTGAGCTGAAGGCATACAGGGAGGAAGAAGGGCCTTTTCAGTGCTCTCACAGTGACAACCCCAGGTCACAACTTGACTCTCAACACATCAGAGCTCAGAGGAAACCAATAACCTACTGTCTGGGAGGTCATCTCCCTTCCATTACCTTTGGCCGCTCTGTGTAATAATTTTTGTCCATAAGACTGCATTCTTCTCGCAGGGCAAAACCAACTAGTCTGAAAATAATCTGGGGATATGCATTGGTAATATGACCTTGGCTGCTTAATATTTTAAAATCCTGAAATTGGAGGATACTCGGCTCCTAAAAAGTATTTAATCTTACTATCAATAGTCTTTGCCAGACATATAGCATATGGCAGACACGATTATTTATAGCTCACAATTAACTTCTGCTTGTCACTTGTCAGCTGAAATACTGTAGGGAATATATACTTAAATGATGTCTCTTGCATTAGAGACAAGACTAAATCTGTTAGTTGTTTGTTTTCAGAGTGTTTTTTTTTAAGCATAACCATTAATACAGATATCATCTTAGTGTGCCATGCCGCATCAGCACAGAGATTTGGCAGTTATATATAAACACTATGTTCCACCATGCAAACATACACAGAATTAGTGTTTTAAGAGGATAAATTGTATTCTAGCTTGCTATGTGATTAATTTGGAAAACATGAAGGTTTTTTGTTGAAAACATCAAATAGTAACAGAAAACAGATGTTTTTTGACAGAAGCAATCCTGGGTAGCGTGTTTGAGTATGGTTGCATGAGACTAATGAGGTTTTCCCACATCAAGCGGTTTTGCTTCAGTGGAAGCAAGACCATAAACCAGGTTATGATCCTGCAGATCTTTTCTCAGTGAAATCAACAGAAAGTCAGTTGCCTGCCCAGCTCAGTGAATGTTTATAGATGTTTTATATTTTATCTAGAGCTTTTGAGCTCTAGATTTGTTCTTTAATTACCTGTGAAGTTCTTCATGTGCCTTTGGAGTTTAATTGATAATGTTACAAATTGTGCAATGTTAGAAGGTCACTGTGAGACTGATTAAGGTACTATCAGACAAGCTGCTGTTGCTGCTATTGATAATTGTTTTCCAGTAATGCCCATGTTGCTGTTGGCTCTTGCCAAATTAAAAGACGATTTTATTGCCTCCTGTCCTCACTGAAGGAGAAGCCAGAGATGCACATATTTGTTAATCTCTGTTGAAACAAAGTTTAGGGTTTTTTTTCTAAAAAACAAACAAACAAAACCACAACATTGACATTTACAGCTAATTTACTTTAATTCTGTATATTTTTTATGAAGATTTGCCTAGTCTATAATTTTAGTGACCGAAGCTGAAATACATTTCAACATGAAAAGGCTGGATTTTGCGTAAGTACCTTCCAAAAAGATTTTGGAGGTATCTCTTGACTTCATTCATTTGTGTTTCTCTCTTTTGCAGCAGATGGCAGTTTGCCTAGACATATCATAGAATTAGCTGTCCAAGCCACATCATGTTAAGTTTAAAGGGCCTTAAGTCTGACGTCATTAATGCTGTCTTCCTTTCCCCTTTATCCCTGCAGCTTCAGGTATTTTCCTCTGGGTCACTTTGCATTAAGGTGGAAGGAGGAGACTTTGGGTACAGCCACAGTGGTTAACACTGCCAGATTCCATCAGCAGCATATGAAATCTTAGGAGGACGCTGATGCTGCTTATGGTGTTGGGGTAGATCCAGTCCTTGTTAATGGGGCACCTGCTGCTTTCTACTCAGCTGGGAGAGCTTCTCCCAGAGTGTTGATGTACGTGTTCATCACGTAGCAGTTGAGTGTCTCACCTGCGCGTGATGCAATGCTGTGTTAATTTTCTGCGGTCGGCATTTCTTCTGAAGCCTGACAGGTTCTTGTTCAGCTTTTCAATGGAGCCTTTTATTAAAGCTCTGCCAAGTCCGTCCAGTGTAATAAGGAAAGGACTTTAACAAGGTTGAGCTTTTTTGCACAGGAGCACAGTCTGTGTCTTTTTTTTTCTCTTTTCTTTATTTTTTTTCCTCTTTTCAAATGTCAATCATTTACTAATTGTCTCTAAAAATGCTGCAATTCCATAAGGCCTTTCAAGATACCATCAGAGTTCATCTTCAGCTGCCTGGAACAGATGCAGACTGGTTCACAGGTGCTCCTCACGCCATGGTCCTGCACAGTGCCACGGGCAGCAGTGCCCTGCACAGTGCCCAGCCTTTGCCCACACACGTAGCTCCCAGATAGGATGTGCGGGAGGTGGCATGCTCCGTGCACCCCAACTGAGCTGGGCATCCAGCAAATAGCTGTTACACTTGGGTTCTGTTGGCATAGTGCTTCCAAAATAGTTAGCTTAACCAAATTATTTAAATTTAAAGAATTTTTTATGTCCAACTTTTAATTCATTAGGTTTTTTTCATGGTGCACGCATCAGCATTCTCAGGAAAGCACTCTAAACAGCTAGGTCTCTTACATGAATAAACGCGTATGAGTTATTTCCTGGGTAACTTTGAAGGTATCACAGTGTAAACACAGACCTCTAGGGTATGTGTCAGCTAGGAGTGGAAGGAGGTAAGCTTTAAACTTAGGTGCTGGAAATGGCATACTGGAGGCTCCGGTGGGTATACAGGCAACCTTGATTCCTGACATATAAGCTCCTTGTTCAGGCTTTGCCCCGCCCGTTGCATTCACTGTAACTTCTATTTCTTTCCAAACAGGGTTTTTTTGAAGAGGAGGAAGGTAAAGAGTATATCTATAAAGAACCCAAATTAACTGGCTTGTCTGAGATCTCTCAAAGGCTGCTGAAACTTTATGCAGACAAGTTTGGAATAGATAATGTGAAAATCATCCAGGATTCCAACAAGGTACGAAAGACATGTGGTTCTTGCATGATGGGGAGAAGTGAGTGCACAGTTCGTGTTTTGAGAGCTGTGTTTTGAATGAATGTGATCTGAATGTGTATATAAACTACTCTGACTTAGTTTTACAACCAAAAAAGACCCTCACCTTATAGCACAGCAGGTGCTATGTGGAAACGACAATGGTATAGCAAGGCCTCACAGTCAGTGGGAAAAGAGCATATTCCAGCATATGCCTGCAGAGAACATGCAGATATTTACTGCAATGCAGAAGCAAGTTATCTTCTCTCTCATTTAGCTTTCATCCACTTTTGCCAATGGCAATGTTCAAAAGTCCCACTGTTCTTAGGGGCCTCTTGGTTAAATATCTTTGTATTAATCTGTGGTCTGAATATTATATTTGGAAATCTTAGTTTTAATCGGTATTGCTGTGCTAGATAAAAGCATCAGAAATATAATGGATGCCTTGGAAGCTCATCACACTTAACAGAATTTTCTTGTTTGCCACTTTTACACAGGTCAACCCCAAGGACCTGGATCCAAAATATGCATATATCCAGGTGACATATGTAACCCCTTTCTTTGAAGAAAAAGAAGCTGAAGATCGAAAGACTGACTTTGAAATGCATCACAACATCAACCGCTTTGTGTTTGAAACACCTTTCACACTCTCAGGAAAAAAGCACGGAGGGGTAGAAGAGCAGTGCAAGAGGCGCACAATCCTGACAAGTACGTTTGCTCAGGCTGCTTCCCGCCTTGCATCCCACCATCGCCAGTTAGACTCAGCAGAGCATTTTATGTGCCAGGTTTTCTGCAGTCAGTGGGCACGGCATGTTGTGCAGAATGATAAGTAATCTTTTCAATGTGTCCATTGGCAAAGTATGTGCTTTCTTACAGTCCTGCTGACCGTCCTAGGGAAAATTATTTTCATTTGTAGAGTCATCAGCTGTCTTATTTTTCCCTATTATTCACATCTTAACTGTTCTTGCAGTGATGTAATTTGGGAGTGGTTCTGCTGGAGGCAGCTTAGCACTCAGAAACATGATTCTTTTAATAATAAGGTAAAAAGCAAAGTAGGGTGCCTGTTTTGCTAAGAAGAATAAAACTTAGCAGATACAAATTTTTGTTCAAAATGGGAGGAAGATATATAGAACTTTTTAAAGTGAGAGGTAAGATTTCATCTCAGACACAATCAGTGTTTTAAGACAGGAGTGTCAGGAGCACTAGATATGTCTGTTCTTACTGAGTCATATTAAACAGAAAAAGGTTTAGTTCCTTATCATGATTTGAAATCTCTTTGTGAAACTACTGCTGAAACTTGACCTATCTGAATTTTGGCTGGAAATATGAGAAACTGTCTTAGATGAAGGTGTTGTTCTCATGGGCAGCTGTGAGCAGAGAGACTGATGTTCACAGCAAAGGCTCCTGAGTGACAGAAAATTCAGTTCCCCACCGACTTCAGTGCATCTGCTTCCCCCAAAGGGCAAAGTGAAGAAAGCTGCTTACAGTACAGGTGTAGTTGCCTAAAACTTTTGTTCTGGCAAGTCAGGAAAGAGGCACTGATGTCTGAGGGCATCTTGTTACTTGACACAGCTTCTAGCTTGACACATGACTTCTAGCTTGTTAGAAGAAGAATGGAGGAGTAGCGCGTGTGGTGTTTTTGTTTAAGTGCTTGAGCAGTAGTGGGTATTTTGAGATCTGTACTGAAGCAGGTCGCTTCACTGACTTGAAAGTGCAGCTGTTATGGTAGGTCAGGCAAAACCAGAGAGGGTTATTCTTCCAGCAGAACGTTTTCCCTAGGTTGTTACTTGCTGTCCTCAGCTCCCAGTACCCTCAGCCTGGCTCCATCTTCAGTGTTAGGAGGGAATATGATGACCTTCTTTTCTCCCCTGCGTTTCCCTCTGGCACCTCAATGTTGTACTGTAAAGGAAACCTCTTTCTTTTTTTTCTCCTCCCTGCCTCCCACCCTGCTTTGATAAAATAACGTATTTTCATTTTTCTTCCTATGTAAAAAGAAGTGCTTTTAGTTTGAGAAGAAAGCAAGGCTTACTGGTGTGACTGGAGAAGCAGTGGAAGTAAACTGTGCTTGGGCAGAGGTACTGGGTGCCTGGAGCGGTACCCACTCAGCATCTGCTCCAGAGCCTGCTGCCTGTGCTGCGCAGAGGGCAAGTGCAGTCTGTGGATCCCTGGCTCTCTGCTGTGCCTGGTTGTGACTTGTGTTTCCAGCTCTAGAAGTCCTGGATTTTATGCTCTCCTAGGGTACAGCCACCCTGCAAGCTGGGTCTCATTCGGGTCTGAGCTGACTGGCAGCAGATGCTCACTGGAGGAAGGCATACACAGAGACAGGGACACCTTCCAAAGTGTGTAGGGCAATCAAGAAAAGATTGTTAGCTTATATCAGGCTTAGTGCGCCGTCACTGTACCTTTGCCAGACTCCTTGAGATGCATGAAAAGGTCTTGACAGGAAGGAAGGGGTTTTAATGATGAGTAATTCCTCTGTCGGCTCCCCTAGCAGTATTTAGGTTGAATGCTAAGAGCCACTCCTTACTTCTTTAAGGATGATGTTTTAATAGCAATTCATCTGTGGGTGAGCAATACTCCATTCAGCTAAACTAGAGGTTCCTGCCTCTACCTTGAAACATATTTGATGGGATATTTTGAGCTGTTTGAGGTTCAGTACAGCCTTATCATTTGGTGCTTTAACTCAGAAGAAGAAATTTGTGGTTTCTAGAATCTGAGCAGTGAGAGCTCGTTGCCGCATGGATGTGACAGAGCTCAGTAGCAAATGATAGTGGTGAATTCAAAAGGAAATGCTCTTCCAATGCCAGGTACATCAAAATTTAATTTGGACCTGCTGTGTCACTATTGCTCATTTGATAATTAAAACTTAATTTGTATAGATTGATAAAGGAGATTGACAATGCCAAAAGTTAATACTTTGAATTGTTTTGCTTTCTTAAATACTCTCTTGTTGGGAAAGTTTCTCTAATATATTTCTTGCTTTCGAGTAGCCAGTCACTTGTTTCCCTACGTGAAGAAGCGTATTCAAGTCATAAGTCAAACCAGCACAGAGCTGAACCCTATCGAAGTAGCAATTGATGAGATGTCCAAAAAAGTCTCAGAGCTCAATCAGCTTTGCACAATGGAAGAAGTAGACATGATCCGACTGCAGCTCAAACTCCAAGGAAGTGTCAGTGTCAAGGTAATGATGATTTGCCTTTTTTTTTTTTTTTCCAGTGCATCTGCCTAAATTTTTATTCTGATTTTCATCATTCCTTACATGTTTTGTCAATTTTATATTTCTGGTCATATCCAGTATTCCAGTGCTGTCAGAGCCCACTCTAAAACTGTAAGAGAATGGAAAGTTTCCCACTGATGTTGATGACTGCTGGATTTATGTACAAATACAACTATTTCAGTCAAATCTTTTCTAAATAAACATTAAGACTTTTCTAGCAAGACTATCATGTGTCACTTGAGAATACAGCCTGTCACACAGCCAAGCATGCAGATGCTTTAAAGGGAGTTTTGTGAGGATTAATTTTGTTAATTATTTTTTGTTAGTTATTTCCTATTCAGAAAAGTTGAGTTTGATGAGAGGTGCATCTGTTTCTGGTGCTCTCATTAAAATGTCTTCAAACGTATAGCTTTCTAGACGGTTAACTAGCTGAAGACTCTCAAAGGCCAGCAGAGGTCTACAGTTTGTGCAAGGCTGACCAGCTCCCTTGTCTTGAGTAAAACTCTTCAAGTTTCATCCAGGTGACAAAAGGAGTGATGTGATGTTCTTCACACAGGCTCAGTTGCCTGAAGTCGCTCACTGAGCCTTGGGATGCAAGAGAAAAATGACAATGAACTGCTTATTCTCTGCACCTAAGCTGTGTATTTTTCCCCCAGGTAAATGCTGGACCAATGGCTTATGCTAGAGCCTTTCTTGAAGAGACAAATGCTAAGAGGTATCCTGATAATCAAGTTAAGCTTCTGAAGGAAATCTTCAGGTAAATATGAGTTTCCACAAACTGCATGGTATGAGTAGATGTGACATGAAATCAGGCTGAATTGAACCAGGTTCATTTATGTCTGCGTTTATCCTGTCTTACAAGTCATTCCTAAGAAAACATTTACTGAAGTTTTGGGCTATCCTTGTAGTCAGTCTACATTCCTCTCGATTTGAGGATGCGTTCTAAAATTCACTTCTAACAAGGTTGAATTTGCAAGGGGGAAGAAGAGGTACAGTAATGTATGTATATAGATACGTATGTGTTTTTCATTACTACAGAATTTATATAGTTGTTCTTTGTGGTTTTTGTGCTTGTAGGCAATTTGCAGAAGCATGTGGACACGCTCTTGATGTCAACGAACGCCTTATTAAGGAGGACCAATTTGAATATCAGGGAGAGATGAAGTCTCATTATAAGGATATGCTCAGCGAGCTCTCTGCAGTTATGAATGAACAGGTTAGATCATCTGTTTTGGTGCCAGTTAGACTGAATGAGGGTGGGTAATTATGTCTTCTAGTGACAAATGAAGCTGTAGAGCAAAATACTAGAAGTAAAACCTGGCAGTGAGTAACTGAGAAAACAGTTTACTCATTCCCCCTCACCTCTTTTTTAAATCCAGTTGTTGTATGTATAATGAATCTGATTGATCAACAAAGATCTGTCTTCTACCTGTCTTGCTGCATATTGAAAAGTTGAATGTTCCTGAGTCTAAATGCAGACTGAGGACTAGAAAGATAATCAGTTAAACTAGTGGTTTATGTTTCGCTTGCTTTATCCTACAGCTGTAATGCATTTAATCAAAACAGTAAATTACTTTCAAGATCTAGCTTATAACTGGAGGAGGTATCTTTATAGCTTCTATTTGTTTTAGCTTTCAGAGCAAGAGTTATTTCTCTTTTATTTTTTTATATTTAAGTACACTGTTAAAATACATGCCATGTTAAAACTCTATTTCAGCTGTTAGCAGCTTCAGAAGGATGAGCATGCATCGCTGCATTATATGACGCACATCCCAAAATACTGAACTGGCTTCGGTGCACACTTGCAGCTGTTCTATTGCTGTGTCTATGCAGATATTTTTTTATTATGTTTTAATTTAAATATTGAGTGATTCCACATAACGAAGTGCAAATTAAATCATGCTTAATTATTTCTGTGGATGCTTGTATGTAGACTACCTTAGACTGCATCTGAGAAATACTTACTCTTAGCAGTTGCCCTGTGTTTCCAGGTGCCTATAGCACACATAAGCACTGTTTGTGTACAGAGTTACTTTGTTTAACCATTGGTATCAGTGATTGCATCTCACAGAAGTGTCTAATTGGCACCCCATGAGGCCACGCTGTATGATTCATCTTCACATATGGGAAGAATAAGGATTTACCAGAAATTTTGGCCCATTGTTATTCCTACTGTGGGATTCTGTTTTTCACCAGATGTAAAGCTGTGTAATTGCTTTGAATCATAGAATCAGGCTTGGTGTCTGCCAGACGGGGGTCGAGCTCAGCGGTTGTTGCTGTTCTAAGAGCTGTGCTCCCTTCCTGTTCAGATGTATAAAGATTTGTGATCCTCAAGCATTCCAGTAATTTGATCATAACTAATGTTTATCATTGTTTGTTCTATTAAGTATGTAAGTGTTAAGGGTATCATTTGTTACTCAGTGTTCATGCCTTTCACATGGAAGTTATTTTGGCCATCACTGTGCATAGGCAGTTCCATATGTGCTGTGTGAACTACTGTTCCCCACAACAGTGGAAAATGTATGGTCAACTTAAATGAGGCATGAGCAGCCCATCAGTTTTAGTATTCATAAAATACTTGGTGAGTTCTATTAAATACTCACACCTGTATTTACATCAGTGACCTCTGATTTTTCTTCATGTAAATGAAAAGACTAAATAATACAAAATCACTTGTACATAACAATGTTAATATGTAAAGTTAAGAGTTCATCTAGCAAAAGTCAAAATTGTCATCTGTTTAACCAAAATCATCAGAATTTGAAAGTCCACACTGAAAACCAGTCTCCCACTTTGCAGCCCTGTGGGGCAGCCTTATACACAACAGCCCAATTTTCCAGGCAGCGTGGCTTTTTGGGAAAACTCTACTCCTCTTGCAATGAGTGCATGGCCTCCTGGCATCTGAGCAGAGCGCTGCCTCAGAGAACATGCTGTAAAACTGTGGCTGAAATATTTATCTCACAGTTGGAAAGCTTGAGGCTCTGTTGTAACTGTGCAGTGTACTTTACACCAATAAGATTTGCCGTCTTTCCCATTGTCATATTCAAGAGGGCTTTGTTTGCTCACCCACTGAAAGTGACTCTTTCATCACCATATGTTTTTCTCTCTTTTTGTTTTGTTTTGTTTTTCTTTTCTAACAGCTCTGTCATGGTCCTTGCTTATACAGCTTCTCTTCTTCCCTGTCTAACATTTCCCTCAATACTATAGCCAAAAGTGGTATGTTCATTTTTCTTACATCTATTTTTTCTTTTAATGTCATATATTTTCCTCACTTGCTTGTTTTTCTACTTGGTATGTTTGTTTAGTTTCCTGTCTAATGACTCCTTTGGTCAGGGAGTTAAAAAAAAAAAAAAAGAAAAAGACAGGGTATATGTGTGCTGTAGGGTCCATGAGCTGTGTTGAGACACATGTTCTTTAGGATCCTAGTCATGAATGTGGGGCAGCTCAGCAAGAGCCTCCTAATGCAAAAGCATGTGCCAGTAGTGGCAAAAGTGGCTGGATGGAAGGGACAGGGACAAGCGGTGTAGAAAGGCACTGACTGAGCCCAGCCTCCCTTGTGCCATGAGTGTGGTCCTCTTCTCACAGCCCTGCCCACAACGCCGCTTGTGGCTGTGAGCTGGGATGCAGGCTGAGGCCGCGCTGGGGTGCCGCGCAGAGTGTGCAAGCCCAGATGCACGTGGTTCAGAAGGAAGGATACAGCCCCGTGTGACAGCAGCTGCCCCAAACTCTTCTTCTGACGCCCCTGGGGACAGCGTTGGATTTGAGTCATGGCTGGCGGAAGTCGGCAGTCTGGGCAGACAGCGTGTGCTGCAGCTGCTTCTGCCCCACCGTGCTGCCCTGCTCTCCTTGCAGCTTCCCTGGCTTTGCTGGGCACTGCCAGGGAGTGCTCAAATTCCAGTGTTCTTCCTCCAGCACACAGCATGGGAGCAGCTCCTTCCCAGAGCTGCCCGTGTCACTGGCTCAGGCACTAAAGCTGTACATGCAGGCAGAGTGGTCATGTCTGCCCGAGTACTAGCCATGGTGTGGTTGACCTGCAACCCTGACCAGGGATAACTGGGGGTTGATAACATCAAGTTTACGTCCGGGGCTTTGTGAAGGGGAGAGATTTCACATCCACTGCTGACAGCTCCATGGTCAGTGAGGATTGCCCATGTCTCTGCTGCAGATGCTTCAACATAGTGCCTCATGGAAGAAGGCAGCTTTTCAGTCTGTTTTTATAGAAATAAGTAGGAAAAATAGCTATTACGAAGACTAGAAAGAACTGCTTCAGAAAAATAATCTTCCTAAAGCCTATACATAGGACAGGGCGGAGCAAGCTTTTGCCACTGCTCATCCCCAAGAGCGCAGCTCTGCCTCCAGCCTCAGCCTGGCAGTCTGTCCAGACCTTGCCTCACGGACATAGTGTTTCAGCTGCTGTGTGTGAAGCTCGGTGGGGCTGCTGCATGCCCCGAATGACTGCATGGGCAGAACTGGGACCAGTCTGTACCAGGGTCAGTCGGTGCTAGTGCAGGTGTCTGCTGAGTTTATAAAATGTAGGTGACTTCTCAGTTGTGTTCATATGAGAATTTTTGGAGAGACATAGTTCAGGGAACCCCGTGAAGCACCGCATGGCAGAAGCTGGTGACCCCAGCCCAGCACCATTTATCCCCCAGCCCCATTTATCTCCCCCAGCTCAGAGGACATCCTCCCTCTCGCCCCCAGCCCCGGTCACTTCTGGGTCCCTGGGCAAAGGTCCTTTTCTTCTGTCAGACCCTTAGCGTCATTGTGTAATAAATGAAAAATGGGAAATCCTTGGTTAGACCGTGAACGCTTCAGACACAAAGCTATTCAGACCTTTCTCACTGTTGCATATTTTTTTCATTTTCTTTTTTATGAAAAGATTGCGTACAAGGAGGACTCAGCAAAACAGCAAGGAATGGAGCGCACTTATTCACGAGTCATCAATAGAACCAGTGCGTCTGTGCCAGCAGCAACCACCCCGGCAAATCCTGATGCGTGACTGCAGCGTGGGGAACACACAGCCTTGGGAAGACCTGGAGTGGCTGGGGGTTTTTTTTGTTCTTTTGGTTTTGGGTACTTTTTACCTTTGAGATTAATAGTACTGAAAATTAATTTGATCACGGACAATGCCAGGAAAAGGATTTGTGGGTTATGATTTTAATTTATTGGAAGTCTTCACAGTGTTATTTTTTAAAACTGCAAGCTTGATATTTTTTTAATTTTTTTTGCCTGCCCCAATATTTGCACATTCCGTATCTGTTTTTTTTGTTGTTGAGTCTTGGTTTTGAGCAGCCTTCCTTAAGCCAGGCTGATGATGGAATTCCCATTGAACAGATAAGTACACAGCAAACCCTAAGTTTGCTATAAATTATAATATATCTAATACTAAGTCCTAGTATGCATATATTTTAAAGGTCAGAGTGGATGTTTTATAACATTTAAGTATATCACAATTGTAAATAGAAGATGTGTAAAATACGTCATTTTTACAAAATTTAAAAAATATCTTTTTAGTTAATTATGACAGTACTAAGAATATGGATAACATTTCAGTTACCATTATATTAAAATATTTGTGTATGTGTATAAAAGCGTCCAAAAAATTTTCTCTTTGAAGGTCCATGTGTCGGTTCGTTCCCATGTCAGCACTTCGCAAAGCAGTGAAGATCAGGATGCCTCCTGCATCCTGGCTGTCCGCTGTGCTGCAGTTGCTGATAGGGACACTTAATGACCACCTGCAGAACGTGGCTCCAGATTCTCTCTGTGGCCCCAGACTGAGGCCACCCTGGGAACAGAGGCTCGGTGCAGTCCTCCTGCTTGAGGCCAAGGAAGCTCTGCTCTTCCTTTGAAGTTGGTAGTCCCTGATTTTGCCCGAGGCCTGTTGGGAAACCATGTGCCTCTAGTGAGATGTTTGTTTTGGTTTCTGCATCATGTTGAGATGAGATGGAGCAGTTCTGCCAGCTCTTAGGAGCCTCCTTTAACCTCAGCACTTGCATGCTCCTTCATGTTCATTCCTTTGCCCGTAGGAAACCCCTGCTTTCAGGGGTCCCTGCTCATTATGCATGTATGTTTTAGGATCTCTCTCTTCTATGGGTGTGTTCCCTACAATTCCATTAAGCTGTGGCTTATTTTCCCTGGAGAAACTCTGGTGGTTCCCCTGAGGCCTCGCAGGTTCACGAGTGTTTGTTCAGGCCAGAGACCAGTGCTATGTCTTGGGGATGCCAGGAGGATTTTTCCAGTGTGTTGCCTCATTCTGCCCTACTGTCTCCTTTCCCTGTACCTCTTCCTGTGACATTCCCAGTTCACAACTAGCGAATCTCCACTCGCATTGTCGCCTGGCCCTGCTGGCAAGAGCCACGGGTGGCCTCTAAATTCAGCCCATCTGTATGTTCAAGATAAAAGTGCCGTCATCCAGCACCGGGCTTCCCGGTGCTGTGTGTGCTGCCAATGCCTGCTGCTGTGTCACTACCAGCAGATCTGGGGTTTTTCAAAAGAAATCTTTGCTAAGGGTTGAAACCCACATGGTGTGTTTTCCTGGTGGGGGAACGAGGGGAGAGGATGGGATGGGCACCCTGAGGGTTGGGATGGGCCCCGCTCCCGTGTTAGTGCAGCGGCAGTGTGAACCCGCACCTGTGGCTTGATGATAGCCCAGGCTCTCACCTGCACGCCAGCATCAACCGCACAGCTGGACGGGGAGCCAGGCACCTTCCTCATCCTTGCCTTGAAAAGCCGAGCTCTGCTCTTCAGGCACTGCACTGTTCAAAACCAATAGTCTGCTGAAAAGAATGATTTCTGGCCCAAATTCTGACCTGCTTTATACTATATAGGTAGTAGTAAATGAGGTTACCTGCTTGTTTTGTATATATGGGAGAAACCAGTCATCAGTGGTGACAGCAGGAATCCGTGGTATAGAGGAGGTCAGTCTGAGCATTGTCCCTTGGTTCATTAGTCTCACTGGAATCGTTTTGCATTTAGTTTGTGTTTATGGATGGGTACTTCAGAAGCCATCGAGGTGATTTGAAGACAGAGTGTTTCTAATTAATGTCCACAAGAATTAAGCAACTAAATCTGTTGGGCATCTTTGGGAGCAACTCGATTGCAAAAGCATGGTTTGCACTGAGGGAATGTTGTTGCAAGCTGACACCAGGGTGCTCTGGAGTCAAGCTGTGGTCTGTAAAGCAGAGGTAAGGAGATCCCTGGATTGTTTTCTCCATAGCTTACACGAGTTTCATGTGCGAGTCAAAGGGTTGTGGGGTTTGGTTTGTTTTAAGTCACCAGCTCTGCAGCCTGCTCTGGGGATCTGAAAATCCAGCCCATGTTCTGGCTGTTACCTTACTGCTGGTGTTAGAGATGCTCAGGCTTGAGTGTAGCTGAGTCCTTATTCCAGACGCCTCTTCCTCTCCTGCTGTGTTCAAGCACTTTCAACATAAGTTGCATGAAAGCAATTAGCAAACGTTAGGTTTGAACCAGGACCACAACAGGGAGAGAAAACAAAGCATTAAACCGTGGCTTGTGCCAGCCTTTGAGGGGAGAGAATGAGAGAAATGCAGAAGGCATGTGAGGCTGCAGGATTATTACAAAGGTGGGGCTCGGCCATTCACCACCATAAAATTCAGTGATCAAAACTGCAGAAGTTGGATGTATCGGTGCTGAATCCCGCATCCCCCCGCGTCCATGGGCTATGAAACCCTCACAAACCTCAACAGTGTTACAAACGCTCGTGCCTGATGGGCATTGCGTACCAGAGAGCGGGCGCTGTAAGAAAGGGCTCTTTTCATACAGTTACTGCTTTTCAGACGTTTAGGATTACATGAGGTCTACACCAATACACCAAAAGCTCCGCTCTGAGACTCCTTTTGTCTAAGGCAACCACGCGAACATGGTCAGCTGTTCTCAGAGCTGAGGTTTTCTCCAGTAAATTATTTCACATTTCATATGGATTTCTTTTTTCAATCACTTTTGAAAATGATTCTCTGGACTAGCTTTATTTCAAATAATAGGACAATTTTAAAATAACCACACAACAAACTTCCATCACTTGTTTTCTTATATGTGCAAATAATCAGCTCAAGGCAGATAAAACATATGGAGAAGAGCAGTTCAGGCAGGGAGACAAGCACAAGAACAGATGTGCTTTCCCACTGCTGACAGTCACAGGCTTTATTTCTCCTGCAGGATGGGCAGAACTTCAGTGGCCTGAGCGCTGATGTCCTAAGGGACTGGGAAAAGGTGGCGGTGAGAAATGCTGCATTCAAAATTTTAACTGGGCTACTTGAAGAACAGAAATGAAGATGGACAGGGAAAACAGCTGCTGGTACTTCTTCAAGTCTTTGTCTAAGTTCTTCATAAATGTGGAATTACATGGGTGTTTCCCTTTCCGGATGAAACTTTGACAAAGACTGTTTTTTAAGCTATAAGCAAAATTATTACTAACAGGCAAAAAATAATGCATATGTGCAAGTGTTTGATTTAGGACTGTGGTTGATATCCTTGCTGATGCTTGGCACATTCAACTCTCTCACGTTCAGATTACTTGCATAAGAGGAAAATCTATGTTTTTCTCCAGTATACATTCATGGCAAACAGTTCTGCATAAGAAGACTTTTAAGCACAGGCCGAGAAGCTGTGATGCAGAAGAGGAATATTGCGAGGCAGCTGGAGCCGGAGGAGAGGCAGGTGGCAGAGGGGGAGGTTTGGGACAGTGTGGTGCCCTGCAAGGGAGTGGGGTACAAGGGGTAGAAAGGCAGAGGGCGAAGCTGAGCTCGAGGCTCTCATCCCACCCTGCTGTAGGTGAAGCTGGTGAAGGATTCCCTTTCATCTGAGGAGAGTGATCTTCCTGCGCCAGCCTCAAATTGAACTACTTTAAAAACTTTTTAGAGTGCAAAGGAAATTATTTATGTTTGTTACTTAGTGGAAACTATCCCAACACCCTAAAAGGAGTTAAACATTATACATATTTTATGTTTAATCACGTCTTTAGTGACACCCAACCACAACCAAAGGCTTAAATTTCAATTAGAGGGAGATGTATTAAATGTTTAATAGGAATCATTCCTTACTGGGTAATTATATCTTCACATTCACTGGAGAGATGTTACGTTGGCAACATAACGTTGATCTGAACAGGGATGAATTTTTTTAATTTTTTTTTTGATAATATCCAAATGAGAAACAGGAGGATGACCTGCACCATTCGTGTTCCAGACATGCCACCCCTGTGCTGCCCAGCCACAGGCCTGGATCTGGAAAAAAAAGTGAAATTACATTCATATGTAGCCTTGAACATGGATTTTTGGATCTCAGTGTGGAAAATGTCCCACGTGTGCTGAGAAGCATCAGGCTGTATGTTCCTATTACTTCAGTTTTGAACATGTGTCCGCAGTTGTACGGATTCATGGTCTGGTTGTATTATCCAGTTCTACGCGTTATTTCCTCAAACTCGTTTTGACGTGGGAACTGGAAACCCTCCCCACAGTAATGGTGGAACAGAGTAGTGGTCATTGCAGCAGGGACTCTCGAGCAAATGGAAGGTGTGACAGCACCAGGAGCTGTTGCAGCTCGGGGTTCTCGGCACTGCCCGCAGAGCTGAGTGTGCCGAGGCTGGAGCCACCATCTCCCAGCTATAACCCCGCAATAAAATCCTGGAGCTCTGCTGATGAAACACCGCTGCCATGGGACAGAAAGGAACAGCAAGAGCCACTGAGCTGTACTGACACCGAGCCAACTGAGACAAAGCAGAGTGATCAGAAACGTGGTGTCCTTCACTCTTTTATTTTCGTTACTTTGTTTGGGTTGGTTTTGCTTTCGTGGTGGCCCCAAGTTCATACATCCTGGCAGAAGAGGGCACAGCTCCGGCTCCAGTGAGCACACACTGTGCAACAGTGGAGAGAAAACCTGTGTGCGAGTCTTTCAGACTCCAGAATCTCCATGGGAGAGCACCCACTGGGATTCCGCTCCCAGGTGAGCTCTCTGATAGGAACAGCGGGTCTGCCTGCGCAGGATAGAGTGTGGCTCACGAGAGAGATCGAAGCTTGAACGCAGATGTAAAGATGCCCAAAGTTAGGGACAGTGAGTCAGTGCTTCCTGGAGATCAGACGTGGTGGAGCAGCCTGGTTTCCAAGCTCAGCACCTGCCAAGGCCGGAGCATTAGGATCGCAAGGCCGCAGGGTCGTTGGCTCCTGCCTCGTTACAGACCCCATGTAGCAGCGATTCACACCGCTCTGCTCCTTCTGCCTCCTTCGGGGCTGTGTCAAACCTCTCCTGTACTTCAAACATATAATCCTTCTTACTGGAAAATACAACTGAAATTATTTACTAATTCAAACTGAACAGAATAAATCATTTTAGTTGGGAAAAGCAGGGAAAACTTTGGGAAAGACCAAATCTATGCTTTCCTTTCAAAATGACTAAAATCAGGCATGTGCTGGAGTTTGCTCTGAATGAGGCTGGTCCCTCGGGCCGTGCCCTCCCTGGGCACGCCAGCACCCACCAGGCGCGCAGCAGCCCCTGACAGCACCGCTTACCCCAGGGAGGAGCGCTGCAAAACCCGACGCTCTTCTTCCCAGTGCGTGCAGCGGTATGAATATCGGAAGGAGAACGAATGTTCAAAACCGTTGTTGGAGCAGGGGCTGCGACAGGACAGGCTTCACCCCTGCGATGATGGGGCGGTGATCCAGGCAGCTGCTGCAGCAGGACGGGCTTGCGGCCAGTGGCAGAACACGCAGAGCCAGCCCTGGTGCCCCCAGCTCTGCCCCACACCGGGACCTTGCAGCGCTTTTTTGTTTCCAGTCTGCAGAGAGTGGCTTGAGAAGGAAATGAGAACATTATTATTCTTCTCAAGAGAAGTCCAGCACGGTTCCTTGGTGAAATATTAGCTATGGAAAATATCAAGTAACTTTCCTACCTCCCAGGCACATGTTGGAGTATTTGGAGATGGGGAAAAAATTAGAAGTATGGTGAAACCAGCGGGGTTAGGGGAAGGTTGTCACAGTGTCTAGATTTTCAGGATGAAAGAGTATGAGTGGTTTTAAGGAAGAATGGTAAAAATCTCATTTGGGAGAGCCTCTTACTTTAGTAGGGTATATGTCTCTTTTGCACATAGAGCCTCAAGATTCAAAAGCATTGGCATCGGAGCAGGTCTGGCTCGCGGTGCCACAGGAGGAGGTGCTGCTGCCCTTGTGGGAAAGTGACACCTAGCAGAGATTTGGGGTCCTGGGCAGCCACCCATGTCCCACGCCCTCGGGAGCATCCCTGAAGCCCAGTGAGGCGGGAGTTTGAGTAATGAGACAAAGCACAGTAATCCCAGTCCTTCAGGCTGAGAGTCATTGTCCACATGGGGTATGTGTGTGGTTGCTTGTAACGCTTCATTAAGTTGCCAATGTATAGGCATTTTTGGAAAATTCTTAGTAATGTAAAACTGCGATTATAATTACTGACTCTTCTGTCCAGATCATTCAGGTTCTTCACACGGTTCTTGATTACCCGCTAAAGCAAGTATCTTGAAGTTCTCAGTATGAGCATCTTCCCCTGAACAGTAGCAAAGAAATACACGTTTCCCTTTCTTCCGATTAATTACACCTCAGCTTTACAGACGATGCATTTTCTGTGTGCTTTTTAAGCTGTGCTGCCCATATGCTGTTTCTGTTAGCTATAATAATTCATTTTCATCAGAGAACAGCTGTGAGCATGTTACTTGCCCACTAAGGCGTGTTACTTGCCCTGTGATACATTTTGGTGACCTGCAAATGCCACATGGTGTTCACTATAATTCTGAGTCACGTCTTAGATGTATTTGCACAAATTGCATATGGTGTGACACCTTATAGCTACATAGATACAGATAACCTCACGTGCATTTTGTATGGTGTGTTTTGTTTGAGAAATGAAAACTGAGTAAGAAATAATTATTATTTTGAATTTTAGGATGGATTTTCTGCTTGGAGCTGCTCTGTAATCATGAGGCTGTCTCCCATGTAGCTTTGCTTCATGGCCAGCCCAGTCCAAAACCATAGCCAAGGCTTTTCGATGTGACTCATGTATCTTGGAGTTTCTATTTCCCATGCTCAGGTTACGCCTGATTTTTCAAAAGTATTGAGCATCCCCTGCTGGAAGTCAGACCCCTCTCAGAAACCTTGAATACTCAAAATCAAAGCAATGCTAATCAGATTATTTGGCTGCGTACAGCAAGAGAGAGGTCCAGCATGTCGCACAAGTCCTTGGCGCCTTGCAGCCACGGAAGCGAGCAGGGCGATCACGGGCGTTTCTTTTAACAAGGCTTGGGGAGGATTTTCTGCGTGCGTGGGGGGGTGAAGGCACAGCCAGGCAAATGGTCCTCAGGAAAGAAAAAGTGTGTTTAATGGACATTAACAAGCAATTACCTGTTAAATAGACTAATCGAATAACTTTCTTTGTGCCATCGTTATCTAATTAGATTTTGAAACCTGAGAACGCTTTAAATATTGGTTGATTTCTGCCCTCGTTTTCTCTCTGGGAGGCTGCGCAGCTCACTCCCCACCACTGCCTCGCTGCACCTGGCCTCAGCTCAACGCACAGCTCAGACGTGGTCAAAAGGGAGCGTTTGATCAGTCAGGAGTGGCAGGCAAGATTCCCTTCAAGCATAAAAAGCAGCTGGCTTTATACTCTCTCACACCCGGCTACACATGAGGAACGTTTCCATGGGGTCTGCCCTCACCGCACCCCGCTTCCTCTCTAAACGCCGCTGGTCATGTCCGTGCCCCACAGGCAGCTCATGTCCCTGTGCCCCCTCCCACTCGCTTTGCTGCCACGTTTCTCCTCCTCACTTCAATGTCAAGGGGAGAGCACTGATGCAGACTTGCAGTCACCTTCTCGGGCTCGTCCTGCCGATCCGTTGGGTAATTCTCATTCTGCTGGGGAGTTGCTGCCCCAGCGTGCTCGGAAAAACAGCTTTGTGCAGAAGTGACAGGTGTCAGTTGCTGTTCACGGTCTGGCAGATGCGGGTGGCCAGGCAGGCGGCTGCAGTGCGCGGTGGCAGGGCTGGCTGCAGCCCAGGCATCACAGGTGCTGGTAGGGATCTCCTCACCCTTGGCTGGGGCGGCTTTATGGATGCTGCTGCTGCACCCCCGTGGAGCTGCGTGTGCGACGGCACTGTCTCAGCCCTTTTACCTGGGTGAAAAAGGGGGTTCCTTCATGGCATGGGTGGGCTCTGGTTCTGGGGGACATCCCAGAGCAAGGAGCAGCCACCTGTCTGCCAGCATGGTAGGAGAAGGAAACCACAGCCTGCTGTACCACGACAGAGGCAAGCGGTGCTGGTGCTGGCACCCCACTCACTCGGTGCACCGGCAGTGGGTGCCCTTGTCATTCAGATGCAGTTTAGGAATAGCAGATTTCAGCTGTGCAATAGCTTGGAGCCAAAATTCACACTTTTCAGAGTAAGTATGGAAATTTTTCAGTGTTTGTAATTATCGGAACATACCAAAATGTGCCTCTGAGTTCCCCTGTTCAGCTGCAGAGTGATGCTGGCTCAGAGCCAGGGGAGATATTCCCATAGCTAAAACCAGGGCCCCTCCAAACAGCCCCACGATGAATTTAGCCAGTGAATAATTAGCTAATTGCTGCAATGATGGCCTGAGGTGCTGCTGCAGAATTTGGTACGAGCTCCTGTACCTGCCTTCGCTGTGGAAGCTCAGCTCTGGCGGGGAGCCCAGGCTGACCTGAGGAAGGAGCAGTGGCCCCATGGGCACATACCTCTCAGGTGGTGGCATGCAGGTCAGGAAGACAGGGCTGACAGCAGCGCTCTCCCCAGGGAGTGCGTGGCCGGGGCGCATTAGGAAGCTGTATTAAACACAGACGTGATCAGCAAGCTGATCAAGGCTGACCTATTGTGTCCAATTATTAGAACATTTTCAATTTGTGCTGCAACATCTTCTCTGTCAGATCCTTCCCTGACAGGAAGGCTGCATTTCTTTGCACAGCTGAGTATTTGGAGATGAGACTCGTTCAAAGCAAGACTGGCAGAGCAGCACCTGCGGGACACTGATGCCAGCTACAGTGGCTGCCAGCACACTGGGCTCAGGTGAGCAAGGCCCTCGTAGACCGTGTCGCATGTCCCACCACCTTGAAGCTGTTATTCTAGTGCTTGGAAGAACATGCGTTTGAGCAGAGCATCAGTCTCAAACCTTCTGGTGAGCCTCAAGCAATAGGACTGGCCAAGTAAAGCACAGGGATAATTTAGATGTCTAAAGGTCTAAACTTTGAGAAGAATGAAAGTGGAGAAATAAAAACAGAAAACAGGAAAGTGTAAATTTACCTCTTGATTAAAATGGAGCAGCCACTGAGAATTAAACAAGAAGGCTAATATGGGATCAAATTTTGACATTAAACCTATTCAGTTCCTTCATATGTAGAGGAGCAAAATGATCAGAAGTGTGCATCCGCAAAACAGAATCAGCACACTAAAAAACATTTCTTCTTTAATTAATTTTTTAATCCACTGAAATATTGTCTGTTTACCTCAAATTGTACAGGCAGATTCAGAAGAGAACTGGGCTCTTTTGCACCATGATGAAATATAAGGCCATGAAGAATATTATATATAGGGCCACGAAGATGATTCAAGGGCTGAGCACCTCTGCTATGAAGACAGGCTGAGAAAGTTGGGGCTGTTCAGCCTGGAGAAGAGAAGGCTCCGGGGTGATCTTACAGCAGCTTTCCAGTACCTAAAGGGGGCCTACAGGAAAGCTGGAGAGGGACTTTTTACAAGGGCGTGTAGTGATAGGACAAGGAGCAATGGATTTAAACTGAAAGAGGGCAGATTTAGATTAGATATAAGGAAGAATTTTTTACATTGAGGGTGGTGAGGCAGTGGAACAGGTTGCCCAGAGAAGTTGTGGCTGCCCCATCCCTGGTGGTGTTCAAGGCCAGGTTAGACGAGGCTTTGAGCAACCTGGTGTAGTGGAGGATTTCTCTGCCTATGGCAGGGGGGTTGGAACTAGATGATCTTTGAGGTCCCTTCCAACCCTAACCATTCTATGATTCTATAAAACCCAAGTCATAGTCAGAAATCAAGCAAGGACTTGGGGCGCAGCGATGTTCTTGCACAGTGGCACTAGGAAGAATTTGGCACTGACCCTGACTCTGTGCTGCTGTTACACTTTTGCTTGGTCATTTTTTGTAGGATGAATAAATCCAGCGTTGCTGACATTTGTGGCTGCTAATAGCAAACCTTCCCTGGAGACTCCCACCCTGGTGGAGATCTGGGCTTCAGCCTTGGTGCAGGGACGATGGAGCTGCGAGCCACTCTCTTCCCTCGGTTTTCCCGTGAGTTACATGTCAGGGAGGGCAGGCTGCCGCGCTGCTGCTCCAGCCCATCCCAGTCAGGCTGGAGGTGCAGCGCAGCATTGCTGGTCCTCTGCCAGGGTGCTGGAGTACTGGTGTGATGGGCAGGGGTGAAGGTGCGGCGGCTGGCACATGTGTCAGGGGAAGCAGCGCGTCATAAGGATGGAAGTCTATGGGTCAGGGGGAGTATGATGCCAGGCAAAAAGGAAGGGTGTTTGTTTATTGCTAAGTAGTAATAGAAAGGGACTTGCCACTGCCAGGCACGTTCAGTCTTGGTCCTCTGCCTTCATCTCCTCCTCTAAAAACTGAAACCTGTGGCAGCCCAGCTGTGCTCTGACCAGCATGTGTGATGGGAAGGGGGAGCCTCAGCTGGAGCAGCAGCCCCTGCTGTGCTAGTGCCAGGTGTGGGAGCTACAGCGCTGCTTTTGTGCACTCTTACGGGATGCGAAAGGCTGGTACCAGTGCTCTGCCAGCTGGGTTTGGCCCCAGAGAGGGGAGACTCTGCACGGGGGCTCCTGTACCGCTGGCAGGCATGGCACACCTCCTGCTGCAGCGTGGTGGAGGAAGCATCCACACGCTTACTGCTGATGGATTTTTCAAGGACAAAATGTTGTGATTTGCAAAAAAAAATAATAATTTTGTTTTACTGGAGCAGCAATGAGTGCTTTTTGGATTTTTATCTCTCTAACCTTCGGAGGAGTAAGAAAGCAGATTTGGCAAGCAAGACAGCTAGAAAAGCTGTTCAGCAGTGGCGGTAGCTGTGCAGGTGCCATTTTCTGCTGATGGCAGGTTTCACAACATACTTTCTCTGCTTGCAGCGTAGCCCCTTCCCCAGGGACCCCCTGCAGCAGCTGCCTACACGCACGAGCATCTTGTGTCACCAGGCAGGGAGCTGCGGAATATCAAGTAGTGGCAAAATAAAGAGCTGTGCTCCTCCTGGTTTTGGATGAAGCTGCTTCGCAAGGCTTCTGCCTTTTGTTCCCAGGATTTCTGCCACAACGCTACTTGGTATGCAGTCCATACAGTCCACTGAAACACAGCACACGCTCCAGCAGTCACATACAGGCATTGCTGTGGGGCTGCTTGAGCCCAGAAGCTGCCAGAAACTCCACCTCTGGTTATTCTTTCTAGTGGAGAGGTTTGGATGTGGCTGAAGGTGAACCCAATTTTACCCAAGTCCATGTCTACCAAACACAACTTGCCAAAGCAGCTCAGGTATGAGAAACTCTGTCCTTTCTGTTAAATGACTGTAAGCTGAAGTGTTTCACAGTGCAAACCACACAGCTATAGGTGTTTGTAGTAGGCACAGGAAGGTACACAGAGCATACGGCCATGAAAAACCTGCAGCCTGTGAGTGTGCCACAGTTAAGTGGCACCCAGTGTGTTTTCCAGCCGCAGCATATGGAGCAGCAGCACCCAGAACCTGCCCAGCCCTGCCCTAGGCTGGTGGCCCCACAGGTCCAGCAGTGCAGGCACATGTCTTGGACCCCACTGAATTTACAAATGCAAGGTTGCGTGCATAGAGCTCTGTCTGCTGATGGGGAACGTGCTGACCAGCCAGTGGCCAGTTTAGCTTTGCCAGGTTTTCATTGTCCAGAACTCCCGACTCATCTGCCCCACCACCTGTCAGTCCCTGGGCAGGAGCCACACCAGGAGCAGCAGTGCGAGGTTACAAGACAAATGCCAGAACTCTCTGGCAGAACAAGAGGTCTGTGCCTGCTCCGGTCTGGTTCCAGTGGAGCAGCAGGCATGGGATCAGAGTGGCAGATGTCTGTGGTTGCAGCTGGAGTAAGCTTATTGCTGAGCTGACGAACGTCCCCTGCCCCTCTGAACCTGCCAGCTGCAGGATCGGCAGTGATCTCGTAATGAGACGTGAGTGCTGTTGCTGCTCCAGTACCTGATCCACTTGCTGGAGAAACAGAAACATAAATTTGAAACCGGCACTGGAGGGTTGCTGCTGTTTTACATCCTTGGATGACTCCAAAATGGAGAGGATTTGTATTTTGGTTCCAGCAGTTTTGCTCCCCACACGTTGTCCCCAACACGGGGGCACCTGCGCTGTTATTTAAGCCTGGCTCCAAGCTCATTTCTGAGCCCAGTTTTGCCCACTCCTTCCCGTTTGTGTGTTGTTACGCCCTCAGCAACACACACCTCTCTGGAGGGGAGGCAAAACACTCCACATAAGCTGATGCTCCTTGTTGAGGCAACCTGGATGGGCTGGAGGGGGACAGCCGCGATGCGCTGCAAGCTTTGCCAAGATTAGTGGCAGCATGTGAAGCCCAGGCTGCGGCCAGACCCACAGCGGGCAGGGAGAGAGCAGGGCCTGGCATGCCTTTCCCCTGGCACCATGATTTCATGAGAGATCACAGATGCCACGGGCTTTGTCTGCAGCCTGAAAACTCAAATTGGTTTCACCTCTCTGTGTGCAGCCCGAATTGGGTGGAGGCCTCTGGAGAGGTCCCTGGGAGGTGATAACAGGGCTGCCTGTGACTCCCATGGCTCCTGGTCCCCAGCCTTGTGCCTGTGTCACTGGAGAAATCAATACAGATGTGTATTCCTGCAGATCTTATGGCAAGTCCTCCCGCCCTTGCTAGGCACGGCATGTTGCTGTAGGTCAGCGGGGAGCGAGTGCAGCGGGGACTACGGAAGCCACTTCGTCCTTATGAACTGCCTTTGGAGGACACTGCTCCCAAGACGGCAGCGTCACCCACACAGGAACATGCCAAAGGGCAAAGCTCCTCGCCCGCATCCCTGGTTTTCTCTCAGTTCCAACAGTTTCTGCCCGACTTCCTGGTAGCTGCAGGGTGGCAGCACCTCCTCGCAGAGCTGATGGTCCTCAGAGCCCACAGCCCTCCCCTGGCACCCTCTGGGAAAAGTAAGAGTGAGTCATCTCTTGTTTAGAGCCTTCCTTGCTTTCCCCACCCTCCGGCAGCAAAGCAGTGATGTGCATGTGGCAGAAAGGTCTTTTTTTCTCAGACGTTCCTGAGTCACTGCTGAGTTACTGGAAAGCGAATGGTCTCAAAGCAGAAGGTGTGTTAAATTATTTTCCTGCTTGCTTTCTGGCATTCTCCGTTTGGTATTTTGAGGTAAGTTGGGGGGGTAGGAAGGATGTTCTGCAGGATTTTGCATTTTACTGCCAGCAGAAAGATCACTTTAGGGACTAGGCGACGAGAGCAGCACAGAGGATTGTGTTTCCCTTCCTAATGCAAGATTTATGCTCGGTCTGTCTCTCCTTACATTCCCGGGATGCTGGTGCAGGCTCTCCACTCCAGCAAGCCTCCCCAGGTGCCCAGGAAGGGGCAGCAGGCTCTGCTGCAGCCTTGTAGGAGAGCCTTGGTTCAGCTCATCCATCGCAACTGTTGGAGTACCTCGTTAATAGTGGGGGTCTTGCACCATATCATCTTTCGTTTGGAAATTTAATTTTCCTTTGAGAAATTACTAATTCTTTTCCAGATGTGCCGAGCGAAAATGAATAATGGGCCCAGTGTTAAGGGAGAGCTGAATCGCTGCCCACTGCATGGAGGTGATCGCTGCCCCTTTTGGGTAAACCAAAGGGAACAGGCTCTGTCCTCCTTGGGCCTTTTGGAGAACACCAAATACCCAAGGCAAGTGAGGGGACGGAAGGGTTTTCCAACAATGCAGCGATATTGTGTTGACAGTGATTTGCGCGGCGTGTAAGAGACCAGCTCTGCTCGGAAAGATGAGACCCCGAATGAATAAATCATGGGCCCTCTCTTAGTAAATCAACAGCTCACTCCAGCCCTCCTGGTAGCAGAGCTGGCCAAGTCCTGCATGCGGGGAGGGACTCCGGTTGTCCAGGGGCTTTTAAGGGCAGGGTCTGCCTGCTGCCGGCTTAGGAGCTTCTCTGCAGGGCAGGGACTTTGACCGGGGAGCGGGAGCCTTGCTGTGCAGCGTGAGACCATGGAGGGAAACGTACACCTCCTCCAGGTCATCTGCAAGATGCGTTCCCAAATCAACAAGCTGGAGAGGGAAAACAGGGCCCTGAGGGGAGAACTGCAGGTCTATGGCCAGGGAGCTGCGCCGCCGGAGAGAGGGGCAGCAAGAGGAGGTGGGAACGGCGGTGTGAGGAGACTTGCCGGTGATGGGGAAGGACCAGCTGGCTCTCCAGCATCCCTGCGTGGAAGCATCGTGCCCGGTTCTTTTCTGGCACCAAAGGAGCAGACAGGTACCGAAGAGCCAGGGCTGTCCATGGCAGCCATGTGTGCTGCCCGTGCAGGATCTCCCAGCCCAGCGTGTCTGCAGGGGATGGGAGATGAGCCGCTGTCGAGTTAACTTGATGGAAGTGCTCTGGCCTCCCCCGGTGCCCACACCCAAACCCACCTTAACTGGGTGTCTCACTCTGTCATCTTTTTAGGGGTGAACCTGCATCCCCCAGGCTGAGCTTGATGGAGTATTTTGCTGCTGCTCAAGCAAAGAGTTCCACTCAAAGAGTTCAGGTTGTCTTTGTTTAAGCAGGATTTGACTTACTGCTTTGAGATTTCGTAGGCATGGGCTATCTTGGCCATGCCTGCCCACTCCAGACAGAAAAATTACCAACAGTTTCAGTCGTGCTGTAACCTCTCTTGCCTTAGTAAAAGATGAAAATTCTACAAATAGTAAGAAATAGTGATGGGTTGCATACATCACGCCAGACGTGCAGTTTCGTTTTGCAGATAATGTAGTTAGTTTTGGCTGAGGGAGAGAGGGGCCAGTACATAGGAATACACTCTCCATAGGAAAAATGGAAACATTCTTCAGTTATAGAAGTCTGGTCAGGACTTCTGGAAGATTCAATGAAGCAGGAATTAGAGCACAAAATGTTGTTTGATGAGGAGTAGTTATCCAGTATCGGAGGCAGTTGCTGGCGGTGTCAGGCGGCTCGACACCGTCCATGTTTCAGGCCTGATGCCTCCTTGTCTGCTGTCTGTCAGTCCAGTCTGCTGGAAAACTGCTTCACTAACGCACCTTCTTGGTGCTGGAGTGGTGTGCGTCGGGAGTTGCCGTCACAGTCCGTGTGCTCCTGGTGGCTGGGCTGGCCTCAGCTCTGAGCCAGCCTCCTGGAGAGGCCTGGGCCGTGGAGAAATGCCTCCATGAGTTCTGGCAGACAAACCCCTGGAAACGAATGCGATGAGCAGCCGAGCACCCACTGCTGAGCCTGCGGAGCCCGGCGGCCCAGCTACAAACCTGAGGGCTCTTGAACTGCTGCTGGCTACGGACATCGTCAGCTTGGGGGGACATCAGCTTTCAGCCTCCCCATGTGCATAACATGTTTGAGCTAAAAGAAAGTGATTAAAAATACATCGAGGGTATTTGAGTTCTCATTGTTATCGTTGTTCTCGCTCTGCTTTTGTCTCTGCTGCTCAGGTACCACTATGACGGTGCGGCGTTACTCCACCGCTTCACCGGTGCCCGCTCCTCCTGGCACAAGGCCACCGGGCACTGCCCCGCCGGCAGCCCCTCCTGCAGCACCGCAGCTCACCAGCGGAGTGGGGAAAGGGCTGGAAAACACACTGGCCAACCACCTCTCCTACAGCCATTCCAGCAAAACGAAGCTGTTTCGGGAGCGTGTCTGTAAGTGCAGGTCAGTTCCGTTTGCCTTCGCAGCGTTGCCGGCCAGGGCTGGTTTCAGGTTTCACCTGAAAACATATATGGACGTTGCTTTGGGTTTTAGTTCATTATCAGCAAAACCTTTGTTCAAATGCACACGGGCACTGAGCAAACAGGAGACCTCCTTTGGGTTAGTTGTCCTGCTCCTCTGTGCAACACATGAAGATTGCTACTGTTGGCAGTTCAGATTTACCATAGAAAGGAGAGGCTGAGGGGAGAAGGAAGGGGTTGGAATCTTCTCTCTGTTAAAGCCAGGCAGAGTTTTGCAGATTGATGTGTTGTTCTGACAAGGTAAGCTTGAAAGAGATTTTAAACTTTGAACGAAAAGCATGGAGATATCAAGGAACTCTGAACTATGCTTTTGAAAGTGTGATTAATATGGCTTATGGATTTAGCTGTACTGTATCATATTTCCCCTGTAATTGAAGCATTGTATGTTAGTGCTTTCAGCCTTGAGAAAAATATTCTCAGAATGGCTTCTAAATTAAGTGAAACGGCTGCTGGACAAGCCCTGAGTGTCTCTGCTCCTTGATGAGATGCTTTCCAACACAGGGCAGCAATCAAAGGTAGAAGCACCAATAATGAGACTGTGACATCATTAGCCCTGGTCACCTCCTGGCGCCGATACACACACCCTGGGAATCCATGCTGGGTTTAGTGCTGATCATGCTGTGCTCAAAAGAAGGCATCCAAATGGCCTTACAGCGTGTGTGTTTGAACAGGGAGAAGCCCATGGGTCTGCTCGCCCACGTGTGCCCCGGGGCAGGACTCCGGTGGCCACTACCTGGGGACTGCGCGGCTGCAGTGGCCGTGTTGCCCGCGCTGACGCACTCCCCAGCGCAGCACGTCGCACCCTGTCCCGTACCCCCTCGCGCAGCCACGCGCCTGCAGAGCAGAGCAGTGGCACACAGCAGCGCGCAGCCCCGCCAGCGCCCAGCTCCTCACCCAGGGGCTGCCGGGGACAACGAGGCCAAGTGTTCACAGGCACATAGGTTTGCTCGTAAGGACATTTGAGGGTCAGATGTTTTACAGCATTTAAACATCTAAATTTAGTCCCTGGCAGGG
The DNA here is from genome assembly GCF_009769465.1 of Tauraco erythrolophus. NCBI lineage: Eukaryota > Metazoa > Chordata > Aves > Musophagiformes > Musophagidae > Tauraco > Tauraco erythrolophus. The sequence goes on along the minus strand of NC_141475.1, from coordinate 10,391,260 downwards.
AACTCGTATCCTTTTCAAAAGCACCCTGAGCCCATAACTCTGGGTTTCAACATGTGCTCTGTGGGGTTCAGGGAGACTTAAGACCCTCAGCGCACATAAACGCTTTCGAGAGCTTTGCCCTGAAGCCAGCTCGCGTGGAAAGCACGTGTGTTAGGAAACACGGGGTCAGCGTGCAGGGGCAGGAACAGCAAACGCTGCTGCTTTCTCCTAAGGGGAAGGAGAGCTTTCAAAGCAATCAAAATAGCACGGCAGATCTGTTACAGCCAGTGCCTTGGGACCGGCAGGTTTAAAAGCACCAGCTACCCAGCGGCCAAAGGAATGGTGCTGATTACTTTATCGCTACCTTTAGAGCTGCCTTGTCAGCTCTAAACAGCAGCAATGAGTTGGCTGCTTTAGGAGAAGAAATGGTATGGAGAGAGCATTTTAACAAACCCCCTCAGCAGACTGGGAGATATCCTGAAGCATTAAGCTTTGTCTGTCTTATATCAAAAAGAAGTTTAATACTTTTTCTGGTCATAATGGTGGATGTTTCCATTATATACACAAAAGTTTAATGCAGACAGCAATTATAGTAAGCTTTTAACTAGTAGGGTGATTTGTGGCAAGGAGTTCAGCGAACTAATTAAGCTTCATTTTTTTACAGTGATGACATTTTTGCTTCTCAGCATGCTGGTCCATGTCAGCTTTGCCTATTAGCTGTTTATTGTAGCTTTCTCACATTTTGGTCCAAAACTATAGTCCTATATGTGATGCCAAATATTTTTGCTTTAAAATTAATTCATTAGAAGTATCACCTTAGATTTATCTAGAGTGCAGTTGTGTCTGAGTAATAAAATAACAGTACTGAGAACAAATCATCACTAATTTGCATGTGTACAACATTTTCATTCTTATATGCTAAAGCATTAGTTATACCACGCGATTCCCACTTTTTCTTTGGCAAACGAAAAAAAATACTAAATATTTGAACACGTTAGTCAGGTTAAGAGAGGCTAAGAACTGTTTTCAGGGCCGTTATAGTCAAATTACGAAAGGTATAAGGCCTGTTTGGTACACAAATGTCACCACTGGGGTGTTCAGGCTTGATGGTTTCACCTTCCAGTGGGACAGGTCTAAGTGGCAGGTGAGAAGGGGCAAGGAAATCATAGAGGTCCTCTGCTCTCCAGGACAGCCCCTGGTAGCCATCAATAAAGACTTTCATAGTTTCATGATTTTCCTTTCTCCTGCTCCTCAAGGGCCTGAGCAAGCTGACAGCAATCACAGAGGACAGCCAGAACGAAAACCAAAGCTCTGCAAAACCCAATCCGTTTACTTGCCAAACCAACCAGTTTTGGGGCACATAAAGGAGCATGTTTCTCCCTCTGCTTTCACAGCCCGTGTGATTTACCATGTGCACACTCACTGCTTGGAAACCACTGTTCTCACACCCGCTTGCAGTAGCTGGGTGCTGATGTATATAAACATAAAGCCACTGAAGGAGCCTGAGTCCACGTGGGTGCACGGGCACCCTGAGGGTTCTGGGCATGCGTAGCTTTGTACGTACACATCGGGCATTGAAAGGGAGACGTGAGGCTCGATGGAAAGAGGCAGATGCTTCCAGCAGACAGGCAGGCTGGAAGACAACACTATGCTGGGTCCCTTGGGAAGACCATGTGAACCCTGTCTCAGCAGGGCATGAAGTCCTGCCTCCATGCAGCGTGCGACTGCTGAAAGCATTTACCTTTTGCTTGCTGGTTTGTGGGGGTTTTTACTGTCTTTGCGTGTTTTATATATTTGTAATCCTCACGATGCTTTCTCATTTTTCTCCAGGGGTAAAGTAAAGGCTGTTAGTTTCCTCTTACCGATGGATATGTCGTCATACGCTGAAAAGCAAGGTTCTCTCAAAAGCCCACAAAATCAGAGCACCAAACAGTTAACCACCATCACTGAAAAGGATATGTGAGCTGGTGAATTTTTAAAGGCCCATTGATTCTAGAGATAAATTAGCCTTAAATGATAGCGGTGTGTCAGGTTCCTCTCCTGCAAAACGCTTTGGCAGGATGCCTGCAGAGAATCACCCAGCCTGTGCGTCAGGTCACTGGCCCGATGTTTAGCATGGAAATGGAAGCCGCAACAAAGGCGGCTGGAAGCCCATACGCCGTGATGAAGCCACATGATAAGCAAAGGTACCTCTGCAAAGTAGCTTCTGCGCAACATGCCTCAAGGATCCTTTACATTGGGACTGCTGGAAACAGGGTGTTGAAGCCAGTTTTGATGTGTTTGTCACAAAAAGCAGAAACCATGTCACCACTCGTGTTTGCCAATTCCCTTGCCAGAAAGGTAGTTGATGTAAATGACAAAATAAGAGCTATTAAAGATCCCGTGAGGTTTCCTCTGTATATAAGACTTTTAAACTTCACAGTATGAATACAGCAAAGAAGGCATCACAGAGTCAGTTAATGTTACTCTGAATTTCTGCAAAGCTTGGCAATGACTGTCTGTGTCCGTTTGGGGTTCACCTCTAAGGGAGCGCAGGGGAGAGTAAGTACTAATCAGTATGAATGTGTGACTGCAAAGCTGTTTCTGACTTGGTGTGTTCATCCAGCCAGAGGCTGTGCAACAAGTCAAAATAGGAAGAATTGTGAATATCAGAATTTTTTCAGGAATGATTTCTCAGCACGACTTGGATCAAAAATTATTAGCAGAAATTCAGCAAATAGGTACAAAATAAATGTGAGAGAACTACAAACAGCTTGTAAAAAATGAGGAGTACTTGTTAGTTCTAGTCATATGAGTAAAGATAGTGTCTCACGTGTTTATTTTGATAACAAGTTTATGGAACCAAAATACTGCACATTGCTATTTCTTTATGTACAGGCAGCAGTGAGGATTGAATATCGTACAGAGAATGCATGAACAGTAGATGTTTGTACCGGTAACTTTAAGGAAGATTTTCATCTCATTGTTCACTTTTAAACTCTCGAGCTTTCAAAAGTGAAAGCAGAGACCTGGTGGGAAAACATCCCTTCTGGATTTTCCGTGATGTTTTATAATTTGTATAAACATTTGTGCTCCTTTTTTCATTTTGAAATTCATCATGTTTTGTATATTAACGTAAATTCTTAGTATAGTTTCACCATCTTTATTTGTGCATTTTTATATTCAGGTTGGGTCCATACAGAGTTGCATTGTAATGTCAGAAGTAATGAATTGATGACTTCCAGCAAATGAAATTACAGTTTGGAAAGTTTACTGAACTTTCCAATGCCTTTCATTTTAGAAGGCATTTACAGGAAAGTGCTTTTAAAATGTTTTAAAGAAGGCTTCATTGTCGTAAACTAGACACTGCATATGTGTTCAGTTAAGTACCTAAACCCAGCTGATTTCACTCAGCAAAGTAACAACAAACATCATTAAAAATCTGTCCCCTAGCCCTTTACCCAAGCTTTTGACAATTCATGTTTCAACACCAGATTTAACAGGATTTGGCAATCCATGTGCTTTACACAGCTTTCAAAAGTCTCAACTTTTAAGTTTTCTAAGCCTCAGCTTCCATGAAGCAGCAGTGGGAATTGTCTTCTCCCACTCTTTTTGTGTAAATTCAACATAGATAGGTCACTAACAGTAAGGCTGCGTATTAGTAAGCGTATGACAACGTCAATGGCAGTGGGCTGCTGATTCTGCTGTTACACAAATACATATAACATTGCGTATGGTCAAGAAGTTAAATTCACTGGATGCTTATTAGAGGTATACTGGTCTTAAACTTTCATATACTTCTAGGGAAAAAGAACAGAAAAGGTGGAAGGGAAAAGAGGGAAAGGAAGCAAAGTAGTTATCAACAAATGGCAGTATATTAATGGAAAGATTTATTTTTGAATGGTATTTTTGCAGTCTTTAGCAGTGCCCACAGATTTAAGAACACATGATGATGCACAGGCACATTAATTTTTAAAAGCAGTTGTGCAGATTTGACCTAGTTCTGTTTCTCCAGGAGAACCAGATTGTAGCAGAGGCCACAGAGAAACCACCGAGCACATCAGTTTTACCACAGTACAGCATGAAGCAACTTACCATGGAGCGCTTACTGGCAATTAAAACATTCCAATATTAAACATTCATAGATTGTTCAGTGCAAAAAGGGCAGGTGACATCAAAGCAAATGTTAAAATTTGGACAGAGAGATGCAGGCAGCAATTAAGCCATGGTCCTTTTCTTTCTTCCCAAGAGGATCCATACAAGTTCAGAGGAGCTCTGGACGGCTGCCTAAAACTACTCTGGACTATATTTATTATAATATACATATGGTTTTTTTAATATACATACATATTTTTATATATATTATAATGAATATATATTATCTATATAAACCCTGGAATATGTGCTAAACCCTATTCACTGATGGCCAGGCTTGTTGGACAATTTCCAGTTGGAAATAATTCTTTTTGGAGCGGTGGTCAGTGGTATTCAGCCATGCAGGTATGGGACTGCAAGAGCAGCTGAGACAGCAAGAGATTCCCTTCTGCATTAGCACTGTCCACTGGTAGATGTATGCTCCTTGTCACGCTTGTGCTTGGGGCTCAGTGGCTTTATAGCTCCATAGCAAATGCCGATAAAGACGGAGTCCACCACTGCCATTTCTTAAATGACGTGTTCTCTGTTCTGTCAGCACGACTAGTCAAGAGTAGTGAAATGTGTCTCTAGGTTGGAGACAAAAAGGTCTTGTCAGAGTTGATTCTTGACTTAAATCAGTGGGACAGTGCCAAATTAACCATTATTTCACATGTACATCATTGTAAGTGAGAAAGAAACTGGGTATTATCTTTCTTTAGGAAAGTCTTTTAGAATCTATGGTTGTAACATAGAAGAGCAAAGCCAGGAGCACTGGACCAGTGGCGAGGAGTTACTAAGGGTGAAGGTGAAATTTAGACATGTGTCTGAGGGTAGCACACAGCCAAATGTTTAAAATCTTGATACCCAACTTAACAATAATAATCCTTAGATGCATCTTCAACCTACAGTAGATCTCGCTCTCTCCAAAATAATGATTCTGCCTAGACAGTAGAAACCTTATAAATAAATAAATAAATAATAAAATAGATCAATCTTGCCATTCATAAAGCTGCACTCTCCCGGAACGATGCTGCTCAGCTGTACCGTGGAAAGCGCTGATGTTAAAGGGTGCATCTAGATCAGCATTTCAGTCAGTCGGGAGTACCCTCCTGAGTGAATGTCCTGGTCAAACCCACACACCGTACTTCATTTCACATTGTAGAGTGGTCTCAGAGCACACGAATGGGTCTCTTCTGGATGAAACTAAGCCTGAGGATGTGCTTATAAGGTGCTCCAAAAGCTAATGGATATTCAGTGTGTGGGACCACACCAGCAAGTCCTCTGAAATACCTATAGTGTGGACAGCAGCACTGACGGTTTCACTCTACATGTCCTCCTCTACGGGTCTGCACTACTTGCTAACGTAGACAGAGCTGTAGAGCACCCAGACAAGGGAGCTGCTGTCTCCAACGTTTAAAATGAAAATCTAACCAGGTGGAATTTCATCTTATTACGCTATAGAGAGGAGGAGATGCCTTTCATCAGCCTTACCTCTCTGTCTGGTGTTTAAAGAGCCTCGCTCTTGCCGCAGACAGTTGGAAATGTGATGCTCCAGACTGTAACAGAGGAGTAACATTATCGCCTTCTCCAGTGAGTTCTTGCTCAAAGTTCAAACGGGTCCCATGCTTGCATCCTTAGACAACAAATCCATGCCCAAAGGTAATAAATCAGTGTGCAGGGTGCATCTCTTGTCAAAGTCACCCAGTACAAACACATTCTACCTACTCCAACCTCCGTTTATACGAGCAAGAGCACAATTTATGACGCACCAAATTGTCCATAACCTTTATATCCATTGTATTCTTGCTCCTACATCTTAAATCCCTGACAGCTGAACTTCAGTTTTTCTTTGCCATTTCTGATCAGGCATAATCTAAGAATATACCAGCATGGAAGTAATTCAGCTGAGGAGCCTCTGACACCAGGTAAGCGATGATGATCTTTAACGCTGTTATTTTCAATGACGTTGACAAAATTAATTCCTGTGCTGACAGGCTCCCTCTGTAGCCCTGAAACTCTATTTTTATTTAACTGGGGTGAGAAAATGAGAAATGAACTTGCAATTTGTTTAAAGGTCTCAAATAGTTCATAGGCTTTGAACAGTCCTTCAGCATTTTGATGAATTCGATGCTGCGCAAGTCCACTATGTGCATGTCCTATGATCACCTAAGCACAGCACAGACAGCTGGTTCAAGGGTCGCAGATGGTTTTTTTTCACTGTTGGGTGCTATAAAGCACACAATATTTTCTCTTCAGGATGGAAAAATACCAGTCATATTAGATCCATTCTGCACTTCTACTGCATAATGCCTTTACCCAACAAAAGACCTGTTCAGAGATTAAACTGTCATCACAGTTAAAATGTAGCTCAAACTCTGCTAACCTTACACAGGGAAGTTGTTGGCTGTGCTGAAGTCAAGACAGATGGTCACTTCAGAGATGTTTCTTTTATGGCAAGTTGTCGTTTGAGTAGGGATATTTCTAGCTGGATGAGTCACCTCTTTCTCAATTGCTGCATGAGATACCAAAAAGTGATTTTTACATAGGGATATTCAAAGACATGGCAGAGGCTGAAAAATATGTCTTCAAAGCAGCTTACAGTGCTTTCCTTCACTAGTGGGAGTATTATATGGCACATGTAGATTGATTAAAAAACCATATCCTCCATTGTTTTCTTTTTGCTGAAAACTGTGATGAAATGTCTTTTTTTTTTCCTTGGTTTTTTTTTTCTGTTTTTACAAAATCAGGTGGTATTTGATATACGAAATCAGTCCCACAACAGCAAAATGCACTAAATCATAATAAAATTGCTCTGTTTAATGTAAAAAGTAAGAAATTTAGAGTAAAGTGCAAAAATTAGAGCGAACATTTCTAATCTGTGGCTCTTCAGTAGCAGGTTTGACTCTTCCCCGGTTTAGAGGACAGGGACCATCATCTGCATGCTGGTTGCCATGGAGACTCCCATCGCTTTTGGAATCATAAGTTTTGCCTGAAAGGAAATACTCCTTCAGTGTGAGTTTTTAATGACCATAGAGGTTTCTGTTTATCAGCACACCATATCTGTTTATCAGAACTACCATGTCTAAGCAGGTGGGAGGAAAGGGAGCAAATACTTTCTAGCAATCAGTGACAACATATTTAGCCTGCAAAAAATCTACAAAACATGTAAATAGAATTACAAGATGTGCTGCATTAGATTAGACTGTTATGGCATCAAATCCATTATCTCTCTCAGTATCAGCTACTACAAAGGAGAATGAACTTTGGTCGCAGAACATGGCCATGGCAACAAATCCTTCTGACACCTGCAGGAGACTGGCTTGTGAACTGCCAGGCTGCAGAACCAGTGAGGTCTTTCTTTCTCAGGCTCGAGTCCATAAGGGCTTCCCCATAACTACAAATAATGACAGCTTTTCTAGGAAAAGATGTGTACATGAACAATTGGGCCTGTCCATGTGAAGAGCTGTCTAACATTTATCTATTCTGTTTGCCCTGCCAGAAGGACTCTGAGGTTCGACAGCTACATCAGCTTCTTTCTCCTTAATGCACAATTAACACTCGGGATTGCTCTGAAGGTGAACTCGTTTGGCCCTAAACAGTGTGCAGTATGGTTAGTTTCACCAACATGAGTATGTTGGTGTGAATTTCTAGCTTGAGTAAAACTATGGTTATTCAGAAGAGGAACATAATGAAGCTGCAAGATTAAGCCTCAGTTACTTCCTAGTTCTGTTGTCTTTGCTAGATGGTAACTAAATAACTACCTGTTAAATCCGCAATTTTCGGCTGATTTCTTCTTTTGAGGCTGTTTTGTGCATCGGTGGGGCCATCGATATACTTCATTGCAATGGCTGGGGTCTGGTCCTTCTCTGGCTGAGTCCGAGTAACTGAAAAAAGAACAGAAAAGGATACTTTATTGAGTTGTATTATCGTTCATTTGTTCAAGGAGGGAAAGATATGTTGAGTTGACTCTACCTGGCTGATGATAACCTAGTATTGTTTCAGTCCTTCCTTCTTGAAAGGACTGAACAGATTCATGGCCAGAATCTAAGTCCTTCATTGGCCTTCCCATAATCTCATTCTCAGTTGCAGTTTTATTTCTAATGAGGAAGTACGTGTGCATTTTCCCTTTGCCTTTTACTTCTATTTCTCCTCTTTCAGTCATCTCAAAATTCTTGTATTTTAGGCATCTAAAATATCAGAAGCAAAATGACACATGAAAAATCAAGATTAGTAAAAAGAGCACTGATGTTTTAGAAGAGCTATTGTAATCTAAGCAATCAAATCACAACAGTCCCGGAAAAACGATAGTGATCTGTGAACAATTCAGGGTTTGTTTCAACTGTTTATTCAAGCTTGCTGTGCTTTTATAGCTTTACACGTACAGCCTGATCAAAAAATCAATGGATCACATAGTCAAATACTTCAGTATGGTGGAGGGTTCTTATTGACTAGTAAATAGACATTAAGAACTGAGGCAGCCAATATCAGTTAGACAGAACTATCTCCAGTCACTTCATCAGAGAAGGCAATCAAGTTCGTCAAGCATGATTTACTCCTGGTAAATCCAGACTGGCTATTCCCAATTGCTGCCTTCATGTGCCCAAAAATGGCTTCCAAGAGGACTTGATTTTTACTGTGACTGACATAAGGCTGACCAGGCTATAGTTCCCCAGCCTGTCCTCCTTGCCATTTTTCAATATAGGTGAAGCATCTGGCTTTCTTCAGTTGCTACAGTGCTGATCTTCATGACCTGCCAAAGATGACAGTCAGCAGCACTGTAATGCCATCAACCAGCTCTGTCATTACCTTTGGAGGCATCCCATCTGCTCCCATATGCTTCTGTAGATCAAAATTTCTCAAAAGACACCTGATCTGATCCTCTTCCAATACTGGTACTTCACCTACACCTTGAACCCTGACTCTAGGTGCAGGGACCTTGAAGACCTCATCAGTGAAGACTGAGGCAAGAGAGGCCTTGAGTAACTCAGCCTTTATTCAAGGACTGCCACTAAATCACCTGCCACAGCAGGTCCACATTTCCATTTATACTTTTCTGCTAACACAGCAGAAACTCCTCTCACTGCCTTTGAAACTTCCTTGTCCATTTCAATGCTAGTTGAGCTCTGGCTTTCCTAATGTCATTCCTATGTGTCCAGACAATGTTTCTGTACTCCTCCTTTGTAGTTCATCTTCACTTTCGCCTCTTGCATACATATTTTATGCATACATAAGAATCTTGAAAATGTAGTATTTCATTTTTAGTAACATGAGTTTTAAGAAAGTAAATTACTCACTGCATGAATAGTAGTTTATGCAGTTAATCCTTAGTAAGTGCAAATAAAACTGTTTCACCACAAATTGTTGTGCTCAATCAGAGAGATTTTAAAGCTTTTGTTATGCAAGATGTCAAATTAAATGTTCTGACCATCTTTCTAGCATCTACATCAGTCAATGGATGCTTCCAAATAAGCGATCACAATTATTTTTTTCCCATGTTTTGCTCTCTAGGATTGAGACTCTCAAACCTCTATCTCTATATACAAGTGCATTTGAAATAGTTCAGAACAAATAAAACTCTTTGCAAGCAGTGATTTTTTTTTATAAGTAAGCTGCATAAATCAGTGACTAAAACAGCATCATCTACATTGAAAGCTGCAGCTGTCAAGGCAGCATTTTTTAGCGCAGCTTTTAACAGGAAAAGTTTCCATTTTTAGTTACTCACTGATAGGCACTGGAGCTTAGATGAATTTTACTCGGGACACCATGACTTTCCATCCGGGAAGCTATATTCACCGTGTCTCCAAACAAGCAATAACGAGGCATCTTTTCTCCAACGACTCCAGCCAAGACAGGACCTGTATGGATCCCAACTCTAATCTTTACAAAGACATAAAACACCCCCCAAAAATGTCACTTGTTATTTAACGTCTTTCTTAATGCTATCCAGCCACCTAAAAATTCATCCTAACACAACACTGGACGCCAGTAAAATATCAAATATCCACAGGGAGAGGCTCTTTGTGAAAAATGCACCCCTGTGGGCTTTGCTCAACGTCACAGATAAGTGAGAAGAAGCTCTTTGATGTCCTACTGCAATATATCAACCAGAAGCCCAACCCAAGAGGCAGACAGACACACATGCATCTTTGCGTTAGCAACTTACTTGGATAGGATTTCCAGAAACTGGATTCTGTACTTCTTTAGCTGCCATGATCATCCCCAAGGCAAAGTTAGCAACTCGCTCAGCGTGAGTGGGTACAGGCACAGGGACCCCACCTACTACCATATAGGCATCTCCAATTGTCTCCACCTTTCGTTGAGAAGGACAAGCACATGAGCATGCCATGTATATCTTGCTGAGGTTAGTGCTTTGCTGTTTGGGCCTCTTCTTACCTGCACCAACCCCCCCCCCCCCCACTTTCTTTTAAAAGATGTTTCCAATCACTAAGAAGCTCTAGCACATGTGAATTGCCTTGAGATGGGGGGGATCCTTTCCTTGACTCCACAATAAAAATTTCAATGCGTTCTGTCCCTGCTTACTTGACCCATTTTAGATATCAGTGTGAGAGACCCTAAGGAGTAAGGGTTGCTGTGAAAGTGTCAGATGTTTTGCCTTTTTCCTACCCAGGGCAGACCCATATGCAAAGAGCTGTCCCCAGGCACGGACTCCTGAGCCAGGAGGTTATCCAATAGCTGGACACTATTACTTAGGTCTAATTCACAATTGGTGTTAAAAGCAGACTTCTTTTTTAAAAAATATTTCTTTTTTAAAAGTCTCAGTAAAGCAAGGGAGTCTTTTCACTGGTGATTATTATTATTAAGGAGTTCACACAAAATTAAGAAACTTCCAATCTCCAGGATGTCAGAAAATGCAAAGTGTGGACTAAGCAGTTCAGGAGCATCCTTCTTTACAACCAGCTGTTTTCCCACAACATGCTACAGCCTGTGAGACAAATGCTGAAGAGTTTGTCCTCCCTCAGGCATCCAGTCTCCTTGGAGTGCATGGTAAGGCACTGAGAAATACTTTGGGGTTTGTCCCTGTACCAGAGATTTCGCTGGGAATAGAGTAGGCCTGTCTGAAACAGAGAACACTCAAATGTTTACAATTCACTGTAGAAGACTGCTACACGGTAAGGAAATTTTCTAAACTGCTGTTATGAGAATTCACTGTTAAATTTACCATCAGTAAATAAGAGATCAGTTTAAATTAGATTAACTGGATTTCTTAAAAATGAATACCAATAGGAGAGCGGGAACATAATTTCATCTTTGGGTTTGTTCATTAACATAATGACTTAAAACTGTTCAGCACATTAGTCTCGAAAAATGTGTCCTTGTACATGCCTGCTATCAGACAGCCAAGCCCAGTAACTTTCTGAAACACATTAAAAACAACTGTTAAAAGCTACTCATGTAAACAGATACCCTAATTATTTTTTGGCCATGGAAGGAGATTTAATTTAACGAGATTTATTCATAACTTCAGATGCTTATAAGCTTGGGCCAAGTTTCTTTGATCAATTTCAATATTTCATTTCTTTCTCAATTCCCTGAAATAGTGCTCTCCTCCTCCCTCTCTGTACCCTAGTAACCCCCTTCAATATTAATACGAGTTATATATAGGCATCCAAAGGAGATTATTATAGGGACAGATAATTTACTTATGATGGATGATTTACATAGAATATGATGCTAATTTATCTTAAAATCTGTGGGCCATATCCTGGATGCTTCAATTATTGAATACAGTTTCCTTGCCAAGGCAGAAATGCTTCTGATTTCCCAGTGCAATTTATTGTGGGATGAACTGCATGCCTGCCTGAGCAAGGAATGAATGAGATTTGGATTTCGCCCTTTACTATTTCTGCCTTCCTAAATATTTAATGTGCTGGGGACAGACAGAAGCTTAGAAAGTGCTCTTCAGCTTGTCCAATCTGCCTAGCTCTGGGGATGTTAGTATCACTGCTGTTATACGTACAACCAGGGCTCTGATCCTTCCCGCACGGTTTGGAGACAACACGTACATTACAGTCCAGATCTAATCAGTGCTCTTTGGGGTCAGCAGGAGATCTGTACTATTGCCTAAGATCTCCATGAAGCAAAACAAAGTCTAGGTATTATCTGGGTATTGTTTACAATATTATTTCCCACTAAAGGAGATACTTGATGACACAGTGACCTGTTTACAACAGGTTGGAATAAAAGAACTAGGAAAATGATTCAAATTGGTCTATAAACTAGGATTTCCGGTCATGTTGGGTAGGCATTTGAGAGGGGGGGAGGAGAGAGAGAGAGAGATACTTGAAAGAACAGCCATTCTGGCAGTAGTGTTGTGGAAAGAGATTCTAGCCCATGACAGATGTTACATTCCTGTCTGAATATTTTAAACGTCTTTAATCACACCTCTGCCTGGTTTTTAGTTTCTCTGTGTGGCCACTACAAATATGCACTATTTCATGGTTTAGCAAAAATCACGCTGTAGGGAAGAGGATTTAAGTGCATTTAAAAACAAAAGACCAAAACAAACAGCAACAAAATGTTTTTCCAGACTATTTCTACAGCCTCTATGGATCAGTACATACCTTGTACACATCATGCACCGTGGTCAGTCTGTCGAATCGCAGGTACATTGAATTTAACATGAGAACTATCTGAATAGGCTCACATTGGGCACAAATGTTGGTAAAGGTCACAACATCGCTGAACAATATAGTGCACTCCTTGAACTCTCCTGTGAGCAGAAAGACCAGTAGTAAGTACGTGTAACGACTGGACAATTGTAACATCTGTTTGAGACATGTTTTCTAAGATTGCTTTCTCGTCATTCTTTTAGGACATATGACCTATCAGCTGTAATACTCATATACTGGTACTGACATGAAAGGGAGATGTCAATATAAGAGTATATCAAACATAAAAATAATCTCAAGTAATCCAGACATCTGAATACATCCCTTTGTCTATCCATATTCATCATATACTTAGCTCTTTACCCCTGTCCTGGCTTCAGCTAGGACAGAGTTAGCTTTCTTTTTAGTAGCTAGAATAGTGCTGTGTTTTGGATTTAGTATGGGATTTGTTATGAGAAGAATGTTGATAACACACTGATGTTTATAGTTGGTGCTGAGACATCAAGGACTTTTCAGCTTCCCATGTTTTGCCAGCGTGCAGGTGCACGGCAGGTTGGGGCTAGCATGGTCAAGACAAAGAACCCACAACTCCTAGCTTATGATTTGAGCTTAGATTTAGGGTTGAGGTTCAAATTGGCCAATGGAATACTCCATATCATGCAACGTCGTGCCCAGTATATAGATGAAGATTGGCCGAGAAGTTGGGAGTTCTGTCTCACTCTCTCAGGATCTTTTTTGGGGGCCCTCATTCTTACAGGATTGCAATTTCAGGACTTGCCTGTTTTGGGATTGCTAACTGGGACTGGCAGTGATCAGTGGGTGGTAAGTAATTATGCTGTGCATCACTTGTTTATCAAATATTATTATTATTTTAATATATTATCATTTTTATTATTATTTTATCATTATTACTTTTAATTTAAAATTATTGTTGTTATTAAATTGTTCTTATCTCAACTCACAAGTCTCTTTCCCTTTTCCCCTTTAATTCTCTTCCCCATTCCCTGGGGGTGGGGGAGGGTGAGCACGCGGCTGCATGGTGTTTAGTTGCCAGCTGGGTTAAACCATGACACCCTTAACTTCATAGATGTGCTTACTAAAGGAAATTTAAGCATATCGTACTTGCTATCCTTAATAACAATGAGAATAATGATAATTCTAGGTTTAATAGCGTAGAGGAACTAAGAGAATCTTCTAGCAAAGGCCAATTTCTTTACTCCTTTCATTTTTGAGCCCTCATTTCCCTGTATACCCACTTAAAACACAATTTAGTTTACTGTTGAAACATTGAATTTTGTCCCTGAATGAGCAGCTGCTACCACCTTTCACCTCCTAAGGAGCAGTTTTGGCAAATAGCTTCCCAAGCCTTGTTTGAGAGAATAGTCTAATCTTTATTATCAGTGAGATTAAGGGTCTGTGGTCCTTCTCCTACCATGAATATAACCAAGTAGAGAACATCACCAAGTAGAGAACGTACTCCACAATAGTGACAATAGGGCTGTGCCAGCACCCCAGTCTCTCCTTCACCATCACCTGGTGCACGAATCATGCATCACGAATGCGTCCTGTTCATTCACCTGCCTCAACTTGCTTCCCCTCTTTCAGCTGATTGGCCACGTGCTGAGGAAGCATGGCATAGAGCAGAGCTTCCGTCTTTTTCTTCTCTTCCTCCAGGTGTTTTGACAGTATCCGCAGTTCTTCCTTCTTCCTCTCTAGCTGGTTAGAGAGCTCCATCTCTGCCAGTCGCTGCTGATTGAGAAGAATCAAATCCCTGGTCACGTCATGAGGTGCAATGTCTGCAATGTGCATCTGTCGCTCCTCCAGTTCGTGCAAAGTGCGAAGCAAAGGTGAGCATAGATAGAGCATGCACTGCAGGGACTCCATCCAGATCATCTGGCCTGTTCAAAACAAGCGTCGGTAAGAGTTTTCAGCAGCTCAGACTTTCATGTGACGCTCAGTATTACTGTTGTTAATTTTAGGGGATGAGTTCTAAGGACAGGGGCTTTTTGTAGGGTCATCCCAGGAATTACTCTGTTTCTGGGACTTAGAGGTGGACTTGTTTGGAGGAGGTACACTAGGCAAATAAAAAAATTTCAGGACCCAAAAAGCAGTCACTCATTCATTGCAACTGCTAGACAGAGCCCAACCATGCATCACATCCCTCCTCTTCACGAGGAACCGCGGTGCTGGCAGCATCTCTCCTCTCCTCTGCTACCAGTTCTTGAGCTGTTCTGAAGCCAATCAGTCAGCGTCATGCACAGGGGAACCGAGACTCACAATGGTTATGCGAAACATTTAAAGTTTAATTTCACAGTGGGTAATATGTGGCCCCAGTAAAGCAAAAGGAGCTGTCCCTCCTGGAAACTGGTGCTTTCAGTCACTATGACCATCTAAATAAGCACGTACAAAAATGCCTGAAAGGTAGAAGGGATTTGTGGGGCAGGTGTTGAGTTTTCATTTTCTTTGTTTATATTTGGTTATGGGTTTGATTTTGTTAAAATTTTATTATTCTTCTTCATAAGTATCCTTGCTTTCTGAACAGCGATCTAGGAATTCCTATTTCTCTCTCACTGCATCCCCAGGGCAACTGGATGAACAGCTTGAAAAGCAACAGGATTGGAACATCAGAGATACCATGTGAATCAACCCTGACAGCATAAGAGGAAGTAAAATTGTACCTGTGACTAGTTAAAATTCTTTCTTTTGGTAACATCACTTTTTTCAAGGTCTCCCTAAACTCTTAATGTTTTTCTAAATCTCAGGAATACCAGAACTGACAGTTATTATGTAAAGGTAAAAGGAGAAAAGGGAAAATTAGGTCATATTATATAGTTCAGAGAAGCAAAATTGAGGTCACAGAACACTTAAATTTCATTATAGATAATTACACAAAGCAGAGGATCATTCCATACTCATTCCACTGAGTAAAAATAAAGCAAATAAACCACGTTTTTTGCTAAAATAATTTTAACTGATAAACTCTTACATAACACGGGGCGGGGAGGGTGGTGGTGTGAAGACAGAAGTCAGAACCTGAAAATGCAACTACAAAAAATAAGAGCACAGCTAACAAATCTATTTTTACCCACGTTTGAAACCCAGCCCATAGCAAATAACTCCCCTCAAAGGCATAAATTAAGAACGAATCATGGATTCACATTTTGTCCCTAAGAGCTTCCTCGTCCCCTCACCCAGCAGACGGGAACCAGGCGCTGGCAGGAGCAATGCTCGGTGCGTCATTGCAGGAAAGCTCACCTCGTGTTCTCATTATCATCTCTACATGTCAAAGACGCGATCCAAGATCCACCAACCAGCCTCGCCTGCGCTGGGTGGCTGGGTTTAAAATGTTGTTTCACGTACTTTGTAATTACTTTGGCAAAGAAAATCCTCGGCAGTGCCAAGCGGTTCTGCGTGGGGTGCAGAGGCTGATGTGCAGAGCTACGGGGAGCTGAGACCTGGGGAGTTACTGTGACATAGCTCAGTGCATCTCCATGCTGGGCCCGGTGGCTCCATGAGCAGGAGCTGGCTCTGAGGGCTGGCACGGTGTCCCTTCCACGGGTTCCCACGAAGCAGAATCCTGTAGCTGAGGGCTGGGGAGATTCCCAGGGCAGCTGGCATTGAATCCCAACCAAAACCAAGAGTGATAATACAACCATATTGCAGAGATCATAATGCCTTACACTACATATTTGGTTCTAACCTCTGAAAAGAAGAATATAGAGAGAGCATTATAGAAGAAACTCTCGTTCCTTTTCTGGGAAATGGGCATGACCGGGCACCTCTCTGAGGTGCCTGTACACAAATGTGCACAGCATGGGGAAAAACCAGGAGGAACTAGAGGTCTGAGTGCAGTTGCAGGACTACCATGTCATTGGTATCATAGAGGCTTGGTGAGGTAGTTCACACACCTGGAGTACCACAAAGGATGAACGTAGACTCTAGAAAGGACAGCCAGGCAAGGAGGGAGAGCTGCCTTTTATGTGAGAGAGCAAGAGAAACGCATGAAGCTCTGCCTGGGCTGGATGATGAGCCAGCTAAGAGCTTCTAGACAGGGATTAGAGGCAGATCAATGTGGGTGATGTTGTGATGGGTGTCTTCTAAGATGTTCTGCTCAGGAAGAAAAAGTAGATAAGACCTTCTTACGACAAGGGGAGGAAGCCTAACAGTGGACTCTAGCTACTTTGATATCTGCTGGACAGACAACACAGCTGGGCACAACCAATGAGGAGGTTCCTGGAGAGCACTGAGGCACTGACACAGGTGAGCTTCCCAATAAAAGTGGCTGATGAAGGGAGGTGTCCTGTTAGACCTGATACTTACAAATGGTGAAGAACTATGGATGTGAAAGCTGGTTGCAGCCTTGGCTGCAATGACTGTGCGATGATGGAGTGAGGAACCTGAGAGGAGTGAACAAGGCAAAAAAGCAAGATTGCAACCCTGGACTTCGGGAGACTGGACTTTGTCCCATTCAGGGATCTGCTTGGAAGAATCCCATGGGATGCAGTCTTGGAAAGAAGAAGGGTTTAGAAGAGCTGGTTGATTTCCAAGGATCTCCTCTTCCAAGTTCAGGAATGGTCTATCCCGATGTGCAGTAAGTCAAGTAAACATGGCAGGGCCTGAATGGATGAACAAGGAGCTCTTGACTAAACTCAAACATAAAAAAGAAAGAATATGAGAGGTGAAAGCTGGGTCAGGTCACACCAGAAGAAAAGGCAGAGCTGAAAAAGTCAAAACTCACCTGGATTTGCATCTGCTGAGGAACAAGAAGATATATACAGGTATATGAGCAGCAAAAGGAAGACTAGTGAAAATGTGGGCCTGCTGCTGAATGGGGCAAGGGATCTGCTGAGAAAGGACATAGAAAAGTCCAAGGTACTCAGTGCTTTCTTTGCTTCAGTCTTTGCTGATAAGAACCACCCTTGAGGAATCTCAGGGCCCTGAGACCAGTGGGAAAGTCTGGAGTGATGAAGACCTACCATCAGCACAGGAGGTTCAGGTTAGTAAACATTTGAACAAATTGGATATATAGAAGTCCATGAGACCTGATGTGATACATCCAGGAGTGCTGAGGGAGCTGGCCAGTGTCATTGCGAAGCCACTCTCAATTAGTTTTGAAAGTCATGGTCACTGGGGGAGGTTCCTGAGAACTGAAAGAAAGTAAATGTCACTCCTATTTTCAAGGAGTAAAGGATGGAGTATCTGGGCAGGCTTGGAGCACCTGTCATATAAGAAGAAGCTAAGAGAGCTTGGGTTGTTCATCCTAGAGAAGACAAGCCTCAGGGAGAGCTTATCAATATGTATAAATACCTGATAGGAGGGAGTAAAAAATACTTTTCTCAGTGATATCCAACAAAAGGACAAGAGACAATAGACACTAATTGAAATGCAGGAATTCCATTTAAACATAAGAAAAAATCTTTTTACCATAAGGGTGAATAAACACTGGAATGCGTCACTCAGGGAGGTTGCAGAGTCTCAATCCCCGAACATATTGAAAACCCAACTAGACATGGTCCTGTGTAACCTGTTATAATTGGCCTTGCTTTGAGTGGGGATGGACTAGAGAATCTTCAGAGGTCCCTTCCAAACTCAACTGGAGTTGAGTCAATTCTGCAACTCTGTGAATAACTGAGACTAGAGGTGGTTCAGAAAACAATCTAACCCTCCCTTGGCCTTGCCCCCGTTACTCAGGAAACCTCCAAAGGTGTGGGTTTTCCAGCATTAGAAAAACACTGTCTTTCTAAGCCTTTCAAACAAGAGCGCAGTTGCTATTTGTGACTGAAAGTCTTCAAAATCTGGTGAGGTAATAGCAGAATTTGTCTACAAGCATCTTAAAGTTTCTCTAAAGAGAATCATCTAATCCTTTCCTCACTGAACAAAGACAAGGGCATTTATAGGACTTATGTGAAGCCAGGAGTCCACAGAAAGGCATCAGTTCAACTCCTGCATAATTTCTGATTTCATATGAACACTTATACTATTGAAAACAGTGAAGTACCTCTCAGCTCGAGCATTGGCCGTTGTTTCCATGACTCTGGCATCATCTCTCTTCTAGTCTGGAAAACAAATTGGCTGTTGATGAATTTCTGAATGCTAGAGATGGTGAAGGGTACTTCTGGGTGAACGATACTGAAGTAGTGATCCAAGCAGATGCCCATGGTCTGAAGGCCAGGTACAATCTTTTGAATGCTCACCCCAGCTTGCTTCACTCTGAGCTTAAAAAGAAAACATGGACAATGTGTTAGAATTCATATTCTGTTTGGGCTCAGGCCAAGCTGTAGCTGATCCCTGTTCATACATGTGCACACATTTAGCCTTGCTATACTACATGGCTTATTTCTGAGCAAAGTTTCTCTTATTAGTGTATTACCGCAAAGCTCTGAATGACTGTCCTTCACAGCAACGTAAAGCCCCCAGAAAGGAATGTTATTATCTAAATGCTCTTCCCTATCAATTGTTAAAAAAAAAAAAAAAAAAACACAAAACAAAACAAACCATCTGCTATTATCCTGGCTTGCATTTGTGTAGGCCTAACAAATAGCCTTACAGGTAGCTGCAAGAGAAAATTAGAGATACTAGAGTGTGTCCTGCATTACAAAAAGAAAATAACTGTGGCATAAAACTTCTTGGCAAATATTAATTTTCTAATGGATGCCATGGGTTATTTTCTCTTAACCATTGCTGTGCAAAGATTTAGTCATCCTCTTTTAGCCTGCTGACCATACATGAGTTCTTAACTCCTGCAGACTCCTGTTCACCCTGCCTTCACTGCTTGTCATCAAGAGTTATTGAAGCTCTGACCTAGCTACCAATCATGGGTGCAGGACTTGCCCTTTTTCCACACTACTAATTTTATCAAATTATGCAGACTGGGTGTCTTGAAAGGTTTAAAACTGAACTTTGGCTTATGCGGACAGTGGCATGAAGCAGACTACCTGCTCTGGAATCTCTATCAGCATGATGCCAAAACACATTCCCTGTATTCTGCTTTCTTCTGCTGTCCTATTCTCAACTTCTTGCTTTGCTCCTGTCTTAAGCTAATATTCTCTGCACAGAATTGGGAGCAAGAGGAACTGCAGCTTGGTGGGAACCCAGGCTAGTTGGAAACCAGCCACAGGGCAGTCCCTGCCAAGGGACTGCAGAGTGTGTCTGCACAGGAGAGGAGACTCAGTCCTCCCCTAGAAGATAAAGAGATTTTTGGGTCCAGTTCCTACTAGATGGGGTTGCATGCTGCCAGACTTAGCAGGTAGCTAGGTTTTCCCAGCAGAAGCATGTAGTAGACTCAGGAAGTATGTAGAGCCTCAGCTGCCAGCAAAGCCTTGCAAAAGCCTTTGGATATATCAGTAACTGGGAGGAGAGAGCGACTGGCTGTAAGGGAAGAGAAGGCTCCAGGGTGATCTCATTGCAGCCTTCCAGTACTTAAAGGCAGCCTACAGGAAAGGTGGAGAGGGACTTTTTACAAGGACGTGTAGTGATAAGACAAGGGGTAATGACTTTAAACTGAAAGAGGGCAAATTTAGATTAGATATAAGGAAGAAATTCTTTACTCTGAGGGTGGTGAGGCACTGGAACAGGTTGCCCAGAGAAGTGGATGTCCCATCCCTGGAAGTGTTCAAGGCCAGGCTGGATGAGGCTTTGAGCAGCCTGGTGTAGTGGAGGGTGTCCCTGCCCATGGCAGGGGGGTTGGAACTAGATGATCTTTGAGGTCCCTTCCAACCCTAACCATTCTATGATTCTATAAGTACAAAGCCATTTTAAAGGATGGCACATCCTTTGTGTCTCTGGCACATCCAAAGACAGGAAGGTGGCCAGAAACCTCAGAAAATTCTGCTCAGTGTTTGGTAATGGATAGACTGCTGCAATAAACCTTATTGGTGTATCTCCAGCTGTTTCAGACATGGTAACCTCAATACATTCAAAGCAGATTCCTATCTGAAATGACCCAGATCCAGTTGTACGAGTGACTTTTATTGCATGTCTCTGTGCAGAGCGCATCTGCAAATGAGTGTGCACTGTACACAGAGTACACGCAGCAGTGAACAGAAGAAAATTACTATATGGTTTATGAAAACTAAAGGCCCTTACCACATGCTTGTCCTACCTCTTTATCAAAAACCATATGAAAAGGAAGTCCATTGCAAAATGTTTTTGTGTCAATCCAGAGGCTCTTGGGATAAACAGGATCAAATCCTCTCAGAAGCTTACCTGTGGTGAGACGAACGTGCAGTTTTTAATCAGGTTGCACCTCATAAAACCAGTCAGCATTACTTTTTAGTACTCAGTGAGACAGGACTCTACATCATAATGACTGAAGGCAAAGTAAACAGTGTGTGGGTCCAGAAATGCGCATACATCTGTGCTAAATGTTCCACAGTTTAATACACAGCTGATTAGCAACTAATCTGAGTTGGCCGAGTTTAAAACTTAACCACAGAAAAAGGGCAGAGCATTAGATGCATGAAATTATGTGGAAACAATAAGAACAGATGAACAAATGCACATGTTGCTGCTCTGTGAATCTGGAGATGTCATAGCAATACAACAGAGCTATGGCCCACAAAAATGTACACAGAACCAGATTTAATATACTTTGACAGCTACTAAGGAACACATGTTGAAAAAGACCACCATGATCTGAGTTTCAGTCTCCGATACAAAGAACTCTAGTCCGTAGCATGAAGACCAAATTACTGATTGGTTTCTATTTTACTTACCCTGAGGTTTTTTTTTAAAACGGTCACCAATCTACAGAGCAGGTTGTGCTTGCTAATGAACAGATATTTTTGTAAAATGGGTAAAATAGTCAAAAGAGCTCATCTGACTGAAGCACCCAAAGCCTTTGATCTTCACAGTATAAACCTGGCCTCTCCAGTAACTCACAATAATCAAAAGGACGGCTCTTTCTAGTAATCTCTTTCCCCTAGAAGGTGGCTATGACAATTTCTCTAGTAAATTCTGCTTGATAACTAACATTCAAGTCACTTAGGAGACTGGTGAAAAAGATTACAAATTTAGGACCCAACTTTTAGACCTTTTACTGCTTCAGAGGAAGTCAATGTGAGGTTTTCATTTTTCAAAGTCTGGCTCTTGATAACTCTTGCATTTACTGTTAAACTATTTGATTTTTTTTTTAAGTAATAATACTACTCTAAAATTTTATTTTGGATATGTATTAATTTCTTACTCAGTGAATCTGCTCTTGTAATGCATGTAGCATCGCACCAGATGATATGAGGTTCAATTTTTCACTTCTTCCAGAATCCAGACAGCTTGGTAATACTGACCTGGATTCTCGTTCCTCTTGGGGAATCAAAAGATCCTAACTGAAAAAATCTTTCAATTTTATAAAGATACATAAACATAATATACAAAGGTATAAACAGAGACTCCTAGATTAGCAGTATATTTTTGGTAATGGAGAATGTAATTTGGCTTTCAGAATATACTACAGTTGATAACTTTGGAACGGAGTAGCAGATACCAAGTTAAAAAACACTCTTAACTTCATCGTCTTAGACCAAGTGATGTGAGAAGGAAGTATCAAATGTACCACATGATGACATTTTATAGGAGAATACTTTTCAGAAGAAAACTCTGCTTAAGAGACAAAAGTGACAGGTCATATTCCATTGAAGTATCTGTCATGACTAAGCATGCTTATTATCTGCAATTTTTCTTTGATTACCAATGTCTAAACAAAAGAAACTTAACCAGAAACATTTTGAAAAGACGCAGAAGAAATATGAATCGTAACTTCAAAATGGATGGGTGGGTGGAGATAGGGAGGCTTAATGACTTTCTTATTGAAGAGACTCAGAAATGATGACAAGCTCCCTCTGAATGATCTGTCACCTTTTCCTAATGTGATTATTCCTCTTATTGTTTTCCAGTGACTTTTCTTGACAGGACAAACAGAGCTTCCTCTGTCTTTAAGTGCAATCTTGGCTTTTTCAAGGTCCTGTTGAATAAATCCAAAGATAAATTCAAGGGTGTTTTTATTTTAATCGCATTTTAATAACATACTGATAACGAATATTAAGATACCTCTTTATGCAGTTGGTTCTCAATTTGTTTTTCAGAGTTAGCAAGATATTGAGGCGAGGAAGAAAATTTATGTCTTTCCTTGTATGAAAATACAGGGGTTTGAGTGACAAGAAAAATGGTATGTTCTTTTTTACCAGTTCTTTCTTCTTCCTCTGTTTGATTGACTATTTCCATTGAAATCTCAATGTTAAAAAAATCCAGGGCTGCTGCACCGATGATTCCTGAAGAGGAAACAAAAGACCAAGTATTTCCACGAACAAACCCTTTATGTTTTCCCTTTTAGAGAGCCTACAGTGGAATTTCAGTTTCAGAAACCATTTTTCCAAAGGACTCTGGAAAGAGAAAACAACCTGCTGTTACCTACATCGTTCCTACTACCGTCACCATGATAAGAATATGTGCATGAAAGAGAAGCTTTAAAGTTATTGTTTCTTTCATCTTGTCTGATGACAAATGCTTATTTTCACTAGAAAAAAATCAACGGGATATCTGAAGAATGTGTCCAAACAGTCATATGTAGCATTAATATGAATTCTTATTAATCCGAAAAATGCACAGGGCCTAAAGAGATTCTGCTATAACAATCTATTTCAGTCATTGCAGAATACTTTCTTTTGAAAGGAAGGAAATATCTTTCATGAAGATGCACAATCAGTCCTTTCAGTCCTGCTTAGCTATTACGTGAAATTCTGGACAATGACATGAAAAGCTCTGTCTGAAATGACAAATAGTTCTATGCTTCAATAGGAATACGAAATGAAGTTTAACAAACAGTGGAGTTTTGATAAACTTCTAAATTCAGCAGCACCTAAGAAAAAAAGGAATACGATCATCTCTTACAGACTTACAGCTGTTTAACTCTTGCATTAGTACAATTGTGGAGATTCCTATAAATGCTGGAAAAAGATTCAGTTCGATAGTAGTTTTACAGATCACAAGTATTTCAGGAGCATCTATTACATGATAGATGGATGTCTTCAAATCAACTATAATTTGTACTTCACTAATTTAAGGAGCATGAGTTACCAATAACTAATCAACAGGTAGAGACAATACAAACCATGAACTTTAATTTTCCTTCTAGGAAGGGAATTCTATAGGAATTCTACAGAAGGAACAGACACTTATGGCCTGGGTTTTCATAATGTAAATCTTGATAAAGCCAGTGGGAGCTAAGAGTGATCAGACAGTCTGGGAAATACCGAGGTCAGATGTTTGGTGACTAAACTCTACCAGGCCTCAATTCCATGGCTAGTCCTCATCTGAAAAAAGATTCTGAAACTGGAGCAAAGCATATCTGCAAATATATGATTGCCATGTACATATATTGCATTGCCAGCTGAGCTGTACTCTGTGTTCTATTTGATTACCTGGCACAATATGGCACAGACCTCTTCTATCTGAATAGTAATGTAAATGCATTGACCCGTCTTCATTCTTTTCTACCCTAAAAGATGGGGCGTTCATCTCCTGAGGAAAAAACAAAAACGAAACTTCAATATCTTTTGCTGATGAATTCTGCTTGTACAAAAGCATTCCATGTCTTAATAAAATAATCAGTAATCTGAATACACTGAAATATAGAAAATTAAATATGCTTATCTGTGAAGGCAAATCTACTATGCATTAGAGCTAAATAATATCTACTGTTGAGGACTACTCAGAAAAAATCGTTTTAAAAAACTGTTCTAATATTTTGGAATAACCAGTTTCAGAACATAGGAGAGCCTGTTACAGCATCTTTTTCCATTATTCATTCACACCTATGATAGGCTGTTTCTTGTGTTGCGAACTGTGGTGAAGTCCACACATACTTGCTCAGTAATCACTACTCAAACTTGCCTGGTAAGAGAGGGACAGGTAGCTGTGCAATGCATCCAGGTTCTCTATGAATTCATAGAGATTTCCACCCAGTGTCCTCAGCATATGGTCATAGCCTGAGCGTTTACAGAATTCAAAGAAATACTCTCCAAACTCTCTGAGAACCATGTCAGCAGGAACACCTGCCAAAATAAAGATACATTAATGAATAGGAAAGGCTTAGAAGTTCTTGTAATGCTGTCAGGAGGATTAAGAGCGAATGCAGAAAATCTGCAAGATAGGGAGCGCACTCCAAAGAGCACAGGAGACTAAAACCTGGGCTGCAGTCTCAGGCCTGACCCAGGCTGGTTCTTTTTTGAGGCGCAGTGACACGTACCTAATATTTTGCAGGCTTTGTCAACAAGCTGCATTGTTATCTCATCTCTGTACACCTCAAAAGTCAAGAAAGAATCCTGGACTCCAGCCTGGAGCCTGCAACAGAGAAGACAATATTCTTGTCTCAGCAGCATTGTAACTATGACACGCTCGGGTGACCCAGCCAGCATTCATTAAGCACTGTTTGCTGTTAACTCACTCCTTAACCTCCTTCAAGTTATATTGGAACACAATACTGTCCCTGATGGTTTAAGAGTGTTGCTTTAACACAGCTGAATGGTGGTGTCCACCTCCCCATTTTTGCTTTTTCATGTCATGGTATTTCAGTAAACTCTTTCAAGGACTAGGGCATTGTACTGCGGAGGGTTAGAGCAACCAGAGTCTTAGCTTGTCTTCTGGCCTACTGGCTTGTTATTCAATGTGGCCACAATATCAAGCTCTTGGATCTTCACAGACTTGATCAAAAACTTGCTGATTTTTTGTACTGGCTTCAATGTCTATTATATGTATTTATATGTCTTTATATCTTGGAAAATAACATACAGCTCATAGAGTAAAGACAAAACCAGAAAAGATGATATATTTAGCTGCTTTTCTGGAAGTACTGGAATTAAACTGACTTCATGTCAAGGATGACATCTTTTCAGTGTAATTACTTTTTGATATTGCCACAGTGAGCCAGCAAGTCTATTGCACAACTGTCTATAAGACTAAATGTCATCCTTAATTATCTGATACAACAAATTAATTGGGACAAATTAGGATCAGGGTATGAAGTGTTATAAGGTAAGAAACTCTTGCCTTTGCCCTGCTAGTTACTTCTGGTAATTACTTGAGATACGTATCAACTGCCATTTACCAGTGAGAAATCATAATCCTCTGCTGCTAAATTGCTGAGAATTTTCTTTCAATACATTACATATATTGAGAACACAATACCTTAATTTTTCCCATGTTTCTTCACCATACTTTTCAACCACCAAAGATTTCAGGCATGTGTTTATAAATCCATACTGCAAAAGCAAATATATGAACATGGAAGAGGCATACTGATTTTCAAAATGAAGCCCAAATGCCACCTTTTTGTAGTTAAGATTCCACTGCTAATTTTATATTGCAAAAGAGAAAGTAATAATGTTTGATAGCCATTATATCATTCAGTAAACAGCATGTCTTCTATCTCGGCATTTCACAAGCGTTCAGCGAAACAGAGCAAACACATTCCATCCTCTTTCGCAGATAAGGACCCAGAGACACCAGGTCGGGGATCTGCTGTGCCGCGCACGCAGCCCAGAGCGCGGCCCCTGCGGTGGCTGCAGCAGCAGCCACGCACAGCTGCAGCAGCAGGAGGTAAGTTTGGTTCTGCTGGGACTGTTATTTTTTGCGTTAGTACTGACAAAGCATACACTGGAGACGGGGAAAAAAAAGGTTAAAAGAATAACGGTAAGTAGCACTGTCACAGCAGCAACAGCCTAAGGATGGCGTGGTCCGAATCGCCCACAGCAAGGCGGGTTCGCACCCCGCTCCCGGCACGGCAGCAGGAGGCTGTCAGCCGGCTGGTCCCTCGGGCCGGGAGTGAACGGCAGGAGCTGCCTGTCTGTCTGTCCAGGGCAGGAGCTGACTGTCTGTCCCCAGCAGGAGCTGCCTGTCTGTCCGTCCCGGGCAGGAGCTGCCTGTCCCGACTCGCCCCCCGCCCCTGCCCGGAGGCAGCCTGGCACCGGGGCTGGAGGAGGGTCCGAACTGCCTCCCTAACCCTGCGGGTCCCGGCAGCCCGGCCTCCGGGGAGCCCACCGCGCCCGCCCGCCCGCCCAGGCAGCCCCCGGGGGCAGCCCGCCGCCGCCCCACGGGCCGCTCACCATCCTGCCGCCGCCGCCCCTCCGCCGCCGGCCGCGGGCTCCGGTAGCCGCCCCCAGCGCCGCCACCGCCGGCGCCCGCGGCGCCCGCCCCGCTGCCTGCCCGGGGGGCGGTGGCACGGCCAGGCCCGGCCCCGCTGCTCTCGCCGTGGCTGCCGGCGCGGTGACAAGCGGTGGCCACGGGCAGAGACGCGCTCCCTTTGCGTGCCCGCCTGGCCTGCCTGGTTTTTAGCAGAAAACGCACGGTTTCGGTAGTTGCAGGAATTCCGAGAGACACCGAAGAGCATCTCGGTGAAATGGCATCACTGCCACTATCGCGGGTTACGGCGGCTTCCCCATCCCGGTTCCCCGCTGCTGGAGCCTGCGGCGCGGCCGGGCGGGACGTGGTGCGATGAGACCCGGTGGGACCTGGGCACTGCGCAGCCGGGCCCACCGGGCCCCCACTGCCGAGGCCTTGCTGGGGAGAGCGGCCAGGAGGGTGACAAGCGAGGAGGGCATCTGTTTCCAAGGCTTGCTGAAAACTGCTCTTAGCAGAGCAGGAACAGTAACGGTGGAGTCAGTAACCTCACTTGCCCAAGGAGAGGGGCACGTAGGGCTGTTGGGCTGGTGGATGCTGCTGAGCCATGCATTGTGCCGTGAGGCTGTCAAGAAGCAGGAGGTGAAGGTGCTTGCACACAACTGCCCCTCGTCCAGGCGGTGTTTGCAGCAGCCCAGCCTGTCTGAGGGAAAAGCACAGCAGCAGGGATGCCAGCAGGGGTATGGTGATCTGTTTTAGATGCACAGAATTCATGCATTTCGGTGCCTGGCAGAGTTATTTCCTAGGTTTATTTTTGGGATAATTATTTCTTGGTTGCTTTCAAGAGTGAATCGTAAGAGAACACGATGGAGACCCATTTGGGGAAAAGGATAAAGATGAGTTTCTGTGCTCTGTCAGCCAAACATGCACACACAGCCCCATGGGGGGTGAAAGCTCCATTCCACCTGGGCCGTTGCTGCTGTTGGGTGCAGGGGTCTTGGACGCGACAGGGCCCCATACTGAGCCAGTGCCCTGTGCCTGCCAGAGCAGGGGGGGTTTTGCTTGTTCTGTGGTGATTCCAAGACGTTGTGCATGTTGCTCTGTCTCTCAGTACTTTTCGCAGGTGCCATACACCTTCAGCAGGCACATCCAAATCTGGTGGCAGCCCTGCGCTGGGTGCGGGTGCTGCTTTTTCAAGGACCGCAGCCCTCCCGCCAGCCCTGTGCTGTCACTGCCCTCCATTCGCCTCCTCTGTACTCCCGCTCCCTTTCCATCCCGCGCATGTTAATGACTCTCATGAGACCTCGCTGATAAATAAACCGGGTTCTTTTTTTCTCAAAATCTGTCTTCTCAGCCAAATACTAGAGGGAGACTGGCTCAGGAGAAGAGAAACAATGAAAGCCCGTGCACCTGCTGCATTCCCGCAGCTGCGCTGGGGAGGACTGGCTCAGCACGGACATGTACCCGCAAACCCCGCTGTATTTCCCGAACAATATCAAGTATTTATTTAAACATACACCTGCCGGAGCTACCCTTAGCCAGCGCCGCAGCTGACCTCCCTCCCGCTTTGCTGTCCGTTCCGCGCCTGCAAGGAGCACCCGTGCCCGCTGCCGGCAGCTCCGCAAGAGGCCGTGCCGGCCCCGCCGCCCCCGGCCCGGCCCCGCCGCCTGCAGCCCGGCGGGCCGCCCCTAGAGGGGGGTCTGTCCCCGCCGGAGCCGGGCCCCGCTCTCGCAGCGCCGTTGGCGGCAGAGCTGCCTCCGTGCGGCTCTCCCCCGAAAGGGTGAAGACCCCCCTTATTTTAGTGGCCTTAAAAATAGTGTCTCAGCTGCACAGCCCGGCTCGCGGCTTTATCGCAGCCTGCAAAGCAACTGGAAGTCATCGCGTGAGGAGTTCACGGCTGTCGGTGCCATCACGATACACGTAACCCGCCGTGAGGTTACTGATTTGTTTGTGCGCAAATTTTACGCACGTAAATCTGCTGTTGGTAGGAATGCACTTAGAAACGACAAATCGGGAAGATAAAGCTAAAGGAAATGGAAGAGGAATAAACACCAGATCATCTAAGAAATGTGTGGGTTTGCTCATTGTCTTCAGTATATAAATTAATTTATGTTATACATAACTAAAGCTAATTTTCAGGTTTATAAAACCTGAATCACAGCGGGGATTTGCAAATAAAGTAAGTACTGTTGTATCTTCTCTTCTAGTACTTTAGTATCTTTTCCTGTTCTTATTGTATGTGTGACACCTAAATAAGCAATCCAATGATTTTAGTAACAAAGATTAGCACCTGTCAGAAAGGTTTGGAGATGCGATTCAGAGAAGCTATACAAAATTCACATTAATACTGGTATACTAAATCTATATTGCACACGGTAATTCATACTGGAATTGAATTTATCATTAGTAGGCTTTAGCTCTTTTTTGGGGAGTGAATTGATGCTACTATTTTTTCAGGTCTGTTTGTTGTTATGAGAGAAAATTGGACACAGGATCTCCAAGTCAGGATTCTTTGTGTGCAGGTCACTGAGCTGCTCATAGTCCATGGCCCACAGAGTGCCCTTGGCCACCTCTGTCATCTTTAGCTGGGTAACAGGGGCCTTCCAAGTAAGAAAACAGAAAGCAAGAGAGAAAAAATTATAATACACTTCTGATGTGACTCTTTTTAAAAGCTCTTTATTCCTTTGGGACAATGGAATCAGTGCTTCCTAGAATTTTGAGATCAGCTGCTATTTCTGTGTATAATCACCAGTCTTTAATCAAAGACAGATCACGCTACATGTTTCTGTGTCTCGGCCCACTCTGTGCAAAATGAAGACAACAATACTCCCCTTCCCAATCTGTTGGTGTGCTCCCGTGACGGTGATTATGGTTGCTCTTGGTGCAGTGTACAGTGTATTTGGGTCTCTTGGTCTACACTGGACCCCGCTGCAGTTGTCTGGCACTGACACAAAATGCCATCTGCCATGGGGGCAGTGGAGCAGGTGTATCTGGGTATGTAAAGGAGAAGTTGGAGCAGGATGTTTTTAGTTTCAGAGCATTTCTTGCTTCCCAGAACACACGGGGTGGTTGGGGATAAGTTCAGCTAGAACTGCCCACTGGTGTTCCCCTGGTCTCTATCCTGCAAGGCTGAGCCTCGTTGCAAGGGCACAAGATACCTTCAGCTGAAGTACGTCTGAAAAGTCCTCTGTGGGCTTCAGCCACGCACAGCCCATCCTTCCTCCCATAACCAGCTTGATGTCCAGTGCTGAGGATGGGGTCAACTGCTCATTAATTGCATCGGTCCCTTATAAATTGTTAAAAGTGATATATCT
Source organism: Tauraco erythrolophus (assembly GCF_009769465.1). Taxonomy (NCBI): domain Eukaryota; kingdom Metazoa; phylum Chordata; class Aves; order Musophagiformes; family Musophagidae; genus Tauraco; species Tauraco erythrolophus. The sequence goes on along the minus strand of NC_141475.1, from coordinate 10,361,115 downwards.
GGAAGCCAAACAGCAGCTTAAGGACTGTGCTGCTAACCCTGTAAAATTCTGCAACCTTCCTGGCAGTTTGTGAGCAAGCGCGTTTTATATTTCTTCTGCCTTTCTGGCAAAAGATCCATTAATTTGGAAAGGGGGTGCTGTGGCCTTAGAAAAAAGATGCTCATCCATACCTGACAAAAATAATTATATTGGGAGCCAGTTTCCCTGGCCTTTTGTTGTGTTTGTACCCAGCTCATACTAAACAGCATCCTTGAGCTCTAGGTAGTTCAGCAAAATAAGTGGGCTACCTGCAAAAACTGTATACACTGGTTATTTAATTAGATAAGAAGTGAAAATATGCAATATAGCAATTTATAACTTCTGGTTACAGCCTTGGAGAAGGCAGTCGCAGACTTTCATAGTCAACGTGTGCAAGGGCATCCTCCTTTTTAAGTCTTTTTCTTTCTGTTGTATGATTATTAGCAAAAATGCAAAGCTACATGTTAGTTGCCATCGTGGAGGGGCTGCTCCCGCAATCGTCTGAGCAGAGCACATTCTAAACATTGCAGTCTGGAGCCCAAAATACCACAGCAGTAACAGAATCCTTTCTCCAAGCGGTTGCCAACGCTCTCTGCTACCGAAGACCCCTAGGGCGCAGTCCTTTTTAGCATACTTCCTTCAAACGCAGCCTCACATCCATGGTTCAGATATCACGTGTTCACACTGGTCTTGAATTAGCCTCCACCACAGTGACTTTTTAGTGGCTCAAAGAGAAAAAGAATCTGTCCTTCTACCAATGGGAACCAAAAAAGAAGTTTTATATATACGTATTGGTAAGCTTCCAGTACTTCACGCTACCAAACCATAAAGACAGCTGATGTAGAGTCTAGATTAGGAATAAAAATAAACATAGGAGATGTGCTGCCCTGAATAGTTTGGATGGCTCCAATTTTTGAAATATATATTTAAAACCCCCGACAGTTATATTCGTATACTTATTAAAAACCCTGGGCAAAATATAAATGTGGTTAATGCAGACTAACTCAACAACAGTGAAATTGTACTACAGCAGGCATTATCCTTGAGAAAGTTTTCACAACTCCAACCCCTCTGGTTCACTGTTAAGCTGAGCTGGAGACGGGATCCTGGGTCAATAGGATTTAAATCAGCTTTGCAAAACTGTTGGGAAAAGTTGTGGGCTCGGGTCCAAAATCTATTCACAAGTGCCCTTTACCACACTGATGGGGAGGGAATGGAAGAAATGAAGGATTTGCTCCGAGAGCTGGATGGCCTTTGGCATCTTTTCCTCTCCCCCGGCTCTCCACGTGTGCTGCCGTGGAGTTCCTCTTTCCCTGTGCGCTTCCTCTGCCAGGCACTCCTCTTCTCTGAGCTGGGGAAGTCAGGGCTGCACCCCTGAAAATACGTGTTGTGCAAATGAGAAACAGGCCCTGTGAGTATGTTTGCTGTGTGAAACTTTCTGGTTAAAATCTTTGTGCATGATTCTCTGGGTATTTTCTTTAGCTTCCCTCTTGTATCACTACTTGACGTTCAAGAGCTAGCATCCAGTATCTTTGTTTTCTAAATAGAAAATAGCTCATTATTTGTATTTCTGCCTCTGATTGCTAGTTAATTAAATTTGTTCCAGCTGTAACATCTCTGCAACGAGCTACAAAGAATCATTTGTCTCCACTGCCTGGGCCAGGCTTGCTGCTGCTGCAGCTCACAGTCGGCAGAGTTATCCAGGAGACTGGAAGAATGCAGTCAAGAATAATGCAAAAATGGGTAAAAGCCAAGGCTCATCAATCTTTGGTGCTGTGCTGTTACATCTGTATTGTACTCTGAGCCACGTGGCTCAAACATCTTAGCACATGGAGCTGTTTGGTTGCTTTCTGGAGTCTTGTTCCTTTGGAAAAGTAACTACAAATTTTAAGGTGCTTGTGTCACAAAGGAATAGCGCGATACCAGCCTGTGCAGAATGTGCTGCTAAATTAGGTTGTATCTGAGGGATCTGTGGTGTGTCTCTTTTCCATCCCATCAGCCTCCCTTGACTTTTCTTTGAAAAGAGGGCCTTTCAGGTGCTGTTCATGCCACCTGTCATCTGCTATGTAACTCAAAAAACTCCAAGAGCCCAGTTCAAGAACCCAAAACAGTTCAGCAACACAACCCCAATAATGCTAAACTAATAACTGGTAAATGCTGGTATTAGCTTTATTTGGCTTTAATTTTGTGAGAAATTGCTGCTTTACTTTTGGAAATGATAATCCAGCTATTCTCCATTGTGACATATTAAATATCTGGGGGTTTGTTCTTAAGAGGTGAACTCAGGTTTCCTGTGGTTGCGAGTCTTAATTATACCTGTAAATGTTAAATTGCAAATCTTATTGAATATGCTGATGATTTTTCTTTCCTCTTCTCTGAGTTCTGCCCCAGCTCTTTCTTCTTTCTAGTGAGCTTTCTCTTGGCTACCCTTTCCCACCAAACCACCTACCATGGATGCTCTCTTGGTGCTTTAGATGTAACACTCGGCTTCCTTGTTGCTTTTACTCCTCCGAGTAACATTTTGCAATAGTTTTAATTACACAGTATGCTTAACATTTCTCATACCATTATTAACAAATACTGTTTACTGTAGCTTTCCTCGTTTGAACTGAATCTGTGATCTGAACACTTGGATCTGTTCTGTGCAAAGGTTAACTTTAACATCCTTTTCTATCAATAGGGACAAACTCTTCTACAGCTTTAGGAAGGGCACAAGCCCAGCACGGTCTCAGTTTTCAGAGGACTACGGCTCCCATGATCCCCAAGAAGAATTGGACCTGAGCTTTGACAGTAATGCACTTTGGGAAAAGGAGGAGAGATACAAAAAATTTCCATTGCTTAAGCAAGAGAACTGAAGTTTCTGAGTAATTAGGGAGTGACAAGTAGGGAGTAGTAAACTCTCCTGGAAAAACCAGGTGGAAATCTGTGATGGTAATATGAGAGAGGCGCAAAGGCCTGAGAGAGGTGGCTAACGACCTCTAAGGAAACTCTGTAGATGGTCAAGTAGAAGGGCTATTAACCAGGAGTTTTCAAATGTCCAAGCAAGGATAGCTAACGAGTTAAAAGAATGTACGTTCTAAGGAAGAAATTTAGATTCTAATGAAGTGGAAGGAAAAGGAAGACTGCAAGAATGACGTGCTTGCCTCCGTGCCCAGTGTGTGCCCTTGGGCCTTTAAAGGCATGGTGGGATAAAGGCTCCTCCTGCATAGGAACAAATCCTGTGATCAGGAGTGAGGAAGGTGATAGTTGCTAGTCGGTTGTCAGAGCAGCTTTAGTTGTTGTAGTGGGCTCTACAGGGGGTGAGGGCTTAAATGACCACCTGCCTGTGGTGAGGTGAGTTGGTGGGATAAGAAACTCAGATACAGACTAGCTGATAGCAAGTAGTAAGCGGTAATTGAAGGTAGCCTTGTGTTTTCTGCGTCTCCACCTACAACCGTAATCTCCTTTTTAATCTCTCCTTTCGAAACTGTAGGTGTTGGTGATGATCTAACCAGCACCTGACTCGCCAGCCGTTTGTCCTTGGAGGGCTGGGTAGGGACAAGGGAAGCTGCATGGTGTGATGGGGGAGTGGCTGTTACTCTGGCGAATCCCTTCAGAGGGTTACCCAAAAATGTCCATAATTTTCCTTTCAGCCTTAAACCATCCCCTCCATCCAATCAACAATGAACAAACTTGAAAGGCACAGTCTGTTGAGATGATGTGCAGAATGGAGAAGAGCTAAGCTCCACACTATCAAGAAAACCTGAGGAATGATCTCTCTGATGCACTGTCTGATGTTTATTGCGTATCCTGTCTTCCTTGTATATCTCTAGACAATGAATTTATATCATAATACAAGAAGGTCCTTCCCCCACAAATCGGAACATTATAGCCAAAACAGCTAGCATTAGATGTTTAAAAAGATTCACCCCAAAGTTTAAATTGTTGGTCTGACTTCTGCTGTGACTGATTATGCTAATCCTCAGGAACACAAAGTACCTTGCTGGAAACTAGCAATAGTGAAAAAAAACCCCAGTCTTACTAGCCCAGGCTAGCTACTGAAGATGCACTGCACCTTTTTGGTCTGTTTATAATGTACTGTGGCAATCCAATAGCTCTTATGAGTTATTTTGGGGACAATAGCAGTCTTTGTTCTGGTTTTGGATTTCTACTTGATTTTGAACTATGAATACTAGCTATAATACAACTGAGATTTTGAGGGTTTTAATATTTAACGTGTAGCTACATATGTTTGAGATCTCCAGCAATTCCCCTTGAGATTGATTTTTCCTCTGATAATTTGTTTGGCCAAACCCAGTGTTTTCCGTTCTTGACTTGGACAATCTTGGTTTCATCAAAAATGGTTCTATACAGTGTGCCTTCAAATGAGGCTGGGGAACAAATGTGACTCTCATTTTAAGATTAATTATTTTGTTGAAAGGCCATTTTGTTTAGAATAAGAATGTGTATCCGCACCCCTCTCTAGTACGCTTGAACTGGTTCTGCCCCAGCTGGATGAAGCGGTTGTAGCAACAAGGAACTTGACAAAGACTTTAAAAGCTGTCCAAGAAGCAGGATGAATAGCTTGAGCTCAGCTCTAGGCCACTAGTAGGATCTGGACTGGCCAGTTAGTGCATGTGTCCCCCATGCTCCAGTGTAGATTTGTCATATGCTTGGAAAATGGCATTGTCCTCACGATGGACACAGCAGAAAGCTGCCCAAATCTGGACAGGTCATTGACCTTTTAAAAAATTGTTTGCAACTGCAGCTAACCCCTTACTGCTGCACGTATGCCAGCTTTGCTCCTTTTTTTCCTGACCAGGGCTGCAGCATTCACTGCTGAAAGCAAGGAAAATCCAAGTCTCAGTCTTTCATGGAGTGGAGAACAGGAACTAGGATGAGACATGACTGTGGAATGAGTGAAGTGGGATGATGTGTATATGCACATGTAAACCCAGAGAGGAGCTGTACTGTAATATGAATTACAGTTCAGAGGTGCAATGCTAACTTTGGCTGCATGGAATAATACGGAGACAGTGTTTTGTCTGTGTGGCCAGCAAGCACACTGTAATTTGCTTGTGTGCGTTTAACGGTTTCAAAGCGTGCAGGATCATACTGCTGTTGGAGTAATTTGTCCTCTCTGCTGCCCGCACAGCAGTGCCTGCAGCCCCTCAGCAGCGTGCTGGGGCTTTGCTCGCCTCCTTGTTGCTGCTTGGCTAGTTTCCCCCTTTCTTTTCCCTCTTCTTTTTCCTGCTCTGACAGACCAGCCTTCTGGGAAAGGGAAAGCTGAGTATTTCTGAAGCGCTGCAATGCAAATAAACCAGCTCTGGATGAGCTCTGGATGAACCTTGACTGGGAAAATCTGTGCCGCATGGCATAGCCATCACAGCATGCGGTGCGTGCACGCTGCTAGGAACGTCTGCCAGGCTGGTGAGGAGCCTGCAGGAGCCAGCATCCGCACAGTCCTTTGCGAGAAACAGATTAAAACTAATTTGTGAATTAGTTTTAAAATGTGAATTTATTGTTGCTTGACGGGCCTGTACACTGTATAATGTAAACATCAGTTGCCACGGTATGCTGTACCGCCTCTTCAAAGCCTCATATGAGTGATACATGTAATGCAGGTGGATGGTGGTGTCCACATTTTCCTAAGAGAAAACAGAAACGCATTGCAACAAGCACTGGGGTATAGGGGAGGTGATCCAGCATGTAACCCCAGAGCTGCAGGCCATCAGATCTGTACTCTGGACTTCTTTTGTTAGCTGAAATAAGCAAGTACAAATGTAAAACTGGAGAGATGTGTTTCTAACTGAGAAGCAGAACCACAAAGCAGCTAATTGGGAGGAGGCTAGCTCCAACTTGTCCAGCCGTTCTGTCCCAACAGCTTGCCTGATGGTGTAATACATTAAAAACAACAGTAATCCTGCTGTCCAGTAACATGTATAGGCTAGTTACTATAATCTGAACTACCGCTGAAAACAGAAATGCAGGAAGGAGTATCACAGGTAAAGCCAACCCAAATCTACAGCGAGTCTTTCAAAGGATTGGCCATTGAGATGACGGACGTCAAGTTACGTTGGCTTCCACCTCTTATCAGACTTCCCTTTGCTGCCCTGAAGCTAGCAGCTTCATTCCTCATTTTGCCCTGTGGCAACATCCAGCTACCAAAAATTGTAATGCAGTTCTATGCATGGAACTTGCTGGGGCTTCTGGGGCAACACATCTTTTTAAACACCCTATTTAAGAATAGGGTGGATGATCTACTTAGGGATATGGTTTAATGGGGATTAGGGACGGTTGGACTGGATGATCTCTAAGGTCTTTTCCAACCTAGAAATCTATGAATCTATGAAATCTTCTCTCACCTTACCTGTATAGTATGCGCGTTAAAGTGAAGATACCATTGCCTGCTTCCACACCAAAATGAGAGAATTGTTAATTGAGTAAGATTATCTTTTGAGGCTGTTTTTCTAATATAGGCTAACATCCTCAGCTATATGCCTTGGTTCCCATGCTTTGGTGGTAAGAGATGGGAATACCAATGGAATATTCTGATGCCAAAACAGCGCCTGGCCCTGAGCAGTAAGGTCGCTGCTGTCACACAGGCTGCCCAGGCTTTGGGCTCTTCTAACAAGTACTGCGTGTGGCGTAATTGTCTGAAAATCTGTCCCAAATTCAGGATTGTTCCTGTGACCCCTGCATCTTCTTGTGCATTGCAAATATTTCCTTGCACAATGCTTAAACAAAGGGAAAATGAGGCAGAGCTGTTTGAACAGCCATCCAGCATCAGAGCACTTTGTGGTCAAAGTAATCCTGAAGAATCTTTCAAATCCATGCATGTCACCAAAATATAATTAAGACGCAAGATTACCTAACAGAGGACTAGGACTGATGAGCACCAGGAAAATAATAGATTTTATTGGGTAATTTGTGCGTTTGGACGCACAATCCTTCAAGCCAAGTCATTCTTAGGCCTGGGAAATCCCTGGATGACAATTTCTACCATTGCCACAAGTCTTCATTAAAACAAAAAGCAAAATCCTCTGCATTCCATCCATAACGTAATACCAAGGAGAAAACAATCCTGCTCTGATCGTTAAATTCCTGCCAACCTAAAGTAGATGTCTTTATTTCCTATGGCTGCAGAAATGAGACCTCTGGATGAAGCTCCTGTCAGCAATGAGTCTGATCAAGCACTGTGTGCATCCGACAGCCAGCTTGGCACCGCCTCACTGCACGCAGCAGCTGGGCTCCAATGGATTTCAAGCGCAAGCAGGCCTGAAAGGCGTATTAATTTTTAATTTAATGTTTAAGTTTCAAGTTTAGAAGGCCTCCTTAAGATATGTGTCAGTAATATGTATGCTACTGTGAATGAGGAGGTAGGTCTGAGGCTATGTATTGCTGGTAAGCAAATTAAAACTCTACTGAAAATAAAAATATATATATACTTGTATATGTGTGTGTGTGAGTGTGTGTATACATATGTAAGTATATTTTCAAAGAAAGACTTCTGATCTGACTTTGCAGCAATGAGAGCCTCCTGGCTTCCTCCAGTTTGCGTTCAGTGCTGTGGCAGTTCCAAAGACCTTGTTGGCTGGGACAGCTGCGCACAGGAGGAGGAAGTTGCAGAGGTTAGTGCAACGAGTTCCAATCAGAAGGTAAAATCCTAAAAATAATGTCACAAGGTAATGCTGACATGTGTGGAAAGAGCTTGGCAGAGTTACATCGAGGATTGGTTGGTGTGGTGTAGTTTTCTAAGCAGGGAAGGCTGGCTTGGATTTTATTTTTTTTTGGTGACGAATGCTTAGGAAAGAGAGGAGAAGTGGAAGAGGACATGGAGAGTGTTGTTTGGGCTCTGGAGAGATATGACTAGAAAATAAATTTTCCCTATGGAAGGAATTGCATCTATTTCACCATGTTTTTTTCAGCTGTTTAGCTCTCTTCAGACCATACTGGCTTCCTAGTGAGCTTTTTTAGAGTTTGGCAGAAGGTATGCAGAGCCAGACTTTGGTGCTCCTCTCTTCTTTCTGGATGCTTTCCTACAAATACTAAAAAGCAGCTCTGGAATATCTTAGCATTTCTTCTCATAGGCATCTGTATGTGTTTTCTTGTTATTAAGCACCATATGTTACCCTTTAAACAGCCCAGTATTATATTTACTGGGACCTGAGTGTACATGGTAAGTAACACCACAGCTCCTGTATATAATGTACCAGCCATACATTCCACAAAACTTTAATAACCAAGTCACTTTAAATCATTTCTCCCCCTTTCAGATATGCATTTATATATGTGCTCTTTCTGGTGAAGAAATGTTTGGAATATGTTAAGGGTAACAGATGTATTTGAATAAGGGCTTCTTTGGATGTCTGACTGGTCATTGGGATAAGTTCTTAAAGTCAGGGCAATCTGGAAGTCTGAAATGTGAAAGCAGCATTAAAAAAAAAACAACAATAACAAAAAACCACCAACCCAAAGCAACAAACCCATGCCACTGTCCCTGAGTGAAAATCTACAATGAAATGTATCACCCTTTTAACTGAGAAATTCTGTAGACGTTTCTGCTACAGCAATTGGGCGAGCACTACACTGACTGATGGGGCTTGTGAAATGATCTTTAGGGCTTTCCACTCTGATCAAATATCTTCCCAACTCCTAACAGTCCAGCTGGCCCGGAGACGGAGCGAGAGATGTCTTCATAGATCTTTGGGATGTGTTCAAAAACGCAGGCTTTCTTTTAGTAATGTAAGTATGTATAAGCTTTTGATACTTCTCCAGCCACCCACTTAAACTTGACCATGTATTGAGCGCTAGGTGTGAAAGAAATACACATCTTTAAAAGTTAACAAGAAAATGATTTTTGTTTGTTTAGTTTAGAAGCTGGCATTCTGCCTCGTGCTTTTTCTAGTTGCTAATAGCAGGCAACTTCAATGTCTGCCAGGTCCTGAGAACGGCTAGAGGCACTGAGCACACAAGAGGACAGGATTTACACCTTTCCTTTTGGCTGCCTTTGCCTAATTTGGCAGAAGAAAAATCTTTGGCATTCCTAGTTTTAAGAAAACTGCAAACTAAGTGAGGTTTGCTGAACCATTGCCTGATGCCTAGGAGTTGCTAAACTGTGATAGCATTTTGACAATGAAATGGCTAAAATAGCACAAGCGTTGCTCCTGTTATTTCTAAAACACCTTGGGACTATCCTAGAATTTACTTGCTTTTCTTTTCCTCAACAATCCGGTATTCGAGACGAGGTTTGCAGTTAACATTCATCCCACATGTACTTCATTAACGCACACATCTGTTAAATCCTTGTTCTGCTAAGATGCCTACTTGATTTAAAAAATAAAATAAAATTAGAAATCTTTGAGGAGGATAATTCTCGAAGGTCTTTAGGTAAGACAAACCCAAACCCTTGCAAGTTAATTAAACTCTCCTTAAAGGTAAGTGAATTCATGGCAAGGTCATAAAAGGACACCAGCCTTTTTGGGGGGAACTCTGGGTGCCTAGATCAAAGATTATGTTCTAGAAAATGAAAGGAAAAAAAAGGAAACCCTGCTCAGTACCTCCTGCGCTGGGAGAACTCAAGGCTCTGGGTGGAGAGGGGTGACAGGAGACGAAGCCTTGCTGCCTCCACCGAGTCAGTGACCACGGGTGCCGCCGTCTCAGTCCCCCTCCAACAGCTCTTCTGGGGGGACCGTCCCTGCTGCTCCATCTTTCGAATTTGAAGAGAATATTTGCTTAGTGACTCAGGTAACAGGGGCTGAAGCCTTAGAGATAAACACTCTTTTTTCACAGGCACACGAATGGGAAGTGTTTCTAACACACGTGTATGCATACAGTTGTACTGAATATCGGAGACGTCAGAAATATTCCTTACAATGGCCCTTAAAGTAAAACTGAAGGAACTATTAAGTAATGTTGATCAAAAAATGAAATGGTATCATTTTGAGAAAGCCAGAATATTGTGATTGGTTTGTATTTTCACCTCCTTTTTGTTTTTTATATGACAGTTCTGAAACCAATAGAAAGTAATGAAGCATATAACTGCATCCATATTATCAGTTGAAAAGGTTTCTGATGATAGCACGTGCCTATCCCTAATGTTACAACTCCTCAATTAGAGGAATGGAACAGTAGGAAAGGGAGATTAGAGTTACAGGATTTTTTTTAATTCCTCCACTCCCAGATAGACATGGCAGGATCCCATTGAACTGAGAAGAAAATCATATTCCAGAAATAATTCCTATTGCCTGTCTTAAATTTACTACTAGTATTCTCTCTCCTTACTGAAACAGAAGTGTTTTACAGATTCACATTTCCTTTACAGTGATATCAAACTTGCTGTTTGCTCAAATTAAGGAATATCATGTGTATGTGGAATAAAAAAAAATTTTCAAGAGTGCTAGGTGCAACGTAGCTCATTTGAGGAATATTGCTTGCCTTATGCTATATGGGCAGAATCTGCAGACTCTCTAACAGCATTTTAAATCAAAGGAGTGATTTTAGTAATGACATGAATAAAACATCCCCTGGACAGGTAGCTGGAGCCAAATATGCTTTGAGATCTGGCCACAACTGATTGCAATCCCTAGAAAGAATTTAGGTTGGAAAGAGACACTAAGAAATGCCATTGCCAACCTGAGTACCACCTGGAAAAGCTGTTAGTGTTTGTTTAAATATCTTTATTTTTTTATCAGCACATCAGGCTTGTTTAAAGTACATCAGTAACAATGAACTTCCGTTAACATACACTGCATTTATATTAGGAAGATTTTGCAACACATCTGACATGCCATCCTGGGAAAAATTGTCTTGCATATAGGTTTTTATTCTAGTGTGTGTAGCTCTTCATTCATTATGATCTTGTTTTTTTCCGCACTTTGTCTTTTAATGTCTTGAGAGACTATAGCCGTTTCATGGGAGTGGGTCTGTGCTACCAAGTATTAACATACCAAGTATTAACATACCATGCCCACTCACCAAGACATTATTTACTTAGGCATTTCGTGAAGGCAAAACAACTCATTGGCATCAAAAGCTTATCCTTACCTGGCATCCATGTCATGACTGTTCAAAAAGCCAGGCTCAGCACACGTGGGCCTGATTTACTAAGTCCACTGGACTCTGCACAAGATACATACATAGGTGATCTTGTGCATGTTCACAGCAGGTTCAAGATATCTAGTATGATTTTTTTTTTTTCCTCATTTGCTTTAGGCCTCCTTTCAGACTGGAAGTCCAAGAACCATAATCCCATTGCTGAAAGCATACCTTCTTTCCTGCCACACCTTCCCCGTAACCTGCTGTATCTACACGTTTTGTGAGTGTTTTTGTAGAAGACTGTCTATTTTTTTGTGCTTATCTGATGCCGGATATGAGTCTTATAGATAACAGTGTAGTAAAGATAGTAGCAATAATCTTACGGTTTAAAGAGGCATCTTGTCTGAACTTCTTGTCATGGTATGAAATCAGTTAAAAGTTCACTTTTTGCATTGAATTCAACCTTGTGAGTTGAGAGCTGTTTAACAGCTGAAGGACAGTTGTGTTTTCCATGGATGTTTCACATTTTTTACGCAGAACTAAAGAGATGGACAGCTGTGCTATGCAACATGCTTAAATACTTGGTGGTCACATGCCGTTACCACTTTGCAAACACCTTTGACTGCTGAAAGTCTTTCTCCCTCTACATCCAATTTTGCATTTTCACCATAGCTAGGAGTTACCACCAGCACAACTCTGCCAAAAAGGTGTAGCCGGGGGAATAGATGCACGCTACTCTGCTTCAGGCATGTTCTGCCGGGTTAGTTCAAACAGCTGACAGGCAGGCTTGCACTAACCAGCATACTTTGTCTGGAATAGATTAGGAAAACAGCAGCACAATTCCAGTTTACGGAGCTACAGGAAGAGCCTTGATTTCTGTGAATGCCCATTCCAGATGCCTGGCATCTTTAGCCTGCAGAGCCAGATGTGGAAGAGGATGTTTACCAGCAGTCTCTAAAATAATGACTGTTTTCTGAGGCTACAGTCACGCAGTCATTGTAGAAATGGCTTTGTGGCACTTGAAGACGTCTATTCCCACCCGTAAACTGGAAATTACCTTCTTCCTGGTACAGCTCAGATGCCAGAATAAATCATTTGGGCACTCCTTACGTGTTTCAGCGCAAAGGCAGCAGGTTAGTTAAGTGCTGGTAGCAGTGATGTGAGTTTACCCACCTGACTTTCCACTGGAATTTGAACATCGATTTTTTTTCATACAGTCTTCTCCACTATGCAATAGGGCTGACTGTACAGCTGCTGCAGAGCAATGACAAACATCTGGACGTCAGTCACATCTTAAACTGGCACAGCTGCTTCTCCAGTAAATAACCTGACCTAAGACTGAAGATTAGTCACTCTGCTGCTCAAGGCTTTCCATGGCAGTGTAATGGACCTGGAAAGTATGCAAGCTACAGCTGCCTAGAGACTTTTCCTGTACTTTTCCTGTACAGAATTAACTTTTAAAATTATATTTTAGGAGGAGGAAATTCCCATGTGCAAAACCTAGAGTTTTTATCTGAATGGGAAAAGGCCACAAACGTACAGGCATTTTAAGTACACAAGGCAACCAATTCTCTGTCACTTAGCTAACAGGAAACGTCAAAATAGCTGAAGCATTAAAGTCAGTAACAGCCACAAATAAAGTAATCTCTGGTGAGTGTAACCATGAAAACTTTGAAGCGTGTTTCTCTGTCAACTTTCAAGGCAACTTCCTCCAGTCCCAAAGAAACTGAACTGGTACTAAGAAACTAGATTTCCTAAGAATAAAAATTTGTCAGCCATCTCAGAGCACACATTCTCCACTAGGATCGTGTGTGCCACAGCAAAGTGTGGGTGAATGCTACTAAATAGCTATATTACCCACCCTTACCTGTACATGGTGCTGAGAGCTGCTGCTGATACTACTGCTGAAGTGAGCGCCTCAGTAAATCAGGAGCTTCTGTTTTGGAAGAAAGCGGTGCTAGCTAGTCCTGACAAAACTTGCCCTGTATGGACTCTAACACTCACACTTGGTATTTAGCAAGTTACTGAGCTTCATTTGACAGGTTGAATAATGAAGGATCTGTCGCATTTGTAGGTAAATAGTTTTAAGAGATAATTACCTTTGGTGTTGCATTGGTTTTGATCTTGCTTCACTTTCCAATCATTTTGTTGAGCTGTCTTTTCCTACTTGATTTAAATGGCAGTACTCTCGGAAACCACTTTCCCATGTGGGTGCTTTATACACCAAGATCAGGTCACCCCATACCTTTTGGTAGGTATTTGTGTAGTATGATGGTACTGGCACAACATTTTATCTTTCACTTGGGCATCTGCACAATATTTTCTTCTGTGGTTTGTAACAGAAACTTGAAACTCCTTTTTTTTTTTTTTTCCCCTAAAAGTTTGACTTGAGTGTTTTGAAGCCTCTGGCTCTTTCAGGCCATCTTCTGACACGCTATGTACACACTTAGTCCCTGCTAAGAACAGATTGTTGCGATGCATTAGGAAAAATTTCTGAACCTGAACCGTTTGTCTAACCGCACCATTGCAGCTTTCACTGTTGGTTGCAACTGCTGTAGCATGATTTTTTTTTGTAATGTGAGCGTTGCACAAAAGATTTGCTGTGACCAAACCTCCTGTCACGCTACTGAAAGCCTGTAAAAACTCTCCACTTGACAGTAAAGCAGAGATCTCACAGCTAGAAAATGGGGCTGTAACATAAGAGTCTGCCTTTTCTCCATGTGATAGCATCCCCTGTTGTAGCAGCAGCAGTGTCGTGACGACACGGGCATTTATACAGTTACGTTGCACTGCTCTAGTCCTTGTTTGATACAGACCAAGGAAGGGTGTGAAAGAAGCCAGTAGTTACAGCAACTGCTGCTGTAAGAGAAGCCACAGTGCTGGTGAGTTTCAGGCCATCAGTTTGCTGGTGTATTCAGCAGCCATATTGTGCAAGATGACAGTCAAAGGCATGCATTAGAGATGTGAGTTTGCACTTGAACTGAGACTTGACTTAGTCTGTTAAGGACTTCATTATTATTCCATGTATTATTCCAACAATCTTGAAGTGGGTCAGGTACTGAAAGGGAAGCCGGCGCTGGTTGGACAGCATTAATTTTGCTTATTATGTGCATTGTCTGGTTAGACCTGTTTTTTAAATATGCCACTACATGATGCACTCATTACAGCAACCTCATCATCTCTCCTGCCAGACCTCAGCACGCTGCCTGTAAACAGTCCACTCCAAATCTGCTGGCATGGGGGGCAGATCCTGTGCAATGAGTTGGTGGTGGAGTCTGCTGTTGGGTTGGCTGATGGGACAGAAGGCGATAAACAGAGCTCCAAGGGAGAGCATGGGTTAAGCTCTGCTCATCAGAAAGGGTGTTGTCTGTTAAGTCAGGTCAGTAATAAAGAAAATAGGGTTGAGATAGTACCTCAACATCTCTTTTTCTTCCTGCTTGCAAGAATATTTGAAAGTACTTTAGTCTGCTTTAATTTTGAAACTGTTGAGCTGTTTAGACTGTCATATTTTAGCATTTACTCTGTTTGTGGTGGCATTTAAATGCAACAGAAATTAAATTTAAACACAGCCTAGCCAAATGTTCTAAGCAATGAGTTTTCATGAGGGAACAAGCAAATAACTTTATGCTGCCTGTTTTCCTTCTTGCCTTGCCACTCTGCAGCCTTTCACTGGACCGCCTCTCAGCCATCTCTACTGCCTCCACCATGTCAGAAAAAAAAAAAAAACCCAAACCAACCAAACAATAAAACCCAACTGTGCTCCTTTTTAAAGAAAGTAAATTAGTATTTACATTGTTTCTGTAGAAGGCAGAAAGGAGAGGTAAAAAAATGCTCCAAAATTACAGATCTACCTGATATGCTGGTAGCTTTATTATGTTGAATTATACTTCTCCCTAAAGTCCTCTGAAGCAGTGATGGAGGAAGATTTTGGATGGAGGAAACCAAGATTTTTCTTCATCCAGGAAAGAAATGAAAAAGTCTCAGAGTGGATAGAAATGATGCGAAACAGTATGCCTTGGAATTGTTCTGTTTCTTTGAAGAGAAATGCAATAGTGCCCTGGTAAATTATGTTTCTGAATATTTATCATGTTTTTACAAGACCCTACTGTCCCCACACCTATTGTGATCTATGAACCTCTTACATAAATCAGTCTGTTATTGTTTTGATTTGCAGGGGAGGGATTAAGGCACTAAAAGTCTACATGTATCTGGTTGTCCTGAGCTTTGTTGATCTTTCAGTGCTTTGGAGTAAGATTCTGCATTTGGTAGAACTACCTTCGGCAGAATCCGCAATACGATCTACTGGAAAACACCCCATAGTTCATTCATTGGATGCTTCTTTTGCTGGTGCATATCTCTGTGTTGTTACAAAAAATATGTATTTTCTTCTCAGGTTGTAGAATTTGTGGTGAAAAGAATGATATCCTGTATCTCCCAAAATAATAACATGGAAAAGTGAGGGCACTGTCTTATACACATGGTTACTGTGTCACATGTCATTCACGCAAATCTGAAAGCAACCATCGCATGCAAAGTGATGCAGGCACTTACGCGGAAAAAAAAAAAAAAGCCCTCCCCCTGATTCTGGGCTTTAAATGGGAACTCACTGCTTTTCCCACCGCAATATGCAAATATGCAAATATGCAAATGCTATTTTGTTTCTTTTTTCCTGCAGTAGGACCTTAGAGTGAGGTCAAGCCCTGTGTTTGCAGTCAGGCACTTAAGTGCTCTGCGGACCAGGATGCCGTCATTCTGTTTCCTGCTCTGATAGAAATTCATTTTTTTCTTTATGCTTGCGTATTTAAATGATCAACTATCACTGGTGGTTGTGGGGCTAAGGGAATATGTAAGGAAGACCTGAAAATATGTATGCGTGATTTCTTGCAAGTGATGTTTACTTTCAAAAAAAAATCTTGGTTCTAGGCTTTGGTGGAGCACAATCAAGCCATACCAAGGAAAAATAAAGAAATCGTATTCTCGTAGGTATATAGAGAATATTTTTCTGTAGGTTAAAAAAGAGTCATTTTCTTCTTTTAAAGGCCTGATTATAAAAATGTAAATTTAGATTGAATGTAATGTATTCTTCACATTCTTCTAAGATTTCTGCCGCCTTTCACATGACTAAGACAAATGCTAAATCAGATTATAAAAACAGTGTTTAAATAATTAAAGATTTCTTGCCACCTTCAAGACACACATGTCAATGAAAAGGGTCATTCTTCTTGTGATGACAGAAAGACAGTGACATGTCATTCAGGTGGAAATATTCTGTATGGCTTAGTAGGCACCTGAGCAACTTCCACTATTATTTAGTGACATTATCAATATCTAAAATCAGAGGACTGACAGGACTTCAGGAAAAAAAAAAACAAAAGGACTGCTTTGGATAATGCTGGGCTCTTCTCTGCACAGCATAAGTTATTTTGGGGGCCTTCATACCTCTGCATGTTGTTGTGGTTGGTGTAAGATGCATTTAAGGCTGCTACAATGAGCAGATGGGAACTTTCCAACAAGGGTGACCATTGTTCTGCACAAAAACCGTTACTTCACTGCCAGACTAACAGAAGATACATAAGATATGTACGTGAGATAGCTGAGATGACCCAGTTAAGCAATAGGATGGCTAACTCTTCCTATGCTAATCTGTCCTTCTCCACCCACCTGTCTTCCTTCTGGCTTTGACTCACCTAGAATTAACATTAGAAGCACTTAATGAACCTCTAAATTAGTTCTTTCTGCAGGCTCAAAGGCTAATTTTTAGCAAAACTTCATTTTGTACATTACATATGGAAATAGAAAATTTGCACTAAAAAATAGAAATTGTCTCTACCTTGGACAGTCACAAAACAGACCTCAGACATGAAGGGAGGAGCTACTGGTAAATGTCTACATAGCAGATATCCCACTGGGTCATAAATCTGCACAAAAAGGCAGCTCAGACTGCAAATTTGGCTTTTAGTAATAAAGTTAGAACTAGCAATATATTTTTGCTAGTGTGTTGTAGCTGTAAGCTCACAGTGTAAAATAAAGCTACTTGGCATGAGAATTGAGATCACTTGGTAGGAGAGTAATTTTATTTTTTGCTGAGTGTACTGTGCCAGACTGAACAGTGTCTAAGGGTGAGTCAGCACTTTTCCGACTTTTTGGTAAAAATGTGCGTTAGTAGCAACTTAGATGAAGAGAAGGCAAGAGGCTGGTGGTCCAGGGCTGCCACAAGCACAAGGCCAGTATCAGAGGAAGCACAAAAGCGGTAATTAGAGAAGTTAATCTAGAGCAATCTGCAGTAAGGTATACAGTAAAAGTTGTGTTTTTTCTTTTTTCTTGAAAGAAGAAATGCCAGTTCCTCAAAAACAGTTTGTGGGGAAAGTTTCGGTTTTTGAAAACAGCACTAAATTTGTTGAAAAGTACTCTTGTAACATTTTCAAAATGAAAACTCTATGTTTCAGTACAAATTTACTTTTTAGTTTAGTTTTGCAAACTGTTTTTACAAGAGTCAAAACTAAACCTTTTCAGATGACTTAACTGTCATGGAAAAGAAAAAAAATTGTAAAGATGTTCTCATTTGGCAAAGGAAGTACTTAGGAGGAGAAATAAGATGGAAATTATATTGAAACAATGTGGAAGCCATATTCTTCATATTAACAAATTGCAGTCTTTCCCTTCTCATCTGATCTTTGTTTCATCTGCATTTTGACTACACTGTAATTTTGAAAAGGACTGGTTCATATTGCACAGTCATGTTGCAATCATTGTTTATTGTGTTGCTGTTATATAACATCTTCTCCAGGCGTATACACTTAATTCTTATCAGGAGATTAAAAAAATACACCATATATGAACATGCATAGTCCCCATGGGAAGTGGTTGTAACAAACTTAAAGAGATAAAACCACTGAAATTACTCTTACAGAAGTTAAACTAGCTCAGAGAAGGTATGTTGCTTCTGTGCCCCGAGGGCAAGTGCTGCCTGGAGGCATCTGTAGGAAAACAGTAACGATAGAGGTAAGTGGACCTGGACACGAAATATACATCACAAGATGCCTTGGCATTCAGAGTCCAGTTTAAGAGTCACCTAAAAGAAACTCTCTTCCTGGCTATGCCATGTACTTCCTCTGGGGGATCTTGAGCAAGGCATGTTTTGACCCAGATTTCAACTTCATCCACTAACTTTTCAGTTAGTCCTCTGGCGACTGGGACCTAGATTTTTTCTGGCTGACCAGCTTAACTTTCAGAGGTACTACACGGCTACTAACACAGAATCTGACATTCTCAAAACATTCTTCCCTTTTACAGCAAGTGTCCTTTCCTGAATGACCTATATTTAACTCTGGGCACCTGTAAGCGTTGCCTTAGGTGGCACCCTCATTTCTCAAGCACGCATTGCGACAAAAACACAAAACAAATAAATAAAAACGCCTTGCATCATGCCATTCAGTGACCCTCCAAGGACGCATACGCCTACCGGTGACATGATTCACAGGGGCAGAACTGACATCCGGGAGACTTCAAAGGGTAAGGAATAGGAAAAGGAACACGCTGCCTTCCCTGTTTTAGCTGTGCATAGCAAGGTTAACACCAGGCAGCCAAAACACGGGGTAGGTGCCAACCGTCTGGGGACAGGGCTCAGGCCCCATGTCCCGCAGGCCGGCGGGGCTGCAGCAGCGCTCGAGCCACACGTAATGCTCCAAGGCCCAATCGCGCTCCCCTGCACGGGTGCCAAAACCGGCACTTTCACCCTAAAGAAACATCTGCCACAAGCCCGAGCAGCGGGACACCGACGGTGCGGGAAACTCCGCCAAAAAACCGCCAAACGCAGCCGACCATGCCGCCACACCGCGCCCCGCGGCCATGCCCGCAGCGCCGCCCACCCGCGCCCCTGGCTGGACGCGCCGCCCGCCCTCGGCCCGCCCCGCCTCCCGCTCTCCGCCAATCAGCAGCGTCCTCTCCTCCCGCGCGCCTTCCCCGCCCTCCCCTCTCCGCCCGCCGCGACGGTGACAGCTGGGAGCCGCCGGGCCCCGCCCGCCGGAGCGGAGCCGCCCGGCCGTCTCGCGAGAGCGGCGGCAGTCTCGCGAGAGCGGCGGGGCACACCCCCTCGGCCCCGCAGGCGGCGCGGCGCTCCGCCCCGCGGCCCTCCCGCTGCCGCCGCCGCCCCCGCCCGCCGCCGCGGCGGCCGTATCTGTCTCTCGCTGGCTGGGTGGTGGGAAGGGACGAGAGAGGAAGGGGGGGGGCGCTTGGCCCTGCGCACTGAGTGATGTTTGTCCGCCATCGCGGCGGAGGAGGAGGGTGAAGGAAGCGCCGCCGCTGGAGCGAGGGGCCTGCGCCGCCGCCTCCCCCGCCGCTCCCCCCTCCTCGGTCCGGCCCGGCTCAGCCCGGCCCTCCCGCCCGCTGCGCACCCCGGGGGCCGCAGCCCAGAGTGAAGGTCGACAGCGGCCTCTCCCGCCCGGCCCCCGGCCCCGCTCCCGGGGTCCGCCGCCCCGCCGCGCGTCTCCCGGCGCCCCTCCGGACGGGAGGCGCCGCCGCCGCCGGGCCCGAAGATGTCGAACCTGAGCAAGGGGACGGGCAGCCGGAAGGACACCAAGATGCGGATCCGAGCGTTCCCTGTGAGTACCGGGCCTAGGCCGGGACGAGCGGCTGCGCCAGGCCCCGGCCTCCGCCTGCCCGCAGGCCCCGCGGCCTCGCCGCCTTGTCAGCCGCGCCGTGTGCCCGAGGCCGCGGGACGGCGAGCCGGGCCGGGCCCGGGCCCGGGCAGAGGCGACCTCCGGCCTCGGAGGGGGCCGCGGGTGCGAGCGGCGCGGGGTGAGCTGTCAGCCGGCCGGCGGCCTCGAGCACCCCCCGTGCGAGTGGCGGGCGGGTGGGGGGAACGTGCGGGAGCCGCATCTCGGGGGAGTGGAGTTGCCTGCCGCACGGCGAGTGGCAGGCGCAGGACTAGTCCCCGCGAGTATCGTCTTCCTCATCAGTCGACCAAATCAATTATGAAAATACACGTACGGCATGGGGGGGGGGGGGGCTGGTTTCTTTGTTTTCAAGAAAAAGGCCTCAAAGAAGGAGTCGAGGGTTATACGCCTACATCAGCAAAATTAGTTAACCCCGGAAGGGGGGGGGTGGGGGGTGTTTATTTATGTCTTCTGGAGAGTTTCCTCTTGGTGAATTTATTTCACTCTCCGCCCCGTAAAAGAGACTGTAAGTCATATGATTATAAGATTTAGGTGGCACAATGTCAGCTGTTCAGAAGATGTTACTGTAAACATCTAGGCATAGGTAACTTTCATGCATGTGCCACAGAGCCATGAGCATGCCATCCCTTTGAGTTACAGAGGGGAACGAGCCAGATTATTAATTTATACTGCCATAAAGCTTGCTGTGTTTTGACAGTTGGTTCAATTACAGCTTACAACAGAATAACAACTACAGTACTATTAATGGCTTTGAGGAACGAGAGAAACAGAAAGCTGCAGTCTGGCAGAGGGTGGCCAGGAAGTGTGTACGTGTTTATCGGTGTAAATGTTAAAAAGAAGATACTTAGTTGAGTAACTCGCTTTTAAGGTTTAGCGTTAACTTTTTGATGCTACGTCTGATCCCGGTAGGCAGTAGCGTAGAACTAGCACACCTTGCCTTTATAGAGAAACTGGACATACCTGTTTGTGTTATTTCACTGGCAAGGAAAATATCAATATATTTCCTTCGTCAAAACTCTTGCTGATGAAATTAGAGAATTCTTTATATTTTCAGTGGCTGGCTTAATCGTAGCAGTCTGATTTACACTGGTTTCGACTTACTCTTTCCTCTATTTTTAATTGACAGTTGCATTTAGTGGTAAAAATCAAAAGAAAAAAATGAGCTATGAAATTATGAATTGTAGCTGATGAAAGATTTTTGATCTCCAGATTGCATTTAGTTCTTTAAACAGCCTTTTCTGTGTTTTGTTAGCACGTGTTGGATTATAAGAATAAAGAAAAAGACTTACACAACATGGCCAGGGCTTTACTAACAAATAGTAGGAAAACCTGTACAAAAATAAACCATGACAAAAACAATATGTATGTTTTATAACAAACTACACCAAAAATACAGCAGTCCTTTAATTTGATGAACAGATTCATGTATTCCAATTGTGAATATGTAGATATGGGTCAGACAACAGAGGCAGACTTAACAATAGGATAAACTTCTTAGTTGGTGTTTTACTTTTGTCACCACTTTTGTAAATGAGCGTATGAAATTAGTTTTGGAGGTGAAGATATAGAGGCTCTGTACAAGCAAAGTTAAACCTTGTCATCAGGTTTTTTCTTCAGAAACTTTTTACTAGCATTGTCTGTCTTTTCTGTTGCTTAAAGAATGTCTAGGTTAAATTATTATTTTTTTTTAAATTATCTTCTCCCTGAAATAATTCAATAAGTAAATCGACACCAGGGTCTACAGATCTTAAATGTTTGGTGACATCTATTGACAGCAATTTTTCAGGTGTTCCCTTCAGTATATTTTTCTTTTCTAAGACAATTTGTTGACAATTCTGTTGATAAAGCATATATAGAAAAGAAGCATGTACTTGGCTGAGAGATTTGAAGGAGTTTCTCTTCCATAATTGCAGAAGGCAAGAGCCATAGTTCATGTAAACTTCAAGTTCATAAAAATCATAATGCAAATTTTGTGGAGGTATAAGTGGTTGTATAGCTGTGGTCCTTCAAAGAGTGCCAGTAACTGCAGTGGGATTATTCATGTCAGTGAGGTTGCATTTGTGTGGAGGATAGAGTCTATATTTAGAAAGTGTACTATTTGTACTTCAGCTATGGATCTTCACTCTTTTATCTCAAATTTGGTGGTTCTGCTCTTCAGTTCTGAATTAAGAGTGCTTCCAGAGATGACATTATAGGCTACTTCAATTCGTCTTGTTGATCATCTTCCCTCGGCAGGTCTACCTGTTGTAGGTTAGTTCACTTCTTGCGTGGAGGTAGCTATTTACTGTTGTATTAAATGAGAAGTAGACAAGTTGGAGAGGTAAGGTTTTTGGAACATGGCAATGTTATGGCAACACCCTCCATGTAGGTTCTGTCTCTTTAATATTTTCTATTTTTCGTAACATTTTTGATATTTCTGTTATTGCTGTACTTTACAGTAGCTGAAGGAAAGGAGAAATAGTAGTTTGCAAAATATTAATACTCTATAATAGACTTTTCTGTTAATAACGTATTAGAAATGAAGTAGGAATTGACCAAAAACATATGCAAACCACCAATGTTATACCTAGAGATCTTAATGTTTTGGAATTAGTTTAATTCTAGATTCCTTCTTTATTACTTCTTGTAATTGGTGGCAGATTAACTGTCATCCCAAGCGTCCATTAATATTTGCTAGCTCCTGGTATTGCTCTGATGTGCTTTTTCTTAGCTCAAGGGCAATGACTTAGAGTACTGTTTTGCCGAGGTGGGTTATAGAATAATCAAAAATAGTTGAGGAAAATAGTTTTCTGTACATTTAACCAATTTTTCTGTTCACAATAGGAAAAAAAGCAGTTCTTTTCCTCATTTAAAAACTAACTAATAAAAAGTTTATTGTGTTCTCTTGTTGAGCTTGACTTAAAGATGATTATAATCTTTGCATCAGAGGTAGTCCAGATAAGGATACATTCTTTTTTGAGACTTCAGACTTGGGCTTTTTTTAAGTCTAGAAAGAAAAATAGAAATAAATTCTTAGGAAAGTTTGCTGTATATTCAGTACAGCAAACTGACGAGGTTAAGCTTGTGCAGTTAAGTAACCTTATGTACCACTGCAGAAGACTTGCATTGTGTTACTTTCAGTAACTGCTTACGGTACTTTCAAAATCTTCATACTCTGTGGCTGTTCTGTGTTTGTCTAAGGTCTATCCAGATAGCATTCAGAGTAGCATTAAAGCGAGAGATGGAATAGTGTAAGGGGGCTTTTGAGTGAGTGTAGTTTCTTTTAAACTTCCTTGTTTCAAATTCATACGCATTGCAACAAATAGGAATATGGTGTGGCTGGAGAGTAGAAATAACAAAATAATTTCTGAAATGTCGAGTAATTGTCAGTGATAGAAGTAGGGTATAGTTTGTAAGTTGACCTTTTTTTCATTATTTGGAGGAGTGCAGTAGTATTTTTTGCTGCGTACACAGTATGTGCATTATGCAAAAATGCAGGTTTGATACTCCTACAAAACATGAATTAATTGCACCTGTTTCGGAGAAGTGCTGGGGGTTGTTTTCTTCCCTTCCCTGGTTTAGTTTAAAGTACTCAGAGTCTCAAATTGGCTCTCGTTGCTTAACTCAGTGAGGCCGTTATTGCTGGCTAAGGGAATACTTTAAAAGCTCTCAAACAGGCTTGCAGCAAATCTAATTTTAAGGTGATTTAGTTGATCTGTGAAAAGGGGTGCCAAAGAATGCTAGATTTGCACTTAAAACTTTTGGAGAGATGTCATGTCTATAATGGAGATCTAGTATGTAGAAGTTATGTTTCCTGCAAGTGTATTAGAGCTGTTTTACTGTGATTGTTTAGCTAGTGGAAAATAGTAGCCCGAAATGTGTTTTGATGGAAAAGTTTTACCAAGTAAAAAATGCACGTTTCTTACAGAAATAAACACTATGTGAGAATTCAGAATTTCGGGAATTCATTTTTGAAATTTATACAAGTGACGTTAAGCTGTGTTGGATGAACTTTTTTGCAAGAACTCATTCTTCTCTCAATGCAGTATGTCAGTTGTCACCATAAAATTGGTCGGACAGATCTTTCTGAAAACCAGCATGGCCTGATGTAGGTTATTGGGTTTGATCTTTGTAGTCAGAGTGGGTTTTTTAGTGCTTTTAATCATTTTCATTTCCTGCAGAGCTATCTTTCCTCTCTAGAGCAAGGCTACAAAATAGTGTTCTGCCAGTTCTCAGAACTGTTCTGCTGGATCACTATTATGTGGTCACGTTATGAATTCCAGAAGGCATTTAGAGAGATCCTACACATGCGCTTGCGATAGACTGACTCTTTCAAGTATATTTGTGTATGTATATATCTCTCTATACAAAAGCTTCACTGATTCATTTTATTTGACATACTCGTGCCCAAGAAAATTCTGATTTCATCCGGTCTTGTGCAAAAAGGCAAGACAGCCTTTTGTTTCTTCCAGCACCGTTTATCAATTGATGTTCCTTCTTCCTCAGAGACAGTTCTGTGAACATAGAAGTAAATGGCTTCGACTCTTCCACAAGAAAGTTATTAAGGCTTATATTTTCTTTGCCACTGCTCCTTTCTCTTCAGATCTAACAGCCACTTGTTTTAGGCTTTGTCTAGGCGAAAGGCATGCTGTTTTTTTCCCAGGGAATGCTGACTGCTTCTGTGGTTTGTTTTGAATCTTGAGGAATTGATGATGCGAGTTGAGATAAGGTGGGTTAAATTTATGCTTCAACCTGTAATGTGTAGATATGTCAATTCAAGAAGTTGATGTAAATTTTATGTCTTACTCAAGCATCTTATAGCAGAGAGAGACTGCAGAAGACCCGTTGAACTGCAGTTAAATTTTTAAATGTTCAGATTATATAAGCAATACGTATATTTCTGCTTTGGCTTATAACCCTTTAGAGCCTGTGTGCTCTATTGGTGAGTGAATGGAGAGGCATGGAGAATGGGATGAGGATGAAATTGGAGGATGGTTTACTGCAGACTTTTCCAGCTCTGATTAAAATAACATAAACCCATTGAGTGCTGTAAGACCACTTAGTTAACTTAATGGCTTCCATGGTTGGCTTTGTGAATCTTGATTGCTTTATATTCTCAAACATACTTACAAGTGCATCTTAGTTATTAACCCATATAGCGTATACAGTAGTAATAAATTAATGTTCACAACTAAAATTTTAGGTTTAAAACCTAGAAATAAAACAGACCAAAAACTAAAACACTGTTAATCTTATTCAAAAGGAAAAGGTATTATTTTGGTGTAAACTACAGAAAAATACAATAATACTTGCTGTTTGCTGGACAGTTAATCTTAAAAAGACTTTCCAGTTTTCACAGATCTTAATTTTTTTTTAATGGAATGCTGTGAACAGTCTGAATGCCCTCATACTACATTTAGAACTTTTAAGAGATGATAACACTAATTTCAGGGTAGTCTTTGAGTAGTTGTAGGTAGTCTTTTGTTTGGGTTTTTTAAACACACTATACATATTATCTTTGTTGTGGTCTGACCTAATCTCATTAGAGCTCCCGAGTTCTGTAGGTGTTTGGGGTTCAGCTGCGAATTTTCTTGTTTTTCCTTGTTAGTTGAGTCTTAAGTCGTGAGCAGTCATCATTTCAATTGGTCTGAGTTTTGAGTACGTGTCTCTGCATGGCATTGGAAAAAATACTGGTGTTTACGGATCTTGCCCGTATTTGAAATTTGCTTGATTTTCATGCAAGAGTATAAAGTAACACCTCTAGCATTCAGTTAAGATTTTTATACTGGCTAATTCAATCTGATTTTTTTTTTTCAGCTGGCTTGGTAGGTTTCTCCACCCCCTCATTCTTGTGTTGTATAGTAGTGCATTATTAAACAGGAATTACTGTTTTTCCCTTGTAGTGTTAGGTGAAAGAGCGTTATGAGAGTTGCTATAAAACTGATCAAGAGTTTCAGATATTCTACATAAAGAGTTATAGTAACAGTGCGTAACAAAAATAGAGGCTTTTTCAAGACAAATTGTTACAATTTTTCAAAATGTGTCTTTTTTTAATCTCTTCTGTGCAGGTGTACATGGTATAAGTGGCAACATTTCTCAGAATTTCAAATATGTATTCTGAAGTCTTTGATTTGTAGGACAGGTAGTCTTAGTGCAGGTGCTTTTAAATTTTCATCACTGTGATCTGCAGTGTCTGATAATCTCTCTGCATGTGGTGAAAACATTTTGTGGTAGACTGGGACAGATTTTCTTAAGATGGATTGATTGATTCCATTCATAAAATGCACAGAGATTCTGTTACAGTCCAAAATAGGTTCTTGACCTTGTGCGTATGATCACTGGATGTTATCTTTGTTTTCTAGTAGCTGTACATGTGGAAAAATAACTCTTGAAGTAGTGAGCTCATTTGTCTTTCTGAGCCAGTTTTCGTGGAAGCACGGAGTAGGAAATACTGTAGTAGAAAACTATAGCACAGCCCAGCATACTTTTTATCATATGATTATTTTATTTTTCTGAAGTTCAGTTAAAGCCAGTAGAATTTGTAAATCACTAATGGTTCTTTTATGAAGGTGCAAGTACTGGTATATCAACAGAAGTAGATGCTGTTAGATGACTTAACAAAAGAACTTCTATATCAGCATTTTTAACATAGGCATTTTAGGGAAGGAAAAAAAGTATGTTTAATACCTGAGTTCAACAAGGAAGGCAAAACCGTAATAAATATTTACATTTGGATGGTGCTTACTGTGGAGTTGCCTAGACTCTTTAGTTGGTTGTGCGTAAAATTAGTGTTTGAGGGCTGAAAGGTCTTGCTTGTAGTTTAAATAAAGTCTAATAGTGTGCAAAATGTACACAGATAACTTGCTTTATTTGTTTATGGTTATGGATGAGGTGAATTTGTGGAAATGACAATTTTTAGCTTAATACTAATGAGAATAAACATAAATAAAGACAATTTAAATTATACATGTGAATGATACAAAATTGGACTAGCTTATGTAATAAAAAATTTATAACATTCATTTCTTACACTATGTAGTCTCAGCACAGGCTGTGCGTGTCTGTTACATTTTATATGTGAAGGATCTTTATTGAAATAAATACTTTCTTTCTACTTTCACACTACTTTTGTTTTTAAAATGTTGGTAGCATCTGAGGGGACCTGTTTATTTTTCATATTATATATGTGGATGTAATTTCCATTTGTAGCTCTGGATTTGTTTTTCTGTTGCACTCATTTCAGTGTTAGTCTTGTTCTTCCAGGCACTGCTGATTTGTGCATCTGATTATGGTGTGTGCACTATATGGTGCAGAAATCGTCCAGAGAAAGGCTATTGTCAGCTTGTAGTGGTATTATCTGTAAACGTATAAGTGATTTATTAAGTGTATCTTCCTTCCCCTCCCCAAAGTAAGCTGAGGAAAAAAAATGATCCTCTCTTGGCCCCTGTCTACCATAAAATGTTCTTTTATTTACTATAAAAGTTCTCAAATTGTTATGCTGTTACCATTATGGAGGAGGAGCTGTCATCAAGCCTCTAAAGACCCCTCTGCTCCCCTCACCCCCTTTCTTCCTTCATCTCCTTCGAATCTTTCATTGTGTTCCTTGTTTTGAAATGGCTTCAGGAAACGTGTCTACAATTTGTATAAATTGGTGTGTATTTCACAGATTTCCTCTTTAAATAGTGTTGATTTTTGAACAATTGTAAAATATTCAACTACTTGTAGGTTAATTGAAAAGAAAAAAAAACACAGAAATAATTCTTGTGGGATTTGCGTTAAAGTTGAGTGGGCAGGGAATGGGCCATTTGTGGCTCAGGGAAGCTTTCTGAATCCAGGTCATCGAGGCTGAGAAGTTAATGAACTAATGGATTTTTTCACTTGGAGAGATGATACCTCTGAGGAGACTCGGTGCCTTCTGCAGAAGGTACGGATGTGCAGAACAATATTGCTCTTTCCCCTGGCAGTTCTTAACTGGGAGTGAGGTACGCAGCATCTCTGTTACACTTTAAAGTCATTGTAATGTTAATATTACACAAGTCATTAATACAAAAGATTTGCTAAAAAAACTCGTGAGTTTCTCTCTTATTAAATTAATGGTATTTATTTGTACTTTTTAGTGTTGGGATGATGGTCTTAAACCTAATAGAAGCATGATGACGTACTGAATCAAGTTTTTAAACTGTTTTGACTTAGGTTAAAAAAAAAGAAATATTTCTGTTGGTTTAGAGTTAGGAGTGATGTGAGTAGCAGATCGGGGTGTAATAGTGCTGCGGCTGTGCACAGTGACCCGTCATCCATTGTGGCAATTTTAACCTACTGCACGTGACCTGGAATGTTGCAGTCCTGCATCTGGGTTTTGAAAGGAGACGAAGAGAGTCAGGGACCTGAATCCCATTGAAATTTGAGAGTTCCAACAATTTCTTATCTTTGATAGTAAACCTTAGTTTACTTAGGTTATAGGTGAGTGAACAACTTTCCGTTCTGCTCTTAAGTCTTTAGTAAATTGGAAGTAATTCCAGTGGAAGAATGGCCAGTTATCCCAAGTGAGCTCCTTTGAGGAAGTTTGCGGTTGAACTTACTTTGTGGTAGTTTGCTTGTAGTCGCATAGTCTTTGGATTTTGAAAAGCACGTCCTTGGCTGTTCTAAGATTTTATTGCAGAGTGGTATACTAAATGACTTGAATGAAGTGTTTAGGATCTGGCTCTTGTTTGTAAATGGTGGAAGGCATGCCCAGTAGTTTATAAAATTTTCATAGAATCGTCTGGTTGGAAGAGACCTTCAAGATCGAGTCCAGCCATTCACCCTGCACTGTCAGGGTCCCTAAACTATGTTGCTGAACACCAAATCTACACGGTTTTTAAACACCTCCAGGGATGGGGACTCCACCACCTCCCTAGGCAGCCTGTTCCAATATTTCACAACCCTCTCTGTAAAGAAATTCTTCCTGATGTCTAACCTATAGATAGGTTAGATACCTAGGTTTTGTGCCACTGTTTCCACTGTCTGTTTCATCTTTGACAAGAGCCTGTTTGGCAGCTACAGACACACAGCTGAGCTGTCGAGACAGGTAGTTCTGCACTTCTCCTCACACCTTCTAGACCTCCAGGATCCTGCAGGCACATGAGAAGGATGATTCGCTCCCAGAAATTCAACTCTTCTTCATTCCATTTCTGCTGTCTAATTAGGTTCAAATATTTTCTTTTAACACCAACTTGTTTAAGATAGAAACCTTGAAGGTATTGTATTTCTTTCAGGAACATGTTTCCTGCTGTTACACAAGCCTTTCAGATTTTTTTTTTCAATAACTTTAATTTGAGGAAACTTGTTTTAGGATTGCTGCATCTGAAGTGAGTTAAAAGGGCTCTGAGCTTCTTATTAGTCTTCAAAATATTGGTATTAAATTTTATTCTTTTGGGCAGGAGAGAGGAAGTAGGCAGATTTTTTCGTGCCAAAGCTTTATATTTATTCCTCTGTTTCATTCAGAATGGAATATTTTTTTTTAGTTACACAATCCTGAGCTGCTATACTCCCCCACCACCACCCAGTGTTACTTGCACCTTAAATAATCAATACAGCTACTGAAATAAGCTAAAAATTTATTTCATGTCTGAAAAGCTTCTGACCTTGCATAGTTAAACATGGAAGATCAAACCTTTTGAAGTGTAAACTCAGACCTAGACTTCAGCTCTAACAGTTTCCAAATTAGTAAGATTTAAATTAAGTTTCAGAAGTACAGACAATTCTTCCTTACTATTGTTAGGTTGAAGTGTTCTTAGGAAATAAGTAGTTTCATTATAGGTGTTTTATAATCCTCCTCCATTTCCAGGCACTGTAGTAATTTGTGCTGTAGAAATGTCATTGAGTGTTTTGAAAAGAACCTTGGGTAATTATACAGGCAGTGTCGCTATTTTGACTGTATAAGCACTTCTTCTATAGTAGTGACAACTATCTTTTGAATGAGAACTTCCTATATTTACCCTCTTACCAATTCAGTTCTCCTAGAAGCTTGAACAAGACCACTGAATTGTTATCTTTTAAATACAACTTTTTTAAAAAACAAGTTTCATAACCAGATG
Organism: Tauraco erythrolophus; assembly: GCF_009769465.1. Classification (NCBI taxonomy): domain Eukaryota; kingdom Metazoa; phylum Chordata; class Aves; order Musophagiformes; family Musophagidae; genus Tauraco; species Tauraco erythrolophus. Next base: position 10,331,351 of record NC_141475.1, on the reverse strand, counting down.
GTAGGTGGGCAGAAGCTTGTGCCATGGCAGGGGGAGATTTACTCACTTACAGATAATGCCTTTTGGTATTTGAAAAGGCATTTATATTTGACTGCAGATGCTGAGGGGGGGGGGGGGAAATAACTTAAAAACTTGGATTTCTATATTTTAAATTAAATACCATTCTGCTATCCTCTTTGTGCAAAGCATGTTATTCTAGGATAAAGTCTGTAGTGTAATTAGTAGCATCTTTGGCAGTTTATGTTGAAAATAAGTTAATTTTGATCTGCTTTCTTTGGTTTTCCGCAGTATCCAACCCTGCTGGAGGACAACATCCTTCAGTCCTTGCAGACTAAAGCATTTGTGTATTTCAAGGGGTTTGGGTCTTGTGGAAAATACATAGTAAGACAGATGAATGTATACGAGGCGGTGTTAAACTTTGTAAGAGTGATCTTGGATATAGTATTTACTGCCTCTGATTATCCTATGTTGTTACTTAACTTACTTACATAGTTTTCATACAGGACTTTAAAGACTGGTCTATGTGAATCGATGTATACCAGTAAGTGAATGAAAAATGAGGCTGATGAGCTATCATTTGGTTTTCATTAACCCACTCAGACAAGTAATATTATGTTTTTGTCTGTATCAATAAGAGTTCTGGTTTTATCTGTATTAAAGTGCCTGAAGGTGCATTTTGTAAGTTGAGCATCATAAATTGCAAATCGAACCCTTAAGTTGATTTTTAGACAATAAACATAGTTTGTGGACTACCTTTAATGGACCTGCAGGAAAGGAAAAATATAGGTAGGTCTTGTCTGTGTACTTAAACGTATCGTGCAAGAGTCTGCATCTCTAATAGAAAAATTGAAAGAATCGGCAAATCGGAGAGTCTCAATGGTATTTGAGAGTAGTGAATACACATGGAGCTTGTTTTGAATGAAATAGGTGCTGTTAAAATACTATGCTTCTGCTGTCTACTGCTGACTAAATATGTTGTCTTTCACAGTTGGGATGTGCTGTGAAACCATTTTATGAAGGACTGTTGGCCTTAGTCGTTGTGTATAAGATGCATTCTTATCGTTGTCCATTAGTAGTTACAAACACTTAGTATGAGTTATTGTAGGGAAAGTGTGCGAAGGTCTGTAAATGGAAAGATGTCTACGTTCACAGAATCAGCACTGTGTAATTTTGTGTTTCAGTTTATATTTAGTTGTCTGCCTCTCCAGATTGCCTCCATTATTTTTGCGTTTTGTAAAGAAACAAAACAAAGTTTTAGATTATCTTTTGCCTTGTTTTTATTCGGTGACTGATGGCTGCTCGAATTTATGTAGTTCATAGTCACAGTTCAGACGAAACAGGTGTTCGGGCAGGGTTGGTTTTCCTCATTTTTTGCCCTTTCCTCCAGGATATTATGTACCACAGATTTGCAAGACTGAAATTGAGGAGGGCAATTTTGAGAAAGGGGAAGAAATTGTATTAAATAAAAGTTGAAGTCTAGAATAACTGAGGTATGTTGGCTGTTCAGGATTAGTCTCATTCTTCTGAATCAGTTCCTAAAATATGAAAGAGAAATGAGTCTCTGATCTTTATTTAAATGTGTTCAGTCTCCTAGACATGTCAAAACTCTTGCTGCGTTATGACATCTTCTATTAAAGACTTGTTTTAAACTTTTCATATAGAGTGTTAAATTGCTGTGTGGTGAAGCTTCTGTCAGGTCTACCTATAATGCAGACAAATGTAAGTTACCTTTTGAGAGGAGGAGCAAATCTTTTCTTCCTGGACTTTAAGTTTACTAGAAAAGGAAGTTCTTGGAGAATATTACAGTTTTCTGTAAAGCTTACCAAAACCAATGAACCAAACCCCTTCCTCTTCAAGCCCCACCCCAAAGCAGGACTTGTGAGGAGACCAGTAGTGCTCTGAGCCAGTGCCTTGGAGGCAGACCAGATTTGTCAATCACTACACAGGAGGTATGACTCCATCTTTTAAGGAACAGCCGCTTCTTAATCTACTTACCTATTCTGCTCCGTGCTGGAAGAATAGCTTTTCATTGCTGCATAATCTGTTTAAGCAAAGTAGAGAGGAAAGGATTTTGTCTAAAATCCTGCAGCTCTTGAGTGTTTCAGCTGACAAAGAGGATTCCCTTTTTTTGACTTGTGCATTCTGCTTGCTTCTGCTGAGTAAAGCCTTACAGAGCTGGGAAGGAGCGGTGGATGTTGCAATTCCTGCACTTCTGCTACTGACCGAGTATTGTATGGGGCCCTGCCTGTTCTAGAGAGGCTCAAGCCTTTTTTGGGATCAGACTAGAGTTGATTCTTCTCTTGGCCTTTATGTGATTACTCTCAGCACTGGTTACTCAGCTCATCTTCTGAGCCTGGAATGGAGCATAGTGCAGACCATGCATATTTCTTGTGAGAGGAATCTGGAGAACTTCAGTGTGGAGGTTGCCCACCCAAACAAGGATAAGGCTTGAATGTCAAGGAATGAGTGAAGAGCAAAATACAGATACTAAAAATGGTGTCAGTATTTAATGTTGTAAATGATAACTGGCAGATGCCGTAAGCAAACTATAGGCATAGATTCACCACCACCACACACACCCTCTGAGGGAGTATAATGGCGTAGTAGGCATTTCCTGACACTCCTAAGGCATGTGGATAATACTGGATTGTCATTTCTAGTTGTTGTTATAGGTCACCTAGTAGCAAAAGCCTAGTTATTAAGACCAGCTTTGGTAGCACATTGCTATGACCTGCCTTTGACTCTTTCAGCAGATGGCCAAAGTGGAGTAGCAGCCCAGATGAAGGAGAAGAGCAGTAGGTCAGGGTGCCCCTTACTTTCTTCGTGCTCCCTCGCTTAGCTTCCAGTCATGTTTTCTGGTGTGTAACAGTCAACCTATTCAGATAACACAATTGAGGAATTTTGTATCTGCTGGTTTTGGTTGTTCAGAGATCAGTTGTTTTTATTTGAGTGTGTGTTATGGAGTTGTTTGCTTTTTGACATACTGATATTTCTTAGGCAATGAGGTGTAGCCAATGTATCCTCTTCCAGATATGCTCATTGCCAGACAATGATGAAAACTTGAAAATTCAGAGAAGGGTGAATATTGAGCTCTCCATTTGTCATTAATAGGAGTATGTTTTATCTGCTCTGTAGCTGAAGAATACGAAGTTCCGTATCTTAATAGGCCATTTTTCAGAGATATTCTTGGAGTAAACACTAGGCCATATATCTCTGTCATTGTAAATTCTTGTCTTTTAAATTAACAATATTGGAAGGGTTTATAAAAAAATCAAGTAGTGATTAGGTTCTGAGGCAGGGAACGTGCTGCTCTTGCCATTTTCTGGATGACCACAGCCAAGCTTCACCCAGAATGAAGGATCGAGCCTAAGGATGCTGAGTTATTGTGTAACAGACTATTTAATACCATTATAATTAATGCCCTGTCTTGAAATGGGAGTGAAGACTGTTAGTTTTGATAGCCTCCCTTGCCTCTTGGGCTGTGGGTCAGGACCCCTGTGGTGGCAATTTTAGATGGCAGCAGTCAGCCCCTGCTCATCTTGTCTGCTGAGGGATAGGAAATGGGGGAGTGAGAACAGGCTGCAATTACTAGGTGTGAATGTTTACTCCCAGAGCTGCTAACTAACTTTAATTGTTAGTATCCACTCACTTCCTTCAAGCTAGAGAGCATAAACACTTGTATTCTGTAATTTCAATCGGTTCTTGCTGTGGTGCTCTGGGGTATTAGACCTAAAGGGTGTCATGGAAAGGAATGAAGCAGGTGACGGTTGGTGTTTTTTGAAAATTTTGAGAAATATTGCTTTGCAGTAATGATTTGCAAATTGATCTGTTTCACCTGGTAGTGTGTAGAATCATGGTAAACACTCTGAAGCTGGTCTGTAGAAAAATTGAGTAGTAATGTTCAATTTTTTTTAAAGTAAAAATATCCTGCAAGTGTGTTTACAGTCTGTTAAAACTTCTGAGAACTAACAATGGCCTGTTTGGTCTGAGATCTTTGTGAAAATTTTGTAGAACTTTGCTAGAAACAACTTCTGGAGGAAGGATGAGAAGCTGTGTCTAGTCACTAGTATTGTGAGTACTAGTTCATGTGCCTCCTGGTTCTGCTGGTTGGTAAACCTCTGTGGATACTCCTACCGAGATTCTGTAGGATGTTTTACTTCTTTCTTAACCACCTCTTTTTTAAGAAGACTAAGTAACTACTTCCAGTAAGAGTAAGCTGGTGTAAACCGTGTCCTGGGCTGCATCAAGAGGAGCGTGGCCAGCAGGTCAAGGGAGGTGATTCTCCCCCTCTACTCTGCCCTCGTGAGACCTCACTTGGAGTATTGCGTCCAGTTCTGGAGTCCCCAACATAAGAAGGACATGGACCAGTTGGAGAGGGTCCAGAGGAGGGCCACAAAGATGATAAGAGGGCTGGAGCACCTTTCCTATGAGGACAGGCTGAAAGAGTTGGGGCTGTTCAGCCTGGAGAAGAGGAGGCTCCGGGGTGACCTTATAGCGGTCTTCCAGTACCTCAAGGGGGCCTACAAGAAAGATGGGGAGAGGCTGTTCAGGAGGGCCAGTTGTGATAGGACAAGGGGTAATGGTTTTAAAATAGAGGGAGGTAGATTCAGGTTGGATATTAAGAAAAAATTTTTTACCATGAGAGTTGTAGAACACTGGAACAGGTTGCCCAGAGAGGTGGTGGATGCTCCATCCCTGGAGACGTTCAAGGCCCGGTTGGATGAGGCCCTGAGCAACCTGATCTAGTTGGAGATATCCCTGTTCCTTGCAGGGGGGTTGGACTAGATGACCTTTGAAGGTCCCTTCCAGCCCTAACGATTCTATGATTCTATGAAGAATTGAGCAGGTTCTTAACAGTTTACTCCTGTAACTGCCTTTCCTTACAATTTGCAGCACTTCAAGCATGGTTTTCTAAGTACGAGGAGCAAATTCTGTAGTGTTAAGGGCAAAATGACCAACTGTCAAGAGTATGAAATGAAGTTCTGTTCAGAGAAAACAGCGTTGTAAAAGCTTAATTGCGTAGAATGAAAATTACGCCCCAAAGCATTTATTTTTATACAAAGTAATCTGGATTTCCAGCAGTAGATCGGTTTGTTCTGCATGAATGTGGGAGTTTACATGTTGTTCTTTGTAGTTTGTATAAGCTAGGGAACAAATGCCTGCTTCCACTGTTGACCACAAGCAGTTTGTTGCTCACCTTTGTTATCCTGCAGTGCGTGTCAGCTGAAAGACTGATACTGGCAGTAGTAGTAGGTCACACTTAGGGAGCCCTGGTTTTCTGGCTTCCTCAGTGTGCAGCTGTAGTGCGTATCATCAAATCACAGAATGGTTGAGGTTGGAAGATGCCTCTGGAGGTCATTTGGGCCAATGCCTCTGCTCAGGCAGGGTCACCTAGAGCCAGTTGCTCAGGATTGTATGCAGATGGATGTTGAGTATCTCCAAGGATGGAGACTCCACAACCTCTCTGGGCAACCTGTGCCAGTGCTTGGTCACCCTCACAGTAAAAAAAGTTTTCCTGATGTTCAGAGGGAATTTTCTGTGTTTCAGTTTGTACCCATTGGCACTGGTCCTGTCACTGGGCACCACTGAAAAGAGCCTGGCTCCCTTTTCTGTATACCCTCCCTTTAGGTATTTCTATGCATTGGTTTGATCCCCCTGAGGCTTCTCTAAGCTAAACAGACCTGAATGTGTCAGCCTTTCCTCATATGAGAGGTGCTTCAAACAGTTATTTTAGTGGCCCTTCACTGGACTTTCCATTATGTCCATGTCTCTCTTGTACTGGGCAGCCCAGAGCTGGACACAGTGCTCCTCAGCCAGGTGAGACACATGTAGAGCCCTTGATCTGCTGGCAACACTCCTCCAAATGCAGCCCAGGATACCACTAACCTTCTTTGCCTCAAGGGCCAATTGGCTCGCTGTCAACTTGATGTCCAACAAGAGCCCCAGGTTCTTTTCTGCCAAGCTACTATCCAGTCAGTTGGCCCCAGCATGTGTTAATGCATGGGGTTGTTCCTCCCCAGGGACAGGATTTTGCTCTTGACTTTGAACTACATGACTAGAAGGGAGATGACAATTTGTTGTGTGAAGTTATATGTTAATACCAAAACTACTGGAGTTAGCTGTCTGCCCCTTTCCATTTAAGAAATGCTGATAAAGTTATTGAAAAGAGGTGGTGTCTGTAGTGTTGGCTTCTAGGAGGGGGACACTGAGAACTGTGTTCGAGCCTGTTGCTAGCTTTACCTACTGGTGTCATGCTCTTCAGGTGATAATGGCAATAGATTACTGACAGTGATTGTTTATTTGGTCTTGGAGACTTTAATAGGATAGATGCACATAGTTAAAAGAAAGGGCTTACATATATCTAATCCTGCACTGTGGCAGAACTGTGGAATAAAGGACCTTTTGAGTCCTATGCAGACTTTTTGGTGAAAACGATTGTACTTTCATGTACACTGATATTTTAGTCTAATTTCCTCGAGATGTACTTCTGCTAGACTTTGAGTTCAGATGTTTGTGTTCAAGTTGCGTCTTTGAGTCATTAGCATTTGGGCAGCGGTTTGTGGAAGTTTTCCAACTAGCGGCTTCTTATAAACAACTGTCTCTCCTGCCAATAGCAGACTTGATCTCTCTCCCATTCCCCAAGAAAGGTAATGTTCAGATAAACTGGAGTACATTAACACATTTCCTCTCTTTGGACTCTGGCTTCTTACTATCTTGGTGAATCTATGTGTAAACACTACTGAAATTACTGGGATTTTGCTTGTGACAGCTTTTCTGAACCTGAGTGTGTGAGGTTGGTTTTTTTTCAAAGCACCAGCAGAAGCAGTAATCTAGTTTGTGCTTAAATCTACAAGAATAGAAGGCACGAGGAAGGCAACTGTATTGCAACTGTGGAGTTCACTTTTAAAATATAGCCATTAGAAGAAATCTGGGAGTGAGCATGGAAAAATGTTTGGGCTCTGATCCTGTATTTGTATTTGTGGAGTGGATCACTTACAGGCTTTGTTGACAGGGATCTAGAGAGTTGCATAAATCTGCACTGTTGGGTCAGACTGGGGGATTGGGGTCACGGTTCTCTAATAGTGTCTTTAGAGATGCTTTTGTGCAGAATTCTGAAATATGCAAAAATATTCTAGTAGCATCACAAACTTTATTGCTTAGTTGGTTTGTGGTGTTTTTTTTTTCTTTTAAATCTGTGCACAAGTGTGGCTTAAGGAAGGAAGATGAAGAGAGATGAACCTGTGAATTACATAATCCAAGAGTAGATTTAGTCGTTGCAATTCTTACATAACTTTGAGGATAATGATACAGGAGGACCTCTTCTGTTCAAAAGCTAAACAACTTTTCAGTCATGGAGAGGAAGTAATAATTTTTTGCTAAAGCTTTACTGCAGTGACTTACTGTATGATACAGGAGTCTTTGCTTTGTTAGAAAACACTCCTGCAAACAAGCTAGCTACACTAGATGTTTTTTGGAGGACGGTGCTCTTCTAACTTGATATCCTAGAACTTTAGCAAACTTGTTCCCACAAAGCCTCACAGATAACTAACCTAGAGTAAGTCAGTAGCAGAATAGGAAGCTGCACTGAGAGTCGGAGTCCTTCATGCTTAATCTTAAAGGTAGTAAGACAAGTTTACAATACTATTTCAAATATTTCTGTATATTTATCCTGTGGAGATGTGTACTCCTTAAAATTACCTTTTATGGATCTTGTGCTTCCAGAGCAGCTCATAGTGTGTCAGTTGTTAAGGGACAGAAAGCTCTGTGTTCATGTTTATATTCAGTGAGTCTGAAGCAAATAATGTTACAATATTCCTTCATTTTTTTAATAGCTTTTGGATAAAAAGCAGAAGAATTAAACAGTTGACTTTTAACAGATCCGAAATGGTAGATGTACTGCTTATCTCTAACATACAGAAATGTTTGCTGGCTGACCAACCCAGAACGAGCAATGCTGTAACACCTCTTCAAACTAGCAGCTAGTGATTTGCCTGTTTTATACAGATAATACTTTTTTAAATACGGTGAGCAATTAAATTGCAGTTGAGATAAAAAGGTTGTCATGTGGGCTGGGAGATTTTTGATTAGCAAGAGGAGAAAATGGCATTGGGAAGTGTTGGTTTGAGCCTGTGCATTGTTTGAAAACAAAACCTCATTTTTTTGAAAGGAAAACTGAAAAGCTTTTACTTGGATTGCTGTCTGCAGTTCTAAATGGTTGCCTTCATTATCAGTACTTGTAAAATTGCTTGTTCAGGAAGGCTTTAGAAAATAATTTCCCTGAAGAGGCACCAATGTAGCAAATGCAAATTAAAAAGAAAATAACTGACCTTTCAATATTATACATAGCAGAATAAGCAAAAAGCAGCGTGGGATGACATTCCACCTTTTCTCTGTTACTCTTAAGGTTTTTGGTTTGGGAGAAAGGGAGCTAAGAATTTTTGAATGTGTTTGTGTTTTTTGTTGTTGTTTTTCATATACAGTGCCATATCTCTTAAGATTTGGGTACATACAAATGAGTAGGCTAGTGGATCTGGTATCAGGAGACTGGAAAAAATAGCGCTATGATTATTTTTCTAATGAAAATCTTTGTGTGTAACAGAACTCCAAAAGACGAGGAGGATGGAGGGGATAGTATGTGTCTTGTTTTGATTTTGTTCAGCAGCCCATTCCCTCCCAAGACAGTGAATGACTTATCCTTATTGTGAGCTATACTTTTATTTATAATGCCTAGAAAAATTGATAATTTGAAATTGCATGTAAAAAAAAAAAAGTACTTTTAATGAAAGAAGTTCTGCTAGTCATTGTGTTTGATTATAAATGCAGACAAATCTAGTCTTCTCTGTCTTTCGGAGGAAAGGGAGAAGAGAGGTAGACCAGGGTCATGATTTTCCTCTATAATGTCATACCATTATTCTTTACTTTTTTACTACTTTCAGCTCCTATTTTCAAGGCTGCTTTGACAGTATTGGTAGACTGAGGGACGTTTTCTTTCTCCACAGTAATTCTGGGAATAGTGGATTTTTTCTTCCCTTCATCCTTTTTCTGTAGATGTAAAGCGATAGATCAGTTTCTTTTTGTGTAAACTAAACTAAACCAAACCTAACTTTAAATGTTGCATTTTAAATTTGGTTCAATTAAAAAGTGGGTTTTTTCCGTTGGGTGCTGAAACTTGACTAAATCACAAACTTTTAAGCAATACTGATATCTGATATTTTATTGCTGCACTTAATTGCCATCCCAGATACTACTTTATCTATAAAGCATCTTATTTTCAAACACCTTTGCATTGGTAAAGCACAATTCTAAACTAGTTCACACTAAGTGCTAGATAGTAGAGGAATAGGGTTGATTTCCTCTTATATTGAGGTTATTTCTTATAAGAGTTGTTCCTCTTTCTCTGAATTTTTCATTACTGTTGTAGTTTTTATTCGATGTATTTACTGAGGTATGTGGTGTCTGAATAACAGATCAAGCAGATCTTTATTATTCTGCTTAGTGCTTGATGTATATGCTGGAGCAAGCTGTTTATCCATAGTTGTGCAATGGAAATATGTTCAATACAGATGTTTATTTTGGACATTTGTGGGTTTTTTTCAGCAACACCTGTAAGTATTGTAGGCAGGTACTTGTGTGGCCATTAGTATATTGCTGTACATGAAGAATACTTCGCTCAAGCCAGATGACTGTTTGCTAACTCTGTGTCAGACACGTATCTTTTATTGTACAAGTTAATTTGGGATCTGGGTAAGAAGATCAGTGTTGCAGTGTGATTTATGAGATGCCAAGTAGCATGTTAGTATGGGCAGGAAAGTTAACTGACTATCATTGTTTACACTGTGGAGGAAGAGTAGGGAAGAGATTCATATCCATGATTAACTGCCTTCCCACTTGCACAGGCTCTGGACTTGGGTTCTGTGGATTTGCATCTCCGAAGGAGAGAAGCATTGCACTTTTACGAACTATAATTTTCATTACTATTTCTCGAAAACCCTACTAGTTTCATAAATACTGCTTTTCTTTTCATAAAGTTGAAGAAACCTTGTGATAATGAAATCAACAAAATATGTCAGAAGCAATTACTGCCCCTGGAGTTACAACTTCTGAAGATAACTTTCTGTAGCGATCTTTCTCGATTCTAAACAATGTATTGTTTTATTTTTACAGATGACTATGGATGAGAAATATGTGAATAGCATTTGGGATCTCCTGAAAAATGCAATCCAAGAGATCCAGCGTAAGAACAATAGTGGTCTCAGTTTTGAGGAGCTGTATAGGAATGCGTATACAATGGTGTTGCATAAACATGGTGAAAAACTCTACACTGGACTAAGAGAAGTAGTCACTGAGCATCTAATAAACAAGGTATGTCATTTTATGAATTTTAAAATTGAAGTGTCTTATACGAAAGAATTCTGAATAGTTACTTAAATGACCAAAATCTAACTTTATTATGTTGCGTTGTGTTGAAATTGTATCGCTAACCTCAAAAATGGTAGCTTAGAGCTAACATCAAGCTTAAATGACTTTGTATTCCAGATACTGTTTGTTGTAAGTTACTGATGGAGGGTGGACCATAGGACATATTTGAAAATGTGTAACAGGAAACAACTTTAGCTGAAGCATAGCTGTTGAGGGCTGGGATTTTTTTTAAAAAGGTTTTTGGCATTTTGTGACTTTGTCAGAATGAATTTTGGTTTGTTTTCTGGTCGTTTTTTTCATCTGTGGAACAAAATAAATACCCATGTAAGAATATGTTTGTTATGGGCTAATGAACTAATTCACAAGTTAATGAGAGAGTTGTGCTAGGATTATGCTATTTAAAGAGACGTTAGGCAATGCGCGGAAACATCAGCTCAGCAGCAACAAAAGTCCTGAGTAGTCTGCATTCTATCATTCCAGCCTTTTCAAAACCATGTAGTTCAGTCAAAATGACATGCAGAAACTTCTCGTTTCTGAAGATGCATCATCTGAGAAAAGAGCTCTTAACATCTCATGTTAAACCATGGAACTGCCTCTTCAGTCTTTGCGACGAAAGTTTAGGATTGGTTAATAAGTATGTCATAGAACTAAAGTTAAAACTCATTTTTTATAAGTCTAGATAATATTTAATGGTAATAGAATCGTAAGAGTAGGGAAGATGCCTTCCTTACTCCTTGTGGTAACATCCATAGCTGCCTGTCTTTGGGAAGAGGTGCACGTCGGCTTTGATCCCATATACAGGCTGTGGGTCCAGATGGAGGATCAGATCTTTGTCCTGTTGTTACAGCATTTGAAAAGGAGTGTCATACACCATGGCGTGTCTTGGGTGATTACTTCTGGCTGAATTACAGAGAGTGGATGGGAGGTTTATGTCTAAATAACGCATAATGTTTGGGGTGGTTTTTGTGTATTCTGACTGACATTGCTGCTGTGGCAGAGAAATGTGTTATTTCTTGGTTTTAAAAATCTTACTTTTCAAAGGTGTGGTCCAGACAAACATAGTCTAAAACTGCTTTGAATATGGGGCTTATTTGCTGTTTGCACGAGAGGAAACATCCTGTATGAAGTGGCTAAATAATTTATGACTCTATTCCGTAATTGGAGCACGTCTGTGACTCGCAAACACTTCTGTTTTCATAATCTATGTACTCGTAATCTGTACTATTCATATAAATTGCAGCTGAGGCTTTTTGTCTTGTGCTTGTATATACCTGTATTTACAGTCTCTACTTAATAATAATCGTACCACTAAACTTTTATTCTTCCTAGGCTTGAGTTTAACCTGGTTTAATTTGAGGGAAGCTGCTTATCATTGTCCCTAGCTATTCTGCATGTTAAAAATTATCCATATGCAAAATTAATTATTCTGAAGTACTAATTGTGGCAAACTGACAAAACAGTAGATGATCCTGTGGGTTTGTACTATCACTGCAGTGGCTCAGAGGATTGCACAGATACCAGGGTAGAGAAATGCTTTTCTGACGCTTAATGTTATTGTATTTGATGCTTAAAGAAAATCTTCTCCAATAATCTAGTGTTCTGATCTTTAACATGATTAATCAAATTATGTCTACGTGTATGGGTAGCATAAAGGTATATGACCAAAAGTTTTTCAAATAAAAGGGCTAACTACTGAGTCTTAGTAGTGAAATACTGTAAAGTTAAAAAGGCTAAATTAATCAGATGTTTGATGATGCTGGCCTACAAATTAAATAATCCCAAGAAAAGATTAAAAAAAAAGAAAATATGTCTTCTATCAAAAAGTTCTGAACAATAAAGAAAACTTCTGTGTGCTCGAAGCTACTCCTTGTCCTTTTTGGTGGTTTGCTTAAGGATGTTATGTTGAGGCAGTTAGATGGAAGTATGGAAAAAATAGTGCATTGCTTATTGAGAATAGGATTAGTTTGGTAATGGCATCTTATGATTGTGCCATTAGTACTTGTAAGTCGATGAAAAGATGATTGTTTAACCTCACACTTCGTGTAACAGAAATTTTAGAGGAATCTTATATTTTCAGTGTCTCTCTCCAAGAGTAGTTGTTTGTTAAATGTTAAGTAACATTTAACATGCTCTCATCATGAGTCTTCATAAACTATTCAAGGTACAGTGGTGGATGCTAGAGTTTAGAAGGGGGCGATTTTGCCAACTGAAATGTTGTTCGTTAAATCTGTTAACTTTTATCAAAATGAAAATGTTGCGAAATGAATAGGTTACTTTACTAAAGGACTACACTCAGTTCAGCTAGTGCTTCTGCGGAGCCAAACCCATGCTTTGAATTCCTTGAAACAGAATTGCTTTTTACTGTCCATATCTGCTGGTTATCTTTTTTTTTATAAAAAAAGTTACATTCCTGTAGTATTCCAATCATGCTGGTTAATGAAGAATAGGTGAAGAGACTAGGTAGAGGCAGTGTATTTTTTCAGATGTTTTTACAAATAGTTTTCAAGCTTGGAAAGTATTATTTTTGCTGTGACACAGTTAAGAGCTGTATTTATACTTTATCATTATTTAATTGCTAGATGAAAGTTGTACTTACTCAGCATTTTTGTTTGAAAGAAACCAAACACTTTAAAGAAGAAAATTAACTTCTCCACAAAAAAAAGAAAAATACCATGTACTGTCTTTACAGCCTACTCAATTGTAAATAAAATGGTAGGTGCAAACATGATCAATACAAGATACAAGCATGCAAACAAGTTACTATAAAGTGTTCTTGGTTTTGAACTTGCAGACCGTAATGGCTGGTAGTTGCAGTCATCAGGTTCCGGCTGCTTGGTGAAGGCACTAGTAAGCCAGGTAGCTTACTCTGCATCATTGACAGGAGTCAGCTGTCTTGAACTGCCTTGATTTTACTACAGGGTAAGGATATGCTAAAACTTGTCTTTGTCTGTGTATTGACATCATTATTAAAGTATAGTACATGTAGAATTGAATTTAAAAGTACTTGTCCTGGTTTTAGCTGGGACAGAGTTAGCTCTTCTTTTTAGCAGCTAGAAGAGCTCCGTGTTTTGGTTTTACTTGGAGGCTCGCTCTGAGAAGAATGTTGATAGCAAGCTGATGTTTGTAGTTGGAAGTGAAACTCCAAGGACTTTTCAGTGTGCCGTGTTCTGGCCGGAGTGCAGAAGCACGGCGAGGTAAGGGGGGAGCACAGCCGGGGCAAGGGGGCCACGATTCTCCTTGTGATTTGTGGTGGAATTTAAGATTGAGGGCCAAACTGGCCAATTAGTATTCCATAGCATGCAGCATCACACCCAGTATAAAGGTGAGGGACAGCCGGAAAGAAGGGCTTTTGCGCTTTGGCTCTCTCGCCGCTTCTGCTCTCTTGCGCTTCTGCGCTTTTGCTCTATTGCCTTTTTTTCTCTCTCTCCCAGTACTCCTACTCTTGGAGTACTATCTCTCTCTGCCCCTCTCTATTTCGGGGCCTCGCGTTCGTCTGGGATTGCAGCTTTGGGATGAGACGGGCTTCACATAAGAGGGGGTGGTGAGCATCTATACTGTGTATTAAATCATCTGTATTAAATCGTTCTTATCTCAACCCATGAGTTTCCCATTTATCCTTTAATTCTCTCCCTCATCCCTGGGGCTGGGGGAGGGTGAGTGAGCGACTGTGTAGGGTTTGGTTGCCAGAGCGGCCTAACCCATGACGGTACTGTTGAGTAGGAAGTACTGAAACCTTTCATCTTAATTCAAGCATTTAATTCTTGTGCATCTGGTGCTTCATTGATTTCTTCCTTTCTTGTCGTTGGGCAATCTTGTAGCTTGATGTGGACAATCTTCCTTCACACTTCTCAAGCCTATTAATTCTTCATATAAATGTTGTAACAGTGTTTTTAAAAACCAAACACAAAGCTTAGTTTACAGCTCTCTAAACCATTTGATGATAGGCAACATCACTTCTGTTAGAATAAAAAATCTTGACATTAAAAACTTTGCAGGATAATATTTTTAAAGTTCCCTTTGTTTTTATGAACACTTCATAGTCTATTGAAGTCTAAACCCATGACCTGCAACATATCGTACACATTCTGTAAATTGTGTGCATGTGACAAAAGAATTGATCTGTTGGCCAAGCCCAGTATAGTTTGGTTTGTTTTTCTGTGCAGTGTACATCAGAGATTGAGAGATGTAAAGGACTGTCCTAAACTTAAATGGGCTGAAACATACTGGTTTGGAGAGATAATAGAGTGTTACTGAAAAGGCAGAGATGCTTGGGATATTCTCATGTCCTAATAGATTTGTTGGTCTTACTAAATGTTTCTATTACTATCTGTGGCTGGCATGCCAGAATGCCTTAACAATGTTGTGGCCTTGCTGATACGATTGGTGGAGTTCAGAAGCGACAGTACATGCTATTTCAGAAGCATGATAAAGGCAGGCATGCAAGAAAGCCTTTGGTAAGGGGGACACAGAGCCAGTCATTGTGGCAGTGTTGTTAAGTGCAGAAGGAATTGTATGGGTTGCTGGTGCAGAAGGTACGGGGTGAAGGAAGCATGTCTACTCTGGGGCTTATAAAGGCACGTCTAGGATTCTTGGTGAGCTTCTGCTGTTGTGGTGTCACAGAGAGAAGGGGAGGGAGAAGATGGGAATCTCCTACAGGGAGTTTGAAATTATTTCCATAACATCTGTTAAATAGGGAGGAATGACATAGAGTCATAGAATCATAGAATCGTTAGGGCTGGAAGGGACCTTCAAAGGTCATCTAGTCCAACCCCCCTGCAAGGAACAGGGATATCTCCAACTAGATCAGGTTGCTCAGGGCCTCATCCAACCGGGCCTTGAACGTCTCCAGGGATGGAGCATCCACCACCTCTCTGGGCAACCTGTTCCAGTGTTCTACAACTCTCATGGTAAAAAATTTTTTCCTAATATCCAACCTGAATCTACCTCCCTCTAATTTAAAACCATTACCGACATGAGGAATTGTGTGGGAGACAAATTAATTAGCGATCTTTAGAGTGTACTATAAGCCTGACTGACAATGTATGAAGTGTTAACTACCTTTCTTTCCTTAATGATGTTTTGAAAAGATATTGTGTGAGTCCGCAATTTTATGGAGGGCAAAAGGATGTGAGGGAATTGCCAGAAAGTAAATGCAATTCAGAATCACCAGTTCTTCAGTGTTGTTTTTTTCTTTCAGCAAGAGAAGAGGATAGCAGCTGCAGGGGTGAACAGGTGTTTCTGGTAAAGTCATAGTTGATCTGTTAACTCAGTTGGAACTTTTAAGATTCTAGAATACTAGCTTTTAGACTACTTGGACTTGTGTAGAAGATGAAGAAACTCTGTAATAAAAGTTCTGAGACCTTGAGGCCTTAGTTCAGAAAATGCTGTTCTATAATGCTGCTCCGCACAGAAGGTTCTGGCTGTCCTTACACTAGTGGAAGTTACATAATTAAACTATTTGTGCTGCTGCATCAGGCCAGGCACTTTAAGAGCAAAAATACTAAGCCATAAGTCTGCTTTGTGTACACTTAATAGAGAGTTATTTAAAGGTATTGAAAGCTTATGCCAACAAACTATTCTTAAGAGATTGGCAGAGGAGGGTGCTCTATTGCCTTAAGAGCTATATCCAGTGTAAAATACAGTGAGCCTGAAGTGATATACAAGACTTCATCCTTGCAGATAGAAGACCTTATGTAGATTAGGAAGCTGCTAATTTATCTTTGAGAGTGTGTATGGACAGTTCTATTTAAGCTGGATATGCCTGCCAGTTTACTGCATAACTGCAAAGGTTGTCCTAAAAATCACTACAAGCTCAGCTGATTGAAAGTAACATTCTGCTTATAAAAATCTGAGATTGAAATTTTCTTAAGGCTTCGGAAGAGCAGCAGCTGTGTCTCTGAAGGGCTTCCTTCTCTATAGAGTGTGTGGTTATCCAGGGTGTTTTACCACAAGCCTTTTATTCCACTAAAGTGGTTTGACTCTGCACCTTTACATAGCTAAGATGTTTTGTGCTTTATAGTAGTTTTCTTCTAATATTGTTGTATTCGAAGCCCCTACAAGGAAAACATTCAATGCTTATGAACTAGACAGCTGTTGTAAGCAATAATTTGGTTGGCTTTTGTAGCAATTAAAAGAACGACTTCCCAAACCTGTCTGCAGCTTAAAATAAACCCGGGAGAATGTCATTGAGAAGCTTCACAGAGAGACTTTTAGAGTAGTTTTATTGTACAGCACCCATTCCTAGATTTAAAACACATTTCCAGAAAGCCACATGGCATACTGTGTGGAGCAGAGGTGACAGATCTGAGCATTCTGTGACTGCCTGGAAGCAGTCAGTTTGCTACCTGGTGGCAAGCACCCCCTTTTGTTACCAGTTGGTGTGTGATTTGGCACTGGCTGGTCTAGTAGGATTATTGTGATGGATGTGTGTAATAATAAAGGCACACTGCCTCTGTGTTGTTTTTTTTTTTTTTTAAAAAAAAAAATCCTCAAAGAGTTCTGTGATGGTCTTGTGTGCTTGGGCAAAATTGATCAATCCCTACCCTGGTTATCTGTGCTTGTAAACTAATCATGCTTTTAGTTTTACTTTGGTAAATTTTAGTAGTGTGGGCAATGTGCCAAATAATGTTTCCAATGTTTTTCATATTGACTAAAAGAATGAAAGCAACAATGTCATGTTTGTTTCTCTTGTTCTGGGAGATTTTGCATACTCTTTACATGTATGGCGGGTGAAGTTTGTAATGCATATTTAAGTTTTGGCTAAAAACTACATAGATTGGATTATAACAAGGCACATTTTGCAAGAGTAAAGGGTAAATGATGATCAGTATCAGAAAGAATGAGGCAGGTAAGCAGTGCTGGTTGTGATTTATAACTGCATATTGTTTTCCAAAAGCAAGGAGAAGAGGCCTTGCGCAGGTCTGGGGAGTAGGTGTTTGAAGATTTCACAAAGCTTTGAACAACCTGCAAACATACCTATATGACCTAGATTCAGTAACAAGGTGAACATTACGGGGATAAGTTTCCACACCTTCTCGAGAAGAGACGGCTGTGTTTGTATGATATGCCATGCTATGCTTCTGGTATGTTCATCCTAAGTTTATGGAGTATGTATTGTAGCGTGGCAGACTGAATTTTTTGTTATGCTGGTTTTGCCTAATAACTTTGTAAAACTTAAATGGCAGAATGAAGTCTGTCAGATGGTTGCATCTGATGTTGATGCAGCTTGTGGCTGCTTGTCATGTGTGTTTGAATTCTTTATACTGAAATTTACACTATCATGCAAGTATAAACGCAAATCTAGAAATGTAAAAATACATTTTGTTTGGTTACAGCAGAGGGTGGAATGTATTATGCATGTTATGTCAAAAGTCAATTCTCACATTTCATAACTGTTGAATAACTTTATATTTTACACTCCCTCAGGTTTCTCTTTTACATGAGTTTAAAGCTTGAGCACTGTAGCATATACCTCCTGCATGAAAATCAAAATATGAACTGAATGTTCTTTTTTTTTATTAGCAGGGAGTAGTAGTGTCAAAAAGAAATAAAGCCTGAAGTTGCTGGTACAAACTAACAAATATGTTCATAAAAACATGATGACTTTTTTTGTTTGTTTCCCGGAGTCTTCTGGTTGGTGATTATGGACTATTAGTATAAGAGTCTGGTCTTTACCAAGTGAATGTTTCCTTTCAGAACTGTTGTTTGCTGTAACTTTATGCTATCTCAGCATGTCTTTCTAAATGTCATCCTGGCCAATTTTCCACCTGTACTTGTTCCTGTTTGTAACATTTACTAGTACTGCCAAGTATTCTGAAATTACTTGTAAAGTTAACATTAATTGAAACACTATAGCATAGGAAATTAAACCTTTGAGGAGTTGTGAAAAAATATTTTTAACTTTTGAGATTTCAAGTATTCTGTTGAAATTTAATATTGATGTTTATTTTGTTGCTCTTGGTTTTAGCCTGATTTTTTTTTTTCTTACTTGTGTGAAGTCTAATTTTTCCACAGAAGTGAAATACAAAGTAGAGATGGTCAGCACCCAGGAAAAGAAAGAACTTGTTTGTAATATTCAAGTTCATAGAGGAGCAAGAAATTTTTTCGAAGCAAAGCTTGTTAAGATTTAAATGATGCAGGAGAAACTGATGTGGGTTTATGACTATATATATATATATATTTTTTTTTTTTTTTTTCTTCAGGTGAGAGAAGATGTGTTAAACTCCTTGAATAACAACTTTCTACAAACACTAAACCAAGCATGGAATGATCATCAAACAGCAATGGTGATGATTAGAGACATTCTGATGTATATGGTGAGTATTCTGTTTTTTCACACATTTAACTTGATGCAGTAAATTGTCTTGTGACGAATGTAAACAAATGAGCTGGAGGAGTAAAAAGCAAGGCATGCTTACCAGTCTTCTTCCTAAGACTACTGTGTCCCTTGTTTTGAATTCCCTGTGTGCATGCAAGACTTATGGGTATGTGACAAATTATAATTGGATTATTTTTTCAGGTTATCTCATAATCACTTGAAAAATGCATCAGAAAAATGATCAAGTTTTGTAATTCTTAAAGAATAAGCTACTGTGACCCGTTCTGGCAGGTTATAGGTGTTACTTGCATGTTTCAGTTCACATAGTGGTGCTTTCTTAGTGGGAAAAGCATGATGGTGTAAAGCCTCCTCAAACTTCCTAGTGTAGTTGTCCTTTAAGCTTAAGAGTTTGAAGAGGTAACTTTGCTTAGGTACAGTCTGTGTCCTTGAATGTTAAATTCTAATTGAATCCTTTGTTGTTCATGCAGAGCTTGGGTGCAAGATTAAGCAGTGTACAGAGATGAGAATGTGATCTTTGGTTGCATGGTTGTAGTTCTAAAAGAAAAAAAAAAAAAGTATTCCTCACCTGATAGCTGACGGAAAAGGCCTTTTTTGAAGAGGGAGGGCCTTAGGTTTTTGTGTCTGGATTGTGCTGTGCTTTAGGTAGTTGGTATATGTTTGAATTCCCAGAATGGTGGGCATGCTCTAAGGATGCAGCAGAGTGTAGTTTTGCATAGCTTCTAGCCAAAGGCTTTAACTTTAGAAGGAAAAGTAGTATGTGTTGAGACACTGCAGTTTTAAGAAAAAAATATTTTTTTCCAAAATATCATACTGAAGATAGTACTTTATGCAGTATTAGACAGTGAAGGACAAACAATGGTAGTGCTTTTTTTATCAAAAAAGATGATTAACTGAGATTTTACTCTATTTGCTGAACAACTGGAGTTAAGATCATCTTGTAGCTATTAAAGATCTCATGCTATGAAATTGAACCTGTTTGTATTAGATATGAAGAAATCCTACTTGGTTAATAAGCTACTAAAAGAATTTGGAGTAGTTATTGTAGCCACATAGCTTAATTTTTTTTTTTTTTAATGGATTTACTGACTTTTGTGTTGTGGGTTTTGTGTGGTGTTCTACTTCTGTTTCAGTTGTGAAAAGACCGTGCATCTAAGTATAGAGGACCAGATAAAATGCATTCAGTGACACTTAATGATCTATGTATCTTATCTTGCCGAAAGGAAAGATTGAGAGATTATTTTGAAGATGTACTTTCTTTGCTATGAGAAATCCTGGAATCTCTAATGTTGTTTGCAAAGGACAAATACAAATCAATTGCTAACTGCATCTGGGCAAATTCAAGAATACCTAACAATTAGAATTATCTACCAAAGCTAGTAGTGAATTTTCAGAAGTGTTAGAATATGGAATCCAGACCTGTCTAGGGGAGTAGCTATTGTGTTTTAGCCAAATACTATGTGTTATTTCAGTACAGAAGGTGTTGGATGCTCCAAGGTACATAGGTGGTCAGAGCAGATAACGCAATGTTATCTGCTGCTCTTAAATTCAATAAATCTTCGATCCCTCAAACAGTGTCAGAGAAAGCTGGCTTATCAGCTGTTCCTGTTTTAGTGTATTGATCAGCATATAGAGGACCAAGAAGTCCCTTCTTTGGGAAAGGATAACACGCCTCAGCACTTTTTTGGGAAGATGAGAGCTATTTCCCAAGTATTTTTTTGTGCTCAGGAGAGCAATGCTTTCACTGTTTGAAGCTTGCGAGTGCTGTTAGGACAGCCAGACAGCCTTCTCTTTTCCAGTAGAACTCTAGAAGATGGAGACCTACAGCATTCCTGCAAGTGCAAATTGGACTTCATTGGGTTGTATTTTAGATTCAAACAGAATAATAAACTTGAATACCTTTTGGAATATATAGTCTTCCATGTGCTGTTTGACAGTTCCTAATTATTTCAAGTAGGTGTTCAGTTGAGGCCTCCCATAGGCTTTTTTACTTGTACCAGAATAAGACCCAAAGAAATGAAATATATTTCTAGTATAATAGTAAAAATACAGTATTTTTTTTCTTTCAAAATGCTTATAAAAACTCGTCAAACTTTTAGGAGCACTGATCTCTGTTTGTTAAACATCTATAATGCAATATAGTTTTTATGATTATTAATTTAATCTTTATTAGATAGAACTATCTAATGCAAGGAGCTGATACAATGAGCAGGCTCTCTCCTTTTCTTTACCTTGGAGGGGCATAAGACAAATTGTCATTAGAAAATACATGCTTTGATTACTAATTAAAATATAAGCTATGGTTTAAAATGGGACTAGTCTCAAAGATTTGCGGTTTCGCCTTTGTCACTGGCTGATCCTGTTGAGTCAAACATAATTCTGTTCACTGGAAAGAAACTAAGAGCAGGAAACTTCTGTTCTTGAGTATGTGTTCATTCAAAAAGCATGTAACCCAAAAAGCTTGAAAAAGCTGCTAGTGCTGTAAAATTATACAGTGAAGGAACGTCTGTCAAAGATGAGACCTGACTGCTCTTCAAAGAAGCAATTTTCAAGAACTTTATAAAATAAGTAATGATTTGTTGTTGTTTTGATGTTGAATCTGAATGAAATGTAGTTTTATAATGATATGCGTATGTCAGAAGCTGTTACACCTTTTTATTCAAGCACAGATAATAAAATTTATATAAAAATTTTATCTTAAAAAAAAAAACAACCAAACAACAAACCATCAAAACCAAACAAACCAACCAAACGCTGTATAAACTCTATCACCAGGCGTTGTTAATTGATAGGCTTGTGTTCCCCCAGAAGTATATGCAATTACAGTATGTTTATGAATAACCCACTCCTTCTCTTATTTTGTAGGCTGTCCCAATTACTTAGCCATCAGTTTCAGGAATTGTACTTATTGGTACCCAACAAGCCACAGTCTGACATCAGCGAAAGTAAAACGTTTTAACGTCCTCTTGAATTCTGATCTAGCAATTCTAGCAATTGTACCTCTTAAAGTAAACTATATCTGTTTTAATGCCATGTCTGTTTTCCAGCTTATTTTCACCCCTGAGCTACCATATGATCTAAGTCAAAAGAAACACCTCTTCAATGCACCTTCATCTTTTCTCTACTTAATTTTACCACTTCTAAAATAAAAATTAATTAAAAGAGGGTTTTTTTAGAAAGGTATATATTTTGTACAATGGAATGCACATTGTTATGATACGTAATGACTAGAATACTTGCTGTTTGAGGTTTATGACAGAATTTCAGTTTACGTGCAGAACCTCTGTCACAAGACACTTGTAAAGCTTGCCTTATAGTTGTATTTTAACAAAGTGTATTATTACCTTATCTCGTGTTGAGTGGTTGCTGTCTGGTAAAAGTCGTCTTGGTTTCAGGTTTGTTGTATAATGCAGTTCTAGTGTGAGGTTTTGCAACCTGGAATTGCACAATAAAGGCAAATCTAAATTTCTTGAGATATTCCAGTTTCCACAATTGAATTTCAAGTTTACATAGTTCCACTATATCTGTAGTATGTGTGTACTAGCTTTCCTTCTGTTTTACAGGTTTAGGCTGCAGTAATCAGTGCCAGGATAGATAAAATACTCTCTGAATTCATGGCACTGCCCGCAGCAAGCAGTGAGGTACCAAAGCAGTGAAGTCATGTCCTAAGTAGTAGTGTCTTCACTAAGTCAGGTCATGTAGTAAGAAGTGTTAAAGTAGTGAAGTAATGTGCTGCGTTTGGGCATATCTGAGGTTCAGCCTCACTTAGGCTGCAGCCTAGGTAAGCGTACCTACAATAGTTTTTGTTTAGCTACTGTATGTAACAGTAGCAATGCAGGTGCAGTTTGCTTCACTTCAAGCTACCTGAGCGTGAGTATTCTTGGAATGTCTTAGGGAAATGGGACTAATTCGGACTCTGGTGTCCTCTCTTTACTGCTTGTACTTGCTAAATTTAAAGCAATTTCAGGTATGCAAGCGCAGCAGTCACACCCCTGGTTGCATTATAGGCATATGGCCAGTGCCAGTTAAATGCTGTCAGAAGTGGACAGTTACTCTTGCAAATACAGCTGTGTATTCTGCAGAGGGCAGAGCATTCCCTTCTCATATGCGTGGTGCACAAAGCTGGAATCTTGATTTAGACCAGTGCTGACAGATTGGCTATGGGAGTTCTGACCTCGGGACATAGGACTGTCATTGTTCATGGGTTACGCACAAGGTAGTAGGGAGAAGTGTTATTTTTATTTTCAGAACTAGGATCAAAGGTGCTTGCTATATATATACAACAAGGTCTGAAGACAATGATGTCTGAAGACTACATCATCTAGGTAGTGCGTCCATACAGAGATGGGCAAAATGTGGCTGGTGATGTTTTACAGCAGGTAACTTGCTTTAGTTGAGATCAGAATTGTTCTGCAGTGTAAGCAGCATGGTAATTTATGAATAATTGCTGTCTGAAACTCCACCCTTGTCTCCTGAGAGTTACTCTTACCTTTAAGCACCTGCTGCTTCTCCCCGTGGGAAGTGATTGCAGTTCAGTAGCATGTAGTCTTGTCAGTCAAACCTGTTCCTAAACGGGGCTTCCTGTCTCTAAGATTATTTTTTTTTCAGTTGGGAGAGCTTCCAGTAAACAGTAAAAGCGATCTGTTACCAAGGGTAAGCAAATCAGCAGTATCAGAAACATTAATGCTGCTACTCTAATTTGGGTATTGTAAGCCAGACCACTCTACTAAAGAGGTATTGCTGTTACATTGAGAAGAGTTTCTGGTGCAGTTACTATTTCATTTCATAATGGCAGTGTTTAGCATTGCCACAGCAGAAGCTACACAGATGAGTCATGACCATGGCTTTAATCCATTTTGATACCCTGCTGCCTGCACTTCAGAGGCCTGAATATTTTTTGGAAATAATATATATAGTCTTTTCTCCTCAACTTCTATATTATATTAGACACTGCTTTTACATTTTTATCTCTTTGAAAGTTTTATTTTAAGCTTGTCTGTCTTTAGAATCTCATTTACTTCTCTTCTTGATGTAAGGGTGTAAATGAGTGAAATAAATAACCCTGTTTGTAAATAACAGGAAAAAATAGGCACATATTCCAAAGACCCAAACAACCATGTGTTGCTAAACTGACTTCATGGGACCAATTAGTAAAGTTTTTGCTTTGAGGCAGAACTTAGCTTGCTTCATGAGCCACAGAGGAGGCATATCTGACCTGTTCCCATCTTGTTTTTTCATTTAAGTGCTGCCTGTCTAAAGGGAGTGAGTGGGAAATCATTTGTGAATTGTGGAACCTGATGTTTCACTTTCCTCTGGTTATCAAGTGTCAATCTGGCATATAATTAGTATATGAATAATTTTGCTGTGTAAATTCAGCTGCTAAAATACGAAAGGGTGTCTGTTCCTTCCGATTTCTTTCTAATTGTGGAATTTATATAAACTTGTAATTTTGTAATCTTTCTTCCATAGTCTGAAGCATGTTTTTGTAACAGTTCGGTTTTCTAGGTGTTTAACTTTATGCTTCAATTCTGAGTGTGGTAAAGCACTTAAGAATTTAAAACTGAATCTCAAACATTTGACATCACAAACAGTGGATGAGCTAGTCTTTATACGCAATTTCAAACACTGACCTTCATCCTTTATAGAATTTGATTTATTTTTTATTTTGTGATAGTTATGTAAATTCTTAGAAAACCTTACCACAGTCAGATTTGTGAGTAGGTACAAAACTCTTGACATTTTCTAATATCATCATATTGAGGCTTAAATGGTAGTAAACCAATATTTTTAGTAATTACTCAAACTATTATATTAGAGGAATGGATTATGCCCTGATAGAAATGAAAAAAATTATCATTGCTCATCTCAGAAATAGTTTGTGAAAACTCACAATGTTTCTGTTCTTAATGTTGTTTTAAATGGTCTTAACCTGGTACAGCACTACTAGATATTAAGTGAATACACTTGTTTTCCATCTGCTTATTAATAGTCGTCTTTTTCTAGACAGTTGATAAGTTCGGAGAGAGTAATAGAGAAGGGCAGACAAATTTTTGCAGCATTTCTGCTGGTAGTAGTAAGAAACTCAGGGTGTCTGCTCAGCAGTGTCTCAGCTCTGTATGATGACATTTGGGCTATGCAGACTTGGAATACTGTTCTGAGGATCAGCCTTGATTTGTAAATGTAGATAGTAGAGGCCTAGTGGATAGTTGAGGAGCTTCATCCTTCCTATAGACTGAGATTATGTAGGGAGATGTATAAAAATTATTCTACCAATATGGGTTTAAATTCTTTCTTCTCTCCTTACTTTTTCTTTTGCGGGGGGGGGGGAGGGGGTGGGAGGTATGTGTGCCATTTTAATGAAACATAGCAAGGTTTCAAGTTGAATGGAAATGAATTTTTGTAGGTGTGGGTTCAACAGAAGTCGGTTATGTACGGTTTTGCAGTACCAATCCATAAACATTTTGTTTGTAACTATTCTCATTTTGGCTTTACTTTTTCTTCTGTTCATCTAATGATGATGTTTCAGGAAATTTCACTGAAAATTGAAGGGGAGCTGTCTGCCTGAAAGGAGTGGTAGGAATAAGCATGAGAGATGGGGGGGGCGGAAATTATTCTCAAAGAACTAAAAGGGTGGATGGACGAGGTTTGAGGAGATAAGTAAAAGCTCTGTCAAATTGGGCCATGAATTTTGTCAGTATTTAGAGATTCTTCTGCCCCCAAACTAAAAAATGAGAAGGCTGTAGATTCGTTCTGGCGTGATTTAGTCATAAACGCTGTGCTTACACTTTTAAGCAAAGTAGACTTTTTATATAAATGAAGTTTTAGAAAATGAAACTGATTTTGAATTTTGAGGGTATTCATAATTTCTTTTTATGAAGAGAGAAGATTCATTTGATTATTTCTGTACAGTGGAAACATGATCAATCTCTTGCAATTTTGAACAGCACAGTTGTACTGAATTTACAATTTTATTGCTGTGTGTGCCTTTGTTATAGGACCGTGTGTATGTGCAACAAAATAACGTGGAGAATGTCTACAATTTGGGCTTGATAATTTTTCGAGATCAAGTTGTACGCTACGGCTGTATTAGGGATCACCTGCGGCAAACTCTGCTGGATATGATTGCAAGAGAAAGGAAAGGAGAAGTTGTAGACAGGTAAGATGTTTGTAAGTGGCTGTCTTTTATTGTAAATAATACCTGTCAATTTTTAAGAGTGAATTAAGAACATACACAAATAAATCATTGTTTAAGACCACGTTTCTGATCACAAGTGAAATGTCTCCATAATCTGGAATAACCTATTTCTTTGTGCGTCAAGTTTTAGCATAATGGTAAATGGGGAAGCTAGTTAATATTTTTTTTTAATATTTATCTTGTGATTTTAATTAGAAACTTTGTTAAATCTTTCCATTACCACCTTGTGCCAGAGCATTTGGTTTTAAAGCAGAGTTTTGACAATTCTCTGCCTCTTGCTACCCTGTATTTCCTCTGTACTGAGATATTGTTGAATTTTCTTGCACCTGTTTGTTTATTTTTGAAGTTTTCCTTTTAAATTCTCTTTCCTTTCCTCATGTTTTGATCTGCCTGTTCCTTGGTTGTTCAGTTGCATCTCTGAGCTTTAAAATCTGTTCCTCGTGTTCTCCAGCCAGTTTAGTAGATGTGGAGTTTTGTGCCATGTGCTGCAGACAGTGCAGCTGAAGTAACTTCAAACTTGCAAGTGTTCTTGTGCTTTTGCAGTTTCAGAGCAGCTGTTGGGTGTGGAGATGTGTGAACTCCATGCTCCTTTGCCTGCAGCTCTGACTGAGATTGCCCAACGCGCAATTTCTGAAGAGAAAAATACTCCCTGGCAACAGCTGTGTATTGTCCCCTACTGCCAGAAAGTGGAATTTTTTCCTGGATGCAGTTCTTTTGTTTTCACATTTTATTGATGTGTTTCTATGCCTAACCAAATGCTTGATTTGCTGATACGTTGTCATTTTGTTTGTTTTTTTTTAAAAAAAACAACCAACCAAAAAACCTAGACTTTGAACAGCAACTTCCATCTGTGCAATTGTTTTGAATTGTTTAATTCCAACCTGCATGTGCAGTTTTCAGCTTTCTTTGAAGTAGCATTTTTGTTTTTTTCTTGTATGTTGAAACATGTTCTTAATAGTTTTCCAAATTAGTAGAACTTGAGACCTGCTTCCCTATCCATTGTATTTCAAATATTTAATAAACATTGTCAGCTTCTTAGTTTAGAACAAAACCAAACAATCTTGCTGCTGTCATCTTGAAAACCTGTCATACACCAAACAGATTTAGGATAGACTTTCTGTTAGTATATTTTATTTAAGTTGATATTTATGTTTTATGTTGTTGTTCTGCTGTGTATCTGTCTTACAAACATGTAGATTTCTCACGTTGTTAACAACTTACTTTTTGGCAGAGGCGCAATAAGAAATGCTTGCCAGATGTTAATGATTCTAGGTCTTGAAGGAAGGTCAGTCTATGAAGAAGACTTTGAGGCTCCGTTTTTGGAGATGTCTGCAGAATTTTTTCAGGTACAGCAGTGTTGTAGTATCATATTTAGAATGTTGTTATAACTGCCTGCAATTGTGAGAACTGGTGGTACTTTAATTAATGGCTGCTTATTCGATGAGTATGTCCATCTCCGTTAAATGAAATAAGAAAAATAATTACTAACTTTGCAGAAAAGGTAACAAATTTTACAGAACTACCATAATTTGAACGTAGTTTTGAGCTATGGGTGCCAATAATACGTAAAGTAATCATCATGCTAATCTGGTGCCTGCTTTGGGCTATTTCATGCAACTTAGTCTATCCCTGCATTGCAGCCATGGTCTTTTTGAAATACCAGTAGCATGAAAGGTTCAAACTGTTTCAGACTGGGGATGGAGAGGGGAGACTGCATGTCAAACTGCCTTTGAGGAAGGTTCGTTTCCTTCATAGTTTTGACACTTGAGAGTTACTTTTTGTGATAAAATGAACTGAGTCAAGGAATTAAGTGTGTCCAGGTGGCTATCCAGTTGTTGACCAGCCACTGAATAACACGTTTTAAATACTTCCTGAGGATTTTTGTGCGATAGCTTCAGAAAAAATGCTAGTTGAATAGTTGCTGAGTGCAGTGATGCTCATCTATTGTTGGAAACTGGTAGAAACTGTAAAAGCATATTAAAAGATACATAGGTAATTTGTCAGCCTCTCAATTCCTATGCAGGATCGACTGTCTGTCATATCCTCTGATCTCCAAACTTCTTTGAAAATCAGAAGCGTATGTTGCACAGCCATTTAAAAGCCACTGTATTCTATTATTAATTTGTGCTACATAAAAATTAAGAAAAAAATCATTACTTCCATAGAAGTTTTATTTCTTAACTTCACCTTAAAAAAAAATTTAGTATCTTTCCTCCAAAAGTCTATGCTGACCAGAGTGGATAAAAACAGTTTGCTGTGAAATCATGTGCTCAGCATTATCACTAGTGAGAATAAAGAGAACTGTTGATTGTCAGAACTCACAAATATGCCTTGAACTGGTATTTGAAAGGAATTTTTACCTCTTTCCTCTCCCCATCCTTCTATTTTCTTTGAACCTGTGGCTAAAACTCTACTTGGTAACTGGAAACTAGCTTGCCTTAGGTGGTTTTAGTATAAAAATATCGTGTTCATATTGTGTGTGCCCCCATATGTACATAACACAGTTAGTGTAATAGAACCTTTATTTTTTTTTAAGCGTGTATGTAAATCTTGGGGGCATAATGATCTCATTTGTTGGACATGTTGGATTTTATCTGAACTTGCTTATAAATGCTGATCTGAAATAACTAGCGTATTTCCTTTTTCCCCTTCAAAAAAAGTCTAAAGTATTAATTTTTGTTAATCACAGATGGAAAGTCAGAAATTTTTAGCTGAAAACAGTGCTTCTGTATATATAAAGAAAGTAGAAGCTAGAATTAATGAAGAAATAGAACGGGTGATGCATTGTCTGGATAAATCAACAGAAGAACCAATTGTGAAAGTTGTTGAGAGGGAGCTTATTTCCAAGCATATGAAAACTATAGTGGAAATGGAAAACTCTGGGCTAGTTCATATGCTGAAAAATGGCAAGACAGAAGGTAAGACTGCATCATATGTGAGGCAGAAATGCTTACCATACTGCTTATTGTTTTCAAACATAGGATAAGTCAAGCTTAATGTTTGTGTTCCTGTGTAGTTGTAAAAACATTTTTGCTCTGTTTTGCAAACATCTGAGAGTATTACTTCCGAGGCTTTTAGAGGGCTCTTAAAATAGAGCCCATATGTATAACGTGTTTCTGTTTAGAACCAGATACAGGTACTCTTTTGGTACACCAAGCATCTGTAAAGGAAGGTGCAAAGTATTGTAGTGGTCTTTGTTATCTGTTTTCCGTGAGCCATTTTATTACTTTCATTCCTCTAGTATGCAGCTGTCAAAATGCATCGGAAGTTTTTTAACCCACAGGCAGTTATTTAAAAAGTGCTAGTGTAAGTGACTTTATTAAATAGAAGAACTGTAGGACCAGTTCTTGGAGAGAGGGCTTTGTTGCAGAAAGTTCACTGTTTTTAAAGGACAGGTAGTATCTTATTGAAGTGGTTGAAAAAGAAGAGCTGGGCTTGATTTGGATTTCCCTAATAGAGGTTAATGTGGGATAGAATGAAAGTTATTATGGAAAGAAATAGAACGTAAGTTTCTAAAGCAGCATAACCAAGAAAGTGATTGTAGTACCTAGATTTAGAAATCAGTACTCACACTAGAGCAGTGAGAACGGGGAATAGACTTGCTGCTTAGATGAATGACCTTTGTTCATTAAAGCAGCTTCACAATTAGTAGGTGACAGTCAGAGTGACAAAGTGAGCAAATTCCTTAACTGTAAGAAAAGAGAATTACTATATTGAAAAGGAAAGTGATGTTACTAAGCTTTTTTTCTTTAAGATCCATTTAAGATAGCCTTCAGGCTGAGGACACAAGGATATTGAAGGGTATTCATTAGATATAGGAATTAGTTTAACTTTTATAGGCCTTGGTTTGATTTAGTTAAATACTAGAGAGGAAATATGTGCTGCATTGTGAAGATAAGATATCACAAACAAGGATGGATTGCTCTTTTGGAAAGCCGTGTTTAACCAATGCCACTTCTCATGATTTAAATGGATGGAACAAAGTAATGTAAAATTATATGGCCAACTCTAAGACAAATATCAATTAAACTCAGGTTTTTGCCAGTTTTTGCTTTTAATACAGAAACAAGCATCTCATTAGTGTTGTCCTGTTTGCTTTACCTTTGTTTTTTCTTATAACTTTTAATAAGTATTTGATTTTTGGGATTATAATCTTGGAAGCTATGTTCTTAAATACCACTGAAAAACCTAATCTTACTAAAGCTATAAGTGCACTGTTCTTCAGTGCAAGCATCAACTTTGGCTGGCCTGGGGATCAGCAATAGTAGATTCCATGTCAGAGACAACCTAGAATAGTTGGATACAATCTTTGTTTTTAATTTTGTGGCTGCTGCAGTCAGCATGTTGTCAGGGGCAAAGGAAAGGGGACATCAAAAGATTCTAGTGGCTGAGCTGTTATGGGACGCTTTGTGTGGCTCAAGTGGCTGAACTTTTACTGTCATCTTTTACTATGAGATGAATGAGTTAGAGTAGTATTACAGACAGAGGGTGTCCTGCATAATATCTCATTCTTGTTTGCAGACCTCGCTTGCATGTACAAGTTATTTAGCCGCGTGCCAAATGGTCTGAAGACAATGTGCGAATGCATGAGCTCATACCTGAGAGAGCAAGGCAAAGCACTAGTTTCTGAAGAGGGAGAAGGAAAGAATCCAGTTGACTATATTCAGGTAGTTGAAATATTTTAACTTTCTTTTCTTCCATATTTCACATGTTCTCCAGAGTAGCAGTTAACTACATGATTAATAAGGTAAACCTTAATATTGATTCAAAAGGAATTATTATTAATAAACTACATTTATAATTTTGTTTACAATGTACAGTTTCTGCATTTTCAGACATGTTTGCAACTCTTACTAATTTGCTTGGAAAGTAAATATTTAGGTTTTGTGCTTTTGGTAGCTGCTTTTGTAAAACAATATATTCAGGCTAATTATCGAACTGCTGGGAACTTTTTGCGTTATCCTAAATGGTATTTGGCTCCGGAGTGAGTTGTATGTCTGCTGGCAAATAGCTTTATAGTGTCTATTTTGTTTAATTTCATATAATGTTGGCTATCAATGTTTGAGACAAAAATCACGTGACAGTATTTCATAGCAAGATTAACTATGACTGAGAGGTGAATGTATTATAAATCATAACAAATCACTTGGTTCATTCTCAGTCTCCCTGAGAAACAGAACACTTCTGCATGTTAAAAGATGGTAGGTGTTGTTTCTTGTTCTCTATCTCTCACTAAGAAGTGATGCATACCATTAATTTATCAAGATCACAAACTACGCTCCAGGATTGTTTGTCATCTCTTCACTCCTGTTGTTTTTGAGAAGATGGTTTTAAATTTTCATGTAATATCGTCAGAGTTCATTGAACTTTAAGGAAATGTTTTTATAGCTGGAAGATGCTTTATACTTAATATGAAAATGTGTGTTCATTAAATGTTAAGGGTGGTTGGTTGTTGTTTTTCTTATGTGTAGTTGAAGTCTTGTGTCTGGTCTTTATGAGAAACATTTAATACTGTATGTCTATTTGCTATTTTGTTTGATATCAATAACTTTGCTAGAACTGGTTACTATTAGAAGAAGCCATTTGAGTACAAAAACATTTTTGTTTGGATTATTTTCTGGCAATGCTGAAGCAAACTTCTTACCAAGCTTGGACAAGAATCACCTCTCCAAGGATTGTTAAAAAGAAGAGAGAACGCTCTTCAAAATTTATTAGGTTTGATGATTAAGGGCTGTTATATTTTTCTGTGGTGGTACACTTTTTTTAAAAAAAAAAAAAAGGATGAAGGGGTGGAAAATAAGTGTCTGAATTACTTTGAAGTAATTTTTACTCCTTTTAATCCTGACGGGCCTAAAGTGATATCATAAAGTAACTGAGAGTGTTAAAAAATTGATTGTAAAGATGTTACTGATGTTTTCTGCTGCAAAGACGAATAGCATAGTGAATCTGAAGAAGACTTACAGCCATACTGCATGCGCATTGGCAGAGCTCGTACTCTAAGCCCAGTAGTATGTATCTCAACCATTTTATGAAGGTGCCCTAGGGAAGAGATTGATATTTGATTACCACTAAACTCTCAAACAGGTTTATCCTCCACTTTCATTGACACGATGGAAGAAGAGAAAATTACCTGTGAATTGAGAAACCACCTCACTCTTCTCATCTCAGCCTTGTTCATCTGACTCTTTCAAGGACTTAAAATAGCAGTAAGAAGACAGGCAAGGAAACTACCTTATACCTTCAAGAAAAACTTCCACCATAGTCTAGCACTGCTTCTGTAACATGATATCATCAAACCCTGAGCATAATTGGCAAGATGATTGCAAAAGCATTGCCAGGGCATTAGGTTTAAAACTTCTCATCATAATTTGAAGGGATGTTGAAATGCTCTTCTAATTTAAGGTACTAACAGTTTCTCCTATTTAACACCAGGTTATTCAGATGGTGTACTCCTGGAGAGGAGACATAAGCTAACCTTGGTAAACAGAGAGATAGTGGGATTTACTTTGAATTTAAAATTTGCAATATGTGTTAATTAGCCTGTCTAAAGATCATTCCTTTAAGTAAGATGGTGAGTTCCTAAGAAACATTACTATATCTTCGAGTAATTCTTGAATGGCTTCTTTAAGTAACCACATATAAATAATTTGTTAAGAAACCAAGAACTTTAAGGTCATTTAACCTGAACGTTTTTTGTGGACAGTTGTTATCCATGATAAATTTGACTCTCGAGTGAAATTTTCTTCCTCTCCCCCAAATGCTGTCTTAGTCTAAATCCTGCGCATGTCATATATACCTAGCAAGGTGCCCAGGTGATTTTTAAGATGCTTCCCACTTCTGAACTCAGTTGTTTTAACTCTGGGTGAAGATGGTACAAACCCTGAAAATGATATTAAGAACCTGATGATTTAGCTCAGAGGAAGTGGTTCAGTTCAGGCCTGTGAAATTCCCACTGAGATAACTGGAGAGCTATTGCTTGTATCTAACTTTCATATGTTCACAGAGACTCTCAAAGATAAATATGAAACATGCAACTAAATGCCTCTGTCCCTGGCTTGAAATTAGAGGAGGAAAAAAAAACTTAAAAGATTAGGTCTGTTGTTGCAGTATGTTTTCTCCTCAAACTTGTTTAGTAGCTCTAGGGATGCAGTTAATAGGTGCTTAGCCTCATCTTTCCTGTATCCTGTATTTATGATCAAGACTTTGTCAATGTTATTTGAAAAATAAAAGACTTAAAGGAGGTATTTGTTGTACTTGTTAAGTTGTAGATTTAAAAATACAGTAAATGAGCCTGTTTCACAAGAGTGATTAAAAAAATTTTCTTAATCTTTGAGTAGCCTATTACAGCAAACCGCACCAGTATTTGACACTGATGTTTTAGCCAGTTTATCTGAAAATTGCTGCTGTAAGAGATTTATGGTACCTATAGATATTTTAAAATGGAAATGAAATTTCAGATACTTTCTAACAATGCTGAAGATAGCTTTGCAGAATCTCTGACTGTAGATGTGGTCTTCTCTGCAACTTCATCAGTTATTACTGTTTTACAGGTTACAACTTCAAATCAGTGAAAATGTTTTTGCTTTTTTTTTTTAAAGGGTTTACTGGATTTGAAGAGTAGGTTTGATCGCTTTCTTCAAGAATCTTTCAATAATGATCGACTCTTCAAACAGACTATTGCAGGTGACTTTGAGTACTTCCTCAACCTCAACTCAAGGTCTCCAGAGTACCTCTCGTTATTTATTGATGATAAGCTGAAAAAGGGAGTGAAAGGAGTAAGTATAAATTAAATTAAAAGATCATGCTTTTTGCTGCATAAACTTGGATGAAACTAAACTATGCTACTTTTCTAAGTATTTTTCTTGTGGTAAGACTAAAAAAAAACCCTGTATGTAACACATCTGAGCTCATAACACTTCGTATCTAAATTTATGGAAATATAAGGCAAAAGGAGATTTCAAGATGGTGTGTGGCTTGTCCTCCATCTCTCAAGCAGTATGCCTGGATTAATTATGGCAGATACTTCCTCAAAAAAAAATTAGATTGTAGTACATTCTGCAGCTCCCTTCCTTCAAAACATTTAAGTATAATTTCCTTACATATTTATAGTTATTCTCAGAATCTGAATAAAACTGAATATTATTGCATGCATCTTATGCTTTGGGAATCAAATAGTAAATTGTATTTATTTATAAAATAAGTAAGAATTTTATTTGTTGTGGCACTAGACAGGCTTTGCAAAATGAGTCTTAACACTTAAAAGCTTGCATTCCAAGCTAACCCAAGCTAACTTTTCATACTCCTAATACTGGTTTCCATCTGTGCTTTTTTTAAAGTACTTAAAAAAAAAACCCAACTTATCGAGGAACTCTTACTGTATTTATCCAGGCATTCTACCCATCTGTCATTTCCCTTCTCCCTCACAATTGCTTTTCCTTCCATTTTAGGTCTATTTCTTTTTCTGCTGTGTTGAGTGTGTCCGCCATTCTTTTGACTCTTATCATTTGCATGTTGGACCAGTTCTGTTGGCTTCTTTATAGGCTACTGTTAGACCATATGCTTGCTGTGAGTTACTTTCAGTATTTAGGTTGTATAAGATACTTGTGCTGGAAGGTTAAAACCAGCAAATTACTTTTTACAGCTAACAGAGCAAGAAGTAGAAACCATATTGGATAAGGCAATGGTTTTATTTAGGTTTATGCAAGAAAAAGATGTTTTTGAACGCTATTACAAGCAGCACTTGGCAAGAAGACTTCTCACAAACAAAAGTGTTTCAGATGACTCTGAGAAAAATATGATATCTAAATTAAAGGTAAGACAGTATCTGCATTCTTTTTACTTCATTATTTTCGTAAATATGGTTTCTTCTGTTTTTGCGTAAGGGATACATAGATAACCCACATCTTGATTGCTGTTAAATACAGACTTGATTGGTTTTGTTTGGTTTTTTTTAAAAACCCCAAGAGAAAATATGAAAGGCTTTTCTGAACAATTTTGTGGAAATAAAAGGAAGGAAATACTGGAAAATCTGTGATGAGAGAGCAATTTAGAAAACGAATTTTTTTCAAAATTTGTTAACGCGACTTGTCCTCTTATTTGGAAAGTCTTATCTAGTGACTGAATTGGAAGACAAGACTATGTTTTAACCTAGATTTTCTGTTATTCACAGTAGAAATTTTTTTTTTATTGCATGCATTGTATTTAGTTGCCTCCATCTGCAGACTGGTGGTAATGCTCAATTCTTTTTTGATTGAGTAGTTGGAGATAGATTGGGGGGGAAAAAAAAACCAAAACCAACACAACAACTCTTAATACCAGTGTCTGGAAGCTTAGCTGGTTCAATTTACTGATTAAATAGGCCAAGAGATGGAGAAGGAGGTAAAGCCTAAAGGAAGCAAGTTGTAATGCAACTTCTTCCTCAATTGCGTGATAAATGGCCAGGGAACCAGAGTGATTTGATGCTGAAACCAGATTTTACTGATCCTCATTTTTGACCTTTACATTCTGTCAGTGAGCAAAGCCTGTTTGCATCAGATTTCTCTAAACTATGAGCGGTAATTCCTTCCCAGTTACCTTTCCGCCTCTTTTAGCCTGGTGATTTAGAAGGCACAGGGCATACATTTGCAAGATGAATCAGTGGACCAGAACTGTCCTCTTTTTCTTACAGCTTTGCACAGTGATTAGCATGCTGAAGTCAACATCTTTGCCTTTACCATGTATGTCTGTGTTAGAAACAGGCACAAAGTCCTGTATGTGCAACTGAAACACATGTGTTTGTGCACGTGTCTATATATGCATGTGTCCCTGGTTCTCAAATGGTCTAGTAATCTCACTTGATAATCTGCAGTAAGCCTTTAAAATTACACAGTCTTAGGACAACAGGTTTATTTCTGATACAAATAAAGTTTATTTCCCTTTACAGTGTCATGTTAAAAAGCATGCCTTGGTCTAATAAGCTTTTAGAGATTTTTTTTTTTTTTAAGGCGAGATAGGAACTGAAAAAGAAATTAAAATATAATAATGGAGAAAAGAGAAGGAAAGCAAGTTTTGATATACGTAGGGTCAGATCCTTATAGAAAATAACAAAACTTTTTGAAGTTCTGAAGGTAATGCAGATGGGAAGCCCAGTAACCAAATGTACAGAAATACCATTTTTGTAAGATTTATAAACTAACTCTTAGTCTTGCAATTCACATCAGAAGCTCTGCTTTGATAGTGCTGGCACAACAATTATATTGTGTATTTTTAGACTGAATGTGGATGTCAGTTCACGTCTAAACTGGAAGGAATGTTCAGGGACATGAGCATCTCAAACACGACGATGGATGAGTTCAGGCAACATCTTCAGGCGACTGGGGTAAGAGCATGAGGGTCTGTGTGCTTGTCCTTTTACGGCAGTACAAACCCTAGACCTTTATCAAGGCCTTTAATTCGTTAGTGTGTGCATGTTGAGAAAAGGATTGTGTTAGTGCGCTCAAATTGTGTTTCTTTTGCCGTGTTTCTTATCTTACAAACTTCGAATGTTTCCCGAAGTACAAAAGTCAATTCGAAGCTTGATCCGTAGCTGGAGTAGTGCCAATTTCATCCCATAAAGACCCGTTTCAACTTTTAGTCTCTCCCTGTTCTTCCGAAAGGGCCTCGCAGCAGGTGCCCGGCTGCGGACCCGCTGCCGAGCGCCGCGCAGCTCAGCGGCTCTTCCCGCTTGCGGCCGGCAGGGGGCGGGCGGCGGCCGCCGTCTCGGCCCTGCCGCGCCGGCCGGCTTTGCTCAGCCGGGCCAGTGCTGCCGGGGCCAGCTGCCCGCTCCCGTGTGCGTTTCGGAAACGCCTTGTCACCAGCACAGTCTTCCCTTTCTCATTCTTCAAAGATAATCTTTGTTGCGACCGGTATTTTCTGCTAACAGCAAGAAAAATGTTGCCTGCTGCAGGTATTTGACAAACATATCATCGTATACTTAACTTTCCTGATGCTGTTAATGCCTTTATTAAAAGCAGAAGTGTGATTTTATTGAAATTGCCAAATATGGACTTAATTGTTCAACTAAGAAGTGTTACTTCTTGTAAACGGAGACCTCTGGAATATGGCATAATGGAGAGATCGCTTTTTTGAGAAAATGGTTTACTTGCTCTAAACACTTTTTTTCTATACTGATACTCAGTAGCTCTTAATATATGATAAACAGCCAAGTAGTTCCCTGTCTGCGGGCAAGTAAGTCTGTATATCAAGCATGTTTGAATCAATTTCAGAAATCTGAATGCCAGGAATATGTTCATGGATGTACTCTGTCCGATGTCCCTGGTTGTGCAAGGTAATCTGAAATCTTTGCTGTCAGGACAGCTAATAAGATGAATTTAAATGTTAACAGATACTCTGCTAGGCCTTGCTTGAAACTTTTTTCTTGTCTTGAAATCTTTTTCTTGTCATGGGACCATCAGTTTGCCTGATGATTCCCTTTTGGTAAGCCCAGTGATGACCTTTTAATGAAATTTCTAGAGTACTCATTTATGATGGAAGTCTATATGTTTCTATTAGTGTTAATAATATTTGAGAAGAAATGCAAACAGGAAGATTTTTCGGGTTTTATGTTACTGTTAACTTGCTGGTGATATTGTGGTTTATATGAAATAGTCCATTCTACTCCTTTTTAAACAATTTGCGAACCTTAAATATGTATGGTGCTTCCTAGAGGAGGCAGGCATCTGCTTTTCTCTAAGTAATCTTACCTGCAAAGTCTCTTACTGGATCCTGTAGCCTGAGATATAGGTAGTGCCAAGTTGCTAAGCCACTATCCATCATATTTCAGAAGTCGTGGCAATCTGGTGAAGTTCCCAATGACTGGAAAAGGGGAAACATAGTCCCCCATCTTTAAAAAGGGCAAAAAGGACGACCCAGGGAACTACAGGCCAGTCACTCACCTCTGTGCCCAGCAAGATCATGGAGCAGATTCTGCTGACAACTATGCTAAGGCACATAGAAAATAAGGAGGTGATTGGTGACAGCCAACATGGCTTCACTAAGGGCAAATCCTGCCTGACTAATTTGGTGGCCTTCTGTGATGAAGTTACAGCATTGATGGATAGGGAAGGAGCAACTGACATCATCTACCTGGACTTATCCAAAGCATTTGATACTGTCCCACATGACATCCTTGTCTCTAAACTGGAAAGACATGGTTTTGATGGATGGACCACTCGGTGGATAAGGAATTGGCTGGATGGTCGCACTCAAACAGTTGTGGTCAACGGTCAATGTCCACGTGGAGGCCTGTGACGGGTGTTGTTCCTCAGGGGTCAGTACTGGGGCCAGTGCTATTTAACATCTTTATTGGAGACATGGACAGTGGGATCGAGTGTGCCCTCAGCAAGTTTGCAGATGACACCAAGTTGTGTGGTGTTGTGGACACGCTGGAGGGAAGGGATGTCATCCAGAGGGACCTTGACAGGCTGGAGAGGTGGGCCTGTGAGAACCTCATGAAGTTCAACAAGGCCAAGTGCAAGGTCCTGCACGTGGGTCGGGGCAATCCCAAGCACAAGTACAGTCTGCGTGGAGAATAGATTGAGAGCAGCCCTGAGGAAAAGGACTTGGGAGTGCTGGTGGATGAGAAGCTCAACATGAGCTGGCAATGTGCACTGGCAGCCCAGAAAGCAAATTGTATCCTGGGCTGTATCAAAAGAAGTGTGGCCAGCAGGTTGAGGGAAGTGATTCTGCCCCTCTACTCAGCTCTCGTGAGACCCCACCTGGAATACTGTGTTCAGCTCTGGAGTCCCCAACATAAGAAGGACATGGAGCTACTGGAACGAGTCCAGAGGAAAGCTGGAGAGGGACTTTTTACAAGGGCGTGTAGTGATAGGACAAGGGGCAATGGATTTAAACTGCAAGAGGGCAGATTTCGATTAGGTATAAGGAAGAAATTTTTTACATTGAGGGTGGTGAGGCAGTGGAACAGGTTGCCCAGAGAAGTTGTGGCTGCCCCATCCCTGGAGGTGTTCAAGGCCAGGTTGGATGAGGCTTTGGGCAACCTGGTGTAATGGAGGATTTCTCTGCCCATGGCAGGGGGGTTGGAACTAGATGATCTTTAAGGTCCCTTCCAACCCTAACCATTGTATGATTTTTGGTAGATGATGATTGGTTTGCTATTAGTAAGTGGAAAGCTCAGCACTAGGGAAAGTCCAAGATAATAAATTATGAGTAATTTCTACAACTACAGTCCTGAAACTTCAGCCTGGAGTTTCGTAAAGACTAGATCACTTCAAGGCACTTTGCATTAGTTCATACCATTTTTATGCTGAAAAGACGTCTTGTAAAAATAAAGTGCTTCCGAAGCTTTTTCAAGTCACAGACTGCTCATTGCTGTGTATAATGTATGATGAAAGGCATTCTAAATTAGAGCTGCGTTCTGGTCTGGCTAAGACAAAAACGTTTAGGAAACTGTTGCCGTCTCAACGAAGATGTTTCAGTTCCTGATGAAGATATTTTCTGTATCTTTCTGTCTGCATCAATGGCCTTTCCCTACATTTTGGCTGGAGAGAGAAAACTGTTGAAGCTTTTTTTTTTAAGATGATTCACAGATAAATTAGTTTTCTGTGTCTAAATGCCTGTTCGAATTTCTCTTATGAGCCTCATGATGTTGATGATAAGAAATTAGAAGCATGGCAGTAATGTTGACTACAGAACAACCTTTATATGGGCGTTTGCATACTTTTGCAAATTGTTCCTTTTAAACCTTAATGAAATTAAATCAAAGGGATTTCTGTATGAGTAGCCTGTCACCAGTCTGTCTAGATTTTTCAGAAGTTTCCTAGGCACAAGTTTGTTGATGCACACAGGCGCTCAACGTGCACAATACAAAAACTCTTCCATAGTGCATGAAAATGCTACTCTGCTATTTAATAGTGGAAATTTCTGAGTACATGTGACAGTTTTTGACCTTCTAAAATATAATGTGCTCAATTTCTATGTAGTAGGCTTATAACAAGTTGGGTGTATCATGCTTTGGTTTTTCTTATCCATAATGTGTATTCTTTGAAGGTATTAGTTGTACCTCCTGGAGCTGAAAGTAGTCAGTTTTAGGTTTAATAATATTCAGCTTAGTCGAGATACCGAGTGAGGATTATGCCTCACTGGTAGCCAGATGTTTATCACCTACTAACAGAACTACTTTATAGATCAGCACTTCAGTTGTAGAATGTTTCCTACCAGCGCTGAGTATTTATGGCAATGGCCATCTTAAGGAAAAGTGGCTAGGTTGTGTGTGTAAAAGTGAGTAACAGTTGACATTGCAGTCCAGAGATAAATTGCAGGAAAAAGCTCGCTATGGTTTAACATTAGATATTCAGTATTTATTCTCTGCTTTCGGAGAGTAAATTTATAAAGCGTTATTTTGAAACTGATATGTTTAGCAACCTGCCTTTATTATATGTTGTCAAAAACCTGTTTAGAAAGAATTGTTACATCAATATGTATTATGAGTTCTGGTTATGGTCACAGACATTTCATTCTTAATTAATAATTGTTAAATTCTGTACACTCTTAAATGCCTGAGGGGCATAATGTGGAGGATTTTTGCCGTACCATCTACTCTGATAGTAATGGATTCATTTGTCTGGCTTGGCAAAAATAATGTTTGTCTGTTTTTTTCTTAGCCTGTGAAAATTCTGTGCATTCTACACTGATACAGAAAAATGGTGAAACCTGATCCTGTTTTAAAATCGTGGATTTTTTCTTCCAATTGTCCTTAGGTCTCATTAGGTGGTGTTGATCTTACAGTGCGGGTCCTCACAACAGGTTACTGGCCTACTCAGTCAGCCACACCAAAGTGCAACATCCCTCCAGCCCCTAGACACGCTTTTGAAATATTTAGAAGGTATGTATTAAAACAGATTTTTAGATAGAGGTTTTAAGAAGAAACTTTCTAAACTTAACTTACAAATACGTTTTACTGTTAGAGATAAAGACATGCTAGCATACTGCCCTTTTTCAGTTCACACAAAAAATTAGAGAATGCAATGGTGACATTATGAGGCTTGAGTTTTTGGGAGCTTTTAATTAGAATTCTAATGAGAGTTAATGTTTTGAAAAAGCAAAAGTTAAAAACTTCTTGGTGCCCTTAATGGCTATGAAAAGTCTATGTAACTGTTTGTGTTGCCCTCTGTGTTAATGACCAGCTGGAGTGCATGGAGCTCTGCCTGGGATGGATGAAGAGCTGACTGAGAGCTTATGGGTCAGGATTAAAGGGAGGACAGGGACAGGTGGCATAGTGGGAGTCTGCTACAGGCCACCTGACCAGGAAGACCGAGCAGATGAGGCCCTCTATAGACAGACAGGAGCAGCCTCATGTTCACAAGCCCTGATCCTCATGGGAGACTTCAACCACCTGTTGGAGGGACAACACAGCAGGGCATAAGCAATCCAGAAGGTTTCTGGAATGCGTTCATGATAGAGGAACCAACGAGGAAAGGTGCTATGCTAGACCTTGTTCTCACCAACAAGGAGAGGCTGATGGGGAATGTGAAGTTTAAGGGCAGCCTTGGCTGTAGTGACCATGAAATGGTGGAGTTCAAGATCCTTAGAGGTGCACAGCGAGCTCACTACCCTGGACTTCAGGAGAGCAGAGTTTGGCCTCAGGGATATGCTTGGTATAGTACCATCGGATGAAACCCTGGGGGGAAGAGGGGCCCAAGAAAGCTAGTTAATATTCAAGGATGCCTCCTCCAAGCTCAGGAGCAGTGCATCCCAGTAAAGAAGAAATCAGGCAGAAACACCAGGAGGCCTGCATGGATGAACAAGGAGCTCCTGGACAAGCCCAGGCACAAAAAGGAAGCCTACAGAGGGTGAAAGCAAGGCAGGTAGCCTGGGAAGAATACAGAGAAATTGTCTGAGCAACCGGGGATCAGGTTAGGAAAGCTCAAGCCCTGATAGAGTTAAATCTGGCCAGGGACATCAAGGGCAACAAGAAAAGCTTCTATAGGTATGTCAGTGGTAAAAGGAGGACTAGGGAGAATGTAGGCCCTCTCCAGAAGGAAGCAGAAGAGCTGGTTACCGAGGATATGGAGAAGGCTGAGGTACTCTGACTTTTT
This sequence comes from Tauraco erythrolophus, assembly GCF_009769465.1. Classification (NCBI taxonomy): domain Eukaryota; kingdom Metazoa; phylum Chordata; class Aves; order Musophagiformes; family Musophagidae; genus Tauraco; species Tauraco erythrolophus. Next base: position 10,289,329 of record NC_141475.1, on the reverse strand, counting down.
TTGCCTTAGTCCTCACTGGCAAATGCTCTAGCAGCACTGCCCAAGTCACAGAAGGCAAAGGCAGGGACTGGGAGAATGAAGAACCACCTACTGTAGAAGATGAGGTTCAAGACCATCTGAGGAACCTGAAAGTGCACAAGTCTGAGACCTGATGATATGCATCTGTGGGTCCTGAGGAAACTAGCAGATGAAGTTGCTAAACCATTATCCATCATATTTGAGAAGTTGTGGCAGCCTGGTGAAGTTCCCACCGACTGGAAAAGATGGAGAAAAAAAATAACCCCCATTTTTAAAAAGAGAAAAAATTAAGACCTAGGGAACTACAGGCCAGGCGGTCTCACCTCTGAGAGGTGTCTGTCACCTCTTGCCTGGCAAGATCATGGAGCAGATGCTCCTGGAAACTATGTTAAGGCACATGGAAATAAATGAGGTGATTTGTGACAGCCAACATGGGTTCACCAAGGGCAAATCATATCTGATGCATTTGATGACCTTCTACAGCGGTGTTACAGTGTTGGTGGATAAAGGAAGAGCAACTGACATCATCTACCTGGACTTGTGCAAAGCATTTGACACTGTCTTGCACGACATCCTTGTCTCTAAATTGGAGAGAGAGGGATTTGATGGATGTACCACTTGCTAGATAAGGAATTGGCTGGTTGTGCTCAAAGAATTGTGGTCAATGACTCAATGTCCAAGTGGAGACCAGTGACAAGTGGAGTTCCTCAGGTTCCCCTGGTATCGGGCCCAGGGCTGTTTAACATCTTTATTGGCAACATGGACAATGGGATTGGGTGCACCCTCAGCAAGTTTGCTGATGACAGCAAGCTGTGGGTGCAGTTGACACACTGGATGTGTGTCACACACAAAGGATGCCATCCAGAGGGACCTTGACACGCTGGAGAGGTTGGCCTGTGTGAACCTCATGAAGTTCAACAAGGCCAAGTGCAGGGTCCTACACATGGGTCAGGGCAGTCTGAAGCATAAGCACAGGCTGGGTGGAGAATGGATTGAGAGCAGCCCTGAGGAGAAAGACTTAGAGTGTTGGTTGATGAGAAGCTCAACATGAGCCAGCAATGTGCGCTTGCAGCCCAGGCGGCCAACCATATCCTGGGCTGCATCTAAAGAAGTGTGGCCAGCAGGTTGAGGGAGGTGATTCTGCCCCTCTACTCAGCTCTCATGAGACCTCCCCTGCAGTACTGTGTTCAGCTCTGGGGCCCCCAACATAAGGACATGGAGCTGTTGGAACGAGTCCAGAGGAGGGCCATGAAAATGATCTGAGGGCTGGAGCCCCTCTCCTGTGAAGACAGGCTGAGACAGTTGAGATTGTTCAGCCTGGAGAAGGCTCCTGGGAGACCTTCTAGCAGCCTTTCAGTGCCTAAAGGGGGCCTGCAAGAAAGAGGGATTTTTGCAAGGGCGTGTAGTGATAAGACAAAGGGCAATGGCTTTAAACTGGAACAGAGTGGATTTTGATTAGATCTAAGGAAGAAATTCTTCACTCTGAGGGTGGTGAAACACTGGAAGAGGTTGCCCAGAGAAGCTGTGGATGCCCCATCCCTGGAAGTGTGGATGCCCCATCCCTGGCCAGGTTGGATGGGGCTTTGAGCAACCTGGTGTAGTGGTAGGTGTCCCCTGCCCGTGGCAATGGGGTTTGAGCTACATGATCTTTAAGGTCCCTTCCAACCCAAACCATTCTGTGATTCGGTAAAGCAAGTTTCCTCTTAGATACAAAATGTGAACTATGTATTAAGTTTTTGATTCAATTATATTACAGGTTTTATTTAGCCAAACATAGCGGGCGACAGCTGACACTCCAGCATCATATGGGTTCTGCAGATCTCAATGCCACTTTCTACGGGCCTGTTAAAAAGGTAAAGTATCAAGATTATGAAAATACTGTATCTTTTTTTAAAAGCAAGCAAATGCTCATTTCTAATAATTTAAGATTTTTGTAGAATAAAAGTTTACTCATTGATAACTTAGGAATAAGAAAAAGATGCCTTCTACTGACTTTACAGTCTGATTCTTCTTTTGTAGCAGTTTTGTTTTGACTTTTTTCCTCTCTAAATCTAATTTGAATGTATCATTCAGCATCATCTCTTTAATACCTTGTAAAAAAGTAGTAATTTTGATCTCGAAGGGACCTCTATGGTTTGAGTGTTTTGGGTTGTTTTTTTTGACTGTGAATCGGTCAAAAGTCAAATGAAACTTATTTCTCTTTAGAGTAATTTTTGTTAATGTGAAGAAGTGTTGTTAAGCCAAGTTCAGCCTGCTTTTCATACGCAGAGTGCTAGCAATGTACACAACATTTTTTCAAACATGAGAATCTCAGCGTTTATAGAAGTGCACTGCTTAATGTTTATGTATACAAGAAAATAATTTGCTAGTGATTTAGATCAGTTGTAGAATGCTAAGCTAGAGGTAATAATGATATAGTGCTTGGGAACATAGAAGGCAATGCAAACCAAAATTTTTATGACACAAAAATATTAGTAATATGTGTTTGTGAGAATGTTGAAATTGTATTACTGATAATTCTAAAGATAAGAGTAAGAAAACTGGAGGATGGGACAGTAGTGGAACAGGGGCCAGAGAAGCTGTGGAGTCTCCACCCTTGGAGATGCTTGATACTTGCCTGGACACAGCCCTGAACATCCTGCTCTAGATGACCTGGCTTTCAGTGGTGGCTGGACTGTGGGACCTACAGCGGTGCCTCCAACCTCAGTCACCCTGTGATTCCAAGACAGCTATTGGAGAGACACTGTATTTATGCGTCCAGTTGTATGCTATTCTGTCACTTTGTGTAGATTGATCTCCTAGATAATTATTCCATCGTATAACTTTCATCTTAACAAGGTAAAATATTTTGCAGTGAAGAACAATCTAATAGTAGTTTTGTAATTTTAAAATAGGAAGATGGCTCAGAGGTTGGCGTAGGAGGTGCTCAAGTAACTGGCTCAAATACACGGAAGCACATATTGCAAGTTTCCACTTTCCAGATGACGATATTAATGCTCTTTAACAACAGAGAAAAGTATACGTTTGAGGTAAGTGTTGTGCTTTTCTCACCTGATTTTAAATAACTGGTTTAGGCACTTTCTTATCCTCTTGAATAGACCTTTTGAAGATCAGGTGCTTGTCATTCTATTTGAGTGTGGATCAGGCTGATAAATACAGGAAGCAGATAATTAGCAATGCACCTGGGAAGCAATCCTAAAGGATGAAATTATTTGGAAACAGTTTTCAGAAATGTTGAAGTGTTTTGAGTGTGGTTATTCCTAGGCCATAGAGTTATAGAAAAGCTGAAGTTGGAATGCAGCAGGTGGCTCCATTTGTTCATTTTATCTTTGAGAAACTGGCTTTAGAGGCTGAAGGGTGGAGAAGCATTTATATCCTGGCTTCTTAAACACTGAAGTGCTTAAATTGGCAGGCTGGAGTGAACTGTAGGATGAATCAAAGAACTTTCATCCCCTCTCTGAGCTGGCAAACCAGAAGAGACAATGAAGAAAGTCCACGTAGATTCTTAACAAGGACACTAGAGGGGCATTGCTGGGAGAGGTTGAAGGGGTCAGTTCATAGACAATGATGAAGAAACTTTTGGGAGTGGAGGGAGGATGCTGTGCTATGAGATTTGAGCGTTGTATTGTTAATGTCAATTAATAGTTTCGGTTTAGATGTTATCTTCTGTTTGAGAGCGCTTTGGCAGCCTTGAAAAGCAGTATGGGTACAGCTTGAAACAGAGTGGATTTCCAGGTTTTCTCTTCTACTTTTGACTGTGCTATGCGTAGTAATCATTTGCCTTTTTATTTGGATTTTGTTTTCAGCTTATTTGGCATACTTGTAGCCTGTTAATAAAGAATGATTCTTTGAAATAGTCTCAGTTGGGATTAAGGAAGGCAGGGTTTGATAAGAGGCTCTTAATAAACTGCTCATAGTTCACAAAAAGATTATTTTAGAGTACAGAAAGTCCTGTATATTGTGAAATCTATTGCAGGAGCATTACAGCTTTGAGTACTTTCTCTGCAGAGTACTTGAGAAGCGGGGGGAAGAGAGGGACTTAACAGTTCATTTTGTCTTGAAGTTGGTGGTAAAATCGGGCTGTTGGCTACCTTATTCCACAAAACTGCAGGCTTTATGAGTAGTAGAGCCTAACCCATATATGAATAAATAATGCTTGGTAGTGCAGTGAAAAATAGGATTTTTAATGTGCTCTAAATTATAGTTTATTTTACTAAGACCAGATGATAGAGAAACATGTCCATGTGCTCTTAGGTTGTGTATGTTCTGTTTATTTCTGGTTTGGGAGTTCTTAAACTCTTGCTTTGTGTCCCATTGTAACTAAAACATTAAAAAGACATATTTGTTTGGTTTGGTTTCTATGGTGAAGTGTGTGGGAGTTGTCTGTAACTCAAAGCCAGAAAAGCTTATGAAAACTTAACAGAATTAATTTTATCTCTGTTCATTGATTTTTGAACACCATGATTAGTTGCTAAGTGCTGGGCAACTGTTATTTCCCTGTCATCAAATTAGTGCTTTTACTGCAACATAGCATGAGAGATGACTTGTGTGTGCTCATAAAACTCTGATATACAAGCGTTTCTGTAGATTCGCAGCTGAACAGATTAATTCGAAGTTACCTTCACAGTTGAACAGACTCTGCTGTTTTGTTTTGCATTCAGTGTGAGTAATTGCAAACTTGACAAGATCCTCACACTAATCCTAATAGCCGTTAAGCCATGTGATTGAGAGAAAAATGGGATAATGATGATGCAAAAATCATGCATAAGATCCTACAGAAATTAAAGCATTATTGCATAGCAAAATTCCTTCACAAAAATATATGAATTTATTGAATTCTTATACAGCAAAGTTTTATTCATATACGCAAAAGAACTGGTGGCGATACAGGTCTAGGTTGTTGCTACTTGAATCTAAGAGCAAGGATCTTCATGCAAGCCATCCAAGAATGCTAACTTTTTCAAAGAAGTCAATTTCTTCTAATCAAGTCTCATGTAATACTCAACATATTTTTCTGTTAGTTTACAGTACCTCTCAGTATTTTAAAAGGTGAAATGCATTATTTTTTTAATGATGATATCAAAACTAAGAGGAAAATATTTGTTTCTTTCTTTAGGGTTAACAAACAAGAAATACAAATGCGACTGTAGTAGAAGTAAAGTTGAATAATTCCACAAAAATGAGATATTAGAACTTAAACCTGGCTCCTCTGTCTTCTCTTACTGATCTCTGCTTTGGAAGATACACAAGTTGAAATCTGTAAATAAAAATAAAAATTTTTGTTTTGTCATTTTAGCAAAATGACATGTTTTTCCTTTTAACTTCCGTCTGTATGTTTTCCTTTGAATAAACTTTTTTCTTGCATAGAACTGAACAGAGGCAGTTCCATGCCTAGAATAATTTCTTTCGTAGCCTCCAGATAGAGCTCATCTGGTAATATTTTTAGAACTAAGATTGTGTAATTGGTACCAGTCTTGTGGACAACTGTAGTGTGATCTTTAAAAAAAGGTTTTTTGGATATGGAGAGAAAACATACATGTTTTTCATTGTTACATCAAATGTCTACACAAAAATACATTTAGAAAAATGATATGCTACCGTCTGAAGGAAAAAGAGCACAGGAACATCTGCTATCCCCATTTACATTCATAGCTACGATTTTTTTATCCAACTTGAAGTTTTTGCCTTCTGAGGCGGCATATTGCAGTGCAATTCTTTCTGTGGTTCTTATTTTAATGCTAGCTTATAAATTCTGAAACCCAAATGGTTCGCATATGTTAGTGGCTGAATTGGAATGCTACGGAGTGAAGGAAAATCAACACAGAAATACCTAGTGGTTAGTGTAAGGATGTTTAGCATCAGAAAACCCTCAAATTCCATTTTAGCTCTTCATTTCGCTTTCGTCAAAAGCAGAGGATATATGTTTCCTTGTAGAAGTGATTTAGTTTTGAAAGGATTCATTTCAGGTGTCGATGAGAAATCAAAGTTTGGGACCCTGCACGTCATAGGCATTATGTCACTAATAAGCTGGATTTGGTTTATAGCCTTGAGACTTTACCTTTATCTAAGTCTTAAAATCTAAGTGTTACCTTCCTTTGGTTTGTTAAATTTATGCTGATCAATCCATTTCAATAAGACTTTGTTCGTGACCATGTAAAGGCTTATAGAGGTTTTGGGTTGTTTTAAGACTGCTTTGTGCTGGATCTGGAAAAAATGTGAGAAGGTGGCAATTGTGTTTTAAGTAAAGTGACAAATGAAGATACAGTAACTTTCTGTGAGCTCCTTGGGAAGAGGCATTTTAATACTAGCAAATAGTCAAAATATGTGAATATATGTGACTTATTTCAAATACTATGAATATTTTTGCATGCATTATGCTAAGAATACTAATCTAGAGTAATTCTATGTTACAGTGAAACTAGACCTTGTTTGCTTCCATTTGTAAAGGTCTTATTTTCAATGGTGCTGCTGAATGCAAAAGCATTTATGCAGTTCTTTGTCAGGAATGCTCAGGAACATCATGAATGTTTTCCATCACTGAGTGAGTTAGAAGGTTTGGTTTCACTTTGTTCAGCAAATGTTGGAGACCGTGAACGAATCTTTTCAGCCTTTTCAAAAATTCCAGTGAAGTGAAACAGCCGGTTATTCGTTCTTCTGTTTTCAGCTCGTGGTGACTGTTTACTTGACAGAGTTCACTATCTGTGCATTGACCCAGGTGGATCGTTTTGCACAGTACAGATTGAGGCTTTGCTACTGAATAAATTCTAACTTTTCAAGCCTCACAACTGTTGTAGTATTTTGCACGCTTGAAGGTGGACATTTTAAGCAGTGCTACTGTTTGCAAAATGTGATGCTTACTTCTGCCCTAGCCTTACACTAATAAAGATATTTTTCTTTAGGAAATTCAACAAGAAACTGATATCCCCGAAAGAGAACTGGTTAGAGCCCTACAGTCCCTTGCATGTGGCAAACCAACACAACGTGTTCTTACAAAAGAGCCTAAATCAAAAGAAATAGAAAATGGTCATATATTTACAGTGAATGATCAGTTCACGTCTAAACTACACAGAGTCAAGATTCAGACGGGTAAGTGAGCTTAATATTCTACTGTCTTGCAGTCCCAGAGCTGCCTTTCAAATGTCAAATTATCTTTTGCAGGATTGATGTCCATACAAGTAAGAGAGTAATACAGTTTTTTGTTGATGATTGGTTGCATCAAAATTAACATTTAAATACTGAGAAAAGCATGGAAGTCATAGTTAAGCCTTTTGCTTTACAAAATTTGTAATTATCCCTTAAAAGGAAATGTTGAAAGAGAGAAAATTCAAATTAAATAGTAAAATTAAAAATATACTACTGATTGATTCAGAAATAGGAAAATTGTCTCATAAATTGCTGTACTGCTGTGAAATTGAGTGATGTTTTTAGCCCATGATACAACAGCCATTTCCAAGCGCTAGGTAACTATAATGTTTTTGGGCAGTGATTTGGGTTTAACAAATAGGAAGCTGATCAGTATGATACCACTTCGTTAGCTCAAAGTGCTGGTTTGTGTTACATATAAGTCATGTTGATACCTTCTGTCTAGAAAGCTCTCTGGAAATAATTTCCAAGCTGTACCATTGCTGTGGATACACTTCATAGAGTGTTTTGGAAGATTAGATCTTAGTTTTAGTACATCTGAAAATATTTTCTGACTTTGCAGATCTCAGTATGTAAAATATACAGCATCACTGGCAGTCTTTTAAGTGCAACACTGGTAATTCACATACTGTTTGTTGCACGTAATATAACTTGTTGGGCTTCTGTGCGGCACGCTGTGTCCAGGGATGTGAGCATGCAAAACCCAGTGATACCTGCCTGTATCCATTGCACGTGTGCTTCTGCATAAGCAATAGCTAGGCTGTCTTCATGCGCATGGAGAGTGCTGTGGTGTCAACAACGTTGGCCATGGCTGGAGGTGAGCAGGAGCACAGCAGCCAAATCAGGACATTGGGAACCCTCTGATCAGGGTCCCCGGCACTTCCCTGGCATAATTAGAGTGAATTCTGTGACAACTGTTTGAGCTTTAGTGGCATTCTGTTTTTTCATTTCTACTCCACAAGTGCGTGTGAATAGGGAACATGATTTGGGGTTCAAGATGGTTTTAGAGCAAATCTGATACTCGTGGGTTTATGTTTCTGTCTTACACAGAAGACTTCTTATGCATATCTCTTTAGAACCGATAAATGCTTGGGGCTTCTGAGTGAGGAAGGGCAGGGGGAAGGTGGTATAGCAGTGTGGGAGGAGGGCTTGGTTATAATGATGCTTGGGTGAAAGGGCAAGAAAAGCTAGACTTAAGTGCAGAAATAAAAATGGAAGAGGAGTACAGAATACAAAGAATATAATTGAGCTGGAGAGAATAACGTTGGACTATTTTTTTCTGACTGATGAACTTTTAAAGTATTTAGCTAGTTTTTGAAGTAAATTTTTGATCCTTTTTCTATTTTAAATACTGGATTATTTGCTATATTAAAGAGAAATATTTAATGGAAGTGTGAGGGTTGGTGGTGTGTGTAAGCAGGTTTGAGTACTGTTCAAATTTTAACATAGCAATAATTAAATAACAGATTGTTACCTTGTCAGTTGCTATCAAAATATGCCAGAAAGTGTTAATATGTTCTTGTGGTTGCTTTTCATAAAAAAATTAGGTTTGAGAATGTAAAAACTCAGGAAAATATAACTTGATGTCTAGGTGAAATAAACAGTGAAGCTAACACTTTCTCTTTCTTTTCTTTAAGTTGCTGCCAAACAAGGAGAATCTGATCCAGAAAGGAAAGAAACAAGGCAGAAAGTAGATGATGACAGGAAACATGAGATAGAAGCTGCTATAGTTCGGATAATGAAATCTAGGAAGAAGATGCAACACAACGTGCTAGTAGCAGAGGTATACTTGTACACAGTTTTGAGATGGGCTTGGGAATGCTTTTTGCTTTTCCTATTAATTCATGAAAGCTACACTGCTCTCACTAACATGGTTCTGAAAGACTTTTGAGGGATGCTGTATTTAATCCATCCTTTTTTCCTTCCCTGTCTATCTGAAGACATCTAAATCCTTACCCTTCAGTTTAGGATGTACTCATGGGTATATCTAATTTTCCTTCCTCCTTTCAGTGTTTTGTAATGTTACCAAATTCCTTGAAATAACAGTTGGCAACAAAAACTTCTGTACTTATTAATTATTTTCTACTTTGATCTTGTTACTGACTGTTGGGTCCAGGTTTGAGAGGTTTGAGCTCTTAGCAGAGAGAGGAAGAGTCCTGCTGCTCTTAACTCCTGACAGTTTCAGGAATAGTATGCAGTTTCCACTCTTGAACTCTCTTAGGGCTGTAAAATTGAGAGGGTTCTCAGGTTGTGACCATGTCTCTGTAGAGGGTCGGTTCTTTGAATCGTACCCAAAACGAGTGAGCAACTGATGAGGAGAAAAACTGTGAGAAGTTTGCAGACTGCTTCTTGTGCTTGATGGTTGTAGCCAGCCCTGTCTCAAGACATTTTTCTGATTATTTTGGTCAGCTATGATACTTAATGATCTTCCTTGCCCTGTGATCTTACACTGTTGGTTTTGATCTTACGTTTCAGGTAACTCAGCAGCTGAAGGCCCGATTCTTACCAAGTCCAGTTGTTATTAAAAAACGTATTGAAGGACTTATTGAGAGAGAATATTTGGCACGAACACCTGAGGATCGCAAAGTATACACTTACGTAGCATAAAATGCGTTCAGAAAATTTGATTTATTCTTGGACTATACTCCTCGCATGAACTGGGAAGTTCTTTTAAATCATTAATATTAAGACGACCATCTCTTCTATTAAATTACAATACATGTTCTAGACCGTTCAGATCAAGCCTTTTACTCCTTTTGAGAGTTTTCAACATCAATTGATTGAGCTTCAGGCTTTTCAACGTTATCCCTGTAGAGATCATCCTTACAATTCTTCGGGAAAATGTGAATGTGCCGCGTTTGTTTTCAATACTGTATGAAAACAGAAAAATAAAAACAAATTTAGAAAATACAGCTCATATAAAAAAAAATAAAATTGTTGAATTTCATTTCCCCAGGTCTTCAGTGTTGATGTAAATGTGTTTCTGTAGTGTTGCTTAGCACTTCGCGCATTGTATAAGTTGGGTTTAAAAGAAACCACAACTGGTAAGGCAAAATTCCCAGTTATATTGCTCTGCTTCAAATGTTTCTTTAACTAGCCATGTTTAATTTAAATACTTGGTAATTTTTTGAAGACCCAAGAAGACAACTTGAGCATGTTTCACTCTTCCAGCTGCACTCACTGTTCCAACATCATGAATCAGGAACTTCTCGGGGCTCAGAAAAGACCGTAATAATTTTGGCTTTCCGTTCTGTAATTTGAGTTCTTCTAAATTAAACTCTATATTGATTAGGTTTGTTCTGGTTTCTTTATAGGAAAAAGGAAAAGATTTTAGTGTGTATAAACTGTATAATAATTTTTGCTGTTGTACTCACTGCTGCTGGTGGATTGTACAGGGCGATGTTTTTATTTCACTAAATGTAGACAAAATAAATTTAAAATAAATGGATTTAGTGTACACAAACAACTAATTCAAGTGTGTTAGAGTACAGGGTTGACAATCTTTTGGAACTAAATACTGTCCCCTGGGGAAACATACTGGGATTATATTTTGTTAATAAACATCATAGATCGATCTGTAGCCCCAGGGCTTCTCATCATAAGTGCATATTTCAGGCGATTAAAGCAAAGCCAGAGTGCACTATTTGTTTTGAAAAATGCATTTTAAACATGCAATAAAAAATTGTTACTGTAATGAAATTTTTAGTTCTTACCCTGGAACTCTTTTCTTCTTGTCAGTATGCTGCAAAAATAGATTAAAAATTGCAGTTTAGTGGCATCATTATGCTCATAGTTAGAAATTGTTTCAAGTGTGCATTGTACTGCAGAGTTTTTATTAAACCATATCTCTGACATTCCAGTGCACATATTACATGGTTTCTCTGCTGTTTTAATTCGGAACAGTATTTTTTTCTTGCTTCACATTGCTTTCATCCATAGATAATGAAAAATACAGTTGGGATGGGCTTCCTCATATGTAGAGCTGGAGTTGAAACAAAAAGAAAAACTTGGTTGTAGAGTATTAAGATACTGCCAGGGCATTTCTTGATTATCTGTATTAAACATGTATGTGGTGATGGTGTAACGTAGCAATGCAATTAGTATTTTTTCATAATGTGTCCCAAATTTCGCCCTTTTCTAGCCTGTTAACATACAAATCCTGGCTATTGTTCAGTAGTAAGATATTTCTTCTAAAGAGAGGAACTGAAATTGGGGTGATACTTTTAGCTTGACTACTCTGAAGCTTTTTTTTTAAGCAACTTTACTTGAGTTTACTGCATACCCACAACACACACACACACACACACGTACTCACACACACATATGCTCTTAAGTCATCAGAGAGGAGGTGGCTGAGTGACTTTCCTGCCATTGTTCATCAACAATTTAGCCCCAAAAGAAAACAGCTAGGCCATCAGCCATTCTAAAAATGTCTTTGCTGGTGGTTATTAAAACACCTGTGTGTCTCTGTACAGTATATGCAAAACTTCAATAGAAATGTAATTGTTGTTTAGCCATAGAACAATACTAAATACAGGTTGGATGAGAGTCTGTGGTTTGGATTGTGTCTTAAGTCATCAGAAACATCTTCCTCAATGTCATTCACTCTTCCGTGTATCAGTATGAAGGGTTTTTTATGCATATCTTATTCTTTAATAGCATGAATGTTGTGGTAATTACATGTTAATGCTTTGCCATGTGCTTTTCAGGGAGAAATGAGTTCAAGTTCTTGTTCCCTGTGAAGCTTATGGAGATATTGATGTTGCTATCCATGACAGGAGATCTTTGTCCTTAGCATTGTGATTGTACTGTTGCTGTGCATCAGCCGAAGCTTTCTACCTCTGGTGGCTTTTGGAAGTGCTGATCCTGAATGTAACATGAATGGCTGTATAATTATGTGTTTAAGGGTGGGGTTTTTACAAGCTATAGTGGTCAAGAGTGTGCTCAAAGAATAACTGGTGGTGATGGTTATCTTCAGTAACAAATGGTATAGTTTGCATTTTAAGGTTAACAGAATTTTGAAGACACTAATTATTCAGGAAGGGACTTTGCTGAAGTCACCTTTTGGAAATGTACCCTTTACCGTTGAACAATGAATTCATGATACTGAGGATTTAAAGATGGAGAATGTGAAAACTCTGGTCAGAGAGAACAAGACATTACTGTGACACTGCTTAAGGTGAGTTTGATGCTTATGCCTTTGTGTACATTAGTGAGATTTCTTTTACAGTCCATAGTAGAGTTCTGCTATACCTTATCTTTTTTCTTCCTTTCTTAATTTCCACTTAAAATTTCTTTATAATTTTGTTAAAATTTCAACAGTAAGATGGCTCATACGGGTGTAATTATTACTGTTTGGTTTCTTTGCATTAACATGCAGTTAAATGCAGTAACAAGACATAATAAACATGGAGTTTAATTCTTTAGAAGTTTAAATTTTAAAAGTAAGTTTTGAGTTTTATTTGAAGATACAGGCACATACTTTCCTTGTAGACAAGTTTATTTTAAATGGTCGAGAGTACACTTCATTTACCATCATAACAAGAGAGATTATTCTATGTATCCCTGGTTCAGTTCTTGCTCTTTTCCATGTTAGCTACTTTTAGAGCTTTGATTTGCTCTTTTTTGTCTCCTGGAATTAATCTGTACAGTTGTCCTATTTGCTACAGAAGAAATTAATGTTAAGCATGTCTGCAAAGCAGACTGAGGCTTGGATGCTAAGTGACTCTGGAATGAAATGTCTCTCGCCCCTTTTCCTGAAGACGAACTTTGCTCTGTTGACTCTAAAGCTTTCGGTGTAATACTGTCTGTCCTTGTCACCTGTGCTCATTGAGGTGGCATTATGGCAGCTGCCATAAGACTTACTTTTCTGGACCTGTAAAAACAGAAGCATTGCACTAAATATTCTGAATGAGTGAAGTATTTTTATTCATGGTCAAACTGTGATCAAATTGTACAGTACCTGATAGATGTACCTATAGGTAACAGAGCCTGTCACGACGCATGGGTTGGGGGATAAGCTTGCACAGAGATGGGGTTCCCATTTTGTCAAAGGTAGCAAAAAGTCGAACTCCTTGGGACTCTGTATGTCCCAAACTGGCCAGAACCTTTATAGCTCAGTCTGAAACTCCTTAACTCTGCTTTATTCATCACGGTGGTTAGAGGCAAGGTGGCCTTTGATCATTAGCTCCCAGTTCCTCGGCACCCCTGTGGAATGCAGCGACGATTTGACAGCCTAGAACTAGGCTTGCAGTAATGTGTAGAGCTGGTAAGAGGCATAGTCTTGTTTGTGTTTAATTTTATTAATATTCTTTTTGGTATTTTGGACAGTAAATATGACCGATATGCTCGGCTTGAAGCATGTGTTTAATGGCTCCTTTGTCTTCTCCAATGTGTCACATGAGAAGTTGGTAAAATGCAGAACTTCCTATGTATCCAGCTGTGGAAGCTGGATGAAAGAATGGGAGAATAATTTCACCTGACTTTCTATCCTTCATTGTGTAGGTAAGTGTTCACAGAGTGTGCCCGTAAACTGGATTGAATGTTCTGGATCTTTCAGCTGGCTTTATCCGCATTTTAACCCTGCATCTTGCCATGGCAGAAGTGAATGTTAATGTGGAAGTGTATAGATGCTGTTTTAAATTAAAATAGTGGCACACCTTTCCTTGCCTAACAAACAGCTGTGATAAACAGGCAGTGCGCAACAATACTCACATGCCTGGCTTAGTCTTGTGGGCATTGTGGGTCAGAGCAGCAGCTCCCCCAGATGTGCTGCGGTTCGTACGCTTGGTATAACCTTACTGACATGACTGGAGCTGCTGCTGTGTTGGCATTAGTGCACACCAGGTTTCTAAAACAGCTTCGCTTCTGTCAGGGTCTTGGTCTTCTCTTCGTTTTTCCTCTAAAACAGGAACTTTGATAGGGTCTGAGGACATGAGAGCTAAGGTGTTTAGTATCATTGAGAGGAATATGAAATCTATGGATAGGAATCGCAGAATCATAAATTGTTTAGGTTGGAAGATCAAGTCCAACTGTAAACCTAACACTGCCAAGTCCACCACTTAACCATGTCCCTAAGCACCACATCTACACGTCTTTTAAATACCTCCAGGGATGGTGGCTCCACCACTTCCCTGGGCAGCCTGGTCCAATGCCTGACAACCCTCTCAGTGAAGAAAATATTCCTAATACTCAAACTAAACCTCCCCTGGTGCAACCTGAGGCCATTTTCTCTTGTCCTATCACTTGTTACTTGGGAGAAGAGACTGACACCCACCTCGCTACAACCTCCTTTCAGGTGGTTGTAGAGAGAGATAAGGTCTCACCTCAACCTCCTTTTCTCTGGGCTAAACTACTCCAGTTCTCTCAGCCACTCCTAAGACTTGTGCTCTAGACCCTTTGCCAGCTTTGCAGCCCTTCTTTGGACAGCCCTTCTTTGGACATACTCCAGCACCTCAGTGTCTTTCTTGTAGTGAGGGGCCCAAAACTCACCAGTGCCAGGTACAGGGGGACGATCACTTCCCTTGTCCTGCTGGCCACACTATTTCTGATGCAAGCCAGGATACTGTTGGCCTTCTTGGTTCCCTGGGCGCACTGCTGGCTGATGTTCAGCCAGCTGTCGATTAATACCACCAGGTCCTTTTCCACTGAACAGCTTTCCAGCCACTCTTCCCAAGCCTGTAGCATTTCATGGGGTTGTGGTGACCCAAGTGCAGGACCTGACAGTCAGCCTTGTTGAACCTCATAAAAAGTCCAGCCTGTCCAGATCCCTCTATAGAGCCTTCTTTACCTCAAGCAGATCAACGCTCCCACACAGCTTGGTGTCATCTGCAAACTTACTGAGGGTGCACTTGATCTCCTTGCACAGATCATTGATAAAGATATTAAACGGAACTGGCCCCAGTACTGAGCCCTGGGGAACACCACTTGTGACCGGCTGCCGACTCAATTTTTAACTCCATTCACCACAACTCTTTGGGCCCTGTGATCCAGCCAGTTTTTTTACCCAGCAAAGTGAGTGCCCACCCAAGCCACGAGCAGCCAGTTTCTCCAGGAGAATGCTGTGGAAAACAGTGTCAAAGGCTTTACTAAAGTTTAGGTAGACAACATCCACAGCCTTTCCATCACCCACTAAGTGGGAAAAGAAATAACATTTGAACTTAAAGCAGTGATGTTTTGTTAATTATTTTCTCCTGCAGTTCAAAACTTAGCTTTAATTCCAGTTGTAACACACTGAGGAACCCTCTACTCTTAATGACTGCTCTTCTGTTCCTTCTCTTTGAACAATGTACCTTGAGTGCCTTATCCTTCAAATGCTGGCAATGTGTTGACGTTTGATCTGTCAGAAGCTGAAGCAAAGGTGGTGCAGCGTGTTGTGCACGCTCAGGAAAGAAACGTTTAGGCAGCGAGGTGATGTGTGTGTGCAATGAGGGGCTGTTCCTCTGTCATCACGGTGTGTCAGCTGTCACACGGGGAGGAAGGCGCATCTCTGGGGAGAGCAACAGAGGTGCACGGAGCAAAACCTGTCCTGAGATTGTGGTGGGTATTTTTGGGCAGGTGGTTGCTAAGCCTTGTGCAAAATGGAGTTTTAGTAACTTGTGTTTGTTGTCTATTAAGATGGTAAGCTGTGCTGGTAGCTGTGTGGCATCCTGGATGGCTTCCAGCAGGTAGTAAGTATGACCAGGGATGCCTTTTAACCCCAAAAGCAGAGTCTGCCATACAAAACTGCCTTGAACATCAGAAGTCGTGACACTGACACCCGGGGGGTGGCCGATCTGAAGCAGACAAACGGGCTCACTCCAAGGGGAAATGCCCAAACGCCTCAACTGGGCCCGGCACGGGGCAAAGTGGGTGCTGGAGACCAACCTCCTTGCTCAGGCTATAGGGGGGACCCCTCCTGCTGCCCGTGTGACGTGTTTGAGGATGAGGCAAATGAGGACTTGAGAGTTACACATGTAATGTCGGGTGATGAAAGAAAATAGCGTTGGGTCTGGAAATTGAATGTGAAAATGGTGAGTTTTCAGTCTGGTCATGGGACAACGTTTTCTTAAGTTGCAATGACAGATTTTATTTCCTGAATGTGTTTCTTGCAAGCTGAAAAACTTCAAGAGGCTTTCAAAGGCCACAGAAAGTATTTGGATTATTTTGTTGTGATAAATATATTTATTATGCTTATTATTTATTATCTACTTAGTTATTTTTCCTTTCCATCTAGTGTAACCACTTCCTTGGATAAGTGTCACGGGGCTGGGGTGGCCTAGGAGATGTAGCATGTACTGTGGGTCTTGTGCATCATGGAGTGGGTTTTGAGGAAATGAATAGAAAAACACTAGCAAACTGTCTAGATGGAAATCCTGGTGTCTTGAGCTCTGCTGTTCCAGCAGTTGATCTGCAGTTATGTGATATGACAGCACTGGGGCTTGCTAGTAACAGCCTTCATAAGGAAGTGTGTATTCTGAAAATCAGGGAGAGATTTAGCCCTCCCAAAAGGAATATTTCCCGAGCTCTTGGAAACGCATAGTATCTCTTGTGCATGTTTTATGTTCTTTAAGTGATGTTTTATTAATAATGAACTATAAGTTTATAGAGGCTCTTAATGTCAAGCACTGCATTGGGAAGAATCACACAGAGGGTGTGGCTTTCTTGAACTGTCTTTGCGTTATTCACTGGGTGATGTGTGAAAGGAAGGGGCAGCACTAAGCACTAAATGAAGGTGCTGAAAACAGAGATATGTCCTGGTTTCTTTAACACTGGGCTTTTCATAGAATAGAATCATAGAATGGTTTGGGTTGGAAGGGACCTTAAAGATCATCTAGTTCCAAACCCCCTGCCATGTGCAGGGTCACCTCCACTCCACCAGGTTGCTCAACACCTCATCCAACCTGGCCTTGAACACTTCCAGGAAAGGGACATCCACAGCTTCTCTGGGCAACCCGTTCCAGTGCCTCACCACCCTCACTGTGAAGAATTTCTTCCTTACATCTAATCTGAATCTACCCGCTTTCAGTTTAAAGCCATTGCTCCTTGTCCTATCACTACATGCCCTTGTAAAAAGTTCCTCTCCAGCTTTCCTGTAGGCCCCCTTTAAGTACTGTAAGGCTGCTATAAGATCACCCCGGAGCCTTCTCTTCTCCAGGCTGAACAGCCCCAACTCTCTCAGCCTGTCTTCATAGGAGAGGTGCTCCAGCCCTCGGATCATCTTCATGGCCCTCCTCTGGACCCGCTCCAGCAGCTTCATGTCCCTCTTGTGCTGAGGACTCCAGAACTGAATGCAGTATTCCAGGTGGGGTCTCACAAGAGCAGAGTAGAGGGGCAGAATCGCCTCCCTCAACCTGCTGGCCACACTTCTTTGGATGCAGTCCAGGATACAGTTGGCTTTCTGTGCTGCAAGCTCGCATTGTCGGCTCATGTTGAGCTTCTCATCCACCAGCACTCCCAAGTCCTTTTCCTCAGGGCTGCTCTCAATCAATTCTCTGCCCAGCCTGTATTTGTGCTTGGGGTTGCCCCAACCCACATGCAGGACCTTGCACTTGGCCTTGTTGAACTTCATGAGGTTCTCACAGGCCCACCTCTCCAGCCTGTTAAGGTCCCTCTAGATGGCATCCCTTCCCTCCAGCGTGTCCACACCACCACACAGCTTGGTGTCATCTGCAAACTTGCTGAGGGTGCACTCGATCCCACTGTCCATGTTGCCAACAAAGATGTTAAATAGCACTGGCCCCAGTACTGACCCCTGAGGAACACCACTCATCACTGGCCTCCACTTGGACCTTGAACTGTTGACCACAACTCTTTGAGTGCGACCATCCAGCCAATTCTTTTGTAAGAACCCTGTTATCTGCATGTTCATGATGGGCACTTCTCTCCTGCAGACATTGTACAACACTAAAGTTTCATATGAACAGTGCTATAATAACAGCATTTTGGCCAACACTATTGCTGTGGTTCGATTGGTGTCTCACAGCCTTAACTGAGAAAAATGCCTCTTGAAATCTATAGGAATTCATCCCAAGTCCCAGGCTGCAGGAGTTAGAGCTGGGTGCTCAGCCAAGAGAAGAGATTCTTGTTCCCTTGAAGGAATTGCTACTCGTTGTGCTCTTGGGTAAAGCTGGGAATTACATTCCTCCAGGGGAGCAGATTTCACAAAAGCGAGTACAAACTCTAGTTCTAGGAAGCCTTGATTCAAATGAAGCCTACTGCTAGTCTTTTCTGAGCTGGAACCCAGGTGAGGGAGTAATGTCTGAAACTGCACGGCTCTGCACTTGCCTGGCAGTTTGGTCTGTGTCTTGTGATATGGAATAGTATCAACATGGAATAATATTTTACACTCAGTCTGCTTAGGTAACAATGGCATGAGAAAATGAAAAGCAACAAAAATAAAGACATTTTAGCTAGGAATTGGTGATAATAGACAGAAGAGAGTAACAGTAGTATTCCAAAGGGTAGGACATATGCTACAGTTTCTCAAATCACTGTGCTGCTGCACTTCAAGCATCTTTAGCTTCTTTGGCATCTTCTGCACTTTAGCTGCAGTAACAATTGTGCTCTGAAACCCCAGTGCAGATGTGGTCTTATTACCCAGGGACAATTATGCCTTCTCTCTAGCTGAGCTGTTAGGATCATTTTTAGTCTGGTGAGGCTTTTTGCCCTCTTTTTTTTATTCTTGATTTTATTCTTATTGAGTCAGTATCTGGAGCTTCAGTTGTGATCACGTTGTATTTATCCTGTATGTGGAAAGACACAGCATTAGTTGTTGTTATAAGGAGCTAGTAATTGTATTTACATGGGAAGAGAAGTCCTAAAGTCCTCAAAGTGAAGCTGCGTTAGAGCCTGATAGTGCCTCACTGTGGCATTTGAGTTCATATGCTGCTGCTTCTCTGTGAAATTCGCTAGGGCATGTGCCAAATCCCAGTAACGCCCGAGTTTCTCACGCCTTGCGAGCCACTTCTGCTAATACCCATTGTTCAATGTTTGGATATTGCTTCTTTTGAAATTCTGTTAAAATCGGGGCTAATAATCTCCTGCAGCTTGTCTGTCACAGCGCTTGTTATCAACTTAATTATGCAAATCTGCAATTCCAACGTAATGTGGGATCCAAACCAAGACTGTTTTTAAATTAGACCAAGACTGTTTTTAAATTAGAATTTGGGGTGTATTATGCTGTATCTCAGGAGGGTTGTCCTCAGGAAAGGCAGTGATTAGAAGCCTTCACACTGTGTAGGTCTGAGTTGCTCCTCAAGCTGGAGCTTGGACTCCTGGGTGAGCTCACCATCTCCTGGTGACTCGCTCTTATTAGCACTCGGTAGGGTGCAGTTTCTCTTGGCATCTGCTCTGGCCTTCCAAGAATTTTGCCTTGAGTTGTCTTCAACAATGCTAAACATAAGCTGATTAAATAAACACTTCACTGTGCCCTGCAAGTTTTGTTTTAGATGTGCCGGTTTACTTTTTCTGGAAGATTTTTAATTGAAGTGTAATTTATATAAAAATGGCTAGATTAAATCTTTCGGAAATGAGTCCCTGAAGCTGGGCTCTTCAGTTCACACGTAGGCAAGCTGACTCTTGCCTCGTCCTATGCTGACCTGGGTGGGAGCGGGGTTGATGCGGGGATGTGGGCAGAGGACTCCCAAAGATACCATCTGGGGTCCGTGCTAGGTTTTGGCTCTGTGTAGCGTTGACTCAACTTAGTTCTCTAATACTAATTTCTGATGTAGCCTATTAGCTCATTATGTTTCGTGGGTCGTGGTTTTCAGTCTGATCCTAGTTGTTCCTCTGACGGTGCCGCAAGGTGCCTTGGTGCCGCAAGGATGCCCGTTCCCCCAGCTGCTGTGGCTGTGTCCAGAGGAACCTCTCGTGTAAGTTTGCATTTTATCTCCCATGAGTCTTGAAACTCTGTCTTGTCTGCACATCTAGCATGGGATTCCTTACGGCAGGAGTCTCAGGTCACTGG
This sequence comes from Tauraco erythrolophus, assembly GCF_009769465.1. Classification (NCBI taxonomy): domain Eukaryota; kingdom Metazoa; phylum Chordata; class Aves; order Musophagiformes; family Musophagidae; genus Tauraco; species Tauraco erythrolophus. The sequence goes on along the minus strand of NC_141475.1, from coordinate 10,269,222 downwards.
GTCCAGTCCATGGGAGGAGTTGCAGCCCTGCGCCAGTGCTGTGCCAGGTCGGAGCTGCGGCAGCTGAGGGTCAGCCCTCCCAGCAGCTCTGCGAGGTAAGGCGGGCTGCAGCCTGCGGAGAGCTTCCCCATCCCTCTTCTCTTTCTAACTGTATTTTTTTTTTTCCTCCCTTTCTCTTTTTTTAGTGTGTGTATGTGCTTGGATCCTGACTTGCTGTGTGTGTCGAGCTCTGTTTTCTGTATCTCTGCTGGATTCCTAGTCTTTGTTAGCTGGCTAAAAAGGAGAAACAACCACCATTTGGGAGAGAATTCTACTTAAATAAATGCAACGAGTTAGATGATTTTTTCCTCTTTTTGATTGTTGGGGTTTTCCTCTCCTCAAAGTGATGATGAATTGGAGTCACAAGGTTTGGAGCAAGAGACAAACCTTTGAAAAGTTTATTGTATTCAAGTGAGAACTTAATCCTGATCTTTGTCTCAGTACTGTATATGCTGTAGATAATTGTTGTCATCTAGCAGGTTATTTTAGTAATTTTTGTCCTTGTTATAGGAAAAGCTTGAGATAGGCATAAAACAAACAAAAAAAAGTCTTCTAAAAGTTAGTAAGCCTGAGACATTGCATGGATTTAATGAGGCCTGCTCCTGAGATGCTTAGGTAATTCACACCCAGTCTCTCTGAAGTTAGTTGTGTGCTAGTATACAAAGCCTAAATCCTTACAAAGTAATTTCGTTACAGATGCTACTATGAACTTGTTAAATCCCGTGCTGCATCATCAGTCTTGTTGATGTCAGCTGGAGCAAAGGGCTCTGAGCACTGCAGAGGACTAGGCATGTCTTAAGAATTCATTATGAAGAGGAATTTTCAATTATTTTGCTGTGCCTTTCCACCGTCAAATTTTGAACATGGAGCAGACAGTGTTCTCTGAGGCTTCACACAGTGGTTTTAGTTGTTTGCATTTGGACTTTATTTTCTGCAGGGCTTACCAGTGTACATATTGATGGTAGATACGAATACTCATACTGGGCCTGCTCTGGCACAGCGCTGGCCGACCACCGCACTCTGCTGAATGTTCTGCTGTGGGTCAGTCACTATCATGTGGGAATAGGACTCCAATGTATTTTTTTGAGTATCTTATCAGAATTATTTTTTTCCCCCTCCTTTCAGCAGAGTGGCTTTTCACATAAGATTGAACTGCTAGTTTTCTAATCTCTTACAAAAAATCTTTCTTGGCGTGTTCAATAGGTCACTGTGAATAATGTGCTTTTCCATTTGGCAGCCAGCCGGAAAGCTGGGGGAAGGAGAGGCTGAGAGGAAGCCAAGGGCTCCTTGTATTCGGGGATCGGAGTGAAACCAGCACTTTCCTTTTCTTACAAGACCCAGCAGAAGCCAGTGCTTTGTTCTGCTAGCAGTCATCCCTTTCCCACCCGAGGCCTTCTCGGTGCTTCTGAGGAAAGCAGTGGCTGAGGACGTCTAATCTTGCCAGGCTGCAGCAGTGAGGATCACGGCATCCTGGCTCTACCCCAAGGTTTAAGGGTGAAATGCACCGGAGACAAAGCAAGGGCTTGGGAGTAGCCTTGTCTGAGATTGGGGAGCCTGAGTTAGCGTCCTTACCCGTGGACATCTAGGTGTCACAGCAGAAGAGGAGGAGAGTGTTCTGCCACTGGGCAGTGCTTGTCCAGGGCGGTGGGGCTCCCTCCAAAGGAGGGGTTGGACAAGGCTGGCGTGCAGCTCATCTCATGCTCCTTGTGGCAGGAGTCGTGGGTACCCCAGGCCTGGAGCTGCTGGGGAGCTTACGGTTCGAGAACCAGGCCAAAAGCTGTTCTCCAGGCAGCTTGATCAGATAGTGCTCACGGGTGATGCTGCTTCCACGTCCCAGCCCAGCAAGCACGCTGCTCAGAGGGCACACAGCATGGTGGCAGGGTTCAGGGCTTGGCCCTTCTCATGTGTAGGCTCAGGTTCTTGGCTGTTGTAAAACCTGCTGATGCTTGAAATGGATGGCAGCTGCATCAGATGCTGTCCCTGCTCAGGAGAGACGCTGGTCCCCTTTGGCAGGCTCTGTGGGAGTCACTTGCCCACCTGGAAACCAGTTTGTTTCCCGCTAGCCACAGTGGGAGCTAGAGGGAGGTTTGGTGTCTGCATCGTTTCCTAACCCCTGCTCCCCCTGCCTCACCAGCCCTTATTCTGTGCAGCTGCTTTGGGAGAGTTCACGCTACCGGTACTTTATCATCTTCACTACAATGCTGCTGCTCCCACGGGATTTGAAACAGCCGGGCTGATGGGATGGGAGTGGTGTCGGGGGCTGAGAGCTGGGTGTGCCTGTGGCGATCGATGGGTCCGAGTCAGCGCTTGTGAAAACGGGCAGCGTGTTGATGGAGGGGCGACAAGGTCATCCGCTCTGCGGGAGAGAGGGAACAGAGGGCAGGGACCGGGACGAGGTCGCAGGAGCCACCAGAAGGGGTGATCAGCTGGGGAGGGGGTGCAATGGGGTGAGCCTACCCGTGGGAGGGGAGGGCACGGTGGAGCCAGCACCTTGCCATTGAGCAAACGCACGTTGCTGTGTGTTCTCAGAGGTGGTGTGGCGTGTCCCTGGGCTCGTCACCCAGCCCCAGCAGTCAGGTGAATCCTGTGTGCGTGTGTGTGTGCTCAGTCACCTTCTGAATCCCAGAAAACTCCTGGTATCACATTGCCTTGTGGCCGACTTCGACACACGCATGTGGAGAAGTGTTTCCTTGTTTGGAAATGGGTGTTGCTATTGCAGTTGATAGCCCTGCTGCTTTTTTGGAGAGTACTTTACCCTGTGACTGCCCTTTTACTTCCCTGGTGCCATTCCTAACCCCATAGCACTATAGCATATCCTGCCACAGTTCCCTCTCCAGGCTGAAGGTCCCTGTCTCCTCGCTCCTCTCATGGAAGCAGCTTCTTTCCTTTTATTATTCTTGTCTTCCTCCTTTTTCCTTAACTCTCCGCACTCGTTTTAATAAAGGGCAGCTGGATCAGCACGCTGTACTCAAGATGCCAATGCGCTGTGGATGTGTATGGTTGTTGTACAATGTTTTCTGTTTCCTTCCCCAGTACCACCTCTGCTTCGTGTGGCTGCAAAGCTGCAGCTTTCATCCAGCTGCCTGCCCAGCCCTGGCAGCATTGCCAGGCTGTCACCAGCCCACAGTTCCACCACTGCGCACACAGGGTGACAACTACTTCCCCTGCCACCCTGTTTGTGTTCGTTCATATTTACCCGCTTCGACTATCACCAATGCCAGTTCGTTTGGCTGATGCTGGGGCCGTACCGTTGGGCTGGTGCCTGGCTCTGGCGTGCTGCCACCATGGCCGTACTGGGCATCTCTGCCGTGCCCAGCAGCATCGCCTCCTACTGCAGCAGGGACCCTGAAATCCAGCTTGTGTGTCCAGCTACAAACCGAGCCCCGGTTCTTAGATTCAGTATTTTCTCATACAGGCAAAAATTCCCCTTTTCCTCACATGCAGGAAGACAGATGACTGCCCCTGCCCTGTAGCAAAGAGTTGATGAATCATTTCCTTTTCCATATTTTAGTAAAATTGTGCTGTTCAGAGCTCGTCTAGAGCGTTGTAATGTTTTGAGCACTCGCACTCTTCTCTTCACTCTCTTCCTGCTATTGTCTGAAGGCTGGGGCTTTTTGACTCCCTCCCAACAGTTGTTACCTCCTCAGAAGTACTGCGGGTGGATTTGTCTCTATCAGTGTAAATTAATTTTTTCCCTCATTTTCTAGCCAGCCTTTTTGTTGCCCTTTGTCCATGCAGTTTCAATGCGTGAATGTGTATTTCTGTCAGTGAGAGTGATCTACATAAAGGAAACTAAGGCACCGCTACTTGTACCTTTAGACCTTGGAGGTTTTGCTCAGCTGAATATAAAGCTAGGGCTGTATTAAAAAAAAGAAAAAAAATAGTTCAGAGTTTTGAATAAAAGCTTCTTATTAACACTGGGGTTTCTGCAGAGTGACCCAGTGCTTTGTGTGCCTGGCTGTTTGAGAGGGGAATGGGTATGTCAGCAGAAAGAGATGTGTCGCTCTTTATTAGATGGAGCTGGATACATTGTTGGAGGCCCCAGTTTTGATTTAAATACTGGCTGTGGTGGGGGCATCTCTGTAGAGAAAATGAGGGTTGACACAGCTTGTACAAATTGCTCCTGGGTTGGCAAAATCAGGAGATGAAGGGACAGTGTGATTTATTATCTAGACACTAGGAGAGGCCTGGAAAGAGGTGTATTTTCAGCATTCCTATTGTAGTCTACACAATAAGCTAAATTAAGTACCAACATGTAAGCCCAAGGAGCAAGGGAAAAAACTTAGAGTTTGCTAAAGGGTGCTGATTACAGAGGTATCTCAACATTAAAAAAAAAATAAAAAAGAGGAGGTGGAAAAAGAGGCAAAGAGGGCACTGAAAGGGGGAAGCCTGGTGTCCAGCTTTTATGGGTGATATATAATAACCCAGGCCTGGTTTCCAGCTAGGCAGCGAGTTACCTGTGTTGTGAAATGCGTAACTAGGCATTGAGGTTCTTTCCCAAAGCTCCTCTTTCCTGTATCTGATTCATATCTGCCCTTATTGTTATCTGTTATGTTCACACAGGCGTTTTTTTCTTTTGTTAGTCTGTTTTCCTTCCTTGTTTTTAAAGAATAGCTTATCTGTATTGCCCCAGAAGGGCGTGACTCGCAAAGAGCACAAGTTTTTTTTGCCACAGACTACGGCCAGCCTGCTGACTGCAAGGAAATAGGCTGAGGTTTCCAAATGTGAGCGCCGTGTTGCCTTTGCAAAAGGCAGCGATGGCACCGGGATGCGCAGGGCTGGGGCTCGGCCAGATCCGGAGTGTCCACCTGCGCTGCTGACGGGCAGGTGTACTTACAGTATCACCTTGTCTCAGAGGGTCACTGGTTTGTGTTTCGGTGCTCAGCCTGTAGAAGACTGAATTTGTTCTGTCCAAGTCTTAGAGTGCACCCCTGGGGTTACTGAGGCTCCCGGAGAAGGAGAGGGAAGGGAAGGCACCGATTTGGCTATTTCTGTTTCTCGTCAGGAGCCTTTGCGATGGGTGATGGAGCAGACCCTCTGATGACTGTGCATCTTCTCTCCAATTCGGGACACTCGTCGCTTCTGCAGCAAACTCTGGATCGTCTTTTGGAGTGGATCTGCCCAGACATTCACCTCTTCCTGGTGTCTGAGCGAGTTACTCCACTGAAATACTATGAGAGATACCGTAAGAGAAGCTGCAACTTTCCTGGAATATCTGTGCTCCTTTTTCTACATGAGGACTTGGGAGAAGAACGGATGTTCCAGGTCTACGAGCAATTCCAGCGTCCGCCCTGGCGCTACCACTGTGCCCAGATTGCTAATGGGCACAGCCACCCCTGTGCCCCAGCTCACCAGGACTTCTACAGCCTGGATGACCAGATGCCTGTGTGGGGCGTCAGACGAGTGCACTGCGGCCCCGAAATCCTGCGCGTCACCCTCTACTGCGGCTTCGATAACTACGAGGATGCGGTGAGACTCTACGCGATGATCCTACAGAAAGAAGCGGTGATGCAGAAGAACAACTTGAGTGTCTTTGTGCTGTACGAGACGCAGCAGGTGACCGTGCAGCTCTGCTTGAAGCAGCTGCCAGTCGGGGTGGGGGCTGAGCCGAAGGAGGCGTCGGCCCTGCAGTTCCAGGTGCGAGGAATGGGGCGGCTGGTGCCGCTCCTGCCCAACCCCTGCGTTCCTATCAGCAACACCAGGTGGCAAACGTGCGACTACGATGGAAATACAATTCTGCTTCAGGTATGTGTCTGTGGTCCTCTGAGAGGAGGAGGTTTATTATTATTCATTTTTTTCCAAGGAAAGCAGGACTGGTTCGAAATGGAAAGTGAGATTTCACTTGTTTGTGTTTTCTTTTGCGTTAGTGGATGCAATAATAAGTATCTGCCAGTGCTGTGATGCTGTTGATAAACATAAGAACAGATCTTTGGAGTGTTTTTATATTGTTAAATTAGCATCATTGCTGCTTGTCTGAAATTGAGCATATTAATGCTTTTTTGAGTGGGCTGGTTTAACATCTTCCCTTCCCTGCCTGAATCAAATGATCGTAGCAGCCTGTTCTTTTTCTGACAAGTCATTGCGTTATAAATGTTTTAGAAAGCAGATTTTTACATCCCAAGCCAGATGTATTGTGAGAATAGGGTTTCTACAACATCACCTGCAGTAGATTTTGTGAGATCTTGAGTGAGTTGCAGTTGGGCAAAAATGCTAAAGCAGTGTGTCACAGGAAATCTGCCTTTTCTGCTCAAGTGTGCGGTCCAGAGGTTGGATGTAAATGAACACACAAAAAATAACAAAAAAGACTGTGCTGAGGTGATACTTAGTGGGAGTTACACGCGTGAGCAGGAAGGCAGTTGAGCTCCGTGTGTTTTCTTTCCATTTCCACTTCTTATTATTTTTTCTTGTAATTTGGATATTTAAATAATTGGCACATCCTGTGTTTTTTCTTTTTCCTTCCAGAGCTCATTCGTTACAAATAAAGTTAATTAAGCTTTGGGATCAGAGCTGCACTGTGCACAACAATGTTCTCCATTTTGTTTGGAACAATTCCTAAGATTTCATTTCCTTCCTAGACTGCTGTCAGGCACTGAACTGGTGCTAACATGGTGCTCTCCGTCACAGAAATCAGATCCCGGATTACAGTCAACTCACAACTCAGCATTTTGTGTGAGAGGCTGGGATTGATTTTTCTCCATGGGCATAGAATCATAGAATGGTTTGGGTTGGAAGGGACCTTAAATATCATCTAGTTCGAAACCCCCTGCCACAGGCAGGGACACCTTCCGCTAGATCAGGTTGCCCAAAGCCCCATCCAACCTGGCCTTGAACACCTTCAGGGATGGGGCATCCACAGCTTCTCTGGGCAACCTGTTCTACAGCCTCACCACCCTCAGAGTGAAGAATTTCTTCCTTGTATCTAATCTAAATCTACCCCCTTTCAGTTTAAAGCCATTGCCCCTTGTCCTATCACTACATGTCCTTGTAAAAAGTCCCTCTTTCTTGTAGGCTCCCTTTAAGTACTGGAAAGCTGCTAGAAGGTCTCCCTGGAGCCTTCTCTTCTCCAGGCTGAACAACCCCAACTCTCTCAGCCTGTCTTCATAGGAGAGGTGCTGCAGCCCTTGGATCATCTTTGTGGCCCTTCTCTGGATCCGCTCCAGCAGCTTCATGTTCTTATGTTGGGGACCCCAGAGCTGAATGCAGTATTCCAGTATGCCCAGAGTAGAGGGGCAGAATCACCTCCCTCGACCTGCTGGCCATGCTTCTTTGGATGCAGCCCAGGACACGATTGGCTTTCTGGGCTGCCAGCGCACATTGCCGGCTCATGTTGAGCTTCTTATCCACCAGCACTCCCAAGTCCTTTTCCTCAGGGCTGCTCTCAATTCATTCTCTGCTCAGCCTGGATTTGTGCTTCATGTTATCTACACTAAGTTTCATCTGCCATCGCTCAGGCTGATCAGACTCCTCTGCTGTTCTCTAGTGAGGCTCAGACGGATTCCCACAGCAGGTGATCTCAGCACGGCGAGACTGGTTGACAGTGTCATCACTTGGTCAAGCTAGCATGATGTGTTAATGGAGTTCTCTCCAATTTTCTTCAACAGGTTCAAGACAGCTCTAAGCCCCATGGAACAAATGTTGAACTTTCCCATCAGCACAATAATGCAGGCAATGAACAAATCCTGCAGGACTCTGTCATAGCCTCTCTCCCTGTGAAGCGGAGTAATGCTGGGTGGAGAACCCAGGAGGTCAGAACCACAAAGGGTAAAACAAAACCCTACCCAAGTGAAGCCCTTACTCCTGAACAAGCTGGAGGTGACCTCCACAGACACTTCTGCTCTTCTCACAGTGCCCCAGCAGCCCCGTCGTGGTGGGATGCCACCTCCCTCTGCAGACAGACTGCCACCAAGCTGCAGGCTTCCCTCGAGGAGAGCCGTGACCGTCGGCTGACAGCAGAGACCAATGTCGACACTGGGCTCGCCGTGGCCAATCCCGCGAGTGGCCGCTGCCTGCTGACCTGCCTCTGCAGGGACCTGCAGAGCGGCCTCCTCCAGCCACCAGCGCCCACGGGTGGGGCTGGCACCACTGTGTCCTCCCACCACAGGACTCAGCTGTCGTTCGCTGCGGCCAAATGGAATAAAGGAGCAAAGCCAGGAGCTCCGGGCTTCCACTCGCGAACACCCCAGGCCAGCCCTGCGAGCCAAGCGGAGGAGGAGGAGGAGGAGTTCTTTATATGACTGAAAACAAATGTGTTGGATGGGCTCATCGTTTCCAATGACAGCAGAGCGCTTTCATGTGTATTGTGCCTCCTTGTGCTGCAGCCACCGATGCTTACTTTCCATGGAGCGATACTAAGGAGGCTGAGGGCAAAGCACAAAAAATAACTCTCTATTTACAGAAGGTTCTTTTTTTTTTCAAATGCAGAGTAGATTGGAGGATTATTGTGCAATAAATAGCAATAAACCATATGACTCTTAGAGCTGTTTTAAGATGTTAAAAACAATAGTCAGTGACTAGTTCAGATCAGGTTACAAAGTGCAACTTGCCTAATCTTCCGAGCAGCAGGATGCCCCCAGCTGTGGGGGCTCACCCGTCCCTCACCGGGATGTATCGGCACTAGGTAGTGGCATGGTCACGTTGACTATGCCAATTTCCCTGTGTGTTCCTTCTTACTTCTCCCATTGTTGGTATTTAAAAGCTATTGATGTTGCCAATTTTATGCAAGATGTGAAACATAAAAATGTTCTTTTAAAATATTTTTGAAGAAAAAAAATCCGAAGAGATCTTGTCCCCAAATTAGCACGGGAAATGCAAAAAGCAAATGCTTACAGAGAATAGTTTGAACTGTTTCTGCTCCAGTAAGACCTGGTTTTGCTTATTTGTATGACACTGAACAAAATAAACCCAGCAAATGTAACCCAGCTGGTTACATTTGGTCTAACATTTGTTAGACCAATGTGCAGTTATCAGCAGGCAATCCTAATTGGGTTTTAATTAGCAGAAGACAAGAGGAGTTAAGAGTCTTGGAGGGAAATGCTAAAGAGTAAAAAGGGCAGGAGAAATGAAGTAACATTTCAGCAAGAGATGCTGAAATAACTCTCATCTTGCTCAGCAGCTTTCTTTTCTCAAGTAGCATTAAGTAAATCTCAAAGGGAAAGAGATGGGAAGGGCATGACAGAGGAATGAAATTAGGAAAAGAAAAGCCAAATCTGATCATATTTACCTTCCAAGCAGCAGAAACAGAGGTATTTATTCCTTAAATACGCCTGAACTCCACTTTACACAAAAGCTGTTTACACTGTTTGGACAGTGCCTTCTTATTGCTGCCTTTTAGTTGGTAACTCAAGTTTGACAGGTGATGGCTTCTTATGGCCCAGGAGAGGCAGAGGGTGATGGGCAGCAGCAGAGCCCTCCCAGGGGCTGGGGCTGGAGGTTCTGCACAACTTCACAGGTGTTGGGTGCTTGTATGTGTGCCAGCCAAAGGCAGCTCGCACTGCGCTCCGCAGCTGCGTTGCATGGGAAGGGTCGAGGGCAGCCCTTTGCTGCTGCGACCGGAACCGCTGCTGGGTGCTAGCTCAGGCTTCAGGAGCACCCAGCTGTTCGGGAAGGTTTGAAGATGCAGCCAAGATGGTCCAAGGAGGTGTGGGTGGGAACGGGGCCGTCTGTTGGCTCGCAGCTGGTGTTGCCCTGGAAGCGATGCTCACGTACCCTCCAATTCAGGGACCCCAACCCTCAGAAGGCTAAACAGGACACTTACTGCACCGCGTGCTTACAAACTTCCCCCCTGTTTTCATAAGCTCCATAAAATTTTGGACTTTTTTAATAAATCACACTGTGAAATTTTACATCCATGAGGGTGATTATTTAATCTTACCTAGCGTGATAGAAACTTAGCCGGTGCTTTTCAGAGCTGGAGAAAATGTTTGGTCAATTAGGAAAGCAGCAGAGCGGAGCCTGCGGGTGGGCTGGCTCTCCGGGTTCCCTGCGGACTGTGCGAGGGTGGGCTGGGAGGGATGAGGAGGTGTGGGGTAACAGCCCTGGCAGTGGGCATGGACCCAATAGTCATGAACCCAGGACTGAGACAGAAGTGGAATTCCTGGGACAAATGGCTTTAAAGAGAGATTTCATCCCCTTTTCTCTACTCATGCAAAAGTTAGTGTGACTCCAGCGTACTCCCATTTTACCTAACAAAATGAAGGTAGGTCAGTAGCCAGCATGGGGAAAATGCTACATCATTTAAGACAAAAAAAGAGAAGAAAATGATACGTGATGTTCACCTGCCTGCAACAGATCACAGAAGAGAAGGAATTCAAGTAAAAGGAAAACTGCTCTGAAAATACACTTCTAATAGTGAGTACATAAAATCCACATATTTTAAGTGCAGGATACACCTAGCATAAATGCTGTATTACACAGGCAGCTGTAGGGTCAGAGGGTGCCGTTTCTCTCTGGATGGATTCAGCAGTGGCAAGTGAAGTTTTACATTTTCTGTAGACTGTTCATATCTCTGCAAATTTCATTTTATGTTTCTTCCTTGCATACTGTGCCATTTCTTTCATTATTTAGAAAAAAAAAACCAACAGACTAGTAAGAGACCACGGGTTGACAGGGTCTGCTGAAGCTCTGTACCTCAAGCAACACATGAGCAGCCCGCAGGTAAGCACTAGACCTGGTAGCCTCTTGGGAATGGGCGGACGTGTGAGTCATGTGGGGCTGGCAGTGGGCTGAGCCAGGGGCTTCTCCCTTGCCCAACTCCTGCCCTGCACGCAGGTCCCAGCAAAGCACGTGGGGGAAAGAGTCTCGGTAGAAAACTGAAGAGGGAGTTTTGGAAAGTTACACTCGGTGGTATGACGGTGTTGCAATCGTGAATGGAGGGAAAATGAAGGAGTTTTTACCATCTATTTGTGTCACGCTTGATAGACATGGTTTATTCCAGTGGAAATGGTTCTGACTAGTCTGTGAGCATCAGAGCGATGGATGCTGAGCTGCTGAGTCCTCTGATGGACCTCCACCTGAGGAACAAGATTTTAATTTTCTGAGATGTTTGCATTTGTGAGGGGGGTAGGCACCCTCGTGTTTATCAGCTGGTGTCACACCGGGAGCATGAGCACAGCCCTGGACTCCCATAAGCCATGCGGTGGGTGACCCTGCTGCTAGGAGGGAGCAGAGATGCTGCCATGGCTGCGCACAGGAGGGGTGGTGGTGAACAGTCCTAGCCCAAAGGGAAACGGTTTTCTCCTGGGCTGGTCGCAGTTTGTGTGATGAGGGGGGAGATCCGCTCTTGCGGTGACAAAGCAGAGCAGAAGCAGGGTGTGTGCTGAGAGCGGGAACTGCTGGCAACCTGAGTCGGGTGAAGCAGGAGAGCTCGCCCTGGAGTGGCCATAACCCAGCCCTGCAGAGGTGGCTGCTGCTGCTTTCGTTGTTTTAGCCCCTGGCTACAGAAACGGTGTCTCCTCTGAAGCAAGCGAAGCAGTGTTTCTGAGGGATGGGTTGGTGGGGAGGAGTGGGAGTGCTCCCCGCCACCTGGATACGGGCACGAAGGCTGGGAGTGCTCCCCCACTCCTCAGGCCTGACACCCTGCCAAGGCACAGGCGGGCACCCAGGCAACCTCGGCCATGGTGCGTGGCCTCTGGAGCCAGCAGTGACGCTGTGGTCTTGGCGTCCGCATTAAAGAGAAATTGGCAAGCTCAGTTCTTTCGTGGAAGCAAATGCTGAATGCCCTCCTTTTGCCCGAGTTTTGGGCCAAATTGAGCTTTCGTCAATGCCTTGGTAAATGCTGAGGTAGTCCAGCAAGCACAGCCGAGCTTCCCGGGTTTACGCTGGTGGGGCTGGGATGGGAGGTTTTCTTCTTTCAGCTCAGGCAGGATAGTCTTCATCCGCATTGGTGCTGGGCTCTGTGCTGAAGCCCAGGGAGACAAAGCTTCACAGCAGCATCATAGAGGAGAAAATGTTGCGTGTATCAGAAGTTGGGGGCACAAAACAGGTGTGGTCCCCCCAGCTAAAGAAGAGTGCGGCAGCTACAGCCCCTTGATGGACTGTGCCATGGTGTGCTCCTGGCACCTACCCACAGCCCCGGCATCAGGTCTCCATTGCCGTAAATTGCCTGGGAAGGGTGCAGTCGCTGGATGGTAGGTCCCTCCGTTAATCTGTACACGGCTGCAGAGGTAATGTAAATATTCCTCTATTGCCTCTCTGCCATATCGCTCCAATACGGCTGGGTGCCCTGTCTCCCCACCTCTAGGGCTTTTCAGTTTGCCGGATTGCCTTTTTTCTTTTTCCTCTTTTCCCCCTCTCCTTCTCTCTTTTCCCCTCTCCCTTTTCCCCTTTCCCTTTTTGTTTTCCTGTAGCCTGGCTGTCACGGCTGAGCCGCGGGGTCCGGTGGCGGTGCCGGGCCGGGGTGTGGGGGATGCCCAGCGCCGCCCGTCCCTGAGGCACCAGCTCCGCCTGGTGCCCGCAAACGGCATCTTTCCTCCGGCGAGTCCCGGGCCCTTGGGAGCCCGCCCCGGCTTCCCGCCCCCCATTCCCACCCCGCAGTGTGTCCCCCGGGCAGCAGCCGCCGTGCGCGGGGGGCTGTGCGCACGGGTTGCCCAGACCTTCGTGAAGGCGCCCGGAGGAACCACCCCGATCGTCACCCCGCTGCGGCGAGCGGTTCCCTGGACCGCACCGAGCGACGCCGTTCGTATGGGCACCACTGCGTCAGCGGAGAGGGGGGCACCTGCCCGGGACCCGCCGTGCCCGGGGCTCCCCGCGCCAGGCTCTGCCTTTCTGCGGCACCGGGTAGGTGTCCATGCCCAGCGCTCAGCCCCTTCAGTTCCCCCCGACCCCCCCTGCCTTTGGGTATCTGAGGCTTTTAATCCTCACTGTCATGAGCATTACGTTCACCAGATATATCAGAGAACAATAGAGACACTAATAGCAAAGCAAGCTGATTTCTTTCTCGCTCGTTCGTTTTCTCTGCCAGCAAACTCGCTAATTAAGGAGATCTGTCATGTAAGGGACAGGGAAAAATAGAGTCCGTCCTTAACGTGTTTTATTGTTTTGGTGGCGCTCTGAAATGGACACTCTGCAGTTCTTACTGTGTATCTGCTGAGTGTACGGAAGAATTAAGGTACGGAACTGACATGCTGGTTACAAACACATTTTGCTGTAATATACTACTACAGATCAATTTTTCAGTTGTGATAGCAGGAGTAAATCACTGGTTTTAACTGGGGGTAATTTCATTTCAAAGGTTAAAAAAAATAGACTTTTTCATCAATAGTCAAGCACCAAAGAATTGCTCTTGGGTCGTGATGAGTGAATCCCATTCCCCTTTACAGAGGCTGATGGTCCATTGCGTGACGGAGCAGGGTGGAAAGTGGGATCTTGGCTTCTGCAGGGCAGAGTGAGAGGAAATGCGGAGGGCTCCAGGGTTGCAACCGCAGCTGCTCGGTGCCTCGTCTGCGAAGTGAATTACAAAGCTCAAAGGCCCTTGGGCTTTGCTTTTCACTAATAATGAGCAACAGGAAAGTTCTGCTGAAACCAAACTGAAGCCAAGGAGAGGTCTGGGCTGTGAGGGGGAGGCAGAAGGGTCCCCATGTCACCTCTGTATGTGGCACACATCCTTCTCTCCCCCTGCCATGCTGTGCAGATCAGCACTTCATCCATCTCAGCAAAGAGGCAGCAATGGAAGGGTGTTTTGGGATCAGGAGGATTCTCCGGGCCCTTTTGCCCAGGTGCTGCAGACACTGCTGGGAGGGAGGAAGGATAAGGAAGACTACTGCCCTCCGGCACATCAGTGTCCCCCCGCCCATCTCTTCTGGACTTTCTGCAGACAGGCCCTGGCTTTGCAGCAGCTGCTTGGGCCTGTGTGGTGGAGTTGGAAGGTCTCGTTGATGGATTTTGCTAGTGAACCTGAATAAACCTCAAAATATTAGTGCTGGCTGGCAGGCCAGTGGCATGGGACACGTGGAAGCAGGGCAGGAGCGTGCACGTGTCTGGGCTGGGGGCTCAGCTTGTGCAGAGCTGCCCGACCTGTGTGTGTTCCTAACAAGGTTTTAGTTTTGTCCTCTTCTCCAGTAAGCGTTTTTGTGCAAGGCTCGCCAGGACCTCGTGTTTGTCCTCAGGGAGGTGAAAATTCATTTTTCCTTCACTCTTGCGAGCCCTGGAACAGCATGTGCAAGAGGTGCATCCCTGCCTTGGGGTGCTGCTCGCTAGCAGGCACGAGGGGCCTGGCAGCAGGAGCTTCCTGAAGAGGGGTGGGATGTACAAGAATGACCTGAGTGCCCCATCTGGGTCTTGGTAAGAAACCTGGAAGGAGTATCATGTGTTTCCATTCAGCAGAGCACTGATCTGGCTGTGGATTCTCTGGCAGCATGAGGCTGGTCCATCCCTGCAGTGGCTCAGCGCTGCAGAGGTGCTCTGCTGCTTTGTAACCCCTGTGGCCAAACACACAGTGGGGGGGAAACTAGAGAGATGAAAACGCCTTTTAAAAGACCTGCCCGACACCTGCAGTATATTCCTCAGGGTGATAACTCCTAATCAGGCCCCTCTTCTGCCAAAGGCTTCAGCAGCAAGTGGTGTCCTGGGTCTGTCCCTGTCTTGGCATCAGGCATTCCCCATCAGCTTTATTTCCAGGAAAAGCTGCTTGTTTTCAGCACCATATCTTAAGCCGAACACCCCAAATCCTTCATACCTCATTGAAAAGGTGTGTCCGAGGTACTTCCTTGCCCCAAAACGTAACAGTAGATATATAGAGTAACAAAATACAACAACTGTCACAGTAAGAGATTTCTTTCCTAATCCTATGTAGTTGGTTTCATTAAGCTCAGAGGATGCAGCTGATCAACTCAGGATTAAAAATTCAGTTATTCAGGGATTGCACCTAGGTTTGGGAGAGTAGAGGGAAAAATGGATGTGTTGGGTGACGGTCAGTAGGGCCCTGTGGTCCTGGGCACTACCAGGAGGCAGTGATACTTCCACTGACTTTCTCAACCTCCTTCTTCAGCAGGCTCCTCCCGACACCGAAACAGCATTGCAGTTTGCTCTGCTGCTTCTCTAATGTTTAATTCTCATAATTTGAGAGAGGTTTTGAGAGGTTTCCATCTCCCATGGAGCACTTGTATTAATATTCCAGTTCAAGATCTCAGTTCTGCTGCTGATTACAGGCAAGGACTGATCCGATTCCCATTAGTGTGAATTAATATTCTTTAAGAGTCCCAAAAGCTTTCTTCTCCCCTATCACCACCCTTCAGGCACCGGCAGCCTGGCTATGCTGGGAGGTGATTAGGTTTGTAAATTTGTTCCCGCAGACACTCGGTGACACCATTATTTTTCTCGTCTCACTTGCGCAGCTGAAACTGTGACAGCCTCGCTTCCTTAATTGGGATCATCTCAAGTTGCACCTCAGCATCAGCAGGAGCCCTGTCGGGCGCAGGCCTGGGGAGGCAGGAGCCGCTGGGCTTCGAGCTGTCACAGCTGGGAAAAGATTGATCATGGCTTTCCAAAACTGAAAGATAGGATGGGAGGTGGAAGAAGTCCCCTGCTCTGAAGTAACCCCCCTCCTGTTGGCATAGCTGGGATTCAGCACCTTGGCGTGGGGGAAGAGGAGAAAGTTCCTCCTCCTCCTCTTGCCCTAGGTTTGGCTCACTGCCACTCCCAAGGAGCCACAGCAGGAGAAGGAGGCATCGCAGCCCTTTGCCACTGTGTCACTTGTGCCCTCGTGTCACTCGCCATGACGTGCTGGTGGCTGGGATCGCCTCAGGTGGGTGTGGTGATGGGGACAAGCGCAGGTCCTGCATCATCCCGCTGCGCTCCGGCATCCGGGGTGGGAAGGGGCGTAGTTGGAGCCATGACTCCTTGACGGTGGCTTGCCCTGTGCCTTGGCCACCTTTGTCTCTTCCTTCACACGGTGGCAGTGAGCACTCCTGCTGGGCTGGAGGGACCAAAGGTCTCTGCAGAGCTCCACGCAGCCCTGAGTCACCCTCGGTCCCCGCAGGGCAGGGAAACACCCAGTCTGGCCCAAGGAGAGGGCTCTCCTGTGATGCTGGGCTGCCCTTGCTACTGCCCAAGACCCGAGCACTGTCAGATTATCTGTCCTTGGCCCTGGTTTTGTGTTCCAGCATCACCACTCCTCCCTCCCTGTTCCCTCCCTGCTGTCCCACAGATGATGCTCCCCGGCTCTTGCAGCTGCTGTGCAGAAGGGTCCACAACCGGGAGCTGCGGTGTGGGGATGGGAGCGTGGGGGGTGGCTCCACGACTATGCTGCTGCTGCCGCCATGCTCCCAGGAGGAGGGAACGAGGTGACCTATTTGAGGAGGATCTCAGCCTTAAATCCCAGTGTTTGTTTAAGCACTGGTAAGGAAAAACCTTGGGGTGAGCAGCAGCCCCTGCAGTGCCCCCTTCAATCTATATGGAACAATTTTTCTAGGGCCTGAGAATTACCAACTGGTGGGATGGGTGGCTGCAGATTAGAGTGATACTATATTTACATGAAACAAAATATTAAACTTCAGCCTAATCTCCCCTTGGATCTCACGGTTTATCTGTTCCCATCTGCTGGTGTCATGCTGCTGGTCAGAGGCTGCAGCTACAGGAAGGCTGTCATCAGCCCCCTGCCAGAGTCTGCCATGCTCATGGCCTTCACAGGAGTGGCTGAATCGGATGCCGAGGCCATAAATGTTCGTCTGTGATCCTTTCTCTGGGCTGGCTGGGAGCCCCATCCTGCCGCTGGCCTCCCCAAGGGCTACCCTGCTGTCCCCTGCTCGAGCTGCCCTGCCACAGCTGGAGCCACCCTGTGCCAGCTGTTCTCTGGGTCCATCTGCTGCGGGGGGAGTCAAAGCTGCTTTGGGGAAAAGAGGGACGGTGTAGAGGGCTGGGAACGGGGAGGCTGCAGAGGACGGCCCCGCGGTGCCCTGAGTAGGGCTGCTGGAGCTAGGGGATGCGGCTGCCGGTGAGCTGGGACGAGCACGCTGGCTCCCATGGGCGCAGCACCTGTGCCACCGGCTCGCCGACCCCGCTGGCACCATGTGTCGGGCCTGGGTGTGTGGTTGCTGACATTAAACACCTGCCTGTTCCCTGTGGACTGGTCTTTCACCTTGCCACGGAGGTAAGGTGTTCCTCCTCTGCACTTGCTGTTGCCGAAAACCGGAGCTGGGAGAGCATGTGTTGAGGTTGAAGCAGCCGGAGCACAGGGACGGTCACTGCCTGCCCCAGGTTTTGGCAACAAGCCCGCCTGGCTCCTTGGACTTCCCCCTTCAGTGGGATACTATGGCTGAGCAAAGGCCGCTGGCAGCGGCTGCCGTGTGCCAAGCCGTTCTCTCCAGCAGCGCTCCGAGCCGGATTGCGCTGAGCCCAGGGAGCATGGCTGCGTGCTGCCCTGCCTGCCTGCGTGGGCAGCTTCCCGCTCCTGCCTGCCTGCCAGCCCAGCGCCCGAGCTCACGTTCACTGGTGGTGGAGGGAGAGAGCCGAGCCGGGGTGTTGCCATGTTGCTTCTTGAATTAGAAGCTTCCCTGGAGTGGGGCTGGAGTGGAAGCGTGGTTTGTGTTTTTTGCTTTACCAGAATTGGCTTAAAACACCCCAGGGATTCTCAATTAAAGAAAACAAAGGAAACTATATTCAAGGAAACTCCCAGGACAATATGAGAGATGTAATTCAGAGTGTGCCGTGAGTACAAAGGGAATGTGTTTTGGCCATCCCAGGGGCTGGAAGTTTTGTTTTCAGCCTGGCAGTGGATCTAAGCAAGCGGATATCGGTTGTGTTCCTCTCCCTCCCATGTTTGTTGGTCATGTCAGATGGAAGCATCCTTGCAGGGTGACCACGTGCTAGGAACAGCACTAAGAGCTTCCTTCAGTGGCAACTGTGGGGAAAACAGTAATGGTCACTGGGATGCGTGTAAGTCACTGTGAGGAAGTAAATGAGTGTTATGAAACCTTGTGCAGTAGAACAAATGCAGCATTTCACAGCATTGATATCCCACTTCCCACGGGCTTCCTCACCTGTAGGGTCCAGTGGTCATTTTGTTGGCCTATGTGGCCTTCTTCCAGTCCAGCCAGTGCTTAAAAACATAGATGCACTTTCCAGAAGTGAGTTGAGTTGTTGGAAGATGACTAACCAAATTGGTTCTTGCACCACCAGAAGTATCTCAGTGGATCGGGTGCCAATGTATGAGCTCCACTGAGGATCCTGCTGGGTTCCCACTGGCCTCAGGGGGGGCAGTTTGGCCACCAGCCTGTTTCTCCTGTAGGTTCAGTAGCTTCACGCTAATGAGGGCACTGGGCTCCAGCCCTGCAGCCTGGCCCCCCAAAACCTACAACCCTGACTTAAGCTGGGCTGGGAGGGTTTCCAGGCTACCCATGTGAGCTGGGAGACCAGGGGAAGGGGTGGGATGGAAGCAGACATTCCCTGACAATTTCGCTGTGGTTCTTCATCTTGATTTAACTGGGTTTTGTAGAGGGAATAGCTGATTGCAGAAATGCTTCATGCTGATGTTTACTAGATATTCCCAGACGATTGATGCCTTGAGGCACCCGTCGTTCCAAGAGATGACAGTGGGTCTGTAGTTTGCTGGTATCAGTAAGGTGGGTACTTGACATGAGGGTCCTTACTGGCCTTCACACTGCTTCTGTGCCCTGCTTTGTGTTTGGTCCCTGGGCTAAGCGTGGAAGAAGAGAAGCACTGCCAGGGTGCCGGTGGGAGCAGGAGGCGCGTGGGTGCCTGGGGTGCAGCAGCCCTGGCAGCGGGCTTGTGTGGAGGGGTCATCAGGAGCGGAGATGGTGGTGGGAGGATGCGCCAGGGCTGAAATTGGCTCCTCTCCATGCAGCGGGGCAGCCTGGCCGTGGCATGTGCCGGGGGTGGCTCCTTCTCCTCCTCATTGTCCATGTGTGCTGCTGGCACAGCCTGTCCCTGCCAAATCTGGCTGGGGGAGCGCAGTGCAAACAAACTCAGCAGCCAGCCGGTGCAACCCACGGGGCAGCTTGCGTGGTAGCTGGGAGCAGAGAGCTCTTGGGATTCGGTTTCAGGGTGGGAGCTGTCGAGTCACGGGCTGACGTCAGCCCGGCGGCCCCCCGCAGTACCGGATGGCCCTGTCACCGCAGGGCACGCGGCCACTGGCACAGGCTGGACCGCATATGCTCATGAGTGATGTGGAGAGCCACGTCCCAAAGAAAACCTTGTGTGTTTAGCCAAGAAAAAAAAAAAAAGAGGGGAGGAGAGGAAGGAGGGACCCATAAAACACTTTCCTCCAACATCCTGCAGATTCACAGCCCTTGCACTGCTTATCTGGTTCCTGGGTTTTATTTTCAGCTGTTTGATTCATGAGAGCGTGGCTTGGAGCTTTTGGAAGCGTGCAGGATTACTTCCCGTCCCTCTGGTGACTCACGCCACCCGCGGTGAGCCAGGTCACCCTTCCGCAGGCTGGCTCCCAGCGGAGGGGAGAAAGGGGTGCTGGGAGCGGGGGTGCTGCCTGCACCCCGGAGCTGCGTAGCGCTGGGTGGGGAGGCACCCGTGGGGTTTGCTGTGGTGGGATAGTGCGCAGCTTAGAAAAACAGAGCAGGATGGGATTCTTCCAGGTTTAATCTGAGCTTTTCTTGATTCCAGTGTAACTGTGAGATTTGGGGAACTCCTGTGTTTTCCACATTCTGCTGTGCTTTTACGCAGGAGCAATGACAGGCCTCAGACCACCATCAAAACCTGGTTTTGAGTTGTTTGTGAAGGAAACCACATTGACAATGAAAATCCTTAGGAAGCAGTGCAAAGCCAAGGTTAGGTAGAGATCTCCTCCCTCCACACCCACTGCAGAGATCTTTGACCTCCAAGAGGCATTTGCTCTATGTGATGCTCCTTTGTGTTCCGTCTCGCTTGACGTACACACAGAAATGCACGTTGGCAGCCTCAGCGCATCCATCTATTATCATTAATGCTCCAGCATGTGTTTTTACTTTACAGAAGATTGCACAGCGTTGCTTATGGTAATGGGAAAGGAGATGTTACAGGCATGCAGCAGCCCCTTTTAACATCGACGACATCTTGGCCAATTTTTAAAAGCCAAAGCAGTCACCCGTTTGTATGTTCTAAAAGCTATTTGTCTGTAATCTTAAACTGTAATAATAATAATCTTGCTAATGCAGAGGATGCGTGGGAGAAACTGGTCTCTTTAAAAATTTCCTATGAGGCTTTGCCAAGCCTGAAGTGGTTTTTTGTTGTGTTTTTTTTTTTCTTTATTTCTTTTTTCATGACTGAAAGCGGTTTCTCAGAGTGGTGGGTAGCGGTTCCAGCTGTGACATGTCACAGCCGAGCACAGGATCAGGCTCTGCAGGCAGTGCAGCTCTGTGCTATATCCTTTTGCGAAGTGTGTAGGAGGCAGCACGGTAATTTCCCCAGAAATGTGGAAAACAGAGCCCTGGATGCAATTGCCCTTTGGTCCAGCAAGGTGTCAGCAGAGCGGCCCCGTCCCCTCCCAGCCCAGCTGTGCCCACCTCCTGCACATCTGCAGCTTGTAGAGCTCAGGCTTCGACTCAGCCTTCCCTCAGAAACCCCCAGTTCATCCAGCACCAAGGCTGAAAAGCCGCTCATCTCACCGGAAAGGATGTGATGCACCAGCTTGTTTCAAAGGGGTGGCAGGTTAACGCGTGGTTACCTCTGCGAGACCACGGATGTCTCGGCTGCATAAATGTAATTTAATGCCTTGAAGCCCAGCACTCGGGTGCGCAGAGAAGGAGCGTGAGGGCTGGCGGGGTGCAGAGCGCGCCCCAGGGACGCTGTGCTGCAGCACAGAACTGATGAGGTTGTCATAGGTGCAGCCGTGCGGTTGCGGTTGAGGAGGTGCTGTCGTCCCCAGCCCCTCTCCTGGGCTTTCCAGCCTCTCCAGAAAATCACCCTGTAGGGTGTCATTTCTCATGCTTATTCTTAGCCTAATGGTGTGTAGCCCGTTTGGGTTTTGGAAGCTGGATGAAAGCAAAGTCATTGGAGTTTAAAAATTCAGTCAATTGGATGTGGTTGGCTGAGTTGGTTTGTCTTCCATAGACGTTTCGGTGGTGGTCGTTGTGAGCAGAAGGGCCAAAGTGATCTAAACCTCTCCACCGGGTAGGAAAATACTATTATTCCTATTTTATTCAGAGGGAAATGAAAATAAAGGCGTTTTATACAGCTTGCCCAACATCACAGGGGGAGTCCCTTTAATAAAAAGCAGATCTCTCATCTCTTAATCTTACATGTTAACTGCAACAACATCCTTCTTCCTTAATCCTCCTTTCATACACTTCAGAACTTTGCACTAGCAGTTTGTTTTTATTGGGCATGGCCTTGATAAGTGATTTCTTTGAACAATAGCCAATTGACTGGCTATTGTTCAGTGGTAGTGAGCTGGCTTAACATAAATTCAAAAGTACTACAAGACTTAACACCTGAATAGGCATCCAGAGGTCTGAACCCTATGTCTGAAAAAACAAAAAAATCTCCATTATTGTTTGGAAAGGAGGATGAGAACAATTAGGAAGAAGACAAATGCAGATGTATGGCAAAAACACGAACCGCAGTGATGTTAGGGACTCAGGCTGGTCTCTGTTTTCTTACGCTGTACCATCACTCCCTGTTCCTGTCTTTATAATTCCTCTTTGGCAGAGGGATGGTGAGACAACGATGTCGCCTTTAACGAGGGATGCTGGGGGCTGAGAATGGCTCTGTGAAGGCTGGTCAGCGGTGGGTGGAAGGGAGGGAAGTTTTGACATCTGTAGGAGGAGAAGGAGCTTTTGGATGACAGTGAAGAAGTCCTTCTCCTTGTTTAGAGGAGTGATGAGCTATTCAGTGCATATTTCTTCCATCTAAAGTAGGAGTTGAGAGGCCAGCTAGACTACAGTTAAGGCACTTCTTGGTGAATCTGGGCATTCCCAGACAACAGGATATCTCAGAGGGAAGTGAATGGTGGGATCAGAGAACTCGTGAACGTTTTTATCTCCATGTTCCTTATGTGTTTACATGTGTTAGTGGAACTATTTCTGTCTTTCTGCTGCCTTTGGAGGTGCTTATTACTATAGGCTGCTGGAAGATCCTGGGGAGCGGATGGTCCTACTTTGGCAGGAGCGTTGATTATACTTGGAAATTAAGTTCTAGCAACGCTTGGAGTTTTTGCCCTTCCCCTACTGGAGAAGTGCCAGTTGCAGTTGCGCGCTGTACAGCAATTCGAGTGCTAGCGGAGCGCATCCTACGGTACCTCTGCTGTGCTCGTCTCTCATGGGTTTAGGTCTGTCACCTAATGAACTGTTGGTGTTGCCTTTCAGCAGACACACAGCCGCAGCAGGCTCGCCTCCTCCAAGCGCTCTGGTGCTGAGGAAGCCCCATGCCCACCCGTGGGTGCTCTCCTGGGCACGCAGGCGGGCAGTGCCCGTTCCCGGGCTCCTGCCTGCTGCTGGCAGGAGACGGATGCTGATCCAACAGCACTGGGTGTTGGGAACATTGGGGCTGCCCCTGCCATCCTGTTGTGCTGCTGGTTCTGCAAACCATTACTGTAGCTGACTTTGTTGTCTGCAATATGTTCTCCTGGGGTCACAGGTCAGGTGGTTTGGTTTGCTCTTCTTTTGGCTTGGTTTTAATTACTATTTGACCTCCTCACTGCTGGTTCTCTTTGCACTTGCTGTATTGTAGTCATTTTGCTCTGGGCTGCATTCTGAGAAAAACTAGGGCATAGCCAGTGCCTTGGGTAGATATTATGACTGGAAGGTGGCCCAGTACTGTAAGAAATGCTCCTGACTGAGTAAGAGAAGCCAAGAAATAAAAAGTTCTGAGAATGTTCCAGTTAAAACATGGGAGTACCTCATGCAATTTCAAAGTGGCTTAGCCTGTGTCATCACAGTACCAAAAGAAAGATGGGTCCAGAGTACTGCTGTTCCCAGGAGGTCCTTGGTTGTATAAATAATCACTCAAATTAGTTTTCAGTGATAGCCTAAAACTGCATCTTCTGTCTTGCCTATGTTCTTTGCTAGTCTAGCTGGCAGACAGGCTGCCCTTGTGCTGTAGGACTTATGTGCAAAGGGCATCACTGCGGGCTCAGTATTTATTGAGACACAAGGCGCTGACGGACTTTTTCTAATGGGTGTAGTTTCAGATCTAATGTTCTGTTCCACTTGCCATGTCTGTGTTTGTTTAAATCTCTTTCGTATGTGTTTCCCAGGGCGATAAGATCTTAGTGGCACAACCTCAGTAACAACAATTGAAGTTTAGCCCATCATCTTTCAAAAGCCTCTGCTGTCGGCAGCAGCCAGCGGTTCCTCCTTGGCGGTGGAGTTGGTCCCTGGGAGAGCTGCCCACAGGGACCGTGCTCAGGCAGTGAAGCTGGGACGGGCCATCTGTGAAGGCAAACAGATGAGAGCAAGTGATGGAAATGTTACATGAGATACGGTTGCGCCTTTTAAACCCTCGTCTGGACTGTGTAGAAGGTCAAATGTTTGTACAAGATAAACAAATACCGCTTCTCTTACCCACGTTCAGAGGGTGTGATGGTCATTACCTCCAAATCAGAGTTACAGGATGTGCAGCAGCTTACTCCAAAGCTCTTGGTTTGACCCAAGAGCTGGATATATCC
The DNA here is from genome assembly GCF_009769465.1 of Tauraco erythrolophus. Taxonomy (NCBI): domain Eukaryota; kingdom Metazoa; phylum Chordata; class Aves; order Musophagiformes; family Musophagidae; genus Tauraco; species Tauraco erythrolophus. The sequence continues at coordinate 10,245,632 of NC_141475.1, read as the reverse complement.
ACCTGGAATAACAGGGATCGAGGTGGGTAGAGGCAATGGCAAGAGAGCCTTTGGTGGAGATGCCCAGTTTAACTGGGGTTTGCTATAGATGACTTTATTGCCTAAATCAGCCAGGCTCCAGTATGCTTTTGCCAGTGGGACTTCTCTTGTCAAGGGCTGGATCTTCTGCTAGATGTTTACTGTAAAGTTCTTCATGTAACAGGGCTCCGACTTGCTGGTGATATTGATATGTGACAGTTGAACATTGAAATGTTACTATGTAGTGCTAAACAGGCATAAACTTGCTATTTTTTCATCCCAACTGAATTATTCTTAGGATGTTGTTGAATAAAATACTAACTTGTCAGCATGACTTCATTTTTATTGTATTTGTGCATTGAATCTAACCTACAGACAATGGTGTACTGCACACTGCACTGAGGAAATGCTCCTGTTCTTTGTCTTCTGCTCTTTCGAATGAAGCAATCTGTGAAGTGTTTATTCAGAGACATAAAAGCCCCCCATATGCATATCCCAACTTTATAAGATTTGAATATTAATTTGCTTATTTTATGTCTGAACAAATGATCTCAGGAACCCACAAATATGGTCAGGATCATCTTGATCCAATTTGCTACATAGTTTTGCTTGACTGCGCAGATGTTTTTTGTGTGTTTGGCAAAAGAAGGGTCAAACCTTGTATCTGGGTCTACTATTTCTGGCAAAAACCCTGATGTTTTTAATCTTTTTTGAAAATGAATCTTCTGAGAGCTTGTTTTGATTTATTAACCTGATTGTTTGAACACAAAGAAACAATCTGGAACTGCGACCTTGGTTCAGGAAAGTGCATGCTCAACACTTTCTGCTCCAAATCCCTCCAGGCTCCGTGCGAAGTGTGTGTGAAGGACCCTGACATGCACAGCAAGGCTTTTCAGAGACACCGGTAAGCGTACGCATCTCCTCCTGCAAGGTTTGGGCGTAGGTGGCTCTTGTGGTCTGCATGAGGTGGTGGGACCTGCACCATGTAGTTACTCAGATGAGGTGCGATGGAGGGCTCTGGTTGTATCAACAGGCCTCTCCATGGCTGAGGAACTCCAGCCCGGCCAGTGTCACATGGGGTTCTCTGCTCTAGAGCAACGTTGGCATGGGCTGAGCTTGCCTGGGGACCATGACGGAGCACTGCGCTGCTCCTGCGCACTAGCCGCTGGCAGGATTGCTGTCTTATTGAGAACAGCTGGGTTCCAGGGGATTTCACCCCATGCAGTGTTGTTAAATAATCCTCTCTATCTCTCCAGAGAAGACCTGGAGATCGCCTCTCCCTCCGTGCTTTGGGAATGCATGGTGTCTTAGCATCAGTACAGCTCCACTCCGCATTGGTCCCGTGGCAGCATCCGAGGGGTCCCCAGCATGAACGCTGTATGGACGCAGCACAGATGGACGGATGCTGTCCCCAGAGCCTTGCAGGGAAAGTGTATTTCCCCAGCGAGTGGCAGGATGAATAATGCTCTTAACATTTTCTGTGGAGCTCCGCAGCCCGTGTGACGAGGCGGCAGTGTCTGGGTCGTTATACCTCCCTTCCTGTTACTCACAGCCGTGCTGACTAATTCACACATTTCTGGCCAATGTTTTTTCAACTTGGCTGCCTAAAAGAAGGCACCTCTGATGAGAGCAGCTGTGTTTCAGGAGGTGCTGGGGAGTCCCCGCTGCCAAGCAGAGTCAAATTCGCAATTGCTGGCCTACGTTTTTCTTTATAATTGCAAACTCTGTTAGTGTTACCATTGCGATTGGAACCGGGCGTTTTTTTATTTTTAATCTCACAGATCTGATCCAAGCGTGCTGTGCACAGCCTGATCGGACCAAGGAGCAGCGTGGCAGGATGGTTCCCAGCCCGTGATGGAGCTGTCTCCACAGCACAACTGCTGCTGATGGGGTGAAGTATGTGGCGGATGATGTCCAAGGAGGTGTCTGCCGGATGCGATCCGTGCTGCTTCTGCAAGCTGGGTGTTGGAAAAGGAAAACGACGGAAACGATAACGAAAGCCAATAAGCAGCCTTGTATACAGCAAACTTTTAAACTCTTTGTTTCATAAGAAATAGCAGTCGCTCGGGGCCAATATTACAAAGGCCCATCTCGGAGCGCTGCTCTCCACACTGACGATGACCAGATGTTTAGTCAAATCTGACTAACCTCTCTTTCACAAGTTCAGGCTTTTCCTGAGCTCCGGGCCAAAACCAAAGCTGACGGGTGCGATGGAGGGCCTCCGTGGGACGCGGGGGCTTTGAGATGCTTTCAAAGCTCCAGGATTGTTTGGATAAATATTGGAAAGCAGTCCTTGAGCAGCAATCGCTGTGTTTTGAGTACTTTTCACTTCTGGGCTTTGCAAATGCATCAGACGCAGACATCAGTAAAAACCTGGCGTTGTAAGTGACCCTGGAGTGAAACCTGGGGATAGTGAAAGAGAGAATTAAAGCTTAGCTCATGCTACTTGAGTTACGTCTTGAATACGTTTCTCTCCTTCTTTTGTCCAGAGAAATCTCAGTGGGCATCATGGGGGTAGCTGCATTTCAGACATTAGCCAAAGACATTATATGCTGACTTAAGGAAAATTAAATTTTGGCCCTTTGTGCTCTTTCTCAAAGGACACACTGTAGTTATATTTTTGATTTAGAGTTGATTTGCCATGGCTTTTAGTTGTCAGTCTTGACTGATCCTGTTGTGACTTTGTTATCTCAAGAAAGCCCTTTTCATCATGGAAGCTGTCTCCAAGGCAAGCTCCGTGGGCCTGCAGGTGAAGTTCAGATAGACAGCAAGTCTCATGGTCTTTCCTCCTCATTTCTAATGGAGAAGAGTGGAGCAGGTGGGATGGGGATGGGGACGATTGCTGTCTTTGGCTCCCAGTGACAATGAGTTATCACACGGGCAAGGGTTTCCGAAAAGCCCCTTTCATCCAGCGATGCTCTGGCTGTTGGAAGTGACTCTGAAGGAGGAAATGTACCCAGACTGGGATTCATCCCTGTTACAGTCTGATCTGCCTAATGGCCAGGACTGAGAACTCCTCAGTTGGATTGAAACCGAAAAGGTCTGGGACAGACATTGCATTTCATGCCTCAGTTGCCTCCTAGTCAGCACACAGCAGTACAGCAAGATTGGCTCAGGGTCAGAGCTTCTCAGGGATGTTTCTCTTTTAGTCTATAAATGTAAGGCATCTGTCAGATTTAGTCTGTTTTCTCTTATCCCGTGGTGCCTACTGTGGCATCTTTGAAGTGGCTTGGTGTCCCTTTGACAATTGTCCATTGCGCAGGTGCCTCCTGGATATGAACAGTGAAGAACCAGGATATTTCATCGCCAACCTCCAATGCATAAATTTCTCCTATAACTCCCCTAAATCACACACTCATCTATAAAAGGCTCAAATATTTCCACTTTGTTCTACCTCCTCTCCTGCCCACCACATTCATGTCTTTTGCCCTGTATTGTAATGATGCCCAGAAGAGTCAGTGGAAGGCTTGTCTGTAGCTTCTTCAAGGTCTGAGTCTGTCTGTAAGCGTACCTGAATTGCTCTTCCCCCATATAGGGAGTCCTTAAACTCTTAGATATTGCATATGCGCAACAACCAGCACCTTAAATTACTTCCTTTTCTATTAAGCTCCGATAGAGACCATTTGGGAGTGGGATGTATGTGCTTTTCTGAAACACCAAGTGTTTTCCAGAACTGCAACCTTCATGGCTACAGCTTGTTTCCAACACAGGAGACCCATGTCCAGGAGCTCAAACTGTGAAGTGATGAGCAGAACCCTCAGCTGCCCCATGTGTTTCTCCCTATAGATGAAGATCAGCGCAATGAAGCTGGCTGGTGTCACCAGGTAAGCTATGAAAATGTTTAGCAGGTCAATAAATAACCATCTGTTAGAGAAACTTGGGGTGGAGAATGAATCACGAACTTGTGGACTACCCAGTGTTCTTGTCTAAGAAAACAAACAATTTGTTGCCAATCTGTACAAACAGTGAATTTTTACCTTTTTTTGGGGCAGGACTTGTTCTAAGCCAATGATGAGAACATGTCTCATCTCAGGTTAATGAGAAATCCTACGTTCAATTAAACTCTCTTCATAGACTGCCTACTCATCTGCTAGCAACAGAAATGATAGTAAATGCTTTGTACCATTTTTTCCCCCAGTATTTCATACAACAATATCAGCACTGATGGCTTCCACCAGTGCGTCCAAAATCCCAGCCGTAGAAGTGATGTGCTGTTGTGGACAGTGACACTAGCAGGATTTAAAAGGTGGGTTGTTGCTTTCCTGGCAAGCTCTTTTGGGTCCCTTGGTCTCTCTGTACCACCCTGTCCCCAAAAGGCCTCTTGGTCTTACAGGGCTGTAGCGGGCAGCAGGGATCCGAGGAGACCAAGCTGTGGCCACTGCCACCGGCCTCGGCAGCACCAACTTGTGCTACAAGCCACCACGGGGCAGGCAAAAGCCAATCTCGGCAGCATCAGGGGCCACTTGTGTCCTCAGGCAGCAATACAGACATTGACCAAAACACCTGCGTTGTGTGATACCAAAGCTTGCAGACAGCACCAGTGAACGGTAACCTCCATCAGCTTGGTCTGATGATTGACCAGCGTTCCCATGGGATGGATAAAGGTGTCTCGTAAGCCTGGCCTCCCACCAGCTCCTCGCAGAGGAGAATGGAGCCATCAGTATTTGTTTGGTTTCGGTGACTTTTTACAAAAGTTGCTACTTTTGTGATGTTTGTAAAGTTTGTAAAAAGTTTTATGAAGTTGAAGCTGCACTTCAACTTGTGAATTTACCCATATCCTACAGAGGAGGAGCCCTCTGCCCACCCCTGACGTTAACCATGGTAGGATGAGGCATTAGTCCTACTCCTCTCCACTTGCAGGCGAATTTTCTGTGTGCAGGCAAGAAGGGAAGCCAGTTCGAGGAGAGACCCTCCCTCCTCAGAGCCACGTGTCGGGTGCCACGCTGCTGCCTTGTCCCTGTTAGAGGGCAAGGCGTGAGCTGGTGTCACACAGAGCTCTCCATGTCTGTCCGTGCCTTCCCTAACAAGAAGGATCTCGGTCTTAGTGCTGCTCCTAAAAATTCGGAAACATTGGTGTTTTACAGCTTGGCAGGCATGGGAGCTGGGACTTGACCGCTGCACCGCGAGGGGACAGCATGTCCTGCCTTTCAGTGTTTAAAATAGGTTGATTTGAACACTATAACATATTAAGGCACTGTGGGTGTTTAAACTTCCAGGATGATTGATCACCTCTCGGAGAGAGGCAGATGGTACCGTGATGAGTTCCAGATCTTTTCAATTGAGCATCACCAGGGAGAGCTTTATGGACCAGGCTGGGTGGAGGGTACTCTTAATTTAACTATTTTAAAAAAAAAACAATGTAGGATTCCAAATTAAATCCACTTGGCTCATAAACAGCCTCTCTAAAAATTGACTTGGTTTAAAATAAACTGCCTGAGCTGCTCCAGGATGTGGGCCAGGCGAAAGGACTTCAGTTCGCAGCCCCCAAAGCCTTTGGGAAGGCTCGGAGCAGGTCGGGCTTGGTGCCGTGGTGTCACCTGAGTGCTGCTCTGTGGTCCCCGAAGGGAGCCCAGGTCTCCTCCCAGCCATGTGGCCCTGACCAGTGGCCACTGCCAGCTCCTGAGCTCTGCCACAGGCATCTGCATTAAGGCCCCTATTTGCATTACCCCACTGATGGGTGTTTGGTCCCTGGAGTAGGAATGAGCTTTCAGACCCACTTAAAATATTCCAGTGGCTGTACTGAAGCTGTTAGCCCAGTAACCCCAGAGCAGGGCTGATGCTCCATGAGCTATCATTGATCTTCGTTAGTGAAAAGCAATGATCAACTAATGAGCAAAGCTCAGCAGCTTCTCAAACATGTTTCACCTCTCTGCTAGCCTGGGTTGGCCGAGGAGGGAGAGAATTGATTAGAAAAAGTTGTTTGCCTTCTTGCTTTCTGGCAGAGCTTTTAATGCTTTTTAGCAAGTGTGCAGTGCTGCATCAGCCTTCCCCTCATCCCAAGCAGGTTCTCCCGAGCATCTTTCATGGCTCAGAGCAGAAGCACCTGTCTCCATGTCGGAAGCTGCTCTCCATGTTTCTCGTGGTCCTTGCTGTGAGACTGGGAAATCACATGTTGTCTTTACTTCCCAGACAGTTAACTGTATGGACGCTGAAGGAGCCCATTAGTTTTTTGAAGGCAGTTTCTGGGCTTTACAGTGATGTCAAGTTTCTCCGTAAGCCAGTTGGCAGCACTGCCTGGGTAAAAGCCCGTGCTGTGTCACTCTCCCTCGGAGCGTGCTCCCAGCCTGCCCGAAGTCCAGCCCTGTGGCTCTCAGGGCTGTCTGGCTTGGCTTCTGCAATTAGTTAAAGGTTATTGTAGGTTTAAAACGTTGCCTGCTCTGGCAGTATCTGCAGTCCCTTAAGGCAAAGACACCTGCTTATTGTTATAACACCATCTAAGCACAACGCAGAAATGTGTCTGTAGGAAAGAGTATTTCGGTGAAGCAGATTTTTTTTCAAGAAGCCTTGGCTGGCCTCTGAAACTTAAATGCCGTTGGAAACTAATACTAAGTTGTTGGGGTTTTTTTCCCTCCATAAATCACGTCTCAGGACTTTTGTTATTCTGCTTTTGTCCTGTTGTATCTTCCCAGTGCTGATAAGGAGCACTCAGCTGCTATCCTGGATTCCGAGAGATGAGCAGAGCTCCTGGGGCTGCTGGCGGGTTTCCCGGGGGCTGAGTAAGGCCGTGCTCTTCCCCTCGGAATCGCCGGAGACTGGCGGCACTGCCCGCGAGACTATGGCCAGCCCGCACCACAGCAGCAGCCCGGTGTGCCGTGGTGGTTCACCGGCACTGACAGCTCCACCTCTGCCAGCACGTTTGTTCAGTTGTGGCGCTCCTGCCCTCAAGCTGCCTTCCAAACAAACACTGCCACCATCGCGCCGGGCTGGAAAAATGCTGGTGAGTAACAAAAGCGCTTTCCACCAGCTGCCGGTCGGTCTTCGCTGGGGTTTATCAACCATGTTTTGTGCTTTGTCTGAGCATTGGTGGTGTTAGGACAGCCTACCTGCGTGGTCTTGTTTCTCTGCACTGGAAAGTGGAGGAAAAAAATTCCTAATAATCTCCCTTTCCTGCCAGCCTTGGTTCTCTTCAGCACAGTTGCCAGGTGGCCAGGGCTGCACAGTGCCGGGCTGGGTGGTGGCACAGCTCTTCTCCCGGGAAGCCACAAGCTACGCCGGCTGCTGAGCTGCTTGGCAGGTAGGGTGGAGGAGACAGCATGGCTCCTCGGTTGCTGGGCACTGGCCTGGCACCCAGCCCACTCCGAGGTCCCAGGGGGTGCCTCGGCTGAGAGCCACCACCTCCTGGACCTTCGGGAACAGCTCGTCCACAGCTTTGTCTTTGTAACACTAAACAGCCAGCTGCCAGATAAGCCATCTCCAAAAGGAGGAAATCCCATTGTGGGATGGGCATGCGTATGAATTAAAATAAGCAAATGTCCTGAAATCTATTTTGGGCTTATCTTCAGAGGAACTGGCATATCGAGTTCAGTACGAAAATCCCTGTGTCCCTCAGAACACGAAGCGAGGGATGATTGGGAAGGGACAGTCTGGCTGTCAGGCTATTTCAAGGATTTGGATGCTTGTGCATTTCTATATGGCAGACCAAAGCCATACATATATTATTTATATATATATTATATATATTACATATATATGGATTGGTTGTTGGGTTTTTTCCCTCCAGCACTCATCTTTGAAGCTCTCCCTGCACTGCACTGAGGCCATGCAGAGAAGCACCCAGCCCAGCGTGATCCTGTGCCTCCATTTCCCACACATTGACGGGAAGATGCCAAATGACAGGAGAATCCTCACTTGCGCCCGAGCGGGTGCAGGCGGCAGCCCTGCTGCTCGGGGGAGGAATAGCGCTTTGCTAGGCCCCAAAGCGTTTGCTCGTTTCTGATTAGTCTCAACAGGTAATTCTGGATCATTGCAATAATGTGGAATAAGTACAGAGGTCTTTGTAGTTCTCCAGCTCACTAGAGGAGACACTGGTGCATTGCTCTGATCCTTTCCTACTCTTGAGCAGCAGGGCAGCTGCAAGTGAAATGGAAATATCCCCGTAGATCTAATGCCTGACCGTTCAGCCCATGCTCTGCCGGTGGCATCTATTGAAGGTTTTCCAGTGATCTGGCACATGGTGAACTGGAATGACTTCTGACCCCCCTCATCATGCATGCGTAATTTAGCAAGAATAATGAGCCAGATCATCACGTCTGCTGTGATACACTAGCTGATGAAGTGGCCTATCATCTCTGCAGCTAATAGCGCATCCTGGTGTGAGTGGCAGCTTGAACGTCTTGGCTTTTACTGAGAGCACTGAAACTTCTGAGTGGATTTATTTCTCTTTTCTCCTAGCATTTGATGTGAACTTTATGCTAATGCATTTCAACTCTCTTGATGTTCCCGTCAATATTCCAGCTTTCACATCTTTGCCAGTGACGAGCAAATCAATTAGGTTCCAAAAACTTCACAGGAGTGATGATTTCAAAGCGATTGCTTGTAAACACATTACTCAAGGAATGCTATTAGCAGAATATTCAGGATATAGGTTTATCTTCCAGAAGGAAAAAATTCAGGCTTAAATATCTCTGTGCTTTTTCTGCTGTGCTTTCCCTTTTGGGACTCTGTAGCTACTATGTGAGATTTTAATATTATATCAAATTCATCTTTTTAAAGAAAAATATCTAGATGAAATGTCTGCCTAAATTCTCAATTGTACTGCTTTTTTCTGCTTTGTTAAATGGCAACTGTGGTAACAATCTTTTCTGAGCATTAGGTTTTAACAGCAGCGTACGTTGTACCAATGTCTTCCTAAAAGCATGAAGTGGAGTTTACACTTCAATGATAATTTGATTAAAAGTGGGATTAAGTGAACTCACAGTAATGATCCTCCAATGAGGACAACTTCTCTCTCATCTCTCTGAGGATAAGCTGGGAGGAACCCTCCTGCAATAAGCAGCGTCGCAGTGTTATTGTTAACCTGCCATCGTTTCGAGAAGAGCTTGGGACAACATTTGTTGAAATACAGTGCTGATACAGGCATATAAAATTACAGTGCATCCACTGCCCTTCCTTGTGCTGGGCTGCAAAAATCCCTTTAGACCTCTTTTTGGTAAAGGTAAGTCTGAATATTGTAATTTTTAAAGACTTTTAATAGGGTTTTAAAGATTTTTTTTTAAACCCCTCTGCCAGTGCTCAGCTGGGCAGGGAGAGGTGAGTTTCTCTGCTCAGCAAAGTCCAACCACTCTGCAGCTTTCTCTGTGCCATTGTAGGAACCATGCGCAGCTTCTGCCCCTTTGGGCATGCGGTTTACAGATGCTGTACTCAGCCCGGGACACGATGCTGCGGAGCCTGTCAAGCCACTTCAACAAGAAGCAACTGCTTTGCCTTCTTCAGCCGCTCTGGCTTTAGAGATCAGTTGGTTTTGTCCCAGCTCTGTTTGAGGACATCTTCAGAGCTTCCTCCCTGCCTGAGAAGACCCTGGAGATAAACACCCCTGGCATTTCCATGCTCTCAGCACTATAGGGACGCCTTGCGTGCCCCCAGTTACCGGAGCAGAACTTCACTACTTTGTGCTGGGGAATTATAGGACCCTCTGCCATTGTGCAAGCTGTGCCTGAAACTCCGTGGGTTCTCTCTGTCCCACATGCTGTTGATCGACCACAGCACCAGTTGGTGTTCACAGGCAGCCGTCGTACCCTTGCAGCTTGTTGTTTGCTGCTTGCTGGCTTGTGCTCAGGACATAGCTTGAGGCAAACAGAGAAACTTCTCTGGAAAGAGTTTGGCAGGTTATGTTCTTTGAGATTTATGGTCGTGCCATGGGCTTTGTAATAAATTAACTTTGATACAAATGTTATTTTATTGTTTGATGGTAGAACTGAACAAAATGTTTTTGGGATAGTTATGTTGGCGTTAAGCTGCTTTCCCATGTTAATAGCCCACAAACAAAAAAACGACAACATATTCTTTGTTCAGACCCATACTCAGACTGTTGCACGATATCCTTGCTTACTGCAGATGAGCTCTATTCTCTATGATTTTTGACTTGCCATGGCTGCAACAGGAGCAGCCAGGAGGTGGGTCTGAGCAGCAAAGAGCCCTCCAGGAGGTGGCAAGCCGGGTGGCTGCAGCGGGGCTGGGAGGGCAGCAGGGGTGGCCGTGGCGGCCGGGGAAGGCTGTTCTGGCTCTGCTGGCGGTCACCGCTCTGAGTAGGTGTCAGGAGCTGTGGCCTGTGAGAGAGGAGCAGGTCTCGGCAAAGGTGCTCCTGCACATCGTGGCAGTTGATGGCATGCAGTGGAAATGACCAGTGAGTGCAGCATTTCCTATGTCAAAATTGCAGCTGGTGGCTTCATCTGGGGACCAGTGAGAGCTCCGCAGGGAGGGGACGTCTCTGCGCCAGCCCTTTGCTGCATTACAGTACAGGTCATCAGCGCATCTTGGGGTCCCTGGAGTTAGCCAGCAAGAGCTGCGTTCCTCTCCTTGCTGCAGGGGTTGCTCAGGTGGCCTTGCTGTGCCACACTGTCCCCTCACTCCATCCTGTGCCACCCAGTCCAGCACTGCAGTCCCTTCCAGCCATGAGCACGGCAGCAGCTCCACTGGCTCCCAGGGCTGATCCTGCAACGTCGATGCTCACAAGGAACAAGTTGCCGGCTGCTGGGGTTCAGGTGCATGAGAGACCTCTGGTCTTCACGAGTGCTGTGCAGCAGTGAACAGCGAAGGGCTGGAAAGCAGCTTCCAGCAGGGATGTAATGCTAACCTGAACCTCCTCGTCCTGATGCTCCAGGGCCAATGATTTCCAGATTTACCCTAGGGTATCCCCAGAATTAAGTCGTGTGCACAGAGCTGCTTTCACAGGGAGGCAGCAGGCTGTGCTTGGGGTAAGTCTGTCTGTGTAGAGCTCCTGAAATCTGTTATTCAAATTATTTTCAGACTTTAACTGTGACCCACATGAGGCATCGAGGCCTCATAATAAAGTTCAGCTGCTTACCAACACCCTGATGTGTCACCTGTGTTCCTATGCCAGCTGCGTTTTTCGGCAGTGGCTTCTATTTTCCCTGTCTGAACTTCCAAAATACCTTCTTGTGCTTGAACTTTGGGTTTGTGTTTGTTTATTTCACAGCTTTTAGGGAAAACACTCTGTGTTTGTGAGGGAAAGGGGGTATTCTGCACAGTTGTGTTGCATTGAGTGTCAAGTCTATATCTTTAATTCTCCACAAAACCATTAAAAAGAAAGCTGTAGTAATTTTACGCCAGGTTAAATGCTGTCTTAAATGCAAGGAAGGAATTACAGTTGTAGATACCTAGCATTTTCATTGTATTTCAAGTACATTTTCTCTCATTTGTAAATCTTTTATTTGCATATGCAGATATTGTATGCAGATATTTCTATATTTGTTCTTGGTTTTGTGCCAAAACACATATTTTGGAGCACTAGTTTACTGCAATTGTATTATTGCATTATTGCACAAAGAAAGAAAAGGTAAGACTGTGTCATGATGCAGAAGTCCTTCTGCATCCTCAACAAAGCAAGTAGAAGCCAAGGCCTGACAGAGGCTCCGTTTCTGAGCAAAGTCAGCAAATTTCTCCTGGGACTGGAACAGAGGCACACAGTGATGGGGACAAGGCTAGGGCTGCATACCAAATCACACGTGTGCCACTAGTGGCTTGGTATGCAGCCACTTGCTGGCATTGGGTTTCTGAATCCTGTTAAAGGAAAGAGCACTGAGCTTTGCGAGTGTGTAGGCTCCTAGGAAGAAATAAAACTTCTGCCCAGGAGCTTTGCTGAGGCCTGAGCTGCAGGAGGTGGCTTTTGCCAATTTACAGAGAGAGGTAAATGAATGGGAATGTTCTTCACATTGCAAAGGCTTTGCCACGGGAATCCTTCTTGAGTCTGGAGCTCTTTGGCAGCGTACAGAGTCTTCGATCCATATACATATGACGGATGGCTGTGCCTCTGCACACAATGCATCTTTCAAAATCACTGCTATGATTGACTCTGAACTGATGCTTTCCATACCCTCCTGTCCTGGAGTGGTGGGTCCTGCCTGCATATTGGATTGTCCTGTGCAAGGGTAAGGTAACGGTGAATGAAAAGGCAGTTTTGCTTGAATACAACAGAATAGCTATCTGGAAAGGTAAGAGATTCTGTTGCAATCAGTAGTGTTAGGTCTACTCTACTGTACCAGTACTGTGCCAAGTGTGGGACAATGGTTTTCTGTTGTAATTCTGTTTTAAGCTTTTAAAACTGTGACTCCCCATCGCCTCAGCAGCTGCAGAGTAGCTGACCGCCGCAAGCCTCTGTTGATTTGATGTGTTTGTTCGTCGTTTTGCTGAGGAAGGTAAGAGAGAGTGCCATGGGGGCACCAGGAGCGTGGTGATGCCCAGCGAGGACGGCAGCCCTGGCAGGCAGACCTATCCTTTGCGTCGCTGCCGGGCTCTGCTCCGCTCTGCACAGGCTGGCCTGAATAGCTTCCTCAGAAAGATTTATTAGCTTCCCTCTAAACAAGGATCAAGGCATGGTGGTGCAGTGCTGATCCCTGTTTGGATGAGGATCAGTCCCCATTTGTCTGATTTTTCTTACAATCACGACTCAGAGCTCATTTGCTGTTTCAAAAGAGCAGAGACAGGCATGAAACCCATGAGAGCCCCTTTCTTTTTCTCTGTGTGCAAGCTGCTTGTTATTATTATTATCTATTTTGTCACTCAGATTGTACATACCAGAAATGAGAGCCAAGAAAAATCAGGATGATAAATACATTACCACAAGCAAAATATATGGAATATTTGTCTTTGTGTTCTCTTAGCCCTTTTTTTTTGCACAAGGTATTTCAACAGAGCAATTTATCCTCTTCAGTTACTTGTTATAACTGTCTTAGCAGAGCATGAAGTAATGATTCTTAATGATGGTTAAATTACTGTCCAAGCTGGTGAATCCCACATGTTTTTGTTACCTAATAAAATGTATCTGTTGACTATTCCTCCACAGGGGACTAAGAGAGAACTGGCCCTTCAGATCCAGGTAACCAACCAACTTGTGTCTGTTACCAGCAGAGGTTGTGCTCTACTTAAAATCTAACTTGTTCCAAATGTCACTTCCAGATGATGCGAAGAGAAGTGCTTGCAGATGCCTGAGTTGAGGAGAACAGCAAGGGAAAGGAGAAAGGCCATCACATGCGTCCATCTCATCAGGAAGCTCTGTCATGTTGCCAAAACCCCAAAACATTTGAGTTGCCAAAGCCAGTTTCTCTGGCCCCCTAAATCAGTTCAGTATGCCGTGCAGAAAAGCAGTCTGATCGGCAGCATCCTTGAGGGAGCTAGTACCCCTTGCTTATTTTTAATTGAAAATAACAAACCAGATGTTCAGCACATACTGGGAAACTCAAAACGCGTCCCTGCTGCTGTGGGGCCAGACTTGTGACTGATGGAGTGGGACCACGTGTTGCTCGGGGCCCTCCCCTCCCCTGGAGCTGCTCGGGGTCTCCCTCCCCTCCCTGCATGTTGTCCTCAGCCCACAGTGCTACAAACCTTTCCCTGCCCCATCCCACCCCACGTCGCCACTGACCTTAATCTCTGTGCCTGACCTTGCGTGTGCTCGGATGCGCTTCACCATTGCGTTTTGGTTTATACACTCAATTCGGAGTCAGAAAAAGTGTAACTGGAAAAATAACTGCTGCAATGAGTTACCTGACTTGTCCTTTTCTGCGTGGCTTGGCTGCGGACCCAGCTAGCTGGAGCAGTGCTCAGCAGTCCCCAGGCCTCCCAAGCTCTGGCATCTGGTGTGCTTTCAGCTGGAGCAGAAGCCAGCCATTTACAGCAAGGAGGAACGGGTGCTTGTGGGAGATGTTTGCATGCGGTAATGTGCTCAATGGCGCTCAGTCTAAGTGTTGAAAAATGCAAAACACTGGAAAAACTGCCCGCCATCGGTACTTAACTCTTTGGTGATCATCTAACAAGCAACTAATAACTACAATAACTTGGTTAAAAGTACATTTGTTTTCCCTTTTATTGCTTTACTTAAAAGAGAAGTTAAATCTGACTTCCAAGCCTTGTTTAGAAAATCTCTGTAGACTTCTCATCTGCGTAAGAGATATTGCTATTTGCTTCACTCTTTTTACTCTATTTCAGATTTAGTATCGTACAGTTTATTGATTTACTCTGAGTCATTAGAAAGCTACTGATTTTCAGGTCTTAGCAAGGGCTAATCTATCAAGACTTTGTTTCACAGACATACCAGTGAGACTTGCTGCATTAACTTGCTGAATCGCTTGTTGTATACGAGCATCATCTGTGGTGAGAGTTACCTCAGGTGGCAGCATCTCCTGTTTGCAATATGGAAGTGGTCCACAGACTTGTATCACCAAGGAAGAGTGACAGAAAATCTGAAAAGTGGCCCCAATGTATCTACTGCTAACGTCTGAGAACAGGCTAGGAGATGGCTGGGACGTTTGTGGTGCAGCTGGGGGAAGTGGGCTGCCTGGCCCTGGGGCAGTGTTCCCACCACATGCATCACTGGGTGATGGTAGTAGGGGGACCTGGAGCATGGAGGTTATGTCAGAACTAAAACACTTGTGAGAATTTCAAGGTCCAAATAGCAATATGAATTTTAATACATATTTTTAATGCACAAATGCAAGTATAATAATGTCTATTATAAAAATATGTTATAAATTCCAACATACATACAGGGCGTATATACCATTAACGCCTTCACCCTAGTATTCTGTATGAAAATGCACCAGCTCCTCTGTGAACCTCAGCTTATCTTTGGTCCTTCCTGAAGTAATCAAGTGCATTGTTTGTTTTTTTGGACAATACCCACATCACTGACAGGCACTTCATAAATATAGCTAAATCCATTCTGGCAGGCTTCATCTCTAATTTTACAGTGTGGTTTTCTGTGTCAGATGACTATGTTTTCTTCCTAACCGTTTTAACAAAAGCATCCAGCATGATTCAGGTTTATTCTCTAAGCAGTTGTACGGGTTGTACATTCAAAATAACCAACTCTGTTGTTGGAAGGGACATATGGTGCTCCTGAAGCAGCAGGTGAGATTCCCATGATGAAGCTGGTGCAATCAGTCCATCTAACTTCTTAAGACCTATATGTGGTTGGGTTAGTTTTTTCCTTCTCTGACTGGGGTTGACTCATTGACTGTAACTTCCCCAAATTGCTCTGGAGAAGCAGCCTGCTTGTCTGTGATGCTCTCACAGGGTGACCAATGGGCCAGTACCTGCCCAACTTCACCTAAGCCCAGCTCCAAGGGCAGGCGGAGGCGTGGGCTGCTGCACTATCCCCACGGGATTGCCTCGTGCCAGCCTTGGCGCTGGAGATCTGTTGGAAGCAACTTGTCAAAGAGGTGCTGCAGTTCTGCGCAGTCTCTTGGTGCTCATGGAGCTAAAGGTTTTGCCGAGGTTTTTTACTGCACTTTACTTTCCGCCCTGTGCGTGCTCTCCTTTTCCAAGCTTGGAAAGTAGAAACATTCAGAAACAGCTGGAGCTGCTGGGTGAGAAGAAAATCATCTCAGTGATTGCTTCAAATGGGAGTAACAGAGTTGTTGATGGGGAGGTCAAGGCTGTGGTACGTCATGTCTAACTAGCCTGTTTACCTTCTGTAGTTCTTTCAGAATATTTCTTCACTTATTTTTTAAAGGAAAATCTGGAGGTGGTTCTTTCCTTTCTGCTTGTAATCTCTGGGTTTAGTTAAACCCACAAAAATGCTGAGAGAAATTGCTTAATCCCACTGAAGTCCGTCATCATCTTTCAACTTGAAATAAATTTCTGTTTGATTTTTGAGGAAACTGGCATTGAAAGTGGTTTTTAGGCCATGACAGAAGATGGTATTGGTATGTGTTATGGAAAGTTTTTTAATAAGTACAACTAATATATTGCAAAACCAATGTTCTGCACATTCAGTTTTCAGGGGTAGGTCGAGGGAATGTCGTAGAGAGTTGGGCTGAGCTGGCTCCGGGTGCCACACTTGAGCTAGCACAGATTTCACCACACATAACTACTAAGAGTACATATCTGGGAGAGTTTTGCTTTCTGCTGTGTTATGCTTTTATGTATCAAAGATCTCACTCTTAGTGCAAAGCTCAGCTTCCTGGCTTTATGGCATTGCTGCAGCCTGCTCCAGAGGAGATAATTACTATGTTCTCCATTTTTACTTCTTATAAAATCACCTTTCTTTGAAAATACATGCTGTGTTCTGGGTAATTATGCCAGATTACCTGTCCATGCACTTGGCAGGACAAGATCTGTAGCAGAACAAAATAGATTTATAGATGTATATAGCCCCTGGCTTCACAGAGGTGTTATTGGTAAGAACCCTTTTTTGGCCAGAATGTCCATGACTCAGCATCCATCACTGATCTCTGGAAGTCAACATCGTATCTGTCAAATGTTCAAGTTTTTTCTAGCTTGTAAGTTTCCTAAACTAATGTTGTATAAACAGCCTTTTATTAGAACTTTCTTACAAGTCTGTTCATTTATTAAAAGGGCCATCTGTACTACCTGAATAAACACCACATCTCCTTCCCTTTGCCTTCCATCCTTCCAAAAGATATTCTTATAACTGTGGCAGGGGTTTGTGTTCAAGTCATCAACTAATCTAGAAAAATGAGATCTTGTACATAGCACTTCTGTCCTTACAGCTGTATTTCAGACTAATAGCTGACACTAAACTGAACTTGCTGTTGAACTCTCTATCTAGCTGCTTGAAAACATCTGCTCTCTTGTGACTGAACTGAATAAGCAGCAAAACTCAGTATTTTGTTTTGGTAAGAAGTTTTAGCACACATTCTGAGAAATGTCTGTACCTTCCATGTTCTGAACGTGGTCACAAACTTTCCTTGGCAATAGCAAAATATCTGTGTGCTTGTACAACAAGTTTCCCGTGCTTTTTCTCAGTTGACACTATACTGACAATAAGGTAACATGGTGGAGTGTACCAGGCTGGGAAGACACCTCTGGAATGGAAAGCCTGTGTCTCTGGGTGGCAGATGCTGTACAGAAGATTGCTTAAGTTGAGCCAGTTGGGAGGTTACCCTCACTATTTCCTGAAAGGAATATGTGGTTTCAGTAAACAGTAGTGTTTCTTTTTTTCAAAAAAGAAAAATCCAACACTTGATTTGAGAGCAAGGGAATTCAATTCTCCAATAAGGAAATTGGGAGGAGACGTTTCCTCTGGTAAACATTGATAAAATGTTGATATTTGCCTGCTTTTACAACCGTGGCTCTGTGCCAGCCTTCTGGCTACACCATGGTAGCCTAGTGCTGTCCTGTGACCGTATCTCCCTGTGGGGTTGCTGCTCTGCCAGGAGTCTGTCACAACATAAGTAAGTAAGTAAGGGGCATGGGGCCTCTGAACCCAGTTTCGTGGCTGCTCATCTGAGCAAGTCCCTGTGGTTGATTCCCCACAAGAAGTATTTGAGCCAAGAACGCTCCAAGCTCCCACGCTTCACGGGAGGTTGCAAAAATGTGACCTTTTGTGTTCCAGTTTAGGACAAAGCCAAACAGAGTTTCGAACAGGAGAAAACAGTGACTCTTGAACTGTCACCCATGGCCCACCTTAAGGTCTGGTAAGTCAGGCTTGATGATACAGATAGAGGGTGGCCCTAGAGACAGACGAAGGCTGAGACAAAATGTTTTGGAAGGACTGCAATGGAAACGGCCAGAGAAGATTGTTCAGTCACCAGATATGCCTTAAAGAAAGCACTGTTATTTTCAAGGAAGAGTGAGTAAATGCCTTTGAAAGATAGAGAAGTTTGATATATTGGCTAAGGACAACAGCAATAGCTCTGACTTCACCTTGTGCAGCATGTTTCCACCTTGCAGAGCGTAACAACAATAAGCTGTATGGAATCAGCATCTGTGTGCATGCCCTGCGGAAACAGTCTTGCCCAGGACTCCCAGCTGGCTGCAGCCTCCAGTTGAGGCTGAAGGCATCTCCCCTGCATCGTGGTGCTGCGTGGTCAGGGAAAAGGAGCATGGTGGAAGTGAGAAATGGGTGGTAAACTTTGGGTTGGAAGAGTGTAGGAACCAGAACATCACAGGCTTGCTTGGAAAGGTGTGGGATCTAGTACCAGCATCCCACCTTGTTCTCTGTGTCACAAGGCTGCTGCTGGGCGGTAGGTAAAGACTGAGCTTTCCTGCCCAATGCAAGAAGTATGAAATGACTCTTCATTGTTTGCCTGTAGTTCTTCTTGGCTGTTTTTCTGTTGGCTGTGGGCGTTGCAAGGATTCACTGGGGGCTTCGTAGCCCTGAGGTATTCTAAAATGACTTTAGAAGATGTTCCCTATGACTCAGAGGAGCTGTGCAACAGCATAAAGTTGGATTATTTTACCTTAGTAGGAACCATACACCTGGGTCATAACAGATAAACCAGACTTGATCCTGTGGGCAAACAGGGCTCCGAGCATCACCTCACTCACACCCCACTTGGAGGTTTGAATAGAAATGAAGTGCTGAGTTGAAATACCCTTCTGTACAGCAAATAAACTAAGTTTCTGTGTGGAGGATTAACATAAAGCTGAAGGCCTGCTGATTTCTCCTGAGAATTCCTTAAGAAGACCAGATGCAGCCAGCTCTTAAAACTAACTTCACTGAGAGCATCTTATCAAATTATGCGATAGATGAGGAACATGTGTCCCTTTTGCCGGTTTTATTTTGTCCTACTTTAGCTCCTTTCTTTCTCAAAGCCTGTATTTTGCAGTATGTCTTAGCTCAATGTAAGGGCTTCTTCTCAAATCTACATTGTTTCCACCCTAGTTAAGCATGGAGAGAAAATATTGCTCAATACAGCCTAAAAAAATGAGCATAAGAAAAGACTCATCTGGATCACTTTTCATTTGAATTTTTTTTACGTTAAGTGAGTTGAAGTAGTCCCAACTTGTACAAACTGTTGTGAAAAAATTGTGACCAGCATCCAACGAGATAGCTGGGAAACATCCACTGCAAGGCTGATCGTGGTGACGGTAAAAGCCTGGCAGACGCCAACACCAACTTAACTGTTTCTATTTATAGCTCAGCTGGGACAGGGTCTGTGATGGGAGGTATTGCATGAATACGGGGCAGCTTCTTGCTCCAGAGAGCTCGCGGTCCCAGCAGGGAGATGGGAACAGGGGAAGGGCCGTACACAGTAAAGCGAAATACGTGGCATGGGAAAGCAGAAGTGCCAGGCTGGAGGGGTGGGGGTCACTAACTCAATCCATCACCTGGCAGGTAAAACCGCCGATCACGTTTCCTCATGGTGAGACAGCAGTTGCTTCTTGGCTTCTGGCTCTGCCAGGCAGGAAGAATTAGCTCCCCACCCTTCCCGGCGGCATCCGCCCGCCCCGCACTACCGGTGAAGGCAGGGTGCTGTGTGGCTAAAGGTACTTCTTACTGCTCTGGTGCCCAAGGCTGAGAACAAACCAGCATGACAAGATGACTCCACTGAGTCATCTGCCCTGGGAACAGCATGCGCTGTCATCCACTTCTGGAAGTCGTTATAGCTGCTAATTTCCCAGGACAATCCCTCAAAGCAGTTTTTTCACTCCAACAGGAAGCATTCCCTGTGAATTTCAGCAGGAGAAAAATTGCTCGTATTTCTAATCAGCAGACGGGTGACCTGGATGACCAGCCCGTGGCCCCCAGGGTGTGGGTGCATGGGCAGCATAGCAGGGAAGGACATCGTGTCCCCATCTGGGGACAGATGCTGCAGCTTGGCAAGGCCATGGGTACATCAGTCCCCGTTACATCTGCCCTGCTGCCACCTAGGCTGCCCTTACCTGGTGTTGTGAAATGAGGGTTTCTACCCCACACCCCTCTGACAACCAGCTGAAGAACTGAAACACAAAGATGCCAGCACTGGTTTTTGGTCGGCTCCAGCTGCACCTCTGAGGGTGAGTGTTCGTCCCTGGGGCCCGAGCAGCTGAGTTCAAACCGGGCTCACCCAAAGCTGTGCTCCTGCTAAGAGAGCACGGATCAACTTCTAGGCTTTGTGCACCACGGAGGTCTTTGGCAGGAAGGAAATGAAGGGAAAAATAAAACTCAGGCTTTCAGAGCAGATGAAAAATCCCACTGTGATCCAAGAGCCAGGGTCAGTAGTACCTGCGCACTGAATAGGAGGAAGGGGGAATCATTTCCTCAGGCCTCTTTTTGTGCCTGATAAATAATTACATGCCTTTCTAGATCTATATGACTACTTTAAGCTTGAGCACCTGGCAAGCTCAGGTTGCATGTAGGCCAAAGAAAACATGTTTTTGCTATTAAAAGCACTCTCATTTTAGCTCGTTAGCCTACGTGTTTCTTGCAGACCATGCTAATGTTTGCAAAAGTGAATTTGGGCTTTTTTCTCTCTTCTCACATGCAACTATTTAGTTGGCCAAAGGTTACAGGTGGTTTCTGGAGAACACCTGACCTCGCTGGAGAGAATTGTCCCGTGCTGGGGATGGAACGTAAAAAAATCTCGTTTAGCTTATTGCAGCTTGTGTCACCCTCTGGAACAGCAACAGCCCGGACAGAGCACCAACGTATCATGCTGGTGGCTGCAGGTTCCTCCACCAGCCCTGTCTGGTGGGGTCATCAGGACCTGGGGCTGGGAATCCTCAGCAAAATTTCTGCGCTGACGGTAAGCAAGACAGATGCCACAGTGGGGAGAGAACCGCTCTGTTGTGAGGTGACAAGAAGGAAATCTCAAGCACTGCCAGTAATACAAGGGCAGAAACGTGCTTTTTTGTGACAAACTGACGTAAGGGTGGGGCCGAGAATGAGTCCATCCTTTTTTTTTCCAGTATTACTTCATAGAGCACTTGTAAAAGATATGCCCTTTTGCAGAGTTTGTTTTTCCTTAACTTGAGGAATTTGTAACTTCTTTTACAAGGGCTCATGAAAAGATGCCCCTGATCCAAGGTGCCACTGGTTAATTGAAGGTTGTTGTCTCTGTAAACCTGCTCTTGTAAGACACCAAGAAGGTGTCTTACAGGTGGGTGAAGACTGTTGAATGCTGTACTGCTGTCAGTGCCCACCTTTGAGTAGTTCTGTACCTGTCCTTCACCAAGATGCTGATAACAGGACCAGGGCTCTACTGGTAGGGTCCATACCTCAGCTGACCTGCTAGCATTTTACACCAGGTGAATCACTATCTTTGCTTTTGGGGATTTTGGCCATTTTTTTAGTTTAAGCATTCATATTCTATTTAATATTGGTAAATTAGCAGTAAAATAAGAAAATAACTTGCTAAATTATACCTTTCAAACTGAGGTGTCCAAAATCAGACACACATAGCAGCAACTTCATTTGCAAATGTGTTGGAAGGAATGCCAGCCTCGTTATTCGGCAGCGTTTCTGTGTGCGACTACCCCTTGCCATCCAAACCTGGAAGCTGTAGCTGGAGACTACCTGGAGAAGTGGAATGAGGGAGGAGGAGGAGGCTGAGCCACCCCAGCAGCCAGGCTGGGGAAGGGTAGGAAGAGCCAGCAGGGCACACTGTGGTGCATGCTGGAAGGGAAGAAACTTGAAGCCTCTCCACAACGAGCACCATCTCGGGCAGCCTGTGCGTGGGGGCGATGCCATCCCTCCATAGTGACCTTGGGAACTGGATGGAGTGGTAAGGGAGGTGAGGGGCTGGAGCAAGAACTGCTGGTGCACCGTGAAGGGGCTTGGGCTGCGGAAACAAGTTGCTGTGATTAGATTTTACTTGTTTTGAAGAAAATATTACGATTCTATCTACGTTTCTGGTAACAGCTGGGCTGTCTGCAGGCTCTGCAGCAGGTTGTGTTTACCAGCGTCCTCCCCTTGCCTGCCTGCTCTCACCTGTCTTTATGGCAGAAGAAAACAGAGATATCAAGGAGAGATCCAGGCTTAAAAAGACATGTGTCTCCAGGTCTCTTACTGCAATGCCTCCAGTGGGAATATTTTCCAGGCTTTTCAGGTGTACAGCTGTTGTAGGTAGCCCCTGCTACCCTCGCTGTTCGTGTAGCGAGCTGAATAGAGCTGCTCCCTTCCCTCAGCCCTGGCAAGCTGGCATGGAGGGCTCAGTGCAGCGCTGGGGCTGGGATGAAGCTCTCCTTTTCATTGTCATTTTCTCCTGCAGTATTTCAGCTGGAAACAGACTTGACCTGCTATCCTAAACTGAGAGGACCTGTGGTTTTCCTGTGTGGTTGACGACAAGCAAAATCTGCATGGCATCCCTGGGGGGGTGTGGGGGGAAGCCACGGTGGCAGTCAGAGAGGGAAACCCAGATTTCCCCACCTACTTCAAAAACGGAGGTAATTCCAGGAAAGGGCGAGGCACAGGTGGGCCAGGCTGCCCAGGCAGAAGCCCAGCATCGCCCCCAGGACTGCTCCTAACGAAGCACTGCCAGCTCCTGGTGACCAGCTGGGAGAGGCTCAGGGAACACCGCTCCAGCCGCCTTCCTGTGCATGGGACCATGGGCAGGGCCTGCGTCACAGGAACGGCTGTAACGCAGTTATCGTGGGGCTCAGGAGTCCTTGCCATGGCTTGTTCTCCCAAACGGTGAACCTTTATAATTTTGGAGGTTTCTACATGATTAATGGAGCTGTTCCTGTGTCTATTGCTACAAGGTCAAACCATTTGTTTTCATGGGTTATGCTAATATAATCTATTTTTTATTCCTTCTCAGCCATGTCTTTTACAAAAAAATTCTTGGAAGTTTGTTCAGCAAAGTCTTGCAGATATACTTCTACGTGACATATTTATGCATGCTGTCACTGATCTGAATTCAGCCCCACACAACAGTAATAACTGATAGGTTGTAATGTTTATAAATGCTGCTTTGAGATTTAAATTCAAGAGACAAGCCTAGGAAATAGATCTTATTATAACATACTGTACCCAAATAGGGTCACAATAAAGAGAAATAAAGAAAACGAATTTTATATCTGGGCATTAGCATTCTCCCAGATGTAGGGTACCATCTGCCAGGATTTTTTAGCTCTAAAGTAAGCTGCCTTTATAACACCTATAAACCTGGTGATTTCTTCCCCTCTTCCTCCCTTGCCTACGCTTTTGAAAGGGAAGGATATACATGATAATAACTTGGGGTGAAAATTTTCTGTTGCTGTGCGTGGAAAACAGCGCAGCACATTGAGAGGGGCTTGGGCCCATAAATAGGACCAAGCTGAGCGCTGCAAGGGCTGAGTTGGACCCTCTCTGGCAGCGAGTGGGAGAGTGGCGGTTCCAGCTTCCCATTGCAGGCACCATAGGAAGGTGAAGGTGCATCTTTCGGCACTCCCGCCTCTGGGCTACCACGACCGTCAGCGCTCCTGGGAGGCACTTTTGTATGTGAGGAGGTTTTTATCTTCTGCACTGTCCATATTTAGGATGCTCCCGGTTTATCCTGGCAATAAGGCTGCTAGCTTTTATTATTGCTTTGAAGCAATGCACACAGGTGTTACATGCATTTAAGTACAGTTCATATGTGCTACTTACAGATGCTCGAGGTCTCAATTCCGATCTTACTGTTATGTGCTTTTTATAACAACAGCATATTTAGATTCCCTAGAACTCAATTTTTTACTAGAAAGAAAGTCAGTATTTACTGTAATATTGAGAAGTCTTATCTAGTTTTGGTTTTACTTTGAATTCCAGTGATTCTGCACAAAGATGAGATTTATTAGAGGCTTGAATGCTCAGTGGTATGCATTGTTTCCATTGGATTGGGAGCGGATTGAGAACTGGAGAACTGGACATTCACATGGTCCAAGAAATGAAAGGTACAACTAGCACTGAGTTGTGTGTTTTTTCCCCTCTGAGTTATGCTGACAGCAGCCGTAACATTAAGGCTGAAAAGTTTATTTACTATGTAAAGGCCACATTTTCCCTTCTTATCCCAGCTTTTCTTGGCTTGCATTGCTTGGCAGTATCTCCTTAACCACTAACACCCAGAGGCGTGGTATTAAACTGGGATGAAAAATGAACATGCAGAAGAATATTGGAGATTTAAGTGGGTATGGTTCTAAGAAAACCAGTGGAAAATATGTTTACTCCAAGCATCTGTAGCACCTAATTGAAGCAGTGATGTTTTCTGTAAGAACATAGGGAATGCTTTTCTGCTTTCTCTTTGGCTTTGAATTTCACTTTGAATCAATGTGACATAATCCATGGAATTATTTTCTCACAGCTGCAATGGAAACGTTCTGCCAATAGACAAGGATGTGTTAATCAGGATAAAAAAGCTTACATTCAGTCCAGCTTTGTTGCTTTCTGGAGTCGTTGTTAGGAACCGTCGCTTCCTTCTAATTTATTGAAATCTAGTATACAGTAAACACTATTATTTTTGAACTATTAATGTTGCTATAAATTTGAATGGCTAGAAAAGAGTGGCAGATTGTGATCAAAAGGGAGCTGATCTACAGCTGTGTGTGAAATCATTGCTGATACTAAATGTGACAGAGAATGAAACACGTATTTATGTGGCCATAAAGGATGATTTAGTGCTGCTGGGCCTGCAGTATTGGCATCACCAAATGGATTTCTGTGAATCTAATTTAGAAGAACATAAAAGATCCCGTCTCACCTTTAGGGCATCTGCAAATGCTGCTGAGTGGTCGTCTGTTGTTTATCCATTTTACTTTTCCCAGGCATTTCTAGTCCGAAGGCTGAGTTCCCTGCCGATGGACTTGCTGACCAGCCCTGCTGGGATGGGGAACCGGCCACTGATCACTGGCAGCAGCTCCCGACGGAAGGACAGCTCCAGGTGGAGGGAAGGCTCCGGCCCAAGGGAAGGTTCCCTGTGCAGGGGTCTCTACCTGGAAGAGGTGGTGGGGTGTGAGAAGGCCCTTGAGGAGGAGGCTGCTGGAGCACTGCGCACCGCTGCCTGGGTGCGTCTCGCTAACTCTGTGTGTACCAAAGTTTTGATTAAATGCAGCTAAGCCCTGGTCAGCAGTTTTAGCTTGTTATGGTCCATTATTGATCTCATGGTTCTCCAGTGCCGCTCCAAAATAAATAAATAAAAGGCACCTGTGTGTTTGACGGGAACACATGGGCAGGGAATGGCCTTTTCTTTCCTGCATCCCCGTCTCCACTTTTTTGAGGCAATGGGGTCCCACAGCAGCCACCTGTTCTAAAAGCTGCCGATTTAAGCATCCGAAACTTTTCAACTGTATCAATCCGTATTACACAGGTCACTTCTCTTCCCAGGGACACATCACAAAAGGCAGGCAATGAGTAAGCCTCCAATGCACTGGTGTCCCCGAAGAGGCAGGGCAATCTCCCCGGGGTGGAGGACTCCCCCAGCCTCTCCCCTGCCTACAGCCACGCAGGCTCATTCTGCTGCTCAGGCATCCCCTGGCACTGCATCTCAGCAGCCTTTCCCTCCTCTCTCCAACCGCTCCAGGAAACGCCGCTCCTGCCAGCGCTGCCCAGGCCCCTTGCTGGCAGCCCGCTGCTTCCCTGGGACCATGCCCATCATCACGGGCCGAGCCTGGTGTCCTGCCCACCGCACCACCGATGGCCGACACAGCCACCAGCCGCTCGCCAGAGCAGGGAAGGTGAATTCCTGCACCTCGCTGGTGAATCGGGCCCTGCATTTCCTTGTCTTTTGTCACATGTGCTTAAACAGCAGCTGTTTCACAAGGGAACTTTTTTTTTTCTCAAAATACGCATTTACATTTTTTTGAGACCTTTGAAGATGTAAATTGAACAAGGTAAATTTTAAAGCTCTTCTAATCAGCATCACAGCCCTAGTTGGTGCCATATGGAGGAGCAGAGGAACAGACTGGAGCTGAGAGAGTGAGCTGGGGTGGGTGACGCACAAAACGGCCTCACCAGCAGGTCACACCAGCGGAGATAAGCCCGAACAGGGAGATTTGATGGGTGCTATAAGGTACACAGTCACGACCATCACAACGAAGCATGACAGTGTCATCAGAGTTGGATGGAAAAAACTCAATTTTCTCATTTAACCAACTGTATCATTTTCCAGTCACGTTTTGGAGATTAACAATGAACAGCAGAGGCTGCTGATGCAAGTGCTTGAGAGACGGGGACTCCATCCTGCAAAAGGGTCATCGGAAGCTCCAGTGGAAAAGAGCAGGGCAGCATTCAGGCCGCAGGAGCAGGGCCAGCCATGGGCTCTGAGCAGAGATAGGTTCATGAATGTGTCTGTAGGGATAATGGTCAGAGTGGAACCGGCCCCCGTTGCCAGCTGGAAGCACAGCTGCAGGCAGTGCCTGGCCTTCCCAAGCCTTTGCAGAACAACAGAAAAGCAACATCCACAGCGTTAGGGGGACCAGTTTCCAAACTTTTCTGAAAGAACAGTTGAAAGAAAAGCCAACGTCCCTTCCTGTACAAAGCTTTGCTGCTCTTCTCTTGACTGGCTCTCGGCCTGAGCAGTGGATGTTGCCTCAGATGCAGAGCACCGTGGCTGTGAGGAGGAGGCTTTGCAGCAGGATTACGGCATTTCACGCAGCGGGATGTGCTCAGTCTGGCAGAGCTGTGTGTTGTGAGAGGAAGGGGTGGGCTGGCTCCCCTCGCTCCCCATCTCTTCCCGTGGCACTCCGAAGTGTGACGAGAGAGGGCTCTGGGCTGCTGAGCAACGTGTGGCTGCCGGATTCCTGGCACGGGGCTGCTTGGGAAGGGGCAGCCCATGGCAGGGGTGGGCGTGGGACCTCCTGTTCACCTGAACATCAATTTTATCTTTTCCCATCACGCAGAGCAGGGCTTTATTCCAGGTTTAGTCTCTGGGCACAGGCATGGCTCCTTAAGCCACTGGGAGCAGGACGGGGCAGAATTCAGCTCCGTGGGGTCTCCATTGGTGGCACAAAGAGAAGGCAAGGGGGAAGGGCTGTGGTACCTGACACAAAGCAAAAGCAGAGGTGAAAGGGAAGTTCTTGATTTGAAGAAGGCTGTTCAGAATTTCTCTCCAGCTTCCCATGCATTCAAAGCTGAGCTGCGTTCCCTTCTTAGTCTTAAAGGCTCTTCAAGCCCTGCCCAACTCTGAATGCAAAAAGAGCCCTGATTCTGCCACTCTTTCCCATGTCTCAGCCCTGTTTGTTTGGGTTTTTTTTTTTCTCAGCAAGACTAATCAGAGTGCAAACTGATGGGCTGAAAAGGGCAGAGCTCCTCCCCGGCTCCCGCCCACACCTACAGTGGAGACCTGTGCCTCCTTGCTGTGTGATGGCACGGCTGGCTGCTGGGAAGCTCCTGCTGGGCAACCGCTCTCCCGGGGGCAGCTGGACTTTTACATCTCTGGAGATATCCAAACAGTGTCAGGGATTTCAAAAAATGGTTTTGAAAATGTGTTTTTACCGTTGCAAGAACCGCCAACCTTCGCTGGGACCTCTGGGCTGGGCTGCAAAGGAAGTCCACGATGTGAGGCACTAAAATAGAAAATATTTATGTAAAGAAGTAAAACATCGTAATTCCTCCTCTTTCCTGGTGAGTGTAAATTAATGGCAGCTCAGCGCAGTGCTGAAATAAGTGGGGTGAGATTGTGAAAGAGGTATTTTTAGACAAAAGCATGCAACGCTTTGTCACCCACTCATTTGCTTTTCAACGCGAACAAGGCTCCAGCAGGCTCCAAAGAGCCCATTCCTGCTACTCACACCCACCCTGTTCCGCAAGGGTCCCAGCTGCCCACCTCCAGCATGTCCACAGGCAGGTTTTTAAACAAATACAAGATCGCTGCTCGAGGAGCCACACACCACCTCCTGTGTCCATGACTAGCCTGGAAAAAGGGCTCCGCGCTTTCTCGTAGTGGCAAGCTAGCAAAGGAAATTTGGGCTCCCCCTACTCTGCTCATTTCCCACAAGACATAAATAGGTGCTAATAACTTCACCAGCTTCTGTGGCAAGGCTGTGCACGCAGAGTATCAGCAATCGCATGCGGTAATGGAAGATAACTTGAGCTTCAGGTTTTTTCTTCCCCAAATCCGTGATTGTAAATCCGTGATTGGTTTTGGAAGGGGAACGAGGGCTGCTCTGCATGTGAGGGTTTTTCAGAATCCTCTGCAGTTGCCTAATCCTGCTGCCATTGACCTCAACTCGGGAAGAGTCTAGCCACTGCTGAGGATTTCTGGAAGTTAGGTCCAAACACCTAAGTGATACCCCTGCATGGGAGAGGGACTGGACACCTCAGAAATGCTGGTGGTGGGACTTCCACAGCCATTAGGCCAAGTAGCTCCTGAGAGCCATCACTGGTTCGCTATGTTATTTTATGTTGACATGCAGTTTTTCCCCTTTTTTTTTTTTTTTTTTTTTGCAATTTACTGTCGGGGAAATCGAATAACATTCCTCTCCTTCACTTTTGTATTGCAGTTTAAGCACCACCCCAAACCATGTGCAGAGACCTGCATCCTGGAGCTGTAATGGCACCTAGGACCTTCCCACACCATCATGCAGAATAATAACCCAGAACTAACGAGCTGTATATGTTCAGTCAGGATCAGACCTGCCGTCCTCCTTCTCAATAAAATTATTGCTGGTCTGCTAGTGTCGTTTTTCCAAGCATATGCTAAGACTTGCTATCAATTTGAGCAAATCTTAATTTTGATTCAAGTTTTATTCTGAAATATCCAGCAAAGCCAAAGAAAGGCAAAGCCAGGACAGTGAAGCAGAGATGAATGCACCTAAACTGGAAAAAAAAAAAAAAAAGACCCAGGGTTCTCTTTAATTTGCAGTTTATCTGTGATTTAAAAGAGTAAACACAGCCATGGTGAAGATGCATAAACACAGCTTGGAGAGATGCTGAAATCTAGGTCAGGGTTTCAGCTCTGCCTGGGGATCTCATTACGTGGTACGTGGATCAGGGAGACTCTGTGCTGCTCTAAGAGCCGAGTGGAGAATGCTTCTGAACCCGTGCAATGGAATCAGGTAGGCTTCTGCACAACCAACAGCAGCTCTGCTGCAGACAGATAAACAGGTCACATAAGCCGTCGCTGAGCTGAAATAGCTAAATTTCTACCGAATCACGCCGTTCAGCAATGGGGAAGGAAGTCTTCCTTTTACTCTCTAGCGGCTTCAGTCTACAATCGTGTTCCAAGGAGGATCCGAAGCGTTTGCCAGCAGTAAGTAATTCGCCTTCCAGGTGCTTGCAGGAAAGTATGGAGCTCTCAAGCTCATAGTTGTTAACAAAACACACAATTTGGGTGAAAGGAAAAATAGAGGCTTGCATTGGTCCCTGTTAATTCGATTTGCAATCCGAGTATATGACTTTCTCAGAGCATGAATCTATTCTGTATTCGAGACCCAGTCTGTGTTTGTATTTTAAGCTAGTCTTCCAAGCAAAACATGTGAAAAGAGAACATTTAAACAGGAAAGGTTTGATATTTTCTTTTCCCTCATAAATTTCTGTAGGTCTTGTCACCGCTAATTGCTGGCAATCTCAGCACAAGAGCTTTTCTTTCTAGCAAACCAGCTTCTCATGTTTCCTGCCCTCCAATTAATCAGTTATGATTTCCTGCTCTGTTTGTTTGTTTAACTTTTAAAAAGCTAATTGACTGTTTGTGACATGAGTCGCCCTGAGACTATGAAAGTGACGTTTGTTTGCGTGTAGCGGCAGGGCAGAGGCAGGGCGGGCTTGGGCAATGCCTTTCCTGATGCCCGGCCACCACCGGTGTGCACGGCGGGTGGGTTCGGCGCAGCCCGCCGCCTCGCTCCCGCCGCGAAGGAACGTGTTTGTGGTGGGAGTGGTGAGCTTGTGTCCACTCTTGCTCCACTGTCGCCACGTCCCCTCCCTGGCACGGAAATGCTCTCTGGAAAGGCCAGGCACCTGTTCCTGGCTGTGAATACGCAGGGCAGGACAGCGGCTGCACTGCAGCTTTGTGCTTCCCCACACCATGGAGTCTCACTTCAGAACAGGCAAACCAGCACATCTGGGTGTCAATGTTGTTTTCCTTATTTACGTAGTACCCGTGTTTTCAACCCGAGTACCAAAGAGGTCTCTCATGGCATGTGTTCCCCGATGGCTGCTGCCTCCACAGGCGGCATCTCCAGCGAGGCAGCACGGCATGTGTGGGGCTGGGGCTGGGGCTGGGGCTCATCCCAGCCACTCGGGTCAGGTTGTTAGTAATGGTCTGTTGGATGCTCCGAGCAATATTAGGAGATGGCTTTTCTCAAAATCTGTATTTAATTGTTTGCAAGTGAGGGTTTTTTTGACCATGTTTTTTTTTGCCTTGACAGTGCAAGAATAACTAAGCCACATTGATTTTTTTTTTTTTTCCTTTTCTTGCTTTAAAACAAGTCCGTGGATCACATCAGGCTTCAACCCCCTTTGCAGCTTTCTGTGACATCACATGGCTACAGGCTCAAAGGATGTGGCCAGTGGAGAAATCCTCCTGCCTCAGGGGAGTTTCTGAAAGGATAGGTCTGCTCTAAGGTATCTGAGTCATGCTCATGCATGCATATTATTGCTACAAAAGAGATTTTTTTTTTTTTTGGCAACTGTGTGCTCCTAGGATTGTATTTCAGGACCAGAGGAACAGGCTGTAATGCAAAGACTCTTCAGAAGGTCCCACGAGTTCCCGGTATGACAAAACTACCATTTAACCTCAAGCCATCAAGCATGAGGTACTCTCTGCTTCTAAAGTGATTTGAGACATTATGCACAGTTCTATAAAAATGCAAAACGGGACTGCTATATTACCTCCTGTAGCTCAGGAGATTTGGAGGAATTGGTTCATCATTTGTTACTGAGAAAGCACTTGCTTAAAGCTGTGGCTGCCATGTCTTCCTTTGCAGCAGGGTCTTTATTTCTGTGCTTATAACATTGCAGTTTATTTCCGTGGCAACAGCTATGATGTGATCATTTGCATCCATAATTACTTCACTGTTATTAGAAATGGTAAACCTGTGATGATAATTTTGAAAAAAAAAAAAATCTGAGTCCAGCTGAAATAGCAAACTATTAAAAAAAAAAAAATTAAGTTAATTTCTCAGGTGTTAAATCATAACATATTGAACCGAGCATA
The DNA here is from genome assembly GCF_009769465.1 of Tauraco erythrolophus. Classification (NCBI taxonomy): domain Eukaryota; kingdom Metazoa; phylum Chordata; class Aves; order Musophagiformes; family Musophagidae; genus Tauraco; species Tauraco erythrolophus. The sequence goes on along the minus strand of NC_141475.1, from coordinate 10,214,670 downwards.
TCATTTTTCTCCTCTCGCTGCAGAAAAGTTGCCTGCCATACCAAGGGGCAAGCCTGCGTAAGCAGGCTGGAGAGATGAGACTGCAGATGGGGGAACACACGAGCACTCTCATTTTATTTCACTTGAGCTTTGCCAAAGTTGTTCTCTGTTTTCTCTTCCTTGAGGACTCCAATTACTCATGTACTGTTTTCCTTCATCTACTAAGCGATGCACAAACCTTTTCTACATTCTAGGTTAGTTTCTGACATCCCTCTCTTCTGTTTACACCTGGGTAATGAAGGTGATGCCCTGCTCCTCCGGAGACAAGTAGGCTGCCCGACTCCAGCCTGAGCCGAAGGAGAGAAGACACATTGAGATCAGTGGAATCGCTATGGCTCACTTCTAGCCCTGAATCGGGATTTGCCCCAGCATCGCTGGTTATTCAGTGGTTTTGAATGTGTTCTGCCATTCTCCTGTGTCCAAAATCTCAATGCTGTCCTTAACTGTCAAGTTCAGGACTTAACGTGGGCTCCGCTGGGACAAACACTGTGCGCAATCACCGAGGAACTAAGGGAACAACGCCTTTCCCTCAGTTCAAATTCCCAGCCAGCCACAGGGTGTCTTTCCTAGTTCTGCATTGCTTTACATTTTTTAGAACATAGTACAGTTTTTTTATTTTCTTGTGCATACTCACACACTCTCGTGTTTAATTAAAGAAATGAGAATCCTGCTTGTGTGATGAGACTCGCCTATTGAGGGTGTGTAGGACTCCATACTTGTCTGGTCTTCAATGCCATGCCTTGATTCGAATGATCCTCTGTTTTAATGAGTTAATTAAATCTATTTTAGCTGATTACTTTGCAGAAGTCAGGCTACTGGTAATATAAAATGAGCTAAGAATAATACTGTACTTACGCTTTCCTGAAAATCTTTTATTTTCTCCATAAATAGACGTAAGAAAGCTGGCACTGAGATAACACAGCAGGCTATCAGAGAGGTCAGTTTGGCTGGTGTAGAAATTGTTCTTTGGATGATATGATTTTCCGTGAATTACTGACTGCGTAACCGGGTTGAGAAGTTAGACTCCTTTGAGAAAGGTAAGAGCCGTGCGAGCCATTTGATCCCACATGTGGCCATGAGCACTTCATCTGAGCTTGAAGCAGCTGGGCAAGTGAACATCACTTTTCTTTGTCGTGTGTGATGTGGGTTGAGAGTCAGAATTACAAAACAAACCTCCTCGTCTGCTGCTTTGTCTCATTACACTTCTTCCATAGGCTGAATTCTAGAACAAAAAGCCCAACATCCAGTACTGCAAATATGAACTCGACTTGGCCCTGTGTTCCCTTGCCAAAAGATGGTGAGAGGTCTCTTCCCAGCCCCTGGACACTCTTAGGACACGACCTACAGCAAAGCTGGCCTGGGTCTGCTGCTCTTTGTCTGCACTCTTCTTGCACGTGGTGTTCACGTGGTACAGTCTTTTAACAGCTATTGGAGTCACCACGTGACATGTGCTCCTTGTTGCTGTGTGTGTTTATTTTTTGCTTCACGTTCAGAATATTGCCAATATTGATTCTCAAGATGGTTCTTGTGCCATTTCTGGAGACATGCAAATCAAGCCTCTTGCCATTTAATATTAACTGAAACTCCCTGGAACATCTATGATCATCATCTGCATGGCAACCAGCAGCCCATCTGTGACTAACATCAATATTACAAAGTGAAAGAGCCTGCTTTTTACATGATAAACACACATTGTGAAAAGTCTTTATCAGATCTGAGCGTAGGCTTGGTGGGAAAAGCCATCCTCTCCCTAAGGCTAACAGCAGGTCACTATATTTCAGCTGCGAATAATGGACAGCAGTGATTCACTCTGCAGCTAGTCTCATAAAAGTCCACTCCTTATTCTCTGAGATGAATAGGAGTGATATTTTTATAGATGAGTGTTGTTGTTGGTAAGTCCTTTCTAGGTCAGCTTGAACCAACACATGTAACCCCTTCTGGCTGACTCCCAGCTTCACAGGTGCTGGAGCAGTGCTTGGGGGGGGACATGCTAGACAAGCCACATCGCCAGCATTGGGAATTGGGTACAAAACTCCACCTAAGCCAAATATAGAACGAGGGCTGAGCTCTACTCTTTAAGGGGAAAAAGAAGAGTGCCGAGTGCTTGCCAGGGAGGCAAGAGCCTATCCATCTAAGCACTAGCCACAGAGGATCTTCACATCTTCTGATGGTCTTCTCCCTAGGGGCGACATCAATGCAGGCTCCCTGGTTGGGGTTGTGCTTTTCCTCAAGTTAATGATGCTCTTCTGCTTAGTATTAATTTCTGCACAGTATTATATAAAATCTGCACAGTATTAATTTCACTGTCTTAATTATTCTTCTTCTGTTTTTCTACGTATATAGCTGCTTTTATGCTTTAATGCAACATTCTCCATTAAGCAGCCCTACGCAGTACAGCAAAAATAAACACTCTTATGACAACCCGCCTAAGATTAAACTATTAAACTCACTCGAAGTATACAGTTCATAAATTAAAAGTGCTTATGCTCATACTTTAGTATTGATTGCTGAGTTTATAAAAATAGAAGAATTGCCCTTAGGAAACAAAAATCATGGTTCCTTAAGATTTTCTTTGTCAGGAAGCCAAAAAGACAACATTACATGGAAATGTCGCCGTTTGTTCATGTCAAATGTAGTTTATTCAATTAGATATTTTATAACTCTACTGAGTTATATGAAGGAGGTTAATATTTCTTATTGTTTTGCTTCATGCTGTGCCTCTGGTACACACAAAGATAACTTAGCCTAGTAAAATATACAGTGTAATTTGGTAATGTGTTTATTGGATTCCAGTAAAAGACTATGAGAAATTATTCATGATTTTTGCTTCTTCAACTAAAATGATCTTTTTCCTTTTTCTTTTTCATGATCTTGCAAGCTTTTTGTTTTCTGGAAATGCTTTAAAGAAGAAATTGCTAGAAACAGAGTTGCATTTTTTTACCCAAGAGTCAGGAAAGTAAGACTTTCTGGAGAAGAAAGCCTTTAGTTACTTATGCTTTCCAAAATTTGTCTATGGTTCTGAAACATCCAATGTCTTGCAGAATGATAAATGCAAGAGGAGCCTAAATTTACAGTAACTTGCCTTTTGAAATTGTCTTATGAAGGGTTCAGATCAGTTATGGTTTTATAGGTGTGGTTTTATGGTCATATAAACTATCAAAAAATATTCATTTTTCTTATGGAGTCAGTTTTCAGCCAGATTGGAGTCTGGAGCTCCACTCAGCTCCAGGGGTCGGATAAATGCCACTGTCAATGCAAGGCAGTGAGATGGGAACACACAGCCAGTGCAAGGGAAAGGAGAGGACCAGAGTGACATTGACTTTAGGTTCATTTAACCAGTGATGGAATTGCAGCTTAAGCGGCTAGATCTAGCCTAAGCCCCTAGAGCTATGGGTATGCTCACGAGTTTTACTGAACTTGGGCAATGGTACCATGTCCTGTGCAATGGCCTTGCCACAGATGTAAAGAAAAAGGAGAAGCCAGGCCATTTAGATGACTTTGGACTGAGAACCACGTATGCGGTCCATGGTTACTTCCTAAAAGTTCCTATAAGCGCTTCTGCTATGTGAGTCTACAGGAGGTGGTGTTTCTCAAGGGGAAATTCACGAAAGGTGGAAGTTGAGAACTGTAATCGTGTAATTTGATTAGCTCATCCTCTTAGGCAGCAGAAGTTGCTGTCCCCACGATGTTGGTTCTAAGGCTTTTTCTGAAGTCTCGTGTTGTATTAGGAACTGGTACCATGTTTGAACTCACTGAAACCAACTACTGTTTGCCAAGCCACGTAGGCTGGAGCTAATTTTTGTTCTCTGTTAATTTACCTGCCTGTGTTTTTTTGTGCTGCCCAGGCTGTAATCATAGCTTGTTGATGAGGTGCCAAACACGACTGTCTGAAACTGTGTCAGCTGCTGACCGCCGGGCAGCGGCAGTGTGTCATCTGCTCTCATGAACCCTCCCCACGGTCAGGCACAGCTGCTGTGCTGTAACATGGACAGATCCCAAGCCTAAGACTTCCCCTGACTACTGCACCCCTGGCTACTCGAAGGGAGCGTTGGAAGGGTCTTTCACAGTGGGTGCAGCTCTGGGCTCCCCTGGCAGCTGGGAGCTAGTGGGGCTGACGTGCAGAAACCCCTCCATCCAGCTTATGGCCTACACAAAGAGAGCAGAGGTGCTGGCGTGCTGGATGATGGCGTGCTGCGGCACACAGTTGGTGCAGTGGCCTTTGGGAGGGACGCTGCGACCTGTGATGACTAAGAGCGGCCTGGAAGCTAAATCCAGGATAACTAAGGGTGTAGGTTCCTGAAACGCTTAATCCAATTTAAATGCAAGCTGCTTCCAACAGAGGTGGCCTCTCCACATGCCACATCCCACATGCGCATTTCTGCCCTCTCCCTTCTGTTGCCTCTGGGTATCCTCGAGCCACGGCTGACTCGGATCACGTTGTTTGTCCGGTACAAAGCAGCTGATATTCTGTGTGTCGTAGGTTCAGTTTGTGTCAGGCCATAACTATGCATATGACGATCTGACCTAGGAGGCCCCATCTGGCAGAACAGAGGGAGAAACACTACTCTGTTTGATAGCCTTTAGTTAGACTGGATTGAGTAAAAGGAAACTGGACCACAGGGAAACCAATTTGAATAATGCCTGAGGCTGAACAGGTTTCAGCAGCTCGGGACACTGAAAACCAGAAAACCGTTGGAAACTCCTCTTAGCTTCCTAATTTAGGAATCATACAAAGCCTGGAGCTTTGGACTAGCCTCCAGTGAGCAGGGCTGCAGACAGAGGAGCCTTCTTTTGGAAATGTCCCTTGGAAGAAATCAACCAGCCAAAGGTGATTTGATGGGGCTTGCTTATACATTTATACAGGTCAACAATCTGGAGGCCAGGAAACAGCTCTGCCTTCCAGATAAATGTCCTCTCTCCTATTCACTTTACTGCTGGTTACAGCTGTTGGTGGCTCCTGTCTTGGGACAGGGACACGGCAGGGTTTGAACAGGGCTGGTGGTTGCACAGTGCTCACACAAGGAAACACAACCATGGCATCCAAAACAAACACCCTCTCGTTGTTGCACTTCTTATGTGTAGATTTTAAACACAGCCTTTCCATTCCAGATGTAAACATTTCCCAGGATTATCACCTCTGGTTTCTGCAGACAGACATTTGTTTTGAGAAACAAGTGGAAGAGCAGCGTGCTGCCAGGGGATGCTTCCAGTGATCCATCGTGTGAAGGCTTGCTTCCTGGGCACAGGATTGCACCTCTGCGTTGAGATACCTGTGGCCATTTCTTCATCCAGTCCTGTCAGATGAGTGTTGTTGCAGAGCACTAACAAAAGGTGTTATAGGACTGCTGAGAGGAGCAGTGGCTCAGGGAGGTTTGGGGAGGCAGAGGTGGGAGCTGAAAGTGAGGAGTAAGAGGAAGGTGGAAGGGATACCAGTTCTGGAGTGTGAAGAATATTTGGCAGCTGTGGGAAGGATGGAGAAGACTTTGGTTTTATCTGTAATGCAAAAAAAAAAAAAAAATCTTGGAGAAATCAGGATATAAAAGTGGGGATAAGTCAGGAAAAAATATGGGAGCTCTTCTTTCTGCTTCTCTGTCCTGCTCCGTCTGTTCTCTCCATGCTCGGTGTTGGCGTGTTGCTGCTCTACGCTCTCGCCTGCAGTATTGCTGTGAATCCCCCCATCCTCATCCTCCTCCTCGCATGGCTCACTGAGTGGGTGCTCCTGCAGGTGTTTTCTGACACGCACAAGTAAAGGCTGTGCCTGGGTGGGTGGTCTCCTCAAGCAGGTGGACGGGAGTCCCTGGCATTTCCAGGAGGAGCATCCTGCATACCAGCCCAGCACCAGGCACCCAAACCTATGCGCACGCAGGATTTGTGAGGCTTGTGTGCACCAGAAAAGGAGCTTCCCCATGCCAGGATGTTGCAGGAGGATGGAAAAGGATTTAGGGGCTCATCCACTGTCCAGAAAACATGACTGCCCCTTCCTGCAGCGGCACAGCTCCATCCCAGGGAGAAACAACCATGCTCAGCTACAAATGAGGTGGTTTCCAGCCTTGCAGAGGGACAGTGATGAGGACAAGTAAATGGCACAGAGCACAAGCCCCAGCAAACTAGAAGGGATTCCCACACAGGTACTGAGTGGCTCTGGACTCCAGACCCTGCAGACTTCACAGTCAGAGCCACTATCATATCAAGTAAATATGTAAAAATAAATTATTTTAGGTGGCCTGCTTTGCACAGTAATGTACTGCATGTACCGTCACTGAAGGCTTTAACGAGTTCCTTCTACAGTAAATTCTGATCTTTTTTATTATTATTTTTAATTCAGTGCAGTTCCAGAAATGTCATCCTATTTCCTACTGTCATACCCAATGCCCGAGGCCGTGATTGAAAAATCTTATGAAAAGACTCATATTCTGTTTCTAATCTGATGCATTTCTGTCTTCAGAGTGTCTGCTAGTTTCTTTCTGCCTGCGTGCCTTTTCTATTTTGATCTAATCTCTTCCTTTCCTCCCCCCCCCCGGTTGCAGTACCTCTGTCTGCAGTGCTGGTTTCTACTTCACGAGTAGCTAATGCGAAAAAAATACATTGCCCCATATCTGGGCAGGTCAGCTTCAAGCGCTCCTGAATCACAGCTTCAGCTGATGTTTACGGTGGCTAACAATGAAAAGGTTTTTACACTGAGGATAATGGTGTATTTTGCACTGTAAGATAAACCTGAGATGTAAAATCATTATTTATTTAATAGGAACATCAAAGAACACCACTGGAGAAGGGAACTTCAAAGTTTCCCAGAATAATCAGATTTCTGGTGTTATGGGGGGTATTTTTCCTCCTCACTCTATAATAATGAGAAATAAAAGTGTAGTTATCAGAAATCGTTAAAAGCATTGCTAGACTGAGCTAAAAAACCCAAGGAATTAAGTATTTCCTTAGAAGCTAGAAATCTAGCGAGCAACAGGACAGCAGGGCTAATGAGCGAAAGAGACATCTGACTTGGAGCAGACTGCGGTGCTTCCCAAACCCGCTCCCAACCTCAACAAAGACTTTATTTTGGGAAGTAGGAGAAGCACCATTGGGAAAGCTCCTTGCTCGGTTTCCTACAGGACTTGCCTTATTTAAATGCGTATTTAAATAAGCCCCAGCTCGGTGGTGAAAGTATCCCATAGCATCATTGTGCATTGTGCTCCGGGCGTACAGAAGCACCACTGAGGGCAGCCCCCTCCCCAAGCATTGCACATTCTAGGTAGAGAGTGCCACAGAAAAGACATCCTTTGTGGCTCTCCCCTTACAGATTCGTCTGAGCGACTTTCTAAAGCCTCTGATGACTGACTGCAAAACAAGGCCCCAGTTGATTAAGGATCAGAGTGCCATGGCAGAAGAATGGGGTCCTTCAGTTTAAATTCAGGCTAGTTTCCGTTTTCTTAGTCCTTTCCATGGCTCGAAGAGAAACCTCTCATGATTTTTTAACCCTTTGTTCTGCCTGGCTGAGCCCTGGGAAGATGTGGGCTGTGTGGGTCACTGTGAGCTTTCTTTGTCTGCAGCACCTCATGGCCAGACGGAGCCGCAGCCCCCACGGTAGGGTGGGAGGAGGCTCGCCAGGTAGGGTGACATGAGAGATGTGGGTCCACTCTCCTGGTGGGCAGAAAGAGGAGGAACCAAGGGGAAAAAGGAGGCATCAGCAGGTGAGGCATGTGTCTTCCAGGGGCAGATCAAGGTCCAGTGACGCAGTCCATGTATGGGAGGGATGCATGGTGGTCTCTGCCAGCACCAAGCCCACGTGCAGCTTACTGGCCCCATCTGATCTGCCCATGTCTAATAAAAGCCGAGGTGCAGGGTCCCCTGCTGTGTGTGTGACATTTGGCAAGCAGGCGTTTGTTTGACATTAATATACTCAGCTATGGCTCCAGCCGGGGCATGATTGTGGCCACAGAATCACCAGGTTTTGACTGCAGCTGTGAAAGATTTCTTCGTCCCAAAAGAACAGAGTTAATTTCCTATTCCCACAATAGGTGCATTGTTTGTGTGCATGTGCGTTGGGAAGGAAGAGCAGTTTCTAAGTGGGTAGGGCAACTACCAAGGTCTCATTGGACCTGGCTTCTTGTCCCACAGCTGTCACAGGTCTGCTCAATGGCCTCCAGCAAATCACTTCACCTTCTCATGGCTCAGTTTAGCCATTGTGAAACATAAATAAAGGTGGTCACCCTTTGTGGAGTTCATACAGTGACTTCCATTAGCAGAGGGTATGGGAGGTTATACCAGTATTATTGTTACAGCATGCATAAAGAGAACAATAGCGAGAATTGGAACAAAAACAGATGAAGCAGAGGGGGAAAAGGATGGAGCTTAGACTGAAAATGAGTATTTTATAGCAGTGACAGCAGGCAGGAAAAACAGTTAGGTGAGAACCAGAACATCACCCTGCCAGGGATGGCTAGTGCCATCACCAAGCTGACCGGGGGCTGTATGCAGCACAGGAATGTTTTGGGTGGGTGGGCTGGAGAGGGATCACCGAGTTTAAACATGCAGAGATATTGCACTGATTAGGGCTGTTCAGGAGAGCCGAGCCTCATCTGATGTGGCAGGAGACAATTTATCCTTCTGTCACTCTGACATCACTAACCAACATTTCCCTTCTTACAGGTAGGGGATGTGCAGAGATCTGCTTTCACGGCTTAAGCAAGACGTACTTTTTTCCATTTTCCTCACAAGAGCAAAAATGGAAAGAAGTTAGTTGAAACAAAGCCTTTCACTTGACTGTTTAGAAGCAGGGCAGGGGGGAAGCAGTCAAAGCACCCAGTGCTGTTGCAGTTGCTCCCTTCACCCATTAGTTTAAAGGCTGGACTGTTTACCCAGGACACAGAGGATGTGGCCATGACTCTTCCCTCCACCTCACACAGGTCTCCTGGCAGCACCATCCCTGCTGCAGCGCTGCTCTGGTCCTCCTGTGCTGCTCCCCTAAGCCTGAGCTGAAGCTGAGTGAGTACCCAGGGATGCTGCCCGTGGGGAACATCGAGTCGGAGGGACAATGAGTCACGCCATCCCAAAGACCAGCTCAGGATTTCACCCTGGTGGAGCCATGCCACAGGGAAGGACTGAGGAAGGCTCACCGAAAAGTTCCATAGGGGTAAACTGAGCCTGAGAGAGGGTGGGAAATGGAGGCAATGATTTTAGCTGAGCAGCACTAGGAACTAGGGAAATACTCTAAGGAGAGCCTGATGATATTACTCCTCATAGGACAAAGAATTTCAAGGCCTACAACATACTTACAGCATTTATGAGCGATACCTAGGAGAGAAGGCAAAGGACTGCTCATGGATTTTGGTGATGTATGGTGAATTAAGATACAAAACCAAAGATGATACTCAGTGAACTGTATGTGATTGATCTAAAAATAATACTGAAGTTCAGAAATAGTTCTCAACTTTCAGATTTTGATGAGTTGCATAAGCAATTTTCAGAAGGCAAAAGAATATAATGGTATAACTGAACTGGAATAGAGATGTCTCAAAGTCTTGAATGTTGTCTATGTACTTGCAGATTGCATGAGAAGTGTAGTGGATAAAAAGAGAATATGCCTCTTATCCTAGTAATAAACAAAATAAGCTTTTGTTCCTATATAAGGTCTAATTCCAGAAATTTATGCAATACTCTAATAGTACTTAAAAGTAACATCAAATGCAAAGGTATATTCTCCTTTTTCCTAAATACCACATTTTTTAATAAGTCTGTGGTTCAAGTGGTCTAAAAGATATGACTGACAGCTTTTCAGAGAAAATCATCTGTAGGCGTCTTCCACCCCTGGACAGTGATGGATTTGCCACAGAGAGTTCTTCCCACACGGAAAGGGGCTTCTTTTTGTGGGATGTGCAAAACAGCAGAAATGCAAAGCTCCAAAGAATATCAGTCTATGTATAGGTGGCAAAGATACTGTCAGGTTAATGTTAAAATCAATGCAGGCACTTTTAATGATTCCTGATTGCATGACACAAGATTCTTAAATCCTTTGGCACTATGGCTGGTGAGGTCAGGACAGAGAATTTAAGTGGGAGATGATTAGTACAGCTCTAACCATGCCAAAGGACGAGAGAGAAAGGCCAGAGTTTCACAGTGTAGTTCTCCACAGAAGGATTTTTACTGGATCAGGAGGAGTGAAAAGGAGTAATTTGGGGAGAATACTACCAACAGTGATAGCACATAGAGCTGTCATTGTAAGGACAAACTTTTGTGGACCAATTCTAAGGAAAAGAAGATGGACCTAAAAAGCCCTACAATAACATGGGTGATAAATACAATACCCTCTTGAACCTAGAAAGCAAAATAGAAAGGCTGGAAAGACTAGTATTCTGTATGAGATTTGTGGTATTTTTGCAGAGAACTGACTAACAAGCACATGATGTGCAGCTTGGAAGAGTGGGGGGAAAGTGCTGGGACAGAAACCTGAGCTTTCAGAGAAATTCATCTCACTGACATTAAAACAACCTCAGTTCACACAGTTGTCAGAGAAAGACTCAAGTGCCAGATTTCTAATGAAAAGGTAGCCATGCTCTAAGCCATGAATAGCAAAGAGGCACGGCAAAGGTTTTGAAAAAATGGCAACATATTGAGGAAAATCTATATGGAATATGTTGGCTCCAACTGCAATATTGAGACAGCTGTTGAATTGCAGCCTGAAAAAACGTAAAATATTGAGAACTGGTAACACAAGCTCCAATTCTGAAATACTCATGTGACAAGCAGAATAGAAACTCGTTAGGCAGCTGAAAATGTCACAGAACTAATTGCTTCGTTTTGCTAGCTACCTTCTGTTACATGCACATCAAAAACCGCTCTGTAAGATGGGGAATATTCAACTTTTGAGGAGCAGTAGTAGATTCCATGGCACCTGAGCAACTCCACACTACAAACTTCTGCTGTCTGGCACCGCAGTAAAGAAATGCCACTATTCCCATTTTACAGTCAGGGAGGTAGAGCAAAACAAAGTGATTTTCTAAAGGTTGCACTCAAAGTTTGTTGGCAGGTCAAGGAGTGAACCCAAGCCCTCAAAGAACTGGCTAAATCTTTAGCCATGGGAATTTTTTTTTTGCTGAATTGTGAAATGGGTCAGTGCTAATAGCCCAGAATTGTTATTCTTTTCTCCTTTGACAGGTTTAAGGGCTTTCATGTGCCACCTCGTTGTTCTCTCGTGTATTTATATAGAGCATGCACTGCATATTTGGTTGAAAGCCAAGTGTGCCTCAGTTCTTCATCTGCTCTTTTTATGTTGGAACTTATCTCCCATCCCACCTCTGCATTGTCTTTTTTAAGTGTATCTCTAATCTCAAGCAGCGTTTAGCAAACTGAGATACCAATGTCACAAGGGGTGACTGCAACAGTAGTGCTCCTGATGGTCTCCACTAGTGCATCCATGGAAAACTTGAGCAGCCCTAGGAACATATCACTAGGTGTTTGAGATTATTTTCAAGAACCTTCACTAAGTATTCACCAGGAATAGGGAGACAGCTGTTAACACTCCAGAAATACCAAGAGGAGGTTTGAATGCCAATCCAGAAAAGGAGTTGAAAATATAGGAGATGATTTATCAAGGGCATATTGGAGAAGTGTGAATAGAGATGGTGCTGTCATGATGTATCTTACAGTGCCTGATATTGCAATGACTGCTTAGAGATTTCCAGTTAGACAGGGCAACAATTAATGATAATTGCCAGCATTGAGGGGGTCTATGTTAAATGAGCACTAAAAGGCAAAATGTGAAGAGCCTGAGGACAAAGGAATTTGTTGAGGACAATGGAATTTGGGTGGTTGGTTGTGTTTTGGGGTTTTTTTGGAAATGTTCTGACAGACGTTATTATAAAGAGTTAAGAGAAAAATGGCATTTTATCACCATCCCACTTGCCATCAGTGGCAGTTCTCTTCCTCCCTAGCTCCAGAAATCAAGGAACGGGGAGAGGACAGAGGTCTGGGGAAGGAGTGCCGAGTGCTGCATTGCAGTGTGGGTGGTGGGGACTGAAGGAAGAGCATCTGTTGCTTTTGTTTCCTCCACTTCATCACTGCTGGTTTCAGAGGCAGCTGGGAGGTAGCCAGTCATACAAAGGAAGTAACTTAATCCAAATAACAGGCGATGGTAATAAAATATAAAAGGATACTTGGCAAGAAGGTTGTACAAAAGAAAAATGTTTTAACCTGAGGTGTGATCACACCTGAGGTGGGAGGTGTGAATTGCTGAATGTAGTGTGTTTAGGCAAGATAGATGCAAAGTATAAGGAGCTGCTGGCACTGCTTGAGCGACATGTGAGCTCGGTTTTGTCTATGTTACTTGGAATTGGCTTTTAGCTTCTGCTCCTCTATTATCTGCACCATTTTGACAGTAACTTAATAAAAGTAGGAGCCAACTGCTCTGAGAGATCTGTGTGTTCAACCTGGGTGTTCAGTCCAAGTCCAGCCTGGTGTCTAGCTGGCTGTGTGCGGGCACAGATGTCACTTCTGTGCACACAGTTCCTATGCTAGCGCCAAGAGATGTGGCACGCACAATTTGTGCAGGCACATATGCCAGCAGGTAACTCGAAAATCTAGTCTAGAAAGTATTATGGTTATTACCAGAGATGTAATTCACCTTGAATCTCTTTAATAATAGCATTTTAGAATGAGTCAATCCTAATGATTACAAAGAGAGACCTGCAATAGTTTGTCCTCACATGTTCCTTTCATTTTGAATACAGTGTATGGATACTAAGCTCCGATACTCTGCTTTTGATCCTTGGGTAACTATCTATTCCTATGCAAACCAGACTCTAAATGCTGCTGAAGTGGAATTCGGTCACCCTGCGCAGCTCTGCTAGAGTGACTGAACCACTTCTGAAAGGTGAGGGAGCTCTGAGGTGTTTGGTGGCTGCCTGGCACTGATTCCACATGTGTATGAAAGGCTCGGGTCAGACTCACAGCATTTGACTGAAACACTCAGGCTTAGCAAAAATGTCTTTGTTTCACCTCTGAAGGGGATCATACCCAGTAGGCAGTTGTCTGCTCTCGATGACAGAGAACACTCAGTACAAACGGTGTAATATTAGATTGCTCAACACTCAACATGAAAAAAAGCTTATAAAAATTGGATATGTGAAGATTTATTGTGATAAACTGTGGCAAGCTACCAGGAATTCTTCTGCGAGAGAAATAACCACCCTAAGAAAGCAGAGCCCAGAGCACTTCTGAGGACTGGGCTGGCCAGAAGTGACAGTGAGAAACGGCTTCTCTGGAAGCAAAGGGAATTTGAAGTGCTCTTAGAAGAAATGGATGGATATGAAAGGCTGCTGCTTTAAGCTGTCTCAGAGCTACTTTCAGCCTAATTCCTGGCCTTTTTCTTACAAGTTACTAAAAACAATAGTTTGATATATGCCATTTATTCAACACAAATGACTGTTCAGCCTGAACAACAAATACCAATGAGAGAGGGCAGGCATAAAGGCACCAGGCGTGATTGCTACCTTGGACTAGTGTATGAACCAAGTGGAGAGATCCCAAGAAAAGTTGAAGTTGCTTTATGCAGCCCATTGCTGTCTGGATTACCTTTCTGGACCTTCTTGATAACAGGCAAATTACCAAAATTAGCTTCCTCTGACACCATAGGGCACAAAAACTGATAACATAAGACCAGTGCTAATGCGTACGCCTCCCTTTGCTTCACTCGCCTTTTGTCCCTTCCCTCCCAGGGCATAACTAGAAGAATCCTCAAAGGAGGGACCTAACTGCAGTAATTTTTAAGCTGGGTGGATGTTTTACATGGTCCTCTGTGACTTCTGAACCACGCAATACACCAAAGGAATTACAGATATTGGCTGCTTCACAGCACTGTGACTAGAAGGAGGTACATCCACATTTTACTACAGAAATACAGCTCTTGGTGTCAACGGTCCAGGAACTCATGAAGTTAGAAACCCTAATCCATGTATTTATGATCTTTGAGTAACTAACTCTGGAGATAGGCTGAAACGAGCCAGCGTTTCTGTGGTGATCCTTTCTCCTCGAGCACTGACAGCTTTCCTGAGTGCTGTCATGTCAAAGGAAGGTGCTGGGGCTACAGCATCAATCATTCCTGAAGTGTTGTCAAGCCCGATGGGGCAGAGCAAGCCTGAGCTGGGGCCGCTGCTGCCAGCGTGCTAGCTTTCTGGCTTACACACTTATCCACTGGGCCCAAACGGCACGACTGGAAAACAAAGCAGCAAAACTAGCTGACAAAAGTGGATGGAGGTGAGCCAGGACTAGAACAAAATAAAAGCTGCAAAGAAAATATAGATCATCTTAGCCCAGTTAGAAAAAAAATAACAGACCCTTGTGTGGCCAGGGGAAGTCTATGCAGTGCTGGGCACAGAGCGGGCTTGGACATCAATTTATGTCCTCTCTTGTGACAACGAAGCACAGTGGGGAAGGCAGAGCTGTCTGCCCAGCACATAAAAAAAAAAGGAAAAGTCATGTTTGTTTTCCCTTCAGAAGGAGGTGACATGAGACAACCTTGGAATTCGTTGTGTCCTGCCTTGGTTAAGGAGTAGCTTTGATCTCTGGTCTGCTGGACTATGTGTGTTTGAGGTGAAAAGGTGCAGAGCCAAGGAAGACTCTGAGAAAGACACTTTGGTACTGAGCTGAGGTTTTCTTAGGCGAGCCTATGAGCCCACCAGCTTATATGTGGTTTCAGAACGCAGACAGTGGACACAGCTTGGTGATAGAAACATACGTTCAAGCACTGTTATGATAGCTGTGGAAATGGCAGTCACTGTCTGCAGAGCCACAGGAAGACAGATCACTGCAGCAACATCCTCTGTTCAGGAAAGGGCACTCGCAGTGCTCAGGTACCAGCCAGAGGTCCAGACTTGGGAGGGAAATGTGTCCACCAGAGCTGAGCAGACCCACAAGGTGACTTCAGTATGTTTAATTGCTTCTAGAGGGAGCCGTCGGCTGGTGTCACTGTCTAGCCTCCTAAATTTTGGCTTGGTGAAAGGTTCCCAGCCTGGAACACTCTGAACATCTTCCTCAGCTTTCCTAGTGATGCCAGGATTCATGGACGGATCCATCTGCTGAAGCCTCAGAAAGAGAAGGAGCTTGGGCCGGTGCAGCATGGAAGGGGATGGGGAGAGGCAGGCCTGCCCACGGCAGGGGCTGTCCTCGACCCTCCAGCCAGGACTTGACCTGCCACTGCCATCAAAAGGGCCAGAAATAAATGAAGCTGATGGGAAGTCGTGGTGGAGGCAAACCACAGGGCAAGAGCATGGGCTACAACTGTCCGCAACGCCCACGTCCCATGGGAATGGCCCAGCTGATGCCTGGGAAGCAGTTCAGCATCCTGTCTGTCCCCCTTCCCTCTATTTTTACTTGCGGCATCATTCCCTGCGAGAACTGACCTCAGCAGATGTAGCGTATTTAAGCTTCAACTCAGGGCATATTTAAGTTTAATTAGCGTAGTATCAAAAATTCTTTTCAGAAAGGTTTCTGACCACTATTTTCACCCTCTCCTTGGTCTACAAACTCGTATTTTCACTTGCCAGCAGCAGCACTGTGAAAGGGCCGTGCGGAGCGGGGGGCACAGGCACAGTGTGGGGAGGCACACACTCTTGCCAGAGGCAAAGCTTTCCTCCTCCCTTGGTCTCAACCTTACTCATGCGCAGCCCAAGGTCTCAGCCAAAAAAAATCCCCACTTAGGAACACGGCTGCAGTTGTATAAGAGTGAATTGGGGGCAAACATGGTTTCGCTCCTTGGCAGCTGATGCCTGCTTGCCCGCTGCCTCCAGAGCAACATACCAACCAGGCATGTGGTTCTGGGCTTGTTTAACCCCAGGCCACTAGTGCCTGTCCCCTTGTCACAGACCATTTGGTGTTCTACAGCTTTCTTGGACACCTCTAAGCGAATAAGGACAGAGTTATTTCTGCCCAAAAGACTACCGAGCTGTGAGTGCTAAAAGGTAATTCCACGCCTTTCATGATTAAAGGTGTTTGTTCTGTTATCAGTAGTTGTAAAAATTGTTTCCTGACCCTTACTGTTTCTCCTTTTTATGTAACAAACAAAGCGTCTGTCTCCCATAGTGCTACTGGGTTTTGCCTTTTAATTAAAAACACCCCATGACTTTTTAATGTCATATATGCTTTTTTATATGTATTCATTATGCACTGAAGATATACGAAATATTTCCTATAGACTTATACTGGGTAGCTGACCTTTTAGTCTTAATGCACAGTAGCAACTAAATCTAAAAGAATTAGATTTGTTTGTCCTCGTCTTTTTTTTGTTACATACTGTCAGCCAGTCCTCCAAAGCAGACCGCTCTAGTACCTCAGAAAATTGAAACATTAATTCACAAATTAGCCTGGCATTATTAAAACCAAACCTCAACCCTTTCTGAAAGAATGAGTTTGAACTGTGAACTGTTCAGTCTACTTCTACCCTCAGAAACCAAAACTTCAAAAACTTCAGAAACTATAACTTAAGACATTGTTAGCCAGATCTCCAGCTCTGAGGAGGGGACAAGGGAAAGGACCTTTTCCATCACCTCTCACATTATCGTGATATGCCTTCATTCTTCAAGATTTGAACCAGTTAATCCTGTCTTTATTGTTGTTGCAGCCTGCAGGGGATGTCTGGACTAACCTTTAGGCAAGAGAAGCCAAACCAAAACTCTGCTACACAGTTGAGAGGACATCCCAGTTATGGAAGAAGCTGGTGCTGAAATGCAGAAGGGAGTGGGCAAACCCAAGACACTGAGGCATCAAACACACCAAACAGAGGTGATGGGTGGAGAAATAAATCGGGGAAAATGGAAAAAGGGATCAAATGTGTTTCCAAATAATGTTTATCAATACGGTGATAGGTGCTTTATATATATATATATAAAAGAAATATATATAAAATACATATAAAACTTCACCTTAACCAGAGCTGAGTGTTTAACTGCTAAGCCCTAGAGACCTAGAAAGCTTGTGGAAAGCATGACAGAAGCAACAGAAGCTGAAGATCATTAACATGACCAGAGTTCAAGTGCAGGCAGGAAAATAAAGAGACCAGAAGGAAAGTATGAAATATCTTGCTAAGAAATAATAGGGTTTTCAAAGCGAGACCTGAAGTATGCTAATTAGTTGCAAGGCAAGAAACCCTTACTTTTAGCCAAAGACTGCCTGATCAGCCATCTTCTAGGTCATTTTGGCAAAATGTGCAAAGAAAGATTTCCTGTGAGTATTACTACAGCACGCAAACTCAGAAGTTAGCCTTCGTTTTGAGAAAAGGCAAGCCAACTTGAGATGGTGAGGTTTAGCTACAGTGTCAGCTCTAGCTGACTTGTGATGAGGGAAGTATGTTCCGGTAGGAAGCTGGAAGGCTAACTTTTTGGGGCTAGCTGGTGTGCTTTACAAAGAAGCCAGGTCAGGGCAGGGAGGCAGCAACGAGTACATCTGCATCACACCTTGGCTGCCCACTGAATGGCCAGTGATTACAGGCTGCAGCTGCTAATTATTTCAGACAGTGGTCTGAACCTTTGAGGAATCAAAGCCATAGCGTTTCTCTTCTGGACTCTCAGCTTTATACTTTAGCTATTTACTACTGGCTGAGCAAGCCGATAGCATGCTCCCTTGGGCAGGCTTAGCAGCAGCCTGTTTCATCCAAGCAGGTTGAAATCAAAGCCTTGAACCTTGTTCTTCTCTACAGGCCTCTGAAAGAGAACAGTCGTCTAAATTGATTTAACATTCTTAGGTTGAATACAGAACTTCTCTTTAGACCTTATTCTCAGAGGATATAAAGTACTCGTTAGCCCCAAAAGTCACTTAAATGGAGGGGGGGAACCCAATAACCAAAAAAAACCCCAGACAAAAATCTAGAGTCTTAATCTGTAAATCTCTGAAGATAATATCAGCTTTTTATTGTTTCCCTATCAGTAAAATGCAGGAAATAGTCCAAACTGCCCCACCTCTACAACTTCCCATTATTTATCACAAGAAATGCCCTTTCTAAGCTCTTTGGTTTACTCCTGCAAATAAATTATGCAAATATAGCCCAAAATGCTTCATATGGAAAAGAACAGATCAAAACTTTCTTCAACCAAATGCAAGGTGCCTTCACGTGCTGTTAATTCAGACTGTGAGCTGACCACTCTCAGAGAAGGCAATGCTCTGTATTGTGTTATGAGCTGAGACTATGAAAACACCCAGGTAGTCTCGGAAAAACGGCTAATCAGAAAGCATTCGCTAGAGCTGGCAGGAAAGCACATTTTGCAAGCTCTTGTTTTATATATATTTATTTTAATAATCAAATTTTGAGAATTTTCAGATTAGAAAAGCCCTAAAACAGTGAATAGAAACTTCAAGTTTGAAAATCTTGTATGTTAATTTTTTTCTTTTTTTTTTAATTATCCCTATAAACTCTTTTCTTCTTTTTCCATTTGAAAGAACCACTGAAACTAAAATCTAAATAAAACTGGCTCAAAGCAGAATGCAGAGCCAAGGCCAGGTTTCCAGAAGAATGTGTCAGTAAGAAAGAAACCTACAGCTAGTAACCAAAATGCCTTGAGTTGTTATCATTAAGTTATCTTGAATAAACTCTGTATTGTGTATTTCCTGAAGAGCATGACCAAAATCTCACTGAGACCATAGATCTCCCAGTAACTTATGGATAAAAGCCCAACTAATGTTTTATGCCTCTTTTTGGTTCATATCCAAAAGGATTTGTTTGTTTGTTTTTACTTATTCCTTACTTAAAAAAAAAAAAAACAAAACCCAGCAGTGAATTTACTGGGGTTTGCAATAAAGAATTCATTTTTCATTTGTTAGAGAGCACTTCCTCCAGACCGTAAAGAAATTGTTTCCCAGCACAGAAAAATCTATACTGATGTAGCTCACATTCAAAATTTAGTAATGTATTTCCTCTACTGGGGACGTTCTAAATTTCTCTAGGGCAGTGAATCATTCTGGTGGTGGCACCAAACCCAGCTTATTTATGTTGAATGGCAAAACAACAACAAAAAATTTCCCAAATTTGAAAATATCACTGAAAAAGAATAAAAGCACGACTGTCTTCAGTCATTATGGCTGCCTTAATTTGAATCACATGGCAAAATGCTTTGCTAATGGCTTTCTTCTCTTACTCTTCATTGGCAACAAACCAAACAAAACCAAACTCCTTTCTTTGTTCGTTTTCCTTTATGCATTGCTTTTCCATCTGGTTTTAGAAGAAGCTGGTCCTGTGGGTTAGCAATTAAGTTGAAATCTGAGGTCCCTTCAACAGACTTCCTGAATAGCTATGGACTGACCACTTTACCTCCATTACTCTTCCGTACAATCGGAATAATGCTGCTTCTCCTCATAAGGCTGTTGCTAGAAATTCTATTTATGGTTGCAAGGTGCTCAACTACCACCGGAATATTCAAGGCATATATATTTTGTATTTTTCCTTACAAGTGTGTACTGTGTAGAGTTTAAGCTAATAAGTCCCGACGATGATTCATGATGATACGATGATTCATAAGAGGAACAAATTTGAATAGATTTAAATATGTATATGTAAAAGAAATATGTGTGGACTCCCAGCACTCTTTGAAATATAAATGTGAGAATTCCTTTAGGTATAATGCTGTAAGCCTTCATGTCAGACTGTATTGGCAGGTGCCAGGCAGAAAGAACCAGCCAGAAGGACTGATTTATTTGGCTTTTTGCCGGCAGACCCCAAAGGCTTTAGCCCCACACTAGTCTAAACGGCAGGGCAGGCTGTGGGATTCGCTCCACTAATGCTGCCTTCTGTTTTTAAGCCCAAGTAGAAGGCTTATTCCTCTGTGTTCTGGACCTGTGCACTTTTTTTTTTTTTTTGGTCTGCTTTTCTGCACCAGCTTCTCCGAGTTCAATTTTAATTTTATTCTCCATTTTATTCCCCTCCTTAGAGTATTATTTACAACTGAATAGCAAAATGTTACAGGCTGAGCCGACAGAGCACTATATATAGCAAGAGCAGGGCAGGTCCCCACTCTAATCATCTCCTTCTGCTTTCATGTAGATAGTAAATGATGGGCCACAGAGGGAATTGCCATTCGTCTCTAGGAAATGCATGTCAAAGGGGTTTAAGCGCTGCATCCTGCCCACACCAAGAGAAGGTAACTCAGGCTTGACACGGCAGTGCTATGTTTTCCTAGGAGTTGCAGATGACATCTTTTGCCCTCCGGACGAGTGCCAAGAGCCCATGTTTTACAATAGGGTATTTACCATAGCAAACGGTAGCATTCCCAGCTTGGAGTAACAGGCAAATTTCAGACAGAAAAAAAAGTGGCGTTCATTCACATCATCCCTCTCTGCTGACCCCGTTGCCGACGCACGCCTCTCTCAGCCTTGGGAACCAGGCCATGCCTTGGCTGGTGGCTCTGCTCTGCCCTGCCAGGGCTAGGGCCAACCTCAAGGCTGCCATTGCCTTTGTTTGTGCTTCGGGCTCGTTCCTCTGACTTGCCTCCCCCAAGCCAGCTGACTTGCCCGTGTTTTTTTTCCTCTGCCAAGTCTGCTTTGCTGTCTTCTTTCAGGTCTGGAGCTGTTCTGCTGCCTGCTCTTTTTACAGCTGTCCAAGTGAGCAGAAATAGTTGAACCAACAATACACCTTGCCAGCTCCGGTCGCTTGGGTCCTACAACGCAAACACGGCGTGCAAAAGCTTAAGCAGCAGCTTCACTGATAGGGCTTAGCCCCAAATCCACACAAATCCAAGGTAATCTGGAAGCAGCTCACTGCCTCCTCTTAATATCAGTGTCCGACGGCTTGAGCTGAGATGGGGGCTGAGGGAGTTAGGTGTTGCATGCATGCCTTGTCAGAGAAAGTTTGTGATCCAAAGGTTTTAAAATCTGCGTATTGAAAACTGTTGGAAAGTTTAGTGCAGTAGTTCAGCTTTTACCTGTACAGATGGGGTGCAGATTAAGGCCCAGCTCCAAGAAGCGACCGAGGTACTGCCAAGGAGCAGAGGAGATGCTGAGGACAAGGCTGGCTGTTAAATTTTCTGCCCAGCCTAAGGATTGTTCACTTATTTTATCCACTGGCTTATTAATGTAAAATACAAAAGCATCCTGCCTTGCAAGCAGGGAGTGGAATTGCAGACTCCACCCTCCCAAATCATGTCTAATATATGAAGGTACAGTGCCATGCTCTTCCCTTCCTCTGCCTGATGAAATGCATTTTTAACTCTGTAATGCAAAGTAGGAAGGCACCAACACAAGAATTGAAGAGCTTTCCCTTGCTCCAGAAAAGCCTCAGACAGGGTGGCTAGAGACCTCTCCTGAGAACACCAGCAAGTCTCCTGTCTTTCGTGGATTTAAGACGGCACTCCCCATGTTCTGAGTGGCCACCTGACTCCTGAGGTATGGGATGAATGGAGCATTGACCCCTTCTCGGCTGTGCACTGGAGCACAGCACCAGGTACCATGGCATGTTGTACACAGTCAGTCCCAGCAGTGGCCAGAGCCGGGTCACCCAGCGAGCCACGCGCTGGCATGATTGTACACGACCTGTGGGCAAGAGCAAAAGCGCAGGTTTAGTCACCCAAGACACAGGAGCTCTTCACGGCCCACCACTGGCTTTCAACACACTTTAGGAAGCCACCGTTCAGTAAGAATTGTCTTATACCCAACTGACTATACAAAATACAGATGAATCTAGTGGTCTTCCAAAAATAAAATAAAAACTGAACATGCTGTTTATTCCAGCTCTCTATTCACTGCAAAGCATTTCAGGGTCGCTCCTCCTGAGATGCTGAGATACACCTGCTGTGGTGTTTCCATTGCGGCCTCGTTATGACCTGAGTCACCAATGCTTTCTAGTTAAATCACTTTAGTTGAACACAGTGAAAGCCAATAAAGAAACAATGAGAATTGTTGATTCCTGCCACCAATAAAAGCAGCCAGCAATCTGCTGTGTTTGCATGGTGAAACAAACTACAAACTTTTTAATCCTCAATCCAGAGCTCACCTAAAAGATCTAGGGCCAAATATTCCTCTTATTTACACCAGTGTAAATTTAGGCAAATTTCATCCAAGTTAATGTACCGCCAGGTGGTGGATTTTGTCTCAGATCTCATTACTTGTTGGGCTTTTATTCATATTCAGCCATTATGTGTATACACATATACAAAGCAGTAATTTTTGCCAGCAATGAGAAGAGTGGAGTTTGCTATATAAATTCGTATTTCTCAGTCAGTATGTTGCAGCCCCTGAAGGGGTTATAAAAACCATCCGGGGGCTTGTAAAGCACTGAAAATTTTATAACAATCTAAAGCAAATAAAATGTCATTTCTTCTACTCTCCATATAGCAGCACTATTCTCTTGGCGACCTGTCAAAACCATACGTGAAACAATAAATTCTATAGGCTTATCACTTTTACCATAATTTTTTACTTTAGCTTTAGAAAACATGTATGGGAACCATGAAGTTTCTTTTACTTTTATACAGGATTTCCAATCTGAACTGCTTAAGAAACGGTGCTCTAAAATTTTTGGCCTTGAAAGGCAGTATTTTTCATTAAGAGCCTCCGCCTTAGTCTTCTCCTAAGCTGCTTGTTAAAACTACAGCCTATTTTGTCAAGCTTAGGCTTGTTTGTGTTGGAGCCAGTTTTTCTGTTTCACCATGACTTTCTGCCTGTCAGCTTCCTCTTTAAGCCTAAATCATACAGGGAAACATCAACATTTCCCTCTGTGGGAAGAGATGTTTTGCTTCAAGTGGAAAAAATGGATGAGATTTCCTGTATCCTCATTAGCAACTCGGTGTACGGTGTGAAATCTGCCCTTTCTAAGGTGAGATACCATCTGAAGAACCTCTGTGCTTTTAAGTATAGCCTCACAGTGCATGCAACTTGTCAGTGAATTTTGCTTTCATGTATGTATCTTTAATCTCTGTGCATAGGTACTTATCTATGAAATTAATTGCAGTAGCAACCAAGTGTATCCCACGTGCACCCACCTGAAGGAATCTATGCCAGATCTTGCAATGTCTCCTGTGGGTTTCTCCAGCAGTTTAAGCCAGTCTTGTTTCTGGCTGCTTTGTTGCTCCTGTGGCTCCAGCATTCATCAAGCCTCTCTGACGGATCCTTCAGAGAATAAATGCAGAAAAAAAGTGCCATGCTGGGCTTTTTTTCCTGCTAGGATGAGATGTGTCACACAAGGGCCTGGCAGGCTGCAGAGCTAGTGAGGCTCTGAGACCCTCAGAGGGGTATGGGAAAAAGGAGGGGACGGTAGCACTCCCTTTTGGCAGCTGTTAGGTTGAGTAGGCCAATATCACACAGCTTCACCCCAAACTCCTCTTGACTTCAATTATTCTTGCCTGATACTTGGAATTTCCACAAATGAATTCTTTGCTGATGCTAAGTACCTAGTAGGTGTGATGCCTCACTCTTTCCAAAAAGTGTGACAAGTTAACTGTTGAATGGGCACAAATTTGATCGCTTAAACCACTTGCTAATGAGGAGAAAGTGTTTTCTTTCCAGGGTGAAAGGTGGTTGCGCACAGCTACTTCAGTTTCTATCTGTGGGCTACACGGCAACAAGAAAAGGGAGGATCAGCATTGCCTTCTGACTGCAATTCTTTAGCTCTAGTTTCACTGAATTGGAACTGTGCTGTCCAAACTGGGTGTAATCAAAACTGAGCCTATTTCATGGTAATTTGTTTGGAACGTAACTTCCCTTATCCCTGTCCTTTCTTTCTACAGAAGACAGACTACAAAGTTTGTGACCTGCAAAGGCTCGGTTTGGGTCCTAAGTTGAGGGCATTTGGGGGCTTGGCTGTTGGCTTAAGTCTTCAACCTCTTGGACTAAAGCCAGAATCCTTGCCCCAAGATCTGGGTGCTGGCTAGTTATTGTCTGGCTCTTCTGCCTCCTTTCCATAGGCCAGATTGTACCAAAAGGCTCCTAAAACCACAAAACAATTTTCCATGTGGTTTTCATGATGTTAAGCAGTTGGGCAGGAGATCTGACATAGTCTACATAGCTTTATGTCTTCATCCATGAGAGAAAATGGATACTCAAAGATTGTCCCTGCTAATATGAAAAATCACACAAAAGGTGGGGTTTTTGTTATTGTTTTTAATTCATCTCTATTTGTAACTCAGAAATGGACCTGTGTTTGTAGAAGTGATGGTATGAAGCATCTGGACAGAGGAAAAGAAGACAATTTTTAACTAAAACAGTAAAATTGAGCTAGTTAGTAAATGGCTAGTTAGTAAATAGCCTAAGAAACATCAACCTCAGTTGGTGCTACCCATGCAGAAATCATTCCTCGACAGCTCGGCCTGCTGTTGCCAGCACCTTGTCTCAGCCAAATTCCCCTTGCCCTGGTTGAGGTCAAACTCCTCACCTCCACGTGCTGCCACGCCATGCCACCTCCCTCATCCTGTCCACCAGCATTTTGGTTCTGCCCAGGCACAGGCATTCTCCACTGAGAGCCCACCTCGGTGGACACAAGGCTCTCCACCTTAAAGACCAACAACGGCCACCACCGCTACTGCTCCAGCTTGTGCCAGGAGATTTTTTTTTTCATCCAGAAGAGTCCAAACTCCTGAGGGAAGAAATGTGGTTTATTGCATACTTGTTCTGTTTCTTCAAAGCTGGACTGCGCCACGCATGAGAAATTTTTTGGAAAACAGGCACAGAAAGGATGACTTAACAAGGCAGTGTTGTCCTCTGTTGGACCAACACACTGCCTGTTCCTCTGAGGTTGTCAGCAGCACCGTTTTGGTGTGAATAGTGGAAATTCCCTCTTGTGCTTTGTCAGCCGAGGAGAGTCCAGGGCTGTCAGTCAGTGTTAAGGCTCACATGTGTTTTCCCAGGGTCACACTGCCGTGCTTGTGCCATTACGCTGGAGCAGCAGCTTGCCTCCCCCAGATCCCCCCTTACACACGGCTTGCAAGGAGCAGAGCCCCAGCGCCAGGCAGGGATGGAGGCCCTGGGCCACTGGCACATGTTTATTCGTCCCCGCTGCTGGAGGACGTGGGTGGGTGCAGCGGTCACAGCCGTGGGCAGCATGCAAGACAGCCAGGGCAGCGACAGGAGGTGCCCCTTCAGCCACAATCCTCCATCTCCCAACACTGCTGCCAGGAAGGGCCCTCATGGTGTCGGGGGATGTGGCTGCCTTTGGCCTCAGTGGTCTCCACGCCCTCACCAGCCTCTCCTTCGCCAGGGGTGCTGCCTGGCCGGACCGCACCCCTGTAGGTACAACTACGGTGCCCGCTCCCCCTTCTCCCCACCCGGGTAGAGGGGCAAGAGCTGCCGGTGGGGCTCGGGAGGGACCCCGGGGCGGCTGGGGCAGGGGCACAGGCTGGTGGACAGGCCCGGGGCGAGGGGACGCGGCCGGCCGTGCCCAGCACGACGGGCCCTACGGTGCCACAGGTGCCATGCGGTACCGCCGCGCCGCCGGCCCGTGGCCCGGCACACCGCGGGCAGCCCGGGATGCTCCCCTCGGGTGGGCTCGGGGCCGCGCCGACGCTTCCCGTCGCTGCACTCCCCGCCTCCCCGCTCCGCACGGGCAGCCTCGGGCAGTTCTACCCCGAGGCGGGCGGCCGCGGGGCTCGGCGGCGGGCGGAGGGGAGGGAGGGAGGGAGGGCGGGCGGGCGGGGCGGGGCGGGCCGCGGGCCCTATAAACGCCGGGCGCCGCCGTGCTCTGGCTGAGCGGTGCGGTGCAGCGGCGGCTGCGAGCTGAGAGCCGCCGAGGGGAGGTGAGCGAGAGCCGGCCGGACCCTGCGCGGTTCCGCTGAGGGGTGGAGGCGGTTACGGGGCGGGCTGGAGGGCCCGGCGGAGGGGGTCCGGGCTGGCGTGCGGGCTCCGCGGGAGGAGGGGGATCCAAACTTTCCCTGTGGACAAGCTGGAGGCCGCTGGCCGCGGATGGCCAATCCGGCCGCGTTATCCCGGGTGTCGGCGGGCTCTTCGGGGCGCTTGGCCTGTTACCTGCTCCCGCAAGTTTCCCAACACCGGATGCGTGGGCGCTGTAGCGTGAGTGGGTGCCGCTGCCGTGGTGAGTTTCTTCTTCGTCTTGCTTTTTTGACAGCAAGGAGGCTTTTTCCTGGTAGCCCTGTGCTCCTCTGGCCCGGCCCCGGGTGGGGAGCGCCTGGTCCCCCGCCGTCGGCTCCGTCCGGTGTCCGCGCTGCCCCGGGGAGCGTCCGGGTCGCCGCTGCATCCCCGAGCCGACGGGTGAGCCCGCTCCTTTCCCACGGGTGCGAGAGGTGTCGCTTCTCGGGAATCGGCTTCATCGTAAGAGCTTGAAAACTGGAAGTTGCTCGCTTCAGTAGTGTCTTCTGTCCGCTGTGAGAGAGCTTGCTTTTCTTGAATAAAATAAAAAAAAACCCGTAATTCTGTTAGTAACGGAGATTTTCTTTATATATCAAGTGATAGAGAAATGGGAGAGAAGTATTTACAGCCATTGGAGTTTGGGGAGGACAGGGTGTATGTACTCTGTTACTGAAACAGGGTTTGGATAGTGCTGGTGACACTAAATGTGTGTTGAAGCAGAAAACTGGTTAGCTAAAACTCTTACCTTGGCTCCCTTTTGAATAGCGTGGGAGCATGCTTCGTGTACTGAGTTCTGGGAGGATTTGGAAATGCTAAGTACACTTTAGGAGAGAGTCTTTATCTCCTGGTTAAAATGGTGTTCAGTATCTTGTCTCAATGCTGTGCAACGCAGGAGGATCTTCACAGAGAAATAAAACCTTTGGACATACCGTTGTGCTAACAAATAAGTGTTAAAATGATGGATTTCTCTTAAAACTCGGGGATATCTGCTTGTGGATTAGAGGCCTCAGTGTGATTTATTTCTCTCTGCCTTTCTCATGCCTGCATATAATCTGAAACACGGTTTGTCTTTTGTGGTTTTAATTGCATTAATGGGCAACTTCCTGAAAGAGAAACCTAGCAGACTGAATATTTTTTTCCACTGCACTGAAAAATTACTTCCTTTTCTCCTTTCCCTTTCTCTTGTGTGAGCATTTAGTAACCTCTTAGCCCCTGCTCTCCCCAGGAATTCATTACAAACCTGGTTTAGTAGGAACTATTCACAAAACGTACGTAGGTGTAAGCAGCTGGATTGTCGTGTACCTTTGAAAAAGCTGCAGAAATCCTCAAGCAAAGTGAAAAGCAGCTGCATGCCTGCTGAGTGATCAGATGAGCCTTTAAAGTACAAGAGGTGAAGATGCAAATAAAATGTAAATAAAAAGGCAGAATGATTAAGTGGATTGATTCAAATACCTATAAGATATGCTAGTTCTGAATTTTTGCCTTTTATGGGATATGATTAAATCTGAGAATAGCAGCTGTTTTGGCACAGGAGTAAACTTTCAAGTAGTGAACACTAGTCCACAGCTTCTTTACACTTATGGACAAGTTATATGTCAGATGATCTATCAGCAAATTTTGTCAGTGCTCTTGAGATGCTGAAAAGCTGCTTATCTGGATGTTACCCTTGCATTGGTTACCTAGGTATCAGGATGCTACAAAAACTCCTTTTTTCTTCTCATGGTGATATGGCCATTGCTATAGACAACTGTCTATATATAGCTCTAGGTACCTCATATGGAAGGTGATATAAACTCATGTCAGTACAAAAAAAAGAAGACAACAGAAATCTGCAGTAGATTTTGTCTAAAGGTGTATACAGAAGTGTTGGAGCTTCTGTTTGGTGTTGTCATTGACAACCAGGAGAATAACATGTCTTAGTGGCATGTGGAGACTTTTAGTGTGGGTCTCTAAATTGCACAGCCGGAAGTGTGTTCCAGTCCTAAAGCTCCTTAACAGCATACTGCTAGGCAGAAAAATGTCAAGCAGTGAGCCCAGTAAGTCGCACTAGACATTTTTAGACTAAATTGAAGTGTGTGTGTATAAATATATAAAAATAACCACCTCACCTTATTGCTAGGAATTAAAATGGAGATGCATATAGATTACGTACATCTACAGTAAGGGAACAGTTCAGAGGAGCTCTGGCTAGAGATTTGTGTTGCTTCGGTGGTGGTGGGCTTAGTATCTTACCTGACTCATGCAGCCAGTTGCAGCTTTTTATTCTTGCTGGGCAACTGTGGTGCTTGGGCTTGAAAAAGCTGAGGCTCAGTGGAAGGTTTTTCTTGGAAGCTGAGGTTAGGGTTGTCTGGATTGCTTGGATTGCTTAATCACGAGCATGCATGAGAGAGCATGCTTTTGTAATATTAATTAGGGGGAAATTCAGCCTTATCATCAACACATTTCCAGTTAGTTGGTCTGTTAACTGGATTCTACTATTCTTTAGGGTCAAAGGCTTTATATGTGGGAAGATAGGGAAAAGATGAATTAATAATCACTGATCTGTGAAGTGTTGCTGGATGCAGTCATCTTTGTGTGCCTTCCCAACCACCTGGGATGTAACTTACAAATCATGTTTTACAGCAAAGTACTAGCCTGTAAGTACCATGTGATTTAGTGTGCTATACTAACCATAAACAACTTTTGTATAAGCGAAGTGATATAAAGAATTGCATTTTTGTAACTTTAGAGAGCAGGTAGCATGGAGTAGCCAGTCACCTACATATGAATTTAAAGATTAACAGTGTAGATTAGAGAACTATGAAAATATAAAAAGGTTTTTTTATTAAAGTAAATGGCCTCCGAGTGTGAAAACATGAGAAAACTGAGTATGTGCAACCATGTACTTGTTCAGGTGTGTCTCCTCTGTGACAGTTAAAATGATGTGGTAGGAGGAGACCAGAAAGAGGTGAAAATAAAGGTGATGGCATTCTGTGGCTGTAGCTAAACAAATGTTTAGGCTGGCATGCTATGGAAAAAAGCTGTCCAGTGTTCTGCTTTTTCCTATCTCCTCTTTAGTACTAGCATCTAGTTTGCTACTCAACTACATGAATATTTCTGCAGGCACGGAGGAGGTCACTGCTGAAGTTGAAGCCAGTGATTGTGGATGGGGCAATTTTAGTGGCTATGATAGTATAAGCCATAGTTTCTAGAGTTTTTTGTCATGGCCTTGAAATACACAAATGCCAACTGAAATGCTTTATTTATCCTTTAATACCTCTTCTTGAGCAGTGTCTGTGGAAACACATGAGTTTTGGCAGCTACTGTATCTTGTCTGTGGTCTGATGTTCACCTTTAATAGCCAGAAAGATGCTTTTGCTTGTATTTCCAGGCCGAGAGGTGACTCATGCTGGAGTCTGATAAATATACCACAGAGTGGTTTAAGTATGAAAGCGTATTCATCTTGTGGATTGATCTCCCCATGGTGGAAATCTTAGTCTTTCTGACAATACTCAGCAACATGATGTAAACCATGTGCTTCAGGGAGCCTCCTGTTCTCCTCCTGGGCTTTAGAAGCAGTGGCCTGAAGTTCTTTTTAGTATCTTGGGATCATGAGAGCACTTATGGAAGGCATCAAGACCAAGTACCAGCGAGTTTTGAACTGAAGACCTCTGCTCAAGGCTATGTGTATGCAGTGGCCTCAGCATGCAGGCAGAAATTGTTTGTGAGAAATATTTGTTGTCAACAGACTGTAAGCTGCAGTTGTAAATCACACTGAGGTCTCCATCAGCAGTACTGAGAAATGTTGGTGCACCTCAGCTCTCTTAGTTCAGCTGATGTGTGGGTGATAGGAGTTCATGTTCATCAGCTGTTTAGCCTTGACCAAGTGTTATCTTCTTAAATGCTCATCTTATTATTTAACCACTTGAACTGTAAGCATCTATTCCTGCAGAGGGGCATGTTGTGGTATTTAGTGATGATCCACACTGCTTCTGAGATGGCTGTGTTATCTGTCTGAACTGCAAGCTTCTGTTGGCCAAAGGTTGTGAGTGGATTTTGAGGTTTCTTGTTTTGTTTTAATAGGAGAGGGTCAGCCTCTGTCATTGGCTCTGACAGGTTACAGGTACAAAAACAAGAGGAGAAGTGGATATACCTCTTTCTCTTCTATTCCGTTATCTTCTTACTGTACGTCCTTAAGCAATCTAAGAAATCCTATGTATATGTTGGTGGATTTATCTGTTAGCTGTATGTCTTGCCATATACCTTCCTTTCTCAGGAGTAGTTCATGTAGCTTTCTCGGACAACGAAGCAAGCTGGAGGCTTCCAGCTGCTCAGGCAGCTCAGCTTAAGAGGCTGCTTTCCCAGCTAATTACCTACTTCCTTTGCTGAGGTTCGTCATCTGTGTTACAGAAATAGCGATGGACTGTGCAGAGGCTTCTCAGCCAATGCAGCTCACAACTCAGCCTACAAACTCTCAATCTGAACTGAATCAGATGGTTTAATATACCAGGTCATGACCTGCTCTTGCAGGATTCTTGTGTGTAGTTCATATTCAGTTGTCTCTTTTTCTATGGAAATTTAGGTCTTGCCTTTCCAGAAACCTGCAGTGGGATTAATCAAAAGTGAGGTCAGATTAATGAAGAGAGTGTTTTCTTAAATACATGTCTTCTAAATAGCTGTTAATTCTCTTAGTAACTGATTAATGTGACTGGCTAATGTACTGAGGAGGTGTCTTATGAGAGTATACTGCTAGGGTTCCCAGCACAGTGCTTCATTCCTGCATCCTTACAGCATCTGTGACTTCTGATGCTTTTGTGGTTGGCTGGTTCTGCTTCTGAGGCTAGAGAGGGGGAAAAGATGAATGTAAGTAAATGTTTATATGCTGTAAAGAAAAATGTAAATATCCCTATCCTCTTTGGGTAACCTTTAAGCTAGTTCTGAAATGGCTGAGAAAAGGCTGCTAGAAAACTAGTATCTGATGTTTCCATGAGCTTAAGTCTGTTTCAGTGGTGCTGCCCAAGAGATGAAAAAATGTATTGATTTTCTATCTTAAATATTAATAACTCTAATCCTTGGCTAATTATGTTTTAAGAGTTACATTTGTTATCTACTATTTCAGATAAGATAGGATTTCTAAATTCACTTCCAAATAGGAAGCTGTTGATTATAAATGTTGTACAGTATGATTAATAAGTAAATAAAAGGCTAGTCACCTATCACTCTGCAGATGTTCAGCCACAAGCAAAGTAAATGATTGGAACAGCGTTCCTGATCTCTCTAAGTATTTTGTTAGATGGTAGTGTTCCCTAGATATAAATGCTTTAAGTTTCAGGTCTTGGATATCAATGGGTTTGTGTAAGTACAAATTCTTATAAGAATTCTTACTATGAACAGAGAATACTGGAGTTGTTCCAGTTTATTTTTATCATGAAATGAGTGTATCAAATACAACTGTGTAACTTTAGAGAACTGCCAACACTTTTATTACCATAGCTTTACCTCTTGCAGGAGGAAGAATAAGTAAAAACTTAATGCAAGTAATTCAATATTACTATCTTAAGTGGGGTTTCTTAAAGGCCACTTGGAAGACTGAGAGCCTGTCTCTTACTTTTTACCAGTTGGGCATCTCTAACCAAAGCATGCATAGGCTTTGGTTAGGTATCTTGTAGGAGACACATCCTGACATCTCTCTGAGCTTCCCAAGAATGTAAAAATATTATTGCTACATAGGAAACCTCATTTCCAGTTGTGCTGTAAACCCAGACTGAACCATAGGGTGTGGAATGATAGGAAATGGGCTTCATAGGATGTTGTTTAATAGGAAATACAAGTACTTCAGAGAAAACTAAACCTAAAATGTGTAGAATCTGAAGGTAAACAATCATTTATCTACTACTCTGCAGCTGCTCACATGCCTTGTCAAAGCTGTACTGAAATTTTCACTATTGGTTTGAGGACTTAATTCTGTGTGTTTAGCTTTTGTTACTTTTGTCAATTTTTTTTTTCTTTGCTTCACAGTTCTCTAGGTCTGAGGGTTAAGATACTAATGTCTGTAACATTTCTGGAGAAGGATGTGTACTAGGAAGTTACCAATGTTCAATGTGTTCTAAGCACAGCTCTCTACATAGTCTCAGAGTAGCCATGGAGTCACTTCTGCAAAGCTATTTCTACTCAGCCTGGTATGTGCAGGAGATGGGGCATGTGTCACTGGCCAGCGGATTAAGATTTATCTGGGGAGAGAGAAGGGAGCAAGTTTCAGGTTGCTGTGCAGAGTTGTAGAGATGCCAAAGTACTGGTATCAGATGAGTCTTGCAACAATTAGAAATGAATAAGAGTACTGGATTTTTGGTTAATACTCTTTAAGGAAGAAAAGAAGGTCAAATACTATAGCAGAAGTGGGAGTTAAGTAAAGGTGGTGGTGAGGGACTTGAGTTGGTGAGACACCAGCTATTGTTAGTCCAGCATCTTGTGGGGTTACTTCATAAATCTGTACTTAAGCAGCCCATTACCAAAGACTTAATACCCTGTACCTTGCTAATGGGTGCTTGCAATCCCGTAGGTTTGCCTTTGGCTCTTAATGAGCCTGTACTTGCAGAGTGAGCACTGTTAATGTACAGTAAATGTGGGAACTATGGTTCCACAAGGCTTTTCTTCCACAAAAACTTAAAATAGCAGCAGGTTCAAAACCCTGGCTCCCAAGTTTTTAGGTAAACACTTTGATCATTGAACCATCATTCCCTCTACTGGGATGAATCCAGAGCAAGAGGGTATAGCCTCACTGCCATGTTGTGAAACACTACTGTGCTGCATCTTTTTGGGAAACTGGTTCTGCAGCATTAGTCATGATGGGCTGACTGTCCTATGCTGTTTCTTCATTATGTTAAAATAACCACATAGCATAAGGAATTTAAGATCAACAAAACTACTTCTTTAATAAAGGGACACCAGTAAATTAAAAGCATAGTTCACTTTAATCTTTCTGATACTGTAAGACTTGATAATAGGTCTTAGAGAAGGCCGTGGAAACTCTGCTTTAAATACAGGAGTAAATAACACATAGAAGCTTTTAACAGTAGTTTTTGTCCCTACCATAGTGAGAGAACACAGATAAAATTGGAAAGTGGTGGTAGAACTGTAAAGTCCTAGAATGTCTCCCTAAGCCCCCTACCCTGTGGTATCAGCAAACTGTATCTGCTTCATGAAGCAGAGCTCAAGTTGGCTTTTGGAATTATGTGTAAATGAGGGATGAGAGTAAAAGCAAACCATACATAAATGCCTATCTATGTTCTTGAAACTGAGTAACACTGGTGTAGTACAGTTACAACTAAGTGGTGAAATCAAAAGCTATCTCTGGTCAACTTTACAAAGACCAATTTCACATCATGCAGTGAACTACCATGAACCACCACCAAATGCTGTAGAAGACAGATACTGATAAGAAAATCAGTCTGGCTTATGAACAGGAGACACAAGTCATGAGGCTACAGAAGGTTTTAAATGGAGCTTGTATGTTCATCGTGCTAAAAGGAAACTCCCAAGATATGGTGATCAGGATTCTTTATAAAGAAGCACTGAACTCTAACTTTCTGCTTGTGTGGGAGCTGAGCTGGACAAAGAGATGGTTCCTGTCTGGGGCCAGCTAGTTTTACAAGCCAGTGCTCCACTGGGAAATTCCCCCTTGGCAGGAGAGGCTGGTTGGACACAGCTGAAAGGGAGGCGTTCCAGATGGAGATGGTCCATCTTGAAACAAACACAAATGCACTGACAAACTGAGAGAATTAGAAATGGCAGAGACAGGATTAAGGGTTGAGAGGAAAGCCTCAGAACCAGTACCATGCTTTTTGCAGTCATGTGCAATGTTGGCTGTAGTGCCTGAAGCCAGACCAATATCTTAACATACAACACGTTTTTTTTAAAAAAAAAAAAAACAACAAACCTTCCAGCTTATCTCTGTGAACAAGTTGTTTATCTCATCTTGACAGTAACTTACTCCTCTTCAGAGCAATGTAAGTACTGAGCTGTTTGTTTAAAAGCTAGCAATCATCCTTTCTTAGTAATGCTCTACATAGACTAAACCTTCCAGGTATTGAGTAATAAAAATCTTATTTTGTTGTGTTAGATAATTTTTCTGTGACCTGACATGTTGATACAATGTAGCTTTTATTTTTGTATCTATGGAGATGTCCTGGGGTTTTTCCTTACTACTTTAAAGCACCAAGCACTGGAAAGAGTTGTTGAGATGAAAGTGAAGAGCCAATGTTCAGAGTGCACCAGAAAACTTGGAGGAAGATGAAATGCTTCACAGTTCTGTCATGAGGAAGAAGCTATTTCTGAACTTGCCTGTATTGAGACTGTGGGTCCTGCTCCTCTGAACCTGAAAGCGTGTTTAGATGTAGCAGGGGCCAAGCAGTGCGGTAGGAGAGGATACTGAAGCTCTTGGCATATAAGAGGCTCAGACAGAAGGGGAGTTGCAGGCACCTGTGAGGGGGAGAGGAGAAGCCTACCAAGGGGCTTGAGTGTTTTAATATGCTGCCAAGTGTGCATCTTCTGAAAAACAAGACCCAGCATGGGACCTTCCCGTTGCAACTGGAGTGGTCTCATTGCTTTGGAGAAACAATTGCCATGTGCTCAGCCAGCTCCTTAACTGATTGTTAACGAGTTTGAGTATTTATTCAGTGGAGAGAGTTAGTTAAACGCCTGAAGTGAAACTGCTGTCTTAGAGCTCGCCTGTCAGTTGAAATAAGACTTTTAAATTAGTAGCACAGATGGCACTGACAAGGAAACATCAACATCTGAAACCTGGAGGAGTCCCTGAATGTTTGTCCCAGGCCGAGTTTCTCTGGGCACACAGGCTGGCCAGTGCCTGCCACGGGGGCTCTGAGCTTCTGGGCTTGATACAGGGAGACCAGCAGTGTCACAGGACTCTGCCTTTTAGTTTTACTCTGTTTAGCTGCACTTGACACTGTTTTGGTTACAGCTATTCACAGAAGAGAAGTCTGGTGTCTAAACTTCCTTGTGCTTGATACGTCTTTAAAGAAACTGCAGAATCTGTCTTGCAGCTGCAAGAAAGAGCCTTTTGGGTTATACCTTGTTGCTGTTGAAGGCAGGCTTCAAAATAAATACTTGGAAGTGCCTTATAGGATACTAACATACATACAATACTTGGTGCAATCAGTACAGATATCTAAATGCCTGTGTACAGTTCACTATTTCTTCCTATATTCACTTCAAAGTGTTCTTCAGGATCTCTGGGACAGATCTCTTCCCCAACTTACATTTTACATCTGGGTTTTTTTCCAGCTCATGGTTTTTGCCTTTGATCTTGAACCAAACTAACTTCTCCTCTTCCTCTCAGGAAGAGTGCAGCAGCTCAATCTGGCTCTCTGGAAACAAAATCCTTCCTAAGCTAGTTCTCTCCTGTAGGAGGATCTCCATGCTCAGCAGCTTTTTGTGCCTGAGGCTGAAGATGTAACTTCTCCCTGCTCCACCAAATGCCTTTCTAGACCCAAATCAAAGTCTGTGTTAATGTAACTTCACTTTTTATACAAAGCATTGTGTAAATGCAGGCTGAAAACATTGTCCTCTTTGATGTAAATACTTCCATAATAACTTCAGCCAGAAACTTAAACTGTGTGTTATGTGGGTGATCTGAATGGCTGAGCCTAGTGAGTTGAGTGTGCTGCCCAATATGTATGAGAGTTAGTGTTTGCAACACAGGCTAGAGGCTGAGGTCATCCAGAGATTGGTAGCCTGAAGACATTTCATCATCTGTCGTGAAACAATACAAAACTACCAGTGCAGATACAACACACTGTGGTGTTCTCTCCTTCCTTTCCAGAGCTCTGTGCCTGACTAGGCTACCGGTCTAAAAATACACAGTGGCTTAAACTAGGCTCTGTGGTTAGATATGGGTAGTAACTACTAATTTAGTATGGTGTACAGGACTCGGCATGGTGCTGTTCAGTGAGGCAGGTGGAGTTAGAGTTCTCAGCACACTTGCTGTGGATGAGGCATCCCTCTTACAGCTCAACGTACAATGCTGTTAATCTATTTTATTCAAAAACTTTAAAGAACTGAATTTGCATAACAGATTAAATTTGAGGTTTGGTTTTTATTATTACTATCTAGATTAATTTCTTTGGATCAGTGTCAGTATTTCCATTGTCTATTTTAGAAGTTCAAGTTGTGGGATGTCCTTCCTGTAAGCTCTTAATCTGGGAAGTGGGCAGCCTACCTTGAAGCAGGACTTTTTAGTCCAGCATTTTTCAAAAGCCCACATTTATGTAAATGAATTTGCCTACACCTTCCTCCTTCTTGGTTAACTTTGTAAAAATATAAAGGTCATAGGCAAAGAAATGCCTAGCTTGTATTTTTGTTTGGCTTTCTGAAGCATTAGATTCAAATTTAACTATCACTAAATTTTTAGCTTCAGCATTGTGAAAGCCTGTTGAAAGCTTGTTGGTATTCTGCATAGCAGGTCAACTGTTTTCCAACCTACTCATCCTACATCCTTTTGGATTTTTTTTTTCTCCTTGCACTGTACTTAAGCTGTTTCTTTCTTTCAGGATATGCAAATGCACTTCTCATTACTGAACTGCATAGAAGTTGGGTATACTGAGATCCATGCCAGAAGCATTAATAGCACAAATACCACTTCTTGAAGATGAAATTAGCTCCTTGGTTAGCTGATTAAACTGCACAATGGGCATGGCAGGGCCAAGAAGTGACTGCTATGTAACTAAGCCTGAATAACTGTTTTATTCTTTATCCTGTGCTCAGAGCACTCCACTACTTTGTTTCACTTCCTGAATAGGTATCTGCTGGAGATCATGCTCTAAAACGGAGACCAACCTGCCTTAATGGCATAACAAGAGGGAGGTTAGGCAAGCATAGAGACCTCTGGGGAAACCAGGTGCTGGAGGTAATAGTTTTTCCCTGAAACAAAAGAAAAAGCAATAATAAAATCTTGCAGCAGTGGCCTTGGGAGCAGAATCAGGTTGTTTTGACAAGGCTTCACACCTGTGTCATGGGGGAAAACGCAAGGCTGTTGGTAGCTGTCACCCTGAGTCTGGCAGGGGCTGTCACCAGTGAAGTGGAAAACTTGGGACTCGCAATATGTTGTGATAAAGGCAAAGAAGAGAAATATTTGCCTTCAATTAGGCTTGTGCAGATGCAGTACATAAATGACAATGAAAAATTGTTTTATTTGTCTTCATAGAAGTGTCACTCCTGTGTTTGCCTTCATAATATACTTCTAGCAATGTAGTGTGTCAAGGATGGATATACTCAAAACAGCCTCATCTCTTCTGGGTTGCTGGCTGGATCAGGTGGAGCTGCCTCAATCAAAAGCAGGGTTTTCAAATCACAGCTCAAATTGTGTGCTCTGTGATTGCATCGCCTGCCACTGTTCCTGACCTCTGTCACTACATGGGACAGGCTGTATTGCACCAATATTATCTGTTTGCTTGCTTGTACTTGCATCTACTAAGAATATCTAATAGTTGTGTATTTTTGTGGTAGGTTTTTTTTCCTAGGTAAAGGTAAAAGTCTGATTAATATTTGGATTTAGATTTTTTTTTAAACTATCCCTTGGGTCTTTGGGTAGGGAGAAGAGATGGTCAGCAAACCACTAAAAATCCTTTAAAACCAAAACCTAGCTTCTCTTGGAGTGGCAAGCTGCACTTGCCTCCTACAAGGCAGCATTGCCATTGGTGTGGAGCTGCTGCCTGGGAGAGAGGGAAGCCTTCCCTCTGAGAACAAACCTGGAGACTTTGGGTGGTTGGCTTGTGCTAGTATCAAAGAACCCTTAGGAATATTCCTTCATGTGTTTAATCAAAAAGAAGTACAAGTTCACTTCCTTGTCAGTCTGCTGGTCCTCCCCACGACTGCTTCCACCTGTAGCCAGAGGTGTGGCATGCGGGATGGATCTGGGAAGTGACTCATGTAACCTGCTTCAGGGGGTCAGGAGGCCTTTGGGTTTTCCTCCTGCAGATCTTTCAGCTGTGGCCAACTCCAATCTAGTCCTCAGAGTGAGCTTGAGTATTGCTAGTTGATGGCTGGTATGGGGCTCCTTTGGAAGGAATTGTACCAGTGATTCCACTCTGCTTGGGGAATTAGTAGGTTGATGGGAAAGACTGTTAATTAGTGGGCGGGCTGTTAACCTGCTTTGTAGGACAGCCTTTTCACTTTTTCTTGCATAACTTAAATCAGTCCAACAGGTTCCTCTAGTCACAGCTACACTAATGCGGTCACACTGGGGGAGAAGGACGTCTTGACTCTTGCGTTATTTCATGCTCAACCTTTGGTTTGTTCTGTGCCGCAATGGCAAACTTTGAAGCCAACTCTGTCCCCTGAAATGGTGTAGAAGAAAATGGAAATGCTGTATTTGTTGCTTTCAAGTGTTTTAGCACAATTAAAGTACGTGCTATTAAAAGATGATTAGATGAATCTGTACAAACACCAGCTGGTTTTCTGGTGATCATGTGCTCCGGCATGGTTTGAACTCGCAGTGCAGGTAGGCTGCGTGACGGCCGAGCTCCTCGGTGCTGTCCGTCCTTTGGCGCAAGTGGGAGGTGGCTGTGAACACCTCAGCCGAAGGGCTCTTGCCGACTGACTGCGGCAGCTGTGCTGTCTGCCGGTGCCCCAAGAGCAGGGGCTGGCACGAAGCAGGGGGCTGTGGGGAGGAGATGCCTGTTGTTGGGGTTTGCCTGTGGCATGCCAATGGCGTTCTAATCGGTTGTGCACTTGCTGCGGTGAACGAGGGGTGCAGCCAACTCCGCAGCACGTTTGAGAGACTGACGCCTGAGTGAGCTCTCAGAGCACCAAAGTGGGCTTGGGGGGAACAGGCTCGCTCGTCAGTCTGAAAATGGAAGTCAGGACTCTTGAACCATGCTGCTGAAATGATGACTTAAAATAAAAATGTTGTGATTGAACTTCTCAAAGGTGAGCAAGGAACCTAATTTTGTGGTGTAGAAGACTATCACATGACTATTCCTCTAAGCACCTGTTTGCCCCAACAAAAAAGGGATTGAATATGCTTCCATGAGAAGGAAATGCAGCCTAGTAGTTACAGTACCCAGTGTTTAAGATTTGGGCTTGGTTCTCTAATCAGTTGCCGAGGTCCTGAACAAACTATTGCTGCTGCTTGTGCCTCAATTCCTAGGAGGTCATGCGCATAACAATACGGAGCTCTGTTAGGTGTTAGATCTGCAGGTGAAGACTGGCCCATTTGGAAGGTGAACTTCCTTCTGTACTCACTAGCTGCTGAATTTTCTTAAATGGAAAAGTACAGGCTAAAACTTTTGCTTTTTAATACCTGAAAGTCATCTTCTATATTCCCATCATGGAAAACCCCAGTTATGCAGCTAAGTCTTACTATTCTAGGCAGGTGTAAATTCCCACGATAAAAGTTCTGTTTGCGTATGTATACGTGCTTCTGTTCACTGCAGAAAGTGATCTATAAAATGTACTGAGCATCGCATCTTAGTGGGCGAGGACCATCCCACGAGGCTTCTTAGTACTAATTTACCAAAAGGGCAGTTTAAATAGAATGCCAGACTACATTTAACTGAAACACAAAACTAACAGAACTTCAGTGTTGTGGGAGGTAGTCTTCCAACTTGGTGGCTTTTATCCTGTTATATACTCACTGATATCTAGCTATTTTATGGTTATCTCCTGCTTCTGGAAACCCTTGCACCTAAAATACTGGTAGCAGTAAAATGCAGGTGTGAGTCCTGTTGTTGGAGCTCAGAGTAGCATGCAGAGCGTGTGCAAGACTTGTCTGCTCTTTAGGGGAAAGAAGAATTTAAGTTGAAAATAAAAACACTGTACTTGGGGAAAGCTGACTTAACTTCCCCTCTTTTTCTCTTACAGGTATCTCCAACCAGAAATCATGAACTGGCACTTCGCACTTCTGTTTGTTCTTGGGACTTTAACATCTGTATGTTCTCAGTTCAGTTTTTATCCTCTGGAGGAGCTTAGCTCTGATGTTGGAATCCAGGTCTTCAATCAAATAGTGAAAGCTAAGCCTCAGGACAATGTTGTTGTTTCTCCTCATGGGATTGCATCAGTCCTGGGGGTGTTGCAGCTGGGTGCCGATGGCAAGACAAAGAAGCAGCTGACAACTATGATGAGATACAGTGTAAACGGTTAGTGATTCCTAAGATGGTTTTGGGTGTCTTTTGTCAGAATCTTCCTGCTGTTTTGAGATGGCTTTCAAAGTGTGGTAGATTGCATCATACACCAATTAACTCTGTTTACTAAAGCACAAAATGGACATGCTTGAAGTTAATTGGCAATTTGAGTACAGACATACACATCTACTTGAACTGACTTGCAAGCAGCTTTATTAATGACTCCAGGGCCCTGGCTAGAACTGCCATCGTCCTTGCAAAATTGATTTCCCAGAACAGTGTGGATGGTGGTCCAGTGCCAGCACTATGCAGGAAGGCTGCACTACCCTGTTTCAGGCTGTACTGAACAGCCCATAATGTGCCACTCCTTAGATAACAGGGCAAGAGAGTATTTCTTTTTATGTTTAATGCAATACAAACTCTGACCATGCAATTGATACTTTCACTTGGATGCTCTTCAGCTTTGTTCACTTTTTTCTGCTGTCAAGATCCCTGAATCTGTGATTCTTGTAGTGCCCTCTTCTTGAAACAGCCATTTTTGCTTGTCTCTGTGCCTGACACTGCATGCATCTGTTTATGTTCCTCTGCCAATGTCTGGCCCTCAAGAGGGTGTGGGCTGAAGGTTCTTGCTGCTTTACTTTGCATGCTAAGTATTTTTGTGAGTGTTTGCCAGCAAGACTTAATATATTAGTGCCAGCATTCTGCCATCTTTCCAGGAATAGGAAACTCTCCAAGAGGTAAGTGCATATTTAAGTATTGAGCTGTATTGTCCTATAACGTCTTGTCCTGTCTTCATTTGCTTTGCTGTTTTGGTTCTGGGTTTGAAGTACAACCAAATGATTTGTCAGCTTAAGACCTAAATGTTGTAGATTGAAATCTCTTCATGGGATAACCAACTTTAGGAATATTTGAATGCTGAAAAATATAAGTGCTTACAAAAATTTTGAGGCATTATATCAACTGGTTTTATTTGGCCTGCACACTTTCTGATCCTAGCTGCAAGACACAGAGGTTCTCAAACTCCTTAGAAGGTAGTCAGTACTTTGTTATAGAGACTTGTTATGGGATGCTACCTATCTCTTTGCACGGATCTCCTCTGCTCTTGTTCATGATTGCCTTACAGTCCTTTGGCAAGTGTTTCTTTGGAAAGGTAATAGTCGAAAAGTATTTAATTTATCTTTAGCTGTT
Source organism: Tauraco erythrolophus (assembly GCF_009769465.1). Lineage (NCBI taxonomy): Eukaryota > Metazoa > Chordata > Aves > Musophagiformes > Musophagidae > Tauraco > Tauraco erythrolophus. Next base: position 10,173,571 of record NC_141475.1, on the reverse strand, counting down.
TTTTAATGCAATTTAGCAGCTGGAAGCAAAGAGGAGAGCCAGCATGATGAGACCAGCCAGCTCTCCCCGGACCACCAGCAAGTGCTCCGTGGACCACCAGTGGTCCACAGAATACAGTTTGAGAACCTCTGTTATGGTATGTTCTCCAAAAGAATTTGCCCGTAATGTTGGAGAGTGGACACGTAGAAACTCATGCAAACAGTACTGCTAAAGCATTCATGATACATGAAACAGCAAAGCCATCTGAGGCTTTTTCTTATATGCAGCTAAGAGGATAACTCTGAACTAATTTTTTCTCTTCATATCTCTAATCTCTTAAGTTTGACTACATAAGGAAGCAGTCTGGAAATGTTTCTGCCTAAATTGTATTGGGAAACAGAGGGAGTCCATTAATAAATGCTGTAAAAACAGTATAATGGTTGAACATGAAAGTTTCTTGCCTAGCAATAGCTTCCCTGTGTAGACAAGCACTCATTCATAAGCCATAACAACAAGGAGAACTGAATATGCTGAACATAGCAGTTCTTCTGTGCTGCCATATGCCTTCTGTCATGTACAGTGAAGAAGCTAGCAAGCACTCAATGTGAGCTGCTTTCAGGTCCTAAGGATCATGACTGTAAGCACTGGAACCTACTGCTTTCCTTTTTTCCTTTTTTAAAGGCAAGCTCACGTGTTAAGGTATTGACTCCTGCTTGTAGCTGATTTGAGCCAAGCCCTAGTCTTTAAGGAAACTAAGACTTGGCTTGAACCTTACAGAAATCTTGACATATTCCTTTATTCTCCAGTAAATAGAACGGAAGGATGGTGAGAAAACAAGTTTTGCTTTGCACTTTGAGGTTCAAGACCACCTGCATAATCCTGCGGACTTGTTGGCTCTGAGTGAGCAGGGATGAGCCCTCAACTTGCTTTGTCACTGTCGCAGAACGGACAGATGACCTGGGCTTATACAATATGACATATGCTCTGGAACAGCCTCTTCTGTGGAAGAGCGTGGTTAGTAGCTCCGCACTAAGGCTTGAACCCCAGTATTATCCCCAGCATTGTCCATTGCATTCTGAGCAGGTAGCTAGAGGGGCTGCAGACATCACGGTGAAGGCCATGTTTTTGTCAGGAAACAGTAGTGTTCTTCAGATGAGATCAGAAATGGATGTTTTGGAAGACCTCTCAGAATGCTTGCTTTGGTCTCCTTTTCTAGTCCAACACTTAAAATACCTGACCTTTCATGTTGCATATAAAGTAACTTTGTTCATCGTCTTATTCTAAATTAAACTTACTGTTCTTTCCAACTAGGAGTTGGTAAAGCGTTAAAGAAGATAAACAGGCTCATAGTCTCAAAAAAGAATAAAGACATTATTACAATTGCTAATGCAGTGTTTGCAAAGAGTGGCTTTAAAATGGAAGTGCCTTTTGTTACAAGGAACAAAGAGGTGTTTCAGTGCAGTGTCAAGAGCGTGGACTTTGAAGACCCAAATGCAGCATGTGATTCCATCAACCAGTGGGTGAAAAATGAAACAAGAGGTGAGTATTACCAAGTGCTTTTTGTGCATGGCAGAATGGTGTCCGAGACATCTCAGATTCAGTTGGAAATACTGGGGAAAGGTGGGGAGGGAGAAAAAGTTGTTCCTTTTAGCTGAAAACTGTCTTTAAGCTGACATGTTTTAGAGCTGATGAGCAAGGAATCTACAGTCCCACTACCCTAGCAGATGTGCCTTCTGGTTGCTTTGAAGGATATGTAGAGTGTGTATGTGTGTCCATCTGCCCATGAGACCAGGGGAGCTTCTACTGTTCTTTGCCCTCATACAACTGGTGAGAAGTCCAAGCAAAGTTCTCTTGGAGCAATGCTTTCTCACATGTGAAAGATGCCTTCAAGGAACTCAGATATTTGACTCAGTAAATCAGGCTTGCAGAAAGCTGTAGAGCAGTTCAGCTTTTGCTCTTACTGCCCTAAACTCTTGCAAGATATGGCCATGTTCTTAGGAGTCAGGTTTAGTGGGGGACATTTAATTAACCCTGCCTTGACAGAACTCTTCATGGTTCAAGCATCTTGGCATCTAATTGTCAAGCTTACATATGCTAAAGTCAGAAATCGTGCTTTGCAACATTTTCATTATCTAGGTGAACTACGTTTGATGTCTCTTGGAGTTAAAACTGATGATTCCTGGATGTGAGGAGTGCATTGTTAATGATGTTGGATGCGGTATTTTCAAAATGAGGCTGGCAAATTCTTTCTCTACTGCATCATCACTTTTGCATAGCAATGTTGCAAGCAGTGTGTGAATGGGGAAGTGCTTCAGCTGAAACTATTACCACTGCAACATGCTTAGTTTGAGTCTTGGATTGGCTCACATGCAGGAAGGGATAAGGCCCTGTTAGTTATCAATATATTGATTAGCAAGATATATTTGCTTTCTAATTATCCCAAAGGTGTACTTTTTGACAAAGAATAATGTTGGCTTTATGAACTTCAAATGTATTGCCCTGTGAGGAGATGGCACACTCAGATCAAGAGGCCTAAAGTAGTATATGCTTCAGGTTCTTAATGAACAGATGGCCAATGTTATGACAGCAAATACTCAGTCTTTCCTTATTTCTTCTAGGTATGATCGATCAGGTTGTAGCTCCAGAGGACATTGATGGCAGTTTGACCAGACTGGTTCTAGTAAATGCTGTGTATTTCAAGGGCTTATGGAAATCACGATTTCGACCTGAAAATACAAAGAAACGTCCATTTTATGGAGCTGATGGGAAGACGTACCAAGTTCCTATGCTGTCTCAATTATCTATCTTCCGCTGTGGTAAGTTCAACTCCCACTACCACCATTACTGGCTATAAAATTTGCTCTTTTCTTTCAAACTGAAACAAGAGTCTGCTGTACATGTGGTGTTTAATGGTATTGCTTACTGTAACTGATGTAGGAGGCTTTGTGTTACTCAAGTATCTCATACTGCTGAGGTATGGATGAGCTTGCTGTGCAAGGCATTTAACAGCTGTTTACGGTTGAATACTCTGTGAAAGTACTTGCCTTATCCTGTTGACTTCAAAAAGAAGAATCTGAAGCACCCAAACTGAGAGCTTTGCATGTTACTTAAGCTTTGCAGTAAGAAGAAATCCTTATTTTTTTAAGAGGTGAGAATAAGGGAAAACTACCCACAGAAGCAGAACCCTGAGGTTTATCTGGTGGTGAGCTGTGTGTGAAAGAAAGACTGGAGTAGAATCAACCTATGTTTTACTGTATAATAAAGAAATGAGACTTGCATAGTCTCCAGTCCTGTGGGAGCCAGAGGAGCACAGGGTTAGTATGTTGACTATATCCCTCAAGGTGTGAAGCTGCTCTTCAAATTCAAATTGAGTCACAAGTGAAAAGAAGTTCAGCAGGTTCAGCCAGACTTCTATCAGAGACTCTCAGAGCTGACATAGGCAGCTGGATGCTATTGACAGTGTACTTCAGAGCTTCAGCATTGCAGCCCCGTGGGGATTTTATTGGTCAAAGTAAGATTGAAGCTCTGATAAGACTTAGTTGCATCCTTCCAAGAAGAGAGCGATGCTGCCTGGAACTTGCTTCTGTGTGTGCAAAATACAGTTTGAGAAATAGGCCTGGGAATACAGCTTGCTATAAATCCAGAAAACAAGACCCACTGTGCTTTTAAATACCTAGCTTTACTGTCAGTAACGCTTAACTAATATTAGTAGACTTGTTAAAGTGAACAGCTGTAAGTGTCCCTGTCCCAAACCCACGTATGTGTTACAGCAGATGTAATACTTTGAGATAACTGCTGCAAGTTATGAACTGGGGGAGGTGTGGAAGCCTACTGCAGTATATCCTACTTATATGTGGAGTCTGAAAGAAGTTCTTAACTTAAGATGGGCTTTTAGCAAGACTATTGTCTTAAAGGCTTTTGTATTTTGATTCTGATGCTGGCTAAAAGCTTTGTTATGTTGGCCTGTGTTTGAGCTAGAAAAGCTATTGAGACTAGAAAGGAACAAGAGAACTACCCAGCCTAAAATGAGTCCTAACTCAGCATTATCTCTGGATATCTAACACAGGGCTTCTATCTTATTTATGCTTGCAAAGGGATTTTTAAAAATTCACATTTCTTAAGCATCTTAAATCTCATCAGTTGACTGAAGATGAACTCTCCTTCTGTTTGATGTGACAATAATGATAATAGCATGTAGCAGATCAGGAAGGTAATATTTCACTGTTGGACCATTTACCTTTTGCTACTGGTCTGTAGCTGACGTATGCAACCAGTGTTTTGATCTGTAGGCCCTAGTCTGAGAATCGCTGTCATAATAAAAGGAAATAATCAAACTGCTAAGCTTGACACAATTCCTGCAAAATAAGTGCAATACTGCCAGTTTTGTAGCAATATGAGCTCAGTCAAGGCAGGTTGCATGGCCCTGACAACAAGATTAAATTTCTAATGAAGATGTAGATTTTCAGCTTGGGCTGACAAGTGCAGACTTACATGAAGAAAGGGGAAAGATTAGAAGATCTTGCTATCCAAAAACTTTTCCAGAAACCCTGTCTGTAGTTAAACTGACAAGTTCTCACTTGAAACTCCTATAAAAAGCATTTGCTTCCTAGTCACATGCCAGAAATCCCACAGTAACCAAAGGGAACTTGGAGGAGGAGAGGGTTGCTCAAAGACAGTCATCTTGGCACTTGCTGTAACTCAGAGGTGTTGCTATCTCACTCCTTCTCATCTAGTTGGCCTCCTGCACTACCTTAAAGTGGCTACTCTCCACTGCCTCAAAGGACTTAAGACTGCTTCCTAACGAGATCCTTATTAAGCAAGAAAATGAAGTAAATGCAACAGACTACTTCAAACAGGAGCTCTTCCAATAACTTTAAAGGAAAAAGAGCTTGTCTGCCAAGATCTCTTCAGCTCAGAAAGATAGTCTGCTGCTTTTTCTTGCTTTGTGTTTCTTGGTGCTCAGTCAGTTCTGGTACAGCTGAGATCTGAAGTAGAAATCCAGCTGATTCACAGACATGGTGATTTCTAGCATACCTAGCTTAACAAACAGTATCTGTATTGAATTGAAATGAATATTTGCTTCATAGTATCTGTGCTTTTTGTCAAATTAGCATCTGTACAGACTCCATGCCACCTTTGAAGGGTTGCCTGGCAGGATAGCAGGCAGTCTGTGACTCTTCAGAGTCAGTTTTAAGATGTGGGCAAAGCTTTCCTAACAGACTCTTACTGCGGTAGGTGTCTACAGGTAAAATAGAGATTTAAGGCTGTAAGAATGATGACTCATTAGTTTTGCTTATTTTTTTAGGCACCACAAGTACTCCAAATGAGCTGTGGTATAATATCATTGAATTGCCATACCATGGTGAAATGATAAGCATGTTGATTGCTCTGCCTACGGAAAGCACAACACCACTCTCTGCTATCATTCCCCACATCAGCACAAAAACAATAGGAAGCTGGATGACAACCATGGTAGCAAAAAGAGTACAGGTTATTTTACCGAAGTAAGTACTAGCATGATCTAATTCTCCTTCTGGGAATGTTTTAGGACTCATATGTGTATCTCCTCTGATACAGGAGAAACAGAGTGCTTAAGGCAACTTTCCTGCTTGATACTGATGCCTTCTGTTTTGTTTGTTCCAACTAGATTTACAGCAGTAGCAGAAACAGACTTAAAGGACCCTCTGAAAGCACTTGGTATTACAGATATGTTTGACCAGTCAAAGGCAAACTTTGCAAAAATAACAAGTAAGTTACTTTTTTTTAATCTGTGGTAGTCCTTATTCATAGTTTCTGGCTTTATGCAAAGCACTGTTTTGCCAATGCAGTTGTCTGGTTTTTCTTGAGTAAGTGTTACCATGACATCGGAGCAAAGTTCTATTTTGTAGCCAGCCATGCATGGCTGCTTGCTTCTATTGAATGCTGCAGTGGCTTTTTTTCTCCTTGTGTTGCGTTACGGCAGTAAATCATGTTGGTCATCCTATTAAGATTTGATATTACAACCTGAGGGTCTCAAGCATTGTTTAAAATCTATGGCAAGACTTCTGACAATGCCATACCTTAGACTAACACATATTGCAACTGCAATATTTAACTTTTCCCTGAAGTATATTTTTAATGACTTGAATTTTCTCGAGCTATAGGAAAGCTCAAGGACTAAATTTCCAGTTTCAGGGTCTGGACCAAACCAGAGCTGTAAATACTAGTAACTGAAAGTGGAGCATAAAGCCATGAGTTCAAAAATGTCTAAAATGTCATCTTACTTCTGTTCTCTGCTTCCATTAAACTCCTGATTAGTTTCTAGAGAGATCTAACAAAAAAGCCTGCCTTGTGCTAGCTTAATCTGAAAACAAATTCCTGTTTCATTGAAAGCAAGGTGTCTTGCTAAGTGCTTTTTTTCCCCCGACATTGAAATATATTGGGAGTGTATCTTAAATTCAGATAGCATATTTTTTCAGTCATTTATTTAATTAAAAATGCAAGCAAACACTTCTAACTTACATCACCAAATAAGAAAACCTAGTGAATGGGGAGGAGGGAAGAGTAAGATAGGTTATTCCCTATTTTTTGTAATTAAAAACTTAGTGACTGTATTCAAGGATATTACCAGTCGTGTTCTTCACTGCAGCTTCAAGATTCCAGCAGGATTGTAGCAGCTTTTGTTATTCTGAACCGTGCTAGCATAGCTGCTAGCTACAAGGTACTTCAGGACTCTTGCAGTTTGTTTTACTGAAAGTGCTGTTCTCCTTTGGGTTCTTCAGGAACAGAAGGTCTTCATGTATCTCATGTTCTGCAGAAGACAAAAATTGAAGTGAGTGAAGATGGAACCAAAGCTTCTGCAGCGACAAGTAAGCAACTGTACTGATAACTGTCAGACTCAAGAAAACTATATTAGAAGGCTGTACCACTAAGCAAAGACAGCTCATTTTGAGACAACTGCAGGAACGTACTCTGACTTCAGATCAGATCAGTTGATGACTTGATGTAATTTCTCAGGAAAATCCCAACTTGCCGATATTGATCAGACCATTGGTATACTCTAAGAAATATAAACAGGCTAACTTGTAGAGAAGCATCTTCTAATAGCTAACACTTAGGCCACTAATGTAATGTTCCTGGCTATCCAGATGGCAAAGAGGACTAAGCTACTACATCCTTTGTGTGACAACCTGTGACTTATTTCCAGCTTTCTGTGGGTCTTGTGTTGTGTCTTTCTAATGTCCGAGTTGGTAGGTTTTAGGCATTTATCTCTACCCGTGCAAGCTTCTAGTATACAGTAGGAAACTTCGCTTTATATAGAGTATATAATGTGTTGTGGTACTTGCTTTGTCTAACTTTAAACCTTATCTTTCTTGCAAGCTGCAATTTTAATAGCCAGGTCATCCCCTCCTTGGTTCATAGTAGACAGGCCGTTTGTATTTTTCATCCGGCACAATCCTACAGGTAAGCAGTGCTTGTATGTACTTTTTTGCTTGGAAGTTGTATACAGCTATACAATAGAGGAAAAAAAAGTCTTGAGCTACTGAATAACTATTGCTTTAAAAAAAAAAATCCTGCAACTATATTTGTATGCCTTTAATGTTAGATTATTTTATTTGGAATACAACTTAGAACAGGAAAAAATAGAAGTATTGGCTGCCAAGTTAACAAACAAGCATGGCAGGTTCATGGGTATGAAAGAACAGTCTTCAATACTCATAGTTCCCCTGAGTGGAGAGGAAATAATTCTGTTACTGATAGTGAATTGGTGAATAGGAGTCAGCTTTCTGATGGACAGTAAAATAGTGCTGGGGCAAAGGCTAGAAGAGGGGCTTTGAGGATGTAGAGTGTTGCCCCAGCCTGCTGTGAACAGGAGTGTGTTCGAACATAGTGACCATAGTTTCTGTGCAGTATGGGTTGACTCTCGTAGAGCTGAGCTGCCCCAGTTACTTTGAATAACTCATCTACTTCATCCAGTGACATGTGGATGATAGATATCCTAGTTAGTAGGGAACAAGATGCAGCTGCCAGCACCGGGGGAAGAGAAGGCTCCTGGAAGCAGTCCCCATCCCAAGGTTCCACAGAGCATCAACAGAGCTGTGTGTCTCTAGAAATACGAGCTGACCACCTATCCAAACATATGCTTCCCTGGGCTCACAAACTTCAAGGAGGCTAGTCAAGGCTGTGACAAAGTAGCTCGGCTGTGCTCTGTGGACTTCATGCTTTCATGGAAAACTTTAACTGCATTTACAGACTATGGTAATGCTTGTTTTCGTTTCATCCCTCAGGTACAATCTTGTTTATGGGACAAATAAACAAACCTTGAATGTGGAAAAGACTTTCTTCAAGAAGTAAACAGACTCATGTGACATACCCCTGTTCCGCTAAATATTTTGTACACTACTGTTTGACTTCGCTCAAGAGCTAGTTTTAACCACTGACTAGGTTTTGAAAAAGGAGTCGACGTAGTTCTGGCTTTGTGGAGAAAAATGCAAATTGAAAACTACAGTATCTCTTCAAAATGTCTAAAAGATTCTCTAAACTACTGAATGGTTACCTATGCTAACAAACTTTTGAGCTTTTTCTGTATCTACTAAGAATTTTGTGTGTGGCTTTTGTGAGAGGATTTTAACAATGAATGATAAACGTTTCTATTAATGTTGGTTTCTTGTGTGTGGAAAAGGTCTAATTTTGTAGATACGGCCTATCAAGATAACTTTTGGTTCTTGAGTATCTTGGTACCTGGATATTCTTGGTAGAAATAGATTAAAAGTTCTAGCATTTTTTTATTTTATATAGTGCATGTATCATTGAGAGTTTTAAAACTAATGTGGTGTTAGATACACATCGCATTGTCCTGTCCTTATTGTAATGTAAACTTGTCATTGCTAGTATACACTTTCTATTGGATTTAAATTTTATATTTGTTTTTGTACAAAGGAAAAAATAAAACTGCATTATGAACAGTCAGTGCTGTGGATTGTGGGTGTGCTGATGGGTATTTGGGTCCAGAGCCCTGTGAAGTACTTGTTTGATATTTCCTTCTAAGGAAGGTGGAAGAAAAGTGGTTTTGTGAGGTTTTTTATTGTGTGGGATTTTTTGGGTTTTGTTTGGGTTTTTTACTGCCTTCTGCTGATTACCTCTTCTATGGAAGTCATTCTACTGTGGATGAATTATTGTAGGTTCAGTATCTGAAGAGCGAACTCTTTGTATTTGCTATGTCCAAGTTAACTGTTGTGCGAGGACATCATAATGCACCTTTGGGGCCTTTCCTCCCACTCCTTATAGTGTAGGTTATATGCACATTTGCATGTCTTCAGCCCCTTGAAGGACTCTCTTGAGTGCAAAAATCTTCAAAAGATAAGCAGTAAATCCCTTTGGCGTGTCACAGATGGCCCTTTATTTGCAAGCATGTTGTACTGCTCCTGGGGCAGCCAAGGGATTTGGATGGGGAAGGTAAATCTTTGATATTAGCTGCTTCTCTTAAGGGTACACTCACAGTGAGGAAGCTGGCTGATGGTGGTCCGTGGGGAGAAATTCCTGCAGTGTTTGACTGACTCAGCCCTGGTGTAGGTAGATGACTGTTGCATGTACCCACAAGCTGGTGGATGAATGAGCATTGAACCTCTTTGTCAAGTGAGAACATAAGATGAAGTGAAAATGCTTCCAGCAGAAAGTACGAAAATGTGTCCTGGATAGCCAGTCCTAACCCAGTACAAAACCTAGGATTGGATCTTATGATATACTGCCACAGGTAATGTACAGATACTAACTTAGAGAAAGGAAGTAACAAAACAGCTCTACAAGAGAAATATCTGACTCTAACTGTTGGCCTCTTTTCCTGCTTGAGTTGATTACTGCAAACACCAAGAAGAATAAATCTGGCTAACTGTCTCTTATGGGATGTAAATGCTGCCTACCACCAAATCCTTGTAAGCTGGGAGCAGGAAAGCTCTCCTGGCTAGGCTTGCCTTCAGCTCCTTGCATCTCATGGAGGTAAGGAGTAAAAATACTAATGATCATTACTGAGTTTTGTACAATTACAGTGACACTTGCATTGCTTTGTCTAGTGTGGGTGGGTATGGCTTCTGCAAAAACAGATAAATGTTGCCTCACAAAACCAATATAGCCGGGGCCTGATCTGCACTTCAGAAGGCATGCTGTATGTGAGAAGTGATTGCTGGGGTGCAAGGTGCTTGTGTGAGGGCTCTGGAGCAGTGTGGGGTTGTAGTTCAGAGTAACAGCATTGCTATTTTGATATCAATAAAACTATAATACAAGAATTAATTTTCTAGTTGTTTCTATTTGATGTTTCTGGTAAGCCTTCAAATACTAAGGGGTTGGCACTCAAACTGAACTCCCATAGGGCTTGCACACAGCAGCAGTGTGTGCTCTGTGCAGCAAGCAGGCTTGGGATTAGATTTAGGCAAGAAAAAAATGCAATGACGTAAGTTTTCAGGTTTGCCTTAGCACAGTTTCTCTGTAAACAACTGTTGGTCCCTTCTGTTAGTCCCAAAATAATTTCCAAAATAAGATGATTGCTTAGAGCACTAAACAAAGAGTAACTGTTGGTGTTCGATTTTTTTTTTTTTTTTTTCCCTCCCCCAACCAGGCCAAAACTGGACAACGAAGAGCGTGGCTTGGCAAGCATGAGCAGGCTTATTCAGCCTGATAGGGCTGGGACTACCTGCCCAAGCTGAGCTCTGAGCAAGCTGATGGGGAATATCACATGTAGCAGCTGCTTGGGAGCTTCAAGGTTCTGCAGTACATGGGTGAAATACTTCACTGCTCAGAAAGGTTTTTTTTTGTGTTGTGTGTGGTTTTTTTTTTCCCCAGCTCCGCTGCTTCTGATCACTCCTAAGTAGTATTTTTTTTCAGTGCAGGGAAGAAAAGTTTAACAAAAGTGGGTTTGAACTAAGGTGCTGATGGCTTTTGCCTATAAACTGGGAAGGGAGATCAGGATGAAGGGAAGTGAAATAAGAGCCTGGGAAGGAGGGGGTTAGGTTAGCTGCTAAAAACTTCCTTTAAAACTTCCTTTTCAGTAATGCTGTAAAAACACTGTCTGTGCTCTTGGGTGCTGGGAGCTGATTTGTATCGAATTTCCAGTCCTGCTGGACAGAGTAACTGGAGTTCAGTGTGATGTTTTACTGTGGGGCTTGTGCTTACTGCAGTTTTATTAACCCTTACTGAGCAGTATGTTACATGCTCTTGAAAGGCTTTGGAGAATCTACTTGTAATCTGCAGAGGCTGTCTGTTAATTCTTTTTTTTAATCCTTTTCTTTGTCTCCAGGAATATTAAGCTTAAGACAAATGCTTGTGCTGCTTGGGTCTGCTTTGATCTATTCCTCCTTCACTCCCAAATGTTTCACAGTCAAACTTTCTTTGCTCCACAGAAAAACCAAGGTAGTTTTGGGCCCCTGGGCCCTGCTTGCAGGCAGGAGGAGGGCTGGGATGGAATTGTCCTCAAGGAGGCACAGAGGTGTGAGACTGAACGTGTAAGGTTCATGACTTAACAATGGGGTGGTAACTTCAAGCAGGAATGTAACTGAGAAGCGTGCAGAACTAGGTGTGCCACAGTTTCTCCATCTTTACAAGAGATGGTTATCTCCACTTCTAAGCTTTTCTGAGATGGAAAGCCCCAAGAGATTGTTCGTTCTTTGGTAGTGTGAGACTGAAGCCCTGGGCAGGGGATGAGTGTGGAAAATACTTGTGGTTGCAATTGCTTTAGCCTAGAGACTAAGTAGGGAGAAAGAGTTTAGTAAAACTCATCATATGTTTCCTGAGCCAGATTTGTAATGAAGAATGTGGTTATTCATAAAGTAATTAAGAGGAAAAATAGCAGGCTATTAATCTCTAAACTGTGTCTCAACTTTGTTTTCATAACTTCAGAGAGCTCTAAAAGGGACGCTTTTCTTTTACAACTTCCACGTTTCATTAACGCTTCGTAATTTTCAAACCTTTTTTGCTCAACAGAGTGGGTAGGGTAGTGAGGGGCCAGATCTTCAGCCCATGTAAAGGGATAACTGCAGTTCATCCCTTGGCATCACACTGAATTCCCTGCTGGCAGCCCTCCTCTGGCAGCAGCCACTCCTTTAAAAACATGGCTGCATTACCTCCCAGCAGCAAAGTGGGTTAATAAAGATAAAAAAGAGAAAAAATTAAAATATTCTTTGTTAGCAATGATCTATAAACTCCCTTATGCTTCAAAGAAAGAAAAAGCCCTTCAGCTTAGCCCCATCAATTTAAACTGCATGTATTCATTAATAACGCTACTACTACTTGTAGTGGTTGAAACCTGTCTGACACTAATAATTTCTATTATTACTTTACTGTGGTGCCAGGAGGCTGTGATAGTCTTGTGTGCTAGATGTGACACCCAGGAGGACACAGCCCCTACCAAGCACCTGAAGGGGGTGATGCAGGCCACCTTCTTCCCCAGGAGGTGGCTGCTGAAGCTGAGGACAGACTGCAGATCTCCTTGCTCTCAGTTTGCTAAGCTTGCTGCTATAGCCAAGTGGGCACTGTTCGCTTACCAGATGACAATTTTCTGTGAGCTCTTCAGTAGTGGTGCTTTTTGTGCACTGCGGGGACATGGAGTCCTGTTGGGTGGCTACTGCTAGCTCACAGTAATGCAACCATCTCAGTGCTGTGCTGCCTTCAGTGCCCTCTGTCCTTCAGATCATGCTGGAACTTCCAGGGATGCTATTTTTACTTTCAAGGCTATGGTGGGGATAACTGTTATAGTTGGGAAGATTGGTCCCTGTCTGGGATGTATGTAAAATGCACGTGCATTAACATGCAGACATTTCCATTCCAGCCTACCTCCAATGCACAATTACCCCTGAGCCAGGGATTACCTTCCCCGAGCCTTTTCTGGCTGCTAAGCCCGTGGCATCTCTCTTGAATATTGGATCTGGGCTCCTAATGCACCAAGTTCCTTGTAATTAAGTGTACCAGCTCCTGAGAGGCATTTGTGCAATAGAGGGAGTGAATCAGATGCTTTTCCTTTGGGCCACCAAGCACCAGGAGCCTGTGGGCACCAGTTAATTACAGTGGCTGTGAGCTGCCCTGCCCTAGACCGAAGGGCGGGGTATGCTGCCCTGGTTCACAGGCAGCATTTGTTGCCCTTCCATACTAATTTGTGCTGGCTGGTTCAGGAACCAAACAGGTGGTGGCCAGTGGGGAAGGCAGTGCTGTATCTCTTGCTGTATCTGACCAACCTGGGATCTTCCACCTTCTGAAACAGCTGAGGTGAGGACACTGCTGCTATCAGCCTAAGGCCCTGCTGCAGGTACATGCCTGTGAGAAGCACAGCCCCATGTCACCTCTGGCCCTGCTTGCCCTGGGCTGGGCTGGCTGCCGTCCTCAGCTGGCATTGTGGGCTTCTAGGGGGCCAGAGTCAGTGTGTGCCCCTTTGAGAAGCGGTGCCACCCTCAGTGCTCCTCTCTGTGCTTTAAAAAACAAACAAAAAACCCAAACCTAAGAAACTTATGAGGGAAAAATGATGGCATTTGAATAGGTTTTTTTCTGTATTTTCTGTTACTTTTTTGTAGCTGGGAGCTTTTGAGGATGCCCTTGAAGACTCAGGGTCAAGAGGAGAGGGCGAAGGGGTGAATTTCCTGCCTGGGTGCCATCTCCCCGTGGCGGCGTTTCGGCAGGAGCTTCGCTCTCGCACCCCGCGTACCGGCCGGGCGGCGGGAGGCGCCGGGCCCGGGGCAGCCGGGCCCGCAGTGCCCTCTGACGGCCGCGGCCGGGACACCCGCTCGTCTCCGGACTAGCGGCTGTCCGAGCGGGGCTTACTGAGCCCCGCGGAGCCACAGCCCGCCTCCGCGCTGCCTCCTCGAGCCGGCCCGCGGGAGCGGCGGGCGGTGCCCCGAGCTAATCCTTCAGCTCCTGCTCTTCCCAGGGGAGGCGGTGGCCGAGGCGGCTGCTTTCCCAGCTATTTTGGGAGGGCCTCTTCCTCCTCCCTGCGAGCTCAGGCCAGGGCTCCATCATCCTAAGGCAGGCAGCTGGAGCAAGAAGCCCTGCAGCAGGGCAGCAATGGCCTGGATCCCCTTGGGAAAGCCCCTGCCTGTTTGCTCTCCCTGTTCCTGCACTCTGAAGCCCTGGGCAGCGCTGCCCTTCCCGGGTGCTTGTGGCCCCTGTCACTGCCCTGCCACCCGTGTGGGCACCCTGAGGGACTGCAGTGTGACGGGGTGTGTGGGGGAGAGGAGACCCAATTTTGGGGGGATTCCTTTATCTTCACATCTCATTTTCATGGTCGCCCGATGACTGACTCTGTGTGCCTGGTTTAACTAGGAGAGCTGTGGAGCCGTAACCTAGCTGATGGCCCTTTGTCTGTTAACGTGGGCTAGAAAGTAAATTCTTCTCTTCCCCACAACAGAGGCCAGTGTGGAGGGTACACTGCAAAGAATTGCCTGGGTAAGGTGTGCTCCTGCTAAGGGTGAAGGAGGTGAAATGTGCTGTGCCATGTTCCGCTGGAGAGGCGGAAGCACAAGGAGCAGTACAAATGTGGTCTGCTCGGGGAATGGCTTTTATTGAGAAAAGAACAGCTTTTGCTGGATTTCTGCTGTGGGAGAAAAGCTGATGTGATCCAGCCAAAGAAATAGGTCTACACAGCACCTTCCCGAGTGTTGTGAACACAAATGGGAATCTTGCTGCTTCAGTGCAAGGTGCCACATGTCCGTGGTGTTATTTACCTGGAACAACATCCTTAAAACTAGACTTGTCATCATAGCGTGCTATGGCATGTTATTTGTGGAGCACAGGAGGATGGGGAAAAATAACAGTGCTGTATTTTGTGACTGTGTGGGAGGCAATAGGAGCCAAGTTAGAGAAAGGGAAGAGGAGGAAGGGTTTAGTGAGGAGGACCCAGTAGGCTGTGACTCTGGAGGTAGAAAACACCTTTCACACATTTTCACACTCCCTGCTCCTGCAAAGGAGCCTAGGAGGAGATGGAAAAGCTCGTAGGAGGATGCACCTCTGAGCAAAAACATACTTGCACTGCAATCCCAAGTCAAGGTCAGCAGGATGATGAGCACCAGATGATGAGGCCAGAGGGAATGTTTTATGTGATAAGAAAGGAAGGTTAAAAAAAGGATGATTTTAAAAAGCTCATAACCACTAGTCATCAAACAAAGTCTTTGGATAGTTGTTCTTGAAAATGTTTCCTGGTGGATATGCCATCCTATAGCTGCATGTTCACACAGAGTCCTTGCTGTGAAGTCTCCATATGGGGAGGGCATTGCCTTCCCCTCTCTTCTTTGGGCAGAGAGCCAGAATCTCACTTCTGACAATTGGCAGGAGCCAAGCAGGTCAGGTTTAAAAAGCAGAGAAATAGGTTATGTATGAGTCTGAGCAAAAAAAAAAAGCACTGGACATCAAGGTGCCTTTTGGTGGGTGCTTGGATAATGAGACAATTATTAGTTCTGATAGGTATGTCTGCTGGGCTAAGCACTGTACTGCTGTTTGCGAGCATAGGGAAACCTTGCACAGAAAACATGGTCAAGGCCTGAAATATTATGCTTGAAGGATTTTTAGATCCAGCTGTGCCATGTGTTTCACTTACATGGTCATTGCCTGTACTGGGCCGATTTGTTAGACCAGACCTGGAGTAATATTTGTGTTCTCAGTGACCAACTCAGACGGCCACAAACCAGGTTTCCCCCTTACAAATGGGATTCAGGCCAAATTCTCACGGTGTTATAGGCCAGCATGTTACCCAACAAACTCTTAGGCTTTCCTACGGAGCTTCTGGTAAAGGTGGTCCTGGTAAGAGGAACAAGTAAATGATTGCAGGTGTTTCTGCACAAGCATGTGTGCATGCAGCCAGTGACCCTGAGCGCAGCGGGCTGAGCAAGCAGCTCTGTTGAACCTCAGCTCTGGAGCAGGTACTGAGCACCGGGAGAAAAACTAAAGCTTGCTGTAGGGTACTGCAAGTGTAAGTTCTATAGATGTGGAGGCTGAGAGCCTCAAAAGGAGATAGATGTTTAACTCCCATACATTCAAAGAGGATTCAGGCACTTGCATCCCTCTGAGGCTCTGGGCTGGGCTCTTCAGGTAGCTCTGCACAGAGGTTCATCTGTTTTGGAAAGACCTGTTTTCTCTGCATGTCTTCCTGTGACCTCTCCATCTGAAGCCTGGGTGAAGGCTTGCGCAACCCTGGAAGAAATGAATGTAGTCAGTCCCTCATTACAGGGACTGTTATCTTGCCACTTCATCTTATAGCTGAGCCTCTTCAGAACCATGGCAGATATGAGGTAGTGCAGGGCTGGATTGACTTGCTGCTTGGCTCTATTATGGTGGTGGTGCAAACAGGGTGATGGAAAAAATAGGTTGAAGAAGGATAAGAAATGCAGACAAAAAAGCAGGTTATAAGTTTAGGAACTGGACTGAAAGAGGAACACTGGAGAAAGAAAAGCACCATGACAGGCATAGGCTGAATGAGTGGAGAGCAGGCAGGATTCAGGAGGGAAGAAAGGTGGGAAAAAAGTGGCCTCTGGAAATACAGAGAAAAGATTAGGAAACAGAAATGCTGAAACTGAAGGCAAAGCAGAGTGTATTTAACCACAAGTATTTTAAAAACTTCAAGCTGGACCTGTTCTGCCTGAGTCTGTTTCCTTTGCTGTCTAGCAAACAGCTGGGAAGCCCTGTAAAGCAGATAAAATGCCTCTTTAGGGGCAGGTCGGGGGAAAGATAATTGCTGTCTGCTGCCCTCCTCCAGGAGCCTGGGGAAGCCTCATTCAGCCTCCCTGGCTGCAGGCGTGTGGTGAGGTCTGATGGCTTATCACAAGGTACGCTCCTCACCGCCAATGCTCCGCGAGCTTTGTACTCACCCCGTCTTGTAGCTCATCTCTTTGGGGACAGTTCTGTCTGGGACGAATTTCAGGTAAGCTCAGTGTTTGGTGGTTATATACAGACATACTTGTTCAAATACTTACGTGTAGGGTAGACCTGGGGTTAGAAACTACATCTCTGCTTACAGAGGAGGGTCCTGACCAGCTTCAGCAAGCTCTCCACCAGCCCCTGGCCAGTCCTGAAAAGCAGGAGCTCTGGTTCCAGCTTGGACTCCAAGGGTGTGACCGTGGTCACAGCAGCTACCAAAAAACTAATGCCGAGGGGAGGAATTCTGCTGTTCACTAATCACGTACGTGGACAATATTCACATGCACTGGACACAAAGACAACCCCCACAATCCAGCTGCTTAAGAACTTAAAGGCTCACAGCTGCTTCTAGTTTAAAAGACATAAAGAAACGGGCTAATATGTTTCCTGTGACTACACATCCTTCCTCAGCCCATATCCCTCCCTTAATTACTCCAGGGGGAATATCCTTTTCTCTGCCGCCTTATCGCGGCCCCAGGCTCCCCGGGGCCGCAGGGTGATGGCAGAACTATACTGAAGAGCAGCGCCTTCCCGGAGCGGAGCTCCGTGGTGGGCGTGCGGGAGAGTGCAGCCCGCCCCACGGAAACGCGTGTTGGAGCCCGGGGCCGCCTTCTCCTCCTTGGGAAGCCACAGCTCTCCTGGAGGCGACGCTTCCCCGCAGCCGGGTGGGCTGAGAGACCCCAGCGGCAGCGCCGGCCCCGAGCCACACCGCGCGTTCCCGCTCTTCCACGGGCCAGCGGCCCGTCTATTCTAGAGAATACGCCTGCCGCCGGCCTGCCTTACGTGGGCGACGTCAGCGCGCGGCCGTGATTGCGCCGCTACCCGGGGCAGCTCGGCGCGGCGGGGCGGTGCCGTGCCGCTACGCGCAGCGCTCCGCCGGCGGCCGGGCGTGCCGCGCGCGGTCAGCTGACGGGCGCCGGGCCGGTCCCGCGGCGACATGGCGGCGGAGATCCACTCGCGGCCGCAGAGCAGCCGGCCCGTCCTCCTCAGCAAGGTCGAGGGGCACCAGGACGTGGTGAGCGCCGCGCTCCTCATCCCCAAGGAGGATGGGGTCATCACAGCCAGCGAGGACAGGTAAGCGGTGGCCGCCGGCCGCGGCGAGGCCCCTCGCGGCCGCTCCTCGCTGGGGGCTCGCTGAGGGGCTAGGCCGGGCGGCGGGAGCGGCCGGGGCACGGCAGGCCCGGCCTGGGCGGCCCTTCGGCGGAGCGTCGGGGCCGCTCCCCTCCCTTGGCGGTCTGCGCTCCGTGTGGGGCTGGGGCTCAGCCCCCCGATCCCGGAGTCCCGGAACCGGGGCGCAGCGGCGGCGCGGTGCCTGCGGAAGGTGGCAGCCGGCGAGAGCTGGCTGAGGCGGGCAAGCGTAGCACTGGGGCGGGGGGAAAGTCAGTTTTTACGCTACAACTTTTCCAGGAGGCACGCAGCCGTGACTGTTTGCCTGGAGCCATAAGGAAATAGACGAAGCTGCAGTTCGAGGGAGGAAAATAACATGAGCCGACTTCCCGCTCTCGGAGGGAGGCAGCGGCTCCGCCCGCACGGCGGGATGAGCGGGCTGGGAGCTGACAGCGTGCCCCTGCTCATAGGAAAAAGCTGTTGTACTTCGTGCGTGCTTTCCAGGCCCTGCGGAGTAGATGGAAAAGTACAACTCATTTGTGTGTGTAAAAGGGTTCTGTAGATGCTTATGAGCAGAACCAAAACTGTGGTAATATGTTTTCCTCTGCTGTCAGCTGTGGTCGCTGAATCACTTGCAGGTACTGTGCAGCTTCCCCTGTCTGTCAGGAGAGTTGGGGCTCCCCGAGCTGCCTCAGTCGGAACAAGCCCGTTCTGATGGCTCAATCCGAAAGTCTTAAACCTGCTTCGTTCTGGCTCAAACAGTTCAGGGAGTGAGTTGGCAGATCTAGGGGAGAGGTGGTGATGAGCTGCTTAGGACAATGGTTTCTAGCTGAAAGGGAAAAGGTCTTCAGAGTCTAACCCTGATCCTTAGCACTGGTTCACGTAGTATGTGAAACATCTGTCACAAAAAGCTGGTAATGTCATTAAGCAGTGTTTCAGAGCAAAGGAAAGTGGAAACGAGGAAGCAGGTAGCACAGAGGGTTGTTGGCTGGGAGAGATGTGAGGGGTCTGCAGTGTAGCAATGAGAGCTTGAATTTTCCCCGTGCTACATGGAAAGTGACTTTTAAACATGGAGATGGATAGGAGATGCTTCTTAAGAGTTGCTGTCCAGAAACTATGGCAGTGCTTGACAGGAGCACATTAAATGTATAAAAAAAGCATTCTTTGTGAGGTAGCTTGGTGGAGAGATAACTTTGGTGTTGTAATATGAAAATTTTAAACTGAATTTGAATCAGTTTTTGCATGAATTCTCATTTGAAAAGCCTGATCTTGTGAGAAACAGTAGGGTATGCGCGCTGAAAGTCAGCAGAGCCGTGATGTTACCTGAACTGGTAAACTAGGTCTTATGGCATTTATTATTAGGTCAAAAAGAGCAAACAGACTAGCTAGCAACAGCATATGCTATCTTTATAAACTTACTGTTAGCCAAGGCATTCAGGATTTGGTGGGGAGAGGGGAACAGATCAAGCGCAAAGGATGTAGACTTGTCCTGGTTTAAGTTAAGTTTACCAGATATTGTTAGTTTTTCGTTAACTGGCATTAAACCAACAACATTTCTACAGGATGTGACATGGTGGTCTTAAGCAGATCAGGTAGAAACGCTGTCAAATACTTATCAGTGACCTGGCAACATAAATCTGATACTGAAAACGTGAAGCTATAGCTGCACTTACTGAAGCTGATTATCAGCACATCAGAGAAATCAGAAAGCGCTAGTCTGTCTTGATTTCCTGTAGAGAGGTGGTAAGAATGTATTTTTCATTGGTATGCTAAGAATTGTTTTGAAGTGCCAGCTGAACTCTTCAGAAAACAGGCAGTAGCAGTAGTTGAATTTGAAAGAGGAAGACTTAAAAAGTAGTTCTTTAAAGTGGCTAATTGGATCACCGCCCCCCCCCCTTTCCTTTTTTTTTTCCCTGAAGATCAGCACGCTTAATTCTTACATGAGCTATCAATTGTTGGGACTGGAGTAAAAAACTCATCACTGAATTCTAAAAGCGTGAACTACAAATACTGTAAATTTGAGGTAACTGAAGCCAAAGATTTCCTTATGTTGTTTAAAGGCTATTTGAAAATATTTTTCTGAAACACTTGGAGTCAGACTCGTATTCCTCAAAAATATTTTTTTCAGCCATCAGACTGGGTGCCTGTTGTAATAGGCTATCAAAGAATTGCTCTTAAGTGCATTAATATTAGTGGTAGGGTTATACCATCAACTTCTGGCATGTGACAGATATCTTGGTCTTCTTTCTCAAGCTTCCAGAATGCTGGAGTTTTGGATGCTGGAAGTATTCAGCACAGCAGTAGCAGGATCAGAGGATAAAAGGCATGTCTGCTTCTCAAACTGCACAATTAGATACTGACGTATTAAATATTTTTATGCTCTTAGATTGCAGGACTTCATACTGTGCAGTGTGTGCACCGAAAGGTGGATACTTACGGGAAACAGTTCTGGGACTCCACAGAACAGCACCGGCCTCTTCAGAGCTTGATTTTGCAACTTAGTAGGTCGTCTTAGAGTTTAAAATGAAATGTCCTGCTTGGTAAAGAGGCAAACCGCTTCTTTCACTGTAGTGATGCCCGTGTGAAAGCAGCAGGATTTAAATCTTGACCCTTTGAAGCAGTAGTACATAGTGTTTCTTGTTAAACCATGGCAGTAATTGTACTGAGCTTGCAGCAAGCAGTGACACTTGGATGCATTAGATGGGTTTTTTGGCTTTGATTGGAAGGTGGTCTTGATTGGTGTCTTCCTGTGGAAATGGCTTTCTGTAATACATGTTGAATAACAGGTTTTGGATGGAAATGAGCAGCTTCCTTTTTTATTCCCCTCTTATGTGCGGTTGTTCTGGTATCTTAGTACTGTGCAGGATGAAGTTGGCTTTTTGGGTGCCAGTGTGGGCTGAATCTTAACATGTTTGTGTTCATTTTGTTTTGATGTGCGTCCTGAAGGAGAAAAGAGGAAATAGCAGTTTTGAAGAGTCATATCTGAGTTAAACCTGAACGGAATTTCATGGTACAGGCTTGCAGAGGCTTGCCTGTAGCAGACAATGCCAGCCTTTAAACTTAAAAGGTCTAATGCTGAAGGTTAGTGGTCTGCGTGCTTAGACTGTGTTGATACGAGCCAAGGATGCAGCTGCATCTTTATCTGGGCAAGTTTTGATGTCAGATACAGACCTTAGCAAGGAGAGCAGAGGCTGTTACCACCTTTGGTGTGTGTCAGTTTCTAAGAGAAGCTTTGGACTGGAGGCTAAATCCATGTAGCCTGCCTTACAATGGGAGTTTACTTAGATCTTTAAACTTTCAGTAACTGTTGCTCTGTGTTACCTCTAATCTGGGATACCTCCTACCTTAGATCAAAGCCTACTCACTCACAGATCTGTCACCTACAGTTTAACATGTTACCAAACTTCTTGCTCTCCTGATTGTTAACTGCAAACGAGGTGTAGGTGTTAGTACTGCGTAACTGAGTACGCTGCTAGCAGCAAGCAAAGTACAGAGTTCAAGAAGTGAAAGAGCTGCTGTGTACAACCCCTTTGAGCAGTATACCAGAAGAGTAAGACCAAAGTATTTTTTATTAAATCTTAATACAGCTAAGGCTGTCAAGTATGTCATAATAACCAGTCAGAGGAATGTGTTTACAAGTGAAGGAGTGAGGAAAACATTGGTGCACAAACATTCTCCAGGAATGTTGTAGATTATTCTCTCGTTAGAGGGATTTCTATTTTTAAATGATATTTCCTAGAATGAAAAGTAATGGTTCTATTTTTTTTTTGAGGATACAAAAGATACCATAGTAGATCTGTGAATACCAATAAAAATCTAGCTCGTTTTTTAAAGTTTTGAAGCCAGAAAAGGAAGCAAGAATACCTGCAGGAGTTAGTTAATTTTCCCAATCTAATTTTTTGACAGTATACTTGCCATCTGCGATGCTTTCTTAGAACTTACCTAGAAAGGATGATTAACTGTGTCCCTACAGGCATCTTAATACAATATTGTATTTACCACAGGCTAACGGGATCTCTAGAGTCACTAGCACATCTGAATACTGCTGTCCTGTGACCGGCAGCAGCTGCTGCTGCATTGGAACTGCTGTTTAAATTGCAGTATTAGGGTTTTTTTTTGTGGTTATGGAATATAAATATTGGTCAAAAGTAATGTTTTAGTGAGCAGAAATTCGATACAAAGCATCAACTGCAAGCTGTGTCCTTGAGCTTGCATTGTACTCTGGTTAAACCAGATTCCTAATGCTGTTTTGGGAACATGGTCAATAGTAGTCTAAATATTTCTGGTTTATTTTGACTACCAGAAAAATGCAGTCTTCTGTTCTTACTAGGAAAACAATTGTCAGTGATTGACTTCAGATAGGAAAGCAGCTGTTAGTGATTTGAAGGTGTTAGGAAGATGCAGTACTTGGAACAGGGCTAATGTAGCTGCTTAGTACTTGCAGCAGTGTTTGTGTTGTAACGAGTTTGGATTTGCCTGCTAATCTTTCATGACTTCTTTCTCCCTGACATACATGCGTTTGGCTTTTAGAGGGCATCTGAACTGGCATGATCATAAGTACTGTTGAAATACTGAAGGATTTTTCTCTCCTCTCAAACCCCATCTTTTTTTTCCCAGCGTTGTTAGGTGCTTACTCACTCTGTAAAAGAAACAGCAATTGAGGACAATGAATATCCTTAGAAATTGGTAAGGCCACACTCAGTATTACTTAAAGATGGCCTTTGTGTGTGTTTCTTTATAAAACGTAAAAAACCAAACAAATAAACAACAAAAAACACCCTTTGAATTACTCTTCTATAAATGTGCATGCTTTCCAGCTGAAAGCAGCTTCTGGTTCAATACTCTTAGAGGCCTTTTTTAATCTTGCTTTACTTCTTCCTGCCACCTTCAGATATCTGAGTCTACTGTAGTTTAAAAAGTATGTATCTGTCCTCTGGGTGCTCCTTAATGAGTTTCCATGTTTTTTACATCCTCACTGAGAGTGCTGTCAAACAAACCTGTGTCTTTGTAGGCCCTTAACAAGGAATGCTTAAGGAAAGGTGAGTGTAGCCAGCTCTTCTCAGGTACTGAGCACAAGCCCCTCCATTAAATAAAGACCAAATTTTCAGAAGAGTGCTAAAGACTCTAGGGTTGATAGGGAGGTTCTTTATAATAAAACACTTTGAAGGTAGAAGGAGACCGTGGAAGTGGCATTACTGGAGGACTTCTCTAGTCCTTTAAGCTAGAACTGGTATTTCACAAATTAATTGGTCCTAACAAAAGGAGATGCACCTCAACAACAGGTCAGCAGGAGAGAGACTAGAGGAGGAGAAGTGGGATTTTGGCACAGGTTGTTTGTTGACTACTGTGAAACAATCTCTTCAAATTTTACTCACTCAGAGCTTTGTATAATTAGATATAAAGCTGACAGCTTATCTTTGCAAGCATGAGGCTAGCAAAGTCTAAATCTTACTTAAACCAAAATAAGAAGCTTTCAGAAGTTAATTTTGCCAACTTTTGCAGCTATTTGCTTAGGCTCTCAACTTCAGTGAGGCACTGTATTATTGATAACCAGTGCACAAATTACACTTCTAGGAAATAATTTGCTTAGAAAAAGCAAATCCTTGCTTCCTTTATATTAATTCTAGTTCAGTATAATCGACCGGAATTCTGGGAGGAAACAGTGTGCTTTGGGAAAATCTGCAATGCATGATTTCAATCACTATGATAACTCCTAGTCTTTTTATGTCAATAATAATTACCTGATTTTGGCTAGAAGTGAAACAGTTGAATTAATAAGGGTGGGAGCAACCATTGGAGATGTTCAGAACAGTTTGAATATGATGGAGCTGCCTTAAAAAGCAGATTAAAAAGCCCTTTAAAAGTGCACAGGTGCTAACCTATGCTACTACTGATATTTGCCTCGTAAGAATCACTTGGAAGCATTGTTTTTTTTTTTTTTCCTTTTCTCGTGTTACTAAGAAATAGCAACTGCTCTGCTGAAGTGTTAACTTTCTGACCATGAGGCAGGCTGTGGATTATTGTAAAGAGGAAGCGATAGCTTTTAAGATATAGTCTTAATGCAAAATATTTAATGGACTGGAGTAATGTACTTTTGCCACTGCACTGGTGGAGAAGTGACTTGATTCAAAAGCTGAAAATTTATTATTTTTAGGCAGTGCGTATTCAGCTGTGCATTGATTTCAAGTTTCAGAAAAGGAAAGTAGTACATTAAGGGTGGGTGTTGTCTGCTTTATTTTTGAGTGGTCTTTTAAAGAAAAGCTCAGAAAGAGATTACAAAATCAGAATGCTATGTTTTATGTCTTTGACCTGAAAAGTTCTAGTCCTGATGCAAGGTACCAGTCCCCTCCTGTGCTCTTTTTGTTAAACTCTTAGTGGCAATCCTGTATGATGTTTAGCAAATTTATTGCCTAGTTTGTCTAAAAAAAAATATCTAAACACCAGGCCTTTTTTTTAGCCAAAAGTAAAATAGAATAACTCATCTCAATGATGTCTCTTGACAATGTTTCCAGGTACATGTATTTACAGATCATTTTGGTTTCCATTTAGGAGTGAGGAAGTTGGATATAAACAGTAACAAGAAGGCAAACAATGGTTTGGAGAGGAAATTTCAAGTAGACTTAAAATAACCTTAACACTGTCTACATGTGCGCTCCTAACTTCTTGATGTAGATTCCCTTGAAATGTGCCTATTGTAGGAATGTTTTTAATTGACGACAACTTTCCACTTCCTTGCTGATTCTCTTGGATCCTGCCTCTCAGGATTTGACGGTTGTGAGAGCAGTATAATGCTAAATGTTCTCAAGACCATTTCTCCTTTCTTTTCAAGGTCCGATTCTGGAAGGTTACAAACTAAAACAATTTTATAAAGAGCCTTAGCATGCTGTGCAAGTCATCTTGTCAACTTCTTGCAATTCCCATTTGACTGGCTAATCAATCCTGTTTGTATTTAGGCCAGACAAGCAGTGCAAAGTAACAGTGCTACTAACATTGCTTGTCCTTGGTGTTCGTACATGAGGGAGTGAAGACATGGCTTAGAAGGAATAATGCTGAACTAGATATGATGTCCTCTGTGGGTCCAGACATCAATATGTGGGGATGGAGATATAAGTAATGTGCTGGTCTGGAGGATGAGGTGCTTCTGTTACTAATATTCAGTATCTGGCTTGCTGAAGGATGATTTGCACAAGGAAGCTGTAAAAATTCAAAAGCTTAGACTTCCATAATGGAATGAATTGAGATTCTTGTTTTGTTTTGTTTTGTTTTAAACAAACAAACAAACATATAAAACACTTAATGTGCTATAAAACAAACTGTTCTGCTCTGCCAAAGCTGGAAAGTTCCTGCAACTTGAATTTGACTTAAAGCAGCCAGAGCCAGGGAGAAGGAATTTCTGAGGTGAGCTGAAAAAATATTTGCATTTTGTACTTACTGAAACTCAATATATATACATTTTTTGAAGAAAACTCTTCAGAATCCAAGGGTGGTTATTATTAATACTATTATTTTTGTTATGTTTGAGTACTATTGGAGTACCATTATTTATATTTTGTTGTTCCTCTATTATGTTTGAGTAGCACAAAAGCTAAGAGGATTGGAGTTGATATATAAGTAAGTGGTTCATATGCAAGGGATGATGCACTTACAGCTGTCTTCTCCCCGCTCTTCCCATGACACAGAACAATACGAGTGTGGCTGAAGAGAGACAGTGGACAATACTGGCCCAGTATCTATCATACCATGTCATGTAAGTACAATCCTGGAGATGGTAAGTGATGGACAAGCATAGCATGGGTTTTGTACCTGTGTGGGAATACCTCTTTCCCACTTCCCCAAGTGCTGAATTCACTCACTGATGTTGAATTTGGGAACTTTGCAGCAACTCTAGCTCAGACTTAAATTTGAAACTAGTTGTGTAGTGGGTGAGATCTAAGGCAGCATTCTTTCAGATCCAGATCCTTCACCGAGTAAATCACTGGGTGGATCTGCAGCTGTACATGTCTCAAATACTGGCAAATAACTCATCTGCCGAATAAATGAGCTTTCAAACCACTAGCTTAAAGTTCAGACATAAGAATATTCTCTGCTTTCCAAGGTGTGCATATTTTTTTGAGCATTTGGATTACTAAGAACACAATACTGAGTAGCAGCTTCAGTACTGAGTATATCTTGAGCGTCAGTGTGCTTTTTTGATTTTTGAAACATCACTTAGCCTGGGTGCTTTGCTGTAACTTCTTTAATGTAGAGTAGCTGCCTAGACACATACCACACATAAAAAGGGGGAATACAATGACAAAATAAAATGTTGTATCAGCAAAGGATAGTCTTTGGAATGAAATTTCTGAAGTAATTTACATACAAATGTTAAATGAAGATCAAAGAATTGGACTCCTTGATGTTCTGTGTCTTTTCAGCTGCAGACTGAGTAGCTTAGGATCTAGATTAGAAATGCCAGCTATAATTTTTTTTTTCCTAATCTTTGATCTGAATTACAGCAGTTGCTCCATTTATCAATTTTCTAAATAGACTATTAAGATTGTGCTCTAAAAAGGTTTATACAAAATAAAGTGTGCCTGTAGGTAGTTCCAAGGGATGAACTTGACCTTATGCAGTATGACCAGTGTAATATCCCGACTGTCCTGCCTGGCTTTAAATGTCTAAAAACACCTTGAAGGCCACATTTTCGGAGAGTCTTGGAGAAGAAGGTATTAGTTTAGAACACTGTATCCTTCTCATCCTTGTAATTAGTAAGTTTAATGAGGACATTCTTCAGTGAAATTTTTTCTGTGAAATTTTCGCTAGGTCACTTTTGATATTTTGTTGTTGTTGCTTTTCACATCTATTTTAGCTCTTAATTTCAAAAAGGGAAGTAGATCTTTAGCCATTTTCTGCTAAAAGAGGTTTTATGTAGTCTCAAAAACATTGTCTCCTTAAAATTGTGGATGTTGAAACATGATTCCATTTGAAGTTGACATGCAATTACGTATTTCTGTCTAGCACTTTACATTTCAGGACTGTATCTAATATTAGAGTAAAGAATGGATATTGTTCTTGTATACAACTCAGAGCTTTATTTGAGATAATTTTAGTGAGCTCGAGTTCTTAAGCGTAACTAGCTGCACATCCTGTTGCTGCTAGCTGGGCCTTCAGCCTGTGTAAAATTCCTCTTACTGAGGTGCCCCTTCTGGCAGGAAATCATATTTGCATATGGTTCCTAGCAGCATATCTGACTTACTGTACTAGTGTACATTTTCTCAGCTTCACACATGGGAGTTTAACTGTCTTACCAAGGGACATTATCTATGCAGACTAATTTCTATCAAGCTAGTTAATCTTAAACAGCTTTTATTCTGAGTGAAAGAATTGGTTTTAGTGAGTCATGTGTATCCTAATACCTCT
This sequence comes from Tauraco erythrolophus, assembly GCF_009769465.1. Classification (NCBI taxonomy): domain Eukaryota; kingdom Metazoa; phylum Chordata; class Aves; order Musophagiformes; family Musophagidae; genus Tauraco; species Tauraco erythrolophus. The sequence goes on along the minus strand of NC_141475.1, from coordinate 10,146,223 downwards.
GTTTCAATAATTGTAATGTGCTTGCTTTTTTTGACAGCGCCATGTTCAGCCATGGCTTATCATCATGACAGCAGAAGAATATTTGTAGGCCAAGATAACGGAGCTATCATGGTAAGTTGCTGTGACTTTTCTTCAAAATGCAGATTAGACTTGCTTAGATTGTCTGTGAGCACCAGGTGTTGCCAGCAGCTGGTAATTTGTTTTCTTTCCCTTCTTTTTGGAATACAACTACTAGTAGTGGCTGAACTTCTTGGCAGTTCTCCTGAGATGTGGACAGGAGGATTGCAAATAAACAAGGGTTCTTTTGGCCAGATGTGAGCCAGGTAGTATCAAGAAGTCATTGAGCCATTAGTGTAGCAGTGGACCCAAACTATTACACTTCATCAGGGAATTATTTTGAGGAGAACATTAAGCTGTGCAGAGTGCCATGGCAGTGCACTAACAGAGATTGTGAACTACAGCTAGCTTGCATCTGGATAGAAGTATGGATCTCCTGTATCTCACCATGCACATGTCTGGATTTTCTTCTTGCAGATCTTTTTATGATGTGGAAATTTCAACACTAGCTCTAAAATTACAAGAGGCAGGGTTGGTTTCTTTTCTTTCTGAGAAGTCTTCCTTCTGTCTTTCTGTAATCTTGCTGTAATTGCTGCTCTTTTCCTGGAGAGCAGATACACATGGCAGAACAGAAAGTAGGTCTGTATTCTTCCTCTCTTTTCTTGGAAAAGGAGGGGAATCTTGTGACTCTCAGATGCTTTAATGGTATCTTTTCTCTATGAAAATAAGGTCTGCTGATAACTACTGTGAATAGCCTATGCAGAACTGCATAGAATAGTGATTCTAGTGATAACTACTTAAAAAATTGTAACTTGAAATGTCTAAAATTTCAGCAAGCCCAATGGATCAAATAAAAAATATTCTCACTCATATCTGTCCATTATGAAATCTCAGATACTGAAATCCTAAATACTACAAGATGCAGTTTTGTTTGCTCCTGCTGAGGACAAATGAGATCTTATCTCTTCCTATAATCCCCCTTCAGCAAACTTGGTTCTGAAGGGATGCTCCCTGTTGAAAAGAATAACCTTAACTTACAGTTGGTGTGTCAGTGTGCTATGCCCCAGTCTGAGCAACTGCTAGTTTTTAGTGAGATATATTGTTGCTATGCAAATCTTGGCCTGTAGAGTTGCTGCTTTTTTCTGGGTATTAATATTGCTTATTTTTGATATTAATATGTCATTGTGATATTAATATGTCATTGTGGTATCTTTTCTAACAGTTACACTTTGCTTTTAGGAGTTTCATATTTCAGAGGACTTCAATAAGATGAACTTTGTGAAGACCTATCCAGGTAAACTGTTAAACAGGGTCTGTACTAACATTTGTTTGAAGGGGAGGCATCTAAAGTGCTTGGGAAACTGGACACTGTCAGAGCTTAATCAAGTCCAAACATGCTTTAAATCTGACTGACCTTCTAGTTGTTACTTAGTTGGGGATAACTGCCATAAGATGTTCTGTTATTGAGTAATCCTCAATCAGCTGAGCATGAGTTGCAGTCATTATCATTAAGTTCAGTACATCGTTAGTCTGTGAATGTAATGAACCAGAACTAGGGAGTTCAGTTTTGCTCTTCAAGTGGAGTAGTTATACTGCATGAATGTTAGGATAAGAGCTTTCTAAAGGTGCATTTTGGATTTGAAATTTCCATCCTTACTTTCTGTAATCACTGAGCTTGGTTACTTCTAGCTGAAGGTAAGAGCTACTGTCTCCTCTGTCTTCTAAGAGAGCAATAGGGATGAAAAAGATCTTATTTTTCTGATACTTGGAGAATAGGGATTGTTGTAATATTTATGGAGATGCTAATTTCAGCATTTGTCTGCACATCCTTAAAAGAAATCCAGAACTTGATAGCTTGTTAAAATTGGAATGTTAATGTGAAAGGCCTGACAGAGACTCTTAAAGACTGCAGATTATGTAGCAAAACAAAGTGTAGCTTGTCTTACGACTCCCTGACACTGATAGAGCAATGTTCTTGCTTAGGAGAAAAAGACCTTGTTCTTAAAGCAACAAACCCCCCCTTTATCCTAAGGAAGATGACTTGACCACTCAGTCAAGGGAAGTAGTTGCATCTTGGGGGACAAGGGAGACTTCTTTCTAATGTTCATGTAACTTCTTGCTTAGTGGCAGCAATCTAAACAAAACTGGGTGGGATTTGGTTGCTGTCACAGGTGGCAGTTCGAATGCCTTGGACTAGATAGACCTTTAGGTGCTTAAAAGCATGAATCTGAGCATAGCTCCCCTGGGGTCAGCAAAGAGGCACTTAAAGAAAGCAATTAAGGTTTTTAGGTGTTACATTACTCCCCAGAAGTCCTGGCCTAACTAGAGGAAGCTGAGGGTTTGCCTGCTTCTTAACCAGAGCATCTTGGGTGGCTAGGCTGAACTCAGCTTCTCTCTCTGTGGGAGAAAGGCCTAAATTAGCTGACTGACATGTGTGGTTCACTTAAGCTATTCAGAAGGCAAATACCGAAGAGAACAATGATAACCTTTAAGTTCAGCCTAGAGGCAAGTATAATATGATGGTAAAAACATCTCCCTGGGACATTGCTTAGATATCATCTTCAACCTATGTGTCTCTGAATTGGAACATAAGAACACACCACTTTGACTTTTAGGAAAAGCTAGCCAGAATCTTTTTCTTCCCACAGCTCATCAGAATCGAGTGTCTGCTATTACTTTCTGCCTGACATCGGAGTGGGTTATCAGCACTGGTCATGACAAGTGCATTAGCTGGATGTGCACCCAGAGTGGGAGTATGCTGGGGAGACATTACTTCACCTCGTGGGCTTCATGTCTACAGTATCCTTTGAAAAATGATTGCTACCTTCGAACTGGAAGAGTACTGTGTTCCTTTAGCTCAGTTTGTTCCCTCCTTTTCATGTAAAAAGCTAGAGTTGAATCTCTTGCAAGTTTGCAAACCCTTATTCTGATTAGATGTTTAATTCCTTTATTTCTATTAGCTGTTGTTAGATAGTAGATGGGGATGTTGTGACTTTGAGTTATAAAAATTGCAGTGTGTATGATTTCCTAATTTTGAGGTGTTTGGGTGTTTGTCTGTAGCATCTTGTGGAAGTGGCTAGTAACTGTGCCTACAGCCTGGCCCGTGTACTTCTATGCATCACTTTGTTCAACAGATGCCAGTGTGCATTTGAGTCCTTCTAGGGCATAAAACATCATGAAAACATCATGTATTTGCTCATGTTCATCTTCTCTAAGCTACAGGGTACGTTGCAACTTTATTCATTACTAGTAGTAATTTTTCTGCGTGCAGTTTGCTTTTCTGCAAATTGCTTTTAACTGCAGCATTTGTAGCTTAAGAACTCTGGTTGTCTATCCAGCTGTAAGTACTTCAGGACATTCTTTATCCTATGTAAAAGACTTACGAACCTAGCAGCTTAAAATGTAGTTCATGTATCAAAACTTTTGAGCACAAGTTAAATACTTTAAATTCTAAAACTATTTTTTAACACTTGTTAGTAGTAGCAGCTTATATGTGGCCTGACAGTAATTGGAAGTACTGGTTGATGTATGAGGTTTAATGGCAGTAACGTTGTAGAAGTGGCATCAAAAGCTGAAAGAGGTCAACTACATCTCTCAAAAAAAATAAAGACCTCCCTAGAATTGCTATATACCTGTGCAGTGCTAAGAAACTAGGAGGAAAGCCAACTGCCTGGTCACCAGCAGCACGTCGAGCTTTGTGAGGTCTCCCGTCTGTGCAGACTCTGCCTTCCTGCCTGGAGAGCTGACAGGTTCGTATTGTTGCGCTGTTGCTCCTTTTTGCTGTCCTTGTTTTAGAGCTCAGGGAGTTTGCATCCCACAAAACATTTCACGTACAGCTCACCTCAGCTGAATGCAGCATGGAACTGGGTTAGTACTGGGGGTGTGTGTTAAGAGACTGGCTCACAGAACAGTCCGGTGCCTCTGAGCCTTGCTATTTGAATTCAGTGGGTTATAAAGCTGACGCTATTGCAAATAATGGAACGGTTTATTATGAAAATTGAGAAAAGAATATGACCTTTATCAAGATAAAAATAAATTTCCACTGAAGACTGTGGCATTTGAAAATGCACTGTAACTGATCCTGCCTTTGGACTTGTGTTTGGAAGAACTAGCTTTCTGGTGTGTATACTAGGTGCTTGGTCTCCCTGTCAGGAAGTTTCGTAGGAGTTATTTGTTAATGATCCTGTGTGTAAGCTCCTGAAAAACACAGCAGAGTGCCTATTCTTTACTGGATTAGAGAGGATAAATGCTAGCCTGAACTTTGAAGATGATCATGTGTTCAGGGACTTAGTGGATTTGTTGAAAGTGAATTGATTCAAGACATTTCAGAATGTCATCAGATGGCAAAGCCTCTGCTTTTTCACTTAAGGTTGTGGGCTTTTTGGTACGCTGACTTTGAAGTTAGTCTTTTCCATTGTGTAGAATAGACTACTTTACTAGCTGCTGCTTGTGTTTTTGTGGGCTCCAGGAAGACAGGCGAGTTCATACGCAACTCTTGGGTTATGTGGTGTCAGTTGTGTGGGTTTTTTGTAGCTCTTGCTTATATCCTGAATAACAAAAACCTTCTAAAGGTGGCAAATGATCTGGTCTCATCCAACTTGCTGTGCTTTAGTTTCTGGAGACAGTAGTTACATAGTGACAAAAACTGAATATCAGAAAATTGTTATGATGTATAATGCTTTTGCCAAACATGCCACCTTGTTAATAAATCCCGTGTTAGGATGTGGTGTGGCTTTTATGTCCGTGTTAAACGACAGAACCCTTTCTGAAATGCTGTTCAGTCTTCAATACTGTGCTCAAGGACCTGCATCAGTAAGAAAGTGCAGAGAACTGAAGAAGAAATTAGATGGTCTCACCTTCTCAGTAGCTAGAACATTGGGTGTGTACTTCCACTGTACGGTAAACTAGATATGGAGGGTCAACATCCTTGTATCTTAGTTTTCCTATCCTAGTGGCATCAACTAGTACAACATGCTGGAAAACTAAGAGTTTATAGGAGCAGATACTAGGTAAGACTGAATGCCACCCAGTGTCCAGTGAGGTGCTCCTAATGGTAGCTCTGCATTGCAACAAGTAGCCTGAGGAGTTCTGGCATCTCTTGTAGAAGATCATTAGTGTGTTCTGTAAATATCTTCTGGAAATGGTCTAAATCTACTTGGCTTGCCTTAAACTAGGGCATGGATTATCTCATGGCTTCTCTAGTGGATTTCTAAAATGATTCTTGCTTATTTTCCATACTGTCTTTCTTGCACCTGTAGGGAAGAGTGAGGAGAAGAGAGGAATGAGAAAGGTTTAACTACTACGGTCTCCAACTCCTTTAGAAGTAGTTATGTAAATATTTATCTGGCATATTAAAATATTTTTTTCCAATTTGTTTAAACTCTGTAGCTGACAGCTGTGCTATCTTTTTCAGTCCCGTAAAATATTCTTATGAGCAAATGAGGCTTCTCCTTGACTGGTGTTCAGATATGATTATGAAACTCGGCATGCATTCGTTGGTGATTATTCTGGACAGATCACTCTCCTGAAGCTTGATCAGAATACATGCTCAGTTATCACAACACTCAAAGGGCACGAAGGTAAAGTAACTCTTCCTCTTAATTCCACTTGACCCACGCTATCGTACCTCTTTGTACATCACGATGAGACGTTCAATTGGATATCTGCCTCTTAAGGATAGATACTGGATAAGCAAATAGTGCAGGGTAGTAGTTATCAAAAACCGTTCAAAGCTGTGCATATGGCTATCTTTTAAATAACAGGCACATTCTTGCTGAAGGGAAATTTTAGTCTTCTAAATACTGACAGATATTTTTATTATAGATGAAAAATAAAGGTAAACATACACATTCAGCTAAACAGAAATTGTCCGCTAGGTGGCCACCTCTAAAAACTTTAGTCTCCACATGGAAAAGGAAGGATGAGAATGTGTTACTTTTTTGTTTGTGGTTTCCACCCCCCCTCCCCCCACCCCAGAGACCTGGTAGTACTCTAATAAAGCAGCTTTAGCAACACCCAACCTAGATTCTAAAAAGCCAGTTAATTCTTCCCAGTGTAGACTTTGATGTTCTGATCAGTCTTTATGAGACTCTGGTTCAGTTTCCTGTGTTTAGCTGAAACTAAGCTATATGGAAGAAATCTAGAGAGCCTTTTAGAATCAAAAGTGTCTAGTCAAAGAGAAATGTCTCATCCTGTGTAGTATAGCTGAAGTCCTTATGTCAGATGAAGAACCAAATAGTCTGTAACATGATACGAAGCCGCTGTCTGCTGTAATGAGTAAGGCAAGAATGCAAATCATAGAAAAATTTGTAATTTAATAATATGCTGAGAGAAATAAACAAGACTTAATGCCTCTTCCCATGCGGTACTGGCAACTTTCAAATCAGCTGACTAGTTTGGGTAGGGGTGAATTACTGGGTCATAAGTCTGAGTCACTGGAAAAGGCTGCCTTGTTTAACAGCTGTAAGTATAGAGCAGTCTTTGTTAAAGCTGGGTAGACTCCTGATTACAGATGACTAAAATGATAAATCTGGCTTGGAATGAGGGAGGCAAGTTGAGATTTTCAAATGATAAATGGCTCTTCTGTTTCTGCTTTCAAGCAGAATTTCAGATTATTTCAGTTAAGAGCAAAATAATTCTCCTGGCTCTAGAGAGTCCTTTACCTCTGTATGCTTTTGCACTGGTCTGTGTTAAAATGCAGCTCCTTGATAGATACTATGGTTAGTCTGAAAGCAGCATGTCTCGTCGTGGCACTGCCTGTAGTGCGTGACAGATGTATTCCATCTATGGAGTTGCGGTGGGCTTCCAAGCACTAACTTCAGCGCTGCTGTCCACATAGCAGACAACTTCGGCTTATATAAAAGTTCCCTAAGGGGACTGTGGTCCTCAAAACAAGAATCGATCTAGTATAGAAGCTGATTAAATTTGAGAGGCAGAAACAGATTTTTCTTCAATTGGTGTAATAGTAGCTCCCTCATCTTTTTGTCTTATCTCTTTTTTTTTTTTAAAAAAAAGGCAAAACAGATTACATGTAACCTATTTTCCTCCACAGTATTTGCATAATATTCTTAAGGCCTGGTAACTCTAAACTTAAATGGCATTTATACTTCTTCTCGGAGTGCAGCTGTGTTTGCCAGACTTCAAAAGTTTGACTTAAGTCTTGTTTCCTTTCTAGCTCTTGCCTAATTGTGACTTCATAAGCAAGCAGGGTTTGCTTTGCAGTTTAAATGCTTTTAGAACTTGTCCTTCAACAGTAAGCTTCCAGAATTCTCCATATTTAACAGCTTACTCTGTGCAATGCTGAGAGAATACTCAAACTACCGTTTATGGTGCAGATGGTCACTGTTTTCTTGGAGACAACTATTCCCGAATGGGTCAGTCTGAAAACAGTGTAGCCCTAAAGAAGGCAAGAAAAATGTCTTGCTCCAGAGAGCTGGAAAGGACTGATTTGGGCTGTAATTACCATTCATCTTGCTTTCAGGCTAACATGACTTTTGATGACAACTGAGCAATGGAAAGATGTCTGTAAGGGAATAAAATGTTCCTGCGGCTTCAAAACTATAGGCAGCATAAGTGACAAAATTACTTCTTTAGTCTCCTGTCTACATTACCATGCATACGGGTTTAGTATAGGACTGCTACTGTCAGATGACTTGTTTCTTTCTCTGTCTGACTGATGAGGTGCACAGCAAGGCCAGGCCTTCTGGAATCTAGTTTTGTAATTTAGTATGTCGTGGCCAGATTTCTTAACAGCAGTGAGAGCATCACTTAGTTTCTTATTCCAACTATTTCAAAGTTGTAAATGTTTATGGAAGAGAGCTGGTTTACCTGTGAACACTGCATGCTGTCCTGCAACCACTGACCAAGCACCTTACTGTATTGTAGATACTAGTTTCTACTTGGCAAGTTTTAGTACTTTTCATCTTCCAAAGAATGCATAGCAGCATGCCGACTCTTAACAACTATCTAAATACAAGGGGCAGAAAGCTAGTAACTCGAACTTCCTGGCTTATTCTTTGTATCTAACTTTCTTCTTAGAGATGTTTTGTTCTATTGTCAAATGCTTTCTGCGTCTCTGGCAGGACTGTGTCTTGCTGTTGCATGCTGTCCTTTGCCTGAAGGCTTTCAATATCTGTTACTATAGTGAGGGAGTACCTCAGGTTTCACTCTAATAGCCCCAAAGAGCGTCATTGTGTTGAGGAGTGACTCCCTTAGATCTAACTGCAGAATGTTCTTTCCTAGGAAGTATTACTTCCCTGTGGTGGGATCCTGTTCAACGACTGCTCTTCTCAGGTGCCTCTGATCACAGCATTATCATGTGGGATATTGGTGGAAGGAAGGGGCGAACTCTGCTGCTCCAGGGACATCAGTATGTAATGATGTCTTATTTTTCCTACATGTTCTGTAGTGAACACATAGTCCCAGGAAGACTAAATAGCATGGCAAGATATTTGAATCTTTGTGAATAATGGAGAAAAATAACTTTTTGCAGAACTCTGAAGACTTTGAGGGGGAAGAAGGATAATCAGTACTAGGAAAACATTACTGATAAATCTTTTTTTTTGCTCATGTTTGATACTTCTAAACTAGGGGTAATGAGAATATAACATAAAAGTAGGTTATAGAAGGAGGTGGGTAAAAATGCTATATCATCTTGCTTGGACTTCATGTAAAAGTTGCATGCTTCTGTATTGTAAATAGTTCACTGAGTTGCCTGTGAAGGTGGGGCTAGAAACGTAAAAGCATGTTCGTGTAACCATGTAGAATAAGCATCAATATGTTCCTATTCCCTGTCTCTTTCTATCAGTGAGGTGATAAACTGATTGGCTAAATTACAGGGGTGGGTCTCTAGACTTCAGAAAAGCATGTCACATCTCCACTGTTCTGTGGATTAGGTAGTTAGTGGTCTGTATTTAATCAACTTTCTATTTTTACAGAGACACAACACTAGCTGCCATTTTTAAATCCAGGGCCTTAATTCGGTCTGAGAGGCAGTTCACCACTGAATATATATTCTATTTAAAAATGCAGTGGTAGTAGAGATCTTGTTTATGTTTAAAGATATATGTGTATAGTGCATTCTCCTCTTGTCTAATTCCATAGATGCCTCCATCCACCTTTGATCAAGACTGATAGCCTTAGCCCTAGAACTCTTGTTAAATCTTGAGGATTTAGTTTTATGGCTAAAGAACTAATAATAGAGTACTGGATACAAAAAGTAACTGAAGTCAGTGACTGGAGGACTTTATACTGCTGTTACTGCTGCATCATGTGTCCTGGTGAAGACTTATAATACTGTTAGTTTCTCTTCAAACATCACACATAGCATCAAACTTCATACTGAATGGGAAAGTAAGTTCTTCTGAGAACAGAATGGTTTTTTTAAATTCAACTTAGATGTTGCAAAGCAATCTAATGCTGTTGAGATCCTTTGCTTAGTTTCTTAGGGTAGGCTTATTTTGCCATGACTCCTTATTTAGGATTAAACTGTCTTATTGGTGAATGCATGCTTTGCTTTGCAGCTAGACTGACTTATTGTGATTTGTTAGCAAAAATGGAAGCTCCATCTGCTTCCTAGCTATATCTTGAAACAAATATTTCTCTTTATTTTTCCAGTCGTCTCTGTTTTGATAACTGTCTCTCCTTGCCAACATAGAGGAGTATTTGCACGCACACTCTGAGCCAGTTGACGCCCGGCTCACTGTCAATGCTTACTGCCTGCAAATGTTAACATGCAACTGTACCTCTTGTATTCTGGTCAAGCCTATAAGAACACTGTTCTAGGCAACATCCTGATGCTAGAGTAGTGCTTAGGTGACAGCATCTGCTCACTCGTCTTCATAGCTCTACTAAGTAGACTTAGCAAAGTGTTTGGAAATCAATTTTGGCTTCCTGGATAGCTTTACAAGGATAAATTGGGATTTTCTGGGAAACTAAGCTTTGTTTAAATACCTGTGGGTAAATAGTGTCTACTTTGTTTGCAGTGACAAGGTGCAGGCTATCTGTTACATCCAGCTGACACGACAGCTGGTATCTTGTTCAGCTGATGGAGGAATTGCTGTTTGGAACATGGATATCAGCCGAGAAGAGGTAAGATCATGTCCTAGGTCAAAGGGGGGTTTTTAATTATTTTTTTTTCCCTTTTCAGAGGCTCATGTGGCTTTGCTTAGTCAGTTCTGCAGGCTGTTTTCCTCATATTGCCTGAAACTTTAAGGCCAAATGATACTAAAACCTGCTCTGTTCTAGTGGCTGTCCATACTGCGTTGTAGTAGATGGATTCTGAGGACAGGCTTGGGATTCTTTAGAGTCTTATCTCAATGAGACAACATGTTCAGTGGAACGGCTACAGCCCTTGCTGCCGGAACACTCTAAAGCAGGGAAGCCTTTGCAATATAGAAACCAATGGGCTGTGCTTCAGCAGTCTTGAAATAACTTCTCAGCTCATGTCAAAGCAGGTAAAGTAGTAAGATGCTGGTTTTGAGATGCAGTTCAGTACATAGAGATTCAGTCCCCAGACAACGTTTTTTTGAAGACCTCAGTACACAGCAACTGAGCCTACCATGCACATTCCTTTTGCATCAGTTCATATCCATCATAGGAACTGAAAAGATGTATATTACTACTCTCTTTGGTTAAGCCATAATCACAGGAGTTAGTTTTGGTTGCCCCCATAAAGCAGTATTTAAGGCTCAGCTTTCCTTGCCCTGTTGCTTCTCCTTAAACGTAAGCATCATGATTAAGAACTGTCTTCTGACATCTGTTGAGCTGTCACCTTAAACACACCGAATACTGTATGTGATGCTCCTGACATTTTCAGCACGATGATATCTCTTCAAAACTTCTGTGATATTATGAATCTTTGCAGTTGCATGGAATTGACTTATAATACAATTGGGAAAACAAGATGTGGCTCTTTTTCTTCTGGATCGGCATGCAATAATTAAGGGATCTTCTAAATATTATACAGTTTTAATACAATTAAAATAATACAGTTAACTTAGAACAGCCGTGATGTCTCAGAACTCACTGGAAAAACATAATCAAGCCCACTCCAAAAGCAAAGAAACTAAATGTTTGAAGAATGATGAACATACTGTCTCTGAAGGATTAGCCAGCAAATTATGTTATAGAGTATCTTTAAATATGCACTAATGCATGTAAGACTAGAACACAGACATTTTTGATTTAAAGGAATGGTAACTCCGCTGACAGTGTACTATTGATCTTGGACACTTCCAATTGTATGTAGGTAGTAGTGTTGGTAGTGTTGGCAGGTTTTTACCTCCTATTTACTGCCTGAAATTAAGATGAAAGGAATAGGAAGATATTCTGTTTTTCTGTTAGAGGAGCCAGAAAGTGGATTGTCTTCTCAAAAACGCTACTAAGTGAAAATTGCTATTGTAAGTAACTGACAGAAGCAATATGGAAGATCTCACTTGGTGGAGAGGCGATTCATTTCCTTTACTCTCCTCCCCACCCCCAATGTTAGACTTGTTGCTACCCTTAAAATATTTTCCACTAGTGTGGGGAAAGGAAGGGGATGCAGTCAAGGTTGTAGATGTAGGAACTGTACATCTGGTATTAATACTCATGGTGAGATGGTGGTGCAACTGACAATACTATTGTTTTACTACTATCAACAATGAATGTAAGGGAATTGAGAAGAAAAGCTTCTTTGTTGTTCCAGCTTTCTTCCTGTTGGGTTTCAGAGAGACTCTCCCATCAGATGTGTACTAAAGATACTGTGCCTCTCTTTCTGTCCCTTACAAGGATGCTCAGTTGAAGTATCTGAGAGTGTTGAAATGTGTGAAAGCTGTAACTATTTTCATTTGTCCTAGTCCATTTACAGCAGGAAAAATATGTGGGTGGGAGAAGAGAGGCTTAATGAAGATGTGTGCAGGATGGAAAATGCAGATGAGTTCTTAATTATTTCAAACTGCAATCCTAGGAAGCAGAAAAGATATTTACTTTAGAATTGACTTCTGGACCCCTCTAACTGCCTCATAGCTTCTACAACTTGGATTACACTAGCCCTTAAAAATCATTTAGGCAACCAGAGCAGCAGTCTTTGAATGCCTGCAGCAAGTTTAATAACTTAGATGTTTGAATTAGTTTTCTTGTTAAGGCAGTAACATCACATACTGCTCTGGGCTTAAAAAGTATAGGAGGTGTGGAAGTAACAAATAACCATAGTCTTGGTTTCGGGGTTTTTTGTACTAAACTTCCTATTACTATACCGTAGGCAATCTATTGCTGTAATGTCCAGAGCTGAAAAAGGGCATCTTTCCAAGTAAAACTTTACTCTGGGTTCTTAAAACAAACTCCCCTGGCTTTTGTTTGAGGAAACCAATTCTGATTGCTTTCATTTCTTACTCTTTGTAGGCTCCTCAATGGCTGGAAAGTGATTCCTGTCAGAAGTGTGAACAACCTTTCTTCTGGAATATAAAGCAAATGTGGGACACAAAGACATTAGGATTGAGACAGGTGAGATCGCTGGTTTGAGTGCTTAGCTGTACTTCAGCACTTAAGAAAAATGCAAACAGAAAACCACTAAAGCTGTTAAGATCTTTTAAACTGTTGGTATTTTTTGCTGCTTTGAAGTGAGGATTTATTGAGAGATCACAGCTTCTAGGCAGTGGTAAGAAATTTCCAAATTCAATGGAAAGCGTTGCATCGAACGTCTATCATGGGGCAAAGGAGGCAGTGCTGGGAGTGCTCTGTTGGATTTCTCTGAATATTTCTATACACTGGAGCTGTTGACAGCTAATCCTTAAGTGTTGTGTGAAGTAGTCCACAATGCTCCATAACTGAGCAAACTGCAGCCTAACATGTTGTAAGGTGCTCAGTTCAATGAGGCAGTGATGGCCCTGCTCTCACTGGGCTGGAATGTGAAAGCTTTCGAGATTGCTTTCTTTTTGGAGGGGCTGGACCGGCACCAAGACACTCATCTGTTTCTGACTTTCTTAGACTGTTATTTCCTTGGTTGCTTGTTCAACCCTCTTTTTCCCCCTGCTCCCAGAAAGAGCTTGCAAAAGGAGAAGAGGATGGACAGGGAGAATATGGAGGTAAACTCATTAATGGCCAAGAGGACTGCTCAGAACTCCAAAGTCCTTGGTCTTTGCTTAAAGTAACAGAGGCTTCCTAACAGGTTGCTTCCTAACAGGTTGCAAAACAGAAGCTTTTTTGTCATTGTTCAGTGAACACTTGATAAGGTGGTCAAGTGGCACATTATAGTGATTTTTTTATTTGTTTTCTTCCTCCATGAAGCATCATTGCAGAAAATGTGGGCAAGCAGTGTGTGGCAAGTGCAGTACCAAACGGTCAAGTTACCCGATCATGGGATTTGAGTTCCAGGTCCGTGTCTGTGATTCCTGTTTCGAGTCAATCAAGGATGAAGAGTGAGTATTATGGAGCAATAAATTAAAGTAATACTGCTGAGGTGCAGACACACTTGTGCTTGCTCCACATCCACACGCAATGCTACACAAATACGCCAATCTGACACTCTGCTAATAGTGCCTTGGGCACTCAAAGCACTACGGTGGCGGAGATCTCTCAGCTGGCTCTGCAAGCTGATTTGGTATTACAACTTTTTTATACACATTATTTCTTCTTTTCCATGAACTACAGTTGAAACATTTGTCTCAAGATTTCTGTTCAGGTAAAGGCTATTCATTGCAATTAAAATTGCTAAATGGGTGCCTGATGATGCATCACAGCTGCTGGGATGTATATGCATTAGTTCATGTGCACTTACTGAAAATTGTTTCTACAGGAATATTCTTCACAGCCCAAAGTTATTTTTCGCCATGCAAGCAAATTGTATTAAACATCATTTGCTGTCTTGTTAAACTCTTCCGAGCAATGAAAGAACCTCCTTTTTGTCTTGTTATGAACAGCACTTCACTGTTCACTGTCTTGTCACCTTCTTGGACACCTGGCGTGCTAAAGGATCAAAGTAATCAGATGCCAATTTTGGGGATGTTTGGTTTTTTTTCTGTCGTGGTATTTGGTTTTGGGGAGTTTTTTGGTTGATGCTTTTTTTTTGTTTGGGTTTTTTTGAAAAAGGGAGGTGCTGTGCCCTAGTTGACTCATTGTAGCCAGCAAGAAAAAATGTAGCTGAGCTTGACTTTCTAACCAAGAGCAGAATTATTTACTAATGCAGTGTCCCACTTCTGCTCTAGTATTATTAACAGTCAGGCTGCAGAAGGCCAGGAAATGTCACACCTGTATAACTACACAAGCAATGCCTTAGCATGATGGACCTTGATAGGCTTGAGAATTGGGCCAGTGCAAACTGCATGAGCTTCAACAAGTCAAAATGCAAGGTCCTTCACCTGAGTCGGGCCAATCCTAGGCACAAATACAAACTAGGCACAGAGTGGGTTGAGAGTAGCCCTGAAGAGAAGGATTTGGGGGTGTTTATAGATGAGAAGCTCACCATGAGCCGGCAGTGCGCTCATGCGGCCCAGGTGGCCAACCGCATCCTGGGATGTATCAAGAGAAGCGTGGTCAGCAGGTCAAGAGAGGTCATTCTCCCCTTCTACTCTGCTTTTGTGAGACCCCACCTCGAATACTGTGTCCAGTTCTGGTGTCCCCACCATAAGAGAGACATAGATTTGTTGGAGCGTGTTCAGAGGAGGGCCACAAAGATGATCCAGGGGCTGGAGCACCTCTGCTACGAGGACAGGTTGCGGGAGCTGGGATTGTTCAGCCTTGAAAAGAGAAGACTTTGGGGGGACCTAATAGCTGCCTTCCAATACCTGAAGGGAACTTACAGGAAGGCTGGGGAGGGACTTTTTACAAGAGTGTCCACTGATAGGACAAGGGGAAATGGGTTTAAGTTGAAGGAGAACAGATTTAGATGAGATTAGAGGCGTCCCTGCCCATGACAGGGAGGTTGGATTAGATGATCTCTGAGGTCCCTTCCAGCCTATGCCGTTCTATGATTCTATGATTTACTAATTTAATTCTGTCCCCTTTAATATGGCACTGCAGTTCTCAGGACTGATTTGTTAGCGCTTAAGAAACTTAATTTTCTTCTAAGTTCATTTTGCACTGCTATAACAATGCCATGAAGCTTCATCTGATGCCTGGCTTTCATGTGAATTGTCCTCTTGCAGCCGTACTTCCTTGGCAACCTTTCATGAAGGAAAACACAACATTTCACACATGTCCATGGACATCTCAAGAGGGCTAATGGTCACTTGTGGGAGCGACCGGATTGTGAAGGTATTCATGTACCTCTTTCCTGCATTTATTAGAGATATTTAATAGAGAACTAATGTTTGTATATACTTTTTTCTTTCTGACAACTGTTAACTACGAAGCTAACTGTTGTGGGCAGGCAGAATCATATTTGTTGCGGACTGTTCTTCCTGTAGCTGAATGAGGAAATGACCTGTAACTCTACTGCATGGAGTCTAGCTGTCAGAAATGGTTACTGTTGGTGCCCTCTGGACAAACAAAGCAGGCATCAGCAGTAGGAGAATCTGCCAGCGGCCTTAAAGACACAGACATGATGAAACGTGCAGGCATCCTTTACTCTGAGCTCCTTGGCTTCTTGGAGCATTGCCACTAAAAGCCCTGGTTATGACAGTGACATGGAAATCAGACTGATGTAGAATCTTGCTGTGCTTAAGCTATACATCCTCCATGCGTGTCAGAACTGAGACTGTTCAGTCAGTCCCTGTTTTTCTGTAAGCATGTTTATAACAAACTGCATAGTGTTTTTTAAAACAGACCTATAGAGAACTACTAGAAGACTCTTTTGAGCCCTAAGTTTGGCTTTTGGTTTGTAAGGCTGGTGTAACTCTTTATGACATTTTCCTCAAGTATAGTTTAAACAAGATTTGTTACTTTGGGTCCAAGGATGTCTTTATATTTGCTTCTATGCCTCTTACAGAAATACCTCTTAGGTCTTATAATAATGCTATGTAATTCTCCACGATATTTTCTTCCAGATCTGGGACATGACGCCGGTAGTTGGTTGCAGCCTTGCAACTGGCTTCTCTTCACGCTGATCTCATACCTGACAGGTTTATGCACCTTATGTACAGCAATATGCACCGAATGAATCGAATCCTTCTTAAGAATATTACCGCATACACTGGTTGCTTGATTCTTCTCCTGCTGCTGTTCCAGGATGGACAGTCACCTTTGTAGAACACGGCTTTTCTGTTGGGCTCACCAGGAATCTCCTTGGTGCGGAAGTGCAGTTTCGCAGCCTCTTGGACTAATGTAAAATGGCTTACCTACAATATGACACCTTGGTGAAAGGACCTGTTGTTTCTCGGTTTACATATGTAGTGTTAACAATGTGCTATCTCTGCTGATATATCGTGTACAGATACCTTGTAGCTAAACATTATCAGCATAAAATGAGTGTAGTAAGTTCAATTTGTGCAGATAGTAAAATAACTTATTTTCTCTTCCAAAAAAGCAATTCTGTAGAAATACTTTTGAGCAGTCACTGTCTAAACTGCCTCCAAAAGGTATGTTGGTTATTCCTATGGAAGGAGGAGATACTTCGAAGTGGTGGGTAGCTTCTTTCAGATGAGAGAGTAGAAGAACCTTTGATCACACAAGATTTCCTTTATTGGCTTTCTTGTAGTGTTTGTCTTCAAGTTTAGTTATAAGTGAAATGACTTTTGTGGGACAACTGTTCTGTTTAGGTAGCTGGTGAGTCTTCAAACAATTCTAGGCTCTTTAAGTAGTGTTTTAGCATAGCTAATGAACTTCTGTAGTTCTTATGAAAACGTGCAGCCCAGCTACTCTAAAGACAGACTGTAGGTTTGAGCCATATATTTTGAGAACTCCATAACGCTGTTAGAATGGGAAGCTAAGCAAATCTGCCTTGTTAAATGCAATGGCTAAGAAAAAATGGCCAGCTAAATTTTAGAGACTTTTTCCTGTGGAAAGGCTGATGTTTCTTTAATTGTAGGGAACCTGTCTCTGCTGAAGTGCAGCACAAATTCAGATACTGCCTTGGTGTTGCTTAAACCAGACAAATAATGAGCAATAATTACTGAGGTACAGAACAGCTGCTTTTTTCCCTGCACCTAGGTCTGTTAATCGTGTGATATCTATATTGATCCTTTCCTGTTTTAAAGCTGAGACGTATGAAGAAGAGCTGGGAGGCTTTTATGACTGTGCAGGTGGCATGTACGGGAAATAACTAGTGAGATATTGTCAATAAATTGGTCTGTCAGTTGTGTGAACTTCCTACATTTGAACACTGTAAGGAGAACTTAACTTTGAAACTTCAAAAGGTAATATGTCACAGAGTTTAAGCTTGGAGCTGTTTAGATTTTTCTGAAAACACGCGTATGTGTGAGGACAAAAAATGTGGGTAGGTCAGCTGGCCCAGCATAGGTGGTGTTGCACAACTATCAGAAGTAATAGGCTCTTTCTGGCAGAGGACTTAAGGGTTAGACTGTCTTTATTTACAGCAACAATCAAGTGGTGCTATGAGTGTTAGTGAATTCAAGTCCTAGATGTGTAACTTGACACTAATAATCTGCATTGGACCTTGCTGTAGGCTGAAATAGATGAAGTTCCTGGTATTGTTAATATGTCATGATTCACTTGCATTTTAAGCCAAAAAGCTTATAGTCTCCAAAGGGCATTAGAATCCAGAATATGTTACTGTTATTTTGGATCTGGCTTTGTCTACCTTTCTGTGGGCCTTCTCTGGAAGTTTTGTGAAGAGTCTTTTAATTTGCTAGGCTTATTGGGCCACTGAAGAATAAAGAAATCCCTCTTTTGTAGGAATCCCAAAACATGTCTTGCCTTCAATTTGGGATTTAGCACTTGTCACACTGATTTGCTTCATCCCTTGCTACATGCTGTATAGCTTATGTTTTTTGTGAAGGCTTATTTGTAAACTATTGAGAGAAAATCAGCTTATACTGGAAAGAAGTTGCAACTCTCTGCTCTGAAGGCCTTCACCCTTGTAATTTAGGAAGGAAACTGAGTGGTCGAAGGGGTGAATAAGCCCTGATAAATGCTCTGCATCCACTTTCAGGCTTCTTCCTTTCTGGCTCTGGACGAGAATAGAAGGCTTCTTTCTTGCAGTGTGTAAGGCAGTATGAGTTACATTGCTAGAACTGTTTAAGATCCTGCTGTGCTGTGGTAAGGTGGATCTAGGGTCATGAGTCAAGCTGGGAAATTGATGCAGATATGGGATGAATAGCATGTTTTTCAAACCAGACGTTCTGAAACTTACAGCAATGATACTGAGGTGTAACTCCTTTGCAGGTAGCACTCCTGAGCTTCAGCTTTTTTAGTTCTGATTAGTCAATGTGCCCCCTGCTCAGCATGCAGCTCCCTTCCTTCCCTGTGAATACTTTCTCTGCTTCTTGACAGCCACTTACCTTACATTACGGTTTTGCCACTAGACAATATATTCTCTACTACATATTGTTAAACCTAAGGAATCTATTTTCTATAATTGATATACTTAAAGATAGTGTCAGTTCAGATATAACAAGACAGTTATGGCTGCTAAATCATTAGTCATTTACGTATAGTCTTGGTGTTGAATGAGTAATGCTTGCAAACCACTAAAGAGATAGCGGTTTTGTTTATAAACGACTATTTTGGAGGCACATACTCTCTCATGGAACTGAACATACTTCAACTATGTCAGCTCAAGTGTGCAATTACTAAGAAGGCTTGATTTGAAGCATTACTAATCTCACTTGTATAACCTCCTTCATTGGGGCAGGGAAGGGGAGCAAAGGGTACTAAATGTGCTAATTCTTTACTAGTTGTATTTCTGTACCCTGCATAGTTAAGAGATGCTAGATAAATCTGTCCCTTGCTCCTTCTTGTCTGTTTTTTAAACTTTGATTACATGTACAATAAAATATTTCTTGATATTCATTTAGTCTATTTGGATGATCCATCTTTTCTTCCATTCTGTGAATGCACAACCCCCATTGTATGCTCTGGCTCCTCCTTTACATGGCCCATGTCCAAATTCTAGGTTGGAGGGGGAGCTTGTCAGATGTGTTGTACTGGAGCTGAGTGAGCTTGAGCAGTGAGGTTAAAGGCCCATGATGAACCGGTGAGCTGCAACAAACCTCTGCTGCATGGTCTCAGCTAGAGATGTATAACCCTGTCCTGTGTCCTGCTTGCCAGCTTGTGTGGCCATCTTCTCTGGTTCATCTGGTTCCCCTTCAGAGGTCTGCAAAGGTTCATACAATATAGAGTAGAGTATCAGAGGATCGACCTCTTCCCTGAGATCCCTTGGACCTGTCTGAGGTATTAGAGAAATATTAATTTATGCCGGATGGGATGAGCAGAATCTACAATATGATATACACAGAGGACACAAGCTGCAGCCACAAGAGGTGGTTACGCTTTGTCTCATGATACTTTCTCACAGAGAAAGGATGGGGACAAGCTGGGAAGCATCCTTATCCCTCACAGTTACTCACAGCCTTCACAGGCTCAAATACAGCACTGGCTGGCTTTTTAAGGCTTGGAGAGCCTGGATGTTGGCCTGGTAACATGTGCTGTAACTCACGGCTCCCTAGGGCGTTCAGGAATAACAAAAGGAATCTGAAAGGGTTTCACAAACTTTCTGCCTCTGAAGGATGGCTGAGTAGCCTATGTGGTGTATAATACTGTAATTTTTATTTTTTTTTTATCAAGACATGTCTCATTTTGATCAGCTTAAACTTTTCACCTTTCCCAAGGCAAAATACCCTGTTTTCTAGTTCCAACAAAAACTGACTGGAAACAATGAAGCTGTCACTGATCTGTAGTCAGAAAAGCCTGTTTAGATATGTGTAGACCATCTTATAGAATGTTTTAATTAAGGCATATGAGCTCTAGATCAGTTAAGTTTGAAAATGTTTGAGAGCTGCAGATGGTGTCCTCATAGTGAAAGCACTAACATACACGTATTGGTTTTCTAAATCAGAATGCATGGTTGATCATTTCTCACATTCCTTGTGTCACAAACTTCATTTAAGTTTCAGATAAGCTGTGTGATAGGTCTTAGCAATGAGGTTTTTGGTGTGGGGTTGATTTTATTTATTGGAGAGATTTAGAATACGCAAGTGCAGGAAAGGGACAGATTTTATGTTGATCAGTTTTACTACTACATACTTCAGAGGGAAAGCTCTCCAAGGCTTTTTGTCTCTGTAGACAAAGTCCTCCATTCTGAATGACCTGGCTAACTGTGAATACCATGATCAAACTACAGAAAACGATGAATTTCTGCCAGCTTCACATTTAAAAAAAACTTTGGTATTTCTTTTTTGTCATCAACTAACTATCTTTCAGGGAGTTGCAATATGGCCTTTTAAGGCTTTCTCTGCTTCTCTCAGGGGTATAAGGCAAGCCTTCTCAACGATCTCCTAAGTGACTGCTACCCAATCATCCTGCAAAGTGTTTCACTTGTTTGGAGGAAGTAAGGGCACAGTCTCTAGGTAGCTGTGTGTGGTCTACTAAACTCTATTAATTTGTAAAAACTAATAGTTGAACAGATTCAAAGACAGTGTTACTGGTTTTCTCACTTCAGCAATGGAAGAAAGTATCAAAATAATATCGGTAATCGAATCTATACAATTTCTTTTTCATAAAATTACATATAAAATACTCTACCAAATAATAAACTGAAATATATGGGGTTATTAGAAATTTTGCTTTCCGCTTCTATAGCGTGAGCCTTTTTCCCCCCAACATACAGGCAGTTCAGAGTTGCCATAACTAATTGCCCTCCAATTTACTTGTGTACCCAGGGTCTGTTACTAGTTTTACTATCTAGTCTGTGCTCACACAAAGAAGTTGAACCATATTCTTTGATTTACTCTCAGTATGCTATACTAATTCAGATGCGATTGACTGGCTTGTCTGCAGAATATTTGGTGCATTCATTCCTAAATTGCTTTTGTGTCACAAAGATACCATGGGTTGCCTTACATCTAGCTGTAAGAACTAAGTCAGTCCTGTCAATTTGGTTTACAAAGGCCTTGGTGTACTATGAATCATGCTTTCTGTGAGACATCCAGAGGCTTAGGTATCTCTCAGCATTTATCCAGCTCAAAACCAAGATAAATTTATGTAGAAATACAGGTTGACTGTAGAATTTCCCATCTGTATTTTTATTCATGGTCTTTCCGTTTTTCCTCTGAAATGCTTTAAATTACCCTATTCTTCAGGAAACTGGCTCGCAATGACAAATGTTACAGAAGTGCATGCTTTTCTCCCCTTTACCTTGTTTACAGGGAAAGACATAGAATAGGGTTTAACTTGCTCCTAGCTTTGCTGCTATAGCTGTCTCTCAAATAAAGAAGATACCATGACTCTCACTATCTATATTGATGATTTTTACTCTGAAGCCTGTATTCCTTATGATTTCAGCTACTCTCAAAAATCTATATGCATGTATCTGTCCAAACTCTTTAAGTTTTCATTAACTGAAGTGCACCACTGTGTTGCTGATCAAGAGTGGGCACTGCCCGCTAATATTCCATGATGATGTTGCTGCTAAGTCATATAGCTATTTTTTCTGTTCTAGTACTGTCCTTTGTCTTTTCTCTGTTCTCATTCATTTCTCCTTCTTTCTCTCTTAGTTTATGGCTCCTTCACCAGGTTTCCTCCACAGCAGCATGTCCATGTTGGAGTTCGGCTCCTTGAGACAGGTGATAGCAGCTCTTGAAGCGCAACTGAACTGCTTGCCTGAGCCTCCTGATCTGTAAGAGTGAGCTGGTCTTGCAGTGGCTGAATTAAGGATGACTGAGGCAGCAGACATGGAAGGTGAGTGACTTTTAGGAAACAACCCATTACCTCATCCCCGGTTACAAGACTCCATTCCGTTAAGTACCCATAGCAATGCAACCGTAACGTGCTCTTCTGTTTGCTACAGCTTTTGCAGGTTGGGAAAGAATACCGTAAAAGCCACTCCCTCGTACAACCCCGACTGTGCGGTGTTCCTGCTAAGTGGTGGACACCAGAGTTTTTAGTCTTGATGATTGGTAGGGAAAGTCTGGGATCAACAGGACTGTCAATAGTACCTACAGGTTTTGGAGAAAGTCAGGGTGATTTCTGTAAGGGTAGAGAAACGTTGCGTGCATCTAAATGGTGTCTGTGGGACACTCAATTTAAAACTCGATCTCACAGGCATTATCTAAAATAGGGAAACAAGGCTGTAAATTGTGTTCATTACAGTCCTTTTATGGAGAAGAAATGCTGGGAATATAAGCATGCTTACAGGCAGTGAGGGATGTTTTAGTCTTCCTACTCCAAAACAGCAGTACTCTTGTTTTATAGTGTAAATATACCGACTGAGCACTCTGCTGTTTCAGAGCATGGTCCGAATATGCTTAGGTTTTACGACCAGGATGGAAAGAGGAAAAACATGAAAGAAACTGAGGGAAGGTGCAGAGGGTAAAGAACTGAATGACAGTGTGGTTAAAGCATGCAGAGCCTTGATTTAAGGAGTGCCAAGGAAGGACATTATGGCTCTAATAGCTGTTCATCCAACTGAACACAAGAGGGCTACAGTAACACGTTTCTCTTGATAGAAGGAGCATTCTAGATGGAGCTTGATTCATATCTTTCTACCTTTTGGCCTGCTTTTAGTTTGATACAGCTGGGAAATTAAACAAAATGCTACTTGACATCCTTTAAGTACTTGTGTATATCTATCAATTCAGTATATTCAGATTTGAGACTGCTATTTTTAACACTTTTTCTAGTACTTTAAACTGCTTGAATATTGGGACTACTTACTGAACATGCTATTGCTGCTGAAAAGGTACCAAAATCTGTGACACAGATATATAATTTGATACGTTCTCTAGTGATATGAATGCTTTGTTCTGCACTTACACTGTGGAGAATCCAGATTGTGTGAGCAAGTGAGGAGAAGGGAACATCTGAAAAGCAGGGGAAAATTGTCTGGAAAAGTACAAACCCCTGCCTAGTAACCAAGAGCAAGTGTTAGATTGCTTCTCTATTGATCCAAAGTGCAATTAAAAGCTGCCTCCTGCAGCTGAATTTAGATTGGGCGTTTGAAGTTTTCTCTTTCCCCTATGGACTTAGTATCGAATGGAAAAAAACCTGCACAGCAGGTCTCCTGTAAAATCACCAAGTGGAGTGTGCATCAGCCTGACTCTTTGGTTCACACAGGACTACTGCCTGAAGTAGTCTGTGGCTCTGTGTGCCTGGCAGCAGCTCAGTTTCCATGCTGGAAAACGACACCGAGGTGTGTGCTGGCTAGGATCAGTGTAAATGGCCAGTGTTCTGCTTCATGTGCTGTGGTACTCAATGGCAGTAAAAAAGCTTCTTTCTGTAATTGAAAGATGGGGGGTTTTTTTCTGAAGGATTTTTTTTTTTTTGCAGTTTTTTAGAAGGAAGTGAGAATGTTGTATTTTGTTCTCTCCCTGCTTTAGACAGTGGTTTGTGTCTCTTAATTGGAGCTGTCAGGATTTGTTTGTTTCCCTGGAAATGTACATGAATATAACTTCCCAATCAATTGTAAATCATTAGTGAATGTATAACTTTACTTATATAGTCCAGGATTAGCTTCTGCAGTCCATAAAGCTTGCAGAGATTAGGAGGGCCTAATATAAAACTTGTTGCAGGTTTAGGACTCCATTAGTCCATGGCATCTGACATTTTAGCAATGGCTTCTTTTCAAATAAATAATGTCCAGCCTTGTCAAAACTTACACCTAGGAACTAGAGAAGCTCTTATGAGCAGCTGTAGGCACACAAGGCTCACTGAAGCCACTGTAACTCTTGGTGTGAATACTTTCTACTTCTGAATGCAATAGGCTGATGGAAGAGTGGAAGATGTGATCTCCAGTAGCAGCAAAAAACTGCTTGCTTCACTTAAAAGCCTTTTCAAAAGCCCCTCAAGAAAGGAATATGAGCCTTTTCCTCCAGGCAGAGCCAGAAGCCAAAAGAGAAGGGTCTCAAAGCCTTTTGCAGCTCATTTGGAGTTAGAGAAATAAATTTGCATTATTTTGCAAGCTTATACGTTCAGATTAATTAACTGGGCCTAAGGGTAGGACCTGAAGGAGTCCATGGTATGGCATTTTTCTGGCATGAGATCACGACACCAGTTCACCTGGCACAACCCTGTGCCTCAGCAGCCTCCCCCACTCCCATTGCTGTTCGACACTGATAACCATCAGTAGTTCCTACCTGGGAAGTTTGAGCTATCTTCTTTATCACAACATTATGCAGGCACGCTGTACTAGTAGTGGAGAGGTAGGAGAGGGGGGAATTCCAGCTCCTTACCACTTCCAGTTAGCCAGTCCTTAAGTACAGCCTGGCTTTCTGTGCTGGAAAGCATCTAATTTAGGCATGATCCTGTATCTGCAGCCTTGTTTCTGTGGCAGCAAAATTCTCTCTGCTAACCTGCAACATTAGCCATAATGGGTTGATGTTGGCCACCACTGTTAATGTGCACTGTATGCATGATGTGTTTGCTGCTGCTGCTTTTTTTTCTGATGTACTTGCAAAAACACAAAAGCAGCAGGCTAGTTCTCTTGAGTTCATGGGCCCAATTAAGTAAGGTCTTTGCACAGAAAAGTAAGGTTATTGGGAAAAGATTGTTAAGCAAAAAAATATTATTGTCCATCATCGGAATAAATTACACAGCTAGGTAAGATGTAGGCTGCTGAAGAGAGTTGTTTTCATTAAAACTTTTTTTTAAATTAATCTTGGAGATGAAAGTGTTGATACCCTGCATCTCTAGCACAAATACACTGTGGTGTCCACGTTCTTGCAAGTTAGACAAACCCAGTTCCGAGCGTACACAGAGACGGTAGCTTTCCCAGTGCTGCAGTGGTATCTATGGACACACCTTGTTCACCAACAGTGAGGAATGTTTGAGGTTTAAGCGCAGAGCCAGCGCTCTGTTGTTCTGCACAGGCCACAGGGGGTAGAGCTGGGGACTGCAAGGGACAAGAGTGTGACTGTGGCTGTGGGGAAGGCAGAGTTTTACCTCCTGGGGAAGGCAGCTTGGTACTGCGGCACTTTGCCTGACTGCCTACTCATCCCAGCTATCTTTTGGAGAATCTAGCAAAAGGTTTTGGTCTACTTTTTCAGATGCTGATAGCAGTAAGCCTAGTGGGCAGACTTCCAGAAAGCAAGATGCCCCAGAAAAAACAGCAAGGCCAGTGCTGTCTGGCAGTGTGGCATGGCGTGTGCTGCACACAGCTGTGCAGGAAAGGGTGAGCGTGTCAGTGTGATCTATAGACAGCGCTGCTTTATGGGCTCGGGGTGTGTACTCAGGCAGCGACAGAGGCAAGTGAGCAGATGAAGTGTCAGTGAGAGATCTGTAGGCAGCTGGGACTCACACTTCTGATGTTGTGCACTCCAGAAGTGAAACCACAGCACTTCGTGGTTGGCAGCATCACAGTGCAGCGTGTGTTGTGCTGCTTGGCGAGACGGGGTTGGAATGTACAGAAACCAGAATTGAGCAAGCAGCAGCAAAGAGCTCTGTGAACAGCGTGTCTACATAGACCAAATCAAAGCTTACGGAGGGCAGAGAGGAGTAGGATCATGCACGCTTAGGGAAATGTGGAGATCACATCCACACTGTTAGATGAGTGTAAGGAGCACACCCCTGTGTATCGTCTCTGCTCTTGCAAACAAGCATTTCCAACTGAGAGTTTTCAGCCCAGTTGCCCTCTCAGACACGCATTGACAGTTGCTTTTGACTGAGGGACCTCTCCCCCTTTGCTGAAGCCAGAGGCTTCATTCAGTTCCACCGATGTCAGCCATTGACACCACAGTGTCCCCTGGAGCCCCTGAGCTCCTTCAGATTTCCCTTTCTCACTGAGGACTCAGATGCATCTCTCACTGCCTGCAAGAGCAGGGCATGGCTCTGCCCGGAGCAGATAGCAACTGTATCCCAAATCCAGACACGCTGCTAGCTCAGGGCTAGACACATGCTGTGCACTGGGGAATGTCTCTCCTTTAGACTGCAAACATGGGACTTGAACAGTCCGGTTTTCTCATTTTATGCTCATGTGGTAGTTTGCATCTGGATCAGACTCCCGGTAAGAGCCTGAGAAGCCTTAGGCCTGGATTTAGAGCTTTTGATTCAAGCGCTGAGTCTGTGGATGTTGCACATTCTTTTGGCACCAGCTCCTTATCAGCAAATCCCTGCCAGAGGTGACAGGGATTTGCTGATCTACCGGCAGAGCAGCTCATGTCTTGGCTCTCTCATCCAGCTCGGTCAAAAAGCACAGGTTAGCAAAGCCCAGCCCTTAAAGGTATTTAAACCATCCAAGGTTCATTTTGATGGAGATGGCCTGCGGAGCAATCCTGCCTGTGGCTCTACTGGAGTATCCTTAGAGTATGAATGCCTGGAAGGGGAGCAGCTGGAGCCAATGGAGGACATGAACTGTTTTTATTAAACTCGGGTTTCGCTGTGGCGAGAAAGGCGCCCTTTGAGCGGTTTCCGCTGGCACAGGGTGACAGCCGGGCTCACCGCGCGGGCGGCCGGCGCTCCGCAGCCCCCGCCCGCCGTAGCCCCTCGCTCCCCGCAACGAGCGGCCTTGGGGGAACGGCGCACCAGGGACCCCGGCAGCCGTACCGTGCCACGGGCAAAAATCCGCCCTTGTGCCCGCGCTCCGCTTCCCTTCTCCCCGGCGCGCGGACGGGGAAGTGGCGGCAGCCGCCGTCGCCCGTCTCCCGCCACCGGGCCGCGGCTGGGGAAACCCGGGGACGGCCCGTGCCCACCGTGCCGGCGGAGGAGGGCGGGCAGCCCGCTGCCTCTCGCACACCCGCTCTGTACTCAGCGCTCGGGCCGGGCCGCCCCGTCTCCCCCCGCCTGGAGCCCCCGGCCCGGCGCTGGCGGGGAGGAGGCGCCCGCGGCGTTCCCCTTCGGGGCATTGTGGGAAGGCGCGATGCGAGCGCGGCCTCACCTGGCGCGGGGCGGGGAGGGGAGGGACGCAGGGCAGGAGAGAGGCGGCCGGCTGCCAGCCGGGCCGGGCCGGCTCCCAGCCTGCTGCTGCCGCCGCACCATGGTAAGTGGGCCGGGGCCGCCGGGCTGGGCCGGGGCCGGGCGGGAGCAGCCAGCCCCTGCCCCGCCGCAACCGCCTTCCGCGCCGCCGGGGCCGCGGCCGGGCCGGCGGCGGAGCCCCCCTCGACGGGCGCGTTTTCTGGGCTTCCCCGCCGGGGTCGGCCGGAGGCAGGGCAGAGCGGAGCTGCCCTGGTTCCCCTTAGACTTGCGGGGACCGGGTGCCTCCGCCCGGGGCGGAGAGCCGGGGCTTGGCCGGGGGGAGACCCTCCGCCTGGAGGCTGCTTTCCCAAGAGCCTAAAGCAAACAGAACTGTTTGCGCGGGACCTGAAAAAGCAAAGTCCCCGCGGAGGTGGGCTCAGACGTGGAACCTCTGGAACGTGGAACCTCTGGAACCTGGAACCGCTCTGCCGCAGCCTTTGCCATCTGAATACCCCTGTCTCGGTGTGCCTGGGGAGAGGGCAGATCCCGAAACGCAGCGCCAGCGCCTCGTTTGCGTGCCTGGCCCTGGAAAAACTTGGATTTATTAGGTTTTTTAAATGCTCTGCTGGAATAATCTGATGTTGGCTTTAAATAGAGGTAAAATACGTTCTTTAGAAAGTGCGTGCCAGCCTGCCTGCTGGGGTTGTGCCGGCTGCTCCGAAAGAGAAATGCTATTTCCGGCATGTTTGAGCAAGGTTTGCACCTGTTTTGAGGAAATGAAAGTTATATTCTTTTTCCCTTCTGTTGTCTGATCCTTGGGGTGAGCTCGGGTCACACTGACAGCCTTTCATAGCCAACCGGGAAAACAAGGCTGTTACAGAGAGAATTTTTATAAAGGCTTCCTGTAACTTGAGGAGCTGAGGTTCAAGTCCGTTCCAGTGCCTGGAGAAGGATCGAGCGTGGTTTCATATGGATCTGTGTCTGCTGGCTGGCTTCAGTGTCAAGGTGGTGCAGTTTTGGGCAGTGGGTTTTTGTGCGACGGGAGCATTGGGAAGAGCCTTTCCCTGGTGCCATGTAAGTGGGGGGAGCTTGGATGGCAGCCTTGCCTCCAGCTTGGGGCCTCCGCTCAGCTGCGTGGTCTTACGGAGGTTGTAGGGACTTAGTCATTCACAGTTCTGCCTTTCTATCAAATAATGCATCTGAGAGAGCACATGCGTCTGGTTCTCTTCCTTGTACACTGTTGTGTATTGGCAACCTGGCTCCACAGCTGGGTAGAGGTGGCAGCAGTGGCTTGTTTTAGCTTGGAAGGGGGCAGTAGCCCTTCAGATCGAAGGGCTGATGGGCAGGATCCTGGGAGGGAGGCCCTCTGGCTCTCCAGTGCCATGCTTGGGGTGGTTTGCTGGGATCAGAAAATGAACAGTAATGAACGTACAGATGGCAATGCAGTCTCCACACCTCAAGTTCCCGTATAGATATAACCTTGCTGGTTAGACCCCAGGACAGCCCTACATATCCACTTCCCTCCGGTAAAGCTTATGTAAACAACTGGAGTTCCTGTTTTGCCTTTGAAGGTCAGTAAATATGGGAGCTGATTTCAGGGAAGCTGATCTCAGAGCTCTCCCTGATGCATGCACTTCACAAATGCCAGTTTTCAAAGCACTCACAATGATCTCAGGGGAGTGCTGCTTACAATAGTGCTGCTTATTGACAGTTTGGAGACTGCCTGCTGTATTGGTTGTTGTGATTTTATAACGTGAGTGTGCATTCTTACAATTAATATATTTTTTTTCCTTTTCTGAGGTCATAGTACAAATGCTTGCTGGTGTTGTTATGTTAACTAGTGCTGCCAGCCTGTTGTAGAACCAGTGCTGATGAAAGGGTGCTTTTGTCCGAGCACACTCACTTAAAATTCCTGTCTGTCATCCAGTCTCAGTGAGGGGTTGGTACACTGGGTTACGCATCAAGAAATAAGGGCTACTGGGTTACAAACCAAGAATAAGCCTTATTCAGGCTCACAAGCGAAGGTCTTTGAACAGGTCATTTAAACTCTCTGTAGATCGATTCCTCCGGTTTGGAATGACATAGTTGTGCTTGCCACCTTTACTCTGCGTTTTGAGATCTGAATGGAAGGTACTTGTGCAAATGGTACCATGTCTTAGCAAGAAGTTTGTGATTGTTTGCTCTGTTGCAGATATCCAGGGAAATTTCAGGAAAGAGTCTGTTTAGCAAACCTAACTTCTCATCGTGCTGAGAAACACAGCTTTTCTGCCCAGCTGCTATGTTGTGACATGTAGGAAAAAAAAAAAAGACTTTTTAGAAAAGAAACTAAATTCTGCTCCCTGCTGTATATGGGTGCAGCAGAGAAGGATTGCTGTCTCAACGAAGTCGAAGAGTAGGGAGAGAGCAGTGAGGAGAAAATGGTTAGTTTCCCCAAGGACACGTGTTGCTCTAGTCTTTCATGCCTATAAGTGTTGCAACACCTTGATCCCGCTGTCACCTCAGTGTTATCAGTGTTACTTCCATGACAGTACCTGGCCCTGCTTGCATAGCTTTGAATGCAGAATTGGTGCCTGCGTAGTAAAGGGCCTGCTTCCCTCCGACCTGTTCTGCTCATCAGTACAACGAGAGAAATTAGTGCTTGTGGACATGATCTGAAACCTGGGAGAAAGATCGAAAGAATCCCATCTAGCACAAGGGCTCTAAAAATGTCCTTGGCCTGAATAGAAAAGGAGTTGGCAAGCAGTGTTTCCACTTAGCGAGACATTTGATCCTAGTCTCTGATCTGGAGGCTTGGGTGGAAATACTAGTTGAAGTGACTGCAGCTGCTGACACCTGCCTGGTGTTTGGAAATGACCGCTCAGCTACTCTGAATATTGACCTCATCAACAGTCTCAGTGCCCTTGATTGTTAAAGTAGACATAGATCTGCTCAAGATACTTTCAATGCTGTGTGGAATTCACTATCTACAGTTTGAAGAACAACTGCCTTTTTCCACTCTGTGATACAGCTGTGTGTTGGCCTAGCAAAGATAATGAACTTTCCCTCTGGGCATTTACCTCTGAAAGACAAGAAGGGCAGCTGGTTAGAATAGATGAGAAAAGAAGAGAAGATTACAAATAAATGATTCTTGTTGTTTGAGGCAGCTTTCTGCATGAAAAAAAAGTCATCCATGTGCTGTTTCTTTGTTTATTTATCTTGTAGTCAACTATTAGTGTGGGAGTAGATAATGGTAATGAAATGCCTCCCTTTTAGAAGATACTGAGGAGATATCCTTTCCAGTTCGGGAAAAGAGATGGCTACAGGGGAAGTGATAGAAATGCATGAAATAATGAATGCTGTAAAGAATAGTTGCTACAAGAAGAGTCAGGGTACATCCTGTGAAATTTTTAAGCACTAAATGTTAGGAAAACAAAAGGGAATACTTTTACACTCAGTGCAGATGAAAGGGAGTACTTTTTCACTCAGTGCAGATGAATGTTTTTCAGTCCACTGCCAAGGGTGCTGGGGGTGTCCTAGTAGTGAGGCAGTTCACAGAAAATGGGTCCACGGGTGGTTTGTCTGGATCCAGGTTCTGGCCCTAAATCCTTAACCTGATGATTCCTGGAATCAGACTACCAGAATGATTTTACGCATGCCTTGTTACTTATACTCTCTCTTTCTGGAAGCTACTCAGATCAGAGCAATGCCTGGGGAGTGATCCATAATCTGGTATTCAGTTACTTCTTGTCATTCAGTTGGACTTTTGAATACTGTTTTGTGGAATTTGCTAGGAAAAGTGGTTTTTAAGGTTCTTCTCAGGAAGTCTCTAATCTCTGACTGTTGATGTGATCCTTACAGTTTTGGATATTCTCTCTGGAGTACTCGCTATCATTACAGCATGTCACTGTTATACGAAGACTGCTCTGGACTGCCCATGCAGTCCTTGTGATGCACACTCTGCTGTCTCTGGGTAATAAGCTTGTTTCCAGAAAGCAAAAGAGATGTTATGATAGATCATGTGCCGATTCTTTGCTTAAGTCATTTTTTTAGTATTTTCACTCACAAACAAGGAAATTGTAGGCGTGTCTCAGCCAGGAGTTACTAGGATGTGGAGTGCCCGGAGGGCTTTGGAGAAAGCCATGGCATCTGGGTAGGCAAATGCAGGGAGAGGGCTGGAGGGGTAATGGCCAGCTGGGGCTACGAGGAGACAAGAAAATGCTGCCAAGTATGTGGACCATGTAAAATATTTGCTGCTTTTCTGTGTCTTTAATTACTTCAAAATCCCATGCTTTATAAACCATCCCATAGACCTTCTGCCTTCTGAAGGCATCAGTTGTGTGCAACAGCAGCAAAGAGGCAAAATGATGAAAGTACTGAGGAAACTGATGGGTCAGCAAGAGCTGCTCCGCCCCAGACTGCTTACAAGATTTATGCTTCGGCGTGTACCTCAGGCATTTATGCGAGCCAGTTGTGGTCTTTCCAGTGATGCCTAAATTAAAGCCCTGCTGCTCCCGTAAAAAGAATTCTTTCTGTATCACATGTGCACAGCTACTAATTACCATCCCTGCCCATTCATTTCTCTGCTGTCCTATTCCTGCAGGTTGTCATCTGCATTTACTTGGCTGCCTTGGGTGTATGCTTTCTTGAGTGGCCACCCCTGGGCCTTTGCATTCTTGCAGGTGTTGCAGTTTAGAGAGGCACAAGATCCAGTCATGCAGAAATGATGTTTCATTTGTGAGCGGGAATATAGCATGCAGAATCAGTGGGGTAGGACAGGAAAATAAAATTTACTTTTGTATGTTTGAAAGCAAGTATGATGTGCCTTTCTGGCCAGACATGTCTTTCTGGCCTGATATGTCCTGGATTTATGTTTCTCAATATCACAGACATAACCCCAAGTACTCTACGCACCAGTCTTCTTTTCTCCTCTAACTTGCTGAATTTGTGTAGGTTGCTCATCTGCTATCTTCTGTTCAGACCTGAGAAGAGAAGAGAGGGCATTAAAATCCCTCTTCACCAGCCAGTAAATGCCTCTTGTTGCCTCTTGGAGCTTGAAGGTAGTTTTGCTGAAACACTTGCTGTTCATGATGACTCGTTAACCAGCGCAGGAACTCCTGTATGGGTATCAGCTTCTGCTTAGTCCCCTGAGGCGAGTGATAGACACAAACTGCAAAAGAATGAGAAATTGAATTGGTTTTGTTTGTTGAAAATGCAGAAATTGTTCATGTTGTGCCTTTATCTTGTAACGCTGTGTGCTGGAAAGAGAATATGTGAAGTGTTGGGTGAGTGTCTGTCTGCTCTGAGCTCTAGAAAAGCCATGGGAATGGCTACCTGAAACTGTCCCAACTCAACAGCCACTGGGCCCCGGAGATGGGGATGGGGAAGGCACAGTACCTCAGGTGTTTCCTTTCCTCCAAGTCTCATTACAACACCTGGATGAATAGCAGAATTAATTTTTGATCCACATTTTTGTTCTGGAGGCTAAATTTTGGGCCAACATAAAGCATTTCATGAGATCCTGTGCTCTGGCCCTTCCTTCTAGAGACAATGATTGTTTCCTTCATGTTTAGATCATTAAATCCATATTGTTTTTTTTTACCGTAATGAAAAAGTGCCATTTTAAAAGGGAAAATTGAGTATTTATCTATTGAAAATGCCTAAAATAAATGCTTCAGTGTTTCCAGAAAATGACTCCCATGCTCTTTTGAAGTCATTCACAAATGTGATCCTAACTCATGTGTATCTTCAGTTCTCCCGGAGCTCAGGTTTTCTGTGAGCATCTTTGTTGGGAGCTGGAGGAATGGGCGTGAGGCTGCCGCAGACCTGCGATGCTCTGGCTCCTCCAGGCACGGGTGTCCCCAGGCGCTGTCTGTCGGCGGGCTGAGGAGCTGCAGAAACCTCTCGTCTCCTTCTGGTGTGCCTGCCCTGTCCCAGAACAAAGCTTTTTTGACTTTGCTCCTTGAAAGGTCAGAGGCAAGGGAAGGGCACTGCAGGACCTTCACGTATCAGAGCTGATAAGACAAACTGGAAATGAGTTCAAAAACGAAAGAGGCTGCACCTTTGCCGGAGTCTGTTGAGTTAGATTTTAGCTCTGTTTCTTTGCCAGCCATTCAAGGAACAGGCTGGGAAAATGACTTCTTGCGAAGGACAGTGCTGAAGGAACTCACGAGAAGTGAGCCGAGGTGGGGAGGACCCGGCCTGCCAGAGGCAGCCAGAGCAGGAGCGGAGCTGGAGGGAGCGCACGGGGCACTTAGAGCTGCCTGGAGCTTTTCTTCCTGATCCTTAGGTAGGGATCAGAAGTGAGGAGCTTCAAGATGTTTTTGGCTCAGAACTTGAGCTCAGCTATTCTGTTTTGATTATAGTTTTATTTAACTCGAGCGAGGCTATTGAGAGGGCTGTTGGCTGGATCAATACTATATGGTGTAAATATACTTGAAATGTTAGTGTGCTGATCAATTTGAAATCTTCAGTGATAAGATAAGGGTGACTTCTGCTTCATGAAAAGCATAAAATCAATGTGTAACTATAGTCATGTGTGCCTGTAATGATCTGGCACAGCTTTTATTGCATGGACTTTGGATGTATTGTTTAGGGGAAATTGTTCAGAAACGTTCCTAATGGAGATTAAGCGAGAAAGAATTCTGTGCCAGTTAGGCAGCGATATGCTACTTCATTATTTTTGCATTGCTGCTTATTCACTTAATTCTCTTTTTTCTTATTTGCTTACATCATACAGACTAAATATGTGTTTTAAATTTTAAAGCTGAGATTCTGCACTATTTCATAAACATGTCTGTCAGTTTCGGTGCTGCTGCAAATAAAAGTTTTAGTTACAGAGTAAACGAGCAAGGAAATTAATATTTTTAATCAAGTAGTCTGTTTCTTGGATTTTATGTAATTGCTTTAAAAGTCCCTAAAGTCCCAAAAGGTATCTACTAAAGGTCAGTAACCAGCTAAAGACTTTGTGCAGCACCAGAATAACAAAATACCTTTACTTTAGTGCATTGTTATTCTGTCTCTTCCTGGCGTGGCTAGATTGTTAATACGTTAGGTCAATAGTTGTCCGTTTGGTACATCTTTCTCATTTCACCCTAAATGCCTGGCATTCCAAACCATCTGTGTGCTCACAGTAGCTATTCATTTTTCTTGGAAATATTTCAATATTTACTCTTCTCCTGTCAAAAAACTCTAAACAAAGCAAAAACTAAAAGAATTCTTTTTATTCTTCAGATGTTTTGGATCACAAAAAAAAAATCAGCTAATGACTGGAATAATTTGGATGTTCATACTTTTTAAAAGAAACATTTTAATGGTGGTAGATTTTATTAGTTTTCAGATGTGATATAAAAATAAGTACTAATAAATTCTGGACAGCTATCTGTGTTGGGAAGGACTTTCTTTCATATCAGCGGAAAGCATGACAAATAGTAAAAGATAAGTAGAATGTAAACTCAACTAGACAAAAACAGTGCCAGAAGGTCAGGCAGACTTCAGGAAAGTCAGAATAAGTTAAAAGAGAACTTTATGGTAAAAAGTTGCTTCCTCTCACTCTGGTACAGCCGGTCAGTCTGGTTTTCCCGAGGCTTCTGTCAGTAGCCGTTGTCATGTCAGCAGCCAAAGGTGTGGCATTTTTCATCTCATTTCCCTTTTCATGTGGTCCATGAGTTTTTCTTTATTAGCATGTCATATACTGCCTGTTGCCCTGCTGGCTGCAGCAGGCTTAAACAGAAGGTTTTTAAGGAAGGCTTATGTGAGTTCTGCCAAGCTGTCCGGTTTAGGGGAGTAATTCCTAATTTGCAAATTTTAGTTAACTTGTGAATTTCAGGAATCCCTCTGTTTTAAAAAGGTGACTTTGGTTCGAGAAACTCTTAACTGAATTTGGAAAGGTTGGAGCTGAAGCAGAATCTACACCCAGTGCTGCTGGAGTGCTAGGGCTGCCCAACCAAGCAAATCCTGCACTAACCAAGCACCCAGCAAAGAGAAGGATGCTTGCTTTTCGCTCTCTTCCAGCTGCCATCTCCTCTTCTGCCTTCCCTCGCTTTAGGCTCATTGGAGTCCTCCCGTTTCGCTGTCCTCCTCTCCCACTGAGGGACCTGGTGCAGCCAGGTGCCGCAGAACAGGTTTGAAACCAGGTGGCAAATGTTATGCAGGTTGAATGACGGGAGGAAGAGAAGCATTTCTCCTGCACGATCTTCTCACAGAGAGGTGGATTAGAGCCTGGCTGCACTGACCCCTTGAGTTTGCCTTGCAGGGAGAAACATCACTTCTTTTACATGTTTATGTCATTGGACAGCAAACTGGAGAAGTGACCTCAGGCGTCAGGAAAGCCACTTTGTCTTCCCATGTAGTTGTCTTTCTTTGATATCCCTACAGGTGGGTGGTTCTGTATGTAATGGAATATAGTCTGGAGTCCTTTAGACAATCGTACTAAATGTTGCAGTACAGGTTAGGTTAAGTTTTAAAACCTCTGTAAAAGCAACAAATGATCCAAGTTTGAAACCAGTGAGCCAACTATAAAGTGTTTGATCGGTCTGGAGTGTGCAATGTCTGAATACTGGGGAAGGCTGCACCAAAGGGACCTCCAGCCTTGGTCCAGGAGCCAAGCGTGGGTGAGCCACTTACCAGATCATGACAGCGCATTAGCAAAAGGAGGGAAAGATCTCCCAGGGAAGGTAGAAAAAAATCAGTGTGCTTTACTTACTTCTCTTACGTTTGCTGTTTGTGAACATGTAAACCTTCTCTATTTTGCATTTTTGGCATCTGTTCTATTTACTGTTAAATTATTTCATGTCAAAGTCTACCATTTGATTTTCTGTAGCTCTGAAACTGAGGGTGTTGTTTGTTATCCTGGTACAGTTTTGTGGATCTCGATAGAACAGAAAGCTCTGTAACTTTCCAACCTGTTCTATAACTTAGAGCTGCAGTCGGTTCAGAGATACATGAGAAGGAGATGGAGTTCTGGTTTAGAAATCTTGTTTAAATGCTTGATTAAAAAAAAAAAAATCCTGTTTTTCCAACGGGAAAATAATGGCCTACAAATACAAAATGCAGTCGTTTAGGCTACTGACTGATGTTTATGGAGATCATTTTGCACAGTGCTGTAGGTGGTTGGGTCTGATTCCATAAAACAAGCTAATAAAATTACCCTCAGCTCCCAGACCAAAGCTTGTCTCCTACAGACTCTGCATGCGAAGGCAGCGGATGCTCTCACAGGAACATCCCAACCCACTCAGACTTGGACCTAAAAATTCCCTCTGGCATTGCCCCTGGGTCTGGTGATGGTTAGTCACGGCCAGCACACCCTGCAATGATGCCCTGCAATGATCGTAAAGGAAACCAAGCACCCTGCTTCAAAGGTATTTCACTTGAAGCAAGTTATTTGCCTTTGTCCTCTGGAATTAGAACTTTTAAAGATGAGTAAGACATTTCAGGATAATCTACCTCTATTTGTAGTTTGGCTGCTGGAAAACAAACAAAAATTCCTTAATCAACATCCATCTTGTCCTATGCATTATAGGAAAGCAAGTGTGTTTTCGCAGGTAAGGAGCAGATGAGCCCTTAGATTTGTGTTTGTGCAGTACTTCAACATTTCCAGGTTTATCGATGCATCACAGTCTTTCCAGTGAGCTGTAATGAGCAGCTGTGAGAGTGAGGAATGTGTTGTATCAGGTCTGTGGGGCTGGGCAGAGCAAAGCTGAACTGAATGAAACAGCATCTATAGCAATTGGATGCTTACGCTTACAGGAATTAAGCCATTTAACCTCTTGAGAATGTAATATTATTTACCTCCTAGAGAGTTCCCCAGATGGAATGGACTTTAGAAAAAGGAAGAGTCAAAAGAGAAAAAAGCCTCACAATATTTTCTCTTCTAGTATGTTGTTTTGTTACAGGAGCTCCCAGCTGGCCAGTAATATGTACCTGGGCTTGAGGGTACACTATTTTGCTGCAGACTGTAAAATTAGAAATGGACTAACAGTAGAGGCTTTTATCTATTTTCTAGCTGTGTGTATTTCTATAATAGTAAAATTGCCTTATGAGGTATGCAGTTCTATTCTGCATATGAAGCAGTGTGGGATGGGAGACCCAAAAGGTAGGATTTTTGAAGCTTGTGTATGAATCTTGGTGCATTTAAGAGCTTTAATGGATATTCTGATTGCAAAGAATGTTGCCTCTGCTCTTGAAAAGTGGTGGTGAAACATCAGCTGCCTCTTCATAAGAAACAGTGGAGTTTTAAAGCAGTCTAAAATGGAGAGCAGCTTGCTTTCCAGTCGGTGAAGCGTAACATCCTGAAGTAAACTAATTGGCAGAAAATGGTGGTAATATTCACGGTAATTCCCTGGCTTGTTGATATTTAAGCTTTTAGAGACATAAGGTTGCTCTCCTGGAGATACAGGTATTACTTGCAGGCAGATATAAGGTCTGTTGGGTCCAGTAGCTGAACCTAAACCAGAACCACCCTTTCATTAGCTTTCCCTATTGAAGCACTGGAGCAAATACATTTCTTCCTGAGGATGTCTCAAACAGCACAATCTTGTTATGTTGAACATGCTGTCAGCTTTTGATGGGGATTCACTGCCTAATTCCCTGCATTTTCAATTGAATCTGATCATTCTCTCTTATCTGATTCACGATATTTTTAGAAATTTGGTTGTCAAATAGCTGCTGCCTCTGCCTGATTGCTTTTAAATGGACACCCGCTGACCTGCCGCTCTTGTCATAGATTCATAGATTCATAGATTCATAGAATTTCTAGGTTGGAAAAGACCTTAGAGATCATCGAGTCCAACCATCCCTAATCCCCATTAAACCATATCCTCAAGTAGCTCATCCACCCTATTCTTAAACACATCCAGGGATGGGGACTCAACCACCTCCCTGGGCAGCCTATTCCAGTGGCTGACAACCCTTTCAGAGAAGAAATACTTCCTAACATCCAACCTGAATCTCCCCTGACTAAGCTTATGCCCATTTCCTCTTGTTCTATCACCCGTCACTAATGTAAAGAGCCCTTCCCCTACCTCCCCACCATCTTTTCTCAAGTATTTATAGGCCGTAATCAGGTCTCCCCTCAGCCTCCTCTTTTCCAGGCTAAACAGCCCCAACTCCCTCAGCCGCTCCTCAGAAGTTTTATTTTCCAGCCCCTTGACCAGTTTGGTCGCCCTTCTTTGGACCCGCTCCAGGAGCTCAATATCTCTCTTAAAGCGAGGGGCCCAAAACTGGACACAATATTCCAGGTGCGGCCTCACCAGTGCCGAGTACAGGGGCAGGATCACTTCCCTGCTCCTGCTGGTCACACTATTCTTGATACACGCCAGTATCCCATTGGCCTTTTTGGCCACCTGGGCACACTGCTGGCTCATATCAAGCCGGTAGTCAACCAACACCCCCAGGTCCTTCTCCGCCAGGCAGCTCTCCAGCCACTCCTCCCCGAGCCTATAGCGATGCTTGGGGTTTTTATACCCCAAGTGAAGGACTCTGCACTTGGCCTTATTAAAGCTCATGCCATTGGCCTCAGCCCAACCATCCAGTCTGTTCAAATCCCTCTGAAGGGCCTCCCTACCCTCGAGCAGATCGACACAGCCTCCCAGCTTGGTGTCGTCCGCAAATTTACTGAGGGTACATTCAATCCCCTCATCCAGGTCATTGATAAAGATGTTAAACAGAACTGGACCCAGCACTGAGCCCTGGGGAACCCCACTGGTGACCGGCCTCCAGCCGGATTTAGCCCCATTTACCACCACTCTTTGGGCCCGGCCATCCAGCCAGAACCTATGCTCTGCTTTTTGAAATGCACTCCTCTTTACAAAGGCTTTGGAGTTAATGTGCAGTGCAGCGAGCAAAATAGTTTTTCATTCATCCAGCTCCTCTTGGTGGACAATTGTATGGACAGTAAGTGCTGTCCCTGCATCTACTGGGAAGGGGTAGCCCTGGCAGCTGGAACATTACCATGTCAGAACCCAGTTGGTAATGTGAACAGAGAAAGGCAAGAACATGGTGCTTTGATCTTCGCTGTAATCAAGCCATGTGTACTGCCAGCCACATAATTGTTTTTGTTTAGCGAGCTCATCTGGAGACTATTACAGGACTCAACACAAGGCAGCTACGAAATCCTTGTAATTTTATAAAGCACATTAGACTAATGGTGGCAAAAGCCATATTTCCAGCAGTAGCTCCTGCCACAGGCACATACAAATAAAACAGTCCACCTTTCCCTAAAATAATCCCGCATTTGAGGTCTTTCTCAATATAGTCACAACTCTTATCTCCAGATTACTCAACAACTATGTGACAATAGCTAGAGAATGGTTCTGAATTATGAATGAAGGCTTTATTTAAAATCCAGTCGCCTTTTTTTGTTGTTGTTTTTACGTAGAAGCTTCTCTGGTGCACTTCTCTGTTGGACTTCTCAAGCGCATAGAGTGATTTTTGTCTTCACACAAATCTGCATTGAAATCTTGATAGTAATTGCGAACATTAACTTTAATCCTCACTGGGGAGATGGAGTGATGGAGAAGTACAGGTACAGCAATAAGCTGGAATAGAAAACCAGAGGGAGAAAGGATTAGGATGTAGATTGAGAAGCTATAGGGAAGGGTGAGGCTAGACTAATGGGAATGGGGATGTGGCAAGAGACTTGCCAGCTCCTCTATTGGGAGTTTGCAAGGATTGGGACAAAGTGAGGAAAATGAGACTCCTATGCTTCTCCCTTGGTCCTCCCAGCTCAGGGGAAGCTTTGTCTCTGCACGGGCAAGCAGCAGTATGCCTGTCGCCATACACATGGCTCTGACCACGGTTAGACATCCTTCCTGCAAGTCCTGGCCTCCAAGTATTGGTACTGGTGAGAAAAGCGATGGGGAAGGATTCCTGTCAAGAACAGTGCAGTTCACAGTGTCTTCAGCCATCGGAAGCATCTCTGTCCCTGCTAGTGGTTTTTTTTTTTTGCATTTGGCAGATGTCCCATTGAGATGGATGTCATCCTCAGATAGATTTCCTGAATTCTTAAAGCCATTTCCATGCTGTGAGTAGATGACTTACTGTACTGCTTAAAGACTTAGTATGGTCAGTTATTTTAATCTGCTAATAAAAGTATTTGTATAAATGTGAATTTTCTCCCAAAGGCCGACTGGCATGTAAAAGCTAGCACTTCTGTATTTCAGTAATGCTGCTGTCACGGAATGACACAAGGTCAGACCAATAGAGAGGTCAGTTCAATAAAAGTCAGGGGCAATTCGACCAGTCTACCAGTTTCCCAAGCAAGACAAGACCCTTGTATCTGACCCACCTGCCCACCCTGGGCAGCCCACTAAGTTGGAGGGTGTTTGCCTGACCTATTCGGGGACCTCACAGGCAGCACAATGGGTCATCCTCCCTTATATTATATAAATTATAAAGTTTCCGGAAACTTACATTAAAATAACAAATTTTATTATGGATGCTCGTGACAGGATACAGATTCGAAGATAGCCGGTGATAGAGATTGACTGTGAAAACAGATTTGATTTAGAACAACATAAAATTAGAACTGATCAGTGATAATACTAGATAGCTGCAAGATGTTAGTAAGTAAATGCGCACAACACAGAGCTCTTGCCCAGTAGGCGTGCCTATGGGGGGGAAGAGAGGTTCAGCCCATTGACTGATGCCAGACATTTCAATGGAGGTCTTCACCCCCAACATCCCCCTTCTCTTTAGCCATTTTATACTATTTCTTTACTTTTAGGTGGAGCTTGAGTGATTCTAGTCATACATGACACTATAATGAGCAAAGTTCAGCTTCAGGGCACGATCTCACCTTTACTGCTGAGGAAGCAGTTTCGATCTGTCTTTCTTGATAGCAATTATGCTGTTATCTTCACTGGACACTCTTTATGTCTGATAACAGGGATGAGATATGGCGCCTCCTCACCCCTCTACTCCCGGTCTCAAGGATATGCACATATTCCATCAGCCAGTCCAGGTGCACTTTATTCCTGGGAACAGGAACTGTCTATCACCTCAGAGCTGCTCTAGTCTGAGGCAGCAGTTGTTTAAGATGTAAGCTGAACTTTGAGGGACAATATTCTCCCATTTCCCCAATTTTCGTTATTTTTCCACAGCTGCTAATGCAAAGCATGAAAGAATTGTGGATCAAACCATGTAAAATTATGACTAGCTTTAAAATTGAAATTTTAGAACAGTGTATATGTGCTTTATTTAACATAATATCCTCAGTCATTGAGGTCTGTCTTTGGCATCACAGTAGTCTGTGTTTCATAATCTGGTGATTTCTTTAGTAAAACTACTCCAGGTCCCTTTCCAAAGTAGTTGGTTTCTTCTGCTCCTTATAGCCTCTTCTAGGAACACACTGTTTAGTTTGTGACCTGAAATAGTGCGATACCAGAATTGTTAGTGATCATGGTTACTATCTAGGTGTTCATTTTCTGGTCTTGTGCTACACTGCATCCTTGATCTCCCTAGCCCTGTTGTATGTAAGTCTTTATTGCCTTCGCTAAGGTGTCTGCTCTTGCTGGAGGAGGGGCTGGGGCCCTGTTCTCACCGCCGCAAAGTGGTGATGCTCCTCCTGATCCCCAGGGAAGTGGCAGGATAGGAAGCAGAGCTGCTGTTCGCACGAGGTAAGGGAGCACGGGTGGGAGAGGATGCAGAGGGGATGCCTGGGGAGAGGTACCTCAGGAAGGGGAGAGCTGGCAGGGGAAGAAACAGAAGAGCGGAGGGATCTCTGCTCCTATGCTCAGCCTCCCCTGGACTGCACTGACGCCACATCCAAACGTCATGCCAGGGCTAGAGATGCCTTTGCTAAGGATTGTGCAGATTCTCAGCGTCAGGCAGCGGAATGCTCTTCTCTGGCCATGGCCCTGGCGTTAACCATGTTGCTTTGTTTACTCTAGATACACTTTATACTGCTGTTCAGTCGGCAGGGGAAATTAAGGCTTCAGAAATGGTATACGACGCTACCTGATAAAGAGAAGAAAAAGATCTCTCGAGAAATTGTTCAGATTATTTTGTCTCGCAATCAAAAAACAAGTAGTTTTGTTGACTGGAAAGACCTCAAGCTTGTTTACAAAAGGTGTGAGTAATTTTATGAGAACATGTAATTACTCTTCAGATAAATAACATGTGCTAGAAGAGAAAAATAAAGACTCGCTTTAAGAAAAACACCAAACAAACCCTAAGCGCTAGACTAAGCTGATAGGAGCCTGCTATCAGCAATCTAACAGTGTCTGACAGCACAGTGTCCCTGGATAAATCAGCAGGGTAAATTGTGGGGTGAAAAATACTTGTACAATCTGTCAAATGAGAAAAATGGGAGTAACCTAATAAGTATTAGCAGTTGAAATTCTGTTAGAAGGCTTTAGGCTTCACTGCTCCTTCCGATTCCCCAAGATAGCCTGCTGA
This sequence comes from Tauraco erythrolophus, assembly GCF_009769465.1. NCBI lineage: Eukaryota > Metazoa > Chordata > Aves > Musophagiformes > Musophagidae > Tauraco > Tauraco erythrolophus. Next base: position 10,103,878 of record NC_141475.1, on the reverse strand, counting down.
GACACGTGCTGGGCTTTATCAGGCTCTTCGGGAGGTTCCAGGAACTGTTCAGAGGCACTTTCAACATTTTGTCAAATTTTATCTTTGAAACGTTTGTTGCTCTGGAAAGCATTAATTCCCATTTCCTTCTCCAAACAAATCACCGGTCCCTGGTTACATGATGCTTAGCATTAACCGCCTGTTAATTCTTGTAAAGTCATAGCAAACAAAAGTAGCCTTAAGGTATAGCACACTGTACCAATTAAGCAGCATCTCCTGTTTAGCAAAAAATGAGTTCCATGCTGTGAAGTGGTGGATGTAAACATCTGACCAGATGCTGTGACAAGTTGAGGCTCCAGCCACAGCACCAGAGAGCTGAATTAGATTGTTACTCCCATCTTGGCTTGATTCAAACATAAAGTTTTGCTGCAAATAAGTTATGAAGATTGATTGGTCCAAGCAGTTTCATGCTTTCTTGACTCTATGTAAACCACTGTCAGTCATTGGATAGCCAGCAGGCTTGCTGAGATGTAACTCCTTCCACCTTCATTTTGCCTTTATTTTTACTTTTTAATAAAGAGTGGTAACTCATTCTACAGTTTAATTAACCCCACTTACTGTAGTGCTATTGCAGCAGGTGAGTGAGACCTTTAAAGTACTATTGATTTATTGTTTGTTTTATTCAGACCACCATTGGCGGTATTGCACTTTGCCAAGGGTGGAGTTTGCTTTTCTAACTAAATTAATAATTTAAATTATCTGATCTTTTAAAGTGTTCTCTGGGACACTATGAGAGTGAAATAAAATTATTATTTTTAAGGACAAGATAGATGTTAACTGTTATTGGCATAACTTCTAAGAGATGAGCAGAGCACTGAGAATCCAGGGATCCAACTGTTCACTCTCACGTTTTTGCCTTGTTTCCCTAGGTATGCCAGTTTGTATTTCTGTTGTGCAATAGAAGACCAGGATAACGAGCTCCTGACACTAGAGGTCGTCCATCGATACGTAGAGCTTCTGGACAGATACTTTGGAAACGTAGGTTTTACTTTCTCCCATGAACTGCGTTCCTGGCTGTCTGATAAACAGTTATCTGTAGCTGGTTTGCGTCATGTTTCTATCTGCGCTACTTGCCCTGTACACTCTCTCAATCCAGGATGAAATTCACTATTAGAATGTTTTGTAAAATAGTGCTGAAAAATATAATTTTTTTTTTCCCCGTCCTTTTCCCCTAAAAACTAATCTTGATGCTTTATATATCCTTCTCAGAACAGATTTCAAGGGGAAAGCTTGAGGAAAATTATTTAAAAAAAAAAACCCTGGGTGACAGTTCTTTAATTCTCTCTCCTGATATGTACAGATATACTGGGTTTGTTTGTTTCATAACATTATGTAAAAATTAAGGGCATACAAAGAGGAGGAAGATAAAGATTTTTTTTTTACCTGAAGAATGTCCAAACAAGTCTTTCATTAAGTCTTTAAAGACTACAAGAGACCCACCTTTTCTTTGAATATTTTTTAAATTGTCCCCACTACCTTAATTCATCTCTTATTTAAATCACTGTGCCATGACTCACATTTGTATCGCCTCAAAACAAAAAGCAGTTGGTGACTGTAAGGTCACTAGGACACGGAATTAGTCTTGCTCTGTGAAACTGTGCGTGAACGTATGTAACCCATATTACAAGTGCTATGTAAGACCCGTTATAAGGTTAGTAGGCTAGGAAGTCAGCTTTATTCTCTGAAAACCAGTATGGAAGTACTGTATCGTATAAAATACAGTGACAGGAATATCTTTGCTGTATCTAGGCTATATATGTAGAGAGAATATGTGCAGAAGACTATTACATAGTATGCAGTATCTTTCTTCACCCTGCTTCCTGCTACCATGTCCATACGTTGAATACATTTGATCACCTTAACTTTTGGCCCAGTAGTGCTTTTAATGCTGTAAAAGTAATTTAAATGTTGGATGTCCTTTTGTTCTGGCAGGTGTGTGAGCTGGATATTATCTTTAATTTCGAAAAAGCTTATTTTATTCTTGATGAGTTTATAATTGGTGGAGAAGTACAAGAAACTTCAAAGAGGTCTGCAGTGAAAGCCATGGAAGACTCTGACATGTTGCAGGAGGTAAGGCAGAGGAAGACAAAAGGCAAACACCACATCTTCCTACATTTCTGTGTTTGACAGGAGCTTAAAACACAGCTACACGCTTCTGGTACTTCATTATCCAAATGTGTCTTAAGTTCAGTTTTGATAGGTACAACAATGCAATTAAGGTAGCAGTTACATAAGCTTTCATTTCAACCCTCTTGCATCTTGTGGAATCATCTGGCAGCTCTTTATATACTGCTGTTACTCTCTTGCAGTTGAACTGCTCGAGTTTCTTGGATATTATATTAGGAAACGGTTTAAGACGTATCTAAGATATTTATATAAGAACATAATCTAAGATTATATTTTATGTATATAAATACAGAAAAATCTATTCTATTTCATTAGTGCATTGGAAGCAGATGACCTACTACTAACATTTAAAATTGGAAAGAATATGTGCTGGCAAACTCCGCTTTCATTCATAAACACCTGTGTAGTTTTTCTGCAGGGCACAGATATGTAACCTTTATTCAGAAGCCTGCAGGATTTCTCTGCTGTAACTTGTACTGTTGAGCCAGGAACGGCAAAAACAGTTGAATGTGATGGATTTACTTAATTTTTTCTAGGTAATGAAAGATCCATTCTAATACTGAAGTTAAACAGTTTTTCAAAGTGGTCTGGCATTGACACGTGAAACTTGGCCAGCTATGTACAAAGGCCAGCTAGACATGATGAGTTTAGCCACAGCCGTGGTTTGTCATGGTTTGAAGATCAGATTCTAAAAGGCTGTTAAAGGTTTTTAAAGCAGAATTATTTCTACCTTTTAATTAATCTGATCTAATTCCATGCAAAACTACAGCTGTCTTCAAAGAGGACAAGAGGGTTTATTTGAATATTACTGTACCACTCCATAATGTGTCAGTTGTTTCTTTCTTCTTTTTTTTTTTTTCTCTCCAGACAGTGGAAGAATACATGAACAAGCCTGCATTTTAATGTTAAAACTACCTGGAAAGGAACTGCTGCATGCACCTGTAAAATGCACTTCCTGAAGTTGCTTCCAAATGTGCCAGATCCTTGGAGAAATACCAAAAAAAACAATAACTAAAGGAGTTTGTTTGTATAATGGTGAAGATGAAGGTCAGCTAATGTAGCACAGGGTTTAACAATTCTGTACTTGCATTACTCTGCGTATGAGTTTCTCAGAATTGTTACTACCCTTGATCTAGTTTCTCCTTGCTGGACTAAACACTTGTTTTGTATCATGTTTTTTAGCTACGGGTTTTGTCATCATAAAATGTTACTCTGACAGTACTTTGAAGAGATATTTTTACTAGTTTTGGTCCACTGCTGACCGTATGACTCTGCTTTTGTACAAATGTCCATTATTTTGAATGTAATGATTATTCTGCTCTAATAATAATTTTTTTTTCTAAAAGCCAAATTGTTGTGGACCCTGATTTCACAAGCTTTTTTTGAAAAGATTAACCCATTTAGTATAAGAAGAAATATGCTTTTCTTTGGACCAGCCACCTTCTTTCACTGTCTTCCTTCTGTTTTCCGCTTTAGTCTGCTAATAGGACTGCTCCAACTGCTATTAGAGTGTGCTCCACACCTCCATTTAATCCGGAAGCCTCTGCTGACTTGAGGTAGGCTTCTCCCAGGTTTAACAAATCCTTTTTGCTGCTGCATGTAGATGGCCTGTTTCTGTCTTTCTCCTCATTTTCCTGTTGCCTTCCTAGATCCCCTGGGTTTAGACAAAGGCTACAACCTTTGGAAGTGTCTAACTTGAGAGCAGATGTATCTGAAGAGAAGAAATTAGTCTTTGGGATTTTAGGGTGAACATCATCTCATATATCTTTTGGCTCTGTATCCACCAATAACCATCTTTCCCAGTAGAGTTTTCCAGTCCCCTATTCACACACTTGTTGGGATGATCAGCTTTTTGGTAGTTGAACATGGCTCATTTTTGTGAAGGCTGGATAATTTAATCAACCTTTTGTAACTTTGCAAGCTGCACAAAGGGAAAAAATGGTGAAATAGGACAAGAATCAGTGGGGCTGTGCATCTTACTGCATGTTATAAAGACATTGTAGCTGTGTGTGGGTAGCTAGGTGTGTTAACTTGCTTGTCTTTATCAGTGCAATTTGGACTCTCTAAACTGATTGAACTGGCTTCCTTGGAGAAACTATTTCCTCCTTTAACAGAATTCAAAGCTCAGAGAAGTTCTATTTATCTTAGCCGATAAATCCTAGCTAGATGTTTTGTCTCTATCAAATCATGAAATTATCCTGTACAAAAATTAGATAAATTATCGGACAAATATGCCAGAATGATCTGTGCATTGATTTGCATTTCCTTTCAATGTATATTTTCTTTGATTTCTGTGGAGTACAGTCAGCGTTTTACTTCAGGGATTTTTCTAATCTTCAAGTGCTCTGCATGCTTATTCTAATTTTTTCATTGCTCCTTCCTTCCCAGTCTGTCTGTATCTTCCTGGGGAGGGGTTTTGGGGCTTGTTTTGGAGGGTGGGAGCACTTTGACACAACATGATAACTTTACGAATTGTCAGCCCGCTTTTCTGCCTGTCTAGTCTGTTAGTAAAACTGTGACAAGCTGGTTCATAGCGTCATGCTGCTCTTTTTATAATTACTTTATCCATCTGTTTTCTCTGTATTGATGTCAAAGGCATACTTTCAGCATTGAAAAAATAGTGAAATAGCTGAAAGGCTTTTAATAGCTCTGAAGACATTCAATTTAACAGTAAATTAATGAAATTGTATGAGTTGTACATTATTTTCTCATGGTTTGAAATGAAGTTTTTTAAAGTAGAGTGTTTAATTGATTAAGAAACCACTTCAGAATGTGCAAAGAGGCTCTTTCTGCTCTTTACTTTTATAAGTGACTTCTATTCAGTGAAATCATGAGTAGTTTCATTTCCTTTTACTCTTTTTTGGAGCCGTGCTGTGATTCTTTGACTCATAACTGCTGTGTTGCTTGAATTCTGTAGTATATCAAAATAGAAGTTCTAAAAAGAAGATTCATTGGTATGAATAAGGATATCGTAAGTTGTGTCTTTTCAGCCATTCTAAGAATAGCCATAGGACATCTTTCTCTTTCATTTCCAATGAAGAAGAATTCCTGATGAAAAACAAAAATACGTTAGCTAGGAGTACTTATGCCAGCCGTATCAATCTAGCATCTGAAATAAATAGCATTGCCAAACTGATGTATCCAGTGTCAGCTTGAGAGGTGTGAAGGAATTAGTATGGTTTCCTTGCCCTAGTACAAAAACTCATTGGAATATGGTGTGCCTGTTGTGCCAACTGCCTTTGTGCTACAAAGTTGGATGGAAGGTATGTGTTAAGCACACTAAAGAACTGCTAAATTATATTCCTGCTCTGAGAAACATCTACAGATTCCTGCTGCTTTTGCCTGTAGATGGGCTACACAAAGTGGGCAGGGGAGTGTTACTTAATGTGACTTTTGCAAGTGTCAGTCTGTATGTATGGCATACTTACTTAAGAACGGATTGGTTTGAAACATAGAACTTGTATTTAGACTTTTTGCAACCTTCAGTGAGAAAGGGGTCACGCACCTACGTGGTGTTATAATGGCATTCAGCCATCCTTCTCCAAAGGGAAGATGGCCAAATGAAACCCAGTTGTTGTCAGGTGACCTTTAGGTCACTGTGTCAAAAAGCCCATGCCTCCATCCTTGTGGAACTCCATTGCCATCAGCAGGACTCTACATAGAGTAGAGCAGTGTGGAGTAGAGCTCATCAGAAGAGATTTATGTCTCTCTTTATATCTTAGTTCTTTGATATTTTTCTTAAAGCGAGAGATACATATATCTTCGTATATACTCACAAATCACTCTGAAGCATTGCCCATTTGTTTGTGTTTGCTGTTGGTGTTTCTCTTTCCAACCTGCCTGACTAGTCTAGGAAATGTTCAATGTAAAGTTTTCTGTGATTACTTTATGAAATTACTATAAAAAAATAGTATTCGAAAGCAGGTTCCTTAACAGTTTTCCCAGTCTCACTAACATATTTTGTGGTTATCTAAACTCTCACCTTGCTGACAGGCTTCAAGTGCGTATGTCCTAGTTCGCAAAAGTACATTTACTAAAATAACCATTAATCCATTAATCATAGTCATGTTGCTAGCCTAGATTCCCTTCCTTGCTTTTACCAGCTGCATTTAACAAAAAGCTTCTTGATTTTCTTATTAGCATTTCTGCCTGGAGGTATTTTACTGTGATCTTACTGCTTACCAATTGTGACAGGGCTGGTTCTCTGTCATGCAACTATTTGCAACTCATGAGTTGTGACATCTTTGAACATATCATGGCAATTAAAAAGAGAGTGACAGACATTAGACTGGGATAAAAATAAGTGTAATAATGTCAAAAGGAATATTAAAAGTATGACAGATCATCATGCGTGAGAGGCAAGAGTGGCAGAACCTCACAGGATTCATGAATTCATGTAATTTCTGTTTCTTTTTTCGTTATTCATTTCTGAGCGTTGTGGCTCATTGAAAGATGTCAACTCTTACAAATACCTGTAGGAAAATTGGCATTTCGTTTACCTCCTATCAGTCTTTGTTTAACAGAAAGCCACTGAAAGTGAATCTTCAACACCTCTCCCTAACTCCTCCTGCAAAAAAAACACCTTGTGCTTTCAGAAACCCAAGTGGGAAACTTACTGTAAAGCTTAGATGACGTTCTGTGTGTGAATTTATGTTGGACAGAGTAATACTGACAGCATGAATTACTATTTTTTCATTTATTTTACAGTCCTTCCGATAGGTAACACATTTTTTTTATCCTCTGCTTAGCATTGTGCTGTGTCAGAGTAATACGGCACATAGTAATGGTACGTTAGGGGTCAGGAGGGATTGTTCTATCAGGAAAGATTAGAAAAGTTTAACAGTGTGAGTGAGGCTTTCAAAGATACCCAGAGATGTTCAGTCAACAGTCCTCTCAAAATAACAAGGCTCCGCGCAGTTCATAAAGAGAGAAAACTCCTGTCTGTGTCTGTTCGTGACATTCTACTCCACTGAAAATGTGTTAGAGAATACTTCTGGTAGCACAGCTCCTGTGTGAGGGGGACGCTGCTCTCACCCTCCATAAAATGACTAAACCCAAAGGTCTCAGTTCTGCAGTTAATCCGCATGGTGGGATTTTCGTTAACTTTGTCTGATGCCTTTATGAGCACTGAGTCTGCATCATCACTTGCATCATTATATTTCTGTTTTAGACAGCTGCCAAGAACTTGTGAGCTCAGACCAGGTAAAAGCAACCTTCTGGGGAATCTGACGACATTCTTACTGAATTCAATTGCGTGCATGTTTTAGCAAGATCACAGCACAAATAAAATGCAGCTGTTGATTTAAATGTCTATTAGGATTTTTCGGGGACTTTTTTTCATGAAAATAGCTGGTCTAGGTTGAAGTATAGTAGTGAAAGCTTAGCCTTTATAGCAGAAATAATGGGCTGTGCTGCAACAGACTTAATGTTTGCTGTCATGGAAACCTGTTGCCTTGGAACATGACTAATGAGACCCAGGCTAAGGGAAAGGAAGAAGCTATTCTTGAAATTAGTGTTCAGCGAACCCTAAGGAAGACCGGCAATATACATTATCATAAATTATAGTTATTTCAAGTTCCATTGCCTAGTCCACTTAACCTTATCCTTTTATTTACTTATTTAACAGCTCTTGTAACCAGATGTTTTAATACAAAGAATGCTATAAAATAGTTCAAAGTTAATCTCTTGGCCATCTAGAAATAAATAGTATCTTATTTGCATTCCTCTTTTCCACTACTACACTAGTTGGCCCACACTACAATATTTGCCCAACTTTTGTGGAAAGGACACACTGAAAACTTGAGGCTGGTCTGGAATGCCCCATTAAGCCGCGGGATAGGTAGCAGTTCAGCTGGGGATTTTTGCCTTTGGTTGTAGTTGTTCATTTGGAAGACAGTCCAAGTAGGTGAGGTAGGGAATGTTTTGATGTACATATCCATACTAAAAAATCTGGTCACCCCTGTGTATCACTGGGGTAAGATTGCTGCTCGCTAATACTGAAAGGAAACTTGATGGGGGGAATGTATAGAACGTATCTTAGAGTTAACTTTGCCCTTCTGTCATCTCCTTTTAAAATTCCCACTGAGAGTTCTCCTCTCTTCTGGAGCTTCTTGCTCCAAACCAATACGTATCATTGCACACCAGATTCTGCAACGGAGAACAGAAACTTGCTATGGTCTTCTGAGTGCTGATGTTTTTTTTCCTGTGAAGGTGAATTTTGTGTGTGTTTTAAAAAACAATGCCGAATATAGAATCTCTAGTTACACAGGGTGACAAATTCGTTACAGCTTGCTGTGGATCTCAGCTGCTCTCTGGACCAGGATCTTGCATGAATAAATTGCCAGCAGCTGTGTAAGTCTCCCTGCTTTGTGGAGATCATGATTCGGGGTCCTTCTAGAAGCCAACAGTGAGGAGCCAGCCTTAGCTGAGCGGAGCCGACAACAACAAATCATGGATGAACATCTTCACAGAAGTTTCAGGTGAAAGAGTATGTTCTCTTTTATTTCTTGAGAGGACTGGGCACATGGTCCTAAGTGAGTATTATGCTGGATAACAGCTCTGAAAGAACAATCCGACAATGTGGCAAGAAAGGAATATTCTGGGAAAAAGAAGAAAGGACTGGCTGGGTTTGTAAGCTGACAGCTGCATTTGGGGTACAGGAGGATTTTTTCTGGTGTCTGTTGTCAGTGACAAGGTGGTCCTTGTTCTCGGAGGAAAAACTGGCTTAGGCAATCAGTTCTTGTTTGGCAAAGGCTGACACAGAGTGTTATGTTGGCAATGACAAGAACGTTCTGCTGGCAGAAAAGGTACTGCAGAGGGCAATGAAATATTATAAATTATTTTTAAATACGGTAATAAAACATCGGTTCTTTCCGCTTGGGTTAATACGGGGAAAACCACAACATACTTAGCGTGACAGTTCTGTCTGAATGATGATGAAAATAATTAGTATGTCAAAAATGTTATGCACTAATGTATATTCTAACATTTATGTTTAAACCTGGCATAAAAGTGGAAAGACTAGAACCTCAAGAAATCACATTGTTCATCCTTCGATCCCAGGCAGGGTCAGCTGCACTTATGTCGTATCTGAGTGATGTTTTTCTGACTTCTTCAGATGAGTCTGTGGTGGAGATCCCAAAATGTTCTTGGACAGTGTGCCCTGCAGCTGAACTGCCCCTCTCGCTTGAAATGCTCTTCCTAATGCCAGCTCCTTTACCGTGACATAAGCCCAGTACTACTTGTGATATCAAGCATAAATACAGAAATACCTCTATTACGTTTCTCTTTGCAGCAGCCCTTTAAGGGTTCCCCTGTTTTGCCTTCTTAACTCCTGGGTAATGCTTAGGGAGCGATGGAATACAAGGACTGCTGTGCCCTCAGTATAGGGATATTGGGTGGTTTTAACCACATTTGGTTGTGGCTCACTGATAGCTGGTCAGAAAATAGCAGCTAAACTGATGAAAACCAGAAACACAATTCCTTTCTCTTTCTCCTATTTTCTTACACAACAAACATGTGTGAGGCCTGGATTCAGCAAGTGCTTTGGGGTGTCCTCCGTTACAAGCATGTAAAAAAGCTCAGACTGCTTTAACAGGACTACCTGCATTTTTGCGGTCTAAATTAATCCCCCTGCCTTGCGGCCTCGGCACACAGGACACTGCTGTTTCTCTTCAGGTGCAGAAAATGGGAGTTCTCTTCACTGTTACAACTCTGGAGACATGCTTTAAGATAAAATTAGTGAGAAAGAAAGTTTGTTTAGATTCTAACAGGTGATGGCCGTGGCTGTGGTTCCTGCACGTCATTTTCCAGCAGGAAAGCAGCAGCAGACCTCACCTCTGACAGGCAGCACCCTTCTGGGGTGGCGACGGGGGCGAGACAAAATACCAAACTGAGTATGTTTTGAAGCTGAGGCAAATGGGGAGGGTGAGACATTGCAAAAAGGAGCATTTCTGCCTCACCTGACTTTTCTGCCAGCGTCAGCATGGCAGGAGGCCAAGCTGCAGCGGTCAGTGGTGCGGCACAGCTGGGCACAGCTGTCCCTGCGGGCAGGGCCAGGGCTCAGCCAGGTGCCTGCGAGCGGAGGGCGAGGGGCTGTGTGTGAAGGGCGGGCATGCAGCCAGGCCCGGGCAGAGCCCCTGGCATGCCGGGGCAGAAATCCCTTGTGCTCGTCCTTGGTCCAGCTGGGCTGGGATGGGCAGGAGCTGCAGGTGCCGCTTGCTGTGGCTTCTGTCCTGGCCGTGAGGGCTGGGCAGAGTGCAGAGCTGTGGTTTAAGGAGATGTGGCCCAGCTCTATGTAGGGCTCAGCTTTGAAAAAATGCATTGACTTAGAACGCTTTTGCTTCAAATTATTGAGTGTTTCTAAGAGTGTATGCAGACAGCTCATCTTGGAGAGAGCAGGGTGGTGGGGTTAGTCCCGTGCAGCGATAAGTGCCCAGGCTGTGACTCCTGCCACTGTGGTGGCTTCCAGAAAAAATGGGAGACCGAGTGCTTTGGCGGGGAGACATGAGGGTTTGCTGTTGGTTGGTGTGTCCTGCCGTGTGCTAACAAGCCGAGCAGCCTTTGCATCCTGTGCTGATAAGGTTTGCCCCAAGTATTGTAGCCAAGTTGGAGCATCCGATTCTCTCCTAAAGAACGGGAGAAATCTGAAACCCCAAATATTTGCAGATTACTCTGGTAAAAGGAAAAGCTAACAGAAAAGCAAAGAGGTGCTTAGAGAGGGATGAGAGCCTCGGTTTTCCTTAATGAAGATACAAAGACCGTGTTTGCTTTTAGAAGGTGCTGGTGGCAAACGTGGTTGCCGAGGGGTTTCTTGTAATTTTTTTTAATATTAACTTTCTACAACTGCAGAAGGTTGTATATGTGAGGCCAAGCAGTAATAGTGCGGCACAAGTAAGCAGGAGTGAAAGTGCTTACTGGTCCCTTTCTGCTCCAAGGTGATCCTGGCCAGGAGGAGGAAGGAGGTGCTCCAGGGCACTGGCACGCAGCTTCCCCTTCACACAGCTTGGGCAAGCAGGAGATCTCTTCACCAGGGATGGCTGCCAAGAGCATTAGATAAGTCCTCGGTGCCAGCTGATGGCAGGAGTGACGGCAGCCTCTCCTGCTTCCAGCATCCCGGCAGGAGCAGGGAGCGAGGAGCAGGGCAAAGAGAGGGTGAGCCACCCTACAGGCAGGAGAGATTTTTTGCAAGAGGGCAGAATAAGAAGGAGATCCTTCCAGATGCAGTCTCCACATCATTTGGAGAGGAATGGTTTTCACAAGTGTTATCCACAGCTTTCAACTACTCCTGCTCTCTTTCTGCAGGGGCTGCTCCCCCCACACTTTCATTACTACTGCTTTACAGCCCTCCCCTGCTTTCTCCAACTTCATTTTTCCTACTTTACTTTTCCTGCTCTCTGCCCTAGCATAGACTCCCCTTCATCTCCCATCTCTTCCTTCCTCTACTCACTTTTAGCTGACTTTCCGCAGAGGGAAGGAAAGGCTCTGTCTCACCAGGGCAGGCGGAGCAGCGGAGCCCAGGAGCCGTGTTCTGCCCAGCCCTCTGCTTCTGCCGCCTTTTCCTCTTTTTCTCCTTTCCCTATTTGTTTCTGCCAAGAATGCAAAGTCTTTTGGAAAGCCTTCTTTGAGGAATGCCCAAGTTTCTGGTATTGTATTCCCCATTTCTCCTCCTTAAGCACTCACAGTGTGGTCGAGCTCGGGTGCATTTTGCAGGACACCAATGTGATGCGTTGTGGTACTGCCGCGAGATAAGGTGGCAGCTGGGGGCCTCTTCAAATCGAAATGTATTTTAAGATCTAAACCTGAGATTAGGAGGCATGTGCAAAATTCAAGGCTGTAGCACTTCACTGCTAATCGATTCTAGAAAGATAAGCAATGAGAGTATTTCCACTCCCATTGTAGCGTGCTCTGTTGTCTTGCGTTAAATTGGACACCCAGTTTTTGCTGTGAACTTTCCATCTCCCTGCTGCAAATCTATGTGAGAAAACAACTTGTGAATTGGACTGCAGATGGACAGAGACCCCATGGAAAAATAAGCAGTCAACCTGAGCCAAGGCTAAGAATACTAACAGAGCCAAAAGATCAAAACCTTTTCTGCAAAATGGCATAATGATGATTTTTTTTAATAGAAAAGTGTGTTGGACAGAGGCTCATGTCATGGCAAGTCTTGGCCTGTATATAACACTGTTTTTTCTGCACCTTTTACACTGTATATCTTAGGTCAGCCATTTCAGCCATCCTTGGGCTTTCATACCATACCTGCAGCCTGACCAAGCGTCAGGGAAGGAGCGCGAGTGGGAGCGTAGCCGTGCTCAAGCTGGGTTTTCCAGCTGCAGCACAGAGCCCATGCATGCGGCCGGCCCCTGCCTTGCCATGCTCTTTCCATGCCTCCGCTTTGCTCCCCAACCAGCTGCCTTTGGTGAAGAGATGGAGCTAACAGCAGGATTTCTGTCTCTGAGTTTGGGAGTCGCGGGCCATGAGGGATACTGCCCTGCAGGCAGCTGGCGATGGAGCTCAACATCGCTCCTGTCCCCGGCAACCACACGCGGCCGGTGAGCGAGCAGCTGCTTCCGGGGACACGCTGTGGTGGCGGCAGGAGCTGGGCTCCGAGGGGGCCGAGCCTTGGCTTTGCAGCCTCGAGCTAGTGGAAAAGATAAAATAGCACGGATGTTGATAATTAATCCCATGTAAGAGCTACATCTCAAACTACCCAGCTTGTTCCCCTCTCCGTTGCTTTGCAGATTTTTCGCGTAAAATGCCGCCATCCGTGTGCCAGAAGGACTTGCCGTCTGGAGCGAACACCTGAATTTTAACTGCAGGGGAGCAGTACCTTGTGAGGCTGCAGCTTCTGCATCTCGCTCTCATGGCGCAGGGCCCGGGTTTGGTCACACAGACAGGGAATCGTGGCTGCATCCACGTATGAGCTTTTCCATGTCTACACATTTCAGCTCAGCTGCAACAAGGGATGGGGGGGATGTGTGTGCGTGCTTTGAATTTGGCAGCACCTGCCCTGTTGGTGCTTCTCCTCCCAGCTCTGTTTGGGCACCTTATCGAGTGTCACTGAGAAGTGTTACAGGGCAATTTCAAGGACTGTTTAACAGCTACTTGGGGTTGTGTGTAACCACCTTGTGCAAGTACCCCCACCCAGGTAAGGGCTGGGGAACGCTGAGACAGGGTGCTTGCCCTGCCCAGCCAGTGCCGAGCCAGGAAATGCTCCTGTGGGATGCACAAGAATGGTTTGCCAAAGGGCCCAACACCTCGGGTTTTTGTTTGTTTTGTTTTTTTGAGTCAGTATCTAATAAATCAGCTTGCCCGAGGAAGTACGTTTTACGTTTCTTAGTCTTCCACAGCAAAGTTTGCCCTTTGCTGGAGCTGTGGGTGTGAGCGCAGGGTGGAATTCTCCAGGCAGCCACAGCAGCAGAGATGACCCCTGACCAAAGCCGTGTGGTTGGGAGGAAGTTCAGGCTGTTATGTTGATACCTTTTTTTATCTTTTTAATGAAACCTCCTTCCTGCCGTTTCAGAGGAGAGGAGGGTTTGACGTCATGTGCTGATGAGTCACTGCTTTTAACAGGCCAGCAAGCAGGGATTGAGAGTGCTGTCTGGAGCAGCTGCTCTGTTAATCATTCACAAAAAGCCCAGAGAAAGCTCAGGGGGAATGCTTGTGAATAATTAAATTTCTGTTTTCATTATGAAGACGCAGTTGATTTACCTGGATCTGCTAGAATCCAGGTATTGAGAAGTGAGGGAGGAGGATAATGATCTCACCGATGTATTGATACTACTCTAAATAGCTTTTGGATAGTCATCGGTGTCAGTCAAGCATACACATGATTTAACAATTTAATGCAAGCTTATGTAATACAGCTCTGACCGTCAGCTATATCTATCTCACTTGCTGCAACAACTTCAGCCGTACCTACGTTTTCTAGAAGAGGGTATTTTTGGGAATTATGTGCCTTTGATAGGGCAAGACATGGATTTTACTGGAAGGCTGAAGATCTGACATATCTCGTACCCTAAGGTCATGTATTCTCAAAGGAAGCAGAATTGTCCAGTTTGTTCACTGATGGTTCTCCTGCTCATAAACACCTTCTGGGGATGACACCATCGTTTTGAGTTAACGCTGAATCAGTATCTTGGCAGGATACGTTGCACTCATCCTCGTTGTGATGAGCTTTAAACTTCAGTTGCCAACACGCAACGATCAGAGAGTTCATTAGATTCTGCTTTGGATGAGTAGGCCTGTTATTTCAGCCAAGGTCCACACTGGATAAATTCCTACATGGTGAATTATTCACTGCTCAACTCTTCCTCTTCTAGGTTGTTTAAGTGTCCTAGACAAGAGCTGCTGCCATTTAACCAGAGGTGGAATAAGATGGGCAGTTTTACTCCCAAAGCAATCCCATCCCCTAAGTGGTCAGCTGAAGCTGCCTTAGAACAGAAACATACCACTTGGCTTTGACAAAATGCTAGATTTAGCTTCGCCTGCACAGCTGAAGTGCTGGGACTGTTAAGAGAGTGGGATTGCTTACAAACATTGACTTTAATTACCTATACGATGTGAGTAGAAAGTTGTTATTCTGGCTGACAGAGGAATAATGAGAAAAAACCCACGCTATGAAACCATTTGAGTCTGAAGAACCTTTCTGTCTTTTAGTTTTATGGATTTATGATATCCCACTGATGTGTAGGCAGAACCTAATTAGCTCCAGCCATTGAAAGAGCAAACTTTTAAATAACTTATTGAAAATGGAATATTTCTTTCAGCACTGACAAATTTCCTGTGGATTTACCTTCTTGAACTGATTAGTAAAAAAGTTTAACTGATCATAGCAACTTCTCCATACGCACATTAGCCCCAAATTCTAAACCTTCTTACCACAGTAAAATGCACTTATTCAATGGGCTGTGCTGTTCTTGATAGATGGAAAAAAATGTTGGTAGCTAAAACCAGATAGTATCACTGTGGAAGAGAGAGTTGTTCTAAAAATGCAATAGCTGATGATTTGCCTTTTCTGTAATGAGATGATTTCCAGAGTCCACTTCTCCGTCTGCAGATACAATGGCCGGTCTGGACTGTTTTGGAAGAGTTGGCCTCCCTCCCTGAACCGGTATGGGCCTTTTGGTGGGGCAGGAGAGTGGGGTGGCTTCTGGGACAGATATTCAGGGGGAACAGCGAAGGACCAGCAAAGATGCTATGTGGAAACTTATAGGGGAGGAGGGGGGTTCATTGGAATGGGTTGAAATCTGGGGCACCAGCAACAGGCTGACTGTCCTGAGCTGGGAAACCAGAGCCAGAGCAATGGGGAGAGAGGTGGGCTAAACAAGCAGCTGAGCTGTAGCTCTTCTGAAGAGCAACAGAAGTAGAGATAAATGAAGGCAGAGGAACATTGGAAAGACTTCTCTGCAGACTTGTAGGAATTGATGTCGGTAGAGAAAGCAGGAGGTCCCTGCTGAAGAATTCAGAGGATGGCTGGACTGGCTCTTTCCCAAGAGGACCAGAAATGAGCTTGAGGAGTACATGCTGGGACCAGGGTAGCTGATGTGTCAGCTAGAGAGATGGTGAGGTGTACCTGATCATCGCACAGCACAGGAGACTAGCTACAGAGAGACTGGGAACAAACTGGGACTGAAGTGGGAGAGCAGGATGGAAAAAACAGTAATGCTATGCTGTTTTCACAACCGTGACCTGATATCTACCAGGGGATATGGGAGGGAAAATTCTGGACTTCATATGGCAGAACAGAAGCACTGAAGAAATTGTTAAGTGAAGGGTGGTATCTAACTTTTCAGATCATTGCCATGCTGTAGTGGGTTGTGGTGTCCATGCAAACCCATGGAAGGTGTGATCAGAAGGAAATGAGGTTTGCATTGATTTTGGCAGTGATAGAGCTTAACTTACAGATGTTGACAGTGAGAGGTTCTGTGTATACACTGTCCTAAGCGATCGGAGATCATGAACCAAGTGTCTAAGCCATAGAATCACAGCCTGATGAAAAGGATGCCCAAGGACGGCTGATTTGTGACTTCGGTTCTATGGCATATCTTTTCTGGAGTTGTTCTTTTCTGCCTTCTGAGCCTTTGAGATTCCTATGTTCGAGTTCCTATTAATTTTAAGGCCTGGAGAAACTTAAATATTGAAAGCTGTGATTCTAATAAATTAATGACATTATAAGTATACCTAACTTTACTCATAACTCCAGATATCATGAGATTTGAATTCTTCAGTGTCATGAGCCACTGAGCCTGGGACATGGGATAGAGCTCAGTTTGAATATCACAGCTTAGGGTGGTTATTTATACTAGCAGGGAAAAAGATATCAGCAAAGCAAATCGTGTTGCTTGCAGATGGAGCATATTTTGTATGGCATGCAATAATAACGAAGGTCATCTGTCAGAGCAAAGTTGCTATTGAAAAGTTGAGGAATATTGAAAATAGAGGAAATCAAACAGGAACTTACAAAGTGTGAGAATAAAACAAAATCAAAAGGAGGAAAGCAGTTAATATCTAAGAACATTGTTCCTGAGGCCTTAACGTCAAATGTTGATTCTACAAAAGATGGGTTTTTTCAGTTGCTCATTAAAAAGGGTCCTACTGAAGAGTTATTGTTCCCTGAGAAATCACATGCATTGTGTCATCAAATATCATATTAAAATAGACAAGGATTTCCAGAAAGATGTGGATGTGAGAAAACAGTAAAGCCTGAAGAGGTTAGCAAAAGCTGCCCAGAGAAATTGTCCCTGCAAGGTGTATTACAAAACTGAGAAGCAATCGGCAACAAGAAATCCTCTGGGGCACCAAAGCCTAAGTGTGCACATAATCCTGAGCACCAGGGAGCCTCTGATCTCCTCTTCTGGAGACCTCTCCATGGGGACAAAGACAGTTGACAGCCTTTAGTCTGACATGTCTATGGCTGGAGGCATTCTCTGTGGGAAGGGCTGAAGTTTGAAAATTTTCCCTATTCTCCAACCAAATTTTTTTTTCCCCTCCAAATTGCAAAGCAAGTATAGTTTATTTTAAAAATAACTGATTCAGCCAGCCATTTAATCTCTTGCTCTCTGCACCCAGCAAAAAAAAAGTTTGAGTTTGTCTGGAAAAATAATAATTGGAGAAAGATTAACATGAGAGATCAAAGCCATCTGCGATTAAATGATGGGCTCTGGAACCTTTTACTAGGTCAACCGTAACCAGAAATTGTCCAGTGGGTTTTGGCATAAATTGCGGTCTCAGGCCAGTGCCCAGGGGTGAGTATCAGCCCTGTGACATTAAAGGGTGGGTGTTCTGCCGCGTCAGAGCACCAGCCCATCTGCTTGCCTGCCTTGTGCTCGTTAGCGATCAAAGTCATGTGGGTAGGAAAAAGCACAACTGGTTGCTGGTCAAGTAATCGTATTTTTTCCCTTGCTTGTGGCCTCTCTAAACTCCTTGAACCTGTCGTCTCTCTGAAGCTGCAGTCAATGTCCTACACGGAAAAGCACGAGGGAGTTCTTGTAACACCATAGCCTATTACATTAGATGTGTCATTATTAATTGTTGACAGAGCACTCAATGATTGGATTGTGACATTTCTGTTCTTTGTTCCTTTTACAGAAAAAGAGTAGTTTCTAAAGTTAAATTTAACAATTTTAAAATGGAAAAAAAGATGCTTGTTCTCCCATGCCTGAGAGATAGGTTTGTTTTCTTCTGAGGTCAGAGAATAGGTTCCTCTTTCAGCCTCCATCCTTGATCCAACACTGCGTGATTTACAAACGGCTCTACGTCCCGTGTAAGTCAACACATCAGATGACTCCAACGCATCCACTATAAGCTGCTCTCACAGGTACGGCACCAATGGCAGAAGCTTAGTTAGTTTTAGCTTAGTTCTGACTTTGGTGCAGTTATTAACTACTCTGCTTCTCAAAGGTGGCTAGTAGGCATCCTCAGAATCAGTCGTGGCCTGAGACAATGCTGATAAAAATGGCAATACCTGTCGCCTCCCTGCTCTGTCAGCCCGTGCTCTGCCTGTCGCGAGCACCATCCCTCCGCGTGCTGGGGCAGGGATTTGGGCTGTCCCTGTGAAGCTGTTCTGTGTTTCGAGAGCATGGCACTTTGTCTCCTCGGAGAGACAGAGACGTGCCTTTCTTTTAGATCCCAAACTACTGGAAAACAAGGTCAACCTGACTGTTTTGGAACAGATGGCTTCCTTCCATGCAGTGGCATCTCCCTGGCTAAATGGAGCCTGACAATACATAAATAGCAAATGCAGCTATATGTGGATTTGTAAGTATAGTAACAAATTACAGGGTTAGGAGAATTTAGAGCTGCTGAAAAGCGACCGATTTTCTTCCAAAAAAATCAGTCTGCGCTTTAAGTTACTGGTTTTCTTTATCTTTAATAGTCATCATTTAAACTAAGCTAAGCTGGCAGGTGACAGGTTATCCCAGTCCCTCCTGGGGAAGGTTTTCAGTGGAAGATAACTGAGAGCAACTGCACAAGAAGAGCTTGATGTATTCTGAGCCATCTCCACCAACAGAGCGAGGTTTTGTCGGGTTCTGTGGAAATGTGAGCTAAACCAGGTTTGATCTGGATGCTGAAACAAGAGATCGACTGTGAAGCATGGGTAACAAGGCTAGAAAGAGTATAGGTGGATTAACTGGACTCAGAAAGACTAACTTGCTGTGCCCGAGTAAATGCATGCTGTTGTCAGTTTTGCTTGTTTTTGTCAGAATATAGGGAATACTTGTGCCCCAAATTTTTGTCTGTCTGTATGACAACATGCTTGGCAGGGTGCAAAGTGGGGGTGACCTACATGCTTTATGCAAAAGAGCATTATTTAAGATTTCCTGTGTTTTTCAGGACATCTGCATGCTTTTCCTGGTCCCAAAGAAACAATGTAGATTATATTAATTATTTCCAAGAATAATTATTCCAATATTATTTCCAAGAATAATTATTTCCAAGAATAATTATTTCCAATGTAGATTAATTAATTATATTAATAACTTCCAATTAATTGATCCGAAGGGATGAGTACCATATGACCTCCAGAGGCTCATTCTAGCTCTATTTTCTGTAGAGAAGAAGAAAGTAAGAAAGAAAGCAGGTGGCATCAGTAGCAAATGTCACTGATGCAGGGTATTTACCCCATGGGAAAGAGTAGCCCTGGCAGAGCACGGAGAGCCCTGCCTGTCCAAGGGTGGCATTCGGAGCTCTCCCTTCCAGCTTTATCTCATTAGCTCTTTTCAGAATATGCAGCAGAAATATAATCCAATCACTTTGACGTTCAGAGGCCCTGGCTCAGCGTAGGACACTCCAGCTCAGTAAGGAGAGATGCTGCTTCGTGACTCATTTCCTCTCCTCGGTCACTGAGTCACTGTCCATTCTTATTGCTAAAAACTACCTGAGATGGTCTGAGTGGGTTCCTGGGCACTTGCTGTTTTATCTAACTTTAGATGTGGAAGGAGGCACTCAAAGACATGGGAGTTTGTTGCCCCCTCCAACACACCATGAATTGTATTCATATAGGTAGAGAATTAGCAAGTGTGTTTGAAAGCCTGGCTTAAAAAATGTACGGGTTTTCTTTGGCCGGTAGGTTGTTGCTAGAAAAGGACTGAACCACAGATAGAAGCACTTCAAAGGGCTTCAAATCTGAGCTAGATCTGAGATTATGTTTTGCAGCTTGAGCTTGTTTCCAGAGCAGACCAGGACTCAGATCCAGATTTTAAATACGGTCAGTCTTGTAAGTCCCGTACCAAGTTGAAGCGTACAGTCCAGCAGGACCTTGACTCGGCTCTCCCAGCTGTGCCCAGCCGCAGTTTACATGCCTTTGTGCTCGAGTATCCGTGCAGGACAGGAATAGCTACCTGGAACACCTCCACCCTGCATGCTTGGCAGCCCTTTGGCTTTCCTCTGCCCGGGTTCCCTTCTGACTGTATCTTTGCTCTCTTCTTTTTAACCACTGGTTCTGCTTCCAGAGGTGCTGCCTGCTCCCCACAAGTTTGTCTGTGCTGTGGGGTTTCACTCACATCGACTGCATCCACGAATCTCCCTGGTTCGGCTGTAAGTCCAGAAGTTGACGCGGTCTCAGGGCTGAGCCCGCTCTGCCTCTCCTGGCCCACGCGAACCAGTCCTCACATGGCAAGGGACACAAGATGCTTCACAAGCAAACCCAGTTCATTACAAAATAGAGAATTTTCTGAAACAAACATTTCTGTTTATTTTAAGGAATTTTTTTTTCTTTCTTTACTCAAAAGCTTTTTTCATCTTTATCAGTGTTAATCATGTTTTAAGAAGTTTAGACTTTTCTTCTTTGAGATGGAAACTAACTTAACACAGTAATCTCAGTATTCTGACAAAAATGGCTCACTTGGTTAAACCTCTTCATAAATGCCAGGGAACAAATACCAGCAGAAGCATTAACCGACTGAAGTGAAGCTAGATGCATCACTTTTCAATAAATGTAGGCTAGCCAACCCCCCACATTCATGTTTTCATCCTTTTTCTTGTGATTTGGTTATCTAATGTAATCATTATGTAGTTGTATGATATGATGTAATACTCCTTCACTCAGACCTGGTATTTAGTTCCTATGGTTCCAAAGGAAACCTTCCAGCTTGCTTAGAGCAACCTGCCAGAAGCCAAACTCATTATTCAGAGATCTGCTTTATGTAGATGCTCCCAAGTAAAAACAACCCTAGTCATGAGAGTCATTGACCCACTCATACTTGGCAGCATTTGCCAACCCATCTGTTAGTCCAGGATAGTTTCTTTTGACTTTGTTGAGATCTATTTGACATTCAAAGTGACCAAAAGAAAGCTGGAGCTGCTGTAGGGCTGCTATGTTCCTAGTGCTGTACTCCTGGTGCTTGTGTCTAACCTGCTGCTCAGCAGGAGCTTTGGCTGAG
The DNA here is from genome assembly GCF_009769465.1 of Tauraco erythrolophus. Taxonomy (NCBI): domain Eukaryota; kingdom Metazoa; phylum Chordata; class Aves; order Musophagiformes; family Musophagidae; genus Tauraco; species Tauraco erythrolophus. Next base: position 10,082,831 of record NC_141475.1, on the reverse strand, counting down.
AACTTCGGTTACCACAAGTAGGTCTGTTACATGAGCTGGCTAAGAGATTGGGGGAAAACAAAGCAAAACCTGCCTCCATGAAATCTGATTAGTAGTTTTTGCTAGAAAATGCTGGCAACGCAAAGATTTTATTTGTGTTATTTCATAGAGATTGGCTGAGACTAAAAGACTGAAGCTGAGCAAGGACTGATATGTATGCTTGATTTACGTGTGCTCTGTCCCAAATGGTCTTGATGTTAATGTGTGAGTTAACATATTAACGTTCCCAAAGTCTTTGCAGAAGTAAGTCTCTGAAAATTAACTTTCAAAGGCTGGAAATGTATTTCCCCAGAGCTCATGGATATTTAAATCTCTGTTGTTTGGCTTTGCTCATTATAGCATGCATCCTTCTCTCCTGATTAAGAGTTTATGAGATCATGTATGGTCAGATAAGCACAAATAGCTGAGATTGATTTATGAGTTACTGGACCTCAGTAACCCCTGATGATTGATGCTGTTTTGGTGTGGCTTGGGTTTTATCTCCAGGGCAGCTGCTTGGAGCTGTCTGTACCCTCCCTGTGGCTCTCCTTCCTAGGGGGGGAAGGAGAAGGACCATACCTGGAGTCTGAACCCAGCTTCTGAATTTCTGCACTCTTTTTAAGTTTACTTTTATTGGTTGTATTCAAGACACCTCATGAAGCGACTTAGTAGTGGGGCGTTGAATATCGCTGAATATCGGGGCTTCTTCATTTGACTTTAGTTCTATAGCTGCATTTTAGTTAGTTCTCTTTTCCACCATTTAAATCATATTAAAATATGATGTATGTTTTGGAACAGAAAATTAAATGTACCAAAGCAATTTGAAAAGTAATAGCTATCGGGCTAAATTTAAGTCTGCGAGCAGCGTAGGGCTTTGCTGTTCTTGCAGACAAGTTTTCAGGAAACTCTCCGGGTAAGATGCAGAAAGGTTGCATCGTTGCCACAGCTCTGGCTGGCAAAACATGACATAAGAGCAGTCTTGTTGCTTAGTGAAAGATGATTAACCCTTTCCCAGCACTGCCCAATATTTGTACAGAAGCCCTCCTGGGACATCTTTGTGGACAATAATCGAATATGAAGAAACTAATATCTCTAGCAACTAGGTATATAGGTTTATCCATCATTAATGACAAATGAAGGACCATCTTAATCTTGCCATTAGCTACTGAAGGAGATCACTTGATAAAAAGTCATTCTACCATGGTACAACATGCAATTATTGCAAAGGAAGGATCATATAATTACGGTAAAGATGGAGAAAGAAGCGATTAAAAATAATTTGAAGGTGGTGGTGGTTAATGCTACTGCCAATATTTCTTCATTTGAACTCAAGTATTTTGAAAACTTCTGCTGGGTTTAAAGGCTGGGTCTGTGTATTGACGTTGCTCTTGAACAGGATACCTTAAAGCAGAGTTTGGTAGCAACAGTAGTTAGGGGAAGTTTCTCACCTCTCATCTTCTTCCAGTGCAACAGGGAAATTAGAAAGGTCGTTTCAGGCTGAAAACATGCCTTTTAATTAGAAATGGGATTAATCTCTGAAGACGATGGGCTGCAAAATTTCAGTTTTCTTCTTTGAAAGGTGCCTGAAATTCATTAAGAGTCGATAAGCAGGAATGTGTGGGTGTGGTGGGTGTGTTTCGTTTTGCCTGGTGTCACCCTTTTGCAGCTACTACGGTGCAGAAATTTTCCATATGATGTCACTAACGTGTTCCAGCACTTGGCTTGATGTATTTTTCCAACATGATCACTTTGGATGGTGTTCACCTCATCCGGCTTGAGCTGTCTTAAAAATTGGATGCAGAGTCAGTCTGGCCATCTCTGGTCAGAGCGAGAGGAGCAGTTCTGGTGGGTCATTCATCACATCTCTTTTAAACATACCTTTGGGCGGGCTGAGCTGCCCTGGTCTGCCATCTTTTGGAAGCAGCCTGGAAAGCCCACCCCAGCCTACAGTGGGTGCTCGGTAAGATGAATCCCTCTGGTTTTAGGGCTATCTTGGGTAGGGTTATTTGCACAAGGATGGCTTTCTAGTGTTCAGTGTGCTGCTTAACAACAGTGACAGAGCAGCGTGGTTTTCACTTGCAGTGGTGGAAAAAACCTCACATGGGAACAGAGGTTAAGGCACAGATAGAGGATTTTAAATTGCAATGGCCTCTCTTTGTAAAATTAGCTGGTAATAAAGGCAAGAATTCCCCTGAAGCAAGAAACGCTCAGGGTTTCACCTCTCCCCCTGCACTGTTCCAGCAGCAGTATTTAGTTTCTGTAACTACCTCAGTTGTGGTAGCTTGAGAGCAGGTTGGGGCTGTTGAGTACTGAGAACAGCTGCCGCAGACACGTTCATCTTTTTGCAGCATCATCCCAACCGTCTTGGTATATCTGCTGTCATTAACAGAGCAAACTACCTGAGCTAGAAACGTTTCGTGTTTGGCAGTGTTGGGAGTGTGTTCTCCTCTAGTTTGCAGGTGGGTTAACTGTGACCTTGACCAAGACTTCTAGGGCGTCAGAATCAATCCAGACGACAACTTGCCGTGAACACAACCTTTCCTATTGTGTATCTGAGTGCAGTCCCCATGTTTCTTAATCTGTCCTTATTCAGTAGTATTGTGTGTGTGCTATCAGGCAAACACAGAAACTGCTGGAGATCTTGCTTCCCAAATGTCCTCTCCTGGTGCATTTAAGAGTTTCAGCTCCAGCGAGCAGTGTGCGATAAACAAGCTGACTGTGGGCCACGTGGTGTTTTGTACTACTGCTTTTCGTACGAGTCCCTGTGCCGTTGGAAGATCTCAAGGGAGATTAATACTGTAACAGAGGCAAAAACTGCTGCAGATATTTCTGAGTTGTTAGGCAGATTATTTATTGCTGCTTTGAACACGCTTTCTGAACTCACCAGCAGGAACAGGGAACTTGTGCCACCAGTATCCGAACTGTTTTCTTTCGGTTGCTGTCGGTAAGGAGATGGAGCTTGCAAATTGGTATGTTTTGGCATTTCGCTAGAATGGATGGATACGACTTGTCTGAAATATGATGTCTGTTGGTGCCTATCAGAGGAAATACCCATTTATCTCCCACCGACTAGCCAGTTTGTCAGGTGGTGGGGACAGCATTTGTTAGCCCGGCTTTGTGCCACTCCTGGTTAGTTGTGGTGGTTTGGTTATGAGCAATTAACCCCGCGCTGGTGCTTCCAGTTTCGTTTCTGGGCAGAGGACAGCCTGGAGAACCCTAACAGAAGTGCCCCACACAAAAATATCCAGCAGTGCCCTGTGTGCTCTGAAGGAGAAGGAAGCAGTGTGATGCTGGTGCCAGGGCTGAGCAGGGCAGGGCTGGAGCTCTGGTGCTCCCAGCTCCCTGCCGAGCTGTGGCGAGAGCAACGCCTGCTGTGCCACTCCTTGCTCCTCACCCACGCACTGAGGTTGGAAGTCAGATCCCTGGCACTGCTCAGTACTGATGGGCACCCCAGGAGACAGCTAATATTCACACCATGTTCTCTCCCTTGGCTAGACACTAAATTTCCATGTTCTCTAGATGTGTTCTAGGGGGAGTTTTCACAGAGTTGGGATGCTGGAACTTAATAACACACTTTTAAGAGAATCCTGAATTTTCATGGGCGGTGGGGTCATGGCAAAGTAATATGTGTGGATTAATCCGGTTGCCACTGGGGAAAGGCTTGGGATTTTTTGTGCCTTTCTGTTGAGATGTCATACACAGCTGAAGGCCCCGTGGTCCTGAGGAGCTGTGTGGTCTGACTCTGTAGGAGGGTCTGCGCTTCGGACAGGTCGCAGCTTACTTCGGTGCTGAACTGTACCAGCATCCCAGGGGTAGGAGGGTTTCACGGTGAAGGCTGCTCCAGGGGCTAAGGGGCTTCTGTGGGCTGGGGCAGACTAGGATCAGCTCTGGGTCCCCCACAGATGTCTCACCTGACCAGAGACCTTGGGCTTAGGCTCCTCGTGAAGCCACAGCTATCGGTGAAGTAATGTCCTCTCCTGCACTGGGGAAGGAGTGCTGCGAGGGGAGAAAGCTCAGGTGCCCTGTTGATGAGTGAGAGGGTATGAGCACCTGAGACCTGCTGGGACCTGCCCCTGCCCATCTCTGTGCGATCTAGGTCGGGTGGACCGGAGTCAGCTCTGGCCCAGCATTCACAGACCTGTGTTAGCTCCAAGCTGGATCTGCTACTCAGCAAATACACAACGTACCTGCCCACAGGGATTGAATTCTCAAATTCCCATAAATTCTTTAATTTAGGGCAAAAAATCTGGACATGCAGATATTCATTAGGTTCAGAGGTGCTTCAGCCATGTGAATTGTGAATAAAAAAATAGCACATGAAATTCTAGTTGCTAGAATGGGGAAATAAAAGGCAACTAATCTGGAAAATATTGATTTTATTTTTTTTCCCCACTTGATTAATATTTAGCCATCCCTAGCTGTGCTTGAACACAGTTGCAAACACAAAATGTGAGACAGGCAGTAAGGAGTGGCTGATCTCATTTTAACATCCTTTAATTAGCACAGAAAGTAGCCTGCCAGCCATCCCTGATGTGGAAGGGCTGCACACTGAAGCGTTCACCAGGACGAATTAACGGGCGATTCCAGGTGAGGCTGTTTCTTTCAGTGCTGTCAACAGTGAGCCCTGGGGAGTTTGTTCTTTCCAACCAGATGACAGCTAGTGACAGATTTCTTAATATTTGCTACCGTGTTGATGCCTTTAACTGTACGGCACATCAGGAGAAAAAGATTCACTGCTCTGCAGAGCTGAACCTGGCCTTTTTGTTCTCACCAACTGAGTTTAATGGTATAGCGTAAAACGTAAAGCCTGTGATATGAGATTAGCAGAAGCTCTTTAGTTAGACTGTAAACTGCCGTATTTTAAATTGCTTTAAATCCATCGTGCTTCAGAGCTAAAATGAACCTTAATGCCACAATGCTATAGAACACAGCAAATTTTGCAAGTAACTTCCATACAAAACCATAGAAAACTGTTTTCAAGCACAGTACAGGGGACTATTCTGTCACATTTCTCATTTTTTGTGGGTTTTTTTTTTTAGCAGTTTTCTATCCTGTGAGTTGTTTCCCTTCCTACCCCACTCAAAACCTAATAAAAACGTTATGACATTTTTTATACTAAAGGGGCCTCCCAGTCTTGAATGTTTAATGCTGTGATGGGCAGCAAAACCTGTCTGTTCTGTAGAGAAGGAATCTGGGACAGAGAGGCCAAGGGAGCTGCTGAAGTCCCTGCAGGAGATCCATGGCAGATCGGGGAAGACATGCTCTTGGTTGCCCTACTAACCCCCATGGCCAGCCTTGCTCTTACACTGCCTATTTGGGCATGTGTGTTGAGCACCCCTGATGCTGAAAGGCTCTTCGTTACTAGGAATGAGCCCCGTCCCTAAGCAAAATGCAGCAAATTCTGGAAAGAGAAAACCTCACCACTTTGGGTGGATATGCCTTCAGATATAGAGCGATAGTGACAGAATACCCTCTTTTCCACCCAGAGATCTCTCTGGGCACCAGCGTGGTCACATGACATATCGCTGCTGTGCTCTCCTAGACAGCAGAGAATGGAGCAGAACCTGGAACCCCATCATAATCTCACTTTGGAAATAGCGAGTGGCCATTGTGTCTGAAAATCTTCATCCTCTGATTTATTTCCAGTGACTGGGTAAACATATTGCTGTATTTTGTGCTACAAAGGAGAACCTCTCTTCTGTCTAGACTCTTCCTCTTGCAGGCTGCCAAGTGTCAGCAGAGACCTGGTAAAAGCAACTCTTAGGAGTGTTCTCTTTCACTGAGAGGTACATAACTGTGGAAGGATGGTTGTAGGTATTCAGGACTGTCTGTTGGACCAGACGCTTACAGATGCTACATCAAGGCAGAAAGGTTTTAATCACTGCCTAGTTTCTTCAGTCTTCATCCAATCTGAATCCCTTGGCCGGGACATGGGTGAGTGTTGATGGAGCACAACACTGTGCTTTGCCTTCAAACATCAGAGAGCAACTGCTAGTTGCCCTAGCAAGTATTTCAAGGTTTTGCAGCCCAATAAACTTGAATGGTATTGCAATGCAATGGCTGAAGACAGTGCTTTGCAACCATCGCTCAAACTGAAAGTCAGGTACCTTTTTACGGATACTGAAGCCAGCTCCATTAAAACAGCTTCCCCCTCTGGCTCCAAGAAGTTCCTGGTGATGGTAACAGAGATAATAGTTGAATGTTTTGATTCTATCTAAAGACTAATTTCTGTAGTATCCAGGACAGTACATATATAACATGCTATATTGTGAGAAGGAGGCTCTATCTGCAGATAAAAGATATAATTGGTTTTGAGTCAGATCAGAAGACACCCAAGAAATATATGACTGAAAGTCATATTTGATAGTAGGCAAAGATGGTCATCGAAACCAGAAGTGTCCGAGTTACAGACATTCAGTGCACTTCTCGTGATCTGGATCACCTCATTCCGTCTGATAAACATTACCTTTAGTCTGGGGGTGCCTTTTCTGCTCTGTGCCATATAAGCGATCTGGTTTCCTAGCCCATTTGCAGCAGCACATCATAGCAAAGTGTGTATTTTAAGATGTTGCACAGGACTTTATGTCCTGGGATCCTGGCTCTAGGCTGTAGCTTGGAGCATTGACAATATCCAGTAATGAGGCAGTCAGATACAACTGGATGAGTTATTTGTAACAAACAACTGATTTAATTTCTTTCCCTCAGTCTCTGAATGATCTACTGTGAGATTTTGACTGCCGGAGATCTGCGTGCGTGAAATGACAATGACTGTTTTATGCAAATAGGTTTCATGCTTTGGATTGCCTATCAGCTATTCAGAGAAATTATTTCTCATTATTTGCTATTTCGGCTGAATGACAGGCCTTGCAAGTCACGGGGCGTTGAGTCTGATCCCTGAATGAATAGTTTCCAAGCTCACACGGAGCTTTCAAGATGATCTTTCAACAGGGCCATATGCACGCGCAGAGCATAAACCCTGACGAAAACCCATTTGCCCTGCCTTCCTCTTCCATCCTGCCTTCTTGTCAATGCTTGTTGGTTGCTGGCAAGGAACGGGAGTGTTGTCTGGTCTGTAAGGCAATCAACTGTTTGTCTTCAGATAAAGCTTTGTGAGTACTTTTTGGCAGCATTTTCTGGATTGTTAGTAGGGTATTTGTTGGCGCAGAAGAGAGGATTGAGCGTACAAGCAGCGTGGTAGTGGTTAATGGATGACCTGGTGGGGGTTTGCTGGTGCCATTGCAGGCAGGTTGACCTGACTCATGCCGGCAGGGCTCGGACGCTGTCCCCACTCCTGCGGGCAGCCGCTGGTGCGGCCGGGCCACAATCTCATACAGCCCAGGCTTTGTCTCTGCTCGGGAAGCAGTTGATGTTTGCTGCGCTCCTTATGTGCTTTTTCAGCAGGAGGTTGTAAGTGAGAGAGCTACATTGTTTGTGACAGTTGTAGCTCTAAATAGGAAATGATTAATATTTCATTATTATTTTTCTGTAAGGCATGATTCTTGGGAGAATGCATCAGTCTGACTTGCTGGAGAGAATGAGCCTGCCTTGCTTAGCTTCAAATCCAAATGTAGTCAGGCACTGCATGCTAATACGCCTATATTAGAAGAAAACTCTCTGGCTGGCTGACTAACGCTCTGCTGCCAATGCGTCAGTACAAAAGCAAACACTTAAGTTTTAGAAACTTCTGGTTTACTTCTCAGTCTCGCAAGTTAGCTGTCTTTCTGCCTTTGTCTTGTGCACCTTTAATCTGGGTTTTAAAATAGTGCAAGAGGTCATGACTGTCCACCGATTGCATCAATTGCAAAATCTTTGATTCTGATGAAAATCTTTCTGTTTTCCTTATTTATTTATTTTTCCCTTTCTTGAGTCGTAAGCAAACCGCCTTAAAATATCTCGGGATTGCACTAAGCGGTCAAGGAAACATTCTTGTGTCTGTAGGCTTTGGCTTATGCCCTGGACTGCTCACAAGAAAGCCTGCAGGAAGGTCATGGAAAGGTGGGTAAGAAAAGTGCAATGGAAGCCGCTCTTCCCCTTTCTTCTCTGCAAGTCATTCTGTAGGAAGACTTATGCCATATTGTAGCAGGATGCTGTTAAGAGCTTCAACTCAGAATGAAAGAAACAGTGGGACAGGCATATAGGTTCTATTCTTTAGTCTGAACTAAGTCAGACCAGAAGAAAATGAGGCTAAAAGATGATGTATGTTCCCGCAGACTAGCATAATGGCTTCGTCCTTCTGCAGCAATACTGGAATATAAATAATTCACAGCAGATTCTGCTGGTCCCATCCAGAGTTTCATTCTGTTAGACACTGTGGAGAATACTACAAAAAATATGACGAAGGAGAGTTAAGATTGCAGAGAAAACAGATGTTAGGAAGTGTCAGCATTGAGGTGGTCTGTGAAATGTTAATTTAAACCCTCCCTCATGCAAGTGCTACACTTGTTCTTAATTACAGTCATGTCTACCCACTCTATCTGCACAATGGAGTGGTTATACTTGCTATAACCAAGCAAAACAAGGACTCCTGGTTCTTTCTAGGATGCTATTTTAGAGTTGGATTTGTTTTTATATCACAGCTGTTCCAGATTTTTTAAGAGCTGCTGGTAGACTCTAAATAAGGCAGAAAGGAATGGGTAGGAATGGCAAGGACTTTATCAGATAGCTCTACATTCACAAGGCACTTGAAAATAAGTTTTGGAGAGGCATGATTTACAACATTAGAAGTACTTTGAGACCTCATTGAGAGACAGGTTCATCTCAGAACTTTTGTCTGCAGTATCCAAGGATTCGGGAACTTAGAAAATTATAGAGCTGAATTGCTTTGCTTTGCTTTTCAGTCTAAAAAACCTGATAAAACAACCCCTTTGGGGTGAGTATAATTTTCTGCACGTGTGGGTATATACTGTGGTATTTGATGATCCATCTTTTTTAAGCTAATGCAGCAGATATGTCGGGCAAGACTTGCTCAGCATTATTAAAATTCATGGTGCTTTATGAATTTAGGACCTTACATCAGCACAATGCAAAGTACAAATTCAACAGCTACTTCGTAGGTCAGAGTAGTCATCAGATAATAGGCAATATAGCCATGGGAAGATACTGCATTCATCAGTGGATTGTGGGCACCTGTGTAGATTTTGCTTTCAGTGATTAATGTAGCAATTGAATTTGCAGGCTTGTTTTATGATCTGTTTGCCTGAAAATCATTGTTTCTTGGGACCTTTTCTCTTTAAGTGTCATTGTTTGGTAAAAGGAGTGGTTGGACTTGGTTGTAATGATTTTAAAAGGGAGGTTTAGTTGTGTTTAGTCTGATGCCACTGGCAAGAAAAGCCTCTGCGGTTCCTTTCAGTTTCCAAGTTAACGCTGTCTCAGTGCTGCTGACTGGATAGATGGTCTCTGGGTCCTGGCTGGTCTAAGCAGCTGTGAGAAGTAACAACATAAACTTAGAATTAAGAATTGTCAGTAGTAATTAACAATCATGGTTAAGGGCTCTCGTTCAGCAAAGGCTGACTGCTGCTCAAAGCCCTGAGGCATGTTTTTAGTTTTGTGCATATTCCAAATGTATTTGGTCGTATTGCGACCCAAGCATGTACTTTCGATTCTATTGTTTTACTGTTTTTTTAAAGCAAATCATTAGCTGTCATTCATATATGTACTTGGTGGGTAAAAATCATGGAACATAACTGCAGTTGTATGGATGGATTTAGTTTTGGGAGCAGGTTCTATATTTCTGCTTCCCTGCAGGTCAGTTGTGCTGGGATTTGCTCTCTTACGCTTCTCACTTCAACTTATTTTTCCCAAGATTTCTCTTGCATTGTAAGCCTTGTTTCATACATTTAATATCGCTGTTCGTCAGCCTAATTACCCTTTGGTCCCACCTCTTCGGCACAGCCCCGGAAAGAGAGACTCAATATCTCTGCCTCAGCTCCTGCACCATCTGGTCTTTCCAGCTGGGAGCCTCTGGCTGCGGTCTCCAGAGGAGCACGCATCTTCTCAGCTGTCCTGGCTCACGTGGGGCACCTGCAGTGCGGGCAACAGAACTGTTTCTTTCTCTTCCCAGTTTTGCTGTGTCTCCTCACATTACAGTTCTTCCTTCTCATTTCTTCCTATTCTTTGCAGAATACCTTCTTTCTACAAAAAATGCAATGAGGAGAATTGACATCCTTCACAATGGCTATCAGTGAGAAAGGAAATCCTTCCAAGGAGCTCAGGAAGGACCGCTTCTGCACAGCACCAAGTCTGTACCCACCAGCCACTGCCGGGTCCTTGCAGAAGAGAGGATGAGGAATGAGAAAAGGACCTTCGTGCGCCAGGGTGAAAACCAGCCAGCAGAGGCTTGTGTGAACAGCCACCGAGCCGGGACAGCTGTAGCCTGAGAGAGAAGCCAAGCAGCAGTGTGATGCTGCAGGGAGCACGATGTATGTCTGCTGCAACAGGCAACGGCATATCAGGGGAAGCTGAGAAGGTACCACTTCAACGGACACACATGGTCATGACTTCCTGATCGATAGCAAGGAACATCAACCCAGAAGAGTTGTGTTTGGTTTTGTTTGTTTGTTTTTCATAGAATAATATCGTGAAACAGTTATGTAAAATCGAGAACCTCATCAATATTACATCTGCAACAGATGGTGAAAAGCTCCCTGCATGGGCAAGTAATCCATTTAGTTCTTTAGACAAGATCTCCAGTGCCAGATGCAGTATCTGGCCTTTTGATTCCGCTTTGAGATACACTAGTGGAAAACCAGAACCAGCCAATGGCTGCCTGTTGACCTCAAGCCAACGCAGGAGCATACGCAAGCCATGCTCTAGGTAAGGCTGGCAGTAATTCACTGCGATGCTTTGCAACCTGATTTTAAACAGCTGCAATGAATTGCTTTTGCCTTGAATTTCAAACAATTTATTTTGGGTAAACCAGAACCTTTCTATGGGATCCAGCATCACACCGAATACAGTAGATACAGATGACAGGATACCTGTCATTTTTTGAAAGATGGCCACCGAGTCCTTGGGGGATGCAGCCTGTGTTTGTGAGTGGCTCCCGGGCTGTGCTCTCCTGCTGCTGAGACGGATGGACCCAGTGGCAGTGCAGCTGCAGGATGGCTTCAAAATAAAGTTAAGAGCTGCAAGTCTGGTGGAAAACACATCACGCTGATCCAGATGTTTCCTCACCATGTTGCCTTGTACAGGGGAGGTCATCACTGAAAATTGAGTTGGTTTTAGGAACAGGCAAACAGCTTGCTAAGGTGGTGAAACAGAAGAGGTAGAAAAATTACAGTGTTAATGGTAAAAACGGACAGACCTGAGTCTCACAAGCAGCCCTGGCTCTGGCCCTGCGTGGTGTCCCTGTGCCTGAGAAGTGTGCGCTGTCTGTGGACTGAGGAGAGCACTGGGGAAGCTACTGCCAACCTCACACACATCCATGTCGCTGCCATCAGGCAAAGACAAAATAATATTATCTCAGTTGTCATGATGCTCACGTGATGTATGTGGCAACAAACATCGGTTTTCCCCACTCAGCTGAAAAGCCCCGTGTGAAAGTCAAAGGGCTTTCTTGGTGGGAAGGGCAGGCAGGAAGTGGGTCCCATCCTGCGCAGCCATGCGTTTCCCGCAGCCACAGCCCTCCTGCACATTCTGGCTGACAAGACAGGAGTCAACAGTGTCTGTAGTGTTCACGTTTGATTTTTAAATGCATCCAGGAGAAAATTTCCAGAGTAAGGATGCTGCAGACTTGAGGTGTCTGTTTACTTTCAGATTTGAATCCTATTGAATCTGAATTATTAGCCCAGCTATTTTCACAACAAGCCTTCTGTCGCCTGCAGGGAGCCCTGGATACAAATCGTTTGTTTTGAGTACGTTTCATTCGATTGGAAAAATAGCTTATGTTTAATATTTTATAAAACAGGCTATGTATTTTATCTTTGCTGGTACAGAATCTATGCTCTCCATCTACCCGTCAACATGTATCCAATTTTTTGCTCAATTCTTTCATTCTGAGGCAGAAATATTTGCCTTGGGGGAGAATCGCAGCATTTTCTCCTGATTATATGGATTTTACTTGCCAGTCAAGGCTCTGATGGCTGAGAGAGAGAGATGTAAGACTGCTATCTAAAACAGTTTGGAGGTCCAAGCAAATGTTCTTCCCAGCTTGCAGAGGCGTTACTAGTTGTCATGTAGATCGCAGCCTGTTTGGGGGAATGGTGTAACCACTTAACGTTTTGGCTTTTGCTGGAGAAGGGAGCAGCCTGCCTAGAACTTCTTCCCTAGCCCAAGAGACCTTTTCAGGATTGAGTGACAAGAAAAAGCATATTACAGATGTTAACAGAGCTCTTCATCTTTTCAGTGGATGGATGTGTTGTGCTGTGTCCCCAGGTGTACCTACCCCAGCTGGCTCCCACCCCATCCCACACTGGATGGAGCACGGTGGCTCGTCCATCCGCACCTATGCAGGATGACAGGTTGCTGCTCCCAGGTCACATTGCTTGATTCCTCCCTCTCTTGCTGTTCAGAATACGCCTCCTGCACATCAATGTGATGGCATTAAACCCTCATCGTCCGAGGAGTGTCTCTGCCAGTTGATAAACAGGTCATGCTGAAGTTCTGCTCAGCTGTACCAGTGGCGGGACACACCTGACCAGAGGCTGCTGCGAGGCTGGGGGTAAATCATTAATCCTGTATCTCTTCTGCTTTTTGCACCGAGGTTGTGGACTTGCCTTAGTCCTACAGTCACTAAACTAGCAAAGCTGCTGTTGAAGCCAGCCAGCTCTCCCCGGCTGTATATCCTGAAATTCAAAGTCAGTACGTCTTAACTCTAAAATTACAAGCTCTCTCCTTTAATGCTGGATGTAGAAAATGTTAATAGCTATAACCACATGGAATGATATGAATTTGTGCTCTTGTTTTGATGCACTCACTCACGTTTATGTTGAATGAACTTTTAATTTAGTATACATTTTTAAAAAAGGACATGACATGAAGTGGTTCTGCCTTGTCCACGTGAGCTACCAAATCAAACTGTTTGCCCTCTTCTTGGTAGAAGTTGTCTCCAGGAAGCAATTCTGTGACGTTGGCTCTGTGCTGTGTGTTGCACTGCCTCTTTTTTCTATTTGATTTTGACCCAGATCTATATAAATTACTGTAGCAGTAGGGTTGGAACTTATGTAGGCACATACTAAACAAAGAAGGACAAATCTATGCCCACAAAAAATCCTGTAATGGCACCGGTAAAACTAAGCTCTAGCAAAGCTAATGCAAGAGAAAATTGTGATAATGTTTTATGGCAAGGAAACAGAGCATGACTTCTTGCCCTCCTAGCTTGAGCAGATCGATTACCCCGCTGCATTGCTAAAGCGCCCGTTGCCCTAATGGCTTGGAGATGGAAGAACATTTGCCCACATGAAGTAACACAAATGTACTAGTTCATGTTTGAGAATGGTTGGGTTCTCAAAAAAACAAACAAACAAAAAAGAGTAACAACAGAAGTGTTACTTTTGGAGTGGTGATTTTGCTACTCTGAGTCCTATACTGTGTTGTCAGATAAGGCAGCAGATAACAAAGTGGAGGTTTTTCTGCTAGAGACAGGGAGATCCAAATTCACTGAGCTTTTTCATGTTTATGAGTGATTAATGTGAAAATTAATGAGGCTTTAATGTAACTAAGGGATAGAAATGGTGTAGCCCCAAGATTATGAAGTTTCTGCAGAGCAGAATTGCTGAAATGATTTAGCAGAGGACTAAACGATGTAACTAACCTTATGCATAGTTGTGAAATCACTTCTATCCATTTACTTGAAATGAAAAATCACATAAATGTGTGTATAGATCACTGTTGTGCCAACTTTTTCCACTCCCATGTAAAAACCTTTGTGTTTTCTCATGAAAAAAACATCTGTGAAGGTCAAGGACTCCCAGACCCCAGGGTGGCCAGTACCCCAGGTTGGACCCTCACACCAGCCAAGGAGCTTGGCACGGGCGAGCGGCACTCCCGCTGGAAAGCAGAGGCAAAACAGGTATGCTGTTGCCGGGTGTTGCCACAGCTGCTCTGAAGGGCTCAGAGGTTTTGGTTAAGTAATCTCCAGTGATTTTGGTTGAACTTGTGCAGTTTCTCCAACTGCCGAGCCACAGCTGCTTTGTCCCCTTCTCCTATGAGCCAGCAGCAGGGAGTGGAGCAGCTCCTCAAAAAGACACGACCCGGCCATAAGCAACCTTCTCTTTTTTTGGACTCTGCTTTGGCAAAGGAAAGTTGGCTGGCACTGGAGTGTGGGCTGCATCTTCTGTGTCCGAACGATGCTAAAAGTTGCTGGGTCATACAAAGCCTCGTTAAAGCATCTTGTGAGCAGAAAAGGTCCCTGGGCACAGTGAGCCCCACTGCTGAGCACCTCCGGTGTCAAAGGAAGGGCAGCCTGCCCCACGCTAACCAAGGCTCTTTTCTCAACTTCTCCTTGGCGAAGTGCAACAAGATCCTCTTTTGGTGCTCAACGACTGAAAATAAATCCTATTTTGGGTTTCAGAAGCAGCCGTGTGACTGAAATGAGCCATTTGGTTTCATTCATGTCTGCTGTCTATTAATCTGTTCACCTCACCCTCAGCAGGGTATGACTCAGGGCTTTGCATTGTCTTCCTCCCTGAACTATCTGTGTTTTGACTTTAAATTCTGCGGTCTGACGCAAAGCAGTGCTGAAATCATGACAGTTTGATCCAGCCAGCTCCCAGGAGGCTCTTGATCTTTACTGGCTGGTAAATGTAGCACTCAGAACAGCTATGCCGAGCAGATATTGATATTTTTACACCAAATGTTGGTAAGCAGATGTCACAGGCTCGTGAAGAGCCTTGAAACTCCACGGGAGAAAAAGCTGTGAGTATGTATGTGGGGGAGGCCTGGAGATAAAAATAATTTGATGGTTACATGAGAAGACATATATTCCTTAATCTGTCACTGTTTTGCTATTCCTGTTCATGGTACTCAAACTGGAGGCTGCACTGGAACGACTACAACAGTAAACTCTGCCCCTGTTGACACATCTGCCGCCTTTATGTGTCCTTTCCAGTGCAGGATCCCTTCTCTGCTCCTCCAGCCTTGGTGGGGCTGATGGCTCCCACCCACCTGCCACGAGCGCAGGGGCTGTGCTGTGTGGTGGACCCTGATTCTCCCAGGCTCGAGGCACCCTATGGCAAGCGTAGGTCACTGGGCAGTGGGAACAGCGAGGCAGCAGGTCTGAGCTCCTCCAGCAGTCGCTGGAGAAAACCAGAGGCACTCTGAGGGTGAGGAAGGTAGGGCACACAAGTGGACATGGCACGGCGAAGCCTCCGGTGACCCCAGCCCTGGTGCAGGGAGGCCGCACGGCTGAGCCGCTGCTGGCGCAAATCAGCGTTTTCCATGACAGACCACCACTGGGTTTCGTTTGCCGTAAGCGGGGCCGGTGGGCGCGCATGGGGGGACAGCTTGCCAGGCTGCTGGTGTGTCCTCGTTGTGAAGGTGGACGTACGCCTGTGTCTCAGCGGGCTCAGGCAAGTCTGGCCCTACGGCTCCTCTTCCTAGTTAATTTTTTTTTTAAAACACAGGCAGTGTGACACCCTGACCAGGTAAACATTGGGTAAAGGTCAGGATTTTTACTTTTTTTTGTTCTTAGCAAAATCTGTTCTTGAAACGTCCCTATGGAGCACGTAGCAAACCCTTGGGGAGGCTGGTGTTGGTCAGGCTGGCATTGAACTCACTTCATCTCACTGCAGCGTGGAATCAAGCGCAGTGACCCACGGCCACCAGACGCTTGCCTTGACATCTGTGCTTTTAAAGGACTGTATTTACAAACTGCAAAGCCCTTACAATGTCATATTTTTTCCCTCCCCTTACAGTTTTGGTAATGAAATTTGAGCCATTTATTATGTACTAAATTTAGGGAGGCCAAAAATATTTGCATACAAATATGTTTGATCTCTCAAGCATGCAAAATGAGCATGAAATAACCAGCCTAATGTTGGACCTAAGCAGAGTTCAGGTATTTTAAAATTAAAATAATTTTAAAGAATCTTTATCTGTGACGGCAGAAGAACTTTTTCTGAGGAAAGAAAACTTCCTGCCTCTCATTACATACAGAATAAATGCAGATATTCAAGTCAGATATGGACTGAATTTTAAGTGTGACAATGGCACTTGTTCTGCAAGAAATGCCATGTCTGTAATGAATTGTAAACTATTTTTAGTTGCCACTGGGAACAGAGGAAGCAGGGGGAGAAATAATCAATATTGACACAACCCTGATTTATTTTGGGGGAGTAGAGATCTTCTGGTGACACCAATTAGAGAACGCGAGAGCTAGAGCTGAAGTGAATGGCACAAACTGCAAATTATTTCAGTTTTTAGAGAAGAGCCGCAACAGCCAGAGAACCGTGCTGGCCACTGCCGCGCATTGCTGCTGGCAAGGTCCTACCATCAGGTCGCCATTTCATCCTCTTGTGTGAGCTGGCTAGGTGTTGCAGGAGGCACGTGTCACCGGGAGACCATAATCTGTGAACGGTGGTGGTTCTTGCCACCATCAGTCCACCCGTGGTGGTGCTATCCTGGGGACTGGGCACCAGGGCAGTGACACCAAGCCCCATGTCAGACCCTGCCACCTCCTGAAGCTGCTTTTTCAAGTTGTCTGACTTTTCTTTCTCCGTTACCTTTAGGGATGATGATCTTCTAGCTGGATATGACACAGCACAGCAGGATGGAGTCCTCTTGCCTCTGTTTGCTACAGTGACATTCCCCACCCCCCATGCCTTCTCGCTTGTACGAAATGAAACAAAAATCTCTCTGAAGCTTTACTTGCTCTTAAGTTAGCATGCAAGGTGCAGGTTTGATTGATGAGCTTTTAGCTTCTCATGATGCATACCTATGTAAGGTAGAGGATGCGACAAGGCAAGCTGTTCAGAGAAACCAGTGCCTTTATTGCTGGGCTGTTCCCAGGAGCCACAAAGGATGCAGCACAGTCAAAATGCGCTCAGAAAAAAACAAGATTGCCAAGCTCCTCTGGTTAATCGGTTACTATTGAGCCAGTTCTAATGCAATTTCCTAAAATTCAGAGATGCTGTGATGTGATCTTACTCTTGTATAAAATGCCATGGAACTTCTAATGACAGCACAGATCAAATTTTCTGTCGCATGACTCATTCTGAGGAAAAGAATGCCATACACTCAACAGGAAAAAAAAAGAAGAAAAAAAGGTAAAAAGGTACATTCACTAAGGCCCCCCCTAACAGGACCACACGGATCTATCAATCATCAGCATAGAGTCCAGGCAACACTTTTTGATGTGGAGTAAAATTGACAGCTGAATTGTGGCTACCCTTTGGTAAATTTTATCCACTGAACCCAAAATAGCCACAGCAGAGACCTAAGCCAAGCGTCTGCCTGACTTCACACGCTGTAAATCTCAAGTGAGCGGCGAAGGACCAGAGGAGGGAGTCGTGCTCATGTGCCGATTAATGTGAGTTGTCTGAAACACGCGCTGATGCTAAGCATCAGGGATAGATGAGTGGGGGCAGGGGGATGTTTTCATGGGAAGGAATTTGCTAGATAAATGTTGGGCGTTTGGTGGCAGAATCCACAAAACGAGTCTGTTGGAAACACATGCAGAGGCACAAGAAAATTCTTGAAAATCTGAATTGAGCATTTTTCTTCTTGGATTATGTTGTGTTTTGATCACAGTGACAATTTTCTCTGTGGACTAAGGTGTATTAGTGATAACAATGTCTGCAGTATAGGTTTTGGGGGAGTTCAGAGCCTTGCTGAAGGGAGATGTGGTCCCAGCTGCTCAGGGTAGACCATGGCTTACTTGGCCCTTGCTTTCTGCTTGCTGCAGCAGATGCCTTTCTGTTGCCCATCTTCAGGGATGCTACCATGGGTCCTAACATAAGTTCTCTCTTCTTTCTCTCTTCCTGGTTCCATGATGAAAGCAAGCATTTTGGGTTCTAGCTGGGGCCTAAATAAAGCTGCTGCTGAAGAGTTTCAGCACAAAAACTGGTCCTCTATTTTACTCGTACCTCTACGTGAGGTGAAACGAGTGGCTTCCACATCTCCATTTCAACTACAACAAATGCAGCAAGGATAGTCTTTGTGTCTGTGTTCATGGCTGCAATTATTTCTGCATCACTGTTCTTAGGACAATTTGATTTTGTAACCTTTATTGGTTCGGAAGGTACATTCATCCTATTTTTTTTGCATTTTGTGCTGTAAAAGGTCAAAATTGTCAGGAAAGATTTATTTTTGAGGAAAAGGAGTCCTTATTTAAAAGCCAAAGTAAAACAACCTTTCTGGAATAGAAAGGAAGCAGAAGGAACGAGCTAAAACCCAGAGCAGCAGCTGAAGCGATGTGTTACATTTCGTGCTTTCTGATTTATGGCGCAGTGGTATTTACCCACCCCGGTGATCCAGGTGTGCGCTGGCCTTTTTGCACACAAAGTGCTGAGAATAGAGGTAAATCTGCAAGGGCATCGCCAGCAGTGCCTGGCAGCGGTGCCAGAGGTGGGTAGTCCCTGTCTGGCTGCATCTGCACCCAGGGCAGCGGCATCGAAGCCGGGAGCATGGCAGCCTGGCCCCCGTCCCAGGCCACAGAGGCGGGCAGAGGCAGAGCCCTGCAGGAGCAGGGTGCTTGTCCCCTCCTGCCTCACTGCCCACGGGCCAGGGAGCTACTCTGGGGGGATCCCTCTGCCTTAGCTTTCCCGGCTGTGCTTCAGCTTTTTCATCTCTCAGGCATCCAGAGCTGCTGGGCCTTGTACACCTGAGGAAGAGGCCACGAACACCACGAACTGTCCCTACGCTGTCACAAAGCCAGAATTGTGCTACAACGGCTCTTTCAAAAGCTTAAAAAAAAAAGAGATAAATAAATCTGCCCAGAGTGCAGCTGTTAAGAGGCAGCTCCTGCAAAAGGCATGGGCGCAGTTGGGCACACACAGAGCTCTTCCCACTGTGCTGCCTCGGCACATGGTCTTCCTCGCAGCTTGGCTCACACCCACCGCTGGTCCCACGGAGCCCCCAGCTGCCTCCCATCCCCCACACCCATCCGCTTCCCCGGCCATTGCCTACAAGCCCGAATATCAGTCAGCTCAACAAAGTTCCCCCTTCCCCGTCCCCTGGGCTGTGAGAGCTGAGAAGCAGCAGGCACTGTCTGTACCCCGCCTGCCTCTTTTCTTTTCTTTTTACCCTTTTTTCTCCTTTTCCCCCTTTCTTACTCCTCCCCTTTTACCTTTTCTTCTTTTTTATCTTTTTTTAATCTTTTTTCCTCCTCCCCCTTTTCTTCTTTTTTTGTCTTTTTTTTCTTTTCTCCTCCTCTTTTATATTTTCTTCTTTTTTCCCTTTTCGTCTTTTTCCCTTTTCTCCCCCTTTGTCCCCCCCCCCCCCCCCCCCCCCCTTTTTTGTCGTGTGCCTCCTTTTTTTTGATTTTCTTTTTTGAACACCCACCCCCACGCAGGGGGTTCCTCAGCCTGCACCCGGGCAGGGGCCCACCGACCACGACCAGCCGCTCCCCACCGCCTCGGCGCGGCGCGGCCCAGGCTCCGCCGCCCGGGCGGGGCGTGGCAGCGCGGCTGACGTCAGCGGCGAGGGCGGTATAAGCGGGCGCTGTCCGGGTGCTGAAGGCGGCGGCGGCGGCGGCGGCGGGAGCGGCGCTGGCAGGTAGGGGCTGCGCGGGGCTGCGCGGCGCGGCGGGGCCGGGGGCTCTGGGGAAGCTTGTGCCGGCTCCTCCGGCTGCCCTGAGGGGCTCGGCTGCCTCCCGGGTGGGAATCGACGGCAAAAACAAGAGGTTGAGTTAAACGGCGAGTTACGGCGGAAAGTTGGTGGGGTTGTAGCTGGAGTTTGCAATGAAATACAGCTATAAAATATAGACCTATAATTATATACGTATTTATTTTTATATACCATCAGTGTCGTTCGTGGCTGGAGCCGGGGAGTGTAGCCCTTCTGTTTGTGATTGCGTTCAGCCGTGCTGGCTCGCCGGCATGGCACTTCAGCCGTGTCAAAATATAGGCTGTGAGGTTGCCTCGGACGCAAACACAATCTGACCAGCTCTCCAGATGTGTACATATACAAACAGTCGTTAGATTCATTCAGAACTGCTTGGGGTTTGTGGTTTTTTTTTTCCCTTCTCCCCACCCTATTGTTGTTTTGTTCATGTTACGAGTCCCTGGCACAGGGTGAAGGGTTAGATGTGCTTTTTTTAAAAAAAAAAAAAACAAACAAACAAATTTACTGCAGTCCTGTTATTTATTGCAAAAGTCAATGAGAGGAAGAGTGTGTGATATATTTCTTCATTTCCTTTATGGAAAACTGCTGTTTGATTTCCTCTCAGACTCTCAGGGCAGGGATAAATTTATAGGAAATCTTATGAGTTTTAATCACAAATTTTCACTGGAAACATTACATTCACATCAGAGATGACTGCTGAGAGAGATCAAGAGAGAAAATTACTGCTGCCATGGAAACATCCCAGAAAGGAGATTTATTGTTTTGTCTGTTTTCTGGGGAACTTCTGTCAGTCTGCATCACCTTTATACATGTTAAATTGGGAACTCAATCACCTCATTTTGTAAACAGGAACTTCTACGATTGTCAGCCAAAAGGTGATTCTCCTGTTTGTTAGGTGCTGAGGAGCAAATACGCTCCCCATCTAGAGTGGCTTTGCAATTATCCATCTATAGACAAACCAGCCATTTTAGCATATTGTCCTTTGAGAGGCACAGGAGAAAATGTGTTAATATAGAACTTAAAGCCAGTCTCAAACATCCTCTGTTTTCTCAAAAAACACAGAATTAAAGTCTGAAAGGCTGGGGAGGAGTCCTCTTACCCTAGATAATGCAGTCTATTTAATGACAAGATTTTATGACCTTAACTCAAAGCTTTTAAAAGAAATCATTCCCAAATCCATTTGACAAAGCTTTCCAGTATCATCTACTGATAAATTAGAAGTGAAAATTGATCTAGAGACAAATACACCCCAAATATTTAGAGAGGAGCTAATGACCTGTTATCTCTGCAAAGGGAATATTCAGTTGAGCAACATCCTCATGGAGCACTAAACTAAACTTTGCCTGGCTACGTGCATTTTGATTTTAACAGGATGCTGATGGCTCTTACAAAGGCTGTAACAAAACATAATTGTGTGCAGTGAGGGATGTTGAGTTCCTGGTTGCTGTGAGTGGGAGGTGCCTGGCAGAAAATTATGGAACAACTCTCCCTTCCCCACCCCTCGAAAAGGACAGTTTCTCATGCACTGATCAAACTAACTCTACTCATGACTAGTGTCTCTGCTGGAAAAGAAAGTCTTGATTTCATTTATTTGCTACAGTAAGTAGCAAAGTGCCTTTTTTTTTTTTTTTTTTTTTCCCCATGGAGATACATATTTATGTATAGGACTAATGCCTTTTCTGTGACTGGAAATGAAGTGGTGTGTTGGCTTTGTTTCAGGGCAAACTCCACTCTGAAGGGTGGGACCTTTTAATCAGCTCTTCTGAACCAAACCTGTGTAAAAATCAATGCTCAAAGGTATCCAGGCTTGAGTAGTCAGAAATGTTTGAGGAAATTGTTTGCTGTTACGGCTGTTAGCTTGCTCAGGCATACTGAAGGGGAAAGGCAGCTCTCAGAGCCGATACTGCTTTAATTATTTAGGTATGTCACATTATGTTAGGAACAAAAACCGAGCAGAAAAATCTACAAGTGAGCTGAAATGAGCACAGTCACGCTCACTTTCAACTTACAGCCATGGGTAAACAGTGGTATACATAGCTCGCTCAGTCTGTCATGAATCACCAGCGTCTCAATAGGATGTTTTTACCAAGCCAAAACCAAAGGAACCAAAATAGGTTAATTAATCAAAGCAATTTCTATCTTTATCATTTCTTTCTCATTACTGTTCTCTATTTGTTAATGTAATTGGATCAGAAAAGAGTCTAATCTATCTCACGGCCCCAGTGTACCAGTGCCTGAGCATCTCCTAGGAAATGAGTGATGGCAATTTTTCCCTTCACTGGGCAGAGGGTGCTCAGCTCCCCGCAGGACCGGGCTCGTGCAGCAGTGCTGTAATCATCTTAATTCAGTCAGAGGCATATTTTTCCCATTTCTGTTCCAGAGCATATTGTTGGCTGGCGTAAGCTGGGCAGACTGACTAGACATTGGCTTCTATTGATTTATGTTAACTGGATTTAGCTCACTTTTGCCAATGGTCACATTTCTGCCTGTCCTGGGACCTGATTCAATTTCTGCTGAAGTGAATGAATGAATGAAATCGCCACTCAGAACCTACCCACTCGAGCTCATTTCTGAGATGGGTTTTAAAGGATTTGGGAAAGTTATATTGTACCTTTAAGATAAATTATAGTTTCTCCTTCTTATAGAGGATCATTGCCTATAGGAAAATGGTTCACTCATAGAGCCTCTTAACTAAAATTCACCTGTAATACAAATAATATACATGTTTTTTTCCATGAAATAGCAAAAAAGGAAGTAATAATGCTAACAGTAATGACAGAAATAAACTTGCAAGTCATTTTATGTTCTCCACTTCATTACATTAATTTTATTGCACCATTCAGTGGCATTACCCTGGCATTAAATTAGATGCCCTATGGAACAATCTCACAAAATAATTCTGTATGCAGTTTTAACATACGTATTTTGAGCAGCATTTAAATATACGGATATCCAGATTCTACTATTTGAAGCCTTCATTTTCATAATCAAAATGACATCTAGTTTTCTCTATGGGCATTTCATGAACTATATAGGATTTATGTTTTATACTTTGGTGCTGCTGTTGGAAAATTGATACTCATAAAGTACATTGAGCATAGAGATAAGAAATTTCTAGCATAGGAAACCAGTAGTTTCCAGTAAACTGAGGAATCACAGGAAAGATTCATAAAATCTCAAATTTCCACCAAAATATATGGCCTCCATCTATGAGTTATATTAGGTTTTCATAATTAATAAAAACATGTAGTACTGGTGGTATTCTTCATGATGAGTTCCAGTTTAAAATAACAATCTCTATTTTGCTTCTCAGTTTGCCAAGTCTATCTCCATATATTAACTGCTTCTTTTTTCTTCTTCTTCTTCTTCTTTGTTTCAAGGAAATATTTTAAATATGGCAGAAATGAAAACCTTCCAGCTCGAAGCAGTCTGCGCTCTCACCTTTTTCTTTGTCCTAATCTGTTGGGTTGATGCAGCTTCCTTCCAGCAGCATCAGCTGCTTCAGAAAGATCCAGCCTATGTAATGAAAAACTTACAAAGGTTCCCAAATCCTGATATGATCAAAGCTTTGGAATATATAGAAGATCTTCGCAAGCAAACTAACAAGGGAGAAAGCAGCCCTGATTACAACTCTTATCAAAGTGTCCCGTATCTCCTGCAACAGAAAGAAAGCCAAGATCAGGTTCACCTACCAGATAACGTAAGGGATTCTTTGACTGAAGATGAATCCCAATGGGTTAAGGTAATGTTGGAAGCCTTGCGGCAAGCTGAGAAAGAATCAAAAGTTGGCCCAAAGGAGAATAAACCTTATGGTCTGAGCTCAGATAACAACTTCCCAGCTGGAGCAACTGATGATTATGAGGCTTACAAGTGGCCTGAGAGGTGGCAAAAATATCTCAAAATGCCACTTGGGCACTATGAAGACAGTTCAAGAGACAGTCCTTTCAAGCGCACTAATGAAATAGTGGAAGAGCAATACACACCCCAAAGCCTTGCCACGTTGGAGTCTGTGTTTCAGGAGTTGGGGAAGATGGCAGGACCTAGTAACCACAAGAAAGAAAGGTTGGATGAGGACCAGAAATTGTATACAGATGATGAAGATGACATCTATAAAGTGAATAACATTGCCTATGAAGATGTGGTTGGAGGAGAAGATTGGAATCCCATAGAGGAAAAAGTGGAAAGTCAAACCCGGGAAGAGATAAAAGACAGCAAAGAGGAAATTGATAAGCATGAAGAGGAGATCGATGACGAAATTAAAAGATCAGGAAAACTCAGCTTCCTTGAGGATGAAATGAGAAGAGACAATAAAGATCAAATGTCAGAGGATGTTTCAAAGCTAATGAATTATTACCTGAAGAGGCTGATGGGTGGTGCTGGGAATAGGAAATTAAGGACTGGAGGAGAACTTGAGGAAAAAAGAGCACTCACGTTTTTGGATAAGCAACTTGATCCTCAGTCTATAGCTCAGCTGATAGAAATCTCAAGGAATTTACAAATTCCTCCTGAGGATTTAATAGACATGTTGAAAGCTGGAGAAAAAAAGCAGCTTCAGAGTGGAAGATTGGAAGCTGAGCAGGATGTAGAATTCCCAGAAGACCTCGATGAGATCGCTGAACCCAATCTAGGACAGAGCGATATATTTAAAAATAATGTAATCACTAAAAATGGGTACATGAAGCAGCCTCTTAATGTTATTCCAGAAAATCTACCTGAAGACCTCAATATTGAAGATATTGTCAGTCTTCTGGGAACTGACAACTTAGCTAATCAGAATCCCTCCTACTTACTAAATCATCTTAATCAAGAAAATGATTTGCCAAGACTGTCCTACGTCCCCAGAAGACTGAAAGGACATCCATTTCCTAAAGCTGCCTGGATGAACGATTTGGAAAGGCGACAAATGGAGTACGAGAAACTGAATGAGAAGGATGAAGAGCTGGCCGATTACTTGGCAAAGGTGTTGGCAAAATATCCCGAAGTTATCAATATGAATCAGATGAAACGAGTCCCAGTTCCAGCTTCTGAAAGCGACCTGCAGGAAGATGAGCGGCTGGAGCAGGCCATCAGAGAGCACCTCAGCCAGCTGGGACCACAAGAGGCCGCAAAGTTGACTACGCTCAGCAAAAGGCTTTCCATGGCCAGAGAAACTGATGACACACAAAACAGGCAGTATCTGGATGAGGATATGCTAGCAAAGGTGCTAGAGTATCTAAAACAGGAGAAATCAGAGCTCGAAAGAGATCACATTACTAAACGGGCAATGGAAAATATGTAATTGTTCCCCAAATATTATTTCTCTTCAATGTGTTGACTTCTGTCCCAATTCAGTTGTGATTTATTCCCGCTCTCCCATTAAACAAACAACCTCTGGTAGACTACTTACCATTGAACAGTCTGCATATCTTTCTCAAAGCTGTTATATTGTTTATTGATATACTTATATATGTTATAAATTATGAGGCAAACAACAAATTGCTTCAAGTGTTTTAAGAAACAATTTAATGCAATCAAGTAAAACTATAATACATAAACAAATGACCTTTGCATTGTTAATAAAACATGATAAATGAAGAGTGACAATTATAATTTGAAATTTTTAAGATTAATTGGATTATTTTGTTACTGTCTGTAGTGGTTTTTGTGGAGTATCGAATAAAAAAAAATAAAGCATTATATATATAGTTTTATTTACAAGGCTTTTCTATTCAGTGTTTTATTGTTGATGAATAAATTATTTCTGGACAATAGACTGTGTTTCTTTGTGGTAGTTGATAAAGTCATACCAATTTGAAATGGAAACATGTATTTGTACTTCTACAGACAACTCTTCTGGAGTCTGTTATTTTACTGTAGATTGAGTTTGGTAGCATATAGTTCTGGTTTTCTGGGCTGTAAGAACCCCGACTGGCATTATCTGTAAGGGCAGCGAGCACCTGAAGAGCTTGCTGAAGTCAGCCAGGGCAGTAACTGTGTCACATTTTCTGAAAATTGGGCCCCACATAATTAATGATTATGTCTCTCTTGGCAGTGGGAGGAAGATAAATGATCTGTCCAGCTAAGACAGACTCTGTGATGAAGCTCTAAAAAAATACAAAATTGAACCTTTGTATGTGAGTAGCAGCACTCTGGGAAGCTCTGCAGACAGGTTCCTCGCCGTCTCTCACAATGGCTACCACGAAAAGAGGGAAAGGCTCCAAGGCAAGCAGAGAACTTGCTCTGTAGGTAACACCGCAGTTTTGTCTAATAAAAATATAATTTCCCATTTCATGAAATGATGGTTACATGTACACATAAGTATACACAGAACCTTTATTATTCACTACATTTCCTGGACACCTGAAATGTCTCTTGAGCTCCTGTTAAGACCCACGATAGATGTTCTGGAAAAGCTCCAGCTCTTTCACAGAAGGAAACATGCTTGTGTAACTCGGTGAGTCAGACGTGGTTTTCACTAGGACAGCTCAGGCATAAGCATTTCCAGGATTATACTTTAGAAGTGGTTTTTCCCTGTGGTATTCTTCAGCAACTCATCTCTGCTAAGTGTGGTGGGGATGATTTTTGGTGAGGCAATGTCTAATGAAGCAAAGTACAAACACTGCAGAAATAAGACTTCATCTTCAGTGTCACCATTACTCTGAGCAATCGCAGACGGCAGGAGTTCAGTCACAGCTCATGCTTTTTTTTCCCTTTTGCTTTCAATGGTGACATCCAATGGTGCTTTGAAAAGGACTTTTTTCCATTTCCCCCCCAGCTGCCATGCTGCAAGCTCGGTGGAGCATCGCTGTCACCCCTGCGACGCAGGGCTGAGCAACACCTTGCTATGGCAGCGGGAAGGCAGCCATACCGCCGCCCGGCAGTGCGGCACTGAGGAAACAAGAACGAAAATGCTTTGAAGTGCCAACCTTTGCTTCTGCTTTGTCCTAAAATTGCGCTCGCATGGCCTCTGCCACAACCCCGTCAGCCCTGCCGCAGGTCTTCGCACTGCGCTGTGATGCTTCTCTTTCCCTTGGGCTGATTCTTGCGGCATTACAGTTCCCCTGACGCCACAGAAGTCCCTAGACCTGAGGGCCTTCCTAAGGGACTTGGCTCAGAGCATATTTTATATTCTCTTTAAGTGGAAAACAAAACCGTCAGGCAGCAGGGTTTATGGTTTAAAGAGTTTTGAGTTTTTTAAAGTCAATGCAAAAGGTTAACTGTGTCAAAACAATGACGTTTTTACAGCAGGTATGTTAATCTAGAGTGATGTTATTATTCCTACCTCTTTAGCTGATCTCATTCTTTTCAAAAGAAAGATTCCAGCAAAGGGACAGAGGTTCACAGGTCCATTTTTCAGTCCTTGAGCATATATCAGGCAATAATATCTAGAATATATAGAACAATAAATAGAATCATAGAATCGTTTAGGCTGGAAAAGACCTTCAGGATCATTGAGTCCAACCATTAACCTAACACTGCCAAGTTCCCATCAAATCTTGTCCCATCTAATGTACAAGGCTTGCAGAGGACCTAGAAAAGATGCCGCACAAAAGAAACACAATCAAGCATGACTGGTGGCAGTTTTAAGTTCCTTAGTTTCATTTCCCTCCTACCACAGCCCGTAGCACTCCCTTCCCCTGGGATACCCAGCCCCGGGCAACTGTTTGGCATAAACCCTGTCTCTGAGCACTTACTGAGAGCTCAGTGAAATTCTTGGATACCAGAGGATTTTGGATCTAAGGAACCAGAGGTACAAACCTATGCATAAAAGAACAGATTCTTTCAGAGACTGTGTAGAAGAGGAAAAAAGTCTGGAAAACCTAAACCTTGGCATGAGTAACTACATCACTTTTTAGAAGACCATCTCACTTACAGCCATTAAGGACTTTGTGGTTCATCTTCATAAACAAGAAAAGGGATGCTGACCTTGAAATAACAGAATTGCACGTTTTGTAACAGAACTATGTGAAAGTTTCAAGCTGATTTCAAGCTAAAAAGTGACATCAATACCCTTTCCTCTTCTAGCCACAGAAAGCAGACAGCTAATCTCCCTGTGAAGTACTTTATTTCTAACAAACAAATCTCCAACTCCATTTTGAAATTAAATTGAATGAGCAAATATTAAACAGACAGCATCCTCTTGGTAGCTATAGCTGCCTCTTGCTATGCAACCAAAGCTCCTGCAGAAGAGTCGATAGTTATACCTGAACGTGTAAGACAGCATTATCAAAATGTACATCATGACATGAGATCTGCTCCATTAAACCACTCCAGAGCGGCCCTCAGCAGACAGGGTGTGTAGTGCTTAATTATTCTTAATAGCCACAGCCCCTTCTGCTTTTCTTTGTCTGTGTTTTATGTTTTCCTTATGAGCATAGTGGGACAAACAGTCATGTTGTTAATAGTGCACACAGAATTCATAATCCACAACAGAAACGCTATTGAGCTTATTATTATAGTTATAATTATATACAAAATAAAGTGACCATCATGCAATTTTTACCTAGGCAAAGTAAGGAGCAGATTTTTAATTCCTCTTTTGTGCTGCAATTTGACAGCATCCCAGGCACAGCTAGTTTGTATTCTCTGTTTATCAGCAGCTTCTACCCAGCAAAGAAATATGTTTCTGCTCACATCTTCCTCTTAAAAGCTGCAGTAAGCTTCATTGTGTCCTCATATTTAAGGTCCTCCCCAACAAGCAAATTGAACAGAAATTCTGTATTTGCTCTGCATACAACAAGCTGCTGAACACCTTCCTCAAGACCCATGAGAGTTCTTTGTACGTATACCAGAATTCATTGTATTGGTATCCATAAGAGTTAATACCTCCTTGTTTTTTTCATTCATTCACATGATACTGCAAGTGTTCTGTTTACATCTGCATCCTGATGGCTCCGTCATTTTGTCGGTTGGGGCTCTTGAATGAGAACATTTGTTGAGTCAAAAATTACTGTAACCCCATTACCTCATCCAAAGAAATTAGAACGTTGCAATTAATTTTTGCTAAAAGGGTATTTCCACATCACAGTGGAAGGGGTCTGAGTTGCATATAATATGACAGTTGTTAGTATTTCTCATAGCACTTTACTCATTTGTTTTGCAAGTGAAGCAGCATAAGCTTTGCTTCACAGCTTTATTCTGCCAATCTTGCTGCCTAGCTAGCAAGAAGACTTATGACTCAAACCTCCTTCTTCAGGCAAACCTTACCCAGACCAATCTTCCATTACTTCAGGTCAACCGTAGCATTGTGGGAGTGAAGGACTTCTGTGGACAACAGTCGTGTGCAGTGATGAGAGCCATGTGGGAGCTGAGTTCCCTGGAGCATCCCTTACCTCCCCTCAAGATGCACAACCCCGATCAGTGGCTATTTACTACATGATGCATAAATCTATACAGACACAGCTGGATGCCAGATGCAGTTTGCATTTGTTCAGCTACCCCAGTGCCTCCAGAGAGGTTTATCCAAGGTGCAAGAAGCTCCAGTTAGCAGCAGCAGGCAGGTGCAGAGCCTCTAGTGCATAAAGTGGAAAGGAGAAGCCCTGAATCAGAGCTGACTGTCTGAAGAGCCACATTATTCCTGAGTTTTGGATCATTTGAAAAACATTTGAGATCGTTAATAATTCATTTGCAGATGTTGCGGAGCTCTAAATGTGGCTGATTAAATGCATTTGACGTTTCTCTTGAGAGAGGCTGTTATTCCAGGAAACCACTCAGCATCTGCAAATGTCTTGGAATTAGCGTACTCAAAATTACAGGTTCACTTACAATGTTTTCCCCTTATAAAGAAAGAAAAATGACCTCTGATTCCAAATGTAATGCACACTGGTGAATAACTCTAGTACAACTATTTTAAATTCACCACAGCCATTCAGCAAATCTGCTGGGTAATGACTAGCGGCCCAACACAGACAACTCTGCCTTCCTCTGCTAAGACAAAGATGTGCAGACAATAAGCCACGCAGGTCCTACGCGCTTGGGGGAGGAGAGCTAGAAAATGGTTGTTTGGCATCTCCGCAGCTCCTACAATTACTGCTCTGTGATATGTTTCCCAAAAACCTTCCCGGTGTCTGCATAAAAATAGAGGCCCTGGCTTTATCCTGGTAGGAAAGCCAGGCTCTCATGGGGTGACTCGGTGGGAGTGCCACAAAGCAGCCAAGTCCTCTGGGTTGGATGAGCAGGATCCAGGATAGGCTCTGAAATAAATAATAAGCCACCTGTGTGGCTCCCTGATTATGTCACCACATCTGAGTTCACTGGATTTGTTTGGCTTCATGCTTAAGTTAGAGTAAATCTCTTCTGGTGCAGCTGTGGGGTGTGTTTGGTACCACTCCATTTAAATGCTGAAATGGGAAGTAGGCATTTATGCAAATTTGAGCGTGTATTTTTCAAGTGGGTGACCCACACCAGGGCAGTTCTCCTACTACTCTGTATACTGCAGTCACCACCACTGGGGCACCTAATCTACTGGAGACAGTAGAATCCACTCTGCCAGAACTTTGCTCAGGGTCACCTTGATAAAACTTTTTTGGGTTATTTTCCTCTTTCCCTACGCTCAGGCCAACACACAGAAGAGGAGGCACACTGTGCCTGTCTGTTGAGATCTCCAGGTGAAACACGTGGTTGTTCTTTATCGTCTATTAAAGCTCTTTCCAAAACCATACTTCCTTTAAGTGGATCTTTTTTCCAGCTCAAATCTGAGATTCCATTTAGACTCATGTAGTAAATCCGTTGCCTCTAAATGCAAAAACAAACCTCCCATCCCCACTTTTCTCTCTCCTCTTTGACCTAAGAGAAGGTGTCTGTCTGTTAGGAAGAGATGCAACATACAATTTCTGAAAGGAAGGCATTTCCTACCATGGCTCTGTGTTTTGCCACCTGCTAATAAATGTCATAGCAGAGCAATAAACCACTTAGACACTACCAGTACTTGTACTCCCGTATTAAGTATGTAAGAGCCAGGCCAGGAACACTATGACCAGGCACAGAAAAGATAAAAATAAAAATAAATCATTAAAGGGGGTAAACCCAACATTCCTTGCTTGGCATTCATGTAGCATAACAAGGGGAGATGTGTTAAACCTCTGCAAGTAAGTTTTGGGATGCAAATGTAATCTGAGAGGAAAACTCTTTTCTGCAAGGCTAAATTTACTCAGATCCAACATACGATCAATTGATTTTCTTCTTACAAACAGAAGTGCAACAAGGTAGAAATTTTGTGCTAGTGACTAGCACAGTGAAGGAGACTAAGAAAAAAAAAATAAACCTGAAAATTTTATTCTGTATGTAAGTCTGCAACTACCATCATATTCCACCAGTTGATTTAGGCAACAGCAATGTTGTTACTGAACAAACTCAGAAGTCCTTTAGTCTCACCCATGGCCCTGGGCTTTGCTTTCCTAGAGTTTACTGTAGAAAATGCCACAACTATGAACAATCAAAAAATCCTCAGAGCTACTGGCCACTTCCCAGTTTGGCAACACCTTTTACATCAGTCTTATTTATATTTGACACAGTGCAGGAGAATCTAACAACTTCACACAATTCTGTACCATGTAGTGCTATGTGTTTCTATGCCAGTACATTTGGTGATATCCCACATAACGAGGCTGTATTTAAGCTGAAGTTATTCCCCGGCCCAGAGAAGGCACAGGGCAGGAATTGGAAATCCAGCCTCCACCACGAACAGACCAACATTCAATGCCACCTTTGCAGGCTCATTTTCCCCTCCCTAGTGTGGGGAAAATCAGGGACACCAGTGTAAATACTTTGAGACACACTGGCAAACATACAGCTAAAACACGTAGTTTTAACACACAGTTAAAAAAAATCACTTCACATAGGGAGCCACAGAGCCAGTCTGATTTCTTCAGCATTGCTTTGGCCATGAAGTTCCTTTAAGGTTAGCTTAACATGCCCTCAGTGGAGCCGATCGCTGCTTCACGCAGAGATGGCCACATCAGACTCCAAATCTCTCGGCTCCAAACTAAGATGCTATTTATAGATCCTCCTTAGCCCTCCCCGCCTGCCTTCCAAACAGGCTGCAGTATCAACTCCGAAAACAAAGCTCTCTTCAAGCACAGAGATGAGAACGAAGGGGATGTTAAGTAGTTTGGACATTAAAAATATGCTAAGATAAATTGTGGCAGTCAGATCAAGTCCCTGAGGAACAATATTTTGACAATGGCCTTCCAAGAAAATTCTGAAGTGAGATCCATGTAATCAATACTATGCTCAAACACCTTTTCCCATCCATCCGGTCTACAAGGAGACTGCCAGAAAACCAGATTAGCTTTATTTCATTAATCCCACTAAAGGCAACGTTTACATTTTTAATTCGATACTGGATGCTCATCGAAGTGTTCTCCAAAGCTAGGTGAATGATGAGGCTTGGGAGGCCTCCCATCCCTATCACTTGGCTGCCACCACCTGCCACAGAGAAGATGAATGATAATTGGCAGCCTGGCCATGCTGCAGACTGATGGAGTTGTTTGGGGAAAACCAGACTGGCGATTGCCTGCAGATTAGCAGGACAGCCAAGGAGTCCAGGTCTCCTGGGGAACCTTAGGCATCGGGGAGCCTTCTCTCTTGGAGCTGACACCTCGGCGGTTACTTTCTTGGCTAACTCATTTGTTAATCAGGTTGTGTCATTTCCTTTTCTTTCATTTACTGTCCTCCTGGCTCAGCTCTGTGCATGACTCAGTAAGTCTGCTTTAATCATCTTCATCATAAATTCTGAGTCTATATCAATGCTGATAAAGTTCTTGCTGACCCACTCCCACAGCTAAAGTATCCAGAATGGAAAAAAAAAAAAAGTGGGGCTTCACCTTTGGATTGTGCGTATTTTTAAAAATTAACTCCTGTGCTACAACACCTTTCCAAAGAAGCAGCCAAAAGCAGCAGCAGATTGTTTTATAAATATATAAAGGATGTGACCTTTAAAAAAAACAACATACCAACTGCCAAGATAGAGTAAAATGTAGTTATCCTACACGATGACTGCTGGGACATTTGGTTTGTAGCTCACTTTTTATAGTGCACACTTTTCTGTCTGTGCAATTCATTACCCAGTACTCAATCTTCTCAATAGTCTAATGCTGATGTCCTCAGGAAATGAATTTTTTAATAGTCTGCTTGATGAACATGGGTTTTGTGGCACCTGAAAAATAGATGAACTAAATTTCTAGGCTAGCTGCATATTTTATCTATTGAGTTGTACATTTCAGTGGCTGTGGCTTCCTATGAGATGAAAAATAATTTAAATAGTAATTTACCTGATAAAATATGATTATTTGTCCTCCTACATATTCTATGAGTACAAAGTTGGATTTGTAGCTTCCTCTTTTACTTTACATCTTTCAAAAGCCAAGGAATGGGGAATACACTGCTTTATCAATTCTTGGTGGGGGACCACAGGAATTGTAGCGTGTGTGTGTACATATATACACACACACACACACACACATCCCTTTTATAAAAAAGGCAATTGGAATATACAAAACAGCTGGTGCTTTAGTTAAGCTGTTCCTACAGACAGGGGAAAAAAAAAGACAGAAAGTGAGTAAGCAAGCCCCTGCTCAATATTCATGGGATAGGAATGAGGCGTGGGGGGACCTGTTCTGCCACCAGATCTGACTTGGGCAGCAGAAGGTCTTCAGCTTGATTTTCTCACAAGGAAGGCACCAGCCCTGGCTAATCAGTGTTTCCACTATTTATGCAGGTTTCTGGTAAAAGAAACTGTAGCCAGGGATGTTATTCTCCTAAAAATATTATGACCTTGGGAAGTGCAAAGTAATTTGGCTGTCTAAAACTGGGCATCTCCATCAAAGCAGCTCATCTTTCAAAGTCGCTATGCCTTGGTAAATCTAAGAAAACGTTAAAACCATTGGGCTTTGCCCTGTCTCTTCCTTATAAATAGGCACATTGTGCACTGGGTTAATTTATCACAGCTCTGCTAACTTCATTGAGCACAGAGCGCATTGAGCCATCCTGACAAATATTTACATAGAGCCAAATGATCCCACAGGTCTATTTGTGTTTCAGTGTGTGACAAATGTACTTACATCCAGCATCTCCAGTAAACATCACTCCCTGCCCAGGACAGCTTGCATCCCCCCTGTCCCCCAGCAAGCAGCAGGCAGTAGGCGACCAGCATGGCATGGGGACATGGCTGTGACAGGACCACCTTCCCTGGAGAAGTCAAAGGGGAAAATCTCTGAAGTTTCTGAAAAGATGAGACGTGGCACTGTGTCACACAGGGCACCTAGGCACATGCTTGTGTGCCTCCTTGAAACCCATTAATGCTCTTCGTTGTTTATACACCTCGTGTAAACAGATAGGGCCCAACTCTCCCGTCTCCTGTGAGCCCCGTGCCGTTCCCGCTGAAGCCCCTGGGAGTTGGGCTACCTCGGGCCAAGCTTGCAGTCCTGTTCGGGAACCTCACCCTTGGGTGCAGGGCAGGCGGGAGTGCTCCCAGGGGACAAGAGTTGCTTCCAGCCGTGGTGGGCAAAGCTCCCCTCACCCTTCCCTGCCACACATCACACCAAAAGTTTTCTGTGTTTGCCAGCTTGATTAGTTTCATGATTATCCAAGTCTGGATAACACAGAAGACAGTGGCTGGGGTCACTTAAGGACAGATTTGCTTATAGCCGATCCGTGTTACATTTTCCCCAACACTTAAATGAATCAAAGCATAAACAAAGTCTCTCCAATTGAAGAAAACCTAAACCCTTCATTTCACACAACACAAATTTTTATATAGACCCTGAAGTTGTTTTTAAAGCTCCTCTATAAAAATGAAGTACAAGCTGAAGATAAGAACCATCTCAAGATGAAATGAATTACATTCTCTTCTGAAAATTCCCTTTCTATTTAGCTTCTGAGGTCTTTTTTTTTTCCTTTTCAGAGTCTGCAGACTGCTTTACTCAAAGGGGACTTACATTTTTCAGGAAAAATAATATCTTGTTTCAAGAAAAGAAAAGATCATCCATCTCTTTTAATCTAGGAAGCAGAAAATAGGATCTTCTCTCTAGGTCTTTCTGTGGCCAACAGCACCTGTAACAAGTTTCCTGCGTTCCTTCTCACAAGCGAATACTGAAGAATTAAATATTACACAAACGTGTTGAGACGGCACTACAGCTCAATGCAAAATATTCTACATCAAAAATAAAGTATCCTCACCTCCAGGAAAGTATTGTGGTTCCAGAAAAGTCTGACGGGGATCATTAATGTGTTACAGCATATAGCAGCTGTAGTTCTATTCCCTAGTTTGCTTCCTCTGTCTGTGATTTGAAATTTGATATGATTTTCAATTTTGTAATGCTGGGAGAGCAGTTCAGCTGACTTTTAAAGTTCATTTCAAGAATACAGTTCAATTTAGCAAGTAATTTGCAGAGACCATCCCTCTGATTGCAGTATGTTTTTCTGCCCGTTGCAGAAAGCGCCAAGAGAATAGGAAGGCGGACAGCGGCATTAGCGACCCTACGCAATCTGCTCTAACACAAAATGTGATCGTAAAAGGATATATTGAAGTGTTGAGATGCCAATTAGCTACTTTAATGCAAATTATTCTTTTATTTAAAAGATGGCTCTTCCTTAGACCTGAAATTGCTGTAGCTCTGATGCTAGCACCGAGTCATGAGATAAATGAATCACAGAGCCAGATTACTGCATCTGCAAAGAATGTTATGTTCCTGAGCCTAACCTGATGCCACTGCACTTGCAGGAGATCTATGTGTGTGCGCACGTATCTGTCAGACGAAGCAATTCCCAAGGGAGTTTTTGATGAAGCATCTTCTGCGTGCTGGCAGGACCGCAGTGCAGGGTACTTTTACTCAGGCAAACAGCTACAGCTTTGGGTCCACCAAAGGGGTACGCATTGTTTCCCTTCTCCATTGTTCCTGGAGAGCACCGGAGGCCCCTTTGGGTGAGTTCACCCCTTCCCAGGCACTTTAGTGGCTCCTCCAAGCCCAGAGGTGAATCCCACCTCACTGGGGCAGGCAACATGGCAGTTTGGTGGGGCAAACGCCAAGTGTACCAACACTATCAGAGGGACTCTACCCATCTGTTCCTGTTCTATCAGACTGGTCCAGTTACTGGTCCCTATGTTCCTTACCCTGCCTTAGAAAGCCAAGCTTGTAGTTTAGCAAACATGAGCCAGCAAAGAGGAAACAGGCTGTGCTACCTTTAAAGAGAGTTGACTGGAGGCTTTCCAGAAAAATCTGGATGTTTTTGCTCTGTTGTTTTCTTTGTGACACCTGAGCTGAAACCAAACCCAGAGGATCAGCTTTCTGCACCACCACGTGAGCTTTCCCAGCCTTGCTCCCCCAAGTCCCCCAGGAACACAAGCTCCTCTCACCCACAACTCAGCACCCTCAAGCGCTGCTCCCCGCTTTCTGCACAGGCTTCCCTTGCATCCACCTGCACCAGCCACACCACCACCTCATCTGGCCCTGCTAGCAATTAAAAAATGGCATCTGGGAGTCTGTGGGCTACTACAAAGGATCCACAGCAGTCCAGGAGTGAAATGGGTCTATTGTTGGTCAGCTTGAACAGACAGAGCTGCAGTCCATGCCAACCTCAGAAAATGGCTAAGACACCACAAACTGAGCAGGAGATGATGTTCTGCGATGTACACACAGGCTGAAATAGGCTGAAATAGGCTGAAATAGGCTCTTGGCTGAGGTCACATAACACACTAAATACAAATGTGGGATTATAACTGCGTCAGACTTGGCTTTTTCAGTTCACGTTCTAGGAGTGGAAATGTGGGTAAAAGTACCTACAAGTACTCTGGCCAATTAGTTACCAAATGTTTTTGTGATAGCTAAAGCAACTTCATAAGTCCATAAGACAACTCACAAGTCCTTTTCGGAATGGGGTTCAGAGTATTTGAGGCTATTGGGAAAATATTTTGATTTTATTACATTCTGGTTTCATCCTTTGCAGAGCTGTAGCAGAGCCCATTATCACTGGCTAGCTGTGCTCTGCTAATGAATATCCGCAGACAAATTCGTGGTGAAAATCTGATCGCACTGGCCTCAGTGGAAGTCCACCACTGCCATTGGTATCTCCCAGACTTTGTCTTGGTCTTTAGAGACCGTGTCTGTGAAATAGGTCCTGTCCCTAAGGCGAAGGTCTAAAGCTCTCTCCTCTTCCTAAGCTTTTAACTCTTGTGTTAAAATCTGCCTTAAATAGGCATTAAGTACAAACCCTTTCCATAGATCTAGAAAAGATTTGATTATGTTCCTACATTTAAAACGGAAAAATTTCTCAAGATTTTGGTAAAAACAATGTAGCTGTAAGAGGACACTTACAGCTACCGAGTAGTTTATCTTATGACACAGCCGGCCCCAGGCCTGGCCCATGGGAAGCTCTCTGCATGTAGGTAGGGAGCTACAGCTAAAAGAGGGTTATTAGAAAGCAACACAACTAAAATCAGCCAGCATATGTGGTCACCTCCAGAGACTCCAGGCAGCCATCTCCATCTCATGATGTTTTCCAGCATGTGCAAAGAGGCAGGCTGCTGCCCTCCCCATCCTGAGAGATGCTGGCTCCTGTTAGCAGCAGCAGCTGCCTCTGCACCATTAGTCATTCACGCAGGCACACGCAGAACCACCGGGGAACTTAGGAGAGACAGCAGTGTAAAATGTTCTCCAATTTCCAATTTTGTTATCATCGTTCATCTGGTTTGCTTGCCTCATGTCTCCCAGGCCTGATCTCGAGAGTGATTTTTCTGCTGGTGTGATTTCTTTCTGCAGGACTATCTGCCTTTCTTGGGCTGATTGTGCAAGTGGAAACTAAATTCTGTTTAAACGGATTCATTAAAAAAAGATTAATAAGATTAGTCGACCTATAACTGTTTTGTGCCCTCCTTGTTGAATGCACAGAATTGTGCTACAAACAACAGAGCCCAGGGCCATCCCTTCTCTGGAAGCGTCTGAAGTTGCTCCATCTATTCTGGCCCTATCAGCAGCTGTCTACTGGTCAATGGATGACAGCTCCTGCAAGTTTCTGTTGCTATACATCCACAGATACACAGAAAAAAGGACTTCTGTGGCAAGCAAGAAATCTCAAACATGCACAGCGCAGCACTGAGTTGCATAGATCCGCAGGATTCTGCTTTGTTTCAGGATGGTGGGCTCGGGGCAACGCTCTCATCGGCAGAGCGTACCAGACGAGGGGGAAGCTTCATTCTGAAATGCTCCAAAGCTGTGCAATTGCCAGCGTTCGTTCCACAGTGTTAACAAAAGGACAGATGTATTTCTAGCTTCCCTCCTCTAAGACTTTCAAAGATGGTTTCCAGCAGTGCCTTACCTACTCACAGCCGCTCTTGGAATTGCTCAGGCGACGAGTTTCCCACCCTGGGGCTCTGTGAGAGCTTTTGGGACTGCCTATGGTACCCAGCTGTGCATGATCGCTGTGACCTGCATCTTCTCTTCCACACACAAACCCACCAGCAGGAGCTTCGAGTGCCCTAACAGGAACCAAGTTTTCCCTGACATGGAGCGGGAAGAGCACCAGCATGGCCCCTGCTGGATGGAGGGAGGGTGATGCCGAGCAGTGCTTTGAAATAAGGGCAGAGAAAGCAGGAAAAAGCTTATCACGCCCACACTGCCCTGCACATCCCTGCCTCTCCAGTCCATCTCACAGGTTGCTCCTGCTGTGCCCAGCCAGCCCCACTGTCACAGTGCTTTCTGCCACCTGCTTGTCCCCAGAGAGGAGGAGAAATGGCAGCTGGTGCCCAAGCTCAGCAACAGGAGAAGGGAACAGAGAGAGCTTTGGTGCTTGAGGACTGCGAGTGGCCAGGCCTAGCCAGGAGCTATGGATTGCACAGGAAAAAAGTCCTCCCAACTGAAAAGTGCTTACCTGGACTGCACTGGAAACCGCTGCCGCGTGGCTGATGATAGGCAGGTTTTAGTTCTTTTTAGAAACAACTGCAATCATTCTCCCTTGCATTTTGTGCTGCCTGCTTTTCTCTCTAGCTCAAAGGGGGAAAAAAAAAAGACAAACAAAACAACAGCAAAGAAAGAACAAACCCAAAGCACAGCAGGTCAGGAAGAGCAGAGAAGGCAGATCAGGAGCTCCTGTCCTTCCCGTCTCACAGTACATGAGCAATTAATGACATTGAAAGCAGCAAACACGGAGCCGGTGTAAGGAAGTGCTGTTTCAAGGAACACGTAATTAGACCAAGGAACGCAGTGCTGCAGATGGACATCCAGGGCAAGGACAGAGGGAAATTTCAACAATTACCTGTATAACAAGAATAGCAGAGTTTTAATAGTGATTTTGTGTGCATGGAAATGATGTAAATGTTGTGTTCCTCAGTTTAAGCCAGTCTTCTGACCATCAGGATTAGGAGAAACCCTCTTAGAAACGCAGACTAGCCATAACAGCTAAAAGCAAGACTTCCCAGGCCTGGCCCTGAGGTGCTTGGAGCTCCCCGTTTGCTGAAGACCTGCTTGACCAGACAGCTGGTGGCCCTGCTTTGCTGTAGCAACACGCTGTCCTCTTTCCCATTGCCTTCCTGTTATACCTACAGTGCATTGAGACGAGCACAACACGGCCACGAAGCCATCCCGCTCCACGGCTCGCCGGCTGTGTTGCACAGCCATGCCTCCGGCTGCCACCAGCGCCCGGGTGCACCTGCCGTCGCGGAGGGGAACGAATCAGGGATTTTAAAACACTCGAGAATATTTAGGAAACAGATTTCATTACAGAATATGCAAGCTCCATTTGCAGCTTGAGCACACAAGACTATGAGAGGAGTTTGCTGCTAGAGATAATGAGCCAGTTTTCACCAAAGTGTAAATCTGCTGGCTGCTTGTAGAGGCTCGTGGACCGTCAGAGCACACACAGATCATCGCTACCAAGCGCTTTGCTAATAGTGTACACAGTGATGACATTTAGAGTATTGTTTAACCAAGGGAGGAGATTTAAGTCATTTCTACAGTATTATCTAATGGGGAGTAAACCTCTGCAGATCATACATCACAACTCTGGCAGCAGTCTGTAATATCTTTAAGCTGCATCTTTAAATTATGAATAATGCCTATTAAAAAATCATAACTCTTAGTTGTGGCAAGCATCTGTAGGCAAAGGCACTGTCAGAATAATTAGAGCCTGGATCATAAATGCAGTACCTGTCCTCATCCTGTGAACAGTTTGTAGGATCAGCGCACCATTATAATAGTTTATTGCACCTCTTAAAACTAACACACTGCAAAGTGCTTCCCACCAACAATTTTTCCACTTAGGAAGTGAGTTAAACACCTTCCAAGTCTATAGCTGAGCATCTGACAGTGTGAGAAATTAATAGGGTGTGCATTTTAAGAAAGTCCCTTGTAATTTTGATAAAACTGTTTTCTCCAGGCAAAGATTTACTTATCTTGTAGCAAGATAACTCACTTTCAGACAACGTGATATGAGCGCAACGTCTCCTTTCTGTCCCTGTAGCCGAGAGGAAGCCCTCAGTCTGGTGTCCCTGACCCCACACTCATGTCTGTGCGTTTATTTCTGCAGCAGTGCAAGAACTGTGTGAAACAAAGCCTCTGAGCAGTCCCAGTTTGTATGAAAACTTACCAAAAGTCAGTTAGTTCAGGTTTCAAACTGAAGTGCAAATGACTCTCACGTTGCTGAAGCCCATCACAGCTCATGTACTCCTAGATTTCGGTGAGAGCAGGATCACAGTGGATCTCTGTATACAAGCTGGGGCTGGTCCAGCACCTCTCTTCATGAGGACAGGGAGCCTGGTGGTGGCAGCAGCAGCCTCCTCCCAGCTGCTCACCCACCCGCCGCGCCTGTGCAAACAGCACAGAGGAGAGCCAGCCGAAGGCTGGTTAGATGGGAGAGGCTTCTCTAGTGGAGCAGTACTGGAGAGTGTGCGAGGGCTGAGCTGGGTCGGCAGTATGGTGGTGAGGTCCCTGGGGTGGGACACTGGAGGGATTCAGGCCTCTCAACCCAGACGTGCAATCTGGCACCACGGGGTAGGGACACCGGCATGGTGGGGCAGGACCAAGGGCTCGACCACAGGGATGTTTCTTCTCGCAGAGAACGCAGCGGGACGCGCAGGCTCCAGTGGTGGGTGGGAAAAGTGCTGTGGCTCTGCTTGCCCCTGCCTCCCTCCATCCCCTGGCTGGGGGAGCTGGAGGGCAGGCATGGCAGCAGTGCTAGTATTTCTTCACCACACCAACTGAAAATAGCAGCTGGCCTTTATGCAGGCTGTTTCTCTAACCACTTCTCTTCTGTTCAGCTGCATAAAGGCCAACCACCATCCGTGCACCACAGAGCAAGACAGAAATGCTGAACAGAACTGCCAGGTCACTTATTTAACCTCAAGAGTTTCATCTTCTGACTCTGCCACCACGAGGGAGGAGAGGGACAGGACAGCCTCTGGCCAGGTTAACGCCATCAGTGAATTAGCAGCACCATCCATAGGCTTGCAGAAGGAAAGAAAATCACCAGAGCAGTGCCACATGAGGAGAGGAACATCTGGCAGCTCAGCTCAAGCTTTCTGAAAGGGCAGGCAGGCTGCAGGCAAGCACAGCAGTCACAGAAAGTGGCAGATACCATTTGTTAATGCATTTTTCCCCCCAGCAAATGTAAACCTTATTAAAGGTGGGAGACCAACAGCGCTGAGAGATAAAGGAAGAAGGGAAACTGGTAGCAGTAGCACCAGATTTCACATACCCTCTGTCAAGAAGCTCTCCTTGATCTCGGAAATCCCACTCCAGTGAGAAGCTGTAAGCGATAGTTCTATTCATACGGAGTTAGCTCCTGCCTGCAAGGGCTATCCGGCAGCATAAAAGCCTGTTTCTGAAACTGTACCCAGATCTGCCCATTTTCCATATATAACAATGTCTGATAAACATATTCTGCTGGACCTCGGTCCAGCACACCGATGCCAGTCAGGCACCCCACGCTTGCTGGGGCCTGAGGTCTCACACAGCGCCGGCTGCAGCACTGGAGGGTCCCTCCTGCACCGAGCCCGGTCCCCTGCTGTCCCAGGCAGCCACTTTGTATAACCCCATTCATCAAAGAACCAACCACCAGGTGCTTGCATTCCAAATGCAGTAGAGATAGGTCCATTCTCAGACCACCACACTCCTCCAAAGTGGGACCAATCCCCAGGTGAACATCATGCCCACTATCTAGAGGGCCGAGTGTCCTTTCGTTCTTAGTTACCTTTTCCCAGGGACCTGCCGCTGCTGACAGTGCATGGTCCCATGTGGAGGAGCTCTATGCCTCCCAGATTACCTTGACCTGGAACCTGGAAGGGTGAAATGCTTTCTTGAGAACAGGTACTGGGTGTTCAACTCTGCGCAGGTGTGGGAGAGTCAGTCTCCTGCAGAGTGCTCCAGACATCAGGCTGGCACGCCCAAAGGCATCGCTGATGATACCACCGGTACCTGAGAGCACTGAGGATGAGACCTAAGTACCTCTGGGTTTCTGCAGCACACAGAAAATAGCTCAGCATCACTGTGGGACCATTCCAGGCTTCCAAGCAAGGTGCTCCACAGGTCTTAGGGATTTTTTAGGCCTCAGAGATGCCAAGATTTTTGGATGTCTCGTGTGGGTAGTCAGAGCCCCAGTCTGACCAGTGCATTTTAGCTCAGGGGATTCAAGTCACGTTTGCCTCCCCACTCTCCCCTCCAGCTGATGGGGAGATGTCCACAGGACAGCAAGAGTTTTCAAGGAGCGGCTGAATTCCTACTCGTGTGACTGAAGTTTGCAGCTCATCATCCTACCAGAACACACCTATAATGAGAATATCTCTCAATTAGCATTTAATTTAGTAGGTTGCATTTACCACAAACTACCAACATTAGAACAAGACAAACCAGCAAGCATGCCAGCTGCAACTCCCACTCTGCGCAGCATCTGAGATGGCCAGTCTTCCTTTCCAGCAGCTTACTTCCCCTGAAGAAGCCAGCTGCCAACAATGTCAAGCTCATCTATTTTGAACATTAACTCTCTCTAATTCTCACTTTCTTGATGGGCCTTTGCCATAGAAACCTTCCT
Organism: Tauraco erythrolophus; assembly: GCF_009769465.1. Taxonomy (NCBI): domain Eukaryota; kingdom Metazoa; phylum Chordata; class Aves; order Musophagiformes; family Musophagidae; genus Tauraco; species Tauraco erythrolophus. The sequence goes on along the minus strand of NC_141475.1, from coordinate 10,040,099 downwards.
TAGCAACAGGGAGGCAGAGCAGCAGCGGCTCCAACCAGAGACATTACAGGGAGCCCCCATCCCTCTGTGTGGAATGGCACCTCATGCCCTGCCACCCCACCTCATCTTTCCCGTCAGGGTGTAACTAATAGGTGAGCATTTCCAGCAGAACCAGGGCGTGAGGCAGGAGGGAAACAGCTGCATTGGAAAACTCAGGCATCTCAACACAGGCTCAGGAGCCACTCTGCCTGAGTGAGAGGAAACAAGCAGAATGGTTCAGGACACTGAAAATTGCCCTGTAAGCTTCATGGGGAAAGAATATCCTGACCACAGCCCCGTCCTGCGCCACCATTTGTGATGTTTACTGGCCAGTGGGCAATGGTGTATCCAAGTCTAGGAGTAGTACTGCTGTCAGTGTGACGCTCAGATGCTCTAGCTATATTCCTACCACTGCATTCTGCTGTATCTCCGCTTAACTGTGACTTCTTTTACTGGTTAGAAAAATCAGTATTTTTCCCTCTGATGGGAGGGAGGCTGTAAAGAGAAAATCAGTAGCATTTGTGATGTGCTGCGTGAGCAAAGAGGCAATCCCTCATCCCTGTACCACTGCTGGTAAATGGTACGCAGAAATGCAGCCAAGAAAAGCTGGCACTTCAAATTCCTAACCATGTGGCATCCAGGCTGTAAAATAAGCGGGGAAGAATCAAGGACAGCATTGTTATTGCTTCTGTATTGTCCTCCCCCCAGGTCTGGGACCTTCTGTTGCAATAGCTTTATTTTGACAGACAGATAAAGCAGGATGTGTGTTGCTCTGAATTTTCCACTTCTTTCAGGGAAACAGCTGACTGCTGCTCTGCAAACAGAGGCGAGTTGGTTCTGCCTGCGCTGCAAAGCAAGTCTGAAGTGGAAACAGCTCACCAAGCCTGGTCAGCCCAGCTCCAGAGCCAAGCTAAAGCCAGCAATACTCTGCTTTCCTTGGGAACCTGCTTGTGTCCAGCCACCTTGGAGGCCAAGCGTCCTAATAAAAAGCCTCCCCAGCTGCATCCTTTCTGAAGAGCCAGCACAAGGACATGTACACATGAGTATTGAGATGGGCACTAACCACACTGCCAGCTTGAGAAACCTGTAACTTTATCTTTCCATTCTCTGACTCATTCTGTCACAAAACCACCACGCAAGCACCGTGCTGCTCCCAGCATTACACCGTGACTCATTGGTAAACCTGCACTGCTCTCACTTCCAATCCTCCCTGCCAGGTTTTTCATTATCTGCTCTGCTGCCTGTGGGATAATCATGCCGAGGACAAGCCCCAGTGGCCCGCATCTCCAAACACCTCTCCTCTGCTTACCTGTCAGCACCAGGACGTAATTAATGGCAGGCAGCTGACCTGAATTCATAAACCTGGCTTGCAGGGAACAGGGCACGACCAACTCACCCGGCTTGTCCTATTCAGTGGGAGCAAATACTTTTATCATTATGAGTCACAGAATCTACAGAATTTTTATTACAATAAATAAATAACAATTAGGCAAGAAAACACTTTTCTGTTTTTTGTTTTGCTTTCTAGTTTGGTTTTGCATTTTGACATTTTCTAACATCTATCAAGTGACAAACACTTCTGCTCTAAGATGAGCAAGCATTTGTTTATGCCTCTGTCCAAAACTCTGGCCCTGAGAGGGTTTAGACTAAAGCACGTTTGTTCAACACCCAACTGAAGAACCACAGGCTTGACTAAATGGTTTATTGGGTATGTTTGATCTCAAAGACATTTGGAAACTTGATTATATCAAAGGCTGCAACTCATGAAGTCCGTTTTCTTCTAATATAAAGACATTAATCCAGATTTTTAGGTGAATGCTTACTGAATTAAATAAAGGAATCTAATGGCTTTTACTGCACACACAAGTATTCTCACACAGAGCTATGAGTAATTACACATAAAAAGTTCACAGAAAAATCAAACATGCTAAAGGTTAACTGTAACGTATCTTTCACCAACAAAGAGAGAATGTTTCAAGACTTAGAATACTCTTCACACAAAGTAAAAAGTGGATATTTTTTCCTAAGAAACTTAAGCAATAAGGATAAGATGCACAAGAACAGTCAGTGCCTAATTCCCAGGAATCCATTGCCGGCATGTGCTCAGGTAGCTCCATTCAGGTGCAAGTAATTCAAGAAAATGGACCTGCCTTCAAAGCTGGTTTATCCTCCAGGTCTCCACGTGCATGGCAGGTAACCCCAGCAGACCTTTGCGTCTGTGGAGGAAGGGATCTCTGCAGAGCCACATGCATCAGAGCCAGCACTTGCTCTCACAGGGAGCCAGGCAAAGAAGGCACAAGGCAGAGGCAGTCAAGAGCTTCATTTTCTGCAGGCAGGAACACTCCAAAAACCTGTTTTATGTACAGAATGAAAAAAAATCTGAAAATGTGATCCAACATCATGCCTGTCCTTAGTGCTTTATTCTGATTGTAGCCTTCTGAAAATGTTTCGTTTTCTTTTTGTTCCCAAGAAACATTAAAAAAAAGTGTTGCTCTCTATGAGTGTATTTGGAAATAATTTTCACTATTTCAATTCTGAAAAAAAGAAAAACACATTACTACTTTATTCCTCACACTTTTGTCTCAAGGAGGAAAAAGTTCTGATTTGCATATAAATTGGCAAAGCAAAATCACTTCCCTCTCTGAGTTCTAGCTTTTCCTTTTATCTTTTTTTTTTTATTATTATTTTCCATCACTACTAAGTTGTCTGAGGTTTTCAGCTTACAGGCACCTAAGGTATCAGCAATGGCATTTTTTCCTTTGGTATGCCAGCTGGAAAGAGCCGTATCTTCATGGGGGAATGAGAATAAGATGCATTTTCCTCCATTCCCATTTATCTTGCAGGTGTCCTGTTGGAGCTCTGCAGAGGACAAGCTCTTGCAAGCAGATGGCTGAAAGTCTTCACACAAGACAGGAGAGATCCCCCACTGCCTCTTCAGATCTCACACTCTTCTTAATTACAAAGTAAGATGACCTTGGCCCTATTAACTCATTATTTTCTGCCACTAGATTAGGTTTCATAACAGGGTTCAAGCACTGATTTCCAATGGGAGGGCCGGGAAAATTCACAGCAACCTACAGCTTCCATGCACATGGCTCATACTTTCTCCACAGACTGAGTACCAAATAAACCATTTAAATAGGATTCCAGTGGAAAGCTGAGTAGCAGAAAAGAAATAGGAAGAAAATGGTGTTCATGGATGCAAGTGTTTATACTTATTTGTCTCTTAATTCTGACCCTTTGGAAAGGAGAGACAGAAATCACAGCTCGATTCATGGCAGCACTGTTGGGGCTATATGACGACTGGAGCACATATCATGATGGATGGTGCTTACAGTGTCCCTTGTATGCATTAAACCTAGGGCTAAATGGGAAACCTCACCTCTTGGAGATTTTGATAACTAGACAATCACACCATGTACCCGCATGTACTAAACAAAAAATTTACACTGATGTGTGCCTGACTTCCTACTCTCCTTTGCATATCAATCCATCGCTCACTTTCTCAGGTACCAATTTGTTCAAGACAGCTACAGTTGTTGTTGCACCTGCATGAAGCAGAGCAGCAAAGCCCATGTGTCATGGTGATGGCACCAGTGGAAGGGCCTGGAAAGACGTCTGTCCTCTCAGTAGGAATTACTTGCTCCATAACAGCTTAAATCAGTCTGCTGCTGTTCAGTGCCTTTGGCAAAGCCTGTAAGCTTTTGCCATGCTAGAAGGATGCAGGTTTGCAGGGAGAGGGGTGGTAGATATAGCCATGAACCTCTGTATTTTAATGAGTGGTTAATCAGGCAGTTAAACTGAGCAGTTTGCTTTGGAAACTTCAAAAAAAAAACCCCAAAAACTCTCCCTAAAATGAAGCTGATAGAATCATAGAATTATAGAATGGTTTGGGTTGGAAGGGACTTTAAAGGTCATCTAGTTCCAAACCCCCTGTCATGGGCAGGGACACCTTCCACTAGATCAGGTTGCTCCAAGTCTCATACAACCTGGCCTTGAACACTTCCAGGGTTGTGGCATCCACAGGTCCTCTGGGAAACCTGTTCCAGTGTTTTACCACTCTCATTTTAAAAAATTATTTCCTTATATCTAACCTAACTCTACCTCTTTCAGTTTAAAGCCATTGCCCCTTGTCCTATCACTATATGCCCTTGCAAAAAGCCAGCTTTCTTGTAGGCCCCCTTTAAGTACTGGAAGGCTGATAGAAGGCCTCCGCAGAGCCTTCTCTTCTCCAGGCTGAACAACCGCAACTCTCTCAGCTTGTCTTCATAGGAGAGGCGCTCCAGCCCTCGGATTGTCTTCGTGGCCCTCCTCTACACCTGCTTCAACATCTCTGTGTCCTTCTTACGTTGGGGACTCCAGAGAAAGCAGTACTGCAGGTGGGGTCTCACGAGAGCAGAGTAAAGAAGAAGAACTACCTTCCTTGACCTGCTGGCTACACTTCTTTTAATGCAGCCCAGGACACGGTTGGCTTTCTGGGCTGCAAGTGCACATTGCCAGCTCATGTTGAGCTTCTCATCAACCAACACCCCGAGGTCCTACTCCTCAGAGCTGCTCTCAATCCATTCTCTGCCCAGCCTGAATTTTTGCTTGGGATTGCCATGACCCATGTGCAGGACCTTGCATTTGGCTTTGCTGAACTTCATGCAGTTCTCATGGGCCCACCTCTCAAGGTTGTCAAGGTCCCTCTGGATGGCATCCCTTCCCTACAGTGTGTTCACGGCACCACACAGCTTGGTGTTGTCAGCAAACTTGCTGAGGGTGCACTCAATCCCACTATCCACTGCCGACAAAGACACTAAACAGTGCTCGTCCCAAAGCTGAACCCTGAGGAATGCTGCTTGTCACTGGTCTCCATTTGGACATTGAGCCATTGACTGCAACTCTTCAACTCTGATCTATTAAGTGCATTGGGGAGAACCTATTTTTATATCTCTCTCTTTTTTTTTTTTTTTTTTTACAAGCTGTATTAAAGACAGGAGAAACTTCAACAGCCATGTTACTCCAAACTGCTCCGGAGCTTCTCTAAAGAGCTGAGAAGCCAGCACAGCTCTTCTTCAGCCTTCCTGGAGCACTAAGGAAGAGCAGATCCTCTTGCCATCCACCTACCAGCCCTTAACCAGGCTACAGACAGCCCTGAGAGAGAAAATCTTCCTTGCTAGCCAGGAGGCTTGCTGGAAGGTGAAAGTAAAACCTACAGAGCACTTCAAAGTTAAGCCTGACTTCAAAGAGCCCTGCTGAGAGACCTGGACCTGCAGCTTTTCATGTTTTTGTGCTATGTTTGACTGTTTATCATTAAACCAGCTCTGCACAATAAGCCCTTTAATGGATCCTAGGCTGAAAAGAGTTCAGCCTGGAGACATAAAAAGTGAAAACATAATCTGTCTTCCTTAAAGAAAGCTTTGATATACCTTAAACCACCACATTTTCAGAGATAGTTACATATTCAACTTTTTTTCCTTCCCATGGGCTTTTCAAGACTTTATCTATGAGCTCCTATTGACCAAGCATAGCAGGTGCATACATTGGAGCGTCTCACTGGAGTCTAGGATGAGAAAACCAGCTCTGAAAATCTACTGCTGGAGCACCATGTACAGGGTCACACGGGAAATTCTTCTTCTCATGCGCCCGTTAAGTCTAGGAAGCTCTAGTTAAAGAAACATCTACAAAATTTTCAATCAGCCTGATTTCTCAATGAATCAGTGAAACTGCTGATTTGGCTCCATCTCATTAGATTTCAAAAACTAAATTGAAATATGTAAAAAGTTTTCTTGTCTATCTGCCCATTCTTGCTATATAGCCTCCATTACCATAGTATTGGAGTGCTTGATGATTTTTAACACATTTATGCTCACAGTATGCCACTGGGATGGAGAAATGCTGGTTTTTTTTCTTTTATGGGCTGGAAACTGAGGCATAGAGAGACTACAGAGTCTGACCCATCAAAGAATACGGGACTCATAAGGACCAGGCTCCAAAACTGAGACCCTCAAACTTGACATCTTTAAGTATTCCTAAAAACCCTCTAAGTCATTAGCCAAAAGTTTGTCTCAAAAAATGAGACAAATGACGATGTCTTGGCATCATCATCATACCTTCTGCGTACCAGAGCTTTGGAAAAATCACCCATCAGAAAGTCAATGCTCAGGATAGAAAAGAAATCAGATGCTCTGAAATTACGAAAGCAAGTCAAATCAGAGAATCTTGTTTAGGACAATGGGGCACATCCACGTTATCTATCCTTACAAATAGACCTCTTTGGACTATGTGGAAATCTGCTTTTCCCCTGGCATCAGAAGCACCCAGGCCAGCATGAGTCCATTGGGATATTTTGCCTTACCTTCTCAGACACTTAGTGGGCAAAAGTAACAGAAAGTTATAGATGAAAGAGATATTATGTGGTTGTGTGACTGTCACATAATGGAACACTCTCTTTCAGTAATTGCATAAAGAGCAATTTTGTGGGTTTTATTGAATAACTCAAGATAATTTAAGCCTCCATAAAAGGACAGTGAAAATAAAAAATAACTCTTTTACAGGAAGACACCTCCTCACATAAAGAACGCTAAAGGCACAACATTTATGAATGTATTTTAATTTTAACTTTTTCAGAAAACATTGCAACGTTTTAAAAGGAGTAGATTTTGTTCAGACAGCCCAATTATTTGTATCATAGTGCACCAGTTCTGAACATTGTGCACATATGATAGGTAGCCATGTTCACTATACATGTGCTATACATAACATAATGGAAAGGAAAATTCCTGGTCCAAAAAGTACTCCTGGCCACATAAGAGAAGGGGATTTGGGATAGGAAAAACTTCTTTGTGCATCAAGTCTGTCTCCTTGCTGCTGTAACTGTACCTACATCACCTACCTCCACTTATACACTTTTCAATTTAAAAATCAGGTAGATTTCTGCCTCAGATACTCCTGATAAAAGGCTGTTGCAGAGCCAAATCCAGGGCTCTCATTAATGCCATCTAAAGAGCCAAAATACAGAAGTTACACACAGTTACTTCTGGTTTTTGGAAATGAAGCAATAGCATCAAGATATTCAGCCATTTACCCCAATCTATCCAGAACCTCTGAAGTAGATCTGTAGAGTCAATCTTGGACCTCCTGCCTCCCAGCCCTCTGCTTAGCCAAGTAATAACAGAAGTTATTATTCTTCAATAACAGAAGAAGTTGAAGATGAAAGCACTGAAAACACTTCGAGTCACAGTGTCCAAATTTAGGGACTGTTTGGTTCTCTCATTTGTTTTAGTTCCTTTAGTTTCCCCCTTTAAAGGAAACATCAACATTGCATCTTTCTCAAGGTGAGGATTTTGTGAGCAGTGCTATCGTTACTCTTGTTAGCGAAAAAACCCCAAGCAAACAATGAGAAGCACAATTCAGTTCAGTTCTCACAAAAACCATGCACGGTGGCGGGGAGCCAGCTTCTGATCTCATTCACGCCGGGGCAAAGCCATAGCAACGGCACTGCTGAAGTGCGAGAGCAGCTCTTGCCGCACGGGAGCCAGGCAGCCGCCCTGGGTGGTGGTTTGCAGCCCGGTGCAGACAGTCCCTCTCAGCAAACAGGAAAGATATAGATTGCTACTTGGAACTGGCAGCAACGTGTTTATGCATCAGGGAAAGGATTTCCTGTATCATTTAGGCATTTTGCTGTTCAACTTTTCAAGCAAATTCTAGAAAACCTGGGTAATGGTTTGATTTAGGCTTTGATTTTGTATTAGAAGGTTTCAGAAATGTTTCCACTCTTTCTTAGAAAAGCAGGCCATGATACACCAGGGTACTAATGCACTTCCCTCAGCTGGATGGCAGTGAGACTTTGCTGTGTGCTTGGGTGCAGAAAGATGCCAGGGTTGGGCCTAGCAGCCCCTGCACTCCCAGCTCAGCCGCTTGGCTAAAGTCACGGTAGGGAGCCATGAGGGTGCTCTGCAGACCCAGCATGCTTTGATTTGGGCAGTGACTGGTGTCAGCTGGGAGATGTTCTGGGGAGTGCTGCAGCACTCAGTGCTGAGTCAGACCAAGGGGGAATGACTCACCCAGAAACGTCAATGAAAGACAATATTTCTTCTTTCCAGGTTGCCCTTGTGCCTGCTTTTCATCCTTAAGAGCAGGGTTCCTTTGCACCTTTCTAGATAGCAGCTGAATGGGTTTAACAACGCAGAGCTTCAAAATGCTGTCCTTTCTCGATGTTTCCCTCATAACAAATGCTTTGTCCTGTGCCTGTGGCACAAGACACTGCATGCCATTGCAGCAGCAGAAAGTGCCACAGGAGCCATAAAGAAGGCTAGATATAAACCAGCACCAGGTTTGGGAGGGTGGGCTGCCCCCTGGGATGGCGGCCAGCCAGCAGCACAGCCTGATTCCCACAGCAAAGGGCTGCGCACTTGTCTTCCCGCCATGCCCCTCTAAACCACTCGGTGACTTGCAGTTTGCTCCAGGTCTGGGGTGGGAAGAGAGGGTGGGTCATTAAGTTCATGCAACCATTACATGAACATATCCAACAGAACAAGTCGTTGTTTTTCATACTTCATGCTTTCAAGAAATCAAGCTTGTATAGCATTGCAACAGAAGAAAGCACAAGTACTCTCAAGAGACTTAAATACTGTCATCAACTTGCCATTCCCTGCCCCCTCGCTGAGCCTTGTAGCCTCTCAGTAGTCACTAAATGATGGGCTTACCTTTCAGGGTCTTTGCTCCTGAGACCTTGCGCATACTTCCCTGTGTTTTGAAAGATGGAGCTTACATTCATCTGGGTCCATTCCCTCAATTCAAATAATCTTCTGGGCTTGTGAAGGTGATAACTTCTTTTTGAATAGCTACATTACATTGATATGCAGCTTTTGCCCATGTGTGTTTCCATCTACACAAATAAGGTATACCATCTGCAAATACAGTAAGAACAGGGGAGCTATGCAAGAAACAGAAAAACGAGGACCTGAAGAGGATATCTGTGTCACAAACAGGGCTGCAAATCATGACTTCAGTTCTAAGCCTACAAAAAGAGCTGAAACACCTCATAGGCTTACACTAAGGTATCTATCTGGCATCATTTCACAACCCGTTTTACTTCACAGGTCTGCAAAAAAATCTTTAATTCTCAACAGTCAAGCTTAAGTCAGAGACTGAAGAGTAGGCAACTACAAGAAAGTTGACTCTAATTCAGGATCTAACAACATTTAGGTTAGAGATACCTAATGCCAGGGGTTATTTGAGACAATCCCAAGAACTGGAAGCACATCCTGCCGTTCTCATGATACTGGGATGTTATGTTGCACCATATTTTAGAGGTGCTGCAAGAAACAAGAAATTTGCCTGCATAATTTCATCCAGAACAGAGTAAAGTGCAAAACCCGGTATCTCCTTCCAAGCTGTGGCCCTAGCATGTACTCATGCTCTATAGCACAACAAGAGACCTCTAATCTTTCAATCACAGCACACAGTTGGGCATTCAGGGAATGTCCTCTTGGTCCCTGTGCTGACACTGACAGTGTACTCAAGCCTGGTCAGTCAGGGGAGGGAGGAGAGAGCGTGCTATGCTTCTTGCATCCTCTTTTCTTCAGTCTGATCTCCTTAATTTAGACAGACTTGCAAGTGTGCACTCACTGGTGTCACACCTACACACCAACTCATTGTTGGGATCCAAAGAGATCTTAGTGAGTTCACGTGGATTACAGCATTTTTCTTAGAGAAGACACAAATACTTGACATTTTAACGGTCTAATTAGCACCCACAAAAAACCTTCCTTCTAAGAATAGTCACAAGAAACAGAAATATGGAGTGGGAGCTTATAAAATTCTATCAGTTTTCATCTCTTCAGAGAAAAACCTGCCAACTGGCCTCAATTTGTCATTCAAGGGTATAGTAAATGCTGGAAAGCAGATTTTCAGAACAGTTTTACTCCAGCCTCCTTAGAAATCTAAACAATTTCCCTTGCTCTCTCTTCAAACGGCAAAGCTGAAGCATGAGACACCAGAGGTAAAAATTCTTTGGCTAATTAATGAATTAGTTAATTGCACTTGGCTACCATATCTGAGCATTTAAGTACAAAGAAGCAGCATTCAGTTATAAATAGAGCCGATCAGGGTACAGCATGTGCACATTTGCATAAAGGATCTAAGAAGTTGATGAGTAATAATTGGCTTTACAATTTGCACAGGTTCATTAAATTGGGGGGAAAAATCAACTATGTGGACTTGTATTAACTGGAGGACTGTTAGCTACAAAGAGCACGTTTTGCAACCAAGAGTCAAAACTTCAATTCAAACTTACTTCACTCCAAAACAGTGTTCTTTTGCTGCTGCTGCTTGGTTGCGTGCCACAGGGCTACCCTGTTATCCATCGGGCAAACTGATTGTTGCCCAGGCTAGTGGAGAGCACTTTCTAGACAGCCCCGCCGTGCAGCCCTTGCTCCAGTGCAAAGCAAGTTGCCTCTAGAGACAGTTACCTGCGCAGCATCCCGACATCGATGGCTATCGGTCTGTGGTCCTTCCCTTCATCAATGCGTTACAAAGAGCCCCAACAGGTCGGTTAAGCCTGCCAGTTTTTCTAGGTAGCCTAAAACTTAGGTACTCCATGTTAAGTATCGCAATGTACACGTTCCCTTAGGTCCATAACCTTAATCACCCTTCTAATATTGTGCTGTTGATGTGGGATCTAGGTTTCTTTATCACTTTTGTCCTTATCTCTGCTGTTCAGCGTGTGTAAGTGCTTTAGGATTGATCCAAGTCGCTGTTCTTTTTCTTCACAACCTAACACCCGTCTTTATTCTGTGCATCTCTCTCAAGAGACGATTAGATGGTAGATTTGCCTGGCTTTTACACAACAGTTAGGTAAACTCTGGGAATATAAAAAAGCCATTCAGCTGAAATGGCTTACTTCTCCCTTCTTCCCATCACAACAAGCATTTTCCTCAGGACATCATGTTTCTAATCTACAGGTCAACCCTTGGTCCAGGCCTACACTGAAAATAAGGTATGGCATAAGTGAACATGAGCTTCTTGGGACTCATACATCTGCTCATTCTCCCAGCTGCACTGGTACACACTCATATAAGAAGCAAAGTGCAGGTCCACACTGCTTGTGATTTGCAACTGTAAGTTAAGCAACATAGATAATCTTGAAAAAAAACCCAAACAAAATGGCAAAAAAATTAATTAATAAATCAGTATCACTAAGGTAGCATTGAATTTACAGCAAGAGAAGGAAGATTTTGGGAAACAATTTATTTTGGTAGTTAGGAAATAGTCTTTGATCCCACTGGGAAGCCTAAAAGATCAGCTGCAAATAACAGTTAAAGATGTTGTAAAGAAGATGAGCCAATATATGGTGATATGTCAGGATACGATAGTAAAGCAGTAGACTGCGTTTTTAACAATGTGCAAAGGAAATTTGTGGGAAGGGCTTATGAGGAGCGACTCAGAAGATTAGAATATGCAATTCAAGGCACTGGGAAAAAAGCAATAAGGAAACAACAGTAGTTATTTTTAATTCTTTGCTGTGTTTATGAGCTTTTAAGTGCTTTATAGTCACTACTTCAAAAAGGGGCTTAGAAAGCTGCTTTGATTGCTGGAGTGGAAAAGATCACCTTAATTATTATGCCATCTCTCACTAAAGCTTAGACACTATTTCAGAGCAAAGGAAGTGCTCAACCTATTCTGAGATATAAAACATCTCACAAAATCATCCAAAGAGGGACCATTTCAAGCCATCATATATTCTTGTAAAGATTTCCCAAGACGAAGAACTTGCTTCATGAGAGGAAAGACACCATCAATTTCCCTTCCTTTAAGACACGGGACAGCCCTGCAAAAGGCTTTGACAGCGTTCCCTAGGATAGGGTTCTTAGAAATTACATTGAGTATTGAACACAGCCCCTTCGTGGAAGGCTGATGACACACTGCATGCTTCCCACAATATCTTACTTTGGATAGCAAAATCACAGTCCCACACCGGAACAATCCCAGGCAGGAAATTAAGAATTTCATTGCTACCAGTAGATGTACATTATTATTAACATTTCTCTGAAAAATATCTGATCATCTATCACAATCTTCAATAATTCTGCAGTTTGAAAGATGTCAAAACATAGCTGAGCAGTTACTCACACGAAGTGAAGGAGTACAGTGTTCCTACGTAGATTCTCATAGTTCTGAGGTGCTCAGTTATAAATTGGAATGGGAACTCACTGTCGGCTTTCTAAAAAAAAAAATCCCAAAACCTTCAACAGAGTGAAGAGCGTCTATGAGGAAAAAAAAACCACACAGGAAACCAATAGAAGAGTACTCTGCTGAAATTCAAATATCTCACATGGTTTTTGACTCTGCTTGAAGACAGTCATGTTTAAACGCACAGCTCATCAAGCACAATTGTCTCATTCTCTTTGGAGCACTGTGTTTTCCTCCTCCTGGCGATGTGTGGTTCTTCCATTGCAGAATCCTCCATTGCAAGATGGCCCTTTTTTCTCGTTTCATCTTGAGAAACAAAACAAAAAAAACCTCCTGTTTCCTTTAGGGAGATGTTTTGTTATGCAGATTTTTAGGCAAACCAAAAAATGCAGACTTGCTCACATTTAATTTGGAAAACTAGTGATAACCATTCCTCCAAATATGCAGAGAAGAAAAAGACTGCATCTGTTTGATACACGAGAATATAAGGAAAGGTGGGCTCAAACTAGAATGTCCTTCGCCAGCTCCAGATGTGAATATGTCCAGATTTCAAGCAGTTTTGTAAGCGAGATTCTTGGCTAAGCTCAGTAGAAACACAAGGGCAAGGCATGAAGGTCCAGGGGAGAGGCAAACTTTTTAAAATTCTGCAGACAGAAAAGGTATCAAAGTCAACATGTTAACTTATTAAGCAGAGCAAAGATTTCATCTAACAAATAGGAACCTCATATGACACACTCCCCTTTTGCCTACCACACAGACGTTCTCCGTATCTCCTTACAAAACCGAGAAATTAAACCAGCAGATAACTTCTGCTCTAACGTGCCAAATCCCTATCAATGTAAGAGCGTTAAATTCCACAACAACACAGCTGCGCTCAACAGAGTTAGAGCTCTTAATATGAAGCAACAGAATGTAAATTGTAGCTGGCTTTTAGGCTTTCCACAGATATAAAAGCATGGATCCCTTAAATTCACCACAATAGGAATGGTATATCTTTCAGAAAGACAAGGGTTTGGCGGGGTTTTTTTGCACTGTTACTATGTAACAGCATTGATATTTGCCCAGGTCTTGAGTTTTAAAGCAAGTTATTTTCACTATTAGTACAGGAAAGATGGTGATTTAGAACTTGAAATCATGGTTTTTTCTCTCTTTATCATTCTCTTTCCTTCCAATACAGTATTTATACACAATAGTGCACTTCCCAAAGCGTCAAATTAACATATAGGCCAACACCTTAACCGGCCAACATCAGTTGATTTCAATGCATGCATATCACTCCAGATCAGCTGGGAAACCAGTCCAATAATACGCCTCTATCCAACTTAGACTTATTAAAGCACAGTTTGACCTTAAAGATATATACTTCTTTCTATTACTAGAAATCTTGTGGCTCTGTAGGAAACAGAGTAAACATCACAGAGTTATTAAATTTCTACCTCAAGGTGCAACTACGAAGAATGGGTACTTAGCAACCAGATACAGAGGAGCACAAGATGTTCCATCCTAATGGTGCATTTTGCAAGGAAATACAAAAGCTCACATCAACCCGTAATATCTAGGCCAACACAACTGATCTTCACAAACAGCTCCAAACTTGTAATTGAAAGGGAAATAACCAGATTTAAAAGTCCAACATGTCTGACAAATATAACTTAGCTCCCCAAATTCCTTGACATTTGTCTCCTTACCATCACCATCTTTACCAATTGGATTTAAATGAGTAATCTCAGTTTTAAAAGGTTGGTTCGATATTTATGTTGGTTATTAAGGTCGAGGAGTCAAGAGATGAGAATGTTAATTTCTGCAAGCAGATTGCCTGACATTTGAACAAGATTGAAAATTCCATCAATATGGCACATTTTTCTTAGTAAAAAGTCCATGTAATTTCTCAGGCATTAATCAGCAGAAGTCAATGCTGAGTGATGAAGAAATGACAACCACCTGGATGCTCTACACAGCGTCATTCGGTCTCACGGGATTGTTCATGCAAATGGGAGTTACAGTTTACACAGCATAAGACAAATCCAGCATGTTCTCCTGTATAGACCTCAGATCTAATTGGGAAACTATATGGGAACATGCTTAATGGAGGGGATGAACTCAGGGATGCAGCTAAACGGCCAGTAAGTAGAAGCCACTGCACAGGCATAAGAGAAGGAACAAATGGGTTGGGGGTCCAAGGAACCTGCTGCAACAAGCTGTATCCATGTCTTCACTATGGCAACATAAGGTAGGCAAAAGGAAGGACTATTCTTCTGGTCTCTGGACACTAGGATGCCACACGTCTCGTGAACGTAACTGCGTCAGAGACTGCATGCTGTAAGACCAACCTAAGTTTCTGCCTGAACAGGGCACACAAAGCCGTCTAGGTGTTGGGACTTGTTAAAGCCAGCTGAACGTCAGCTCTTTAGCTGCAGCTTTTCCAAGCTTTGCTCAGCTCTCAGAACATCCATCCTCTCTTCCTTTGCTGCCAGTGGGTGTAAACTCTGCCTTTTTTTTTTTTTCCCCTTTCAGAACCTTCAGCCACATCAAACTAAAACATACTAAGAATCTTTTTGGCTTGGGCAGGAGATGGAGAAATACACCCCTAAGTGTGTATCATTCAAACAGTTATTTAATGAGTCTACTGACTTGTGTGGAGGCTGCAGTCAGAGGAAATAAAGGCTTTTAAGGCATCTTCCTGCTTGTTCAATCAGTATATGTATAACACTATGACAGTTCCTTCTTTAGAGAAAGACGTTTGAGTAACATTGTCATGCTGGGAATCACACATAAATCAACTAGCTCTTCAGCTGCACTGCAAGCAAGGAGCAAACAGGGAATGTCAGGGAGGAAAATATATCAGACGCATAGAATCATCTCAGAGTGAAGCTGATTAGTCCTTTTAGAGACTTAAGTTGAGAAAAGAAAGCCTTTGAAATTGCTCCAGAGTTTCACACATAAGTGAAAAGTTGAGGACTACTGCATTCTTTTGCTTCAAGAACATTTTTCCTTTCCAAGATCCCCCAAGACATGTATATGCTGTTGAAAAAACATTCAGATAACCTGCATCACCAGCACATAAAACAGAGGAAGGAAAAAAACTCCCTGGCTTAGGGAAAAATCTCTCTGTTGTCCACCAATTAGTGGCTGGTTTTGTTGGTAAAAGCCACCTTCTCATGCACTCTGCAAACAGCTGTTTTGCAATGTGTTACTAAAGTCAAATAAATACTGGGGTCTCTTTAAGTTCTGTCCTTGTTCTGGAGCTCAATATGAATTTAAAAGGAATGGAAGTAACATTGCATACATCTCCCCATATATCTATATATATAGATAGATAAATTCCAGGGAAAGGAAGGTTACACACATATGCTAACTGAGTCAATGCTCAATTATTGGCCATGCCTGAGGTTTCAGTATTTTCCAGGAGTTTATAATTTTATTGTCTAAGAGCAGAGTTTGGTTAAATTTTAACCAAAGTAAAACAGAATAATCACAAATGAGAACTGAATATGGTTGCCTCAACTCGTCTACTAAATCTACTAAGTTTTTTCAGGGGAAAAAAACTTCATAAAGTGCAAAAGAAGTTGATGTGAATTGAGAAACAATCACCTGTTTTCTAATAATTGAATTTAAAATAACTACATTGGTCCGTTTCCGTACCTCCTTGTCGCCTTCGTGGGATTTATGAGCTCCCTCTCGTGGCCACGTTAACAAGCATGGGCTGTTTTTTTCCAGCCCAGAACTTGCTGTAGATTAATGGGTGACACGAAAGGGCAGTTTGTCGTTCTCTAAAGCAGGAATTGATTTTAATCTCCTCGGTAGCTAAATGAGTCATCCGAGCTCCTGCTGAATCACCTGTCACAGCCGGTGGTAGATGTTCCTCTGCTGCCTCAGAGCACACGGGAGATGAGCAGTAGCCACGCACGGTGCCTTAAGGAGGGAGGGTAGGCGAGGTGCTCCAGTCGGAGGGCTCCTACATCTCCAGATAGGTATGGCAAGTGTCACTTTGGGTGCTAACGGCTGCGCTGCTTCTCAGGAAAGCCTAAGAACAGGATGTCGTCCAAAAAACATGAGCTGCCCTTACAACACAAGATTTCAAGGCTGCTCCAGCAAAGACGTGAAACACACCACCAGCCAAGGGTGGAGGTGACACAGGACAAGGGCTGTGCTGCCAACCCCAGCAGAGCCCCAGCCCAAGCTCTCTTCTCCACACACCTCCAGACTCCATGGATGCTTCTGCGTTCTCATGCTGCCCGGCTCCCAGGGCACAGCGCAGAGGTGTACCCAAAGCGCGTCCTCTCATGTGAGGGAGCACTGGGCTCCCCCAGCCCTGCCAGCTGCCCACAGCCTCATCACGGTGCTGGGACAGGGTGCAGGCGCATCCGTTCCCTGGCTCAGAGGGATGTACCGGCCCCAGGGGAGCAACCCCCTCTCCGCAGGTCTGGGGACGCGGGCTGCCCCTGCTTACAGAAGGCACTCCGGCCCGGTTTGCTCCACCGTTATCTGTCCTTCTGTACGAGCCAATGCCTCTGTGAGTGTCAGTGATTTTTACAGGTCAATTAATGAGTAGAAAAAGAAGTATCCAGCTACCACACTCGTCTGCAGAATGGGCTACAGGGAGGTAAGGAGTGGAGAGAGCAGAAGGGATATTTGCAAAACAAATTTCTGAATTTCTGAAACAAGAAGTTCCAGAGTTTGAAGGCTGAGCTGAAAACTACTTTTTTAAAAATAAAAGGTCCTATTGTGCAAGTGTCATATGAGTTCTGGCAATGGCTGCTTTTTAAACTGACAACACCATTTGCAAACTTATGGTATCAGTTTACAGACAGTCATTAAAGGCATGACTGAGATTTCCCATCTATTTTTAACACAAGTAAAATTGAAAGACAAAAAAATGCTTTCTTTCATCCTAGATTCATTTTTTCCTCAAATCAAACACATTGCCTCAGAAGACTGATTGTCCTCTTACCATTAAAAGCTGGAGTGCAGGTTTAGTAACTTAATCCTACACAGATTTGGGGTGTGCATGTGGCAATAAATGAGTTATAGCTGTCCAAATCCCATAAAATTACTAATTTTGGAACCTTATTCCTGAAATGTATTGTAGGCACCATGTCACAAGAATAAACGTATAGTCCTGCAGGCGTTACATTCATAGATCCCCTATTAATAAAGGAAGTTTATTGAAGAAAAGTTCACTTATTAAAAAGAATTACTTAAAATTCATCAATAGTATTTATTTTTCTTGCACATCAATACTACCTAATAACAAGACTATCAATATCTGATGAAGCTCTGGACCATATGTTCCAGAAAAAATACACATTTAGTTTGTGAAAAAATACGCAAATTTCATTTGAGATCACTTGTATAGGCTCCATTACCACAGTGTCATAGGCAAATAAGATGCTAAAACGCACACATGGCTAAAACTCTTGCTGTTCCTTTTGCACTGGCAGTTATCTGATCGTAGAGCAGAATTGCTTTTTTAGGCTTGTTGATCAGATCATGCAAACAGTAATTGTAATGATTAGACTTCAGGCTGCTTAATTTAAAAACTGATATGACCAATCTCTGCCCTCGACTCTCCCCAGAACTGTGAAGGGCCTCTCTCACTGCATCCATCAGACTTTGGATCCGAGCTCCAAAAGACAAACCCTTAGTCGCAGGACTTGGTGTCGAGATGCTGCACTAACATGCAGCCAGGGAAGTTAAATGCTTCTGCTACAAGAAAGAATAATAGCAAAGCTGCCTCAACAGGCCCCACAACATGTTAAGCTGTTGTACAAACTGCAGCACAAGCTCAGCTCCTCCTGCAACTAATTACTTCACATTAAACAGCATTTGCCTTTTTCAGAGATCTCAAAGGAAGAAGAATTAAAAAAACAAAACACCAAAAAAACCCCAAAACCCATGACCCAGCAGAAAGCCGAGGGCTCTGAAAGGCGAGCATCGCAGAAAGAGAACTCCATGTCTCCGAGGAGCTGCAGTGCCTGAGAAGATGCTGTCCACAGGACTGACTTTAGCACCTCATATTGCCCATTTTCTGAGGGTTGAGCATTGTGTTTCACCACAGCTCAGCTCCCCGTCCCTATGGCCTGGCACCCCATCACCCGTGCGTGGGACTGGCTTGGGAGCACAGGATGCAGCACTCAGGAAAGCCTTCCTTAGACTGTCCTCCCTAGAATGTAAGCAGAGGGGTAGGGTCTGCCTTTCACAAGGATACCTGTGCCCCAGCACTGCAGGTGCACCCAGCCACGTCGGAGCTCCTGCCCAGAGGCAGCCAGAGGAGCTCAGCGTCACTGCGGGCACCAAGGTATCTCTTGCAAAAAGTTTTCTACAGCTGTGTTATTCCTCTCTGGGGAACATCTGTGGATGCAAACAGAAACTGAAGGTTTCTTCCCTTTCCTGTATCTTAGTGGCTGAACGGGAAAATAAGATTTGAGAGATCATTCCCACCACCGGATCCTAACACAGGTAATTGTGCTAATAGGTTAATTTTGAGCTGAAAATTCACACAGCAGAGAAGAGTTTAATTTCAAGAGAATTTTAAGGGAAAAGCAGATCCAAAATGACATCTCAAACTCACTAATTTCACCAGACTGTTTGTCTAACTCTGTCCTGTGCTGGGAACAGAGTCTGCAGAACAGGCTTGGAGCAATGTGATCTCAGTGATAGCTAGCATTGAGCGGTGAATTATGAGGTGCAGATGCGGATTTTGGCTAAGACTTTCAAATGCTAAAAGGCTACAGTTGGAATCTGTTTTTTGAAATTATCAGTCTTGTGAGCCCTTTGAAATCTAGCCATTTTTGCACATTGTAACACTACATACATAGATTAAATATTTTTTTTCACATTCTCTCTCAGGCAGAAAGAAATTAGGCAGACTAATAATGCACACATTTTAGAGATAATGCCTTTGGGGAAACTGTAATACCCTACAGCTAATCTACTGAGGGAGGTAAGTGATACTCTTATCCTTTACTAGCTAGCATGATATTTAAAGATGTTGCAAAAACCTAATTACATTATATGATGTGAAGCAGATATAAGACTAAAACCTGTTTAATAGTTAAGCCTGTTGCTATAACAACCACATTTCAAGGACATGGGTATACAAAACACACGCCACAACATCTGCATTAACAAAATGTCTCACTGCAATTCAACTTTACCTGGTAAAAGAACCAATTAAATTTGAATTTTTTTGTTCAAAAACCACCAAACAAAGAACAGGATCTTTTGTTACTGTCAACACTATTCCATCTTTAAACACTAGCAGCCTCTCCAAGGGAGATTTGCTATCCAATTCATCTGGTTTTGGATTCCCTCCTTAAATGTTTCTCCTCCAAGGAAAAGAGGTCAACCTCAGTGTTCCCACCTCAGTCATGCAGACGTTTAAGCATCTGGCTGTTTCCACTTAACTGAGTAGGAATGTTGCTTTGGATGCATATTGCACCATGCTCAGAGATCTGACTTCTTCTAGCCTTTGCCCACAAAATTAAGAAACGAGAATGAAGAGCAGAAACAAATGCTTCAGTGAAACGTAACATAACAGACTAGGCAAGGAGTCAGCAGATTTTTTTTTTTTTTGACATATCATGTAATCATTTCACACAAATTTCTCCTCATTAGACCATTCTTTAGCAGTCCAGGACAGAAGGCGGCGATAGAATAGTATTTTTTTAAAAAAGGGAAGAAAACCTAAGTCAAGCTGAGGCCAATAGAGATGTGCACAAAACATAGTAATAGCCACTGATTAGGGTGCTAAGATTGTTACTTCAAAATAAAGAATATAAAAGAATACAAACTTTTGCCTAATACTTTAAGCCATTTGCATACCCTAAATGGTGACATTACAAAGGAGCATAGCTCAACCTTACACAATGATTATTTCCATAGCATCAGGAGATTTCAGTTCACTCATAAACACATCACAGCTAGAAAGACCAAAAGTGAGTTGGATCTAATTTAGGAAAACATTCTTTTCAGCATAAAAAGTATTCATAGAGAAAGTTTCAAATACATAATATTGCATAGGGTGTTGATAATCATATTACTGTTTACAAAAAGATGAATACAGCTTCCTCCTAGTTAAATCTGTGCTTTGCATTGCTAGTTATGAAACATGGCAATGGAGAGATAAGAGGTAGTAGCAGTACTTGTACACCTCTGATTTACAAATGACTTGACGTTTCTGTACCCTATTTCTCTGATCAGAGCATCTCAAACAACGTAACTCCAACAATAAACGCAAATTACTTTGACTTGCTCCATGCCCTCCTCCTCTTTTTCAGTTTCTTGCATTTACATGTTTACATATTCTAGGAAGACAGCTTCAGAAGCAAGATTAAATTCAGCACGAGTTTCACAAAGCTTTCCAGAACCGTGACTTTGTTGACAATAAGCCGAAAATACAGGTTTCTCTACAACTATCTTTTAGCTTCCTCTTGAAAATAACATCTGTGGCTTTGAATTAAAGTTGCTGCTTTCATTTGACTGCACACCTTTTAAAGAAGCAGTAAGAGCACTGGAAGCAGAAGTCAATAACCGTGTTATGTTGTTCAAGGTTTCTGGTTTCAACTCAGATTGCATACTATGAAGGCAGTTTGCCGAAGTCAGACCACAGAAAGAGGTTTAGCAATAAAAATCACACTTTTTTTCTTCTTAAATGTAAACACAAACTCTGACATTTATTAGAGCAAAACTGTTTACAGCAGAAGGTAACAAGAACACTATACCATTGATGATGGAAAAATATAAGTTGCAGGCCTCCCACTTAAACAAAACTAGCACCGTCCCTAAGATGTGCTTTTGGCTGGATGAATTTGCAATCACCCTCCTGTATCTGTATCCGTATTTAAATTCAGAGGCCTTCAAGCACTTTAGCAATCTGCTTATCAATTACCAGACATACTCGACTCTCCCAATTCAGAGGTCTAACAGGAGGAGCACGGAAGGTTAAACGTAGCATAAAATGTGTTACAGCAGCTGTTAAAGCCAAAGGCTGAAATCCAACCAGCTAATGCGAAAGGGAGTCTCACCATTAATTTTAAAAGAGATGGGATTTCACTCACTGATCTGATGTATTAAATCATAGACATAAGGTGGAAGGCTGCGATGTTAACCATTAATAAAAAAATCCCCAAGTGAGATTAAGATCAGAAAACATATGTTATTAATTTACAAAAGAGATCAAATATAACCAAGTAATGCTTGTGCACAATGTCTGACTCTTATCATCTAAAGATCACGAGTGTCTAAACTAAACATGGAAAGCAGGTTACAGAATAGCTTCTAATTCCAGGAAAAGGCTGACAAGAAGGGAGGAAATCATCTTACCGCTTCATTGACATTAACTGGCAATTAACTAACATTAACACTTAGACCCATAGTCACCTTCTTCCACATCTCACTCTTTTCTTCTTAAGAAGACAAGCATGTGAGATGAGGTAATCTTTTATTTAGACCAAGTGATACAAATGAAAAAAACCCAAGCTATCAGGCGTGTCATCTCTAGTTCAGCTATTTTTGGACTCTTAAGCATCTGGAGGCCAGTGAAGAGCTACCTCCTCTTTGAAAGAGCAATGATGCTAGCACTACAGTTTCTCTACAAGATAACCTCAGACACGGCCAAGGTGTGCACCAAAGTACAGCAGCCTTCAAGTCCCTGCTAGACCCTGCACAAGCTCCCAGCTGGAGGGCAAGCTGTGAAGCTTCCTTAGGGCTGTCATGACAGGTGCTAGATGCCTTATTTCATTTTCTTCCATTTCAGAGAGCTGTATTCATTTCCCTGGTATTCATTTTCCTATTGCTAATCTCCTTTAGCCCCAGCACAATTTTCAAATTACAGGCAATGATAAGAACAAGGTACACGAAGCGACTGATGTTAAACGTTGTCATCTGTCTCCACTAAAACCTTTCAGTTATTCAACATAACAGCTGGCAAGAAGACAGACGACATGCTTTATGTATTTCAGCAAATTTGATCTATTATTAATTATTTATGCCCACTTTTGGTTAGAGATGTGAGAGAGCCCATTTTTTACAGTTTCCAAACTGAGGCTTTCAGGACTGGATTCAATTACAACTAAGTTATAAGCTAAAGTTGGGATAAATGTTGCTATTCACAGACTCTAGTGAGGTTGAACGTCTGCTTGTATGACATAAGGACAAGGCCAAACCTCCAGCTTCAGCCCAGCAACGCCATGATGAGGGCTGCTTTGAGGCCACCGCTGTGTAGAAGTGCTGTCACTTCCATGCTGGATCAACAAATGCTCCTTTTGGTTCGCCTGTACTATCAGCAACACCAGTAAGTGCTGCTTGCTTGTCACAAAAACGGAAAAAGCTCCATAAAGAGCTGTTTCACAGAAGCATTTGAAATAGTCAGAAACTCTTTCCTATCCCAATAAAAAGTTCAATGCCCTGACCAGAAGAGAAGTGCACACCCAAAGTGTACAACCCTCAAATCTTCAAATTTCTGTTTCTAATGCAACGGTTGGTGAGCACTTAGCTCAGGCACGTCCTGCTCCCATTCTCCTCTGTGAAGACAGCTTCCTGAGCAGCCTTGCTCAAGGCGCTCCTTCACATCATGGATGCGAAATGCCCAAAGCATCATCATGGAATATCACAAAGGCAAGCTCATGGAGAACATGAAGGTGTAAATTACAGCCTTTATAGCATGCTGCCCTAGAGCAGACAGCTGCAACATTTCTTATGGAAAACAACCATTTTCTGGGAAAAAGCGTCCATAAACCAGAAACAGATCAAATGCAAAATGTTCACTTACGTCCAGGCATTGTCCTACAGTAAGCAGCGAGTACCCTACCGAGCGAGCTGTGCCATCGGCACGTCACTTCCAGAGGTGACGTGGTGACAGGGGCAGGTCCAGCAGCGCCGCTCCCGCGCCAGCCGCCCGCGGGCCGGGCCCGCCGCAGCCGCTAGAGGTCAACGGCGCCCCATGCTCGGAGCGCCCCGGCGGCGCCCAGCCCTGGCGCGTCCCGGGCCGCGCCGTCGTGTCCGCGGGTTTCTGAGGTGGGTTAGGGTCGCTGCTGATCTGGGAAGCTCCACACGGAAAGGTGTAGGCGCCACCATGTGACTGTGCAGCTCCAGCCTGGACCAGCACCGCAACCATGCTGCGGTAAACGAGGGGATGGATGCGCGGTCACACGGAGAGCAGGAGGAAAGCAGTGCGTGGGGCTCCTTGGCAGGCGAGGAGTAACGATGCTCTTCTGAGGTGTGGCTGATGATCTGCTTACACGCTGAAATACAAACCCAGGAAACCCAGTTCTCCTTTTACACAGAACAGTGCCAAACACACTTCTTCCAGTATCAGCTTCTCCACAATTTCCAGAGACAACAACCAGTACTTAGTTCAGTTCAGGCATGTAATTGTTCTATCTGCCCTAGGACCTTGTAGAACTATCCAGCATTTTGGATTCCGAGAAATCAGTAGGTAGAAAAGGCATACACGTTCAGCAGAAAACAGTTCTCCAACCATTCCACAACCTCCGAGAAACAGTTTCTGGAAAGCCTAACACAACTGAACCATTATGAAATTGTTTGTCTTTCATATCCCCAATTTTACTGCTGCAACTTTTGTTCAGACTCTTCCTGAATGCTAAGAGCTGACCCAGCAGACAAACCCACAATGTGCTTTTGACGAGTGACTGTTGTCCACCCTGCCTGTCAACGCTTGCCTGCTGTGCACGAAGAAAGGCAAGGCTCACGGGGCAGCAAGATGATGGGCACCTCGACGGGAGGGAAGGGAGTTTTGAGCTGGTCCATCGCTGCTCTCCTTTCTTGCTACTTTCTAGAAAGCAGGATCTGGAAAGGAATTCTGGGCTGTGAGCCCTGGAGGGATGCCTATTCCCTGGTGCTATATTCCTGTCCACCTAGTCTCCTTCTCCTGTCCCCTCACTGGTACACCCACCAGTCCTGCGCTGGGAACACCAGTAACTCCCCAGTGTGAAGCACTATGGCATCCATAGCCTCTGAATGCTTTCCTATGGCTTCTCCCTGCTGAGACAGTCCCTGTTGCCAGTGCTGAGAAAGACAGTCAAAATAATGAATGCAACTTCAGCAAGAAGAGGCATGGGGTGTGGAATGAGGAAGATTGTTTTTAAGATGAGTCCAGGGTTCACGTATATTTAAGGCATGGGTTTAGCTACTCTAAAGCTTAAAAAAAAGAGTTGGAAAAGTCTTCTCAGACCTCATGAATCATTCTCAACTAATGAGAGTAAAATGTGGTTGAGCTATCAAATAAACATGCGTTATCTCCACTTAGCCCTGGAGGACGTGACTGCGCGCCTGCAGCTCATCAGCAGTGCCTCGGCCTGTTTGAACAAGCAGGTAAAGATTAAGTTTCACTTTGCTCTTTTGCTGTTGTGTGCACTGATTTATTTGGTAACTGAAAGTCCTCAGGGAAGACAGTGCCAAAAGCACTGCTGAGTTCCTGTAAGGTTAAATTCATTCTTTTACCATTAAGATTTTAGTACTTTATAAGAAGAAAACAGCGGCCTCGCAAACCTCTCCAGGTCTCTCCCTACTCTAGGTTTTCACTCATTAGGCTGCAGGCAGGATAAACCAGAATCACCAATGATACCACGTCTGGAAAAATGGAGAAAGAACCCCACAATGTTTAAGTTTTTCTTTCTCTCTCTCTCCCCGCCCCCCCGTCTACAGACAGATACCACTTGGAGAAACCTGTTTCAGAAAGTCATGGCTCTGAAAGACAGCAGTCAGCGTGTGGATAGGAAGGTGTATCAGCAAGCTAACAGCTAACACACTCCTGGTAATCTGTAGCATTGAAAAATGGGTTGAAGATTTCCACAAAGATCCTATAAACCAAGCAAAATTCCCACTGACGCCACTAAGACTGCTGCTTAGATAAAGGCTCATGTCTCAGATTATTGGAAGGGAAAACACATCAGTGAGCAGATTTCAATCCATCAGAGACAGTTCAAGCAAGTCACATCAGAAATATAACCCTAGTCATGATACTTAAAAATATTAATTAGATGCCTGAATTTTATTTGCTTATAATTCTAGCAAAGCTTCACATTTCACTGCTTCACACAAAACAAGAGACCTTATGCTGAAGTTTTGAGGTACACATCTAACCTGGGAGCAGGGTGGGCAGTTTCCTAAATCAATAAATATTTTCCAATGCATCTTTATTCCTATAACAAAGTAAAACAACATTCATAATCTAAATGCAACTTCTCCAGGCCTTTAGTTATGGGCAGACAAAACCAGCCAGCCCAATTATTTGCCTGGGAAAGCCAAACAAATGAGTATCGTGTGTGTCATAGTATATCAAATATTACACAGGGAAATGTTTTCTTCTCTTTTCTTCTCTTCTAAAATGTAAATACAACTTGTGTTCTACAGATGTGTGGAACTGTAACCAAGCAACACTTAACAGCTCGTAAGCAAACCCTAAAAACATCTTGAGGAGACCAGCTTCCATTTTTAATTTGTGTCTATAGAGAAATAAGCGATCCTAGACGTTTGAGGTTGGTTTGTGATAGCGCGTAGCATTTGTTATCTTTGTGAAGCACAGGATTTGGATGCCCAGCATTCCACTATCACCACACCCTCCAGGATGCAAGGCTCTGTCCTGGATCACCCTTCCTGCTCAGACTGTGCCTGTGGTTTCACTGGCAGCAGAGCGTTTGGTCACAGCTGAGACAGAAGACCCTCTGTCTTCTCCACATTTCTCCTTCCTCCTGTTCCTGCTCTCAGCTACATGGTCCAGCCTCTTCCCGAGATCTGCCAGGCACCAGCCTCAGCAGCCGATTGAATTTAGCTCAGCATAAAAATAGTGATGCTTTTTGCTCAGTTAATTAAATCAGTTCCTACACAGGTCCAGTGAGCACAAAAGAGTTGAAGCAATGGGGGGAGACATGGCTGGAGTAGGGCAGGTAGAGATGGGAGAGAGGGTGAGACGGAGAAACACTTTTGTCATAGGACCTCCAGCAACCTGTGGTGCCACATCTTGTATCTTCCATGTTCTCCTACGGTCGTCTGCCCTGCTGAGTCACCTGATAGTACCAGTACCCCACTACCAGCCTAATGGGAAACAGCAGCCACAGAGAAAACACTTCTCTGTGGGGCGGGAGGGCCAGGGAGGACATGGGACTGGAATCTGATGCATTTGAAAGCAACTTATAGCTTTCTTATAACATTCCCAAACACTTCATCTATTAGTTTAGGGTTAGGCCCACGTTTTGGCATTCAGGGCTGGATGTTGTTTCAGTCAATATATATCTGCCTGTGAGTCCAGCAACTGATTTTGTTGTGTGAAAGGCTAACAGACTGTCACTTAAAGTAAAATTAAAACTTCTCACAGCCTCTCTTCTTACAAATGGCACAAAACGGCTTGGGAGATGCTCTGCTATGACTAACACTTTTTACACTAATCACAGCTCTCTCTTGCCTTGTGCTCAGCTTGTCACAGCCGCCTGCTGTTTTCTATATTGTACTGAGACTGCGCATGGAGCAATGGTCCTCTTCTATTTGTTCATATGTCTCAGGCTGGGCTCCAGCTGGGCCATCAACATGGTAAAAAAAAAAATGCATAAGTAGAACAACTATCCAGAGGGAAGGGTGCAGCTAATTGTTTTCAGACTGTAGCCCACTGTGAAAAAACAAACACACTGAAAAAGGGTTACTTTGTGCACTTAGTCTTTCTGGGATAGTGAGGATGCAACAACCAGCAGTTTGATATTTCTCTTCTTACATTGGCAGCCTTCCTCCCAGCCATGTTTGAAAAATTAAACAAGACAGACAAGTGATGCCACTTCAGGAGTTTGCTTATTTGATTGATAGGAGTATTGTTGCAATGACTTCAAGGAAATGTTCACAGAAACCAGTAAGGCTGCTGGTGGCAGCTCTCTGTAATACAGGGAGAGTTTGCAGCAGTTGCAGCCTCCTCAGATCTGGCAGGAAGGCTTATGTTCAGCAAGCATGCAGCCAACACAGTGCATTAGGCAGCTTGCACACCATTTATTTACAAAAACAGTATCAAAATCTCCCAATCCTGTACCTATTTCTCTGGAGATAAACACAGATAGAGATAATACGACCTTGAGAGAAAGAACTGTTTGCTGTCTGCCAAACTCTGAATATTCAGGTAAAAACAGTGGGCCAAGATGTTTAATGCTTCATCTGCTTTCGGCAGGGTTGTATATATAGTTTTAGCAAGAACATCTCTAGATGATGAAGCAAACTAAAACATTCACATTAAAAAATAACAAAGGGAAGCTATTCTTGGAGCCATTTGGGCCACCAGATTCTTCCTAAATGGTGCAGAAATAGCAGCTTTGAATAATTAATACCTGAAGTGGGTGATTCTCACTCAGGAAAAGAAAACAGCATATGCTGGTCCTCCACTAGTCCTTCCCACTGGAAGTGAGAGTCAACTTTTGTCCTGCCTGTCACAGGGGATTACTCAACCTCACACACAGCAGCAATAACACGACACTGCTCTACTTGTCTCTGTAGATCTGGACAGGAAGAGGCTCAAGGTCTGTCAGAAGGTTTTGTTGGGAAGAAGAGGGTTCAACTCTATTCATAGTACAGTCCTCTCGTTTTGGGACCTCAACAGTCCTAGCAAACAGAGAGCAATGTCCCCATGGTAGTAGCTATAATACGGGAGAAAAGAACAGACCCTACGACTGACGCAGGCACCCTGACACATGTGATAGGGTTGTGCCCTATCCATCCCCATGATCATCAACTATCACACATCCAGGCAAACAATATGAAGCCATGTGTTTTCCTCAGAACACCAAAAGAGGGATGGGCAGGGCCTGCCGGTCTTCACCCTCATCTGTACATGCCACGGATATATTCCTCTATAAGGCAGCAGCTATTTTTAGGATTTTGTCTCAGGAATAGCTTCTTTCTTCAGATTATGGCAAGTTGCGAGTGCTTGGTTCTTTTTCAAACCAGACCACAAGGCACATGTCTACAGATACAGACTTCAGGAACCATCTTTGGGTGCTCTTTCTTAAAAATGTTGCTCTATGTTTGCTGACCCACTTCAACATGAGAATTTGTAATGCTGAACAAGTATCAAAATATGAAGTTAATAAAACATAGGTCTCTGTTCACCTTGGAACTTGGAGTGAGAACTAGAATACAACCCCATTTTCAAAACCTGTATCTCCATTCAAGACCCTCTTGCTCCCAAAATTTGAGTAGGGATTACAAAAGTTGAGAAGCAATTTCCAACTGAGCCTGCAACTACAAAGACATTAACAGTAACAATGCAGTAGAACTCCAAACTCCAATGTTGTATTGAAGCACTCAACTCATTCACACAGGGAAAGCAAACTCTGTAATAAAGCCTTGGCATTATGCAGCTACATAGCAAAGTTTTAAGTTTTGAAACAAGTGGTTTCTGAAATCACTTACACAATACAAAGACGCGTAAGATGGCAGAAAACCCTGGATACACTGCAGGTTTTTTATGTGCTCCCACTTTTGTACCATATAAAGGAGAGGTTTATGGTCCAATATAGGCAAAAGGGGTTAACTTTGGCGGATGCTCTCGTTCGAAGGGAGATTACCTTAAGGTAGCACTTCAGAAAAATAAGCAGTTTTTCTCAGTAAAGGAGGTCTTGTGAGTCCTGTCACCCCCAGCTTGCTGCCCTGACTGGGCCAGCACTTACAGATCAGGCAGAATCTTGTTCCACAGAATTTCAGATAGTCACTGATGTGCAGCTACTTATGGGCTTGTGGTAGCTGAGATTCCTCATGAGCAGGGAAATACTGAGGCAGTACATTTTTTTTCTGTCCCAGTAGCATGAAAAGGCAAAAGCTATTCAGGTCTAGGAATAAAGTATGCGGATTCAGAGATCCTACGTATTCCTCATCTCTTCCAGGAGCCTAAAGCTGCTTGAATCTTCAAGGCTTTGTTTTTTAAAACACAAATCTCATGCAACTTTGGGTGCAGGTCAGGACATGAACTCCAGCTTAGCTAAGTCTATTCAACTCAAGGGATAGTTCAAATAGCAGGACACACATCCTGGAAAACACAGTGCTGGAACCAGGAGAATAACTTCACTGATGACTAAAGCTTGAACCTTCAGGCAAAACAAATGACCTTTGCCCTTTGGAACCCAAACAAAAAAATAAATCTTGCTTCACGTTAGTGACATATAACAAATAAACCAAATAATAATGACCTTCTGTAATTTTTTTTTAACAAAATATTAGTTCCGGCATATCTCTGTACAAAAGAAAACAGCGGCTGGCAAATAGAGGTCTGATCTGAGAATGAAACGCTTTCCTCCTCCGCTCCTTTTAAAACTGATTTAGGTCTTTTTTGAACAGCCTCTGAGACTTAGTACAACTGTGATTAAAAGCAAGTGTAAGAAATGAGTCATATCAAAATTTCCTTACTAATCGACTGTGAGTAGCCCACTTACTCGACCAGCCTAACACATTATTTTTAACAGGGCCGACAGGGACAAGTGCTGGACTCTGTTAATATTTGCAATATTTATGCCGATAAAACCCCTTCAGCCAAGTCTAAGACTTGTAATTTCTTGATTCTTGCCATTAGCACTGTCAGCCCAAGCATGCCTGGTAACCGGCTTAGACAACACCCAAAACAGTACACTGGAGCAATACGGAGAGTCAGAAGTCAGCCAAGGAGAAGGGGTCTATTTGGTCTAAATATGCCATGTCAAGTTCATCTCAATCTACTCCGGGAGTCACAAAGGGCTTCAGCTTCCAGACTGCAGGCTGCAACAGAGGTGTCTGCTCTTGCAGTCTTTCCCCATACCCTGCCAGCTGAGGTCAGTCACAAAGGCGCTTGCATAACTGCCCGTAACATCAGTCACCGAGCAGTGCTGAGAGATAAGCACAGTGCCCTGCGTATACAACACAGCACTGAAACACCACTTATTCTGGCCTGAGCATTCAAGGAACAAAGATAGAAGAGACATTGTGCAGCCTAAAAGCTCCCTGTTTTACTCCCAGGTATGATCCATCACCTTAAGTCCTGAGCCCTAGAGAAAATACAAAGGCTGTAGCACTCTCAACTGAAAGAAGGCGTGCTACCAGAGCAAGGTGATCTGAGATATTAAAACACCTTGCATTAGTCAGAACATACAAACCAGTATGTTTGCCATGCCACTCCACAGGTTGAGCCTTCGCGACGACAAGTCAACATGACAAATCTGCACTTACAGCCATTTCTTTAAAGGCTTCAAATTGTGCCATAGAGAAAACGGTGAAAGGGTGGTCAAGTCATAAAGGATAGATGTACTTCCCTGTGACACAGTCAATTAGACTAAACGAGACTACTGCACAGCGATGGTGCTTGACAAGAAGCAAAGGAAATTGTTCAGGCAGTCCCAATAGGAACTCAGTTAATTATTAATAGGGACTTGTTATAGCTGACATCTACAGCATTAGAGGAAATCCTCAGTGCTTTAGTGTGTGGGCGAAATATTCACTTCTGGTTACATGAGCCAATCTGGCCAATAAACTTTGGCAGCTTTTCTTAGCTGGCCTTAAGCAGGGAGAAAATTAAGAGTCAGATGTCAGGAGAGAAATCAGTCTAATTGAACCATTGAACCCATGACAAAAAGTCTAGACTTCCGTTGTCTCCAAAGTTTAAAGTTTATTAAGCCAATGAATGTAACCCAATGGCTAGAAACAAAAAGGGACAAATCTTTGACTATGTCTAGGAGAGTTCTGAGTATCTCCTTTTTCGTTCTTTTCTTTCTCCTGTTTTTGGATTTAGAAAGGAGAGGTTGTCCTACAGGCTAGAATAGATATTTTTCTCCATTGCCATGAACCTATTTAGAACCTGGTTGAAGATAAGAATCTCTTCATTCACAGACAATAAGGTTGAATTTGGTAGATTGATTGCCGGCATGGTAACAGTTGCCAGTCACAAATATTCAGATAGCTCATTTTTACAAAAATCTTTACAGATTCAAAAATATTCATGCATTTTAACATGGGAAACTATTCAGAAGATAATTTGCAGCTAGAAGACACCATAATTGATTCTCCTCTATACAGTGCTTCAATGACTCCCATGAGAAATGAAAACAATAACACAGGGAACAAGAAGTGAGGGACCACCACAGTTATTTATCAATCCAAGCAGCAATACACAGCCATGAAGCCTTTGGCAGCATTATGTACAGATACATCCAGAGAACAAGGGGAAGAGTTGATGAAAAATGTGCTAAACTGAAAAGGAACTAAAAAGATAGAGAGTTCATAACCAATGTCTGAATGAGCTTCACCTGCTCCTGGACCAAGTGCCACTGCACAGGCAGATATTTGCAGACGGGTGACTGAATTTTCAAATGCTCTACTCTGCAAAATTCCACAAAAGAGCTCCAAGCTCTGTACTGTAGACAGTGTCTCTGTCTCACAATCACAGCCAAGAATATAAAACAAGCCCTATCTGGAGGGAACAGATATCTATTTTAGGGTGAGGTTTTCCTTTACATGTGGATCCTTGCTACTCAAAAGCTCACTGAGTAATGAATGTAAGTGAGGGCTGGGAATGGCTTCCTGTGTGTTTAAATGTGGGGCACACATTCTCCATCAGCTGCTTTTGTGAATGCTTACTTCTCTGAAGGAATGAACTTTTTACTTTTTCAAAATGCCACATTCAGCTTCCCCAGTCAAACCTGTGAACTGGTCAAGCACCCCATATCTGCATACAGGGCACGTGCACCCTTGACTCGGAGAAGCATGCAGGCTCGGGCTTTCTTTCATGCTGTCTTATCCAAGTACCATCCTTAAGCCTTTCCTCAAGGTTAACTACACGTTTGGAGTTTCTTAATGTTGAGATTAGCCTGGGGTAGGTGACAGGTCTAACAATCACCTTTGTGGTTAGATTTGTGACCCTTAAGGATTTCTTTTAATTTAATTACAAATGTAATCCCTAAGGATTGCACTTGCAAGCAGTTCAGCTTGCCAGACCCTAGAATTCTGGGGGAAGGAGGCTCCAGAAGCACATTTTGTTCTCCAACGCAGTTGGAAGGTGAAATAAACAGGTTTTTCTTCAAATACTGGAGCTCTGAATGGTTTCTGAACATCACAAATATTGGCATGCTGCCTACTGCTTCCAATTAGCTTCTAATTACACAATGTAATGTATGGAATATAATACAAGAGCCAAATTTGCCCATTAATATAAATGCAATGACACCACAGAGAACGCGTCTGTATGGGCTGCTAAACTGACTTGAGAGTGATTGATCATCTTCATTTTGGTTTTATTCCCAGTGTTCGGTGTTGCTTGGTTTGGGGTTTGGAATTTAATAAGATTTGCATTTAGAATATTAGAGCTGAAAGCTTTCATCTCATCTGGATTTCCTGGAACTAGTTTAAGAATTTTAAATAAAAGATGAGGCAAGGGAGGAGGACAAGGAAGACCCCAAACATTCAATGCTAGAGCTGTACTATGTTGAAGGATTCTGAGAAAGATGTGTGAAAGTCGAGAATGCAGACAGATAGAGTGTCTGCTAAAAAATATACCTTGCCCAAGCCCATGGACCCTCCTAAGAATGAGAACACATAAACAAAATGAAACAGTTAATTGCATATTTTTAAACAGAAAGAAAACTTCTGGAGGAATTAAATATGAGTAACTTTCCACTGTCATTATGCAAGATCCCCATGGGAATTAAGGACAAAGAACGTGCAAGCCAGGGGCTGAGTCACACGATCAAGTCTCTGTATCTTAACCAGTTACCACATTCAGCTGAGCCAGGAATCAATGGATGCTCAGTCCTAGTCTTAGGTCACTGCATGCACAGGGGACAGCAGAAATGCCAGGAAGTCCCTGAGTGACAAGTGATGGGAGCCTGAGAGAAGAAAATCAGAGATACTCCAGTACGACTCTTGTAGTCCTGCAGGTGTTGAACAATCGCAGCCGCCTTCCCAGCCCTGCACAGCTCCACGCACGCTGGCCTGTGTGCCGATGGCATGGCTGATGAGCTCAGCAGCATGGAGGGTGGGGTGGAAAAGAGACCCCAGAAAGAGCTACCTGCAAGGCTGTCTCCCAGCTGGACAGCCTGCCTGCCCAGTCAGAGCCCCCAGGTTGTACCCAGGGCCACATCCTCTGCTGGGCTCTCTATGAGGATCTAGTGAATCCTTGCTGGGATGGAGGAAGGGATGGCTTGGTCTCCTTGCCTCACACCAGTGGCATTCACCCCTCGGTAGCGGCCAGGACGGCCCCGTCGTACTCGGCCCCTCTGACCCGCACGGCCCCTGCGGCTCCATCGCCGTCACCAGGCAACCGCGCCGCCGGGACGCACTGTTGCCGTGGCGACCGCAGCGGCCACGCTTCTGGCGCAGGGAGAGCGTGGGGGCCCCGCAACTGTCCCAGCGCCAGCGCAGCACAAGGCTGATCCCAGCTCCCACGGCTGCGACACACACCGTGCCCAGTGCCTAAAAGAGCTGGGATCCTTGCCGGGGCCACCCACTCCAGCCTTGGCCGGGCTGGGAGATGTGCTGCACAGTCCCTTCCAGGCTTTCCTCTGTGAGTCTGCCCGTGTAAGAGCAGCATCAGCAGCTGGGCCTTCAGTGATTGAGTGTCCCACCACCAAGAAGTGTCACCCACCTACCTTTGGGGCCGCTGCACGTGCCTGAGCTCTGTCCTGCACGCTCTGCCCCAGCCAAGCAGAACGTCACGAAGGGGAAACGCTGTCTGCTGCGTGGAACGGCTTCTGCAAGTAAATGCAGAAAATAGCTCTTAAATAGTGTTTTCTGGCAGAAAATCTTCTGCAGATGACAAAGGTGAAGCAAAAAGTGAAACGACTTTACAGAAGTCACTGAAGAGATCAGTAACAGTCTGGAAGCGATTCTGTGTTTTCAGACCCTGTATCTATAGACACAGCAATCAAGTACTTAAGAGATTATGAATGGTAGGTGAGAGGGTGACATTTCTCTTTTAGAAAGAAAAACATTTCTTCCTTACCTGTGGTGCCCTTCGTAAAGTTATGCTGAGAAAGATCAATTCTCTGATTTTTTTCCTACTGCATTCTTTAAAAAAAGTTCAAACGCACAGAGATGTGGGTTATTTTTTTCCCCTCTTCACTCGGTACTATTGAGTCTATTGAAAAGAATGAAGCCTTTGTCAATACACTCAGGGTTCAGACAGTAATAGATTTTATTTTGAATTATCATCTTTGCTTTAGCATTGAGGTGCATGGTTATTTACCTACCTGTAATCTGCAGAGACCGAGCTTTATGTAGTCTAACTTTTATATTGGTTGCAGCAGCATGCATAGATTCCTCTTGTTTGAGTTTCTCCCCCTACTTTTTTCTCTCATCCCAAGAAAAGCAAATACCTTCAAGACAACACCTTGCACAAACTGTATTCCTGTAGCAGCAGGCGAGGTGAGGAAGGATTTTTCTTTTTGTTGTGTCATTCACAGGTCACTACTGACATACTCTGTACAATTTATTATGGCTGTAACATGCCTGGCTGCAAGTCATATCATGACTACAGTCAGGTCATGTCCTTGCAGGTCGTCTGTCCTCCAGTACTATCATCAAAAGGTGCTTTGGGAAATCTTTCCTACAAATCCTTTTCCTTTGACCACTGATATTACACTTGTACGGATGATTGATGTAACATTCACCTCTGTGCTTCCACTACCCTCCCTTACCCTCTCTTATCCCCAGTGGCATTAGTTCTGATGGACATTGACGTGAAAAGAGATCATGCTCAAGAGTTAATGAATTTGAGTGTCTTGCTAGAGGTGCTTTCAAAATGAGGCAGACAGAGGAAGAAGAGAGCGATCACTCTGCAAGGGCCGAGCGCCCACAGAGTGAAGGACACAAGACACATGGGCCCTTTTGGCAGTCTCAGTCAGTGTCTGTGCAGTCCAGCTTACACAGCTGGGCCCCGTTTATAATTCTGAAAGGATTTTTTTTTTCCTTGGTTGGTCGGCTGGTTGTTTTACTTTCAGATCACTTAACAAACAGGAAATACAGAGGACACCAAACAAAACAACAAACAGAGCTCCACACATTACACTGCTCAGCTGGGAAACTCAGTGAGAGTCTCTTTGAGGGGTGGGAGTTCCAGGGATTGTGCATCCCTAGCTGTGACCCATTTCTTCTCAGCCCTTCTCTTTTATCCTGTGACTATGAAAACACTTTTTATTTAACCAGCATGGGGAATCCTTCATTTCAGCTGCTCGAAAGCCAGACTACTACTTAATTTAAAAGATAAATGATAAGAAAGAGAGCAAAAGAGAGTTAATGAGAGGAATAAAGCCTTCATTGCCTCTGTGGGCCAAGACGGCAGGTGGCAGGAGGCAACTTTCAGCATATTGACAAAAAAAAGTCTATATTTTATTGTTCAGTTGCCAGAGTCACCAAATCTTCATTGATCATTTTATTAGTTCTATGTCAAGGACTTCACTTTGGCAATGGCCTCTCAACACTTCAGATCAGAAAAAAAAAACCACTTTGCTTGCCAACAGCTTCAAATCAGCATCATTTAGTTAATACGAATTAGTTTTCATACTTACTTAAGCCCAGTACAGATCCCCAGCCTTCCACCTAGTTAGTGCTTTTAGCCTTCGCTCTCACATTGCACACCTCTGTCTTCAATGAGCAGCTGCAAATCATTCCAGCCCATCTCAACTAAAAGAAGAGAGTGGCAGAATTATTCTGATTTTATTTGGTGTTACTTTGATGTTACAAAGATTCTCTGTCTGAGGCGCTACCTCAGCATATGGGGCTTTTACAGCCTCCTGATTTTGGAGAACACTAGAAAAAAAATCAAGGAAAGTTATTAAAAGTTTAGTTAGTGAATTCTGCAGCCACATTTTCCCCATGGAAGGGATGCTCCTCTTCTTATTTACCCAGAGAAGTATTTGATTAGTAGAGAACCAAACCCTAAGCGACAACTCAAGACTGACCAGCCCTGCCATAGTCACAAATCACCTCTTTGAAAATGATGTCTGGCATTATCATCTCATGTCACCACGGGCAAAACCGTCCCTTCCATCTGCATCACAGTCCAGTGGCCACATAACCTGTAACAGTCTCCCACCAGCATTCCTGGGAATCCAGCCCACAACAGGACATGAAAACAGGGAATTAAATACTCTCTTTTATAGAATTACTTCTGATTTCTAGACTTACATAGAGATATGTAGGAAATGTACTTATGGAGTGGCAAGAATACTTATTTTTTTTTTTCAAAATCAATGTTGCCGTTCCCTCTCTTTGTATGAGCTGCACGGCTAGTGAAGCAGGAATACTCTGTGGAGCAGTAAATACGTTAACAGTATCTCATTAGAGAGATCCGAGAACCTGGGCAAAACACGAGCCCAGAGTAAATACAGCAACAACACAGAATACTCATAGTCTTACCTGCGCTTAACCAGCAACACTAGAAAACTTCAAGAGCGCTTTTAGGAGGTTTGGTACACCCAGGGCTACAAAGCTGGAGCTTCCTTAGGCATGCTCAGCTCTCACTTTTCTAAACTGATGCTGACTTTACAATACAGCTTCTTGTGAAGGTGGGCAAGCCACTTGAGCGTGAGCAAAAGCAGTCTTCACCTCACTATATAAGATATATAACCTTTGTAACACAAGAATATGACAAAGATTTCTGAAAAGGCTTTAGTATGCTGCTCCATCCTCATGGCAACCTGACCGGAGCCATGCCTAGGCAGACAGTCTTGCCTTACAATCCATTATGTGCTCCGGGCAAGTTATCTGTCAGAGCTTCCTTGCATTTGCAACATCTCTGAGGGATTCTGCAGCACTCAGACTAGTAAGGGAATCAGGATCAGAGCAATAATAAATTTGAGAAAGAGATCCCCCAGTTAGTGTTTGTTCTAGGCCTAATGAGGCATAACAGGCACTAGGGAAAGCATCGCAGTTAGAGATCACGGAACACAGTTCTGATCTCCCCAGTAAATTATATGTAATATTTAATGGCTTAAAGATCTATAAGATCTTTAAGTTCACAGTTCTATATGATTATGAATAATTTCTTACAAGGTTTTGACTAAGCACTCAAACCTGTCATCAGCATATATGATGGACAAAATCACATTATACCACAACATTCCTTGCATGTGAAGGGTATTTGCCTTAGACATAGCAAAACCTGAACCCTGAGCTCTGTTTTCCCACTACAGTAGCCCAGGTTTAGGTTTGAATCTGATAAAGATTTTGTTGTGTGAGAAGCCCCCTTGAAATCAATGGACTTACTTGCAGGTAAAAAAATCAGGACAGAAGGATGCTTAATTTGCTGAAATGCTATTGATGGCAGGCCTGTGGTGCACACCCTGTTAATGACCCCATCTTCATCATTTTCCATTCACAGGTTCAATGCCAAGTAGAACAATTATAAGAATCTAAAGGAAAATAAGGCCAACTCTCCAGTGTGAGCACTTGCTGGTATAGGCAAACTAATTAGATATAACTGACATTTCCTTGGCAGCAAAAGCCCAAGAGTACAGAATTTCAAAGTCTTTTTGCTGCTCTGGCTTATTTCACTCAACAGATCTAGTAAACTTTATTAGCAAAGGTACTTTTCCTTTAGTAAAGGAAGAGTCTATGCGAGGACGGTTTTGTTATTATAGCTGGCAAATCTCTTAAGCAGAGACTGATCCCAACAGAACTGTAGATGAAGACCAAAGTTCAGATTCATAAATCAGAAACCACTGGGTACCAGCCGAGAACCTAGTAGCTGCCTATGAGCACTCTTTTTACTCGCAGCAAAAGCAACTTGAGACAATAGTTTTAACATCTTTTATTGTAGCTTAGATTGTCTTGTATTTGCTGTGAACTAAGAAAACGTTCACAGGCAACTTACTGCAGTCTCTTTCATGCATGGTAACTTGTTAAATCAAAATAAAGTGACCCAAGCACCAGCAGAGCAGTGAGGGGAAGGGAACACTGATCCTCCTTCTTCTCACACCTGACACAGAAATGAAAAGACACTGGCACGTACTGGCACTGACTGAAGTATGTTCCATTTTCCATCACTCATGTTCAATTAAATCTGCAGACCAAGAGGGGTTTCATATTTTATTTTGTGGGGTTTTTAAGCCAACGCTCTTGCAGGTTACATTTTGGTCTGATTTGTTCTGCTAAAGCTGATGATAAGTCTCCAGGGACAGAGACCAAGTCTTTCCCAAAGTTTATATCTTACCAAACACACTGTAGACAATCAATAAATCAGAGATCATCTCAATAAAAGTTTGTATACATTTCATTAAATCATTTAAGCGCATATGTAAGTAACTATGAACAGCCTCCAAGTGGAGCACTGCAAAACTTCATAGCAATGCTAATGACATCAGGGAAAGGAAAGATAGCCTTTGAAAAATGGATAGCTGGAGAGGTCATGGCTTTCAGCCACACTTGATCCCTTGGTGTTCAGCATAAAATGCGCTGTTCATTCCCCCGAGTGGTGAAGAACTGAATAAACAGGAGACAATTTAAATGTGGAGTGATGCTCTCCTCCACATTGATGCCATTTTTAAGCACACAGTTGCTTCCTGTTGCGTTCTTCACCTGAGGTAACTTGCAGAGAAATCCTGGGTGGGGCCAGGATCCTATTCCTGATCTTCCCAAGACCCAGCAAAACGAAAACTGGTCCCATTTGCTGTCATCTTTTGACAGTAACTCAGACACCAGTGAGAACCAGGGACAATGATTTCTATCCTACCTTTAAATAACCTGCAGTTTAATACATAATGTTGGAAACAAGTTCCTATTTCCAAGCATCACTGTGCAAAAGGCCTT
Source organism: Tauraco erythrolophus (assembly GCF_009769465.1). NCBI lineage: Eukaryota > Metazoa > Chordata > Aves > Musophagiformes > Musophagidae > Tauraco > Tauraco erythrolophus. Next base: position 10,001,150 of record NC_141475.1, on the reverse strand, counting down.
TTCATGCAATGCACCAATTATTTCAAGAGTTCAGAGCTATAGCTCCTTGAGTGGAAAAAAGAAAACAAACCACTTTAGTCCTGTTCCAGCTCTTTTCAACTTCACAGAGCACTTTCAGCGTGAGCACCTCTGCCCTTTTTGGTGCAGGTATCCCACCACAGCTGTGTACAAGCCCTGATCGGGCCCAGACATGGAGAGCAATTGAGAGGATGTGGATCCATAGGCTGAAAAGGAGCCCAAACTACCGAGGCTGTTTGCTCTTATAGGGATGCTGAGGAAGAAGGATCTGCATAACCCAGCTTTCCCTGCTGAGCTCGAGCTGCACGTGTGCTTGGGAGGCCCTTAGGCAGCTGGTTTGCAGGGACACTGAGTGCACACCATCAGCACTGCAGCACACAGGGAAGCACGCTGGGCTGAAGTGTCACTGCTGCAGGCTCGGGGTGACAAAACCCGAAGTGTTCACAGCACAGCTGCCTGGAAGGGACAAAGCCTGCATGACAGGGACTCAGCTCCAGTCACCTCAGAAAAGGCTCAGCCAGGAAAACATTCAATAGAGCTGACTGAAGAATCCTCCAGACATTTTAAAGACTCCTTGTTATTTTTAATATCTTTTAATATATTTCAATATTCCTGTGATTACTATTATTATGCCTCTCTTTTAAGAAGTAGAAAAAGACAGGGAAGAGCCAAGATATTTCCTGATGATTTTTGTTTCTGTTTAGATAAACCAACCTGTAAACATTCCAAAAGATGCTCTGGGTTTTGCTTTCAATACATATCACCCATGTCATTTCCTCTCAGAAATATATTTGTGGGAATGCTCAACCAGTTCTCATATTGATATTCAGAATAGACAGCTTCCAATTTCAAATTAAAGCAGTCAATAACCAGCACCTCTTCACATAATTGGGTCTCATCAACATGTGAGAGATACTTCGTTCACTTCTATAAATTCATACACTTCTCTTCTGCAGGCTGTGATGCCTTTCCTAGACTACTGATGCCCCTTACAGATACTGTTTTGCCCTGACGCAGAGCTACGTCAGTAAAAAAAAAAAAGTGTACATACTGGCAAAACATCTATTCTGATGGATTCTTTTGCCTCAGAACGAACAAGTCAGTAGCAGCACAAGTGAGTCCTTGGGACTGGTTTCACCTATTCTAACAGAGTGTGTAAGTACAACTGTAACAGCAAACTCAAATAGCTCTTTTACCACCTGTCATATGGATGCAAAGATTCAACTCCAGGATGTTCTGTATAGCAATTGTTTCCAAGTGGCTTGGCCAAGATCCACACAGATATCACCCAGTATCCAGCTTGTGCAATCCTCAGCCCAGCAGCAAAGCTGATCTGCTCACAAGAGCGAACAGCCCAAAGATCGCCCCATTCAATGCAGCAGCATACTCCTGCTGTGGAAAAGCTTGTCCCTGCCTTCCTCTTGCTCTCTACTGATGTTAGAAGACCACTTCTCACCATAAAACCTGAGTGCCAGAAAAGAGAGCCAACATGCTGGATCTGAAGCGCACAGCCTGCAGGTTGAAGGGCTATTGTTAAGTCTGTAGATGGAGTTCAATGGTTCTGTTATTCTGTGGCATATCAAAGGAGGGACTGAGGTCATTAGTCCGTAATTTTTTAGCTGTTGACAGATCTCCGACTAAAACCACCCAAGATTATTGTGGTATGCTACCGGTTTTGTTCAGCAGGATACTGGATTTGTTATATATATTAGGATCAGTTTCTTTGTAAGAAATGGATTCCTTCGGGGAATTTAAAAAGAAAAACAACATAAAAATTAACTCACTTCAAACTTGAAGTTCCTGAGTGTTTTTTTAAAAGCCTTTTATAAAATGAATGCAGGGGAGGAAAGGTCTCTGGTGCTCATAGGATGTGAAGGTAACCTTCAAAATACAAGTCAAACATAACCAATGCAGTAACGTCTGCCCGAGTTGCCAAAGAGCTTCAAGCACTAACACATGAACTGTTCGGTTCTGCTTCTATAATAAGTATCCACACCAACTATTTCAGTGCGTAACAAAGACCTGTAAAAGGAACAGGGTTATTACTCCAGGGGTCTATAAAACAGCATTGTCAACCTCAAATACTGAAAAACGTCCCACATCAATTCTGCTTCCCCAAAAAGGCAAAGGACCAGGTAAAAATTATGAAATTAAATGCTTGTGGGTATGGTTTTGTGCCTTTATAATTTCAATTCTCTCATGTACATTGAGGTCAAAGTTTTAAGGCTTTTATCCACATTCAGAAATGTAAGAAAAAATATTAAAGTTGTCTTGTAGCCACTTGGCTTTTAAGGGCAGTGAGAAATACATCCATTTCAAGCTCACAGTTAACTTCTGAGAGTGCTGACAAGGTCAGCAACCGAATGTGACCAGCATCTCTTTCCTGGTGCCAAGGACAGGTGATTCTTGGGTGGTGAATCAAGCTGACAGATCACCATCACTTCAGCATGTACTAAACTGGGCCTGAAAGGTTAAATCCTACAGAAGGAATTGAGGAAGTTTTGATTACACAGGTGCTCCATTTATTCATCACATTTATTCATCTACTCTGGTAAAGACTCACCTATCCAGCCCAATCTACTAAAGACGAAATCATTACTGTAAATCATCACCTCCTCCTTAATATCAAAGGACCTCATCCTTGTTACCGTATGTTTATGCTATTGAAAACCAGTGACAAACGCATGCTGTGTGAATAAAGCCAAAGATGCAGTCCCAATAACCAACACAGGAAGAAATACAATTGCCACAATACAAAAGAGAACCATCTCGTGAGTCCTTGCCCATAAGAGGATGCAGAAGAGAAGACCATTTCCAAGCTTACTTCAATGAGAGGAAAGAATCAAGGCTGTTAAAATACAATATCTCTGGGCCTTTCAGCCCAAGAGAACGAATACTAGAATGAAATAGCAAAAGCAAAAACATCAGCAATAAGAGCCATATTACAGCCCTGCTTTTAAGAGCAAGCTTTGGTCCTGTGTCAGGTGCAGGGAAACAAGAGGACAAGGTGGCGTTCCCATTTCTGAGGCATGACATGGTGCAAGCTTCCTTTGCTCTGAACAAGCTTGATTTGTGTCCAGCACAATCCCACTGCCATGCTCAGGACAAGGAACAGAACTGTACAAATTTCCCACCATCTTCCCTCGACCTGCCCTTGTCCTCAGAGAGGCTCTTGAATCCATAAATATAAGCAAAGACAAGACAGTGCTTTTGGCTCCTCTGCAAGCTTTCCTCCCAGGTCAGAGCCTGGTTTAATTTCCTTTGCAATAACATAATACACGTTTCTGCCCCTAGCTCTAATGAAGCGCAGGGAAGGGAGAGGCAGAAAGAGCAAGTCTTCATACAAGCAACGCTCTGATCGATGTTCCTCACTGTGCTGGCATATACTGTCCTTCTGTGGCAACAGACATTCATAAAGTCAAAAGGCTTGGCTGTGCTCTCTGTATTGTTAATAAAGCGTGCTGTGTAGAGCTATGGAGTCCTGCTCCAGGCACAACCCCTACTACAAGCTCGTCCTTATTGAATTTGGTTCCGCTGTACTTAGATTTTGTTTGCACAAAGACTTCCACAATTTCAGAGAACAAAACTTGTGTAGCATTAACAGCTTGTTGTGGCTCTCTCTTTGTTGTCCTGAGTTATCCAAGTTCAAGCTGGACAGACCACAGAGATAATCTATCTGTTGGCAAACCACTGTACATGCTCCATTGGAACAGCTCCCAGTGGAAAAATTTGAGTTGCAATTCAACTGCCTGTTGAAATTTTGCCTTGATTTTATGGCCAAAAAGATGAAGGAACCAAGCTCTTGTGTTTTTCCACAAAGGCTCCTTACCACTGGGATTATTCTCATCATTACTACAATAACAGCAGTGTAGCGAAGAACCTTGAGGCTTATAAAGGTCGGTTTAGACTAACCATCTTTCAGTCAGAGCAGAGAGGCCTGGTGCAGAAAGCCTGCCACCACTGTGTTCCTATCCCTGTCCTTACTGGCATGGAGCATTCCTCCTGCCAAGCCTTTGCAGAATACCTTGAAGGGAAGCTAGTGAACGGCCAGACTAGTCATCGTCCCGCAGAGCTGGTCCTGCCCACCTCTTCCCTTACCCATCTTGGAGCAACACGGGGGCTGTTGGCTTCTTGTCGGGCCCCTCACATCAATGCTACATTCATAGCAAAAGCTGACTTTTGCCTCAAGCACCAGCTCTAACTAAAAAGGAAAGTAAAAAACGTATTATCCTGCTGTTTCACAGGGAACAAAAGTTAGCACAACATATCATCTCAAGACAAAATGTTTGCTACCATCAGATCCATCCATCTTCTCTGGGAGGAGTCATTTTGCCACTCTTACTTGTGTTGGCAAAGGGGCAGCAAAGAGTCTTTTATCTGAAAGCACGTTTCCCTGGAGATCAAAAGTATATTCTTTAGTTTTCAAATCTTCCCTCTTTACCCTCACAGTTCCCATATACGGGAAAAAAATGGCAAAACATTAGTAAGAGTATACATAAATCACACCAACCACTGATCCTCTTATCCAGTAACCATAACACATCATACATTGAAAGTCTTTCTCTGAGAGAATAAAATAAATTACATTTTGCTTGCCAGCATACTGAGCCTTATGTTTGTTACTGTAAATTACTGAAAGCACAAAGGTATAGTCTTTGTGTGCTCTTTTTCGAAGATGGAATATGAACATCAAAGGCGGCAGTTATCAGAATCTGCCCTTTCTCTGCCTCTGCTTTTGACAATAGGCTGACCTTCTCCCATGCATTACCAAGTTAAAAGAAACAGAATTAGACAATTTGAAAAAACACTTGTTACCAAAGTTAATAAATTATCTTGTTATAAATATCACCATAACTAAATAGTTTGGTGTTAAAATAATTATAGGATAAAAGCTTAAATAGAACTAGTAAAAGAAGAGGTGAAGAAAATTATACATTCCTTATAAAAGGTTTTTTTTTAATATTCAAGTTTTTGAAAATTTTTTCACCTCTGCAGTTAATGAAAAGAATCATTACTGTGATCCAAATTCATTTCTATACAGTAAAATATTGTAATTTTGCATATGAAAACATTAGTCAGTGTGAAATCATTCTACTTCAAGACAAATTTTTTGTTAGTCGTTTGTTTTCAGAGTTGAGGCGAGCTTGGCTCTTACTCTAAAGAAGGGATAATGGACACTGAGTCACCAAGTTGTTGTCAAGGGATTGTTCTAGAACAAAACTGCACTTATTGCATTCTTCACTGCAAAAAACTTGACAATCTCTCTCTCTCTCACCAAGAACAATGTGTCACAAACATCACCACCATGTGCATTTGTCCCATTCAGACTCACAGATCTATTTTAATCCCAGGGGCATCACAAAGCTGCTCACAGTTGTACCCCACCCCTAGTTCTAAGACAATATCAGAAGTGATGATACCGTCTTGTACAAAGTATGCTCAGAAGAGAAAATAAAGCAACATGAAGTTACTATTTTTCATCATAACAGGACAGAGGATAGCTACAATTTTTTGCTTTAAATTAGTTTTTCCTGAGTAGCTGTCTTTTTACTTGCAGTTCCCTTCATCTTTTCCTAGCAGATCAATTAGATTCAGCGCTAGCTGGTACTCTACATCATGTTAAAGCTTTACCTTCTTCCAAGCAACATGTATGACTCATCAGCTCAGTAATTACAACAAATAAATCAAATCACCCATCTGTGTCGCTCTAAGTAGAGACCACTTAAAATCAGCACCTACAGATGTTGCTTCAAATATGCTGCAGAAATTACGAGAACGAGGAGCTGCAAGCCATCCTGACCTCTCAGTGCAGAGCAGGAGTGGCCCCTGCTCTCCCTGTACACTAAGCACAGAGGGGAGACATGTGAAAGTTGCTTAAATGAGAAAAGAACACCTCCTCTCCTTGTCAAGGAAGGCATTTTAATTATGTTTCTCAGTTTTAAAATGCACTGAGATGACTTTGTTTTATAAGCGCTCCGGAGCCTGAGGCACACATTTGTATTACAGTTGAGTGCTTTTATTGCATACTGTGTTTTTAATTGTTCCTTAGAAGATCGAGCATTTTTCCACTGAGAAATCTAATACATTATTATTATTTCTGATTCCATAATTATTTGGATCACTGTGGTGCATGTCAGCCACATGACTCGTGTGTATCTTTCTTTTTCCTCTTCTCTCAAAGGATTCTGTTGTTTGGATTATGCAATCATTTTGTTAATACCAGGACAGATGGCCACAACAATAACACACACAGGGTGCTCTCTCTGATAGATACTTGCCAATATCAACAGGAAAGAACAGAATTAAATTCATGAACTTTAGAGAGGAAGCGCAAACTTGTTCTTGAGCAGGGAACAGCATGATGCTTTCATGTACACAGTAATAGCTGATGACAATCTATAGACATGCAGGTTACGAGACGAGAAAAATCCAAAGTAGGGCCTGAAGTAACCTTTAGAGATCATATAACAGAGGGCTGCAAAACCTCTGTTTGCCACAGATGGCACAAGGTCAGATTTGGAGAGGCCGCAGTAAGGATATAGTGTTTTGCTACTCCAGGCAACCAAAAAGTTTCCTAACATCAAACCTAAATCACCCCTCGCCTGCTGCAATTTAAGCCCATTGTATCTCACTGTGCCCACTATTCATTCACCTCCTTTTTCAGCAGCCTTCTGCACTTTGGAAATCTGGTCCTCTATCTCCCTGCTATCACCTCTAAACCAGGACAAGCCAAACACCTAGCAGTTTAGCCTCCTGCTCCCCCAGAAACACATCATCAATGCTTTTTCAGTAACTTCTGCTCTCAGTCCATAACTTCTAGGGGACCTCCAAGGTGTGCAGCTAAACGTGTGTGCCACACAGCGTGGAGATAATCCAGATTTCAGCTTGAAGGCTTGCAGATTTGACTGCTAAACTCACCAGACTCCAGTTACCAAAAGGAAGTCTAACACATCTGGAAAATTTCCATCCTCCTAATACTGCTGGTTTCCCATGACGTCACTGTTTGTTCTCAACCAAGAGAGAGGCTCTTAGATGTCACTCAGTAACATCAGGAAATCCAGTTCCATCCTCCCAGAAGGAACTTGTGCAGAAGGTCACTAAAGAACAGGAAAATTTAATAAGAGAATCCCCACCACCTGTTAAAAATGTGTCTTTTTTTAAAGACTGTAAAAAACCTGGGAAAGTTAAAATTTCAGTCTGATGCTCCTGTTATCAGCAAAATTATGTTACATTGGGCACTGCTGAAATAAGAAACCCAAATGCACATGGAACATAAAAAGATAATCTTTGCTTTGTTAAATGTGTTTATCTCTGACGTGGTCCACACTTGGTAAGTTTGTCAGAGCTTGGTAAATCCAGAAGTCTCAAAATAATTAACTGGAGCAGGGTGTGAGAAAGAATTTGACATCGTTGTCAGAGGAGAGCTCTGCATTTCTTTAAGCCAAGTGACAAAGACCAGATCCTGTTCAGGCCAATATTCCTCGTCTTTGCAATCAAAATGCAGATGCGTACACTAAGCAGACACTCTACCAAAGCTTACGCCTATACATTCTGTGAACCTAAACCTCAAAATGAAACATGATATTTCCAATACACTGGAAATGTCAATATTGATTACTTTGGTATTAACTCTAGTGCTCATGTGCCCCCACAAGCTCACTGTGATGCCATTGTTTTCAAGCAGAAATGGGTAATAAAGACTCGAGTCTAACAGAAATAAAACAACATTGCATGAATTCCTGCTATTAGTCATTCGGAGAACTGTCTTTGCACTGAAACACAGATCTTAAAGCTTTTTATTTTAATCTCTAGCAGTTAAATACAAAATAGCATTGGTACTGAGGAGATTCTTCCTTGATTTCTGTATGAACTGGGTCAAAAAGTACATATACAGTTTTGCAATTGCATTTCAAGAAAAAACCTTCAGCTGTAAATTGCAGAAGGCAAGTAGGGTGTACCTGTGGAACAGTGGGATTTAAAACAAGAATTCCTTTGCAAACACTGTCCTGGGTACAAATGCCTCCAATCGAAATAAACAACTTTTTAAAGTAAGACAAGGGAGTATTTCCATGGTCATATTCAAGTAGATAATGATAAGTAACGCCAGCTTTGCAGGCATGAAGCTGATGTTCTACCAGAGAAATATAACCACTGGCTTTTGCTATCTTGAAGTAGGATAGAGTTTGGAGAACAAGTGTTTAACAAACACAGAGACCAAACTCTGGTCAGATATGTGCAAATGTCAGGGTTGATCAAAAACATTTCCTCCAAGAAAATAAGAAAATTTTAATGTGCACTGCCCAGGCTGAAGAGATGAAACAGAGCTGGAAATAAACTTTGTCAATATACTTACATATTAGCCTAAGTAAATATTGATAAATACTTCAGAATCTAGACATTGTAGCAATACAACTTCAGGTAGTTGAAAGAAATGGTATATTGGAAATAATAGTTTTTAGCTATGAAGCCAGCTGCAATGACATCCCACTAGGCCACAGACTCTAGGCTACAGCCATCATGTGGAACCTGGTGCTGCTGAATGCTGGGACAGTCCCTGCAGAAAGGGGTGCTCCTCAATTCGATTCTTCCCTCCACAGTCGCTTGCTCCCTGTGCTTACACACATGGAAACAGGCATGGAGAGCAGGTCCACCATCAGCCATCCTCACCCAGTCCCAGAATCAGAGCGCAGCTCTGAAGCTCCCCAAGAAACCGAAGTGTTCTGAGGAGCTTTGCTGAGTAAAAACAGGCTGGAATCAACATCTCAGACTCAGACAGCTCTGGAGCAGAAGATAGCCTGTGTTTATCCCAGCAGACATCTTTCAGTACAGGAATATAGCTAACATGATGGTAAATAAGTCCAGAGAAAGGCAAAGTCCTGAATTTATATAGTGTGTTCTCAGAAGAGCTCAGGCAACTTCCCCATAGGATCTGAAGTACTTGTACAGTGGTGATTTATTGCTCATCAGAAATATTTTTTTGCATCTTGACATTTTAAAACAGATTTTTTATTATATTCATTCCCATGCCAACTCAAAGAAAATGTCACAAAGTTAAACTAGAATCTTAACAAAAACTGATTCTGGTTCCTCATTTCAGTCTTTGTATTGCTTTGTTCACTTATTCTAGCTGTTACTCCATCGTTTTGATTGTTTTTCATTAAAAATAGTTCTGATAAATGCAGATTTTGTAATTTTAAAAGTTGTTAAAAAGAACCCATTGGTGTTTTTATTCACACTAGCTCTATAGAATAGAGTAAAACAGAAGGATGACATGTCAGCTGAATCTATTTTCTCCATTTGACTTTTCCTAACAAATGGTCATCTGACAAGTTTTGCTTTACCTTAGATGTCTTTAATGGAAACGCATAAAGAATTAAGACACTTAATATGAGTATTAGTGATACTTTCCCTAAATGGACCACTTCTTCACAGCTGTTGGAGCCCCACAGAATCCCACTTATTTCATTTGCATGAGCAACTCCAGAGATTTCAATTATACATATGACCACACCAATAAGAATTTACCACATGGTGATGACACCACTGCTGTTAGTAGAAGGGTATTTAGTTGCCTGCAGATCACACTGAGGTGTTTTCTCTCCCAAATCTAGAAAGTGAATCTTCCCATAAAGGTACTTGCTAACCCTGAGTCTCATCTCCCTTCACCAAGTTAGAAGTATGGCAAAATGAAGATGCATTTCCCACGTAAATTAAAATTGTTATATAATTGGAGTATTTGTATCCCCAAGAGAAGAAGAGTGTTTGAGATGGGTGGATAAACAAATATTCTAATCACATTCTTTTGAAAGCTGAAATTTGATTTCAACATCAGTTACATTTTTCTCTTAGCTCAGTGGGAACCATAAAAAAAACCAACAAAAGTATATCCTTGTAGCTGACTGCTTTTCGATCTGTGATGATTTATTTGCATGTTTATTTGCCTTGTTGCAATGATTGGTTTAATACATATTTCTTTTTTGTTACTGTTTCCACAGTGCATTTCAGAGAATGGCATTCACTCGACTTCTAGCTGATGAGTGATTAACCCGGGGGGAGTCAATCTGTAAATCCTACAAGCTAACTGGATCGCATTCACTCATGTTTCTAGTTCCACTAGCTGTATTTTTACCACACTTGCAGTGTGGGTTCCAGCTATGCATCTAGGAACACCAGCAGCGAGGAAGACTCTTAGAGATTCATATGCCTCTGCACACTGGCCTCAAGACCATGCTGATAAAACACAGACCACAGTTTACGGCTGGTTTGGACTTACTGAAACTGGATACAGCCCCACATCCTCTCCATGAATCTGCCACAATCTTGTCTTCATTGGGCCAGTGAAGGACAGACCAGCTGGCTTTCCTGAAGATAGAAAAACTGTATATAAGTATGGACTACGGGAAAGACAAGAAATCTGGTTGTGGGCTGTGTCATGTGGCGTGCAAGCTGAAAGTGTTGTCCGGCAAGCTGCATGGTGAAAAGGCCACAAGGATGCTGCAAGACAACCATCTCTTCTGACTCACCTTCCCCCAAATTAGCTTAAGCATTTCCATGCACTTCAGGGGAAATAAATGCTAAGGGTTTACACAAGAAACTAGGAAATTGCAGGAAGAGTTCTCAAAGCAATGTCGATATGCATCTATTCTGCTCACTGTATTTACATGAAGAAAGTGTGGAAAATGCTTAAGGGTTTATTTAGGAACTTTAAAGTCATTAAAGCAGCAGCTCTGGAATTGGCCTCCTATGTCATGTAGCTGTTTTAAATATCGCCCATTTTGCATGGGCACATTGTCACTTCCTGCAGTGGCATGTTAACAGAGCTTTTAGTGGCAGCAATCTCTATAGTCCTTTAATACGGTCATATTCATTTATCAGATTTATGGCCAAACCATGCAACTGCTTTGCGCTTTACAAAAAGCCAGCAACGTTTTGCCATCTACACAACCCACAAAGATCTGATGGCTTCCTAATGTTTCCCCGTCCTGGTTTTAGCTGGAACAGAGTTAGCTCTTTCTTTTTAGCAGCTAGAAGAGCTCCACGTTTTGGTTTTACTCAGAGGCTCGCTCTGAGAAGAATGCTGATAGCAAGCTGATGTTTGTGGTTGGCCAAAGACTTTTCAGTGTGCCGGAGTGCAGAAGCACAGCGGAATAAGGGGGGAGCATAGCTGGGACAAGGGGGCCACGATTCTCTTTGTGATTTGTGGTGGAACTTAAGATTGAGGGCCAAACTGGCCAATTAGTATTCCATATCATGCAGCACCATGTATAAAAGTGAGGGACAGCCGGAAAGAAGGACTGTTTGCGCTTTGGCTCTTTCGCCGTTTCTGCTCTTTTGTGCTTGCTGTGCTTTTGTTCTTTTTTTTTTTTTCTTTTCCCCTCTCCCTTCCAGTACTCCCACTCTCGGAGTACTATGTCTCTCTCTCCCTCTCTATTTCGGGGCCTCGCGTTCATCTGGGATTGCAGCTTCGGGACGAGACGGGCTGTGGATAAGAGGGGGTGGTGAGCATCTAGACTGTGTATTAAATCATCTGTATTAAATTGTTCTTATCTCAACCCACGGGTTTCCTGTTTCTCCTTTAATTCTCTCCCTCATCCCTGGAGGTGGAGGAAGGTGAGTGACCGGCTGTGTGGGGTTCAGTTGCTGGAGCGGCCTAACCCACGACACCCCCTATAAGCCAATGATGCAAAAAACACAACAGGACTTGAGTGGAGCCAGGTCCTGGATCTAAACTGGAGAGAAGGTAGCAAAGAGAGAAATGCAAAGGAACAGCAGGACATGGCAGAACCAAGCAACACTACAGTTTATGTTTCTGCAGCCTGATCACAGGCGCCTGCCTATCTGACCAGCGACGTCGACACCTGACAGCACAGAAGAGAGCCAAAGGTTCACTAAATCGTGTTTCACGAAGCTAGGTAGCTGGTGAGAGATGGAAACCCATGTTTGTGCCCTGAGTGCAACATAATCACAGGCTTCTCTTGGGCTTCAAAGGACCTACACCCATGATACTCTCCTGGCTCAAAGTCTCTCAGGGAAAGCTTCAATTTAGTCCTTAAACGGGAACGATATGTTTTCAGAACAAATCTTTCAGAGGGTTCAAGCTGCTATAGAGACCGAGAGCAACGTCAAGCAGAAGAACAAGATTTACAGGGCCTGGAAGTGAAGAAATCCTGAAATAACAACTGTAGAGAACAGGGAAGTGCCAACAACAAAAGCAGCAGAGGAAGAACAGCAAGACAAACAAAAAAAAAAAAACCAACAACAAAAAACCAAAACCAATAGCAAGACCAAGACTACAGAAACAACAGAGATAGAGGCACTCATATCATTGTAGACAAGTGCACATTATAGAACTAAGTAATGCTAGGGTGACAGTTCACTCTGCATATTTACACCTGTCTTCCCTCTGTATTCACAGAGCTCTTTGAAATACAGCAGTAAACTTCTGGGAGACTTAAAGAGATTTACTAAAACAAATGAAACACTCCTGTCTGAGGAGGAGCAGTAGATAAGCCTACTTACAAGAAACATTTGAACTAGTTGTTACAAAGAAAAATCTCCATCCCTTTTGCTTGTTAATTTTGTGTATGTGAGAGTATCGCCACCTCTCTAGCTGATTTCCTACTGTGTTGCAGTTCCTGTGTTGTGGGGCTTGGCATCCTAACAGCAGAAGAAAAGAAACAATTGAAAGATGGAAACACAACAAGGACTAGGGAGAAACAATTCAGAAGGTTGTTTCTATTCATTCAGGCTGTCCCTTCTGCTCCAGGCACTTTGTGCTCTTGCTCCTGGGATTTTTCAGCTGAAGCAGGGACTGGGGAGAGAAGGGCTTCAAGAAGGCAAAGATGAGCCTTGCAGTGAAAATAGTGTTTCTGCTTTGAGACACACAGGAGCACTCAACATCAACCAACCACACCACATGGATATGTCCGAGATATTACTACATCACTGTATTACCAATATTCCAAAAAGTTTATTTCCCCTCCTCATTTCCACCATTACCTGTGCCCACCATGCTTCCAACAAGGGCTAGTGGAAAAAATTAGCAATGCTCAAAATATTCCTGGTCCAAACAAGGTATAGGAGAGCCTGAACTCAGACAATCCCTACTCCATGTTTATGTGTCTCATGAGCTGGCAATTACCTAAAATTTTAGATGATCCATTAAGCAAAACCACAAGAGCTAATCTTTTGATATTCATCCATCAATACGATGGATTCTCCACATGAGAAAGTTGAAGAGAAGGCAGAGTAGGGGCAAAAAAAAAGATCACATATAAGCAGAACCAAGAGAATCATCACCTGGCCACAGCTAAAAGTCTCTTAACTTCTGTGAACGGATTTTTCAGCGCTGACCGCTTACAACATGCCCAGTCTCTACTGGATAGAAGGAACACATCCATTTTTCAAAATGGTGCTTAGGAGCATGAAGAAAAAAAAAAAATTAGTGAGCGAGTCGCACATGAAGCTGATGGGAACTTTACATTCAGAAATATGGACAGGCTCAAAGCACACAGCATAGAGCCATATTTCATTTCCCTGCCCACATTTGAGGTGTGTTTGTGCTGGCTCTTTTGTAAAAAAATAGGCCAATTAAACCACTAAGATTCGGAGGCAGTGCCTCCTGCAAAGTTTAAGGACACGGAGAACAGAAATCTGGATTCAAATCTGTATAATGGGGAAAATTATTTACTAAGAAATTCCCATTCCTTCACAACACCTTGCGTGCACATTGCTGAAGCTGCTCACCCTGTGCTCCTTTGAATCCCAATTATGTGCAGGCAGCCTCGCAGACCTTGTGCGGCCACTTTGCTTTCTGGACACATTTGAAAGCTCCAGTTATTAAAAGACCTTTGACATCTTTCACAATTGCTTTCTCGCAGCCCCTTTTTGGGGGAGTGGAGGGAAATTTCAATTTTGAAGATACATATTTATCTACCCACCACTGTCCCAGAGGTCACCTAATAATTCCATTTCAACACAACACATATTGCATAGCAGCATAATTCTTTACATGTGTTTTAAGACCTGCTTTCTCTCATACTGAAGATATCATAGGCCAGTGTGAGGTCCATAACTGAAGAAAGGAAGCAGTGCACGAAGCCAAGGGAGAGTAACATTCAAACTAGACCAACACTAACACTCTTAAGGCATGCAACCAAAATGTGCGCTTTTATTAATTGTTTACTAATCCCATCTTCATTTTAAATCTATTTCAAAAGCTCTAAAAATAAAAAAATACAGTAAGTTCACGGTTGACCAAGCAGAGCATAAGAATATATGATGTTATTTTATTCTCCAAATGGAAATTCTGGAAATGAATGTTACAGTCTATCAAAACATTTCTGACAAAACATTTTTTCATTAAAAATAGGTTATTTAATGACATTTCGAGTTTAGTTAGGGTAGATATCTGGGGTCTGAAGTGAAGTCACAAAGATCTCAAAAAAAGTTGTCTGACCTTGGAAATCTGAGAATGGATGTTTCAACAGCTCTACTTCACAGACAGTGAAAAAGGTTTGATCATGTTCCAATGGGGAATTTCAAAACCTTAAAGGCTATTGCAAGACAGAATTTCTTGTTCCTCAGTCAGTGCTTTTTAACATAGTCATAATAATCATAATCGGAGATTTATGGGTTGTCTTTTATCCCCATAGAACTTAAAGCAGTTTACAAGTGATCATGATCATAAAAAGCATGTACAAAACCATCACGTTCACACTACTCACGAAGAAAAAGAGGTTAATCTGCACTGAAGCATGACAGCTGTTGAAGAAAGCAGCATCATGCTTTAAGAATAAGTGTGAAGAAAATATAACAACTAATTGAACAGAAAAAGGGATTTAAGAAAGCAACTTATAACTATTATAACTGAATTTGTCTAGAAGATGAAAGCAAACAAGCAAGCAGTCTTGACTAAGAGGATGCATAAAAATCTGTGCATCATCTGCTGTCTCAAGAAAGACTTCTTCCAGCTGTGCTTACCCCTGTAACCCCACAGTTTTAGTCCCTAAGCTAAATAGCATGTGCCTGCTTCCACCTGATACAGGAAAACCCAAGTTGGAGAGGTCTGTGCGTACAGTTTGTTAGAGTGTCTGGAGAAGCGACCACTTCACCATAGGCAGCTTCTCTGAGACAACCAGAATGGAAGTAGAATGTCATAGTAGCTGTTTCCACATCTCTCGTTTATGTGATAGTGGATTTTTGGTTTGTTGCTGTTTTCGTGTTTTTTTGTTTTTTTTTTTTTTAAATCATAAATACCAATCTATTCAGTTCTTTACGCAAAATTTGAGGCACAGTTATCACATCTATAAAGTCAAACAGCAAAGAAAATTAAGCCAGTTGATATGATTCCAAACAGAGGGAAAAGGCATCTCTCATTCACAGAGCTTCAGAGGATCCACGAGCCAATTTCCTATCATTTGGAGCTTAAATTCATGGAATACTCCTGTGAGAGAGCATTACACTTTAAAGATTATTGTGTCAAAGAGCAAAGCAGAGATAGCACTGACAAAAATTTCCAAGAACTGATAGAGACAGGCTTCAGCTGAACCCGCAGCTTCTGAAGTAGAGCTTCTGCTCAGAGAAAAACAACTACCTCTGTCAAAAGCAAAGACAAGAAACTTGTGAAGTACTGCATAGGAGAAATACAGGACTATACAGGACTATACAAGTGCAAAATGCTGCAAAGAAGATTAACAGGAACTTTGCCATTGTCATGAAAGAGATTATAGTTGTGGGAGGTCATTATCACTGCAGTGAACACTTGTGCACTGAAGATGAAAGGGACAAAAATAACAGTGTAAAAGATTGCAGGACTGGTGAATGAGATGTTGTATCTTTGGAATTGGTTTGAATTTATCAGAAATAAAACTTTTTTTAGAAAAATCATTGACAACTGGAATCGTCTCACATAAGGTTTAGTTGCATTTATGAAGTCGCATGTAAACCAACAAGTAAAAGCTACTAAAAAAGCCTAATCACATTTAGGGTCTAGCCTCTTTTTGATGCTATACCAGAATAAAGGGGACAAACTAGCTAGATTTGACCATCTACTCAGTGTCCTCAACTAAAGGGGAATTTTGTAGGAGATTCGAAAACTTCTCAATTAGTGGAATGAACAGGAGTCATTACAGAGACAAAAAGCCATTCTCTCTCCCTACCTGAGGCTGTCAGGTGTAGCTAGGCAGGAACCAAGGCCTGAACCCATAGTAGTTCAGAGGACATCTCCTGCATTCCTTGCCGTGCGCAGCCTGGATAAAAAGGTCAGTCAGTCTGTCATGTTTTATTACAGCCTCCTCTGTTCAAACTTAGCCAGCAAAGTATACTTGGGCTCACTCTAAACCCCATGCTAGATGTCACACGCCTGAAACAGTTTAAACAAAGCTGAGTACTGATAGCACTGGTAACCTCTGAACCCAAGCAGGTTCAGTAGACCACAGTTAGCCATAGGGAAAGATTTAGAAATGGCAAAGCAACTTAGTCGAAACCATGTCTACTCCAGGTTAAGAGTTTCATATCTTCTCTGCTGAGAAATTTCCAGAGAAGGGTTCCCAGGCAAGAAGGGAAATAGAGAATAGAAAACAGCCTTAAAAGTTCTTAATGTAACTCAAAGGAAAGGGGGAATTTGAAAGCAGACCCTGAGCACAGTTAAAAAGGCTGTTTCTTTTTTTAACGAAAGATGTCTCAGAGAAAGGAGCGCAAATGTGGCTCTGTTCATAAAATGACACTGTATCCTCCCGCTCTGTATTCTCACAGGAGGCTGGGAATTTCCCAACAGCATTGTGGAGGCTGACTAGTGTTTTTCATTAGGCTCTTAAGAAGTCTTTGCTAGTGAAATCCCCAAGGATATATTAGTAAGGGTAGACAGAGAAATCGAGTTCTGAACAGACAATTCAATAGTGTGTTACCAGATGTCCTTGGCTACAGTTAAGTTCTGTTTACCATACACCCCATAACCTATACCAAACTCTTTCCATATATCTTAGCAAAGATCTCCTACCAAAAGAAGGCTTCATATCACTAAGGAGCTGAGACTGCCGGACTCTTATGCAAGCTACTTGGTGATGGAGCTGCACTTAATGCTGCCGGACTTAAGGCTGGACTTAATGCTGCTTAATCATTTTCTCTTGGTCTTCTAAAGCACAGAATCTTGTCAGTTCACACCTGAAAAAGACACTCTTCTCTGTGTCATTTCTATAACTCCTGTGGCATTCCTTTCCTTTCCCAGACATTTGTCTACAAAAAGAGTGGGCTTTCTCTCTCAGATGAGAAAGTTACAGGCCTCCAACTGGCCCACAGGCCAGCTCAAACCCCTCTTCCGTTGGTCTTCCAGGGACACACAGTAATAGCAGTAAACATCCAGCATCCGATGGCACATGGACTTGAGGCTTCATAGCTTTCAGGCCTTGGACTCTTGAACCTGGCAAAGCTAAGACAGCATTTAAAAGGACTGATCTCTGGAGAGTTTATTTAAGTTTAATAAATTCTTCCTACAACTTATATGAATGAATGAGTTTCTACTGTGTATTTTGTCCACAGAGAGACCAGTAATCCAGGCACTACTAAAGCTCCCTCCAAAGCACTTCTAAGGATCATTTGTTTTCCTTTTTCAACTAATGGGTATCAGACAAATATATACAGCAAATTTTGAGAACTGGAGAAACTTGCCTCTTCCTCTTAGGAATAGGCATCAAAACAAGCCCACTTACTTCTCGTCTATAGACAACTTGCACCCAATTTCAAATCCTTACTGAGTCAGGAGGAAGCTTGATATTCAAGTGTAGAAAGACAATAAAACAAGAAATCCACTATTAAAGAAAGTCCTATTATACAAATCCTCAGGATGAACTATATGATAGATGGACCACATCCCTTTCTAGATGTGCACGTAAGGATGGCTACTTAACTGGATTATGAGGGGTGTTTTTTTTGTTGATTTTTGGTGTGGTTTTTTGTTTGTTTATTTTTTTAAGTTGTTGTTGCTTCTATAAAAAACAGGTGGAATTTATTTTCTTGTCCTGTACCAACTACCAACCATTCCACATTTGGCTGCCAGACAAGAGATCAGCTGTTTGTTCCTATCGGCAGGGTTATGTGGAGGAGTCAACGCAGCCAAAAGCCAAGGTCATGAGCCAACAATTACAACGATATACTTACCCCAGCTGTCTGTCCTGTAGGAACAGAGATGGGTAAGTGAAGACTTACTCATTCGCGTAAGCAATTTTACTATAGACTGTCCTAATCTCTCACACCAACATCCAGCCAAGTCCATAAAAAAACCACAGTGTGTTTTAATCTACAGTAACTGATCTGATGACTGGTAGGAGAAATGCAAGTTTAAAGTGCAAATGATACATTATTAAATCAAAGCTCTGGAGGTCAAGAATGATCAGAATCAACTGTTTCAATTCACCATATCTAATGACTTATTCTAGCTCAAGCTCAGTAAAAGAGAGTGATTTAATACTTTCCCTGGCTCTAGAGAGAATAGCCTTCAATCAGGTAAGTGACTTTGTCACAGAGTTACTGGAAAATACAACAGCAGCTCAGCTATAACCATGATCAAACAACACAATTCTTGTAGTTTAGTGACTTCAGAGGGGAACCTGTGTTGTGATTAAAATTTCCTTTTAAGAATATGAAAGTGGAAAACACTACCAAACTGCAGACACTCCTGCAGGCGTTTGAAAGAGATCAGAGTCCTCAAATGACACTGTGAAACTAAAGGACAGAAGCAGAGGAAGAAAAATGGATTCTAATAGGACAAATAAGCAGTGCAGTTAACAAGATATAGCAGCAGCTCAGATGGCAAAAAACTTCTAGAAGATAGTGGCAACTTTGAATTGCTTGAGAGAAAAATGAGAAACACATAAGGAAAATGGCATACAGTTAAGCAGCAAGAGAAGGTGTGAGATGAGACACCAAAGTTGCAGATTCTGTGCTTGCTTTGTTACTCTCACCAGCCAAAGTTAGTCCTGCTAAGAAACGCCGGGTACCCAAGGAATGCCTCAAAATCTTTTAACATGGCAGTAGGGACTGAATGTCTGCCAGTATTTGCTCCTTAATGCAAGGGGTTTGGGGCTTCAGGTTTCTCCACCACCACCCCATGTTTTCCTTGCCTCTGAAACAGGAACAAATTTCTAGAGGCCAGTGAAAAGTTTCACCTATTCAGGAATACAGACCTTCTCCTTTAGCATTTACAGTTACACACATACCCCTGGGTCACCGAGGGCTGGCTCCAGAGCTTTGTCTCCTTTACAGCACACAGCCCCAGCTCCTGTTGATGCACCCCAGGTCCCTCAGGTGTGAGTTGTTCTGGCACAGGCAACCCAACAAAGGCAATTGGCCCCGAGACAAAAGAGGACGTGAAGGCCTTCACCTACAAGTCACACACAGGCTGCCACAATGACATTTCTGACTTTACACTTATTTCTTTTCAGATTAGTTTTTCCAGTTTTTCTACTTAATATGGGGTGAGGGCGACTGTGGGCCTGGCTTTTATTTCATTTGAGTTTTTGCAGATGGGATTTTGAGATTTTACAGATGGGATTTTCCAAAGAAACTGGTCTCTTCTACCAAAAACAAAAGTAGTAAAAAAAAACCACCCAAAAACCAAAACCAAAAACACAGTCTAATTGTGATTTCGAGACTGCCTTGAGACTGTTTTTACATAGGTTGGATGATGCGTCATTAGATTTTGTTTGGACAAGATTCCTATCCTTGCAATAACAAAGAACTGTGCACTAGCCTGTAAGTGGTCTTCCCTGTGGAAATGTTAACACCCAGACTGTTGCACCCTGATCATTTGATTTTCTTTCTGTTTTTCAATGTACCAGCACATTGTGAAAAGTACACAGGAATCCACCTTCTTGCCAGTAGCTGAATGAGTCATAATTGCCCTCAACAACTAAAGCAGGCTAACTTTAGGTGCATAAACACAAACTTGCCATGAATTAATTTACTTGCATGTTACACAAGATTAAACAACAAACAGAAGAGAATACATGAAAGTGACAATGAGTCTTTAAAAGTTTGAAAAAGATTTGGGCTGATTTCTGTATTGAAGTTGGAAACCAAACTGATTCTCATGTGAACATCTTATTTGGCAAAAATATCCTTATTTTGGCTTGCTATAATCTGAGAACATCTCATTATGATTTTTTTTAAACTAGAAACAATTAAGTGATAATTTTTTTACAATGGTGTGGAAGATTTAGATGACTGTTCTATATCGGCACTCTTTGGCTGGATAAGTAGTTTTCCATCTCTGCAGGATTTTTTTTTCCTCCTTATAAAAAGATCTCTCCCTAATTGAAACGGCAAGTGTAAGTAGTGTCCTGCAAGGCTACATATTTCAAGATTTTTTTTTTAAGTTGCCTATTTTTTATAAAAATGTATCAGAATTATGAACCTATTATCAGGCTGGTTTTTTACCCTAGAGCTAAAAGTCAGGTGTCACTGAACAAAGTACATGTATACACAAGGCTTCATTATTGGTTTTCCATGCTAACTAGGTTAGAACAGATGAAAGTCTTGATCCTAAGATGAGGCAATTAGAATCATAGAATCGTTAGGGCTGGAAGGGACATTCAAAGGCCATCTAGTCCAACCCCCCTGCAAGGAACAGGGATATCTCCAACTAGATCAGGTTGCTCAGGGCCTCATCCAACCGGGCCTTGAACGTCTCCAGGGATGGAGCATCCACCACCTCTCTGGGCAACCTGTTCCAGTGTTCTACAACTCTCATGGTAAAAAATTTTTTCCTAATATCCAACCTGAATCTACCTCCCTCTATTTTAAAACCATTACCCCTTGTCCTATCACAACAGGCCCTCCTGAACAGCCTCTCCCCATCTTTCTTGTAGGCCCCCTTGAGGTACTGGAAGACGGCTATAAGGTCACCCCGGAGCCTCCTCTTCTCCAGGCTGAACAGCCCCAACTCTTTCAGCCTGTCCTCATAGGAAAGGTGCTCCAGCCCTCTTATCATCTTCGTGGCCCTCCTAGAAGAGTCTAGGTGAATCATAGCTGATCTTTAGCTTGAAGGCTCAGGTGAGTGATTACTTTTTACAAATTCCCTGACTACTGAGCTGCCCTAGGTACAGATCAGCATCCTGGGTTATTTATCAGTAACAGCAGAAGCACAGGACAAAGTCACCTACTTCTGTCTAACCTGAGGAAAAGAAATAAGGTTCCTGCCAAAACCACCCCCAAGTCAATGCAGAATGGCTAGCAGTTCTTTAAAACATTATTGAATGTAATTTGAGTTCAGATGGAGGCAGGAGAGGAAAAAAAATCCGAAGATAAAATAGTAAGCACCTTTCTTTACAGAATTATTTCGTCTTGTGTGTGTATACGGCTTTTCCCCATCAGACTTTTATTACCTTCCTGTTCCTCACATTCTCTGGTTGGAATTATGTTCAAAAAGCTTTGAATCAAATACTTCACGAGTCAAAGTTATTAAAGCCTCTGTATCCCTGCTACTTATACTATATGTGAGCATGATATGTCAGCTAAAAGGAAAAAATGTCCTTTCTTCTCACAGAATAAGTTCTTTATAGAACCTAACATCTCAATGATTCAGAGATGGGGCCTGGATTGTCCAAATAATGATGTGTCAAGCCTTAGATTTCATGCCACCGCTACACATTAGCCAATATAGGCCAAGCATTGTGCGTCAGATCTGCAGCTTATCCATATGAATCCCACAGAGCTAAACCAATTTATAAGCTGACAATCTTGGTCCATGTTATTTTTCCCTTCCTGTGAATACTATGGTATGGAAACATGACATGCTTAACTTACAGAGTAGTAGTAGTGAATTACATCCTTTCCTGCTTAATATCAAATAGCAAGAGACTGGTCTCTCATTGTAACTAACCACAACACCACATGATGAGGATGTTCAATGCTTATAGCAAGTGCTTGCTTGTGTCTTAATCCAACACAGTGCTGAGGAGATGCAATACTCTCTAACCACCTTCAGTTAATAAACAAGTTAACCAAAAATACAAAAGAAATATGAATGTCTGGCCTAGTTAAAGCAAGCAAAAGGAGCACCATGGTCTGAACAGGCATAAGGGATCTAAGTACTGCATGTGCCAAAGACGTGTTTCTGGCTATGTTACAGTGATAACAGATTCACATTGAGTGCCTCACTTAGAAGCCTGACTCTCCTGAGTCAACAGGGAGAGATGGGCAGCTGCGCAGGGTCATGCAGACCAGAGTCACACCGTGGAGCTGCTTACACTCTCCATTAACTGAGTCTGGGACCTAGGAATCTATGCTCCAAACTTTAGAACCTCCTTTAAGCCAACTGAGAGAGTTGTCCTTCCCCATATACAGAGACGCTCAAATGAACTTGTTCAGAGCCATCTCTGACAGTTTCACTGCAGCTCTGTTGGTGCAGAGCTCTGTCCTGGCTAATTTACTTTGCATTATGTAGATCCCATGATATCTGAGAAACAAAAATACAAGATTTTTAACCCTTTCAACCATTCTGCCAAGGAACTACATGTGTAGAAATATCCAGCTCTGTACAGAGCAGTGTAGACAAACTTAACCATTAGCAGACACCTTACCTGTTAGCACAAGTCCCTTGCCCTGAGTGCCAGGTAGGGGTGAAGAGTGCTGTACAGCAGAGCACCCGCAGCAGCAGGGCATGGTACTGAGACCCTCAGTTACTTCCTGTCCAAAGGAAAGTATAGATGTGGTCAAGGAGGCTACAGATACTTTTATTAACTGTGATAAGACCTCCCTAAATATATTAAAGCATCTTCAGTTCTTATAGAAAGCAGCTTTGAATTTCTAAGCCAAATGCTGGCCATACTCCAGGGAGTACTGTCACACAAGCTTTTGCAGCAACTGATTCTCAGTGCAGTTTTCTGTCCAGGGCTCATCCCAGGATGACTGATCAGTTTAACTGTAGTTGAGACACAAGGTCCCACACAGCACTGTGGAAGGGGGTACTTGTCACCTGACAGGTGTCTTCCTGGAAGACATCTGATGGTAGGAAGCAGTGTTCTCTGTATAAACACAGTAGGATAATGGAGATGGGAAAACTGGGGAGGGGAAGAGAAAGCTGCAGCTCATTATTAAGTCTTCGTAAATCTTCATGCAGAGAAAATAACTGAATGGATTATAACATGCCAATGCTTTGTTGTAAGTGATCAGACCAACATAATACCAGAGCTCTGCAGCAAAGACACAGTCCTTTTTCTCCAAAACGCCTGTGTCTTCTGTTCTCCAGCTTTTCACTTCCTTCTGATGCTCTTTCCAACGCATGCAACAAACCAGAGAGGCATCCACAGAGAACCTGCTCACTACACAAACCATTTATCTCAAAGCCTGGCTATCTTCTGCACAGAACAATACCAGAGCCCTACAGAAATCACTGTGGCAGCTGTGGAACAAAGTATCTAAAGGCAACAGCACAGGGAGGTGAATTGAGGTTTTATAGACCTAGTTATAAGAAATGAGGGTATTCAAGAAATAAGTGCCAATATTTAATAATAAAATTACTGCCCAACATTCATCCTTCTTCTACTCCTAAAAGCCACCACACTTTTCAGAGAAGGGAAACAGCATTAGTCCATTTTATTGTGGGGAAACTGAGAAACAAAGCAATAAAAAGATTTGCCCATAGTAATCCAAAAGACCGATGACAGAGCTGGGCATCATCCTGAACCCCACCTTTCCTTTCAACATCAAGTCTAGACTGGGCACCCCAAGAACACTCCAAGTCTCTGGGTGTTAGTGTTTGGCCAGCTGTGTCCCGACTCCATGTGGGTGCAAGACCTACTGTACACACCAGCCACCCCACAGTAACCTCATTTCCACCAGTGGAGGTATGCAGTTCCTTGGGAGTTGCAGGGCAACCATGGGGGTGAGAATGTCCAACATAACGCACTCCAAGTAAGCAAATATTGTCAATAATATGAAAAGAAAAAAGCAGAAGCAAGCAACAAAATCCTTACTCAGAAAAAAAACCACAAAAACAACAACAAAAAAACCCAACCCACAGTGAATGACATTTTCACCTACACATTGACAGTCAAGTCCTGCCGGTCACCCAGGTTAAAAATATCACCATTGTGTACAGGAAGGTAGAAATATACTTTATTATTAGCAGTTGCTGAGAGGCAGCTGTGTATATCAGCTTTCTCCTGATTACTGATGGCGAGTTGAGCAATAGTTTCATTTACAATACTTAGATTTCTTTTTGGTTGTTCAGTCCATTATATATACGTCAGAGAACACCACAGAAAAATCCTGGCCTGTCTTCAATTTAAACTATTAGTGGAATACTTTGACTCATATATCTCTCACACTGTAAATGTTTTGCTAATATGATACAACGTTCAAGATGAGGATAAATCGTGGCTGTAAGAAGAATTTGCATTCCACTTCCAGAACCACCCTTTGAGTATCCAGATAGCTTTTGTTAGGTCATGGGTCAACATTCTTAGTAAAAACTAATGTAATAAATGCAAATCTATTATTAAAACCAGCCAAACCGTAGTATGAGGATGTTCACCTTCTCCTTAGTTTTTTCATTGCATCAGGGCCAGAAGAGAGGATTAAGGCTATGATTACTTTTCTGCGGCACACACTGAGACTCTGGGAGTTTGAACACTCATGCAATAATAATCACCAACTGATCATCAGTGATTTAAGCACAAAATTGAATCAGTCACAAAGAGCTGAAAGCTCAGGCTACTATTCAAAGCTCAGTCTTTCTCCATTCTGATCTGAACCGAAAAAGGTAGCTGGTCTTGAGATCAATTCAGAATAATTTGGTCTAGAATGGTGCTAAAAGCCCAGGCTGTCTTGCTAACAAAACTTGGTTTTCCACAGAAAAAAATAAATTGTAAAAAATTTTCCAATGCTTCTGTATGCATTGCTAAAATATCTGGATTACTTTAAACCATTTCTATTATTAACAAACTGTTTCATTAGCTTCAGAAACCAAGACACTTTCTAAAGTATTTATTTAACAGCCATACATGCATGAAGGAGAAAAAAAAAAATCCTCCCTACTTAGCTATCTACTATCCAAACATAAGCTTAATTTCCCTCCCTGAGTAGTGTAATTTTTCTGCAAGATAGGAAAACACTGGTGGCTGGTCACAAGTTAGGATCTTGGTAACAGCAGAAGTCAGTATTAAATCATCCGAAAGCAGCTCAACTGAATCAGGTTCAACACATTCATTGAAGATTTATATAAAATCATCTGCTTTCAAAACATGAGCCAAAGTTTCAATTAAACTGGATAAAACTAAAACATAAGTTTACTGAAAGTTATTGCAGAAAAGCAATTTAACTGATTGCTTGTGTAAGGTGACTGTGGCTCCTTTTGGATGCAGGGTAACCATGCTGACCTAGAAGAGGAGTACCTGCAGTATTCACAGCCTGCAGAAAAATCAGAAGAACCTGGCTTGGATTCTTTAGGCATCTTAGATTAATTTTAGGAATATCTGTATTCATACAAAGTTATGACTACATTCATTTATTATAAAAGCATTAACTTTTTTTTTTCCTAAACAGTGTGTTGGATATTTAAGAAATCTGCAATGTTTTCAGCTCTTCAGAAGAAATTAGCAGTGTGCTTCCAGCTGTTATGCTTGAAGCCACTATAGGCTAGTAAGGCATGTCCTGAAGATTCCATAGTCCATAATGGATATGCTGAATTGGTATTTTCCAAACCATCAAAGTCTTCACTGGAAAGCCATAGTCCTACAACAAGTTGACCCTACCCGCACCAGAGGTTTTGAGAGAACTTTGCACCCCACAGATCGGCTCAAATTATGCTTTCAACCAGAGACTGAAAAGGAGCCTTTTGTCTAAGTAGGAGAAAAGTAAACTCAATAATATCCCTGGAAATTTTTCCACTAATAATGTGTTCCTTCTGCCCCCTAAAAAAGGCAAAAATACTTAATCTGTGTTTAAAGAGTACAGAGTACAGCATTTTGGAACAGTTTCTTTAAGCAGGTGCACTTTCAGACACACCAGATATCCACAGATCTAGCTGAAGAGAAACCCCATTTTCTTGTGACTCAACAGTCATGTATTCAACTTGGTGACTTTCAGGCTTGGAAATCAACAGATCAAGCTGAGTCAGCTTTTTTGATGAACTACAACATGCTACAGATGCTGAGTGTCTTAGGAAGTATGAGTACTGGTTTTGGTGCTGAAAATAAGTTCTTTAAATTATATTCTATGTGACTTACATAGAGACAAAATCAGTTTTAGCTCTCTCAACCTACAATCTTCTAAGCAGATGAGCCTCCAATTAACGAAAGATACAAATTATTCATTCTGAATCTAAACGTGCTTGGACTTTAAGTAACTGATTGGAAATTAATGCCTCAGATTTATTTCCAATTAAAGTAAAGCTAATTAAATTCCACAGTTCCCCGTATTTATTCTTTCTATATCTATGTACAGTGTAGCAAACAGCTACTTTAAGCAATTCTAAGTAGCTGTGGTATATTTGTGATTGTCTACTGCAGCTCAGAATCTAAAAGGTATAATGCAAATTTTTTTCCTTTTTCCAGTTTTCTTTTTTTTTTCCCCTGACACATGTTAAATAGAGGGATTTATCTTGCTGTTGCTACCGCTCATTTTCAGACACATTCCTTATCACACCACAATTAGCTTGAGTGTTCCTCTTCTCCCTCCACACAGCATAAACATCAGGGCAGACCCAACAGGAGGGATATGAAGGAATAAAACAGCATTAAGCAACAAGCTATTTTAAGTGTGTGAAGGGACAAAGTCTTGCATGCTACAAAAGTCTTGTTTCAAGGGACCACTGGTTGGAGAGGGAATGAAACCTTCTCACACCTCTAGAAAATGGATTCAGCAGTCTTGCAGCCACCCATTAACTGTGCTGCCACTGAAAAACCCATATTTCTGAGTGGCAGAGCCTGCGTAGTCATAGGTCAACTCACCCCAGTTCCGGTCCATCTGTAATTCCGTGCTTGTCAGACACAGACCATGCATCTTGCGTGGACATCTCTATTGCAGGCTCAGCTTAAGGATCTCTCTTCACAGGACCACATCAAACGGCATTGCCTTCTTTTCCTGCAATAAGAATGACAGAAGCGAGAGTTCATCTCTGAACAACTTAAGTGATAAATTTTTCCCTCCTTGATTCTATTAGGAGAGAGGATCTTTGTAGATGAGGCTGTGCATGGAGCTCATCCATCAACTTCAGCTGCTTAAAAAGAGATGCCAAAGCTTACTGAATCACCCCTAACTTGCTACCTCACCTTAAGGCAAAAGGATTAGCTAGGGCTTAACAGAACTCTAGGTAGGCAGCTGACATGGACTGGAAAAGACCCTGTGCAAAGACTCCTGTTGGAGCAGGAGTTTTTCAAAAACATTAATCTGTTAATCCAATAAAGAGGAAGGGACTACACATGCAATCAAACTTAACTATGCTTACTTTAAGGTAATGACTAACTTGTGAAAGTAAGGATGTGAATTTGCATGACAAGTGTCTAGCTGCCATCCCACAATTATAAGCCTGAGATAATGGCTGGATTACTACTACTACTGTGTTCAGAGGCACAAGACAGGAGGGCTGTATTTATCACTCTGAACGTTACTCACGCACACACTGATTTATGGCTGTACTTCTTCCAACAGCCTGAGCTATGTTTTGGTCCAGGATAGATAGCCAGAAGAAATGCGAAGTCAAAATCAACCAAAGCTGAATATAAACATACGTTCACAAATGTCTGATCAAATTTATGATTTTCATTAAGATGTGCTTAGTTTTAAGTTTGGTTTACAAGAGACTTGCAAAGCAAATACTGAATTGTTTAATCTATTTTTATTTTCCATGACCTCTGATATTGCTCCACTGCAAAATAAAGTCTCAAAATTCACCATTTCACCACGTAGGAATGCGAAAGAATTTCACCTCCTTTCCAGGTGCTATATTTAAATGTCTATACCCTGCATAATCTTTCCAGAGGCAAAAATAAACATTCTCATTTTAAATACCTATAGCAATGATATTTGTGTCTGGGTTAGATGATTTTTTTTAACTGTACAGAGAAAGCAAGGAATAGAATAATTGCTTATAAGCACAGCTACACACACTAAATCCTGTCCTGGAGGGATTTTGCAATAGTCGAAGCTAGGTTTCATTCTGACTGGAAATTCTCCAAAGGAATGTTTTTTCCATAGGAAAATGCTGATTCATCAAAACCAAAGCGTTTAGCAATAGTAAAAGGCCAACTACAGTGGAAACCTATCTTCTACTGGAAACATGCCCAGGCTTCTGCTAGCTTGCCTGAGGCTCTGTGTTTCGCAGATGGAAAACCAAATCATCCTGAAACGAAAGATAAAAGGCTTGACATGGCAATAAGATCATGGAAGGCCTGTTATCTCCTGCTTCTAATGTCTTAAATTTCCAAACTTTCTAGTTCTGACAGTTCACCTGGAGGATTGCTAGGCTAGTAGAGAATTAATCAGAGTCCTGAGAGAGGGTAGATGGCCATGGACCCCAGGGTCAGGAGGTCCCACTGCTTCCTGCCCTCTCTTCCCCTGTTTGCCAGCTAAGATGACAGAGCTCAGTAGCTTTGGTTCATGTGGGTTTTATAGTGTTCTCAAAGCTTATATGGAGCACAAAGTGTGTTGTAATCTCTACTTTCAAAAAAAAAGTTTCTCTAACCTTTCTTTTGCCTCTAAAAATGCTTCCACCTCTATAAAACCTCACACTGAAATATAATGTCTTCTATGATACTCCTGTTTGGACATTTAGACCTGTTCTCTTTACCATTCAATGTTTATGTACCAGAGCGGGATATTTTCCCCCAACTGGAAAAGATTTGGTATTGCTGTCAAGTGGGGAAATTCTACTAAATGCTAATTTAGTAAAGTTAACTGAAAGGATCATTCAAATATATCACAAAATCCCAAACCTCATGCATTGGGAAGCTACAGGTGCTAAGTCACCCTGAAACAGGCCCAGGTCTTGAACTTGCCACATGCAGCTCCGGAGACCCCAGAAGTACGATTACTGCCCTCAGTGCCCCTGTGAGTGTCAGTGCGCTCACTTGCACTGATAGAAGCAAGAACGAGAGTTGGCTCAAAAAGTTGCTGCTTGAAGCTTGCAGTCTGGGTAACCGTAACTTGTGGAATAAAATTTGCAGGGAAGATTATGACAAGACAGCTCACATAATTTAGCTGATTATTAATACAGACACAGATCAGATGGCAAAGGGTTCATATTAAAGGATGATCTTGTCTTGCTAATAAGAACAGAAGTAGCATCCATGTTATGGTGATAAGATCTGCCAGTCAGTACTCAGCTGAGAGTGCATTTGCTCAGCAGATCATTATGAACAACTTTTTTTACTTCACCAGGTCTTCTGATGCATAAGTACTTCTCAGGGCACCAGGCCATCACAGACTGCTATTTGGGCATTGTTTCCCGCTCCTTTAACAGTACATGGAAGGGCTGAACAATTCTCAGCATGCCGAGAATTTTAGCTCTATCTTCGCACTTTATTTAATTTGGACAATTCTATTCAGAGCCGGAGCCAGCAGCAACAGGGGGCTACAGGAGCACCAAGTGGCTGATGCTCAACTTGAGCAAACCAGCTCCTTCATGAGTAGGATTGCTATTACAGGCCTAAGTGTTTGCAAATCAGTGGTGACTTTAGATGCTTCTATAAGACAGGCATTCAGCGCAGATTTGGAAAGTGGAGTTGATTGCTTACTAAGCGAGTCATCTTGCAGGGAGCATGCAACTGGTGTACCAGAATTCAAACCAAGTGCCCACAAACCTTGGTGGGACAGGGGAAGTTTAAACTTTAAAAAACAAAAAGAAAGCTAAATTCAAATACCAAGTAAGGAGACATCATACTAGTAGCTTAAATAACTGGAATTTCCTACAAAGATTGAAGTTTCTGGCTTTGTTTCGCAATTAGATCATGTTTTATCTTTTAGATGGACTAAAAGATGTAATAATGGAAATTACTGTAATGGAGTTAAATATAGTTAATAATCCACTGCCTATATCTGGGAAAGCATCCCACAAATGTGCAACTCAGCATGCAACTCAGATGTAAAGTAGGATGTACTAATAAGCCCATTATATTTCTGAAAATGGCTATATGCAGTAAATTGCTCAGTTATTTGTCCCAGCAATAGGACCTGCAACATCTTATGGGGTATTCAGAATACAAAGCACCTTAATTGACAGTTCCTCCTTTTCCTTTTTATCTCTTTCTTGAGGTAGGCTTTCATACTTGCCCATTTCCAGTGTTCTGGATCCTTGCCTTTCCTCCCAGACCTCAAAACGTTCCTTACGGCGATCTCAGAGGGGCTGGAGCAAAATATTTTGGAGCTCTTAAGACACTGTGAAACTTCAGACACACAGGATGACCACTATATGAAGAATCACCGTTTGACTGTAGCAAAGAAAAGCACCACTGCAACGGCATCATGAATCCCTCCAAGTCAATATTAGACTCCCTCTATGGCCAAAAAAGATTTCTCTAGAAAAGCTTCTTCCTCTCCATCTTAGCCGTGTAGTTCCCTAGTAAAAAAAACCCTTCTATCTTTCTGTCTACTGACTAGAGAATGAGTGAACCCCTATATTCACTCAGCTGTAGTTATTATATGTGAAACTCCTCAATAGAAGCCAAAAGGATAATGGGGATTCTAGAGATAAGGACCACTTCCAAGATGCAGGGAATCTTATCAGAATTTTGTGCAGCCAGAACCATACAGTGAAAACTACAGACTTCCGTTTTCGGAAGACTAGAGCACCTTTCATGAGAGTTACTTGCCACTGATCTCTGCTAGGAACACTACTGAGCACAAAACGCTGGGAGACAAAAGGGACAACAGAATCTAATAAAACCATAATGTAGGATTTCCACTGATCTTTTCTAAACTTGTCTTATATCAGAAAGTTTGAACTTCGGAGGATTGTTTCTTGGAACAATTCGTTCTGGAGCACACGGGGGAAAGGATGTTCTGACCCTTGTCCTGAAAACATATGAAGCTGGCTTGGCGCAGCTCAAGAAGCAGCTCTAGTGGAGCTGCTAATGAACAGTTACCACCACATAATCAAACCTAATGTCCTTGAGGAATAAATCACCAGGGGTGGAGGGAAATATATCAAGGGAACATTCAATCAAGCAGAGTGAAACCAAACTCTAGAAAGAGGGATTTTTTCAAAACTTAATTTTGTTAAAGACACCCTAAAGCATAAACATACAAATTGAGGTACTTAGAAAAGACGTTGGTCTGGATTTGCTTAACTTAAAAATCCATCCATTATAAAAGAGAAATCCAATTCCAGCTGCACAATAACCTTAAGTAAACTAGAAACAAGAAATAAATTGACTGGTAATTAAGGCCAAAGTATTTCACATGACTCGCAGGGAGTGATACAGAAGAGCACGATTACCATAAAACTTCAATATTAAATGAAGTTCCCTCTAATCCTGTACAGTCCCAAGTGCTAATATCTCCTGTGCTCGTTCAGCTAGGTTGCCCAGGGTGTGGTAGAGCAGAGCTCAGTTTTACAAGTTGTATACTGACATAACCAAGAATAGTCTAGCAGGTACTTTAAGGCATACATGAACTTGAAAAGAACATAAACATGAGATGGTTATTAATAAGTTTACGAACCTGACTCTCAGGCATATAATTTGAAAATATATGGTCTAGCGTATAAGAAAAGAGTTTATTTTCTAAAGCAATGGAAATTTTGTGCAAAAAGTAACAGACAAGAAAGGAACTTGCTCAGTAAATAAAACTCTATTATAGCCATCTGCTAGAGGGTTCCTTGTGTCTTCCTTTGAAGACACTCAGATGGTCCTATCATTTAAGACAGGGAGATAATTAGGTGTGAGTACAGCTATCTCTCTATGCATAGACATGAAGATGTGCTCCTAGCATGAATGCTTACAAGGGCAGCAGAAGGCCAAAAAGCCACACTATCTTGCAGACTTACGCAGGATGTTACAGGACAAAGTTCCAGATTTCTCAAGGCTGCAAAGTATCTCAGTTGAGTACAAGATACACTGATGCCTTGAGATGTCTTCATAATCACCTTCTTCTATAAACCTCTTCCCTTCTTTAAAGGTTCATTTGCTTACATCCAAAGTCTGCTCTAATACCACTCAGCTGTATAACCTTGAATCAGAGTTCTGTAAAAACAAGGAAGCTGTGAGAAGCAGGGCTGTGCGAAGTCTTTTCTGGGCTTTCCACTCTGGCACCCTCTACCCATGGGATTGAGAGATGTATCTAGTCTTTCTCTGAACTATATAATAGGTACACTGTACCTGGCTTTGTATCTTCCTGAACTTTCACTTTACCTTGACTTTTCACTTGACCTCGGACCTGTCTTCTCACCAGACTTGTCTAGTGATCACTAGACTCTTGCCTAGACCTGGTTATTCTCACTGGACCTGTCATGCCCTCGTTCAGGTGCTGCAGGACTGGAGGCTTTTCAGCGAGGTTGCTGCCTGCTTGCCACACTGTCACCCCTCACTCCCTGACACACATGACATTTCACCATGGCCATTCCAAGAGTCTGCTGAACAGCACCTATGTACCAGCTCACGTGAACCACCTGGCATTAAACATCTGCTGGATTAATATTTTGAACTGCAAAGAGTATCAATGCTGTGGTTGTCTCATCTTGGGAAAATTAGAGAGTTGGACTGATGTTCATGTTATGATGGAAAGTTCTTTGGCTGACTTTGTGGGGGATGGTTTCCACCCCTTTGTGGAGCTGTGGTTTATTTTGTTTCTTGTTTTGTTTCTTGATAGCTTGCCAGCATCCTCTGGGATATCTTATTCCTCAGCATTTTCTGAATCTCTGTCAGTGCTGTCCAATGCTTCCTCCTCCCAGCTCTCATATATGCAATGACTCAGCCCTGGCTCTCACTTTCCCTTTGTTGAACTTTGCGACAATTTTTTTCAGTGATGTGACCAAAAGAAGTATGTATACACTGTGCCAAAAAGGAATTTCAAACAACAGAAAGAAAAAGCGAGAAAGCTCTTGGTTTGCTTTGTATTAGAAGATCACTGTGTTTTATGTCTCAAAACAACTTGTGTAGGTACTCTTGCATTTATCTCTACCCAGGGCTGGTGCGACATATAAGATGCTCAACAGTTGCTAAATACACAGTTTTAGCCGAGAAAAGTTTTGAATAATGTTGTCTTGTTTCAGAGGCCTCATGTCACGTTATCATCAGAGGGCACTAACAAGATACATTTGAGACTTGAAAAAGTTAAGTGATGGAATGAGCTGCAAAGATGGAGTCATGCACATGCAAAGTGGGTTAAGACAAGTCTCTTTCAATTACACACTTAGAATTGGTTGCAAGCAAAATAATCCAGTATTGTTAAAAGTGGGGACAACAGAATTAACAACTGGAACTTCTCAGGGAAAGGCCATGAGGAGCTGATGATACCTCCAATCAAAAGGAACAGGATAGGAGAGCTAGAGAAATTGGAAGCCCCTCTAAGGTAATTTTGAATTTGCCTTTAAATGGTTGAAGTGAATAATAAAGCCCTTGTTTGGATAAGCTTGGTCCTCTATTCACAATTCATTTCTAGTTAAAAGTATACAAGGAAGGAAAATCCTTATCTAACATGGAATGATGCATGGTATCTTGAGGGGCAGGGAAAGCAATACAGGTACTGTGATAAGAGAAATCCTTAAGCCCACCCTGCGCCCATCAATGAAAATTCACAATTAAAAAAACCTTCTATACTGCAGCATGTCACTGTGTAGTTATTAAAAGCTTGGTGCACCAGTGTTTAACTTATGGAATAATTAATTCCCCTGTGAAAGGGGTCTGAGGCATAATTAAATTCCAAACTGAGGTCTTACTCAGGTTTACTAGCCTGAACATTTTACAAGTTCTAAAGTTTAGAGAAAAACTTATAAATTAAGTAGGAGGATTTGATAAGCAGTGGATGCGTTTTCCCTCCTCTTTCTTAGACCAGTTTTGTTAGAGTCGTGCTCTACTACAATATTTTACTCCAATTGCTGAGTAGCAATAACTTATATTGATCTCTCAGGCAAAGCTCTGGCTCTATTGATTTTGTAAGAACTCACAAACCCAGAGATCAAGCCTTTGCCTTGGCATAAGAGCTGGAGGGTTTTGTTTATTTAAGATTATTAGTATCAGTTGGTGCTGGCCAAGGGATACACAAGACCCCCCCCACCTTTGCTGTATTCTTGTGAACTTAGTTCTCTTGTAAAACTTCACCAGTATTCAGATTCCTAATTCAATGAAGACTTGTTGTAAAAAACTTCTCCTATCAGTATCTTTTCTAGGTCACAGTTAGACTTTCACAGACATCTTCCCCAAGAGGGATGTGTTGTTGCCATGGCCTTTCCTGAGGATAGTACTTATATAACAGCGCGATCTCTGTGGTGACGCAAACCTCTTGCATTCCCGGCCACAGCAGGACAGTGTGTGAAACGTGCACCCTCCAGGAAATAACGGTTCAAGTTATGATAATGCTCCACTTGGGATCTCAATCTGGAGACAGGCCTGAGCTAAAACAGCAGACAGATGCATGTATTCTCTGAAGATCACGCTCATTTGTATGTACACAAAGAATTGCCAGGGTTACTACAAGGTTTTCTTTCTACCTCCAAAACAATCTGCTTCCAGCTTGACAGAATCCATTTCTGTGCTACCGTTTAGCCTGCTCGGCCTTGAAAATGAGAACTTTTCCATTAGTACAAATTTATCTATCCTTCAGGTTGGCTGTGGCGAAGGGCTGGAACTGTGGAGACAGAAACGTCTCTGGTCCATTATTTTGCTGTAAAATCGTTTAGGAACCAATAAATATGGATTATGTTCCTGCCTTCTAGCATTCAAAAAAAAAAGCTAAATTATTTAAAGTAAATGAACAAGGAGGAGGAATAGAGGCAACTCCTTCCACTTCTAGAAGCTAGCTAACAAACAAGCTCATGTTGTACTCGGTATGACTGAATGGTATGGCTTGTTTCCTTCAAATAAACATTTGTAGTCTTCAGTAGAACAGAAAAGAGAGGTTCCAGAAACTATGATGTTAACACCAAAATGCCTTGCTCTTGGTAAAGCATGTTGGTTTTGATAAACGGTCATTTCAATAAACTCTAAAATTATATAGAGGCTTTTGTTCCCTAATTTTTAGAAATTGTACTTTATAGCACACTAGAGTCATATTATAGCACTGTATGCTATTGTTTAATAGAGATCAAATTTAAGGGAAATGAATTCGTGGTGGTTAAGCTATGGATGGGCTCATCCACGTTAGACAGGATTCTCTAAACCTCGTCTGATTTCAGGAATTTAGTAATATTTGGCTGGGAAACTCCTAAATTCCTGGGTAACCTAGGCACAAGCCAAGCAGGTCGGCAGTTGGTAAACAGGAGACCACAGGAGTCAGATGAGCTGGTAAACTCCACTCTGCATCATTGCCATTCCTGAGCTAAGGGATTGTGGGAGGAGAGGGAAGGAAGACAGCAGTGAATAACCGAATGTGTTAATTATACAGACTGCACAAAACAGATGTTTGTGGTGTGACATCAGACATGCAGAAATACTTAACACTCAGTGTGGGAACTTCTTGTCTTCACGTAAAGGATTAGTTCTGGCTCCCAGCTTACCCATTAGGAGCATTTGGGGATATTATTAGCTGCAGTTTTGAGGGGGGTTAGTTTGTTTGCTTTTAAAAAAGTCTGATGCATCTTTACAATTTCTATTAGACGGATGATATGGAGAGAAAGCAAAACAAGAAAAGGGAAACTAGAGAGACGTCAGACTAAGAGTACAAAATGCTGCTATGTCAGGGAAATGACCTATCTTCATCTGATAGAATAGGCTATTCCCATTTAGCTTGAAGCTAACTTTTCACCTAATACTGCATAAAAGAGCTGAACTAGATTTTGGTTGACTGTTCCAGGGCAGATGGACATTGGTTTTAGGCACAAAAGAGAGAAAGACAATTCTGTTCTATTCATGTATGAAAACGTTAGAAAATGAAATCCACTAAAGATTTATTAATCTTAAATAGTGAACTGTAAATCACCAAGTAAAGTATCGTCAAGACAGATCTATTATTCTTTTAGGGCAAATTTGGAGCAACATCAACGACTTTTTCCTGAAGAAAGTGGAGCTTTTTGCCACACAGCCTTGCACAGTGCGACATTTCTATTCTACTCCACAGATTTCTATAAGAAATCAGTGAGACTGCAACAGGTTTCCTTCAGTACAATGGAGAGCAGAACCTGTCCTGACTGTTACTGCTATTCTGTTCATTAGCTTCATACTGATTTTATTTCAGAAGTGACAAACAGCCTTAAAGACTTTCACATAAATGATGCATAGCCGGCACATCATTCCATTTTGTAATTGGAAAACCTGAGCAGCTCAGGTTTTCACATATGTGTTGTTCAATCTGCCCTGCTTACACATAGGCATTGAGTTTTGAACACAATTCTTATCACTTATAAGCCAGGAAACCCTTTTCAGTGGTCTGCAAGCTCCAGAAATTCAAAGAACATTTGAAAATCCAAAACACGGATGTCTCTCCAGGTTCTGAAAGTGAACTTTAAAAACTAGGCAGTATAGAGAACATGCAAGCGGATGGTTTTCCCAGCCCTTGCCAGTTCACGAGAGGGAACATGACATGTCAAAGGGAGCCTTCTCTCAGAGACCCATATGGATATAAAGTGAGGTATTGACTCCAGGTGATCTAGAAAGGCAACTTCCCATCTATCGGGAAGGATTGTGTGGTCACAGAAACAACCAAAGTTGTTTTGCATTTGTTGGCAAAGCCTCCCTCAAAAGAGGTCTTCCTCTGGTCTTAACTTTCATCATCTTCTCCACAGCAAGATTATAGAGCTTCCCACTAGAGAGTCTCACATAAAAATTTGTTCTGACGGACTACAGCCCAACATAAACTTGACTGTTGAGTGACTTTGATGACTGGCAAAGCCAGGAAAAATGGAATAAATCACTACAATGACTTGTCATCCTCTTTTAGTAACAAAGAACAAGAGATTTGACTTTGTTGGGTAGCTGACATGAGAACTGTTAACTGAGCTGCAGTGGCCCTTGAAACCCTCTTTAGATATACTGGGCCCCACTGTGATGAACATGGTCAATAAGGAAGGCTGCAGAAACCACAATGAGAAACTCTTCTGGAAAGTTCAAATTACAGCCAATATGAGAGCCCAGGGAACTCTTACTACATTGCCAAAGCTGTAATTTAATGTTCGGACTGAATTCATTGCACTGTGCACTGGGGAGACAATGTGGTCTGGAGGTTACAGAAGAGGGCTGGGAACCACAAGTATCCTCTTGGGATCCCACCCAAAATGAGTTGCTCACAGCATGACTTGAAGGAAGTCACTTAATCTGATTTCTGTATGCCTTAGTCAATTTAGATATGAAAACGGGTAGAAAGCAGAACAAAACTAAAATTTCCTGGTGCTGCAGCCAGACCTTATCTATGCAGAATAAATAAGTCCTTTTGACACAACTGATTATGAGAGGGAATATCGGTGAAGGGGACCCAAAAACAGTCTGGTTTCTTAACAGGAAGCAAAACCAGGCAAATAGTGGCAGCATATACAATGCTCATAGTGGCTGCAGAAAGTGGCTTTCTAGAGAGAGAAAACAGTCTCAGAAGTCTCATCCGTTCATTAGAAAGATCATATCTGAGCAATCAGATTGGTTTTGATTGCTGGTGCTGAGATGAGGGTGCACATTTGGAGTGGCTTGATCAATAGTTTGCAGTATTCACTTGTAAGAGAGAAGCAGGATGGCGTGAGAGCTAGATAACTGTATTATTAAAATATTAGCAAACAAACAAAGCAACCAACCTCAACTACCCACAAAGGGGCTTGTATACTGAAAGTTCAAGTCTAGATCCACATCTCAAAGTATTCTGAAAGTTTAAAGGGTTTTTGGACTGGAAAGCTACTGACAAGAGAGACATGTGGAGCCATCACTACAACTATAAGTTCAAGAAGTGGAGTCAAGCAGAGGAATTTGGTTCATGTCCCCGCTTTGTATGGGGAGCATTCTGAACATATCAAATTATACTGACAGCTCATCATCAGGTGGATATTTTAGCCCCTGCAGTTTCATTTATGCTATATTCTAGCCCCGTTTTCTTTATCCTGACTACAGGCTCTGCAGCAGAGAATATTACAGCTGTGATGACTGGCGGGGAGATGTTCAATTTGGAAGGAGTGCTGAAGCCCAGGCATCATCCAAGGAAATTTTACTCAAGTAAAAGAATCCTGGACAGAGCTTGAAATGCACCAAATCATTCAGTTCATCTAGCCCAACATTTTCTGAGAGCTGCACCACGATCCAACCAAATAAACTGACTATACATTGAGCCAAGGAAAGGAAACTCAGCTGCAGCAAGCTTTTCCCCGTCAGTTTAATACGTTAACATATTGTCACCTAAAAAAGAGGTGTACAATATACTTTAATTGCATTTTTATTATTTCTGTGTTATTTCAATTTCTTCAAGAATACTTTTTAATTTTTCCTTTAAAAGTCGTGTCGAATTAATATGATGGGAAAACATTCTGCAATAAGTATACATTCTCTTCGTGCTCACAAATGGCTTATAAAATTCAGCAGTAACATTCTGGCAATCGGAACTATTTACATAGGAGACAGATGACTAGGCATGGGAAAGCAGCCTTTTGTTCACATCAAAGGGCTATATACAAATTCTCACGTGGTACATACACTCATTTTTTATTTACAGACAAGAAAGATTGAGTAACTTAGTATCAAGCATAAATGGTGAGAAATACAGTAGGTTGAAAGGGGGAAAACACTGCATTACTTGCACAACATAAGGAAAATTTGTCTTATTGCATCATATAGGAAAGTGCTGGCTCAGAGTTCAACCCAGGGCATGAAAGCATGGCTCCTGCACCCTCTGCTCTCTTTAAATGTCCTGCAGCATAAAGGAAGTTGCTAAGTGATGTTTCTCACTTCAACTACCTCAAAAATAGGTCCCACTACACTACCAAATATTTCAGAGCAAAACAAAATCCACAAAACAAACAAACCTGCTTTTAAACCAAAGGCCTGCACATTGCTTAAAAACAACAAACCAAAAAGCCTGGAACAGGAGACTGGCTACAGCTATCTCTTATAAATGCTCCCTCATATCAATCGCCTTTTCATTACAAAAAGCCAGTTTATGCAAGGAATAAAACTGGACTTAAAAACTCACTTTTAAAGGCTTGGAAAGAGGTATCTCTACAGAATATTTTGTGTTTAAGAATTAAATTCTGCAGTAGCACTGAGCACTAGCAGCTCCAAACTTACTAGTTCACACCTCAAAGGCAAACTCAGCTCGACTGAAGAATTTTCAAGAACTAGTTTTGAATATATGTTGTAGCACACTAGTGATTGTAGTGATCAATAAAAGGACCAAAAATATACTAGCTGATAATACAAATGTTGTACATGCTACTCATTACTACTGCTACTATTTTATTTTTTTTTTAAACTCTGCCATTTTTTTCTCCCCACAAGTGGTTGCTGTTGCCTTTGAAAAACATCAGTCCTTGCACCTCCAACAAGAATTGTATCAATTTCTGAACAGCTAAACCAATTCTTTCATGGCAACAGAATGTAGTGTGACCACATATGTGGTTCACACTGAAAGTTACACTGGCAATTAGCGAGTGATGACAGTTCAAAATCCATGGTATTTCAACAGTAAACTTATTTCTCTGCCTGTGCATACATGTCCCTATTAGTGTGATGCTTGACTGAGAAACATGGATTGGAGGTCTTATAGTCTGAATACTTGCCCTCAGACCCTCCACAGTTTACACCCAGAATGTCTAGAAGGTTGTTTAGCTCTTGTAAGGAGGACTGCGGTCAACACAGTCATTCCTTGGGCACATTGGAGCTCTCTACAGTAAAGACTAGAATTCATCTTCTCTGAAGTCAGAAGTCTGTCAGGGACAGTCAAAGACCATGGAGATAATTCCCCTAGGAAGGCAGCAGCATCACAAGGCTCATGCCTTTTTATTTTGACCACTTTTCTCATTATTCCTTTTTTAACACAAATGCATAGCAATGCGTATCTAATAATGACAAACACAGGCAAGACACTTCACATATGTTTGCCTTTAGGAAGAGGGTGACACACTATCACATGGCATATGGTAGTCATATTTAACATACTACTGGAAGACACTGAGATATTCCCACACATAGGAGGATAAGCTTTAAAGGGAAGCGTGATTACTGTGCGAAATGAAAAAGGCAGACACCATTACTTCCTGCAAGACCATTCACTTTTTCCTCCCTAGGCCTGGTGTAGTCCCATGTGCTCTTTCCTACTGACAAACCTAGCACACATCAACTCCGGTATGGAGAACCGGCTTTAAGGGAGTGACAGTTCTGACATCTTGCCCACCGAATTGTCAAATCCTCTGTAGCCATTATTCACCAGTGTGGATCTTTCCCAGCTACTCAAACACAGTCCAACCCTACTGAACTCCAGACAGGTACACAGTCTGCTTGATGACAGCAGTTCTAATCACTGACCACCTGCTGTATGGTGACCACCATAAAGCTACAGCTTATTTTCTAACTCATTGACAATGGTAATTTTTACCTATTATTTTACTTACTTTCCCAACTGTAAATCAACTTCTCAAAAAAAGGTTAAACATAATCTATGGCTTTAAATTCCATATAGATAACAAGTTAACATCGTTTCAGATAGTTTGACCTTCTCTGATCAGAGAAGAGTGACTTGTGGATGGGAGGAGCATTTCTAAAGCTAGACATGCATTTAGAAGTAATTCATACAAATTGTTTACCAACAGAAGAGATGTGTTTACTGTACAGTCAATACTACTTGATCTTCTTAGAGGAAAACAGCTTGTAAGAAAGGAGATTAAATGACTCATTAAAAGTTGCAATATGAATTTTTTCTATTCCCAGGAATTGAAAATTTCTCTGATTTTATAACTAATACACAAAGTTCTGAACATGCATACTTCTTTCTTTCTTGTTACACTTTTTTTATTTTTAAAGCAAGCTACTGATCTAGGAAATGAACTTTCTATCTTTACTGCATTGATACAAGTATCTGGAAACAGTCAAACAGTATCTCCATTTCTGATAAAGTAAGCCCAGAAAAGCAGAGCTTTTTTCCAGGTATCAGTTGCAGTAACAAGGTACAACCGTTGCTATAGGATCTCTTTTATCAGATAGAAGATGCTGCTTTATATGCAGGTCACTTATTTGCAGGACAGTTTTGACTGGAAAAAAATGTTTGGAGAAGGTGCAATGCTAAACTTACTTTTTTCATGTTGGTGATAGCTGGAAGTTCAAGGATTAGCTAGACCATTTTGCCACCTTAGGAGAGACCCATGTTTAACTTCTTCAGCAGATTGGAGGAATCTGAACTTTCAAAAATGTTTCCCAAACATTACAAAGTATTCTACACTTCCTTCAGCGCTTCCCACAGGTGCCATGTTGCTTTGCATAACATACCTAGAAAATCAGAGCATAATCTTAATGATCAAGGAGGTGCAATATACAATTTGAGCTCAACTCCTCCAGAAGAGTTGTGAACTAAGCTTGAATGGGTTAGACAAAAAGGAGAATAGCAACTCCTTTTAAGATCTCTACAGTCATAGTGGGGAGACAATTAACTTAGTCCTTTTTTTCAGAAATATTTTCATGAGACTTTTGATTCAAAAGGAAAAATTTTAATTATTGTTTTGGCAAATAAAAATCAAGATATTTTAAATCTAATTCAATCTGTATAAAAGTTCTTTCCAGCTGTCAGACTTCAATGATTGTTCACACAAACAAGAATGCCCTTTACCCCTTTGAGACTGTCCTTCTTCTGGGGCAGTCCAGGTGCGTGTTGATCTTTCTTCGACCTTAGCAGTTGTTCAACACGAGTAAGTTAGCCCTTCCTCTAGCTTTACAAGAAATCTAAATTTGTTCCTCTCTTTGCTTGGCCTACATGGTCAGTACTTTTGTGTTCCAAGACCACGATTTGAGCACTCTGGGCTGCTGCAAGTCTGGGTAAATTCGTAACAGTAAGTGGAGTTAGGCTCATTCAAGCCAGCTGAAAGTCTGATCCTATCTCTGCACTAGTAATTTGAATTGAGTTTAGGTGGTGAAGGTTGAGAAGTTTTAAGTCCAGAAACAACATGTGATACAATTTGGAACTGAGGAGTTATGACTCGGTACATTACTGGAAAAAACAGATTTGGACATGCATCCAAATCCAGTGTGGGAGGGTGACTAGGTCCAACATTCTTGTTTTTCCTAAAATTTCACAAACCTTTCAGCTTTTGGCATGACACTCTTCAATAGTGCAGTGCTTCACCCTGCTTGCTGTAATTAACTCCACTGGCTTCCATACAGGTGGAATAAGGTACTTTTTGGCAGCAGAAAACATTTGCCTGGCTGAGATAGATACATTTATGACAAAGCAATCTTCTCTTCTTTATCTTTTGTTAAGGAATCGTACGTAAGAAAGAACAACGCAAACACTTTCCTAAACCAAGAGAAAGGTTTCACAATTTTGACACTGAAAAATAGTATCACTTACTTTCTCTTCCTCAGTGGAAACATTTTATGCAAGAACCAATCAAAATAAAAAACTACAGCCAGGAAATCAAATGTTAAATCATGCTGACAGTTCGGTTAATTTTACATATTCTCGCTGAAAACAAAGACACTAGCTACTCATTTAATTCCACTTAAAAATATATTAGTACGCTAAATAAAAAGTGCAGCCTAAGATAAATAACATACAAATAGTATTCTAGGATAGCTCAGTCTATTTTTTTTTTTTGCATCATTTATTAATTTTGTTGTGGTATTTTTTTCTGCCAGCTATTTAGTCGTTTTATTTCTTCAGACAAACACTTCTTTCTTACTGTATTCTTAAGAAGAAACACTTCATGCTTAGGTAATTGCAAATAGGAATTTGAAGAAATTTGCTGACAATCAGACACCAAGTAGACTTCACGTGAAAACCTTTACTCACTTCTGCCTTAAAAAAATATACAATAATGTGAAAACGGGGAAATACTCAATCAAGAGTCATGGAAGTCAAACCCTGTTACTGATTCAGAGTTGGACAGTAGCATGGTGTTCTTGCCTCAACTGCCTTTAATACTGGTTTTAGCTAAGCCTGAAAGCACAGATAATGTAAATATATAACCAGCACTGTTTCCATAGTGCTACCCCATGCAATCATTTCCCTTAGTTAAATTTGCTCTTTCACACACCTGAGCTCATGCACTGTTGACAAAGAAAATATTCAGAAATCAATTGGAGTAATTTCTTAATGAAGGTAAAGTTTCCTTAACTGGTTGAGCAGTGAAGTTTTGCTATTTTCTCCTTAATTTTTAGATATTGTCTATGGCTATATTATAGGGAAAAAAGTATAAAAAGGCTATACCATTCTAGTTAGCTCTCCTGAATATACAGTAAGATAACTAACTTAAGTTTAGTATTAGTTAAGATTAAATACATAAGTTAGTGGATTGCATTCAAGGTAAGAGGGAAGCAGATTTTAAACATAGGCAATCTTGTCTCCTCTGCTCATTTATCAAAGCCTTTTTCCCCTGTGCCATGTGGATATACCTTTTCATTCAGATTCCAAGCCAAGAGAAAATAAGCAAATTCATTTACTATGGGCTAGCTTTTTTTACATTATTTTTTATTTTATTACTAATTAAGCTTAGAGTCTACTCATCGACCATCACTCCAAATGGGTTAGCTACCACTGACTAGAAAAAATAAGCCTACCTGAAGAGTTCCAAACTGATGAACAAATCAAGATCAAACAACAGAGTCCAGAGAACCAAGAACAGAGCTACAACTGAACAGCTTTGGGAAGAACAACCACAGGTAATCATAAACTACCAAAAACAGAAGAGAAAGCACATGCAAAACAACTGGTTTCTAAGTCTACAGATTATATTGATTTCTTGCCATACAAAAGTTTGATGACTAGTCTAATTCAAGATAACATAAAAATAGTTCTGCTTTCCTGCAGACAGGTAGATTAGCTCATTTCACTCCCACCTGTCTCCCATTTCCATGTGTACATAACACATGCTTACGACAATTCACAATCTGATTAGGTTGTGTTGCTGATTTACCACATTTAAATCCGGTAGGCAGGCTGATCCCCAAGGAGTGCCCAACACAGTACCACAGCAATTACAGCAAAT
This sequence comes from Tauraco erythrolophus, assembly GCF_009769465.1. Taxonomy (NCBI): domain Eukaryota; kingdom Metazoa; phylum Chordata; class Aves; order Musophagiformes; family Musophagidae; genus Tauraco; species Tauraco erythrolophus. The sequence goes on along the minus strand of NC_141475.1, from coordinate 9,956,884 downwards.
GCACTATTTACAACTCTTCTGAAGAACAGTGTCATTCTTGGGGGAACCATGGTTATGTGACACTTGCTGAATGCATGGAAGGTGTTTATCTTGTTTGCTATTCCAATTTCACCTTGAGTATGTGCATTCAGCCTCCATAATGCCTCACTGCTGTTGAATTTTAGGACTCTAATCCTTCTAGTCATGGATCTAGCAATACTGCTGAGAGGTCAGAGTTTTGGAAAATAAATCTCAATGCTTTCCTCCATAGGTTAAGCAAAAGGAAGCTGTTCTTCACATGAGGAATAGTTAAGCCAAGGAAGTCTATTGTGGTATATAGTAGATGCTACAAGTTTACAAGTGTTTAAGGGAAAACTGAAAAAAATGTTCACGAGAGAGTGATTTATTGAATGTTATTAAATATATAAAAGCTCTGTCTGGTTCAGGAAGTCTCTGGAAAATGGTGGGAGTTTGGGAGAGCACCCGCAGGGAAATTGTACACCTTCATGTTGCTCCCACACTGGCGCTGTCCCTAGACAGTCCTCCATTTTCAGTCACTGTCAGAGATGAGATGCTGGGCTGGGTAGGTCTTTGGAATGAAGTGAAGGTTCTTATGTTCTTGTTTACTGTAGACTGGAATTTCTTCACCTGCTGTTTTCTTAAGCTGTTGTTTACTGCCATTATACACTGTTTCAAATACTGCATTCCTCTCAGACTTCTGGTTTTAACTGTTGGGTATATAATGACTGTAGTATATTATCAAATTATTTTACACACCTAAATGCAAGTCCTGATCAAGAAATAATGAAAAGCAGCATCTACAGCTGTATAAATGTATGAAGAAGAGTCCAGGAATAACATGAATACAAAAATCATGCATGTACCTTTCCAAGACTGCAGAAAATTGAGCTAGCTAATAATGAACAAGTCAGCTACACAATGTCCACCCTAAAAGCTAGACATGTTTCATGTTTTACACAGTACTTTAGTTCATTGCACAATTTTCATTACTATCACTGTAATTCTGTCCGAGAAGTGTCAAAGTTCAGTCTAGTTATCCCTGGTAAAAGACACTGCTCAATTAATTTCACAACAACAATTGTTTATTTCTCCTTCTTCCTAATAACATCAGCTGCTTTCAGCTCTGTTGAATGATGTACATTAGTTATTCTATGCTAGAAAGTCAGCGAGCAAACTGGTCTTTGTTTGCAATGGTCTCTCCAGCAGGAATCATTTGCCAAAGATCATAAGATGAGCAGCTAATTGTGGCTTTCTAAAATGCCTTTCATTTTCTCCACTAAAGTTCTATTTCTGTTTTATTTAACTGATAAACAGTAGAACAACTGTCCCTGTGGAGATGGGGTTAGCTTCAATTCATTGATCTGAGCTTTCTCAAAAGCTTGACATTTTCCAATCTGAGATTTCGGGTTTTTTCCTTTGCAGATGTTGAAGTCTGCTTCAAAACTTCAAACTTGATAGGCAATATTTATCATATTTAAAGCAGGACGTTATATTTCAGAAGCATTTTGGGAGACTATAATATTAAAATTATTTGTTTTCTAAGGATGACAACAAATCTTGCTAGTGGAGGAGGTCACAATATATTTTAAACATTTACAGAAATAAAAGAAAACAGATGTTTCCATCCATGCCACAGAGTGTCTCTTGTTTGAAAATTTATTCCCATATAGACTTTGCATACAGTATCCAACTAAAGTATAGATCAAACCCAGTCAGGATGGTGAAGTGACCACAGAACAATGCTGAGGATTAAAAAGGCTGCAAAGACTGACAGGATCAGGAAACTTCGGCTACCTCCATACTGACTGAATAAAACTCATGTAGTGGCATGATTCAGAGCTTTAAATAAGCTTAGAAATAACCTCAGAAAACTCAAAGTGGTTCTCAAATTTGCACAAGATCTGATTCAAGCTGAGTCACAGAAAAATTCTTGTTTTATGACCACAATATAATTAATTCTAATAATATTATAAGAGAGAAAACACTTCAGAATTCCTCCACAGGACTGTTAAAGTTTATAAAGCAAGTTACAGAAAAACAGAAATACTAGTTAAAAGAAAATTCCAAAAAGCAGCTACAAGAGTAGAGTGATTGCAGGTAGCAGAGAGGTTATTCAACAGTATTGCATGAAGGCTGTCAGCTCACAGTCACTCGACACAAAAAAAAAAAAAAAAGGTTTTGAAAGTAGCAATAAGACAACAGACGGTGTGGTTTAACATCTGAGTAAGAACTGCTATTAGAAGTAAAAAAAGCCATTTCAAACTGTGGAAGATAAGGCCAAATGGAGAAAACAGAAAAAGGAATTAATTCTGTCAAGTTAAAAGTAAAAGCATAATAGAAGTCTTTTCCTCGTTGTCATAAAGTGCAACTTGCTATAGGTATAAAGACTACTAAAAAAAAAATTTTTTTTCAAACATACTGGAAGCCAGAAGTCTGCCAGAAAGTTTCTGAAACTAACAGATCATAAAGACATAAACACTTAAGAAGATAAGTCCATTTCAGAAAAGCTAACGAATTCTTTCCATTTGTGTTCAGTACAGACGAGGTCAGGCAGGTTCACCCACTAAGCCAGTCTTCCCGAGGAATGATTCTAAGGAACTGCCTCAAATCAAAGTGTTAAAGAGGTGGCATTTTCCCAGCTCTGTAAGATGAACAGCTATAAATTGTTAAGACCAGAGAACATTCACCCAGGAGTTCTAAGGGAACTCTAATAGGAAAATTTGCTGAGCTACTACAGTGCTTAAGTTGTCACGTAAATCTCCCTCACTTGCAGAGGAGTACAAGGGGCAAATGTCTCTCAAATCTCATAAAAAGGCTAAAGGGTACTCTTGAAAATAAAAGACCAAGAAATTTAACTTCTGCTTTTGTAGGTCTGTAAAATACACAGTAAAGATCAGAATCAATAGGTACTTGGATAAATATGATTTAATGAGGAAAAGTCAATGAGTTTCCCAAGCAAAGTGATGCCTAGTAAATCTTTCAGAATGCTTTGAAGAATTCATCAGTGTTTTAAAGGTAACCCACAGTATATGGTCAACCAGGATTCTGCCCCAAAGGTGCCGACTTGGATTTATGAATGGCTTTGACAGCTACTACCTTTCCATGGGCTCTCTGACTTTACTGTAGGATAAAACATCTTTAAATTAATCATTATTAATTTAAAGAATTAATAATTTGTTAAACAACAAAAATAAAGGTTTAGTTTTCAGATGAAAGAAGTTATGACGGGTCCTCCAGGAATCTACACTGTGCTACTCAACATTCTCTTAAGCAATTTGAAAAGGTGAAATGGGGAGAGAAATACAGAGCAAGAGTTTGTTGATTTTTTTTTAAAAAAAAAACCAACAAAAACATCCTCATTCTGTATAGTTAAAATCTACGCCTAATTATGAAGGATCACCAGTTTTCCAGTTTTAGTTAATTAGATCATTAAATGGAAGATAGAATTTATTGTCAATAGAAAGAAAGTAATGCACATGGGGAAAAGCAACCTTAACTGTTCCTGTGCAGAGATGATCTATGTTTTCGCTGTTAGTATTTACATCTGTTATCCAAATTTTGCTGCAGGTTACACCTAAAATAGAAGATAGATTATCAAAAAGTAGCTAAAATACCCAATCAAGTGTTAGGAATTTTTTTGACATAAAAAGGTAGAAAAATCTCTTCTATTCAAAACCCACTGTTCACATGTTGCACATTATATTTAATTACCTATTCTCTTTCCTTTTTACTCTCCTCTATCTCAAAAAGGAGACAGAAGAATTGGAAAAGGAATTGGAGAACATTTCCCCCAGCCTTGGGTTGGGGGATTGATTTCAGTTTTCTGTTGTTTTGGGGTTTGGATTTTTTTTTTTTTAGTTGGTTGGTTTGGATTTTGTTGTTGTTACTCTTTGGTTTTGTTGTTTTTTTTTTTGTTTTGAGTGGTTTGGGGTTTTTGTTTGTGTGTTTGTTTTTAAATGCTACTTCCACAGACATTTATTCCCTCCAGTCATCAGAGGATATCAGGCAAGGGAGACTGGTACTGGTTCTTCATGTCAGTTCCTATGTCCTGCTTTTGTTTTCTGGGTCATGCACACATGTATGGCTGGGTCCACAGCCCTGGTTTGGCCAAATACATCTTCCAGGGGGAGGTGGGGGTGGTGCCAAGGAAGGAATTCCTCCTTTTTTCTCTTATTAATGCATTTTTGTTATTTATCAGATTCTTATGTCAAGACTGACCGAGCAAACTGAAATATGAATTTCAGTACAAGGTCTCTCCCTGACTCAGTGCACTTTTGAACAAATAAATATGGCTCATCTGCTATAAGATTAATAGACTCCACTTGCACTGCATTTAAGTAGGTACTCACTGCTCTGATATAATCTGGGAAATTCAATTACTTCTCAAAAAAACCCAAACAAGTTGAGATGAATTCATATATTAAGTTTGTATGGTTTCTAAAAATCTCTTTTCACCACACCAAAATGTTACTCATGACTAAGACAGGTAGTCAGAACCTGTAGACTTGTGAAAACTTCTCTTAACATCTTTCTGTAGTGGTTGCACTGTTGACTTCCCTAGGACCCACAGAGTTTTTGTGAGGAGATGAGGGATGTCTTTATATATAATCAAAGATTTTTCTGAGAAGTCCTCAGCAATATTAAAACCAGTGCATTTCATCAAAGGTTACCATCTTTTATACACAAATTGCAACTCATACAGCACAGAGCCAAAAGCAGCTACCACCATCTCTGTGGTAGCAGTTACCACCATCTCCAAACAAACCAACTCCTGGAGCATTTTGATGTAAACAAAGCAATGCAAGATACCAGCCAAGAGATCTTGGAAATCACAAGAGCACTGTCCACAAAAGCTCTAGTTCCCTGAATGAGCTCAGCATTTCTAAATCATAAGTATCTTTGGATGAGGAATAAACAAGATAACCTTAAATAAGGAAAAGGGAACACAGCCTTAATTTTGGAAAACCGCAGCAATTCAGCAGATACTCAGCTAGCCTGTGCTTTCTTCAAATAACTTGGCAGCAGACTTTCTAGCTGTCCACAAGCTATAAAGCTTGTGGACAGCTAGACCCTGAGCCACATCACAGCCCCACCAAATCCCACTTAGAGAAGTACTGATCCATGCATCTCTTACCAGCCCCAAGACAGCTGTTTGATCACCACCAAACCTAGCTGAGAAAAAATGAGGTTTATTACGGTCCTCAGGGACAGTTACAGCTTCATTCCTGTCCTGTGAACACTCTCATATGGGAGCCAGAAGCACTCAGAAATTTGAGCAAAACCTCAAGCGCACAGAGCCAACTCCTTTCTTCTCCCAAGTCTCCCAGTAAACTCCCAGCTCAGCCAGGCCCAAGACACAGCACAGGTACAGCAACTTTCTGAGCAACAGTCGCTCTTCAAATGAAGTTCTATAAAGCATCACTTTTCCACACCACTGGTAGAGTAAGTCAAAATACACCAGAGCTTCTCAAATGAATCCTTTTGCCAGACTGCAGTTTGATTTAATCTGCAAATACTACTAACAGAGGTGCAATAACACAGAATACATCCAGCTCGGCTTCCTCACCCTGCACATCAAAAACAAGAGCAAACAGATGGCAAATACTAGCCTTATTGTTAAAACACACTTCAGAGCACTCAAAGCCATGATGACTGGGATATAAAAGCCAGAACTGATTTGAAACATGAACCTTTGTGCTCAGGCATCTCATCAAGGGTCTGGTATGACAGTGCACAAGATGGATGGGGAGAGAGTAACACACGAGGGGTTTTTTGCTGGGAAATTTTGTTCACCTTTCTTGCAATCCCTAGATCTGGACGACCAAAAATGGCCTTTTGCCAGCTCAAACACTATTACAGCCAGCTCTCTTGCAGCATCACAGTTACCTACTGGCAAAGCAGGATTACAGATCAGTCACTTCTCACATCCTTTGGAGAGGCACTTTCTCCCCCTTTCACCTAGCCAGAAGCACAAGGGAGAGTTAGGAAGCAGCAGCAACAATAAGCCAGGGAACGCAGCTCTTGAATTTAAGACACACAAACATAAAATGGAAGTGCCTGACAAATGAAGGAGACCAATATCTTTTCCCTTTACCTTCAGGTATAGAGCCAGGAAGACAGACACAAGGAAGGCGAGGCTGTCTGTGTCCCCCCCAAGGCACGCTTTGCATGCAGACAGCTCTCAGGATACAGCAGATGTTCCATGCCATAAATACACCTCGCTAGGGAAAACAATCTGCAATTTAGATATTTCTTAAATAAGCATCATTCTTTGCAAAACCCTGTCAAATAATCAGTGAGAAAATATATCTCTTAGAGATGCTGTATAAACAGAAATGTAAAAACTTTTAAAGCTTGGTTTGCTTCCGAAAGAAAACCCTGCTTTGTTAAATTAATTTCTCCTAAAGCTCCAAACCCACGATACTTATAATTTCAGTTAGAAATCAGTAAGTAGAGGCTTTCCCTGCTAAGTCACTTGATTTCTGTGGTGGGTGGTACAGTCAGCCTTCCCTAGTTTACATCTGCCCAGAGTTTACAAGGCCTCCCAGCCGAGAGGTGGGCACAGCACATATGGCTTAGACTGTCTCCTGACACCAAGCACAGAAGTGCCCCTTTGCAGGAAGAGCAACACAGCTGCGGGGCAACAGTGCCCGAAAGCTGCCATCCAGAGGCAGTCATGTACTGAACTAGTCCACACAGACAATCAAAAAGATACTCTCTTCCTGTTGGCTACTGTCCTTTAGAAGTTTGGGGTATCTGCCCACGGGAACTTCAGAAAGAACAGCGGCAGTACAGATTTCTTCAGCCGAACTCCCACCAAAGACTCTCTAGAAAGGCAGCACAGCTACTGCACTCCTTAAAACTCCTGCTCATTGTCTTAGCTGTGTTCCCATCAACATCGTGCTGAGCATTCAAATGTAGAGTAAATTAAAACCATGTATTGGATTCTGTTCCCAAAGACAGCAAATCCAATTACTCATCTGTTTTTGATTTCCACAGCTGTTCACCAAGTTTCGAACCAGAGCACAGATGAATTTTAAGCTACCAACTTAAACATTTTCCATATGGTATCCAACTACACAGCTTGGATTTCTTTAGTTTGAAGTTGGAATGTTTGACTATTATTAGGGCTTTTTAGGAATAGCACATAGAAAACAAAAGCTAATTTCCTGAAAAGTCAGGGACAAAAAGCTGTTTAATTAGTCACCTGCCTCAATGAATCTGCATAACTAATTATCACTAGCGTGTATGAAACCATCAAAAGTAATGGACTCTCAGAAGGCCCCACTGTGATACAAACTGTTGTTATATATATAAAACCACCATTACTATATAAAAACTACAAAAACTCTGTGTAGGAATTAAATTCCTCTGTTTAAAAAAAAAAAAAGGCAAACAAAACCAAACAACCCTCCCCCCCCCCCCAAAAAAAAAAATCCCCACATGCTCAGCCACCCACAAAAATACCCCTTTTAAATTATGCTGGATACAACAGCAGCATCATAAACAACTGAAATATCTTGCAAACCCTTTTAGTTAATAGTTTAATTTTATTAAGTCAGATAATAAGCTTTTGGCATGTTTGTTGTGCTAGGCCTCACTCCTAGGATGTATATATCTCCGAGAGTCTATACTTTGGGGATAAATAAGTTGAAAAATTAGCTGACAGTGTACCCTCTCTTAAAAGGGTACGTTACTGCAGTGAGCAAACATGTTGCAGGAGGAAACTGAGAAGCGAACAGGTTGGCTGTGCAGCTACCAGACTAAGAGAAATTCCACCAAGTTTGGTCTATTTTATAACATTGTATTAAGAAATTGAGAGGTGAGATGAGCTGCATTCTTTTGTCCTTATATGTAAGGAGACCTGGCAGAGAACACTGAAAATCTCTTGCAGGAAATAAGAAAATTGCTTTTACTCTTTTGTCTTTACACACATCCACAGGAGAGAGACTTTCACAGGGCAGAAATCTGGAGGAGGATAGAGGCTTCCTTGGAATATACCAGGGAGATTCTCCAGCAACACTGCACACACAAGGTCGGGTCAAAGATCCACCTAATCTGTCAAATTTCCTCTGCAGCAGCTGGGATGCTTAGAGAAAGTAGTGCAAGTATACAATAATATTTCCCTAGTGTATCCTCCCAGCTCTGAACTTCCTCAACAAGAGACTGTATCTACTGTTAAGGAGCCCTTCATGGATTTTTTCATGAGCCCTTCATGTGTAATCATGGTTTGAATCATTTGGCCTTCAAAACATCCTGTGGCAAGGCATGCCATCGTTTAATTATGTTTCTGGGGAAAAAGTAAGGATTATTTTGTTTTCTTTAAAGTTGTCAGCTGACTATTTTGTTATATACTTATAGTCCTCGTGAGAAATATTGAATATGCCTTCACTAGTCACCTTTTCCATAACTCCTCCGATCATATGAACTGCTATGATCTGCCTTTCCCACCCTCTAACTCACATCATATCTTCTAAGAATCGCACATCACCACTTCCTACATCCTCACAAACTTCTGAACACTGCAAGATGACCAAAACCACACAGACTAAGCAAGACAAGAACAAAGTATGAAGTTAGTGTCGCCTTCTCTTTAATTTTCTTAGTATTTTTTCCTAATAGTATTTTGCTTTTTTTATTACTGCCAACCACTTCACTGGGGAAAAACTTATGGCATACTTCCAACTGAATCTCAGTGGCGAACTTTGAGGGTAAGTTTTGGGGCTCTGTTTGTTTCAGGTTTTAAGAAGTTCTAGTACTCCAACATAAATCAGACTGAGGCTTAACCACTTAGTTATTGAGACCTTACAAAAATACAATAGATGTGAAGGATGGCTTCTTTGTATAAAGGCCATGTGAACCTCTCCTCTTGAGCATATCCATATCTCTACTAATTCTGTTATTTATGATAATTGCCTAATAGTTTTCCCCTGTAGAAAGTCATCCTTACTCATCTTAAGCTCCCCAGATCCCCTTAACAACTGGCATCCGTTTGTTATCTGCTATTCCTTTGTCATCAAAGCTAATTTAAGTCATATATTATGCACCACAGTTAACAGCTCAGTACTTTCATATTTGAATTTCTTCAAAACACCTGGGTTATACCTTTTGGCCTTGACAATTTGTTACTACTCATTTTTATGGATTTGTTCCAAAAGCTTCTACTAATATCTCAATTTGAAAGCATCATAAAACCTCTATGAGAAATGGTTCAACTTAGTTAGACCATGTCACACCAGCACACATGCAGAAAGAGCAGAGATTGTCCCACAGAAAATGATACACAGAGACCTTAGAGCCTTCATGATGTATTATGCAATTAAAAGACAGCATTAACCCTAGAAGTGTAAATGCCAAATTTGGAAAGAGTCAAAGATCTTTCTCTTCACCCATGCAAATATTAATGCTGACACCATTCCTCACCAGAGGAAATTTCCAAGCTGGCTGGTAAAACTTTTTGCTAGCCCTACATGCTATAGAAGCTTGAAGACTAAACATTACGTTTAGCTATAAGCAATACCAAGTAGGATCATATTACTTGCAGCTAGGGAAAGTACAGAATATTAAGATTGGATGCAATACCTTTTCAAAGGTAAGCAAACAGCAAACTGGTTTGTCCTCTGAGGTTTTTTGTTTTTTAAAAGGTTGCTAAGTTTAAACAGTGTGTTACTTAAACTTAGACCTGAAAATGTGTGGTCCTTGGCTTTGCTACATTATTTTATCTTATTAGTATCTTATAATACGAAAGTAAAGTTTAAAGTTATGCAATGAAAGTTGTTACAGAGAAGAAAAAAAGAAAAGATTGAGCTCTGTTCACACAGGCATTCTTCTTCTCTGTATGTCCCATTGTCTCCACCTCCCCCTATTTTTCACTTAAGTTCCTTCTGCTTCCAAACATCACTCAAGATTGTTTTTTCCCTTAGTCATGAGATTTGGACAGAAAGAACTAACACAACCGGAGCAATGACTATGCTTATTGTAGAGTTTTAATTAACGAAACAGTTCTTGTTAGAGCCCCTGTTTTCCCAACAGATCCTCCAAGTTTAACACTCCAGTTTAGTGCTTTTGCTGCCGTTTAACTGATGCTTTAGTCACTTACTAAAACTGATCTTTTAGTTACTCTGGTAACTATCATGTCCTTCCTGGACAGGCATGGCCCTTAGCCCTGTCTTTGTATGAGACTAAGAACAAAACTTAATGAGGACTACCTAGCTAAAATAGTTAAGTATCTGGAAGTAAAAAGACCAGTGGGATTTATCCCTTAACCCATATATTTGTTCTCTAAGTGCCATAGTATCCCTGCACGAAGCAAAACCACTTTCAAGCACTGCCCCTCTTCCTGATCTCATGGTCAGCAATGCCTAGTCTTTAGAGGAAGGGGACTGCCAGGAAGGGCAGGAAAGAATAAGTAGCCAGCACTAAATAATCCCTTCTTAACATATCACCTTAAAGGATGGCAAGTAGATCTGTGCAAAAAAAGACAAAACAAGAAAATAAACCCACACAAAGTCCAAAACTATCTCCACATGGAGAAAAACATGTGATTTCACTAAATCTAAAAGTCTCAATCCTTAGCAAAATAACTTTTCACTAAGGCAAAGTGACATTTGTTTGCCCACAGGAGAGGCTGGAAAAAGGGAGGATTTCACATCTTCTGACTTGTTTTGTCGGGTTGAATTTGATCTTACTCACATCATCAGTTCAGACAGTGAACACCGAGAGCTCCAAGGGAAAGGGAGCCAGACAGCTCATGAGAAGAAAAAGTATCTTTTAAACATGAATATCACTGAATAACCCATCCTATCAGGCATATACATATGCTAAAGGTATTTACCATCCTCAGCCTAATGCAGCTTCTTCTAAATCTCTGCTGCTTAAAGAGCACCATCTCCTCCCCTAGTTCATACACTCTAATTGTCTTCCCTGGTGGGTTTCTAAAGCCTCAAATAAACTGCTTCATGTGAGTGTTCACAAGGCCCGGAGCTAGATCTACAGCAACTCAACACTAACGGACTTCTCACCCCCCGACAGAATTCATCTCCTCTACAAGAAGGGCTGCAAAAGACAACAACCAAGGAGTACAGAGTGTGAGAAATCAACCAGATGTTATTCCTTCTGCTCGTGTACCAGGCCTGGTGAGCAGAAGGCTCAACTTTGACCCTATGAGCATTATGACAACCCGAAGAGCTGCCATCTTGCAGCTCTAGGGTGACACTAGCTGGCAGTGAATGGGTGATCAGGCCACTATTTCAGCAACGAGCATTCCAATGACATGCACAATGCACTTGTCTATCTCCTTGCAAAATCAGCAGTCAGGTCAGGAACTGAGAGAGCAAAGGAAAACTCAAAACACCTTTCTATTCCAACCTGAAGATAAAAAAAGCATCATCCAGCTCCTTTCACTAAGATTCAGACCTTCAACTACATTAGCGTGCTTAATTCCTGTTGAATTCTTTATAGGTTAAGCATTTAAATACCTATAATCTAGTCTCGATTGACTTATGTGATCTATAAGTTTTCTTTAGACATTCAATCAAGTCTCTGAGTCATAATACAATAGAATAAAGAAATAAAAACTTATTAGCAGAGACAGTTCAATTTTAAAACATAGCAGGAATTAGCAATACTAAAAGCAGAGTCCATGACAATGAAATAATGTAGCAGCATCTCTGCACCTATTAACACTCTTCTTTTCCACCCTGAAACAGAAAGCTACTGGGATTTTTTAGTTGTTTTTGCTCAGACTTTCTGCTCAGCTAAGAAAAAGTCAGATAGGCATAAATTACAAGAATCTTTAAATTATAAGCATAAAACACACCAGAAGCGTGTCTTTGTCTTGGGACACACAAATCACATCACACAGGTTAGCAGGATATAAAGTCTATATATACAGTTTACTATGTGACTGCATGATTAGGCCATGTGGGTCATTATTAAAAATAAAATGAGCTGAAGGATTTTGCATAGTCAGAGAAGAAACGACAGAAATGTAAAGAGCTTTAATAGACTGGAGTTCAAATTCAGATTGCTTTGGGACTGAACAGGGATTTTAAGATTAGAATTACATTTTTAAGACTTGAAAGGACTGCAGAAAAGGCATGTTAGTGTTCCTTAGCATTGGAGAAAGCAGAGCACCAGGAAACAAAACGAGTCGCTCTCTCAACATCATCCCTACATTTCATAGATCTAGGTTATCAATACTACTTATTTATAGAGATATGTTAAGAGAGCATGGGGCCCCAGTATCCATCGTCACACACGTAACAAGTCAGAAACATCCTTTTCAGTGTATGTGCAGTGAGTGTGATTGCTCTCCACAAGCACTGAATGTCACTGCTTTGCTACTCCCACGCAGTGACCCCATCCCACAAGAACAGGGAAGCTTGGTCTTTGTCAGATGCATGCAATGATCAGAGTCACTCTCATCAGGCCCAGCAAACTGAATTCTTCAGGACTGTTGCACATGAGCAGAGCAATTTCACAAACACTGGCTTTGGGGAAATTTTAGAATTACTAAACCACAACACTAGGGACCTGTAGCGTAAACCTGAAATTGCTATTAGTGAATACCACTTTGAGTAGCCCTTCCCCAACTCTGCCTTGTGCTTACACAGTGCAGAGTCAGTGCATCCTGCTTGTTTGGCACTGTTTATATCCACAGGACAGTAAACTGTTCGAGTTATCCAGAGCTTGGAGAGGTCATGGTCACCTAAATTCAGCCCCTTTGCTCACCTAAAAGCCTTCCCAGAGGACCTCACAGAACTTCTCTAAGCATGCCATAGTTTGCAGCAGTGCCACACACCAGGCACTTAGCAAACAGACCCAGACAAAATGGAAGTTGTGACAAAGGGCAGATTTTAGAAGTGCTTATTGGTATGGTAGTCTGAGCAAGCCAAGACTTTCTAAAAATAACCTAACCAGCAATTTCAGAGCCTTTGTGGAGGCAGAGCTCTTTAAATTCTGTCCTTAAGCAGACCTGAAGGTTTTGACTGTAGTGATATAAACCTCTTTTATACCAAAGACAGATACCTAGATCCTTTATTTACATGCACATGTGATACACAAACCCAAACAAACCTTCTTCACTTTGAAACAATGATTTCTCTCATGCTGAGGGCAATAAGCTTCAGCTACTTCTTATGACTTACGTGTCTAGGAAGCTACTTCTGTTTTCAAAGGTTGCACATCACAGGAACTGCATTCCTTTTTGGAAACAAGTGACTAAAAAGGAACATAACGGTTTAGGCAGTCTTCATAATATAGACTAGCTAAAAATCAGCTCTTAATTCAGACAGTACTCTTCCTACCTCTAAAGATCTTTATCTAAAAAAGCTTTATCCACAGGCCTATCCAGCGGGCTGAACTCTAGCAGTGTCACAGACTACCTGCTTTCACTACAAGTGTGACTAGTTTTTTCTCCTCCCCATGACCTGTTCTTTGTTGCATCTGCATTTCTGTATTCCTGAAAAAGGTCGAACTGTTTGAAAGTCCTGGCTTACTCACCTAAGCATTCATTTGCAAAGCCATTAACAGCTTGCGAGTCTCTGGCTCATGCACAGCGGTGCTTTCGGGAGCTCCTTTCTCCTCATGGAGATACAATTTTACTGTCTCAAATGTGCTGAACCTTCAGCCTTTTTGAGAGTGATTCCAAAGGTCGTCATTCTGTGTTCCCATCCGTATCAGCTCAAGAATTTCAGCCACCAAGTTCTGCTCAGCCTAGCAGCACAACATGAAGAATAAATATCTCCTTCCACTTTTGCAGAATAGAAGAATGCAAACCGAACTAGTGGAGAGCAATTCCTTTAAAGTCTACGTGTAATAGTATAATGTGACTCTCCAAGAAATTTTAGCAGCTTACATCATCGGTAACACAAAATCTTGTGTTATATTCGTTATTGTAAACATTTTAATAAGCTTTTTCTGTGTAAGCAGAATTTTTTTCCCCTAGATAAGGTATATCTGTAAAGCTTAAGATAAAAAGGGCTATTACTTGATAGACGAAAAGAGCCATCTAGCACAGTATCTTCAAGAGCATCCTCTAAGGGATGCATAAGGAAGAGAATAAAAGCAAGGGAAGCACAGAATGATACTTGCTCAGAACAGTCCCTCAGCATCCTGATACTTGTTGCTCAGCATCTTTCTCAGCCAGAGACTACAACGGTCAGTTTAATAACTTCTAACCTTAATAAAAATCTGACTACAAGAATAAAAACAGGGAACGTGCCCCTAGCAAAATGGGATTTCAGCTATGACTATGGTTCCCAAAAACCGTGCAATGCCTGAAAATGAAATTAAGTCTATGAATACAAGTCAGCAGGAACACCAGGACCTGTATAGTACCTGGCCTCTGTGAGGAGCAGTAGCTTCCCAGACTGCAAAGTCTTGGTAGCATCTCCTACTTTGGACAGGGACACAATGCCAGCCAGGGCTGTGCTGCCATTATGCAGTGAAAGGGACAGGGAGGTTATAATGGCAGCAGCCAATTTTACTTAATCACCTCTAGCACACCACGATGCCAGCTTATACCTGCATGAAGCAGCAGCTCTCCTCCTGCAGGGACTCGGGGGGAAACGCAGTGGCACTCTGCTTGCATCAGCAAGGGCAGTACAGCGCATTGCTTTTACCTCCACATACTGCTCCAGTGCTATGGCAACCTGAACAACAAATTAAAAGTAAGGCAATATGAACTTTGAGCAGAATTTGGCATTTTCTTAACTTCTGATGAAAAATAGCTTTGGCAAATTTTTAATGAATTTCCACATTTCCTTGAGCTTCTTTTGCCAGTAATTCAATAGATTCAGAGACTCAGTCTCTGCCTACATATTGCTTTTCATGGGCAGATCTCCAGGTAATAATTATGTTTTGGCATAGTTTTTCCCTTTTTTCCAGGAAACTTTTCAAATATCTTTTACAAAAACGGTGCCCAAAGGCCAGTCCATTGATGATGACTGCTCTTTGCAATTTTTCCCTCCAGTTCCAGGTGGCAGCTGCTGCCCTGAGACAGCAAGCAACACTAAAGCCTGGAAAGCAAAGCAAACCAACAGGAAGGACCCATTAATATGCCCCATAGCTTCCAAGGAACAGATACTCGAAAATAAAGCTATACATTCTTTCCACCTTCAGTTTTCCAAGTCTCGGTGTCTCTGTTCATTGTGTTCCAGAAGACTTTTGCTTCCAGCACCTCCCAAAGTCAGTATGTACTAAAGACTCAAAAAACTTACACTCTGCCACAGAACTACCATTCTCACAAACACTGATGTTCCATGTAAAATATCAGAACGAAGCAACGTACATAACTTGCCACCTTGGTTCTCAGATCATCCTGCAGCTTTTTGACACAATCTTCCCTGCCATCAGAGGTTTTATTCTTGCACCGTATGACCATACATAAAGAAGTACACATACATATAGACAAACACATATAAGCCAAATTTACTGAAGAATTGGGAAGACTTTAACACCTTTCACTGCCTTTTCTGTTTGGAATATTTAATGTGCTTTTAAAGACTAGTGAAACATTTATCCACAAAGCCTCTGTCCAGGTTTAGTGATGATAGCAGGCACAGTCGGTGAAAAGGAATTCCTATCAGTAAGTTTGCATGTCTTTATAGCTTTCCAGGAAAAAAAAAAAAAATACCCCAACTAAGGTTCATCTTTTATTTCTGGAAACTGGACTTAACCTAGTGCAATTTTAGCAACAGCGGTTATTGTGCCTGTGTTGTGGTATATGCAACCCATCCTCCTGCTCTCTTTCCCTGTACTTCACTGCTCAACTGAAGCAAACCTCAGAGCTTTGAATGCACAACCATGGGACACTTTGACCAAACCAAAGATTGAAGCAGTGACCCACAAAGCTCAAAAGCATGAGCTCTTCCTGCTAAAACTCCAGGCTCTCAAGCAAACACGTCCCATGTGCACACATCCTCTGTGAACTGGGCACAGCTGGGGATACACACCACGTAACACTCCCACACACTGGTCTGTAGGTCACCCAGCGAATACGTGGGACGAACAACTGAACGCAACATTTGAATGTCGTGAGTCATATCACATTTTCAAACCATGGGTTCACAGCACAAAGAACATATTGCAGTGCAAAACACTAGAAACTTCCCAGCCACTCCAGACAAGCCAGCAGCAGAATTCAAGTTCCATGATCTCCTAGGCTTGACCCATCCAAAACAAGCTACCAGGGTGACCTCTTCCACCCCCTCTGAACAGCCCACAAGATGGAAGGCACGTTTCCCCAATGTGTCACAGACATCTACAGATAAATATCTCTAAAGCTGAGTAGGACTGGAAACCTGCAAAGATCTTGTCCCACAGAGATGGATTATTACCTGCTAAGATACCACAATATGTTTCACCACACTTACAAATTCCTCCACCAGAAGAGCCCAACTGCTTTCTTATTGCAACAGGATATTCCAGTCCACACAAGATTAAAAACAAAAAAAAAATTCACAAACATAGGATACAGGAAAGAACCAAAAACATACCTTCCAACCACAGAAGCAGTACTTGAAGTAACACCTTCTGAGAGCAAACAGGAGAGCTGTAAGAGAAGATCTCAAAGCCCTGAGGGCACTAATTAGCCTTAATTACCCTGACCAGCCTCACCTGCGGCCTCACCCACACCTGCATCCGCAGCCCAGGAGCTCCCTCTTAGCCTGGGCTGGGGCCATCAGTCCTTGAGCTCACTGCAGGGACAAGCCCCACAGTTGGCTTAGACTGCCCCAGGCCCTGAGCTCAGCACCCACAGCCTGGCCCAGAGCTGTGCAGGGACTAGTAGTCCCAGCTGGTGCTGCAATGGGGGGGCTCCTGGGCAGGGGTGAAGGCCCCCAGGGAGGCTCGTTGGGGAGATTAAAGGTGATGACTGCTCTGGAAGGAGAAAAGCAGCTGTGGCCTCTGGAAGACAAAAAGGAAAACGATCTCATCTGTTTAAACTCTTCTGTTGTGATGGATCCCATTAAAATTATCCTTTGATTAGCTTGTTATTCTAGATTTCTCCTGAATTAAAAAAAAAAAAAACAAACAAAAAACAACGAACAAAAAACCAACCAAATAAATCCTGTGCAATCTTTGTGACGAACCTGTAAACGACTTGTCCAATGGAGTTTGTACTTTTGTCATGGTTTGATGTGGAGGGGGGGGTGGTTCTGGTGGCAGGAGAGGGGTTTTGCTCCCTGCGACCTCCCCGGTTTTGGAACCACCTTGGTTCTGGCCACCAGATCAGACTGCCATCCCCCTCGGGGTTGAGCCAATCAGCACCTCTGCAAATTGCCCTATTTAAATCGGGACAAAGGAACCGGAAAAGGTGCTTTGCCCAGGAGGAGGAGAGAAGGGAGGAGAGCACTGCCCCTGCTCCCTGGCTCCCGGCTGGGCGGCTGCCTGCGTCGGGCCGGTGCCGCCCACGGAGAATGGCGGTGGCGGCGGAGCCGGCTGGAGAACTCAGGGGCACCCCACTCCCGGGGTGCCCACTGGGCTGAGTTCACCCGGAGAGGACTGAGATCTGAGAGAAACAGCCGCATCGACACCAGGTCAGTGAGGATGGAGCGGGAGGAGGTGTGCCGGAGCCGAGTTTCCCCTGCAGCTGGTGGTGAGATGGCAGGTGGCCCCCCTGCAGTCAGGACAGCCTTGGTGGAGTAGAGACCCACTCGCAGCCCGTGGAGGGAAGATGCCTGAGCCTGAGGATGGTTGTGTTGGGACGCACGACAAGGCAGAGAGGCATCTGGAGTCTGTGTGACGACCCACGCCGGAGCAAGTGGCTACAACTCCCTAAGCATCCGAGACTGTGGTAAAGCCCACCCTGGGGCAAATCCGATGGGGAAGGATTGTTTCCTGTGGGCTGGACTCACGCTGGAGAAGTTTGTGGATTTTTCCTCGTGAGTAGGAGATCCACTGGAGCAGGGGAAAAGGGTGTAAGGACTCCTCCTCCTTTAAGAGAGAAGCAGCAGTAACAGCACGGAATGAACTGACCTGCACTCCCCCAGTCCCTGCTCCCTGCGCCACTGGGGGGAGGGGAGGGGGAGGAAGGTGTCGTTTTTTAAGATCTGGCTTTGTTTCTTTTTATCCTCTCACGTAACTGGTTCTGTTTCCCTTTGTCCTTTTAAGTAACCGTCAATAAATTGTTTTGCTTTTTAAGAAAGCCGAGTCTGTTTTGCCCGGGACCATGGTTGGTGGGTGCTCCCTCTGTTCTTGTCTCATCCCTCAGTTCCTCTATTATATTTTTCTCCTCTCCACTTTACTGGAGAAGGAGAGAGTGTGTGAGTTTTAGTTGCTGGATCAACCTAAAACCACGACAACTTTTAATCAGACAGGAACGTTAGCTGCACAGTGCTAGCAGGTAAATGCATTTAGTGAACTTTGACTCTTCTGTGATGCCATAGTATCAGAGACTGTCAGTGGTCTGGCAGCACAGAAGGTAAATCCTGTGCATTTACTCACTGAATTTATAAGAATATCTCCAGTGAGGCTTTTCTCTTGCTTATATTTGTTTATAGAGAAATCCTGCAACTGCTGATTATGCTGGCTCCTGCATTCTCTCTGTCGACCAGCAGCTAAAGAAAGCCACCCATTCATTTATAGATGCAAAGCCAGAATATTACACGTTTCCCTTCAAACATCAACACATCCTAACGCACCCAGGAATTAGAATTCAACAGCTGGGCATTAACCTGCAACAAATCAGAGGCAGCACATGGTAAATAGCGATTACTATGAAAAATTCAGGCAGACACTTATGTGCAGGAGGGGAGTGATTAGGCGCCTGCTGCTTCCACTAAGGCTAAAACCGTGTAATATTTCCCTTGAAGACATTCATATGCAAAATATCCAAACCGATGAGCTCTGGACCATCTTAGTATCTCAATGAACAGTTTATGTCAGATACAGACCTGTTGCTGTAAGCAGTGGGGATACGACGGTTCTGCTCCTGACAGGTACAGGTGACCTCTGTTTCTTGTTGACTACCAAGGACAGACCAGGGGCTGTTTGGTTAAACCGGAGTCTATTCTGTTGGTGCTGATTCAACTTCCTTGTTTCTCTAGCGATCAGACTTGACTTTGGTGAAAGACTGAGATGTTTCAAAGTCTCAACCCAAGATGTCCAAATTGAGAAGACCCTTTTTGTCCTGATTGCCTCAGCTCCTGCAAGCTAGAATTGGTCAGCACTTGTACGGCAGAACTCAAAATGAAGCAGCATGTTGTAATATGACAGCAGAATTCCTAACTACTTCTCTCACACTTCTCCTGCTGCTGTGTTACGTCCTATCACCAATTCACAGTCATGGAGTCCCTCTCCTTACAGGTCACAGGTGCCCAATCTTCTTTCCGGATCTGGCAGCTCAGATGGTTGCCTTCTTTTCTATCCCATGGCGAGATTTAGTGTCTTTGTCGTTCATACAGGGATACAGAGTACAAACCCCACCATATAGTGTCCTGTTTGCTTTGCCACCATGCTCTGGGCCATTCTGCCTCTTCTTCCCAGTGTGAAGGTGTGCAGGCAGGCCCTGCAGGGATGCAATGGTCCTCTTATCTGTGTGTGAAGTTTCCGTTCAGTATTTACCACACTTGTCACAGGGCAACTTTTCAGCTATTTGCTGCATGGATCAGATTAGACCAGGGATAAAAGTACAAACTCTTTGAGATGTTACTGCAGCACTGTTAGATGGCCCCATTAGCTAACTAGAAACACCTATAGAGGTGTATCTGATATTCAAGCCTTCTTATTGGTTATGCCCAGTATTTTCACCCATCCTGACTTTGAAAGCAATTTTATTTTCCCAGTAAAAACAGATGTATAAGGAATTGAGGAAAATTGCAGAGACCATTGTGAGCAATGTCTCTTTCCTGAACTGGTCCAAAAGCCTGTGTTTAACAATCGATGTTTCATAGGATTTTTCCCCTGACACTCTGTCCACCGCACCTTCCTCACTACTAGCAGCTACTAAGAAAAAGAGAGGACATATTCTCATCAAAACTCTTAAGTCTGTTTCCAGTTAAGGGTGCAGTAAAATAACATGTCATTTATAAAATCAGATGGAAAAACCCAAAGAACAATTTAAAGATGGGCTGGTTTCTTCTCAGAAAAATAAATGTCAGCCTAGCTCCACCTTTTCTTCTATACACAGGATAGACTAAGAATGGTTCTTTCTATCTCATGAGCTGAATATTTCCCTTACACTTGCACTAGAGAGGATGTTAGTAGCTAGCAGCACCTTTAACAAGCACATTGAAGCAGTGAGTGAGCTCCAATTATTGTCTTCAGGTTGTTTTCAAATATTAACACAGGTGCCAAATGACCAATACTTGCCTATAGTCCATTGCCTGCACAACCCATGTCACCCAAACCACATACCAGATTACTTTGTCTCATCTCTCTGTTTACCACATCTCCTCTCCCAGACTGTAAGCTCTGTGAGTTGAGCTGCTTTTTTAATCCCTTCCTTTAGCAGCTAGCAAATGAGGCCCCACCTTGACAGATTCATGAGAGTAACTGCTTTTAGTCAAAAAGATGATCTACAAATTTCAATAAGTTGATGTCTCCTCACCAAGTAAGCATAACCAACATGACTTTGACTTGAAACACAGTTGTTTCAACAAAACATTTGTTTCTAGTAAACAGTAAAGGAAAAGTGAGGACAGGGTATTTAATTCCTTGATTAAATCCAAGAAGAAATGGATGTGGGCTAACTTCTACCCAGGCCTTGAGGGAATCCACATCTCATATGAGAGCACTATGGCTGTCAAGGCTACAGGATAGCCATATCTTACAGTGTCATGATGTTCTCGTACGATTTTACGCAAGCTATAGTCACCAGAGCAGGAACTGAAATCCAATATATTCTGCCTCCGTGTATTTGCTAACTACTGGTCTGGGGAGTATTTGTCATTTCTTTTTCTCTGGCTCAGGAAATATATATTTTATACTGTGGGGACACGGGTCCAATGGGAGAAACTCTGGGTGTACTGCCTTTTCTTCCTAAAATAGCCAAAAGTGCTGGTAATTCAATGAGACTGGATTATCCAGCTCCACCCAGGCACAGACTGGAACTAGCTGAGGGATTCCCAGTTTCTGGGCAAATGCATTAACCCTTAAGTTAAGTAAAAGGGAAAAATGACAGTGAAGAAAAATCTACTCCAGGAAAAAAATAAAATCCCAGGAGTAACTAGTTAGAGAATTTGACCTGAATTCATAAATAGTTTTGAGATAGATTTTCCCAACAAACTTGCTATTCACCAGAATTTTTTATTTTGATTTTGCAAGCCAGCTGGCTCATTTAGGGTACCTCACTATAGATATTAAACAACAGTAAACTTGAGAAGGAAAGTTTCTCATTTTATACAGCTTGGGTAGAAAGGAATTCATTATTGGCTTCCTTAGTCCACACTTAAAAAGCTATAGGCTGGTTTTCTAGAGTGGCCATCATAGCAAAATTATCACTGCAATGAACACAGCAGACGAAATGACCACAGTCATCCTCAGGAATGACATTCTCCCAAATTAAAGGTCACAAAATACCTGACATAATTGCCCTTTTCATAAGTCACCAGAAACATTAAAATTCTGGAGAATAGAGGACAATGCGGTATCATCCTCAGACACAAAGACAAATGAAAGGACACCTGTTTAGAGGTTTCACAAATATCAACAAAGCAAAGTTGAAGAAAGCCTCAGTCTGTGGGAAGGAGTTGCTTTTGATTACCCCATGACTGAGACCATGGCTGTGATCACCGCCGCAACCACAGGCCGGCCACGTCCCTCCTCTGCCTCCGTGGGCATGGTCACCAGGCAGGACACCCCAGCGACAGGGAGAGGCGTTCGCCAAACTTCTCCGCATTTGCTTTTATCCTTCAGAAAGGAGCTCGGTACAGGAGGACTACACATCAGAGCTATTTGCATTAAAGATGCCGCAATGATAGAATATCCACTGGATAAACTCGGGGCGTCTTTCACTAGGCTTTTCAGAGCTGGGAGGCTAATGTTGTCGGTTAATAGGGCTTGACAAGCCTCGCACACAGAGATGCTCCTCGGAGTGAGGATATGTAATTAAGCAATAAAGTGTACTGTGCTGTGGCTGCTGGGGAGTAATAACATGCCTTGGGGGGTACGAAAAAGCATAAAGCTGTGAGCAATGGCACCCGAGAGACGTAATTATGGAGAAAATCACGAGGTTTGCTATTCCTTTGGTGATCCCAGTGGCTGGTGAGTGGGCATGGCCCCTCTGCCCGGCCTGGGGGCACCTTCCCTCAGCCCTGTGGGAGCCAACACCGCCGCCCATCGCCGTGGCCCTGGGCACATCACCAACCCCCGGCTCCCCTGACGCCAACAGCCTTGGGTAGAGACGTTGGGACCGCTGCAGGCACAAAAAACCCACTGGCACAGGCTCCCCCCTCCAACACCCCAGAGATACCCCGCAGGGGGCTGCGAGCCCCTCATCAGGCTGCGCGCTGCCGGCTCCCCTCACTCCAAGACAGTAATTCCCATTTGATGGCTTTTATCACCTGACGGTTCCTTCTGAGAGTCTGTCGATGTAATTAAGAGAGAGTTTTTCAATAACTTCCAGTCACTCCATGCCGTAATCACAACAGCCGCGCGGCAGCATGGTGCAAGGGCAGCCGCGCAGCCGTGAGGCGTGTCTGCCCTGTCTTGGTCGTGGTTTCCTTCATCCCAAACAGACTCACACTGCACGGTGGGTGGGCAGAAGGCGGTGTTGGGGCACCTCAGGGCCACCTCACACTGGGCAGGGCCCTGGTGTGGGGACAGCTGTGTCCCTGTCCTGCTGAGCCAGGGCAGAGTGGGGAGAAAAACGCAAAAACAAACGTGTGTGAAAGGCGAGTTAAAGGCAGGCTGCAGCTTAACCCACCCTTGGGGACATCTGTCACTGGAGGCGAGGAAACTGGTGTGAATTGGACAAAAATCCCCAAGTTCAGTGCAAGGAGACCCCACCAGCACACCTGCAATGCTGGGGGGCTGGGGCTGCTGGAGGCTTTAGGGGCTGTTCATGGGGAACCCCTTCCGGTGAGATGAGCCAAGAGCAAACCTGATCCTTTATCAGGTTGACAAGGAGTATACAAAGTTAAAGAAATAGGTTTTGGTTTATTACTCTATTTTCATGACTACTATTATATACAGAAAGAAACTCATGGTGCTGGGGAGGCGGGGAAGGCCACAGAAACCGGAGTACTCACGGGAAGATGCTGGATTGAAGGTAGCAGAGTGAACAGTTACGTGTGAGAGGATGAGCCGTCCTAACAAATCTTCAGAGCTTCTATTTTAAACCTTTAACCAAAGAAATCCATTCCTAAACAAGCGAGCTGTGGCATTACAACTCTAGCATGCATTTTTCAGCTCTATCTGTGCTTCTACATGCAAGTCCTGCAACGGCACAGGGAAATAGTGAACTTCAGCTGGTTTTCAATAATTAGGGGAACAGTGACAGCAACTGTGCACGCTAACTGCATAGCTAACCTCACAATGCTGGGGGTATATATGAAGTCATTACTTCCATACATACAAAACATCACAGGTAATGAATCTCGTGAAAAAGGAGAGTAGGGGGAAAAAAAAAGGTCAATGGAGGTAGCTGACGTTAGAGCAGGGTGCTGTTTTCACTGTGTCACAGCTCAGCTGGCTGTCTGCATCCCAGTCTTTCTCAAAGGCTTTGTACTACAGCCACTTTTATGGACCTGTGCTTCAATGGAACAGTTTGCCCTGAAGATGCAACAATAGCTTACGTGCAGGACTCCCTAAAAGCACAGGTCCCTGGAGAGGAACATGAGGATGTCTACAGGAATGAGCTGGCCGTGGCCCGAAGCAGTGGAGCAGTTTTGTGTAATCCTATCCCTTATAGACCAAAGAAAGGAGTTAATCATTTTCCAGGCAAAGCTTCAAATTGGATCACTAGGGATATCTGTGAGGATTCCAAAAGAAATGTTCCTGACAGCCATTAACGTGTTCCCAGTGACGTACAAGATGATCACACACGCGCGCACACACACACACACACACGCACAAACAAAGCAGCAGCTAGGCTGGAAAAAAAAAATCAGCTTGTGTGCAAAGGTGCATTTAAAGCAAATTACATCACAAGGGACTCATTAATTTCCAGGACAAATAATGACTCCCACTGCCCTTCCACGTGTATCCCCAGCAAAGGGGTGCAGGAGCTGGTTGCAGGGCTTGTGTATAGTCCAGCTTTCACCCTTGAAAACTCCAAGGGGCCACGCTCTGTTTCCATAACACTTTTTACATGCTTAGTTTTATGGGTCTCTTGATGACAATCTAAATCCTGCCTGTTCCTCAATAAACCATTAATCTCCCAGATAGAGTTCAGGGAAGTTGCTGTGTAGCAATAAAGTGCATGTTTCCAGAGCCCAGAGGGAACAAAAAGAAAAAAGAGTGAAAGGGAGTGACATCGTTTTTGAAAGACAACTTCCTGGCTTGGAGGGGTGAGGGCATGCAGGGTTATCTCCCCAAATCCTACCTGGAGCCTGCCCCTCCCTTCACTAAACCCTGATGCTGCTTTGCCTGTCACATTTGTGAGAAGAAGGTCCACCTCTCCAAAATCAGGGTCATCGTAAGAAAGGGGCTGGTCCTCCCATGCACCTTCCACCCTGATGGCCCAGGAGCCTTTTGTGAGTGGTGCCATCTGAGACTGTGCTTTGGTGAGCAGATACCAGCTGGGGAGAGTCAGCAGTCATCACTGTTGCCCCCAGCCCCTCAAACCTAGCTTGGATCCATGGGGAGGGGACTCCACTCGTTCCCCACCAGCCAATAATTTCAGCTAACTCACATCACCCAATTTACAGGCTTGCTGCTGCTTTCGCAGGCTGAAGCATAAGATGGCTCCTCTTTGTCTTCAAACTACTTCCTTTCGGTGTACTGAGGGCACCAGTCTCACAGAGCTAGTGTCACAAAAGCCATCAAATCCCCACACCGAGCTTGGCTAATCCTGTCCTGGGGTTGCATTTGAACTAGTGACCCACAGTAGAAGTAAAAAATTCTCCGCCCCACTTTATAACAAGAAAAATTAACAAGATTCCTTGTGCTTCCAGGCCCCTATAAAATTGAAGTTAACCATATGTCAGTGCGTGAATTGTGTATAGCTGTTAGGAAAGGATGTACTGCGCTACTCAAAAGAGATGGTAGCAGTCAGCATTAGAAAGCGCCAAGGAACAGAAAAAAATCATATTCATTCTGACAGAAGTGCTCTAAGCTATGTCTTTTATGCAGAAAAGAAAAATAAGATAAGGAGAGGCATGAAAAAACAAATTCCCTGGGCTATGATCCTGTAGAAAAATGGTAGTGATGGGGAAAATATTGGCAAATTAGGAACATACATACAGATAGAAGCCCATTTATCGGACTCTCATAGTTCAAACTGGCACAGCTCTCAACAGAAGAATGAGGGAAAATTCACTGTCTGTCTAGACATCATAAATACAAGGACTCAAAACTTCTAGTACTTCTAGTACTTCTACTCTAAACTCCTGTGTCTGTGATCCTTCCCTGGCACACATGTACCTCACAAATATTCCTATACAGGACACTTTTAATCCCAAAGCTCTACCTATTCCATATGAATGTTATGTTCTCCTCTTTCCATATGAATATAATGTTCTCGTCATTCCTGATAATAGTACTTCACAAGACAAACTAAAGGTCATGGAAGAGAAGCTGTGGAAAACATTCTTTTCACTGTCAAAGAACCCTGTGATATTTTGAATGTCTTTCGTGAGTTTTATTATAATACTAATGCATAACTAAGTATGTAAATATCCACCAAAAAATAAGTACAGTATCTATAGCATACCTTAAGCAGTAAAAACCTTGAGCAGCCGCCCTAAGGCAACATTTTTGCTTGTCACTGCAGCACGATGACCGCCAATGATGGTTAGCTCTGTCAGCAGCCATTTGCATCTCCCTAATGATGACTCCCCACAGAGGCAAGCCGCACAGTCCTTTTCATTTAGGGTTTCATTCTTAATGAATATAGGAGAAAAAAAAATTATAGTGAGAATCCATCTGAGACATACATCCTGGCCAAAGAGCAGCTAATTATATGTGACTGAAGTTAATTACATTTAACACTGAATAGCTAGACCCCGAGCAACAGAATGTGACAGAGCTTCAGCTACTTTTGCCTTTGGTGAGGACACAACAAGCAGTTCCTTGGTATATATGGGTAGGTGCTACCATCACATAAACCATGTGCCTAACACTCATCCTTCTAACCAAAGTCAGTAGTATCCTTCGGTGTAAAATCCTGTGCAACTGATGGTGCAGCATGCGTGCACAACCCCAGACTTTCCACAGTGCTCTCATACAATGCTGTGCATAGAAAGTCACATCTGGAGAAACGTCCCAGTGGTACTTGGGCTTTCAGCAGACCCAGCACTGCTCTGTGCTTCTACAAGTGTCAAGAGTGTTCCCTGCTTCACACTGCAGCAGAAGCACAATGCCAGCATGCTGAAAAGCAATTAATGACACTCATTAGCCTGCTGTTGCTGACAGGATTGGCAATAGCAATGGGTCATTTTGTAGAATCAGGTATTTGTGAGGGAAATGGTGAAATGGTGCTCCTCTAAGGCCTTGAAAGAGGCACCACTGGGGCTTGTCAGTGTAACATTCAAGGGCAGTCTGCCTGCTACTACAGAGCTCCCTACCTATTATTAAAAAATAGTAGCAGCAGCATTCTTTTTCTCTTCCTTTCTGCTCCTCTCTTCCCTGTTACAGGAAACTTTGCTTGATCAGTTTATCGTGTTCTGACGAAAGAAAAAGGAGATATATGTCCTCAGAGGCGCAAGGTTTACATTTCCTCCTGGAGGGAAGGAAAGTCTCGTCTTTTGTGTATTCTCTAGAACAGAATTCAAAATCTCTTGAGAACATTGTGCGTCTCACATCCTCTTGCCTGCACTGTTCAGCTAACATTTTCGTTGCTGGGACGAGACACAGCTGTCCCAGGGAGGGCTAGGCTGGGGACCAGCACCACAGCAGGCTTGCTCCAGGCCCAGCATTCATAGGAGAGCTGCAGGGGATGGAGACATCACACGCTGGCCCTGGCTAAACAGCTTGAGTTCACACCAGAGGAAGTTCTTTAATTTTGTGGTTCTTTCTCCAAGTACAAAGAGTAACAAATCATCTGTCCTTTCTCACTTTCTGTCAGAGCTCAGCACCTTAAGGTTCCCAGCATAGTTATTCTCTCATCAGCCTTAGGCAGTGAAGATGTGCTCTTTACAGTTTATAAATGAGAGTCTTAGCCAGAGCAAGTAATTTTCCAGAGAACCACAGCCAACCTGGAGCAGAGGAAGGAACTGAATTTAGTCTCCCATATCCCAGGACTACTGCCCTGCTTGCCAGCACCTCCTCTCTCATACCAACCAAGCAAAAAAGCCGTGTTACATGGCTTCTGCCAACCTGAGGAGGTCTGGTGGGATGGGCGGCACTCTTCTGGATAGACACAGCTGCTAACAATTGTCATTTGTCTAGCATTTAATAGTATTGAAGGGGGCAAAAAAGTTTGTTGTTCTAGATGAGCAAATTCTTTGTATTTATATAATGTCTTTCATCTGAGAATCACAAGCGTTTCATGTCTATCAAGAATACATCACATTCTCACAGACAGGAATATAAGTAGCATAATCTGATAATCAAGTGAAGCACAAGATAATTAAACAGATTACCCAGGGAGAGAGATGGCAACATAGCCTGTAACGCACCATTCAATAGCCTTCATTATCCTTCTTTTAGTCACTCATTTGGATGGCAAAAGTCTCAATCTAACCTGGTATAATATGAACTGGAACCCTACCTAAACCCAAACTAAAACAAAATTCAGGTTTAAAAAACTCTGATGCTCATTGATTTTGTATTATTTTCCATTTTCTTCCCTAGTTGAGATGGATACAAAAGTGTCAATATACTAAGGCAGCAGCTCATCTCGCAGCTATTTTTGGCTGTATGCAGTAGGAACTGCAGAGGCGTGTGAAAATGGAAAGAATATGAAAGCAAATCAACCAAACACACAGAGGCAAATAAGATTAGTGCTTAAAAAACAATAAGCTAAACAATTTTATTATTTTTTATGCCTCAGAACCAAATCTCGTCTTTTAAGTCTAAAATGCAACTGCGGACTCAGGGGAAAACAACCTTCCCACTAGAATAACAAAGTCCAAAAATACTGGAATGCAGGCATGGTAGGTTGACAGTCACAGGCGAGCGTGGTCCAGCTTTGGCACAATTGCATTTGGCACAACCAACCATGCTGTCCCACTCCCCACTTTGAGCATCTCTGAGAACACTCGTCCATCTCGTGGCAAGGACTCCTTCCGTCTTTGCAGGGTCTTGAAATTTTGAGATGAAAATTAAAGGCAGGTGGTTTAATATTCTGTCAGTTGAAATGGCTGTGATAAAAGTACAGTCTCTGCTGCGGACCTGTGTGCTCCTTGTCCTCGAGCAGTACACCTCTCCTTGTCCAGCATCGTGTACTGAAGAATTAGAAACAGAAATGACTGTTAGAGTTTATCTGTTTCCTTTCTTTCCAACCCTGTGAGAATTGATTTATTATTTGGGTAGGTGTGGGCGCATGTTTGAGAAAGGGACAGAGCCAAGGGAACCCACTATGCGAGGGCCAAGCTGGGGAGAGAAGTTTTGCATTGAGTTGAAACACATGAAGCTCCTTACCACGATCTGTGACCTGCGCTCCAGCCCAGGGTAAGTGGATTCTCTCGTATATTCGTTAATCTTCCCTCCCTGATTAACTCTTTCCCTGGTCCAGAGGCTGGCAGTCCTGGGAGAGCCTGGGAGATCCTGAGCCTGGGGAATAGATAGGCCCTGCATTTCCACTCCAGTTAGTCAGCAGGTTCAATCTGTTGAATGAACAACTTCACAGGTGCGTCTATACGTGATCCGCTGGTACGATTTAGGATTGTAAATGAGCCAGCTACTATCACAGATCTCAATGTAGTCATCTTGAGAGCTGGCACTTACCTGTACAGTAGAGCCTGGAGCTAGACCATGTACACATGCCACATGTGGCCATCTCCTCCTGTTCTATCAAAGGTGATACGCATTAATTATTCCAGCAAACGTAGGATCTATAGCACTGCCAAGAGATGGGAGCCTAATTGCTGTGTTCTTTTAAGAAAGAATGCATTTGTAAAAATAAAATCACCTCCATTCAGTCAAATTATAGCCAATTATCATTGCCCTCAAGCCAAGATCTATTGGCTCTGAATCTGATTTAACTCAGTTACTAAAGCACACTGGAGATGTCTGTCATTTTTGGAAAAAAAACCAAAACTTTTTTACCTTTTACTCATTAGTAGTCAAAAGGATTTTGAAACATGTTTAATGGGGGCAATTTTCTTCCTTCCATCTGTAGCTTTTCAAGATTAACAATGTTTCTTTTATTTTGGAATAATACCTACCTGGTAGTCTTGGGTTACTGGTCTGTCTTCAAGGCACCATTGCATTCAGTTGTACATCCAATTAACTTCTATAGCTAAAATACATTTTGCTTCTTTTTTCCCCCTCTGGTGCCATCAAAATACTAATTTGGACAAAGACAAACATCCTAGGAGAAAGACAAATACATACCAAACTATCAAGCATACTTTCTTAAATGACATGGGCCAAGGACAGGTCCATCATACTCTGCAAGGAGGTGGCCACATTTTAATGCTTACTAGCTCATTTCAGTTCAAATAGACCCCAAAGCACACAGTGTTTCTCTTTATAGCGCTCAGTTTAAGACAAGCAACTGCTGGAATAAGCTAGCTTTTTTATCCACAAAGCAGAGCTGTAATTTACATTTTGTTCTGTTTTTCCTTCTTATCACCAGTGCTGTCAGAAGTCTCTTGATTCATTATTGTGGCAATGGAAACACTGAAACAACGGCATGGGTAAATGTGGAAGATGCAACATTACTGACCCTCAATTCCAGGACACTGTGGGTGTCCTGGGAGATTACACTGCCGGAGGGAAACGCAGTCTTGCTGATGGGTAGCTTTAGGTCCACAGAAGCTTGTGAACAGGCCCCAGAATTACTTAATAGGGAGTGAGTGAAGAGAGCAGAACACAGGGGAACAGGTTTTGTGGGAAAGTGAGCAGATATAACTTTATAGCAACCTGATTTTTGAAACAACTTCAAATTACCCCATGCAAGTGGGTCTCAGCCAGTGCCCGCAACCCTGTACACACTGTCACAGCTTGAAGGAGATATGGAAGTGCCAAGTTGCCTCTAAACACTTCCACCCTGCATTGGGAGCCAAAATCCTGAAACCTCCCCTATCCCTGATGCTGGAAAGGACAGAGCAGCAGCAAGACCCAAGGTCAAAGCTTGTGATCAACCCAGCTACATACCATGGCCAAGTACTGAAAATGCAGTGGGAACTGACACTTATGTCAGATACTTGCCCATAACCTCAACCCCAGCCCATCCAATTTGTTACAATGCACATTTAAGACCGAAACTCAAAAGGCAGACTTTTCAACAATCCAAATAAGTGACAAAAACGTTTTCATAGCAGCTTGTCACTTTTGCCAGTCTCCTCAATGACTCGCCAGCACTCCAGCTCCTCGCAAGAGGATTCTGGCTATCCCTGTGGCCCTGCCTGTGCCTGGGCAGGAGCTGAGGGTAAAGAAATTGCCCAGTTCCCCCAAGAGCCAGTACAGACCCAAGGCAGATCTGGAGCGCCCAGCTCAGCCCTGTGGTCAGCCTACAATGCTGCAGTACTGTCAAACACAAGAAATCATTTCAAAAAGAGGCTAAGAAAAGGATTCTGTAGAAATTTTGCCCAGTCTCATTACTGGAAATCTGTTCGATGTAGTGAACAGACATGGAAACTTTTCCAGGAAATGTGTTTCTTTATTTAAATAAAAATTAGTGCCAGTAGAAACAATAAACTTTAAATACATGAGACAATTATATACAACTCGATGTTAGGAATTATATACATCAGGTTTTTTACAGATACAAATACATTTATACCAAAGTAAAACGACGAAGGAGAAAGCAATGGAAAATGTGACAACTCGCGCATGTCAGTCTCATTTGGAAAGTTTCAGGATTCAAGTGATTCCAGGCAAAGTGCCAAACTTAATTTGGCTTCTTTCAAACTTAAAACAGCCCCTTTTGGAGTAAATCTACCAAAAAGCTTTATATGGTCTGATCCAAAGTTCACTGAAGTCTATGGAAAAACTCCCACTGCCTTCAGTCTGATCTGAATCAGGCCCTTTCTGAGCACAATGGAGCCTTTGTTCTGCTGTGGTTACAGAGAGGCAGTGATACCTCTGCAGGCTACATCACATTAACCCTTCAAGCCAAAGGTAGAGTTCTCCCTTCTGAACAGCAGAAGTACAGCAGACTCTTGCCTCGGTTCCTTTCTGCTCTTCAGCGTTCATATTTTTCAAGCTATCTCTCAAGCTCCAATGCCAGCGGGTAAATCACAGAGCTATTTTAGCGCAGGAAATATGTGGAGACATTTTGCAAACATTTTGCTGTGCAATGCTTTAGACTAAGGCTCTTTAGCCCTCATGGTTCAGAACTAATCCAAACATTGTAATAAGTTATTATAAAATATAAGGTATGATTGAAATAATCATACATGGCTACAATATTAACATTACTTCTTTTAATAGTGCAATAATTTAGTAACTAATTTCATGAACATTTGAAAAAAATCACAGTACCATTAAATTAGGGGGGAAAGTTTGTGGTGGTTTTGAAAACTAGTTACTAATGACTTTATAGAAATGCATGTGTCACATGCGAGCTGATTAAAAAAAATGATGTAATGCAACGTGTATCTGCACTGGCTTTAATAGAGCAGAAAGGCTTGATTCTTTAATGGTGTAAATAGGTACAGTTTCACTGACCTCAAATAGAGAATTTAACTCCAACAGACAAGCACAAAAACTTGTGCATGTCCCCTGAAGTCAGGAGGACTCAGCTGGTGACTTCAGTGGGGCCAGGATTTCACCCTTGCTAGGTTAAATTCTATTCTGAATTTCACCAATGTTTCAAGGGAGTGTAACAGAGCAGCATTTGTTCAAGCCTTTCTACATCTCACACCTCATAACAAAGATCTTTTAATGTCTTTTTAACTTCAAGATTTTTGCCTTTAGTGATCACATATACATGTCTTTAAAAAAAAATACAGAAGCATAAAACAAAACCACTTTTCCTACTAGTGACTCAGTCAAAGGCTGGATTGCAGCCAAGTTAGTGAACCTGATCCAGCCAGTGCAGGTATGACTTGAGCAAAGATAGATATAGTGGCATGGATTTGAAACTGGACTTTACAAACCTGCTAGAAATTCAGTGCCTCTTTGGTTTTTTTTTTTTTTTTTTTTTTTTGCTTTTTCTTTTCTTCTCTCTGTGTCTGAAGTCAGTCTCCAGCCATGCCGCAATCTCCCTTCAACTACAGCATCAACAAATTTTCAGCTTTTGAGGTCTCACTGAGCAAATCTGCTATTGGCTGTGCTTTGTTATAAGAAAAACACAGTAAAAGTACTTCTAGTCTATCACAGTTTTGTGTGAAGGAGTATTACCCATCACTTTCAACAACCAGACACTTGTTTAGGGAAGTTACCCTAAGACATTTCCCAGATACTTGCAGAATTCTGAAATATACAGAGACATGCCAATAATAGTTACCTTGTTAGAAAACACACATATATTCTCCTCGTTCTTAGCTCTTATGGTAAGAAATAATAATGGAAAAATTAAAATTAAGCATCCCAATTATGTGCAAGTTACACTTTGGAGTTAGGTACTGCTGCTTCCTTATCCTGCCAGCTCTCAAGAACACCTCAGGCCCGGGGGCACAAATACCTGTTGAGAGTTCATTGGAAAGCAGGACCGCAAGTTCTAAGTGGGAGCTCCACTCATGCTTTGGCAGCTGATCTAGGGAGTCCTGCAAGTGCTAGGAATTCTTGTGGATGTTTTCCACAGATCCCTCGCTGCTCTCA
Source organism: Tauraco erythrolophus (assembly GCF_009769465.1). Classification (NCBI taxonomy): domain Eukaryota; kingdom Metazoa; phylum Chordata; class Aves; order Musophagiformes; family Musophagidae; genus Tauraco; species Tauraco erythrolophus. Next base: position 9,923,908 of record NC_141475.1, on the reverse strand, counting down.
TGTAGGAGCGTTTCTGACACTTCCCCCAGTTCGGCATCCAGCACTTCCTCCTGGATGGTGAAGTGCACATCTGGGGACGAGGATTCGGAGCTCACACTGCTGCCTTCCATCGAGCAGATGGCGCAGGACAGGGACGGCACCATGCTCTCCTGCAGCATGTTCAGCATCATGGGGATCTGGACAGATTTGAGCCCTGATACGGTCGGTAGAGGCTTCACAGCTTCCCCCCATTCTCTCTCCTCATCTTTGTAAAGCAGAAGCAAATTGGTCTTCTTCTCTTTTCTTTTGGATTTCATATAGCCGAGCATTATCCCTATCAGGAAGATCCCATAGAAAGACATGACGATCAGAATGTAAAAATACTCGTTGCTGTTGCTCTTTTCTGTGTTGTGGGATTCAGCATCAAGCATGGCTTGGGTCACGTTTGCATGGTCCATCTTCAGCATGGAAATTGTTTTGCCACAGCTAAAGCCTGGAAGAGAATGTGTATGTATACATAAGATCAAACTTCAGATCAAAGATGTAAATCATCTGAAAAAAAAGATACCCCAAAACTACTCCTTACTACTTGTGATTTGTAAGAGCCTGCAGGACACACCTGACTGAAGCTTGCACTCTGTCATACCTCTGCATTAATATCATAAGGGAATGAACTGTTATTCAGATACAGAGAACATTAGAGGAAAGAAAATACATAATATTAAATCATGTTGAGTGCCATTCTGAATTATAAAAACCCCAACCCACATGAGTAAAGAAGAAGAAAGAAAATTATAGAGAAATACTCTGCTAGGTACTTAAGTATAGTTTTGTGCTACTTGACTGTGTTTCCACAGCAGGGGCAAAAGTTAGAAGAATTATTTCATTCAATGATGCAGGAAAGAAATCAAAAAGCAGCTTACGTCGGTATGCAAACAATTCCTCCTTTTGCAAAGCTCAAGAGACCTTTCCTCTACCAAATGCCGGGTGTTCTGAAAACTTTCCTCTGCTGCAGTTGGAATAAATAGCTCTCAAGAAATGTTTCATCACGTGTTTTAGAGGCACAGTTTATAATAGTTTTGTGTTGGAGTCAACAGATGAACTTGAAGGATTGCAGTTCAACCCACTGAACTCTTAACAGCTGTGAAAAGAAAAAGAGTTGGGAATTCAGATTTTACTCTTTCCTAACCAGTTCAGCACTGGCTCTTTGAGCTTGTGAATCTGTTCCTTTCACTGCCATCCCAATTGCTAAATCTGACCCATTACCCTGAGAGCTGCTATGCAGAATGGAAAACCTGCCAACCATTATACTGTTTGCCATAAAATACAGAAAATTATACATGTGAATTTTATAGTAGACACTGTCAAGTTATGTACATCCCTTCTATGCGTAGTTTTCTGTGAAGACTTGGGAGAGGAAACAGGTTATTTTCTTTGCCTGGGACTAATGACAAAGCTTTCAAAGCATGTGCAAATAAAGTGATGACTTTCAGCTCCCGTTGCAGCTCCACTTTGTCACAAGGTGTGGGGCTGTGGACAACTGGGCCCTGGGTCTCAAGTGAGTTTTGGATGGAGAGGTGCTGGTGCCTCCTGACTTTGGCCATCAAAGCAGCAGCTATGGGGTTTTGGTTCCCTATACAATCAGTGGAAGGGTGCAGACTCCTCCAGGAGCAACTCAGAGCTGCTGAAGTTAGTAGTCCCTGTATCCCACTGTTTGTAGAAGCAGCCAAGAGTTACGTGGTCCGCACACTGTTCATGCATAAAGACACCAGGACCACTGAGTCAATGCAGATTTTAGTGTGAAGGGGTGTTAACAACCCCTGGGCACAGGGATCCTCTCTAAGTGACTGCTGGAGGCAGTCGCAGCTTGCTGCTGAGCTGAGCAGGATGCCTCCCACACTGCTGGGGAGGGCAGAGTGAGGATGCAGGCTGGGTCGTGGGGCCCGCAGAGTTCCCAGTCATCAGCTCAGTGGTACAGGAGGCTCTGAGACCCCTTTTCAACACGTAAGCAACAGCACAGGCCATGGGAAGAAGGAGGCCCAGCTTGCACCTTGGGGATTTCACTTCCTTATCCTTTTCATCCCCATTCTTCACACACAAAGCCCAATTAGTCAGGCCCCACGTATGCGATGTGAATGTCACCCCTTCTGCAAAGCGTCAAGGATGTTTATGTAACAGGACACCCTACTTCCAGAAAGTAGTCGACTGGTGCTGGAGTTTCCCAACGGTAGGGTCTGGGTTTTTTTCCCCTGCAGACACTCGTGGATTCTTTGCATAGATGGCAAATTCTTTTCCAAACTCTGCCCTCACAAACCCTCTGAGGTAAAGGCAGATAGGATTAATCTCTCTTCACATGTAGGAAAAGGCAAGAGAGAGGAGTTAAGCAACTTTATGAAGAATTCAAGAGAAGGCAGAATTTATCTGTGTTTGGAACCAGCATTTTCCATCATTTCCCTGAACGACTCCACAAAGAAAAGAAAAAAAAAATTACATTAGCCAGATTCCCTTCTCTGCCCCTTAAAATAGAGGATCCACCCTTTAGGATGTTGGTTTTATCTCCTTGTGCATTCCCATGTGATAGCTCAGGAGCTGTTGATGTTGGACTAACGTCTACTGGAATTTCATCTGACAAAATCTGTCTGCAGCACCAGCCTGCCAAGTCTGGATTCTTCTTCCCTGTTCCCGACAAATTACTGAGCAGGCAGCAAGAGCATATTAGCTGGTAGGCTAAAGCATAGCCTAGAATGAATCTCTGGATTTTCTAGTTAACTTTGGGGAATTTTTATTTCACATCTTTCTCAGCTCCATGAGATATTTGCTCCCTCATTCAGCTTCAGAAATTCGAAATTTGAAAAATTAAAGACAACGTGTTAGGTTTTACCAACACCCTTTTTTGCAGGACTTTCACAGAATGGTGAGGAAACACCCAGCATTGTTGAGTCTATGAACACTGGTTCGGTACAAGGAGAAATCCTTTATCCGTGCCCATGACACCCTACAAAACCAGCTCTCAAGCTGCGTGATCCTGGGAACAAGACCTAAAGCCTGTCCTGCTGCCTCCTGTTGTCAGTGTTACACACAGGTCATCACCTACCTCGACACGAAGAGCACTCTTGAGCATCCAGAGGCACTGGCCCCTCCACAGCTCCCACCAGGGAGCCAGCAGAGCAGAGACAGGCTGCCTCTTCTGCAGGTGCCTGCAGTTGCAAATAGGGTCTCTTCTTTGCTTCAAAGCCCCATATTTTTCATGAATGTGAAGCTCTGTACAAAGTTACCAAGATGAACTGCAGCACTCATCAAGAGCACAGGAAGATCGATCTGGTACATCCATAGATTTATGCAGTCCCCCGAAGTTCAACTGGAAGATGACTGAATTGTGTAACTATGCACAGTTATTGCTGCAAACTCTTTGCAGCTATGCTTACTTTGACTAGCTAATGACAACTACTTTTCTCCATCTGTTAGCCCACGATTCTGAAAAACAGTTTAAAATTAAACGGGCATGGAAGGAATCCCTGAGCCTTCTATAGACATGAAGAGGAGGGATAGGAAAACATTGGGGAATAACCACCTGAAAAACATATGTCACTTGCGTATTGGTGCCATAAGTCAGCTTTCTCAATCTGTACCCTGTAGAAACTACATTTTTATCTAAAAATAAGACCTATGATATTGAAAATTGGAGCTTGTTAATTTTTTTGTTTCAAAATTAGTTTTGTTGCAAATTATGTTACATATTGCATAATGTAAAACTGTTGATCATGGCAAAAATACTTGCTTAATTTGAAGTAATTTAGGTTTTGGAGTTAAGGTTACTAGCTGTTTCTGGTTGAGATTTCTTTCTTTCAGATCAAATTTCTTTCACCAAACCTCACAGTTTCCCCTGAAATTTCACTTACAGGTCTCCTACGCTTTCAGCAATTGCCTCTCATGCATTCCTCTTTACCTTTGCATCACTCTCAACCTACACTAGCACGTTTAAGAATAACCCTCATGCTGTTGTTTCCACCTTCCAGAGTCCCCCTTTGGAAAACATTCATACTAATAAAGTCGAGCAAGAGCCAGGCACTCCAATGATGAAAAGGTCACAACATAGTTGCTGATGCCAGATTTTTTTTCTCAAGGTTCCTGTCTCCTAGAGAGCCTTTTGTGGCAGCAACCTCCGTCACCAAAGGACGCAAAAGTCGAGGCTTGAGGCATCCCATGGGGCAGGAATTCTTCACAACATGGCTTAAGGGATAGTATAATGTGAACTCTTTCTCCAAATAAAAATTTGAGGACAGTCAGAAAACTGAACAGAGACAGAATCCATTATGAAGACAACGTGAAACGTCCTTAGAGACTCAGATGACTCTCTACAGGCTACCATGGAAAATATATGCCTAACCCTTCATCATGGGCATAATTCATGGTCTGATGCTGCATTTATCTTTCTTTTTCCAGTTAGTGAGTTAATAAGACTAAAGATACAAGACACAACTGTTAAAGGGCTAGCTTCTATGGGAAGTTGAGCCTGTTTGATAAGTGTATCATAGAATGGTTTCGGTTGGAAGGGACCTTAAAGATCATCTAGTTCCAACATCTTCCCATGGGCAGGGACACCTTCCACTAGATCAGGTTGCTCAAAGCCTCATCCAAACTGGTCTTGAACACTTCCAGGGATGGGGCATCCACAACTTCTCTGGGTGACCTGTTCCAGTGCCTCACCACTCTCAGAGTGAAGAGTTTCTTCCTTAGATCTAATAGAAATCTACCTTCTTTCAGTTTAAAGCCATTGCCACTTCTCCTATCACTACACACCCTTGTAAAAAGTCCCTCTCCAGTTTTCTTGTAGGCCCCCTTTAAGTACTGGAAGGCTGCTAGAAGGTCTCCCTGGAACTTTCTCTTCTCCAGGCTGAACAAGCCCAACTCTCTCAGTCTGTCTTCATAGGAGAGGTGTTGGGGTTTTTTTTCAACTATTTAATGAGTTTTATTTTAGACAACTTACATGACATGTTTGGGGTTTGTGTTTTTTTTTTTAAAAAAAAAACAACGCTAGAAGTGTATGCTAACAGTATGACTCTAAAGAGTATCTGAGCATGTGCATTTTTGGAGTAATAATCTGAAAATATGAAAAAAATGGAAAGACAGAGAAGTGGGAAGAACAGAGGGGTTAGGTTTTTTTCTTCCTGCACGTGGACCTTTAATGGAAGTAATGGTTGGGAATTTACCACTAGGGAGAAAAGAGGGGAGAGTTTTACAGTGCAAATATTGACTTAGTTATGATTTAGACCTTGCAGACACCACAGTTGGGAAAGGATAGCAAGGACGATCAATATATTTCACTCAAATATATGATTCCAATTAAAGTAAAATTAAAGATCAAGAGCCGAGTTTGACATCATAAAGGAAGACACAATGAAAAGGGATGTTCGTGCCCTTAATTTGGTCTTGCGTTTAAAGACCTGCCATGCTGAGATGTACGTACCGACTTTTGACCCCACTGCAATACATGAGCCTCACTGAGGATCTGATCCAAAGGTCCTTGAAGTCAAAGAGTCTTAAATTTTATGGCAGCTCCTGACCTAAAGTGAATGTCAGATCAGGAATGGCACCTGCTCCTTTCAAGTTCTGTGCAACTCAGAGTCAATTTTCAGTGACGCTTGCGAGTGTGTTGGAAGGAAAAAGTTAGTCCAAAAGCAGCAAGCAAGTCATGCACTCATTCCCAGAGTCGGGACTGAGTAGCAGCCTGACACAAACCACGTGCCTCCCTGCTAACCAGTCTACTTAAGTGAGAAATTTATGAGCTTTACTATACACTCAATGCTTCTACACCTCAGTTCACCCACTTGTAAAATGAATCCAATAATACCTACGAATTACACGTGCTGTGAGGGTACAGCGTGGTAATGCACTTGCGGATCACTACCTGTAAAGGTAATAACCGTTGTGTTCGTAAGCGCAACAGCATTACCACCTGCCTGGGCTGGCATCTGAGCAATTCCTACACAGCTCGAGGTTCGATGTCATTTTCCATCACTCTTCCTTATTTTTCATACTGCAGAAATAGATGACATTTTTAATATACTTCACGCAAGCAATTTCTAGAGGAAGGTGGCAATTTTCTCAGCGTTGTCCACAATACACTGTGTTACCATCTGGATACCAAATGGAAGTAACACTCTGCCCAATTACTAACAGCGAGAAACTTAGCAAAATGCTCAGCTTTGCCTTACAATCTTCGCCAGTGAAAATATGCAAATGTAAGTTTAGAAGATGCATGCATCAGCCTTCTCTCCCACTTCAGCGTTCAGTTTGCTTTAATTCAAATTTTATTTAACCGTCATAGCAGATCCCCATATCATGAAATTTCAAGTTTCTCAGGTGTTTCCTGCACCCAGAGCAGCAAAAACTCTACTAATAGTAGCACTTACAGGATTTAAAAGCATCTCACAGCCAAGGCAGCCACCTGCCCTAGCACACTCAACCCTAGCAGTGACAAGAGATTTCTTAGAAATCACGTCTTGAGTAATGCAATTGCCCTCCAAGCACAGAACAAAGATCTGTAAGGCAAATTGGTGTCTGATCCTGAGAGATGACAAGAAACAGAAAATCTATATGATACCTGAAATAACAGTTTACACTAGATTCAGCATTTACCATAAGGCATGTGTTGTGGGAGTCTTGGGATTTTGGGATAGGCATTTCTCTCCAACCTCTAAACCGAATTTCAAAAAGCTGTGAGTGACTGGAAACAAATAGAGTGGAAACAGGTAACTCATGATAGCAATAATAAGAAATTACGTTTAAAAAAATAAAGATTTTTCCGGTGGCCGGTATGAGAATCTTGAGTCCAAAGTCATCACATCTTCAATTCTCTTTCTTGGAGCTGAGATATGTTACAAAGTTATTTTATCAATATATATTTCTATACAATAAAATGAAACTTATACTTCATATTACCTTACCTTTTTCCTTTGATGCGGCATGGAGGATGTAGGTATGTTTGATTTGAAAATGCTTTTTCTTTTCCCTTTTTTTTTTTTTCTTTTTTTCCTTTCCCAAATAGAATTATTTGTTGGACGCACTACCTTTAAAAACAAAATAAATTAAAAGCTTTCTTTGCTCTCAGTGTCAAATGCTAGATTCAGTTGCACTGTATGTGATCAACTGTGTTCAACATACTTGCTTCTATTTAGGATTTAAAACAGTTAGCAACATACTAGACTTTGGATGCCATTAAAAATAAATCAAGAACATCTAAATTTGATCAGTGGTATTTTAAAAAATTCACTGACAAATCCAAACACACATTTCTGTTTCTTCAGCAAAGAGACAGCACTTACTCTTCCAATTATGGAACCTTCCAACTTATGAAGAACCATTCATCTTCTCTCTGAACTGATTCTGGCCCTAATCAGCTCAGAATTAGCACTTTGATTTACATTAGAGAAGGTCTCTAACAAATCGTAGGCGGAGGGGTATGAACTAATATTTAGAGGGTTTTTGGAAAATTCTTCTGCACACAGCGTGAAGATCTCTCCTCAGTTTTCTTTTATGTTCATTTTAATATTCTTCATAATCTGAGAAATTCAGCATATGTCAATAATTGAAAAGCATAAGAAATAAAGGGGATCAAAACACCGAAAACATTCAAGTACTTGACTTGAATCCTCACCTCGGTACAGATCAGAAATTAAAGATCTTCAGGAAAAGTTAAGAGATGTTTGCACAACGTAAGGCCAAAAGCTCATAGAGACACTGACGAGCGCCTGGCTATCCAGGTAAACATAGTTAAAGTTCAAATGCACAAGAGCATGTTCCTTCCCTCACGCCAACAGACGTGTTGTTAGGTTGCATTCACTCTGTTTGGGACTGCTGCCCTCTTCACAAGGAGCATCTACCCACTGCCTACCATCACTCATGTGAGTTCATGCCTCCCCCTAGTTACTCTCTTTCTGCTTCTCAGTTCCGCTGGTGTTGTGGAAGCCCAGCACAGTTTGGTCATTTTGGTTTGGGCTTTTTTGAAAACACCATTTGGGAACCAAGAAGAACAGGGGATCAGGATTCTGTCTCATGGAACAAACAGGGCAGGGCTCACACAACCAGTGACTTCCCCTGCTCTGGCACAGAGGTGTAACCATTCTCCACCATGCTTAGAAGAATTCAAGAAGAAAAACAGACAAAACTTTAACCACTGGGGAAACCACAGACTCTGAAGGCAAGGAAATGGCAGCATTGCAGTTTTCATTCTCATACATCAAGAAATGGCAAAGACACCAACATTTAGGTAGGTGAGTTCTGCCTCAGACATGCGCCCAGAACTCCCACTGAATCCAGCGGGATTTTGGTGAGTGTGAAGGATACAATTGCTAACACAGAGCAAGGTACCAGTCTGGCTGCCTGCATGGACCGTGTTGAGTTTTATGCCTCAAGATCGAAGTATCTGCTTTAACACTGCTCTTGAGAACAGAGTTGAATACAGCGTGTTCAAAAGAGTTTGAAAAAAGGGAGGGAGACCATCATGACATTTACCACAAAAACAACTCTACCCCTTTAGGAACTCGCAACAGCATACAACAAAGATTACAACAGAAGTGTCACAGTGATCTTCCATCTCTCTCGAGGAGAGAAGACACATACAGAGGTAAGTTCACCCTCCTCTCCCAGAAATTGGTGTGCAGCAGAGATGAAAGGGACAGATAGTGCTTTCTCAGTGGCACACATCCAATCCAGCTGAAGTGAAAGCACTTGCAAGGCCTTAGAGGAGCAAGCCGCGTTTCTCTTCATTATTATTATTTTTTCCGATCCTGGAAAATTCGTTCGCAAAGTAAAAAGCAGCCCATGCTGTTTCACAGCCCTGTCAGCGTAGCATCCCAGGTCACCGTGACTTTCGGTGCATGCAGGATTTTTCACTTTCACATGGATACCAGATGTTGAGCCCTCTCTCCCTCTGATGTTGAAGGCCCTCAGGCTTTTGTACATCAGGCGCTCAACATCATGTGCGTTTGTAACACTCCCTTCAAGGTTTTGTTGTGAAACCTCCACATTTACTGTAGCTGTTGCAGCAAACATCACACTCTGTTAATTTCTGCTCTCAATCCTGTTGACCTGAATCTTCACGGGATTGCAAATGCAGTTTAGATTTCATCACTGCCTTTTTCTACAGCAGTCCTCTTTCAAGATGAAGCAACTAAGACAGCACTTCACTTTGATTTATTACATCTTGGCATCTGTTGACTGTACTTGCTCTTAGAGCATAAAATACTCAGAACAGCTATTTGTGTTCTTATACCAAAAGTCTGCTTTGTAAAACGCAACACTAGGATCACAAATTGGCAATCTGGGTTGTAAACTGCATCAACTGGATGAACCTCAGCTGTACAGCAAAGAAGACAGAGAGTACACAAAGGAGGCAGCAACAGCACATGCATTCTCTCCGAAGGGAGGGATTCTGCATGGCAAAGGAGGGAAAGCATAAAGCTGTGATTTCTGAAACCCGAGGCCGAACTCCCAGTCTCAAATGGTGAACCTGTCTGCAGTCTGCCTTTGGTTCCTGTGAGGTCTGGATTTCCCCTTTAGTGCCTGGATACAAGAAGTTGATTCCTGAAAATGAGCTGAGATCTGTTCCTGTATTTCTGTACTTGGGTATTAGTTCACAGAGCCACAGCCGTGAGTACGCAGAGGATGAGTCCCTAAATGCATAGTGCAGAGAATGGTTGTACACAATGCAGGGTCGTGCCAGCTTTCACAGAACAGGATTTCTTCCTTCTCACTGACAGAAAAGCTTCATTTCTTTCAGGTAACACAAGCACTCATAATCCAGCCTTACGTGGACAACTGACGGAGCTCCAAAGATGTAATCTTCTATTACCAGGACCTTGATTGATGTAACAGCCCCTCAGACCCTCCCATACTCCCTGTATGAACAAAATTCCAAAAGAGCTCCAAGAGACCTGGAAAAGTCCAAGGAAAAGCCCGGCAGGAGAAGCCCTCCTGACATTTCCCTCATCAGCACAGCAAGTTCGCACCCTGCAGATGAGTTGCACCCCATGGGTGCACATGGCATTAAACTGAAAAGACAGAAAGCGTGCAGCCCTCTGGGAACCACTGCCATGTTCCCCATGAGGTCCACAGCCATGCTGTCCCATGGAAAGGGCTCTCTGTGCTGGCTGCTGAACAGGAGAGGAGAGAGCATGCTTCGACAGTGCAACAGTAAGGTTGATCAAAGGAATCAAAGTTAACTTCCCAAATTAATTTTTTTTAAATGATACCAAAGAAAAGAAACTTAGTAACACATAAATGTCTACTTTAAGCAGGGGTAGCTTACTTGCAAATGATAGAAGAAACCAGAGGGTATGTATTTTTCAAAGGCAGGCTTTTGTATCTCGGTGGGGAGACATCATTCCTTCTTGGACGTATTTTGTTAAAGCAAAGACAACCACTGATTTGACAGAATTATGCTTTTAGAGTTTAGGGGAAAACAGTCTCCTTCCTTGGCTGCTCATAACATGTGAATAATCAGCCCAAAGTAAACAACGTGTGGTCTTGTGTGGTCTTTTTGCTCCTCATACAAGGCTGGTATTTCACTCGAATCCAGGAAGTGACAGGAAGTTGGGAATTATGCAAAGATACAGGAGATCCTGTGCTTTCCTAGCGAGCTCTGGAAATGCAGCGTCTTTGGGAAAAAAAATATTGCTGTTCCAGATGGGAAGGGAAATAAAAAGAATACATCTAGACACATAGGATGAATTAATGCTCCTTTGAGTCACGTAACTAAAGAATTTTGATGTAGCCGCATTTGCAAAATTTCCCGACTCTTCCATGAGCATTTGAAGGTTCACACGTCACTGGAGCGCTAATCAATTCTTAAACTGAAGCATTAATGGAGTTCCTAAAAGCAACGTAACTGCTGTATTATTTGTAAATATAGTCCATGGTGTGTGGCGGTTGCTCACGTAAATCCACTTCGGGAAGAGAAGTAGCGCTCCAGCAGCTGGAAGGGCTCAGCACAGCAGAGTCAGTGTGTTCCCTTTGCTGTTGCACTGCAGGCAAGGATCCGTTTGCAGCTTTCTTCAGCACAGACCCTGAAGAACGACAGCTGTTTAACACACTGCCATCCATCTTCAAACGAATACGGAGTGTGGAAATTTCGTGTTGGTTTTCTTAACCGTCACTTGCTCCCGCGGCCCCAGCACACTCTGTCTGCACCCACTGTGGTAGGGGACACACGCAAACCGGTCACTCAGCGTGTTGTCCAACAGCCCGCTCCCTTTTCCTACCGCACAACTTCTCTTCCCCATGACCCATCCATGTCCCCATCTCTCTGACTCTTCCTCCGCACGGTCTTGACCTCCACCCCGTTAAGCCACTGAGTCCAGCTCAGCCAGAACCCAGGAGAGGTTTGCTACCTCCACATGATTTGGCTGGCTCCCTCTGCCCCACGGGCTCAGCTTCACGCTCAGTATCACACAAGCAAGAGGACATGGAATATTCTCATATCAACTCCTTCAACTGTGAACTGAAAATGCAAACTGGAAGCCATTGCTTTGAAAACTGGAACTCATGTAGCCCGTACATACAGTTCAGGGTTTACCTCCTCCTGAGTTAAAGCTCTCACCACCTTCTCCATCCACGACTCCTGTCCCTCTCCTTTGATTTCTCCCATGTTATCTCATTTTCCCCACAAATGTCCTTCACAAACCAGGTTGCCAAAGCACCTCCTTCAAACCACTCTAAAACCCACCCGCTTGCCTGTAGGGGTAGGGAGGGAAGGCAGATAGGAAAGAGATTTTAAGAGTCTAAATAACACTAAAAGACTATTAAAAACACTTGCATGCACATGTTACTCAGTAGCACTCAACCATATTACTTGTCCATGTCCTCTATAGCTTCTCTCTGACATCGCTGTTTATAAACATACTTACTGGGTCATATCAAACCACATTGCTGTGATTTTGCAGGGGCAGGACTGTGTCTCTAGCAAGATACCTCACATTTTTCTGAGCCCTGAAATAGCAATCACACCCCATACATTTGTGAAGCGCACTCAGCTGGGGCAGCTCTGCAAAGCTCTGAGTAGTTTCCCAATATCTCCCTCCAAGAACAAGCTGCCAGAAACGGTTCCTTCCTTCTCCCAAAAGAAAAACTGTCTTTGCCGCATTTCCCTGGGGGAGCAGCTCAGCCCCTCTCCCCACACTGCCGCCAGCCCTGGGGCTGGTGCAAGGCGCATTCCAGAAATGCTTCCAGCCAGCCGCCCTGGGCTTTCAACTTTTCTCCTTTTCCTAACTGTTCAGTCATGGTTAAGCCAGACTTGATTTCTTTTTTTTTTTTTTTAAAAAATAGCTGTTCATTCTCGAGCAGGGATAGGTGCATTTATTCTGGAAGGTTCCCTGCTCCGGTCCTCGTTGCCTGGTATATCTTACTTGGATTAGAGCCCAGACCTAGAAAACGTTCATTCGAAATCATTTGTGTTTGTAAATAACAGATTAAAATGAAAAACTGCATGCAGATTTAATTGCTGTGGGTATAATAATCTCAGCATTAGGATTAGCTAGCAGCATAAGCGAAAAAAAACACCAAACAAAAAAACAGTTGTCTGGGATTAAGGAGTCTTGACGATTAAGCTTTATGATTTGCTGCTGAACCAACCAACACATCTGAAATACGTCATTATTTTTTCCTAAACCCAAGAACTAACGAGATAACACAAAACAAATTCCTAGCAATGTTTTGGTCTATTACAAAGTCTTTTTTAATATCAGGCTGACTCTCTGAAGACTACTGCAGAAGATAACTAAAGAGCAGGCAGCACAAAATCGCCACGAAACTAGGTGATGAGCTGTGCCAGTCTGCAAGTTTGAAGCAGCAAGGGCAGAAACACCTTGTTCTGGTCTCCTGCGTGATGTGGGAGCAAATAAAACAAAATTAATCTCTTCCAGTTATGAGAAGGATAAAAAGCAGCTGCAAAAATCATTCAGGACAGGGCACAGATCAGAAACCCCTGAGGATGCCACACCATTTGTTTTTGAATCACAGTTTCTAGAAATTCTGCAGGGGTCAGACCTTTGTTGTTGCTGACTGTTGAACTTGAAAAGCAGCTACAAAATCAGGAGCTTAGTTGCTGGAGAAACAGCAGAGTTAATGGTTGATGCAGAGACCAATTACCTTCGGCATTGGCGGGGCCCTGCCCTGCCTCTTCTGCAGCCCACACCAGCTCCCACACATCTCTCTGGAGGCAGGGCCGGGCTGATGGACCTTACTGCATCCTGAAAGCTCCCGGTAGGAAGCTCACAGCCCCTGTGCTCTCGCACAGACATCAGCTACACTTGATTTCAAGGAGAGACAGGGTCTGTTCTACTACAGCCAGCCAACAAGCACAGGCTCAGCCTGTGAATTGCTCATTTCCGTTAGAGGCGGCAAATCCTCGCAGGGTCGTTTCCCACTGAAGTCGCTGGGTTTGTTTGTTTTTCTCTAAGGTGAATTATATTCTGCCTTTTGGGTTAGGGTAAATCCTTTTCTAGATAGGATTCTTACTATCTCAGCTCTGTAAGTTGCCAGCCTCATAACCTCGTATCCCATCAATGTCACTAGCAGCGAGGGTTGGTCACCTCTTCACGTGCCCCAAAACACTCTACTGGTGTTACTACAAAACTATCCCCTTTGCAGACATCACTGCAGCACCTCCAGGTCTCACGGTTTCACGTTTGCCGGTCTCTGGTATAACCCTGCCATCATGCCCCCTCAAACATAACTCATCAGACCCTCTCTTCGGTACCCAGCAAACCACAACGGGCTTCAATGCTTCATACAGAGGAAAATTGGTAACGGTCCTGTCTCAGTGTTGGAAAGCTCTGTGGGGAGACGCCTAGGCCATCGCCAAAACACTGAGTTGTGCTTTTAGGTTTTTTGGTGTTTGTTTTTTTGGCTTTTCTTTCCCTTCCCCCTTGTGACTGGTTTCAGGATCTGATCTGTCTCAAAAAAGGAATAAAAGAGGCATAGATTCAGGTATCCAGTGCTCAGGTACTTCAAATAAATTGCCCAGCTCCTCTCTAATTTAGCTCAGGAAAGCAGCCAATTTGCTAAATTAAAGATTTTAAGAGTCTTACGAGTAAAGGTTTTGCCCCATAATTTATTAGCAGTTTCATTTCACTTCTCTTACCTTCCTCAACTCTTCATTTCAGAACCAGTCCAGTTTCAACCAAGTGGGTTCATTATCATACGGAAAAACCCACACGCTAGACTGGTGCTGTAGGTTGCATGAGTGCCCTTAAAAATAACAACTACATCAGGAGTGAGCTGCCACATCCCTAAGGCGGGCCAGCTCGGACTTCCCTGTCACCCATGTTGCCATGGCTACAAGCGATGCTCTGAAACCTACGCTGCCACGGAGATGAGATTGCCATGACACCGAGGCAAGTGGGAGGCTACGCTGGGCAGGTAACACTCTGAATACTGGATGTCATCATTTTAATTAATCAGGGAACATTATGTAGCCACTTACAGGTAGGTAATGCAGAACTTCAGTAGCATTTCTATTGAATCAAACCTAGGAGAGGTTTTAATCTAGCTTTAAAATCAAATGGCAAAAATGCAAGTTCCTGTTAACAAAACAAATTACAGACAGAATATATGGGATTTCTATTGCTATAACAATAATGTGGTAACAATTAATATGTACTAAACATAAGTAAAAACCAAACGAGGATGCCTTATATCTCTATTAACTACATATTACTGCCTTGCTCAAGATGAAGGGTAAAGGCTCCCCAGGAGACTACGGTGCAAGAGAAACCAAGCAAGAAGCAAACTCCTCTGTACTAGGGTTTTTAATACTGGAAACTTGTCAATGACTGTGTGATCCACAAGTACCCTTAAGCAGGACTCGTGTTAACAACTCCCCCCAGTTTACTAGGTATCTTGTGGTACTGAGACACTCATCTCATGCTATTCCATTGTTGCCAAGACAGCATTCACACTTCTGATTCACCTTTAGCATCAGCAAATAATCTTCTGCTGGCTGGTTTTCAAAAAGCTCCAGAAGGATTCAAGGCTGCTACAAGAAAAGAACAAGGCAAGAGAGAAAAGCTGCTTGTTCTTGCAGTCAGAAGCAGCATATCCCACAGCTTTTGCATGCCTCAGATAAGCAGGAAACCAGAAAATAAACCCCCAAATCTGTTACTTTCTTAAGTCTAATCATTTGGGGATCTAAGTTGGGATTTTTGAATAATAACTTGCTTGGAGTTAGCAAGAGCAATAAAACTTTAAAAAAGCAGTCATAACCATGAGTTCCCCTGTTTCCACCCTCCCTCAAGCGTTAAGTGAGCTTTCTCTCTGTTTACATTCACAGCTGGGTTCCTGCTGCTTCTCTGGAAGCCCACAACATCAGCCCTACGTTTCTCAGCTGCTTTCTCATGTTGTTCAAAACATAGATGGTCTGAGCAGAGGTTCAGACAAGGGCACAGAAATTGTTAGTCCTGGTCAAAGCTTCAAGGCGCCGCATCTCAGCACTGGTGCTGGGGGAAGCCTTGCTGCAGAGGCCAGCCGCTGCCGCATGCAGACGCTGGGGTTGGCAGGGACAAGGTCAGAGACACTGAAAAATTCCAGCCAGCTGGGTCTCACCCCATTACTTTGCTCTGCCTGAAACGGAGACACTGTTATCTTTGACTTTACTCTCCTTCGAGGGTGCGATCAAAGCACTTCTGAAATGCTGATGCTCCTGCAACAGTAAATCCAGAGTAGAGAAATCGGTCTCGTAGATCTCAGAGCCTGAGCAAAAGCTTAACACATTGCCTCTGGGTAAGTCACTTGCTCCAGGATTGAGAGGCAGAGTGCGGCTGGGTCACTGCCCAGGAGGGAGACAGCCTCCAGGGAGGTCGGGGGCTCCTCCTACAGCAGGAAAACTACAAAGGATACATTGAAGAGAGAGAAAGATTTTTTTTTTTTTTACTTTGTTTTGCTACTATGAAGACACTCAAAATGTTTTCAAAATAAATGAAGTAAGACTGGGGAGATAGTTCTTTACAATACTTAGAGGTATTGCTTTTTTCTAGATCCCAAATGCAAGGGAATAGGGTCAGAACTGCAGGTCTTTGCTCTTGTATGAGTGTCTCAAATTCACAGGAAAACAAACGTCACTGCTGTTCACTGAGTCATCTGTTGCACACCAGTGTGATTGTAACTCAGTCATTGACAAATCACAAACATTTCCCACAATTTATTAGTTCTGTAAGGTTTTTTTTTTCCGCTCTAGTGACCAAAGAGAAAAAACCTGAGTCAGCTCTGGCACAAAAATCTACTCTTTGAACACTAGTGACTGAGGTGAGACTTAGGCCCTGTGGGGTTTTCTTGTTTACCTTGAGAAAGCAGGTCTATGGCTTTGCAAAGGCAGGCACTGAGGACCACGATCCCTTTGCCAGTCAGGCCGTGGGCACCAGCTGGGCACAGCTTCGCACCGGTGACACAGCATGCAAATTTGGCTGGAGAGAGAACGGAGCTGCTGCATCCACCAGCATGGCCACAGAGTTTGCTTTACTTCTCTCTGCTCACCTAAACCGCCAAGGATTAGGTTCTACGGATTGGGCTGCAGCAGCATAAAGCATCCTTCCTCCACAGGGGAGCACTTGGCTGCTCTCCTAAGCAGACACACGTAAGTGGGACCTACCAGGTCTGGACAAGAAGATCCATGTTGGTCATGCCCAAGTCTCCCCTTTCTTACAATGGGCTCACAGCACTGGGACAGCCCTGCCGCCCACTCCCGCCAGAGGCAGAGAGAGAACCCTGCTCCGCGGGTGCAAATCTCCTTTCTCCCGTCATACATTCTCCTTGCTTTGACAGCAATTCTTGAAGTCGATTTTTCTAGAAGCGATTAAGTTGTTGCCTGCGTAGTTAGCAGCCTTTCTTGCTCAGTTGTCTCCCTGTGAGACTCAGAATCATCCAGAACTTGTCAAGACTTCTATTTTTTATTTAGATGTTGATGTACATTTAATATTTAGATACATTCCCCCACTTCCAAGAGCATACTTGGCGGGATTGCAGGAAGATGGCTGGTTTTGAAGGGGTTAGGCACCTGGGAGTGTTTTTTGTGCCTAGGAAGTAAGCAGCTCACCAGCCTTGCCCACCCTTTCCCTTCCCCATTCCGGTTACAATTCCTCCTCCCACATGGACTCTCTCGCACTCTCAAGCATCACTAGTTAAAAACAACTCCCACATCCCAATTTATACAACCCCAGGAGCCAGTTCCCCGAGCACTCAGTGTGGCTAGCACGAGCGTTTCCCTTTGCCCCCTCAACAAACATGCCCTTCTTGAAGCCCGTGCCACCAGGCTGCCCTCCTCCAGCAGAATTCTCACCTGCAGCACCACCGGTCATGCTCCACATCCAGGTCTTCCTGGGGGAATCTGGGGGTGATCACCAAGTCCTGAGAGCTCTGACTCATGGGCAACTTGCAACTATTGGAGTATTTAGTTTACAGGCATTTTAAGCTAAAGTTGAACACAAAGACGAGTTATTCTTATTTACATATGCATAAGCCCCCCTTCAACCTTGAAATGCAGAGGAAGTTGTTCAGGATCCTAAACAGCGTGTGGATGTGTGTTGACATATTAATAAATAAATAGGTAATTTGCAAAGATCCTACCCCAAAGTAACATTAGCAAAGAAACCAAGATCCCACCCAGAAGAAAAGCAAATACTGTTTGAATAGGTCACCAATGAAAGTGGGAATCTGCACTCAGCAGCAGGGTTCTGGCGGTGGGTGGGATGTGGCAGGGTGGTAGAGGGTCTGCCAGGGTCCAGGCGGACAGCAGGACCCGCAGCGAGGCTGTGGCCACAGCCACGGTGTGGGCTCGGGCCAGGGCACGGACCCTGCTCTGCCACCCATCCGCCATGCTCCTTGGGACGGCCAAGGCTGGGCTGCACCGCAAGGTGAAAGCGGGACAGGCCCTGTCCTTGGAAGTAAAACAAACCAGAACAAACAAAGTGGGAGATAAACACTGAGTGCTGTGCTACGCATGGGAGCAGGGCGAAGCTGGTCACCACTTCCCAGACGCCGCAGCAAGTGGCTCCCCGGGGTTGCATCTCGCTGCCCGCTGCATGCTCGCCTCTGCTCACACAGCCCAGGCGAAAATCAAGTTAAAGCTGCGAAGAAACCAGCCAGAGTAATAATTTAAGTGATATTTAAAATGTATTTAAATAGTTTAAACTTCTATTGCCATCCTTCATACCTACTGTCAACCGTATTTTCTCACGCTGCAGTTTGAGGGTATGAACATACTCAGATTGTGCCCTAAGACATCCATATAAGATCATCACACAGAACAGTAGAGAAAAATCAGAAGAGATTTTTGCTTTGAAACAACCAACACTTCAGTTTATTAGCCTAGGAAATATAAAGAAATATATTCAAGTTAATTATCTCAGCCTCAGGTGGGCTGAGTTACAGATTCCCTCCAGTGCTACAGGATTATCCACTGCCAACGGAGCTGCGCTGACGAGGGGCTCCATGATACTTGTTTGCTGATCTCTCCAGCCTCACACACGGTTGAGGACCTCAACAAGAAAGGCTCCAGCCCACAGCTCCTGCATTGCAGCCACCTGCAGAAGCGATGTCCAGTCATGTCACCAAACTCCCAGAGACAGCCTGAGGTATCAGCTCCAGAATAAAACAGGCCCAGCAGATGAAGAAAGGGGGTAAAGGAGAGAATTAGTTCACTATACCTACGAAAAAACATTGACAAGAGTTCTGCCTGCTCAGTTAATACATAAAGTCTTTTGCTGCAGTCCACCATGCTTCCTAATTTCAAAATATTTACAAATTATGAGTGAGACACCAGACGTGGAGATACTGGAAGAGTTTCAGATGTATCAATTTTTAAAGCTATTTGTTTCTGAAAATTATGAGAAAGGTCTTGGCAACAAAAAAACATAGTAAGAAAAAAGAGGGCACACAAGATACTGACAGACTTCTTAAGTGGAGCTGGGATGAAGACCAAAGTTGGACTACTTGACAGTGGAAGCTGGGTATAATTTCTGAAGCCTCTGCTAAAGGTTATCACACCGCAGTCCTTCCCTGTATAAAGTCACTGTTCATGAGCAAAGCGCCCTTACAGAGCTCAATCCAAAGGCTGGAGATGTCAGGAGGAAAAGGTCCCTTTACTTTGCAGGGCTTTGGTGCGAGCCCTGACTCAGCAGCCGGCTGCACATGGAGACATGGACCGCAGCGCTTCGAGTGGGAAAGCATGCCATGGCTCCACTTCGCCCACCAGAAAGCCGGCATCACCACACGCAGCCACTCTCAGTGGCAGTGGAGAGCAAACATATGAGCAAACTCCTTGGAAAGAGGATCGGGAGTCCAGCCACTGCCAGTGCTCCCCATGATGTCATCAAGGCGGCTGGCCCTGGTCAGACCCGGGAGGCGAAGGGAAAACCATCGGAAACCTGGAGGTACAGCCAGATGCAAAGAGAAAAAAAGAGCATGGAAGAGAAACAACCAAACACTTTTAAAAATAAAAGTCTTAATTAAAGAAAAATTGAAAGATGCCAGGGAGTACGCTGTAGTCTCAGCCTGAGGTGGGAAAGGAAATGCCAGATGGTGTCAGCCTGTGGCCTCGAACAGAATTTCTAAGGCTTTGTGCACTGAATCAGCACAGCAATCTGCAAATCACGGTGGGCTAGAAGTTTCTAGCACAATAAAGCAGTTCCAAGTACTACTAGAGCTTTCTTGAAAAACTAAACAAACAAAAGACAGACAGATGGAAATAATTATAATCTGAATGCTTGAGATTGTTGGAGTGCAGTTTTCAATTACCCCAGGTTGACCTGGGCCCTAAAAACCTATCCAAACAGCTAAAGCTACAAAAGCACAAAAAAATTCACTGGTAGCAGGAGACAGCGAGAGGCTCCTGGGCTCTCAAATGCCAGCCAGGCCCTGGCCCACAGCTGGTGCCAGCAGCAAAACCCAGCAGGGACGCGGGGGATCTTCTGCATGTGTGACGCAGCCCAAGACCCCTGGCACCCCCTGCCTCACAGTAGGGCCGAGCCCAGGGAGCGGGATGCCGCTCCCCACACAGGGGTAAAGGCAAACTTCGGAAACAGTGCCGGGTACTGCAGAAGTTCTGGCAAATGGCTCCTGGCTGGGGGCATCTCAAAGCCCATCTCCTCCTCCTGCCTGCTGGCCATCCCTGCAGCAGGACTGAGAAGTTATCTACCTATGTTTCCTTCAGCTGCACCAAACAGGGAATTATTTCTTTAAAAAAATAATAATTTAACAGCTAATAATAAAAGTTAAAAAAAAATAATCACCACATCATGAAACTTCTTCCCATATGCCAGGAAAAGACTCCTGTGTTGCAGATTTCTCACCCAAACCAGTTATCTCCAGGGTGCCCATCACTGTTGCTGCTGTCGCTGATGACACCAGTTCCAAATGCCACTCCAGAGACACGTAATTTTGTGTGGTATTTCCACAAAGTCACAGCTGTTGTCAGGTGGCAAGTTACTCTTAAAAAAAACAGAGAGAATTGGACACACACCTGATGGCTAAGGGCTTTGCTGGTGATCAGTACCGGGGTGGAGTATTTTGTTTCATCATAAAAACCTGTGAGCGGCACCAATGACCACAACCATTCTGCTCTGGGTCCTCAGTCCCCCAAGAGCTGGCCAGTGCCACCAGCCCTGCAGCTTCCCACGCCTAAAGCTTTGAGGACCACAATGTCTGTGTGCCCTCATGAAGCTCTTCCCGGGCTCAGTATCCCGCCCTGGGGGTGTCCCCGCACTTGCTCGGGCAGCCCTGCCCCAGGCCACATCCAAGCCACTGCACAGGTCCTGGGGCAGGGGCACCACCTGGGGTCCCAAAGCACATGCCCAGCAGGTGGGATTAGACAGATTTCTCTGCTGTTCAAAGTATCTCAGCTTCTTCTTCGCTAAGGAAAAGCGAGTTAAGATGAAATACATTTCTTTTTGCACCTTCGCCAACCTTTCCCTTCAAAGATCCCTGTCAGGGTGGGGAATTTCCAACCTGCCTAAGACTGGATAACTCTGTCTTCTGCTAACTCTCCACTTTCTATTAAAAAAAAAAAATATCTCTGTAGCTGATCTAATTATAAATATTGAAAAGCTTATTTAGGCTTATTTTCTTTCGTGGAAAACACAGGGAAGCCCTAAAAGACTGGGGGTGAGGGGCAGGCAGGTGAGTCTGGTTTACCACCATATACTGGCTACTTACCATAACTTAATAATTTAACATTTTTTGCCTATCTGCCATTTTCCAGTTTGCCCACACCGATAAGCACGGGCTGGGGCACTCGCTGAGCGTTCGTTTCCCTGCTCCCGCCCCGCGCGCTGCGCCCGCTCGCAGCCTGCGCGGCGGGACGCGGAGGGAAAGCGGGAGCGGGGCAGGGCGGCCCCGGGCCGGCGGGGACAGGGCTCAGGGCAGGGGAAAAGGAGGCAAGAACGAAAACAGTGCTGTCCTCCGCAAAGAGCCGTGACAGCGCTGGGAGCTGGGAAAGGCTCTAACGGAAGAGGAAAAAAAAAAAAGCAAAAAAAAAAGCGGAATAGGAGAAAGCCGCAAGCCGGCAAGTCGCCGGGAGCACGGCCCAGCATCGTCCCTGGGCGCTCAGGGATGATGATCGCTTCTGGAGGCGATTAGCCGAATTATTTACGGTTGCTTGGAAAGGCACTAGGCAAGTGCAAGGGCCATCGAGGCTGCCACTGTCAGCAGAGGCAACTGGTGCCCCCGCCCACCCCAGACTGCGCAGAGGGTAACACCAGGGGCGGCACCCTTCCATCAGGAGCGTGCCCTGTAGGCAATTAAACTGTACGACATCACGTGGCAATTTATTGCCTTGTTTAATTTTCACTATAGAATACTTAGACTAATGCAAAAAGAAAGGTGTCAGGATAAGTAAAACTTTTTTTTTTTTAATCAGGTTTTCCCACTGAACCAGGGGCCGCTGCAGTGCAGCAGCACTGGAAACACACAGATCCTCAAGCTAGAGGCTGAGGACAGCGACCATTCACCTTCCCTGCAGGCAGTGCCCAAATAGGGTCCTTTCTCCCCACCCAAACCAGCAGTGGGCCCACCCTTCCCCAAGGGCCAGCAAGGGCAGGGCACACACCTGCACACGGTCTGCTCCAGACAACAGTCAGCAGTCACCAGTTCGCTATTCCAGGATTTTAGAAAAAAATACGTATCTAGAAATCCCTGCCAGTCAAGATCTACAGAGAGCATCATGCCTCCTTTGCAAATAGTCCATTGTATCTACCTCTAACATAGTCCAAATTTTGTAAAATAATTAATAAGGCTAAAACCATCAGTTACAGAAAAGACTATGCCAGAAAGATCCAATCAGTGCACGGTATAATGAAAAGTTACTGGCAGAAAATAAAGCTGATAGAAGTAAATGGAAAAATGATTTAAAAGCAAGTGTCCCTTCATATCACTGGGAAAAATACTGGAGAGAGTCCCAAATCTCATCTATTTATGAAAACATTAGGAAAATTACTACAAAACACGTTATCAATGGCCCATCAACGAACATAAACAGAGGTAAACACAAAACAAGCAGACTCGGATGCTGGAGAGCATGTGAGGGCACAGAAACTTTCCTACATACTCAAGTGGAATCACCATAGTTGCAGTCGGAAGGACAACGACATTTCCGCAAACTAAACTTAGGCCATTCAGAGCCCGCAGCGGCTCTTTGGGTTCAGCACAGGAAGGAAGCTAGTCCTGAGGAAGCACTCCCCATCAGCAACACACTGCCTACAACAAGACCCATCACCTGCCATTCCCAGAAAACATCAGATAATCCATTCCTAAATGCATGGAGGAATAAGTACATCAGAGATAGTTTCAAAGAAATATTTATCAAGTTTATCAAGACTCCAAATAAAAACAGGTCTCTGAAAGAAGCATTAGCACATTTTGCTCATAACACCTTTGGTGAGATGTAAAGCAGCCAGGCAGAAACCACCATCTTCTGGAAGCTCTGTGCTAGTCTGAACCAGGTAGGGACAATCCAAAATCTTCTGGCCCTGAACGCTGCCCTGTTGCAGGTCACCTACACAATACTCGCCTGGACACACCAGCGAGCGTGCCTGCATATGCATAGGCAGGTATCCCAGTGGAGTCACACTAAATCACAAATTTATCAGCCCACTTTGATACAGAAATTATTCTTGACAATCTACCCTTTCGCCCCCATTGTTATATGGCTCTTATGTAACTTTGGCAAGAAGGGGGAGGAAAGAGGATGCGATGCTGAATAGGCCAGATTGCTCATCAGCATTCTCAGTCTTCCTGATAGTTCTGTTACGCTACTTCAGCTGGAACAGACCAAGTCCTGAATTGCAACAAAATTAAGCAAAACAGTTTCATTTCCAAGAAGCCTGGCAGTAATACCCAGTAAATATGGGTGACAGCCAAAGAACTGATGAGACTTAAATTTCTTAACTAGTTTTAGCAACTAGTTTCTTTACAGCTTGTTAAACATCCATGATCTACCTTCCAACTACACTAAATAATGGAAACTATGCTTTCCAAGTCATTCTTAAATCTTGTCAATTATACACTTATGCTTTAAAAACAACTACAGATACATACGGTACTAGGAAAGGTATCAAAAATAGTGAGTTTGCAGCAATATCACTGACGCAAATCTTATTTGAAAAAAAATGAACTGCATCCGATCAGCATCATTAAGGTAAATCTCTAAATCAAAGTCTGTATTAATTAGTTGAACATCCAGGACTTTTTACCAGGTTGGGATACAGTGAATTTTATGAGAATTTGATACAATAGACACTCTCTTTTGCTATTTGTATTTTCCTATCTCAAAATGATGCTACTTTCTCACACACACCCTCTAGGAGCCTGGAGTAGCAGAAACTCTATGGAAATCTAAGCTTCTACATCAAGATCTTGCCATTTCAGAGGGATTAAGGACACTATCCACCAGGTCTGCTGCCAAACACAGTTGCTGTGACTGTGTACCAGTGGAATGCCATACGAGCTTTTCCATTAAAACAATTTACATTCATAAAGTTGTCTCTCAATTATCTGGAAATAATTACAAAAAACCCCACCCAAATCTACCACTAATAGAAAGCATTACAGCTTTAGAGAAAAAAATTAACTAAACACACACTTGTAATCAAATGGGAAAGGGCGTATCAGAATACATACGTGGATATTCAGAGGCTAGAGATGAAGACACGGCACATGGCTTTTTTCCTGCTGTTGCACTTGGCAGTGCCATGTAATCCTGAAGGCTGCAATAAATCATCTTTTTGACCTTACAGACAGCTGTGCTGCTCTTTCAGGTACGTGCGTAGCAGGTTCAGCAAACAGAACCCGCCGACCCCCTCAGGGAAATGGTGTTTGATTTCTACCAGCCATCTCACACGGGGGACCAGGCAGCAGCTTGGGGAGGCCCGTCTACGACCACATGAAAGGTCTTTACGTTAGGCAGACAGGCAGTTAAAGCTAAACAGTGGTTTCCAAATAAAGCAGGAATTAAGTGCTGAAATACTTGGTTTAAACCAAGTTACAATGAAATTTGGGATTCAAATCTTACGGACACTACTTGCTGAAAGTTACAGGTGTCTGTTCTTACACTTAGTAGCTTCACTAGGGAAAACATGTACAAATGGTCTCTGAAATTTGAGCCACCTGCACCTGCTGTCCCTCCAGCCCCAGCAGCTGGATCCCACTCCAACAGGCACGGGCAGCACACCCCCACCAACATCAGTTCTGGCCCAGAAGTTCAGCTTCGGTTATTCATGTGCAAGAAGGCGGCAGCTGAAAACTACTCAACCCTTTTCCCCTCCGAAGAAGAAACATTTCTCCCACCGCCTCCTCAGCACAAAGGCATGTTTATCGTCTCTTCCCTTAGGTTCGCCAAGCACAGACAAATCCACTTTGTCCATACGATTTCTAAGGGAAACAAGTGGCAATTTCCACACCATTCACCTTTCATCCACTGGGCCCAGGACGCCCAGCCCCAGCCCCAGCCCCTGCTCAGCCCCAGCACGGCCGTCTGAACCGTGACGGTGTGATGCACAGAGGAGCAGGTACAGCTGTGCGAGCATAGCAGAGGTGTTGCTCTTGGTTTAACTTTCATTGCCAAGATAGAAATTGTATATACACAGAAATATGAAAATATTTTCAAAAATATTATTCCTAAGTATTAAAAGTGGGGTGGTTTTGTTTGTTTGCTCTACAAATCACTCACTTTTTCAACTGTTAGGGTACTCCCTTTCCCTGCTGTCTCCCCTAGATTTTTCTGGTATAGAAAAAAACTAGCAACTCAGGGCCTCAATGTTTGTATTTGTGATTTTATTGCATCTGTTATTTTGGACTGTATCCCTTTCTAATGGCTTCCTTAGCATTATATCTTCTGAAAACTAAGGCTCCTAAAATGGTTACATGTTTACCCTTTCTGAAATTAGTTGCTATAAGTTACCTAATATAATAGTTCAGAACTTGTTTGCTTCTATTTTATTAAAGAACCCCCTGAAGACATTTTACAGCTGTGGATGTCTAAGGGGGGAAAAAAAAAGAAAAAAAACAACAAAGTGTGTCATATCCAAAAAGAATTTGAAATAAAAATTGTTCAGTCTTAAAAAACAGTATTCAGTATTTTTGAAGGAAAAAAGCGAAACGACTACTTTGAATATAACTGAAAATCAGGAGGAAGCTGGAGCCTTGTCATGGCTGATTAAAGGGATAAAAATAAATATCAGCTATTCAGCAGGGAAGGCTTGACATTGAGCCAGCACTATGACCCCAGGCATCTGGGGAATCTGTAAATAAAAGCAAAGAAAGGAAAGAGGCATCTTTTAAGTTGAGATGCCTCCAGGTTAGATGGTCACCAGCAACAGTTTGTGAGCTTGTAATCAAAATGTTAAATTTAAGTGCTTGAGATCTTAAGTAGTCCAGTTGTAAGCATCTAACATCTCTTTGGGATCTGACCCT
The DNA here is from genome assembly GCF_009769465.1 of Tauraco erythrolophus. Lineage (NCBI taxonomy): Eukaryota > Metazoa > Chordata > Aves > Musophagiformes > Musophagidae > Tauraco > Tauraco erythrolophus. The sequence continues at coordinate 9,897,976 of NC_141475.1, read as the reverse complement.
TCAGCCCACAAACTTAAGGAAAATTTAACACCAAATATAAGTCCTAGTACACCTGGGTAGTAAAAAAATGTCAGAAGCTTACAGTTTTACATCAGGTGTTACCATAGCCAGTGATCTTAAATGGGTAGATGGCAGGTCATATGCAAATAAAATAGATGAAGCAGGATGGTAACAAAGCAGTAGTGGAAAACCAGACTAATCAGATAACTAGTGTTCCTGATTTCATCTTGAAACTGTCACATTTATTTTGAATATCTGACAAAATTTCAAATTATAGTTTCAAAGATGCAAGTTGGCTAAGCTCCCACTATATCAGTATCATTACTACTCCCAAACTGGCAAGCCTTCCACAGAAGAGTGACTATTACCCAGTCCAGACAGATGAACTCACTACCAACAATATTAACATACAGAAAAATACATCAGCAGTATCTGTAAATCACAAACAGACGAGCAATCAACCAGAACATTCGCTACCTGCAAAGCACAACCAGGTTACCAGCACCGTGAGGCAGAAGCAAAGCAAAGGACATACCCACCACCAAAGAGGTTTCCCTGGCAATGCAACAGTTTGAACTCTCCTAACCTGCTGCTTAAGTGAGTCACACACTCAACTGACGGGGTTTAAATGCACTAATTTATGACCATAAATTATCTAGGATCAGACAGATAAAAATGAAATGCCACTTAAAAAAAATGTACATATGGGGCCTAATTTGTGAAATTAATTTTATTTTTTGAAACATGATATCCAATTACAAATAAATAATTCATACAATATAACTCAATAAGGATATACAATGTTCAGGCAGTTCATAGTAACAACCAAGATCACATTGAAAATGAGTTTACATTAAATAACCAATTACAATAATATACAACTGGTCATTCAATTAACTTTTCAGCCTGGTCCAAGGTGTATGCAAGTTGAAGACTGCTCCTCTTACCAGTAAAGAAACGAATGTACACAATTTTATACCAAGTTCAAAGTAGTTAATACATGACATGAATAAAAATTAAAAATGCTGCATTGCATCACCTAAATGTATTTTCAGTACAGAATAAAAGCTTGTGAATTTTAGCAGGATAAAGGTTATTGCAAAGGAGCCTTTTGTCCTATAGCAATTTCTGCATAAACTTACAAGCTTTACAGGACATTTTCAATGCATGGTTTCAATTCGACACTCTCCTCCGCATCCTATCTATAAAACCAGAAGGACGTAGGTATGCATTACGTTCTTAGCTTCAGTTGCATATTGTTTTTCGTTTTCATTTCAGCAAAACATTTTACTGCCAAGATAGAGCTTCCCATTGAGGTATGGTCCTGCTTGTGTGTAAGCTGTGGTAGCAGCAGCAGCAAAATTGCAAGGTCTTTTTCTTACATGTAATTTTTTTTTCGATTTCCTAACCTACTCCAGAAATACTATTTTCTGCAAAGAACACTTATGACACCTAGATTGAATTTAGCTTAAAGTCCTGAAGTATTTTTAAATAATTGTAGGAATTTAAAGGAGGTTCACAGCATCCTTGGAATTTCTTGGTCAGTCAGTTTTTATAATGAAGTAACTAAGTTTTCACAACAGAGTAAGCAGTTACAATTCCCCATGATTCAGAGTCTTGGGAAGTCTCAAATTTACAAAAGCTTTGTTAAAAATCCCGTTTTGTAGTGCCCCTCAGGTGAGGTATATACCCCTTGTTCTTGGTTTGAACTCAGAAAGACTGTTTAAAAGCTACAGCTCTTTCCATTACAAAATTCCCCACGTGACAGAGACCGCTACTTCCAACCATGCACTTCTCCTAATTTACTCTACAGCTATCTGCAGCCTTTGGGACACGTGCAATACATTCCAGCAGATACTTTTGTTCTTTTTACACTAGGCATAGGAAGACATTAAAAAAAAAAAAAAGAGACCAGGTAAATTCCTGGCTGGCATGTAGTGCATCTACGCAGGATTTCAACAAACTCCCCTAAAGTTGTCTTTCTGCTCAGCAATGCAAGAGCACAGGGTGAGAACATGGTGGCAGCCAAAAGTATCTGACAGGCATAACCATCTACAGGACTAAGGCTGCCAGAGTGAGGGAGCCATCTCACTGAAGCCATGGTCAATTCACAAGAAGTGTGGACACCCAGAGGACAGGTGGCCTCAATGGGACGTGGAAGTACTCAAAATCTACCAGCATTAAAGTCTGTCTTTTGTTACAAATCGAAAGAAAAGCCATACTCATCATAACTATTTGAAGCCCATACAAATATTTTAAAAGTCTATCTTCAACGCTGAGGCTAAAATTAATGAACTGATTTATTTTCACATTCTGTAGAAGAAATAAATGTCCATGATGAATCTGATGTCTAATGAAGGAGAAACTATATATATATATATCAATGTCCATTTTAAATATAAAAAAAAACTGAACTGTAAAATCAAATGCACAGTTAGACTGCAACCCAATTTTGTGACTGGATTAGAAGAAAAATGAAAACTACTATTTCCAAATCACTTTAAAAGTTTCATTTATGCAATTTATCCAAAAGCGGATTTAAATCCTTAGCAGAATAAAATATTAATTTCAGATTCCTTTTGAATTAACCAAAGGCAGATTTATTTTCTTAAGTCTGCTGCACAATGCACCAAGTGATATACGTAGTACTTCAGCAATTTATTAATTTTCACTAAAAAAATCACAAAAGAAAATATTTGAACAACACACATCCTGTGTTAAGTGTGAACTATTTAAGAGTCTGTTGAAGGAGCACAGACACATATTTAAGTATTAGTAATGCCTAACATAGTGTGACACTTACCCACAGAGCTGGCAATTTCCACACTCTGATTCTCTAGTCATTTGCCAACATTAGTCGTATCTCTACCTATTTGCCAGAAGATTTTATATATGATCTAGGTATCTGAAGGCATTAATCTCATAAACGTGTTTCTGATTTCTCTTTGTTGCTTATATTCCCATTTGACTAGTTACACCAAAATTCAGTCACAGTTTTTCATGGACAGCAGCGGGGGAAATCCATGAATAGTGAGAAAGATGATAATGTAACAAAATATAGCACAAACCTTCTCATCATTTCATCAAAACTGAAGTACAGGAAACCTACTTGATAACTTTTGACACCTATGAGACTGCTTTCTATAATCAATGTAAAGTGTTAATTTAAATAATATTTCAGAATTTTTTAAAATGAGAATTTGCGTATCAAACATCTCCCAAAACTCCCATGTTACAAATGCCAACAGCAAGAACTCCCTCCCGTAAAAAAAAAACAAAAAACTTTCTGCTGTTCAGAATTGCTGTTCACTACCATTGTAGGGTACTAAGAGAGCATCAACACCTTGAGTTTTAGTACTACAAGTAAACGATACACATGAGAGAATCATCTTCAAATTAAAGCCATTTTAATATTTGCTCCATCACAAAGTCAACTGATGTATGCCATTTCACATTACCATGTAACCCCGATTAAAATACTCTTTCTAGAAGTATTCTGAAAATCAAATTCACATCTGAAACAAATCCAAACACTCTCCCTGAAGGTAAGATCCCCCATAACTCTTCAAACAATATTCACATATCTATAGTTAAATAGAAATTGAGACTCCTTCCCAAAGTAAGAACTGAACAAACCAAGTAACATAAAGTCTGACTGACAAATACTTCAAATACCAGTTTTTAAAGCGAAAAAATGAACACAAAATTAAAGGGAGATTTTTAATGGCACAAAGGGCAGCTAGGCACTGTGTGAGCTGAGAACATAACTGTCATTATGACTTTAAAAATCCCCCAGGTAAGATTTGGGTTGCAGCTAGGGCAGTGCAGGGGTCTTGTCACACTTTTAGAAACAACGAAAGAGCAAACCCAGTGTGATGTCCAAACCTAACGAAGAAAGACAAAAGTTGTTACGGTCCCTCTGTTAAAAGGACACTGTCAAACTTAGTGTTGAGTGAAATTAATGCTGAGAGTTCTTATTAGCTCTACACAATTCAACTACTGGATGAAATGGTCATAAGCTATTTCAATAAGAAATTTCAGTACTTGAGAGATGATTCATAGGTTTAACTTCTGCTGTGTTAATAGTATCTTTTGCATTAAACGAACGTCAACTAACACCTGCAAGAGTACTTGCCTTTATGCAGAGCTGTGCCATGACCATCTTTTCAGACAAAAATAAAAGTAACCATTAGGCACATATTGAAGGTGTATTACACAAGCTGGAATGTCAAACATTTTCTCCCTCATGTTTACACAGAAAAATAGCACAGCAGCAAATAACCTGGTCCTCTGTTCAACAAAGATCTCATTACAAGCATTTTCAATGTACATGTCACAATATCAGTACCTTCTTATCTTTAAATAATTAGGTAAAAAAGGCCCCCAGTATAACCATTTCTTATATAGCCAAGTTCTCTTTATATACATCCAAATTTTAAAGATACAAATAAAACATTATACAGGATTTATAAATGTTTAAAAACTTGAGGCTTCAGAATCATGGTTTCCCAAAAAGACTCAGGAAAATCCACAGACTGACAAGGTAGCAGAAAAAAATGGAAAAAAGGAGACAGACACGAGTTTGCTGCCGTAACATTTTACTAAACTTGCCAGTCATCATGGTGATGTTATCAGAAATAACAGTTTAAGCTGCAGATGAGGAATGGTGAGTTTGTGTGTTGATCTCAAGTGCTGAGACAGGCAATTCAAGTATTTCCTATTTGATCCAAGCTCACTGTAGCAAAGTGGTGCAGAAAAAGAATTATTTTACATTTTTTCCATACATTCGATCAATGTCCATTTGATAGTATGCCGTGAGCTCTTTGCGTTTTAGTTTGAACGCATCTGTCACTAGACCAGTCTCAGGGGTCCAAGGATCAGGGCTCAAACGAATTTTTACTGGTATTTCAAACTTCTCCAGATTAGCTGTAAAAAGAAACATTTTAAATACAAAATTTAAATGCAATCATTTTTCTACAATTAACCACAAAAGGAGGAACCGTATCCTCACACAGAAAAACACATGACATGCATGAAGAGCTCCTCAACCCCCCCCATGGTTAGCTCTGAAAACCCCAGTGTGGTATCAAGTAGAGTGACAGAATCCACCAGCAATTATTCTCCAGCTCCCACAGAAATATTGAAACAAATCCCAGATTTTTGGGTATTTGTGCTGCTCCCTAATTTCAGAAAAGCCTCAGTGCATGGAGATGACATCCTCAAAATATACACTGTTGTACCAGTGTTATGACGCTCATGTTCTGAAGATAAAAATAAAAGTAAAAGAATCCCATGTTTTTACAGCATAGTGTTTTTTTTCTCCTGATAGCGCCGAACTGTTCAAGGAGAGTAAGTTTACACAGTAGCTGTTTCCCTTATTGAACCAGAACAGTGCTCTGCACGCTATATCTTTAGCACAAAACACTATTTCATTTGCAAGAGCTTTTGCTGTAGTTTCAGACATAAGAGAAGAAAAACAAATAACTCTAAGAAACGTAATCAACAGATGGGCAATATTAATATACATATCTCTTCAGGTTGAATTTAAAAAGTAATAATCCACAAATGTATAATTATCCTGGGCAACTTGACATTTACAGATTTTCCTGTACCTTTTACTCTCCTTAACATTAAATCACTGGAGTTTTGGTGTTTGTTTGTTTTTTTTTTAATTTAGCACTAAAAATCATAATATTACTTTAAAAGTAAGGCCTATGATACCAAAGGGGAAAAAAACCCCAAATAAAAAATAACATCAAAAGGTATAAAAATGTCTCATGATTATATCAAATATTGATTTCAAATCAATATCAAATAGCAATTTTAACAACATATTTAATTTGCTTTAGAATAGTTAATGCGGGGAGGGGGGAATGACTTTGTACACGATCTCCACTGCAGCAGCTTCTTAGAATGACTGCCCACATGCTCCATGAAGTGAAGGAAAACGGACTGGAGACAAGGGACAAGGAAAAAAGTCTGCTGCAGTACTGAGACTGCACTCATCATAAGAGTATGCTCTTACATACCAATTACAGAATTTAATATATTTACAAGTAGCATGGAGAAAAGAGGAACATTAACAACATAAGGTTTGCTGGAAGTATAAAGTTATAAGGTAGTAAAGATAAGGGCAAATTACAAAGAGGACATCATGATACCAAGCGATTACAGCAGAAAAATGTAAAAGAGAATGCCTATGAAAAACAAATTTAACATCCACAATGACCATTAAATGGTCCGTCGTCGTAACTGACAGCTATATTAAAAAAACTCAGGGCTTAGTAATGGTCTAAAGCAAAACCAAGGCTGAAATTATTATGAAAGAACAAATGAAATATCACTGTGCAACTGTTTAATTCTGCACTGGAATAGCTAAATAGACTACTACCAATTAGCATGAAAAAGATGCAGCTGAGGGGGAAGTATAATGGACACTGAAGAGAATCACGACTGCTTTTGTGACTGTTCACTGCCTCTTCCCATACAAGAGCTTGGCAGAACCAAACTGAACTGGCAGATGGCAGGGTTTAAACAAACGAAAGACATTCCTTCACATGAACACAGCTGAGCTGTGCAACTCTGCCACAAGACAGCATGGATACTGATACAGAACATTTATATAACTTACAATGTGATTAGAAGAGTTAATGGAAGAAAAGTCTATTGAAAATTATGAACCACAAAGACACTGCTTTAAGTTTAGGAAATCCCTCAGATCCAAGTCACCAGAAGCTACGGGAGCCCCTGTCACCATGCACTTATTTCAAACTATGCATAGCTATGTAGTATGTGAGACTGTATAATGCCCAACATGCATATCAGGGATCTACGGATGGTCAGTTACATGAACCAAAAGGACTGACTCAACTCACATTTTCTTGAGTTTTTTTTTTGTATGAAAATTTCACTTCATATATGTTCTATGAAATATACAGGCTCAAGGAAATATTTTCCTATGGGCCTACGCTTATCTGTTTCACAGACATTATGGTCCACAAGGTTAATACTACCTACCCAGCTACTCACCTGCCATGGCAGCCTCGGCTAGCACCTTCAGTACCTCTTTTTCCATCTCGGGACTGTTACAGATCTCTTCCCATGTTCCTTTAAATCCTTTCTTTCGAGCTAGCTCTGCAAGCTCCTTTTGATTTGGCACAACAAATCCAATGACATAAGAATGGAAACTGAGAAGTATAATGTACTTTAGTATGAATTTTGTAAAGTTAACAAGTTTTCAAAAATAACATTTCAAGTAGAGAGGTCTGCACTTCATACAGAGATATTGCTCTTAACAGTTGGCTTTTGTTCACCTGATAATCTTTCTGAAATAGTACACAAGTTACCTTTGCCTGCTTAAAAATAAGTAGAAAGAGAAGCTACTTACCTTACAGCAACTGGACTGCTTCAAGGTGTGCTGTCTATATGCATATTCCACTGTGCCTCATGCTCAAAGCTTTGGAGACGCAGTACCCATACGATGTCAATGCGCCCTGCCTCTCCTCATGTTTTGCATCCCGGTATGAAGACTGGTGTGCGGCTTCCCTACCTCAGTTTCCTCTCAACTGCAGAATCCAGTTACTGTAGAGGAGTAGAGGACTGCAGTGAAGAGGGGTTGGAGAGCAGGTTGTGGAATGAGCATATGCACAACACATCTCAAAGAATGCCCGCTTCTGTAAGGGAAGTGATTTCTCTTTCTCTTTCAAGTGATTGTCCATATGCTCACTCTACTGTTGGCAATCTTTGTCTGCTCTGAATACGCCTAGAACATATGAAGCTGTGATCTCAAAAGTCTTTGGGAGACACTGAAGCACAATTCACCCTAAAACAGGTATTTGAGATATTTCAGCTGGTGTAAAGTTTAGGGAAAATGTGAACAGAACCTCACATAGCAACTCTACACATTCTAACAAAGCAGATCACAGAATCAGAGCTGAAAGTCATCTCAGAAGATCACCTAATTAATCCATCTGCCTTGAAGCAAATTCAGCTACATCTAACAGATGTTTGTCTAACCCACTCAAACATCAGGCAAACACAAATGCCAATGCTTCACTACTCACAGCACTAGCAAGCTGTTCCTGATTGCGATTCCTGACTCTTCCTCTCTGCAGTTTACATCAGTTGTATTTCATACAGTCAATCGTCAGATGTTCTTCTCCTTTCCACAGAAGCCATTTATTCTTTCACAGACTGTTACTATTTTTTTCCCCCCTTCTCATCTTTCTAGTCTTCTTCCTTTCTCAGCTTTCTTAGGAGGAAAGAGCATTGCTTAAATTCCCAAAGTCATGCATCACAGATCTCTGCCCAGACATTCTCATTTTTCTCCTGGACTCTTTTCAAGAGGTTCACTCTTTCTCAAGTGTTGAATGTGGAACTCAGACCCTTCAATGTCTGGTAGAGCAAAAAGATCATTGTCCATCTTGTAGGCAATACATTTGATTATGTCATATTATTTACCTTCTTATAACAGCATGACTCATGCCAGCTCCTACAAAACTGCTACCAGCTAGTAGTTCCTCATCCGATATTTTTGCAGTTTATTTAGGTGTAAGTATAATTACATTTCCCCTTTTTAAATTGACTGCTGTTTTCGAGCAAATCTCTATTTAGTCCAGCTTGCTCTGAATTTTAATCCTGTCCTCCACTGTACCTTCAGTCCTGTCCCACCTTAACCATCTACAGATTTATTAAATCTTTTCAACTCTCTCTTTCACCAGACAGATCATCAATGCAAAACACAGAACCTTAACCCTGCTACGGAGTTTACTTAAGCTTATTCTTTAAAGTCTCCAAGATACTTCTATAATACTAACTCTAAATACCCTTTTGGTTACTGTACATTGCAATTTTCTCCTTTGTTACTGGTATGAATCATGGTGGGCTTCTGACAGCAGTTGTGAAGACTGCATGAAACTCCATTAAAAACACAGGCTTTCCTGGCGTCATCTGTCGTCAAGCTTTGTTCGCTGATTCAAAACTGTTCTTTTTCTCTCATTAAGAATGTACTTACAGAAAGACTTCAGATTAGCCTCAGTATCACTTACTGCTTGAATCTCACCTTCTGCCTTTGCCTCTCTGATTTTTCCTCCCCCTCTACTCATGCGATACTCTGTACTGAACTCTCGTCGCTTCATCTAGGGTCTACTCTGTAACGTACGTATTCTCTATGAAGGCATCCAGAACGCAAAGGACTCTGGCACTTCCGTCCCTGGTTCCTGTAGTTTTTTGACATGCTTAAGGTCATGTCCAGCAATATTACCAGTGTCTCCAGGGATAAACAGCATATAGAAGTTATCTGTTGGCTAGGTAACCCTCAAACTTCTGGTTCATCTGACATTCAGCCTCTTGAGCATACTTCCTCTGGACAAACGGGTTCATCCAACTATGCTTTTTCCTGGAAAGAGTACCTTGGAGCTCACAGCTCCTGGAACGTGCAGCTTTCATCCTGTACCACTAGTTAAATCTTCACTTGTTGCAGTTCAAATGCTAAAGCAGTTTGTCCTGAGAAGTATCCTAAAAAAAACCTACATCTGCTCTCTGAAGCAGCCTCTTCCCTCTCCACTACCGTTCCTTCTGCAGATCTTTCGTATTTGCTAGCTTCTTCAGTCTTGGAGGTCATAACAGCAGGAAGGAAGAAAATTTTCACAATTTGGTCCTCAGCAACTCCTTAGTTATCTCCTCCATGTTAAGAGATTTTGCCAAAACGTGTCTCCTACACTAGGCATCCTCATTCCCTTGCTGTGCTTGAGACTCTATCCAAGTACAGCCCTCAGACCCATGGTAAGAGACATCTACAGTGGCACCGCATGTTGACAACGCCGTACCAGCTCTCCTTGAGGTTCCTGCTGAGAACTCTCTTGGGTTTTTTGCCATGTTTGCTAATTTCTCAGGTAATTAAACTAGTCGTTTTCCTGTCATGATGCTTGAGATCTACTGAATGCATCTTGGATGGGTGCAGTGCTGATAAGGCAGCAGGAGTCTCCTCTGAAGGAACACTAATCATGACTCCTTTCACCAAACATTTTATTCCTTATCTCACTGAGTATTTTGTCTGAATTGGTCAATGAACATAGATTTTGAAGCAGTGGTATTGTGCAAACACTTTTGATTCCCTGCTACCATGTTCAGGGGAGCTTTGCACCCCAAGATCTAAGGTCAAACCACAGATTTAACTCACTTGTAAAAGTCTGCCTTCCTTGCCCTTTTGTATGTGGGAGATAAAACAGCTACAACTGAAGGACTCCTCTGGCATACAAGATCACCCAAGCAAAGCATAAGGAGAGACAGGATACAAGAGCGGTCATAGGCACTGCTAACAAAAAGTCTCTGAGCTCACACTGCAGAGGTGAGTATACACCCACAATGAAATGTGCATATGGACAATCATTCGGAGAATCTGCATTATGTGGCTGCTTATACCAAATTACACGCATGAAAGTATTAAGAAGAAATACAGCATCAGCAAAACAAATCTGTAATGTACTTGGACTCTGTTTGTAAATTACTTTTAAAAATTGCTTATTGGTTTTCCTATTTTTAAGTAATACACAAGATACAGACTATCAGAGTCAAGTGCCTGTCTAACAAGTGTATTTTAGTCTCCAACATTATGTTGACCTGGTAAAATGAACACAAATTTGAGAGTACAATTTCAATAGTGAACTTCAATCCTAGAACAGCAGCAATCACCATCTGTAGGAGCCTCTTTCCTCACAGACTACAGAGGGTGCTCAGAACAGGCATGTAACCTCAGGCAGGCAAAGCCAGCAAACATGAGACACCCAACAGGTCAAAACCAAAAATAAAGCCTAATACAGTGGAAGTTCTCTCAGCAGTGGCATGCCCAATGCATGTTAGCCTATTTATCCAAAACTGTCAAAACTGAAGTTACAGGATGACTACCATTAGTTAACACAAAAAAATTATCACAGAGAACCAGGTGAACAAACCAAAAGTTAATTTTCTATTTATTACTACTGAGCAATTCTCTGGTGTGCTTGTCCTGGCCTCCTTCAAAGTTATCAAGTAGGGCTTTTTGGTCATACCAGAAATCAGAGTATTTCTGATCGTTCAGAAGCTCCGCAACGACTTTCCAAACATCAAAATGACAAGGGGAAACAAAGACCACCTGAAGTATATTTGTATGTGCAAAGCTGTATTATGCACAGGTAGGAAATTCTAGAAATAGAGACTTAAAACATGTTTGAGCCCTTATATGCCAAATTCATTTTGCTTATGGCTTCAGTAGAACAGACAAAGAATACAGCAGTAACAAAATACCAGCTGCCTCTTACCTGCTTGCATACACACAAATATTATCTACCAGTGGAAGATTCTTTAGAGCTGCTTCTACTTTGCCGAGAGAAACATATTCTCCTGCCTGGAGTTTTACAAGATCTTTTTTACGATCTATTGAGGAAAAAAGGAATTAAACATTAATTACAGAACACAAAACTTCAGACATTATTTTTGTACTTTTCTGAAACATACATGTAAACGCTAAAAGGTGAGCTGACTCGTGTTTGGTGAGTGTACTGTAAACATTTAATAAAAGGCTTCTAGATTTTTGCATTTTATCAATCTCTCCCTCACTTAAAGACACATTCCAATTCTATGCATTTTCTGCCTTTAGAACAGTATCTCCTATACGACTGCACTAGCACGTGGATGGAAGACAACTATGATTATGTAAAAGCCAGTGTTTGGCTAGAAGTACAGATTTTGTGCCACCTGGTCCAGACACTTAAGGCAGGAGATGCACCATTTGGTGATATTTGGTTATTTATTTCCAGGCTAAATCCATATTTAAAGAGTAACAGTCCACCTGTTATTTGAAACACAATAGGAACTGAAAATGAAGCTCAAGTTATTTGAGCTTATTGTATGTAGTCCAAAGCAAGCAAAAGTGACTACAGGTCCTTCCCCACCTAGCTGTGATGGCAGCCAGGAGTACCACTCCTTTGCTTTATACTTTCATGCTGCTTTGTGCGACCAGGCAAGGTAGTTTTAGAGCTGTCTGACCTGTTTGGCTAGTGCAAGGTGGCTGCAATGGGACCTAAGATTTTTCTCATATAATAAACCAAAGAAGTTTAGTTTTCAGGATTAAAGAGCACCCTGAATCACCCATGGACTTCAAGAGAGACACCTGGTAGTTTACAGGGCACCTACTTTCGTGCCTACAGGTGTCAAAATTATGAGCCTATCACAGGCTTACACATAACCCCTTTACCTTAGTGGTCCCTTTAAGATAAAGGGATATTCTTATTATAAAGAATGGCAAGATTAGAAGAAGGCTTATTTAATTCCTGAGCACATATTACCAAAAGAGCCCTTTCACTGAATCAAATTCTACACTTGCAAAATTATAAAATCTAAGCTTATCTATCTCAATTAGCCTTTGTTTAGCACTCTAATTACTACCCAATCTCACTAACAGAGTAGAGGCAATGTAAAGACTGTTTTAAAAGGAAGCAATTGTTATAAAAATCAGCTTTTAAAACATACAATCAAGTTTACATTAACATCTCCGAATTTCCCTGAGATGGCATGCAGCCTAAAGCTCTACCGTGTAAGATATGCAGATTTTTTTTTTGTTAACTACAGTATTTAGCAGCCCTGAAAAATGTATATATATACGTTCACCTGAATTTATTAACTCACCAATAATTTTTAGACATCCATCTTGATGAAACTCTCCAATGTCTCCAGTATGGAGCCACCTCTGCCCATTCTCATCAACAGTGAAATCTTTTTTGGTTCGTACTTCATTTTTGTAGTAGCCCGCAGTCACGTTTTGCCCTCCAATAAGAATCTCACCTCTAGGATACGGTTTATCAGTGTTGTAATATCCACCTAAAATACATTTTTTATTAAGTTAACAAGAATTTAAAATATATTCCAAAGCAAGAATTCCCCTTATTTTTGCTATTTAATTATAGAACTAAACACTTTAGTAAAGTTCTTCGCTAAAGTTACCACTTGTCTAAGTAGTTCAGTAAGAGACAAGATGATTCCAATTCTTTTCAGCAAATAAACAGCTGTTTAATGTGTGTGTTTACAAACAGTGAAATTCACACAACATGCAGAGGGCAAATGCTACCTCTATGCAATTTTTCTGCCAGGACTAACACGCTCTATCAGTTTCATACAACTCAAATAAAAAAAAAAAAGATAAATTTATAAGCTTATGTATTTCTACTCTACAATATATAAAAGCCTACGGTGCAAGGACATCACCTAAATATATTTCAAACTTCATTAAACATATTCTATATAGCATCCATTGAGGTTCCATTCCATATGCCAATGTTTTAATGATTTTATTAGTAACAATATTATGAAGACTATTTTAAAATAATTTCCTAATAGCAATAAAAGATATCATGCATGCACTTCAGTTGAAGTCTGCTAAATCTAGCACCTCAAAGTCACAACATACAAGAACTGCACCCTGTCCTGCAAGAATATTGATCTAAGTCAGAAAGAGGCACAATGTTGTACACATTTACACAATATGCATATACAAACATAGTGACTAGAATAAAATAAATAGTATAGTCAAAAAGAGTCATAATACAACCCAGTCAAAACTCCACTCACATTGATAGCTTCTATCTAGATACGTCTAAGATTAAAAACAACAGAGAAATTTATTTTACCTTTTTCTCCCCCAGGATCAAACTTTTATACGTAAAAGTAGCATTTAAAATTCAAAAAGCCAAGGAATAGTCTTCTAATTACTACTACTGAATAAAGCTCAATAGAAAAATAGCTATATAAAAGTCTTACAACACACTATATTATAATCACATACAGAAATTCTCACCTTCTTCCCAGTTCAGTAACTTGATTTCACAGCAGACCAAAGGTGCTCCCACTCTCCCTGTAGTGTAGTCCCAAACTACAATTTAAAAAAGAGCATTTTTCAGAAAACAAAAAATACCAAAACTGATTAGAAGAATCTTTGTTGGCATGCATCTTATTTAGTGAAAATTAACTGCTAGCTATTTCTGAACTTTAATTCATAGAAAAGAATTTCCAAGAAAACCAATAGATCTATCAAGGTCATGTAGGTAAAATTCTTATCCTGCAAAGAGAATAGATGGCTGTATTTACAGATACCTCCAGTCATATCAACACAGCTTTGACAGTAAGCTGTCCACACGGATCACAATTCAAAAGCAGCACAACAACTTTAAGTAGTGTTTGCTGGACTCTGAAATAAGTAGCGATATTCCACAACAATTCAGGGATTCTATATTTTAATATAGAATCTCAAGTCTCAATCCCAAGCACCTCTGCATCTGGGCACCTTGCCAAAAAAGCATCACTGGTGACTACATCATTTGTACTACAGTTCCACTTTTTTCCCCCCCTCAAGCTACTCAAGTCATCATTTCCAAAGATCTCTTGGAATAAAAACCACATTACAGTAGTTTGTTGATCACCAAGGAATTTAAGACATGTTCTAGAATTTGGCATAATCTAGTAGTGAATCTTAGGTATTCCTCACATGACTCCTAGGTAGATCACACCATTACCAAAAAATAGCTAGCTCTGACTGCTTCTGTTTGTGAAATTTTAGGACTAAAAGGCAACTGAAACCATGAAGTTCTGTAATATGAAATTAAAATCTGGTGCAGGCTTTTGCATTCCATTTTTAATTTTCCTAACATCTCAATATATTCACCAAAATTAGAAATAATTTATTCAGTTCAACTGGTAAGTGCAATATTGCCAAGATCCCATCCACACTATTACAGGTTTCTCTAGCACAAATGAGAACGTTCATTCTATGCGCAGGTCACCAGCTTTAGCATAATGTGTCAAAATAAGCACTCCTACTGTTTTATACATTTATGATTACAAGTAATTCCCAGGATTCCCCAATTATGTTTGGTGGCATACACCAAATGAATGACTGTCAAAGATACACACAGAGCGTTCACCACGGATCACAGCACTCAGTGGGATGCCCCAACACCAACCTTCCGTGATTGTTCCAGCTCCAGCTGATTCAGTCAGTCCATACCCCTGTCCCACAGGGCAACAGAAACAGATGTTCATAAACCGCTGAGTTGCTGCAGAGAGTGGGGCTCCTCCACAAAGCAGGATGCGAATTTTTCCACCTAGCAGCATTCGTACTTTCCGGAAAATAAGGCTAAAATGTAAAGATAAAAGTAGATATTTGTTGCTTAAAAACAAAACAACAGAGTACTTAAATTTTGTATCTGAACTGAAAGTTTCCACCATCTTCAAATAACTTCTACAGCGTTTAAGGAAGACCTTGAAGGAGCACATTTGAGTTTTTGAAAACACAGATACAGACTTCTAAGCTTGTTTCCACATTCTAATTTGAAGATGGGTTAAATGTTTTGAGGCCATAGTAAGACAGTAAAGTTTTGTGATTTTCTCTTCAAAAATAATTTAAATAACCTGTATAAATTTTGCGATATACATTATTCTTTAGTCTCGCTAAAGTTAGGAGTTGGACTCAGTGATCCTTATGGGTTCCTTCCAACTTGAGATATTCTATGATTCACTTCTGTGAAAACATGAAGTCTACAGTTATTTGTAGGAACTGGCTTCCCATCTTACTCAGGAATTGTATAAATCCATTAAAGTCCTGACTAAAATAATGCAATGAATCTCCAACCGGTTTCAAGTTAAACAACACTCACTTCAATTATATCAGTAAATAGTTAAAACCATCACACAAACTACTGATTTGTTGTTTCAATTTACACTTCATTACAGACTTGTTCATGTTCAAAGTGTCAATATTAAAACCAAGACAAGGAGGGAAAAAAAAAAAAAAATCAGACACTGCTGATGTGGTAAGATATCGATAAGCATTTTTCGGTGCCATTAAAAATAAAATTACAATTACCTATCGCAGAGCGGGGTAGTGTAACCTTTGGAAATCTGTTCCATTTTGTAGTTGTAGGCCAATATAAATAGATTCCGCTGGAAACTAGTCATTTCATTCACTTTATTCATGACATTTTTGTAGATCCGATCCATAATTTCCTAGTTACATAAAAAGATTAAGTTAAAGTAACAGAAATCCTAAATTCAGTACAACAAAAAGAAAACCATCTAAAAATTCTGGTACATTTCAGATGACAGCCCACTCCCAGGTTGTTTCCTCTTCCACTGCTAAGGGATAGCAAGAAGTTCACAGAAACAAGGAAAGCAAACATCTGAACAGGAGCACTAGTTAACTCCAAGCTGCTTGCAGCCAACTATCTTTATTCCATTCATTTACTAAGATGAACAACAGATGATTAATTAAAATAGCAATCTAATCCCCACAGCTATTTAAACTGTGAAAAATGTTGACACTCATGAATGTTTATTCCCAACATATAAATAAACATTAAAAATATTATTTTAAGCTAGTTTAACATCAAAGGTTCTACCTTTTTTATTTAAATGACCGTTGCATTAATTTTGTTGTAAAAAAATGAATTATGAATTATACTTTAAAAATAATTTAAAAAATTATTTATCCTTCAGTTACTTACCGGGACAGCTGCCATTAGGGTTGGCTTAAGTGTAGTAACATCACCTTTGCTTCCTTTCTTTATTTTAGAGGACTAAAGTGAAGAACAAGTTTACTAGCAGACACATTCAAGATTTTTAACATAAGAAACAAAATGAAATAGCATATCTTTCAAACGTTTTCATTTGAATTATATTTTAACAATTAAAACTGGTGCAGAGTACCAGTCATAACCACCAATATCCTGTTTCATGAATCACAGAAAAGAAGATTTGCTGTAATATTTTTAAAGAACTATTACAAAGCTCTGATGTCAGTAATATGGTAAAAAAAAAAAAAAAAAGGAAGGGCTTACATCAACATCATACCTGGTCAGCTAATGTCTGAGGTGAAGAGTAACCGATGCGGCATCCATGAGATAGACACACAAGTTCAGCACTCAGCTCCAGAACATGGGCAAGAGGCAAATAGCCAATATAGGTGTCTTTTTCCCTGCAAGGAATTTTTAAAAGATAGGTTTATGTTGTACCATTAGGGTCCTTAGATGAGTCATTAAGCTAAATTTGCACAGAGCTTACTGCAGAACTACAGAAAGTGGAAAAACGCATTTAAGATTGAGAACATATTTCAAATAATATGAGTTTTGTTCCAGAAGTTGTGCACTACTACATAGTGTAGGGTTTAAGGCATGAACAAAGAGTGATGTTAACTTAACTCATCCCAAGACAATTAACTGTGTGTTACAGTTACAAAGGCAACTCTGTGGGCAAGATTAAAAACTGCACCAAACAGAAAGAAACCACAGAATTCAACACGAACCAAAGGAAGTACTGCTTAGGGAAGCTTTCAACCACTCCAGTGCAAGGCAGCCTCACAGGCTTTTGTGTCTCAGCCTTGCCCACGTACAGAAGATGAGAGAGAAAACAGCACATGAAGTAGTCATGTCATTTAATGCAGTACTGGAAGCTGCTCAGACATCAGTGCATACTATGATGTGTCACAGACAAAGCAATATCAATCAATTAATATTTTACATGGTAATTAACCTAAAAATCATATGCAACTACATGACTTCTTTATTTGCGGGTAAGTAACTGTTTGTACCTACCCCAGATTTGGAATCCTCTCAGCCATTCCAGTTATCCCAGCAATTATGTTGCAATGGGAGATCATAACTCCTTTGGGAATCCCTGTGGACCCACTTGTGTACATGATCACCGCGATATCTGAGGGCACGGGCCTGGCCTGCTGTTTGTTGCCTATAATTTGTGTTAAAAAAGAGAAACATACAATGTGTCGAAAGTCTATCAGACTGGGAGATCTGATATTTCAGCAGTCATTCCTGTATAACCCTACATCACTATTGCTATCACATTTTGCTTTCAGTTAAAAAAAAAAAAATATGGTCAAGCTTGAGTGCCTAGAAAAAAAACTAGGAACTTCTTTGTATTAGCTGAGCGATACTTTGAGCAATTGTCCTCGTCTACCTCAGCAACACTTTTTCTATTGTTTCCCATATTCCTACAGAGGAGAGAAAAACAGGCAGAGCTTCGTTTTCTCTAAAACGCCACTGAGGTTCAATTCCTTCGGCAGGTACACTGCACTGGTTCCATGCTGCCACAGGGTCAATCCCCGTTTGCAAAGGTACTTTCCTGTGTGCTCCCTGGCAGGAGAACAACACACTGCCTCATTTGCAACACCTGCAGCAAGGCACTGATGAGCCAACATAAGGTCCAATTTCTGTATTTAAAAGAAGTTCAATAGCTTTAATAGGATTAAAGTGTTTTTAAAATACTTGCACTGAGAGCAAGAAAATACAAAACCAATTGTGTTTATTCAGAGGAAAAACTGCATGATGTGCAATACATGCAGCACAACATACAAGCTGAATGAGAAGAGCAGAAACACGTTTAATAGTTTCCCACTCACTGAATCCTGTCCATCCTGCACAACGAACAGCACAGAGGGAAAAAACCCATAAGCAGCAGCTCATGTACTTAATATGCTTGACCATAAACAACTCATTGTAGCATTCCGTAATTTATGAATGGCTAATTTGACAAAGATAATGTTCTTTTATTACAGTATATAGAACGCAGTATTTAAAAGCCTGAAGAAAGAAGGATTAGATACCTTTTTACATAGCACATAGATTAACAAATCTCAAGAAGCTAAGGAATTATAGAATTTTTTTCTGTTGGTGCTGTCTGAAACAGTTTTAATAGCACATAAAATTGGTACATCAAAAAGGGAAAATCATCTTTTAAAGAAATTAAGAGGCCACAATGTTGGGAGTAAACCTGCCATTCCCCTGAACATCAACAGCAGATGGATTAACCCCACCCTACTCCTAAAAAAAAACTCAATCCAACATTCATGCGCCTTCAGTGGTTAAAAGATTCTGAAAACACCAAGATAAGGATAGAAGAAAGCAACCACTGAACATAATGAAATCTTAAGATACTACGTTTAGCAGCTCTACAGAGTCAAGAATAAAAATTTGTTATAGAATCACAGAATGGTTAGGGTTGGAAGGGACCTCAAAGATCATCTTGTTCCAACCTCCCTGCCATGGGCAGGGACATCCACCACTGCACCAGGTTGCCCAAAGCCTCATCCAACCTGGCCTTGAACAATTCCAGGGATGGGGCTTCTACAGCTTCTCTGGGCAACCTGTTCCAGTGTCTCACAACCCTCACAGTGAAGAATTTCTTCCTTGCATCTAATCTAAGTCTACCCTCTTTCAATTTAAAGCCATTGCCCCTTGTCCTGTCACTACACGCCCTTGTCAAAAGTCCCTCTCCAGTTCTCCTGTAGGCCCCCTTTAAGTACTGGAAGGCTGCAATAAGATCACCCTGGAGCCTTCTCTTCTCCAGGCTGAACAACCCCAACTCTCTCAGCCTGTCTTCATAGGAGAAGGGCTCCAGCCCTTGCATCATCTTCATGGCCCTCCTCTGGACTTGCTCCAGCAGCTCCATGTCCTTCTTGCACTGGGGACTCCAGAGCTGAACACAGTATTCCAGGTGGGGTCTCATGAGAGCAGAGCAGAGGGGCAGAATCACTTCTCTCAACCTGCTGGCCACACTTCTTTGGATGCAGCCCAGGATACAGTTGGCTTTCTGGACTGCCAGCGCACATTGCCGCCTCATGTTGAGCTTCTCATCCACCAGCACTCCCAAGTCCTTTTTCTCAGGGCTGCTCTCAATCCGTTCTCTGCCCAGCCTGGATTTGTGCTTGGGATTGCCCCAACCCACATGCAGGACCTTGCACTTGGCCTTGTTGAACTTTATTAGGTTCTCACAGGCCCATCTCTCCAGCCTGTCAAGGTTCCTCTGGATGGCATCCCTTCCCTCCAGCACATCCACAACACCACACAACTTGGTGTCATCCGCAAACTTGCTAAGGGTGCACTTGATCCCACTGTCCATGTCACCAACAAAGACGTTAAATAGCACCGGCCCCAGTCTCCACTTGGACATTGAACCGTTGACCACAACTCTTTGAGTGCGATCATCCAGCCAATTCCTTATCCACCTAGTGGTTCGTCCATCAAATCCATGTGTCTCCACTTTAGAGACAAGGATGTCGTGTGGGACAGTATCAAATGCTTTGGACAAGTCCAGGTAGACAATGTCAGTTGCTCTTCCCCTATCCATCAATGCTGTAACCTCATCATAGAAGACCACCAAATTAGTCAGGCAGGATTTGCCCTTAGTGAAGCCACGTTAGCTGTCACCAATCACCTCCTTATTTTCTATGTGCCTTAGCACAGTCGCCAGGAGGATCTGCTCCATGATCTTGCCAGGCACAGAGGTGAGACTGACTGGCCTGTAGTTCCCTGGATCTTCTTTTTTTCCCTTTTTAAAGATGGGGGGCTATGTTTCTCCTTTTGCAGTCAGTGGGAACTTCACCAGATTGCCACGACTTCTGAAATATGATGGATAGTGCCTTAGCAACTTCATCTGCCAGCTCCCTCAGGATCCACAGATGTATCTCATCAGGTCCCATGGACTTGTCCACTTTCAGGTTCTTTAGATGGTCTCGAACCTGATCTTCTCCTACACCAGGCGGTTCTTCATTCTCCCAGTCCCTGCCTTTACCTTCTGTGACTTGGGCTGTGCAGCTGGAGCTCTTGCCAGTGAAGACTGAGGCAAAGAAATCATTGAGTATCTCAGCCTTCTCCATATCCCAGGTAGCCAGGTCTCCCGTTTCGTTCTGGAGAGGGCCTACGTTTTCCCTAGATCTCTCTTTATCATTGACATATCTATAGAAGTTTTTCTCGTTGCCCTTGATGTCCCTGGCCAGATTTAACTCTATCAGGGCCTTTAGCTTTCCTAACCTGATCTCTGGTTGCTCAGACAATTTCTCTGTATTCTTCCCAGGCTACCTGTCCTTGCTTCCACCCTCTGTAGGCCTTCTTTTTGTGTCCGAGTTGGTCCAGAAGCACCTTGTTCATCCATGCAGGCCTCCTGGTGTTTCTACCTGACTTTCTCTTTGTTGGGATGCACTGCTCCTGAGCTTGGAGGAGGTGATCCTTGAATATTAACCAGCTTTCCTGGGCCCCTCTTCCCTCCAGGGCTTCATCCCATTGTACTCTGCCAAGGAGATCCCTGAAGAGGCTGAAGTCTGCTCTCCTGAAATCCAGGGTAGTGAGCTTCCTGAGCACCCTCCTTGCTTCCATAAGAATCTTGAACTACGTCATTTGTTATAATAGTTAAAACACCTTCTGAAATTCTGAATTCTAATTCCAAAAATGTTACATAGATTGGAAACAGATTTCAAGAAATTAACATCATAGATTGATACTCTCAGAAATGCAATAAAAGTGACAGTTCTATCAGATTAAAACGCCTGTTTTACATTTTGTTATTTGTGAATTTAAGAAAACTTAATGGTAGTGAATTGCTGATGTCTTTTGCTATAAAATGCACAATAATTTCCTCTGTGTGCTCTGAATAACCTGGTTTTAACATGTCTTATCATAAGAATGCTTTCCAAGTTTCTATCCTGGCCTAAATGCTTATCCTAAAAATTATTCTTCAACACATGACACTTGTTGTGGAGAAGACAGTTTCTATTAAAAGCATTTTATTCTACTCTGTTGAAAAACAAAACAACAACCAAAAAACCCACACCCCAAAATCCAACCACAAGCAAACCAGAAAACTGCACAGATCTTATTCAAAGAAAAAGCAGATGATAAAAGGTTAATCACTGCATAATGTTTTGAGAACTGCAATCTCCCCAGGTTTACTCAACAGGGTCAAAGTAGGACAACAAATGAGATGATCCATATAGAAAGAAGATATAACCTACCAGTATCTGCCTTGGCCCCCATAGCTTGCACAGAAGCCATAGTGTGAACAATGACACCCTTGGGAAACTCTGACCATGTCGTTGGTTTGCCATCCACTGTAATAATATGTCGCAGCAGTGGAACTTGAGAAACAATTTCCTGTGGAAACAAACATGTGTTCAGAAATCAAACACAAGGTTTGTGCTAGCATGAAGGAGAGAAAAAAAAATTAAAATAATCTACTGTATACATAAAAAAAAAAGACATAAAATATCTGAGGATTTAAAATACCAGAGGGTAAACTCATGTAGCTCAAACAGCTGCAAAGCCTGAAACTTTCCACATTTACATTTGCAGAACTGATTGGACTTTCCATTTACAAAGCCAAAAACTTCCAACCATTTACTGATCTGGGTCTTATTTAAAGAAAAGCCCACAAATAAGACTGCAATGATTTGTAGAGGTAATCAACTTTCCACTCTCATAGACCACTGAGGGAATCTGGCAACACTGAGCTCATAATAATTCTTATGTTGCTCCTTGATTACTACGCTATTTAAAATAAGCAATAGCCAGCAAAAAAATGAAAAATTATTAGTTAAGCACTACTGAAGCATTTAAAGGAAGATGTGGGTTCTAAAACATTTATGAATATTCTAGGGGAAAAAGATGACTACCATTTCTAGCAGAAGAAATTTATTCTCTTGCTGCAAGCTGAAATAAATGTGCAATATATATACTGTCATTCTAGTAAATTAAAAAGAGTCTGGGAAATTCTCATTCAAAATTCGGCAATAGCACACAGTTTTTAATTAAAACAATTTCCTTTTGTGAAAGGTCTAGATCTCCCAAAACACAGGATGATGATGATCTCCTGCAGATTAGTTGTACTACTTGTGTACTCAATCTGGGTCAGTAAGTCCAAAAAGTTTCTTGACCATTCTAATGTTTAATAAGCTTTCCCCCGCACTGGAAAACAGTTCTAACTCTTTGAGCACCCGTCTTTAGATTTAAGAGCCATTCTCTGCTGGGAAAACATCCAACAATAAATCAAGAGGATGATCACATTTAGCTATTCATATACAAATTGATAGATATTTCTGTCTTTCCCATTTGCTCCAAATGTTAAATTTATAGTCATTAAATCCACCCAGAAACCATAGCGACTTCTTGTAAAGGTGTTGTACCAGGCAGCGCTGCAGCTCTTCAGTAGCACAAATTGCTCATCCTGTTCTCCAAAGTCACTGAGCAGCCAAAATCCCACTGAAAGAAACTATTGTTTTTTCTGTACATGAAGACAGATACATAAATCTTATTCTAAAAGAAGTGTCTGCCCTATAGACAAGCAATAAATCATTGTTCTGTACAATGAAACCGGACCTTTTAACAACAGTGAACAGATACACTGGAAAGATAAACGAAGAATAGTTTTCTGACCTTCAATTTTGTTTGCATCAATTCTTTACTAGTGATGATGGTGGTCACCTCCGTTTCATTTAGCCCATGTACTATTGCTGGGCCTCCCAGGGTAGCATACAGAGTAACAACTGGAACAGAAAACACAGCGGGGGAACATTAACCTATGTTACACTTTCAAGTATAGTTTACAACAAAGGGCTGAGATCAATCTATCCTAAGTTAGGCAACATAGCAAAAATATTTGTCAACTAACATAAAGGTTGTATAGTTTGTGCTTTAAAAAATACGTATTACATAGACTTAAACACAGCATAGTTTTCAGTTTCTCCCAGAATGAAATAAGGAACAACAATTGTCTATGTGACTGTTTACTATTTTTCAAGGTCTAACTAGAAGTACCAAAACCACACTACCTTATGTAATTCTCTTCTAGATCTACTCTCCTATCTTCATGGCTTTTACCATTTTAGTTTTAAAAATAGGCATCTGTCCTGAGTTTAATACACTGTTTAAAAAGTCCTCTTGTACTCAGGAAAGAAATAGCTTTCATTTACGTGATTCTCTCTTTGGAATTCACATGCTTTGTTAGTAGCCTTTTACAATCGACTGCTAATAAGAAATCATTGTAACACTGTAATACATGTCATCAGCAGATTAATTCTCAGTCAGCAATAAATCTGTGCCTATCATTCTCCCATCTATTTAAAACAACTCATCAAAATCATTAGACATTGAACTGACATCATGAGAATAGAGAATAGCAAGGAAAGAAAATATTTAGGAAACTATTAGAAACCCTGTTTCTTGTATTTAAGGACAGTTCATTAGCAAATGTTAAATCACAATTATTACATATTAACAGTTTTTATATCGTATTTAATTTCCTGCCATTTTTATAGCAACTGCATCAGAAAAGATAGGAAGAGACTGAGAAAGAAAAAGGCAGCTCGAAAAGGAAGAGAGGTATTGCTCTCAAAAAAACTATTAACTTCCCATTTTCTAAGCAGAATGCTAAAAAGAAGCATCTCAAGAAAGTTGTAAGGTCAATCAACGCAATCATTAATAACCCCATCAGTGCTGCAAGTTTTGTCACATTAGGTATCTGAATTTTTATTGTATTTTAGCCTGGATTTTGCTGAATATTTAAACAACGTAATTATTAAAACAAGACAGTGCATTGTGTGTTAGAGCTGTAACTATATTATGTTCACTGCAGAAAAATATAAAGTAAAAATAAGACAAAATCAAATTCTGTTGTATTTGAAGATTTGAAATCCAGGGAGTTACTAACTCAGCACAGCACATTAAGGAAGAACTCAAAAGCAGTTTTCTTACACAGAAAAGTAAATAGTTGACCTCTACTTATTTTTTCCTTGTTAAAACAGTCCATCATAGTTCAGAACTGTTGCAGGGCAAATGCACATGCACTGTGTTTTCTTTAATTTGGTGGGAGCAAAGTCCAGCAGAGTGCCTCTACTAGTTCCCACGAGCTCTCTCTACTTACTGCACTGACCCCTGCTATATAAACATCTAGCAGAAATTCAGTTTCCCCAAGCCAACAAGCGCAACCAAGACAACACACTGCCCGGAAAGAAAAGTATAATCTCCAAAATAACCATTTATGTAGTTAATTATTCATCTACAAATAAGCACCTCAAGGACAACTGAGAGCTATACGACAGAGTCAAAGAGAAAGAGTGATATACCATTTATATGATGAGGTACTGATGTCATGGAGAGAAAAAAAAACACGAGCAATGACTCCCGTCTGTGACATTCTCACTTCTCCACGTTGGCACCTAACATTTTTCAGGCAAATCTGAAAGTTTAGGTAATTTTTTTTCTTTCCTTTTTTCTCTTGAAGACATACCAAGAAGGGATTATCTTTTGTGTTCCTCTTTACACACACAATAGTACAAGTGAATCTTTGATATCTAGACTTCTGCTAGGAATACTGCTCTAAATGTCTGACAAAAAGAAAAGTCTCAATACGGCTAAATTTGCCAGCTAATATACAATAACAGACCTTGCCCTAAAGAAACAAATAAAACTTTCACCATTTATTTCAATGTAACTAAAATGTTAAACTGAGTATTTCAGCATCCATCATACACAGAAAATAAAAAGGAAAAGTATACCTTTAAAGGCTTCAGCCAAATCAATTCTGACAAAACCACTTCTGCTCAAGCTTCAGAAAGGCATGATTGAAAAATGAAACACAGCCTCTCCTATTTATTCATTATTTGGTTGTACACCCCCATGTTTTATCTGCCCACACTGGTGAAGAGCTCTTCACGCAGATGAAGGGGAGATACTTTGGAAGAAAAATATGATTTTGTGTTAGTACTTTTTTTTCCGTTTTTGAACTAGCAATTCCACTCTACCTCCTGAAAAGACAAGACTTAGATAGCTTCAAACAATGTAAAATTTACAACAAAGCAAGTATTTCTAATCATAAAACTACTTGTTTGTGCGAGTAATTCGTAACATAAAAATTACTTTCCCCATTTTAATTCTGCAGTACAAAAGGCATTCTCTCCAACACTACGTATGAAACAGATGAACTTGCTCTCTTGGCATCAGTTCTGGGCGCGTACCATCAGATTTAATACATTTCACATTCAGAAAAAATGTCACAACACTGCCACAGCAGTTAGCTGTTGTGAAACTTGTAAACTGAAAAATTCCAATATAAGTCATTTAGGAATATCTTGCCACACTACTTAAACAGCATGTGAATTCTATAATTCACTCAGCAAACCAACTACGTGAATACTGCATGATATCATCATCTGCCAGCACAAAAGTCAGCCAAGTTCACATAAGATGACATACAGCTTAGATGCTAAATACCATGTCAGACAGTGTGCTGAAGCACGTCTCTATAAGGGAATTTGAAACAGCAATCCAACAAAACCAAAAACACATGCATACCATCTACACGACATCTGTCCACTATCTCAGATGCCTTTTTTTTTTTCCTTAAATTATGAAATCTTCCTAGGATTTATAAGTATACTTCCCTTCTAATTAATACAAGCCTTTGCATTTTATTCCCAGGATAGTCACTAGGAATCTAACAGATCCCGAACGTGATAAAAGGGAACTGTCAGTGTATTATGAGACATGTAGTTTACAAGCAACGCAGGCACCTCATCTGAGAACAGTCTGCACTGATGTCTGCTCTGGCAGGCAAGTTAGCAGCAGTCCCTCACTGAATAAAGGACCAAAAATACCACTGATTAGGTTGGAAGGCATCTGAAGATCACCTGCACAAAATAGTTCATTAGAGCAGAGTGGTCAGGGCCATGGCCAGTCCAGTTTAAGTATCTCCAAGGATGGCGATTTCACAACCATCCTAGGCTGCTGTTCTGGTATTTTACCACCCTCACAATGAAGAAGTTTGTCCTAATATCTAAATTTTTCTGTGTTTCAGCTTGTGCCTGTTGCCTCTAGTCTTATCAAAACACACCTTTGAACAGAGTCTGGCTTCATCCTCTCTGTATGCTCCCATTAGATAGTTTTAGACAGCAACAAGATCTCAACTCACTCATCTTAATGCTGAACAGACCTCGCTCTATCAGCCTCTCCTCGTATGTCACGTTCTCCAACCCCTTCAGCATCTTGGCAGCCCTCCACTGGACTCGCTCCAGTATGTCAAGGTCTTTTTTTTTTGCTACTGGGAAGCCCAAAACTGACATAGTAATCTAGATCTGGTCTCACCAGTGTCTAAAGGAAGGAGAAGGACCACTTCCCTGGACCTACCTGTTACACTCATGATACTATCACCCAGGATGCTGTTGGCTTTCGCTGTAAGAAGGCACTGCATACTCATGGTTGAGTTACTATCCACCAGGACCCCCAGGTCCTTTTCAGCAAAGCTGCTCTCTATCCAGCTGCCCCCCAGCCTATACTGGTAGATGAGGTTACTCCAGCACACACAGGAATTTGTAATTGCCTTTGTTGAACTCCATAAGGTTCCTGACAGCCCACTCTTCCAGCTGATAGGCCTCCCCTAAACATCAGCCCTGCTTCCAGCAAACTGGCTGCTCCTGCCAACTTGCTACAGGCTATGACCTGCTGTATTTGCACTCTGTCCCAACATCCATATCTTCAGTAAAGACATTAAACAGTAATGGACTCAGTATCAATCCCCAAGGGCTGGTAACTAACTTTGTCCTGCTGATCACAATCCCCTTCAGCCAATGGACTAATGAATTTTCCATCTATCTTACCAGCTACTTATCCAGTCTCTATTTACATAGCCTGGATGTACAGACACTACGGGAGATCATTGCAAAGGCCTTGTGAAACTCAGCACACAACATCCACTCTCTCCTTGTACGATAACTGGCTCTGCAGACAAGGCAAGTAGACTGC
This sequence comes from Tauraco erythrolophus, assembly GCF_009769465.1. Taxonomy (NCBI): domain Eukaryota; kingdom Metazoa; phylum Chordata; class Aves; order Musophagiformes; family Musophagidae; genus Tauraco; species Tauraco erythrolophus. The sequence continues at coordinate 9,870,374 of NC_141475.1, read as the reverse complement.
TTTTGAAATGGTATGGGCTAGGGCAGTACATCTTGTAACCAACTCCACCCTTAAAACTGAGGGAGTAACACAGTGTAAGGGTATACACCAAATAACCACACAGACCTGCCATACACTCAGGAACCTATGGCTTTGTAAACTGAAACACACTCATGCTCAGAGCAGAGAGGGACCATTTAAGATACAATTTTTTCGTTAGGTTTGCTTCCAAAATCTGAAAAAAGTCTAACTGATATATATTTTTAGTGTAGGTAGTCAGTAAATCAGGAATTTCTGCACATCTGGTGTTTACATCCTATCTCTTATGGAAGGAGGGTAAATGTGGCAGGGGAGAGAAGAGGCCAAAGCCTGTGAGGAACAGCAGCTTCTAGAGTGTCCTGTGGGGAAAATGAGAAATGCCTTCCCTGAGAACATCACAGAACCCAGCCAGGCTGGGCTTGCAGTTAGGTGAATGACACACTAAGGATGAAACAGATGTTTGAGAACAATTCCTATACCAAGTTGAGATCAGCACTCAGTAGGCTTCTCAGCAAGAAAAATAAGCCTAGAGCTCCCATGCATATCCTTGTGTCTAGGCTCAGACTAGGTCAGGGTACACAGCCGGCCTTCCACCGTGGCAGAGATGTACCTTGGACATAGCTGTGGCCCTTTACATGATCTGAGTAAAAGGGGAACCAATCTCACTTTGCATTTGTATCTACCCGGTGCTGTGAAGTGAAGCTATGCAAGGACACCTCCAGCCAGTCTGTCCTATTCTGCCACTCCTCACAATACAGCTGCAACTGCCCAGTGTACACATTCTGTCAAGAAAGCACCTTCTCCCTGAGCAGACTCAGCTCTACTCCAACACAGTTAGTGGTCTCCACAATAAGATAGCAGAAGACTAAAGGATAAGTAACTAGATGTGACAGAATAGGACTAAAACTGTCATCAGACAGAAGACACCTCTCTTATGGTCACTCCATGAAAAATGAGGACTATCAGCCAGGTCAGAGAACCTAGTCTCAGTCTCCACTGCCAGGGTTAAGGATGCAGTCAGTGTATGATTTAATAGCTCACCAAAACTAAAAACAGTCTTAAAGGTCTCTGAAGTAACAACTAGGACTCAAGCTTGTCCTTAAGCATAGCCTCAAATCAGCATTCAGGTTAAGTTAGGATATATTTAATGACACACAATGGACTATGAGAAAGTCAAGAGGCAGTGAAAAGAAAGAAAAATACAAAATCACAAAAAAAAATATATCAAGCTCAGCCTAAGGTCTGAATTAAGGAATTACTTACAGTTTGGTAAAGGAGTTACTAAGCAATTAATCTGAAAGAGCTGTCCAAAATAAGTTCAGGACTTACTCATTCCTTTTCATTTTTTAGACATAACAATACAATCCACTAACCAAAATCAAAATTGAAGGGTTGACTAAAAGATCCAGCTAAAACAAAACTTACAGACACAGATGAAGGTTTGATGTCAACTCCTGAAACTGAGTCAATGAATTCATGTGTGATTTTTGTTTGTTTGTTTTCAGAAACTTGGGAATCTGTACTGAATTGAGATCAAAAGAAAATAAACCTCTCACAAATTCATTGAGCAAGATATACTTACTGAAACCATCCTCCAGCTGCAAACAGATACACATTTCTCCATTCAGTAAAACACTACAAAGTACACAGTGTCTACTTTATGTAGTATTTTTTATTTGCATTTTAAACGTTCTGTATAAACTTTTTATAAAGTTTTCTTAGTGTGTAAAATGAAGTACGAAAAAAGTTTGTTTTCAAATTGTGTTGTAGGATCAAAAGACATGAATATTTTTGGAAAGACGCATACTTACGCTGGTAGTTGCACATGAAGCAGGCCTGCGCTGCAATCATCCACTCAGCTCTAGTCTCACAAAAGATAGCAATGTTAGTCTTTGGTTGCTGACCCAATACTGCTAAGCCGTTTCCAAAATTAACAGCTTTAATATATACATCTTCGTATGAAAGCCAGGTGTATTTGCCAAGGATGACCTAGTAAGAATAACAAATTAAATTTAGAAAACGAAAATCCTTAACATATGTCCTATTACATCTTTATCCATGCAAAGAAACCACAGATGTTTGAAGTAAAAGTTGCTTGAATTCTAAAAGCAGTTTATTCAAGATAACGAATAATATTCTTGCCAAAAACTGCAGAGACTGTGGAAGTTCCAACACAAATACTGCAATACCTCCACACATGTTATCACCTCAGTTTCTGTCTTCACATTAGGAAAGCATGTGTTTCCCACAGTATTTTGTAGCTCCAGAAGACCTCCGAAAGGCCGTGGTTATCTGACCCATATGCCTTTAGATTTTTTACAAAGGTTTGTTTTATTTTAAATAAAGGGTGACAAGCACAAGCTAGTACAATACATACTCTATATTTGCTTGCTTGGATATTTGGGCTACGATTCTCCTACACAAATCTGATGCTTACATGTTCATTCTTATTAAAAAAAAAAAAAACAAAACCCACAACAGTGAAACTGGAATCCAGAAAGCAGTATATCAACGGGTCCTCAGTCATAAATCGTGAAATCCTCCTCCCTTTGTTCCAAAACCAATGTCAGGGGGAAGAGGGGTAATCTTTTTGCCCTTTTTTACTGCTAAACAAAAGTGGGACAGAAGACTGGACTGGAAATTACTGGCAAATCTCAGTACTGAAAAGTCATGTGGAAAAAGTTAAGCAATCTCACTTTTCTTCTATATGGGAAAGCTGGTGCACAGTAGAATTGGATTTGAATTTACAGATCACTATCTGCCAGATTTCTATGTGTGCGCTTGCACTTTACAGTGCTATTTTCCCACCAAGTGATAGGTTATTTCTTTGATGACATTCTAGAAATTTTCATACAGATAAAGTACAAAGATGTTTTGTAATATCTAAATAATACATTAGTAATATCTGTAATACAAACTAATCTTTATTAGCCAAGTCTTTCAGTCATTTCCTTTGGCTACAAAGCACTAGTAATAAATGCAAATGATTTTAAAAAGCCAGAAAAAGCAAACTTCTCCCTCCTCCCTCCATTCTGTTTTCCAGATTACATTTATCAACTTTAACTACATTTCAGACTTGTGGGCTGTACAATCTAACAGCTTTTTGGCATGTAACTACATTTCTAATGAGTTTGTATCTCCACATCTATTTTCCAAAGCAATGAATTTGAAAATCTCTCTCAAACAAAAAGTCTAATAGATTTCTTTTATCAAAACACTTTTTCAAACTGCTTAAGTTTACTATTGGGTAACTGTGTTGTACCTACTACAAACCTTGCTGCATATTGCTCATTAATCTACTTGTTTAGCAGGACACACCTTTCTTAGGACAGGTATATGTGCAGCTGTTCACAAATTTCACAAATGTTTTCCTGGGAAAATATCATTTAGCAAAACCAAAAACCAATACTTGCCAACAACAGCAATATTTAGCAACTTCTCACATAAATATCTGCAAAGGTTTTCCTGTTGTATTTACAGAAATTCAGCTTTATTGGAAAATAGACTGTTACAGAGCCAAAAACCTTACTGGAGAAGAAAGATCACATTGAATTTCCCTGCTGTAATCAGTGAGAGAATCGCAGCAGCCTGACCACATGCACAGCACCGTGGGGCAGAGGGCTCACACACTACCTGCACTCACAGCTACAGCCCTCCAAGGAGAAGGACCTGGGAGTTCCTTTCAGTTTCAACACACCAAGATATTTCTGGTGTGGAAAGCTTCCACTGTTTCTAAAGAAAAGAAAGCACCTCTTTCCGTCCACCCAAATTTCAGTAACTTGGAATTTTAATTCCAATTTGGATATTTCTCCTCCAAACGCAGTATTTTGGGCAGATTTGGAAATTCTTGACAAGCTCATCACAATTTACAGAAGTGAGACTGACAACACCCTTTCCACTATTGTACTCTACCTACAACATGGTCTCAGGGATGCTGCTCTCAAATAGTTAGGCCAAGAAATACAAACATTCTCATTACTGTTTCTAGTAAGCTCGCCAATCCGTAAATGAACAGGTTTTGGTAACTTCCACCATTCGCTATGTAACTCACTAAAACTGAAATATCAAATCATTAAAGGGTCAAAAATAGACCTTTCTGAAAAACACTGGTGATTCTGATTTTTTTCCCTTGTTTTGTTCTCTTACATAACTTATCCTCATTGCTTAAGCAAGTTTGATATAAAGTAGTGAAAGAAGGCCTTATCGGTGCTTTCCCTTCTTTAAAGGTTAGAAAGTCCACAGAAAAGAAGTATAGCACCTTTATAGTTATTTTTCTATACATAGAAATATATTTCTGAAGAACACTGACGCATGAAAACAGATGAGAAGGCCTCTTTCAATGCAGCTTTACTTTTGCATTTCCCTATACACTTCTTCTGCAGGACACAGAGCAAGTTACGGTTTCTCTCATTCTCCTTTATGTTTGAGTACATCTTCACGTACGCCTCCCTTCTTGGCCCTTCCCTCTGTAGCTTTCACTAATATTTTCCAATGTACAGTTTCTACTGTAAACAGCTGTTAAGACTGACATTAAGTGCCATAATCTTTTAAACATTTACACACATTTAATTTTACAAGTTTCAGAATTTTTTTGTGCTAGATAACGACTTACACTTGTAAACAAAGTAACTGTCCAAGAGTTTGCAAAAGAAAGGCCCAAGAAGTCTACTGAGAACTGACCAAACAGAAACAAAAAACCCAACACTAAATCAGAAGAGACAGCACCTCTGAAAGTTTACTTCAAAATACATTAAATAGAAAAATACTGCCCTCTAGCGCACCAGCTTTTAAACGTACTTAAATCGCAAGTTTTAAAGCTACTTATTTAATGCATTGGAGAATGTTATTAAATACCAGTACAGTATTAATATTTAGAAATCCCGCAAAGTATAGAGCCTAAATAATTGCTGCACAGTGAACATTTCTTTAATCCAGATTTTAGGGTAACCACACTCAAATTTTTAGTGTAAAGGTGTCACAAAATGCTCTCAAAGAAGCTGCAGACACATGCAGAGCTATTATCTACCCAAACTCAGTTACTTTTCAAGGTCTTCCTAAAAGTAGCTTATAAGGCTTAAAGAATCTTGACTACAATTTGGAAATCAGTGATCATGAATTAAATACATTTCCTTGTAGAAAGTACATTAAAAATAATACAAAGAAGGATATTTGAAATGTTCATTTTTGGCCTTTTTCACATGAAAACATGGACTGCAGCTGAACACCTCTGAAAACCTCCCACCTTAAAATATTACTTACATAGCACTCTATGTTTTTCAACATCATAAGCTCCTCTTTTACTGCTCATGACTTGGCATGGCAAGAACCTTCCTACAACTTCACAGTAAGCTTCAGTATCAGCTATAATAAGCAATGTTTTGAATTCCCATGCGCTTACTGTTTCACCTCTCACAGGCTTAGATGCAACGGTTTCCCCTACCAAACCATGTTTACTTTTTCCAACTATGTCTTATTATGTTTTCATTAATTCTGTTCTTGGTTACAAACTTTTTTTATAACAGAACAAAACAACCAACCCACCCTCAAACAAACAAATAACACACCCCCACCCCCCCCAAAGAAAACAACAGAACTACTCACAAACAAAGCAAAATCGACATACCAACATTTATAAAAGCAAACACATGACAATATAACCTACAACCAAGATAACATAAAATAATCAACCAGCAGAATAAAGTTCCTTTTAGGTATCACAAAATTTAAGCTCTGCTTAAATTAATTAATTCTTTTAATTAATTACATCTTAATCTCTGAAATATTTTCAACATTATTTTATCTTGATTTAAATACTACAGAAGGAAACAGAAAAACTAACTAAATACGAAATATTATAAAATGCAACCAAGTGAGCAGAAGCAAGTACTTGTATTTTATTAACATCCATGAATTTCTGCTACTTTGGCAACTATACAGGAATAAAAACTTCTGAACAATATAATATCATAAAAAAATCAATCAAGAAATTACAGATTATCTGGGATATTTTTGTTCTCGAAACGTAGTAGCTGATCTTAAAAATGTTATATAACAAGCTTTAAATAATTTTAGCTAGAAGTGTAGCACACTTAGTTCTCCTAAGAACCAGAAACTTAATATTTTACTTTTTTTGAGATATATGTTTGCCCCATTAATGAATCATTAACTAGGCTAACCTAGCCCATTGCAATTTGCACAGAGAGACACCTTCTAACAGGTAATGCAATTCAGTACACACACCCATGATCTACATTCAGATCTGCCCCTGACTTGCAGATGACCTCAAAAAAAAAAAAAGCATCAATCACTCCCACCACTGTGTTCAATTTCTGAAAGGGAAAAAATAATTAACAAGTTTTGCAACTCCTGTAAGGCATAGAATTTATATGTGTTTTATCTGAGAATTAAAATTGTTGTGCACCTTTTTGAAAAGTTGCACCAAATAAAGCTCAACAAGTTGCCTTTGCTAAAGGGAACCAGGCAATAAAAAGGTGCATGCTATGAAAGGCAAAAATCAAAGGAAAAGGATCCTGACATTTCGAATCAACAATGTATCTTGTGAAATGCTCGCATTTCCCACATTTACTAAAACATGTCATGAGGTATCAAGAAACACTGTATTCCTTATTGAAAGAAAAATTTAGAAGTAGACTTAGGTGAGAATGCCACTACTTGGAACAAAGTATCACGAGGGCAAGTACTGCAATGGACCATAATGAACTGTTGTGTCAAGCTTAGACAAAATTGCTTAACTTAGGTAATTTCTAAGTCTAAGTATTTAGAAACAAGTAATTTAAGTAGGTCAACACCAACATTCTCCAGCTTTCCAATATTCAGAACACTTCGCTTGCATAATGGAAATGGCTAAAACTCCTAAGTTCTTAAGCCTTGTATTACTAATTATGTTTAAAAAACAGAGCACAGATCACGGGCAGCCAAAATTCTGATTTGTGCTCAGAAGCCCACTTTGTACAACATGAACTTTCTGTTTCTTTATAGGGACATGAGGCAGCAAAATGTGCATCAAGAACAATTACATGTACTCACTTCTCTCAGCATTTCCTTCATACTGAAAAGCTAACCCCATCGCTGGGAGGAAGTTTCACTAACAATTAAAGCTTCTATAAAGACTTTATCAGAACTACACTTTGTGATGTATTGTGATATTAAGCAAATTGTACTTTAAACATTATACTCCTATATCAGAATTAAAACTAGCAGCATTTAAGGAATCTTTTATTACCTGAAGAGATAAACTTTTCCTCTGCAGGAAAACTAATCTTAACTAAAAATTGTCTTTATAGCATGTAGTTAAAGACTTCTAATATAGAAGTGCAGACTTTTAACACATATCCGCAAATACACGCATATCCTGTTAATGGTATTTTCACTTGCTTCTTCAGGCAAAACTGCATTTTTAAATGTCTCTGAACAAACACAAAACAGCAGCTGACAACACAGGCCTGAACTTGAAAAACTATAAAAAGTCAGTCCCTTGAAATGACAGTTTTATATTGAACTTACATCTCGCACACAACATGATCACAGATTAGCAGCGTTCACACATTAAAGGAGACTGAAAGAATTAAAAAAAAAAAACCCAAACAAACAAAAAAACCAAACAACTCACAAACAAAACTCTTCCAATTAAAGTCTGCGCAATCCTTTTCCAAACAAAAATTTCATTTAAGCCCTGAATTCACAGGGCAAACCAGTAAATCCCTAAGTTACCATTAAGCTTACTGGCAAGGCACATCTGAGTACAGGCATCTAGTAATTTTTCTATATTTATCTGATTGTAGTTCAGAATAACATAAATAAGGAGACTTTTTTAATTCACCTAAAAGGAAAACTTTAAAGCCACTTACATCACCAGCTAAATATTAAAAACGAATACCTAAACCACATTTGCGTTTTTTCATTGGCTGAAACTACAAAAAAGGATATCTAGTCAAGAATGCAAAAAGAATGTTTAGATTTGTTTTAAATGCTGAGTAATGAAAGGTTGGGAATTACATAATTTAACTCTTTTCACAACTATTTAATCTAAATAGAGAAATTTATTTTTCCCTCTAATTTGCTTTACTGGATTAAAATTGTTTCAAAAGATAGTAGACAGACTTTGAAAAATTCTTGGAGGTAGACTGCAAAAAGACGTACCTTTTTAAAAACCTTTCCTGATGGCTGGATTTCATCTTCCTCTTTTAGGATTTCACGTGTTCCCAAGAGTTTTTTGTCCTTAAATTTAGTTTTAGCATATTTAAAAACTTTGTCGAGCGTATCACACCCAGGATATAAAACTGAAGCTAAACAATGTAGACTGTTAACAGATCTGTACGCACCCCCAGGCTTGTTATTCACAGGTTTAGCTTTAACCTGCTTGGCCTTTGCTATAGCCTGCCTTGATCCTGAAAATATGTACCACGGGATGTATGTTACAAAGGAGTACACCAAGATAATAAAGTTTATAAACTGTAGAAGAACAGGGTTGATGTTATGCTTCAACTTCATTTTGGTTGGTCGCGAAAGTTACAAGGAAGAGTTCGGAAACATGGATCAATTAAACAGAGATCCAAAAAGATCTGAAAAGAGAAAAGAAAATGTTAGTGGCAAACTCTATAGCTGTTGGCAAGGGAGTTATTTTCAAACATATTACTGCAATTCATATCAAATTAGGTCCTTTTATGCAGAAATTAGGCTAAAAGTCTTAACGTCTTGCATAAATGAAACAAAACTCCAATACATGAGGAAAGACTCTTCCATTCCCATTTAACAGACTGCAGTACTCACTAATGTTTTTATTTCCTTGGACACTACACAACACAAACACAGAACCTAAGGAACTCATGACCTGGGGTTTTAATTAAATGGCATGTATTTATCTAAAAGTGTTATGTGTTTATACAATTTAAAAGATTCTCTCCAACCACATCAGAATACCTACATGTGTATCTTCACTAACAATCTTTATGATCTTTGACTGTAAACCATCAACCTCTGTACAAGCCCTAAGAACACAAGTAATCCCACTGCTCTGTATGTGGGAACCCCAATCACCGAGTTTGTTGAAATGCTTTTCGAACATTACACAGACTGGGACATCTACATAAGAGAAGGAAACTGTAACCTTACTCCTTGAAGGCCCTGTGTGCGACAAAACTTTGCTCCTTCTTTTACTCCTACGGACTTTCCATCAGTCTTACAATTTCAACCTCAGTACCAGTAAGCAATGGGTACACTTGTTATATAAATAAATATGACAAGTTGATTAATATTTGGTAAATACTGGAACAAGGCTTAGAAATATTCCCAAAATCCTAGCAACAGCAGTATGAAGAGATGTGTAACTTTTTTCAGGGTCCCTAATGATGCCAGGATATTCACTTTTGACTTTTTTAAAGTATCATTTATCATCTCTAAAGAACACAATGATGCAACTTTCTAATGTATTCTACTGTGGAGGCAAGAAATCATGCCATCTATCTAGAAGATTTAAAAAAAAAAAATCAATGAAATAATTAAAATCATTATGGAAAACAGGGACACTTGTCATAATGGCTGAAGACTAATTTTTGCAACAGTGAATGAGCTACCAGTTATAAATATCAGTGTTTTGTGCATAAAAGCAAAATGAACTACAAATACACTTCACTCAGTTAACTTTTCAAATGTATTGGTATAACTGTATTAAAAGCAATACCATAAACCAAGCAACTAATAATGATGTGTACATAAGATGCACAACTTTATAATTATTTCTAAATTAAGTGTATTTTCATTTATAAGATACAGTGCCAATACCATATTCTTTTTTGTGATGTCTTACGTTTATTGACTCTTTGAAAACCCTAATGAAAAGAAATTTTAGCTGAAAAATTAATGTTTAAATCATGTAAGTTCCTGCAGTAGTAATGGAAAGAAACTTTCCTTCATGAATCTTAGATTCTTCAATCCAATACCCTTCATTAGTAGGACGAGATTAATTCCATCTGCCTCTAAACCACACAATTTCTTAAAACTTCAAGAAAAACTATTTCACCATCAACTTCTTCCCTAACAAGCTGCTGTAACCTCATCATTAACACTGCATGGTTGCAGGCAGTTTGAAGGAACCAAGCAACATCAAAGCCTATTAGGCAAAGCACCCAGAGACACATTCAAACAAAGCGTCGCAGCTCTTCGCAGTAGAGACTTAATTGAATCAAGCAACAGAGGGGAAAAAAGGGACTTAAAACCTAAAAAAATTGAAGTGTATATCTTAATTTTCAGATCAAAGGCAAAAAGTGATGACAAATTAAAAACAAAACAAAACAAAAACTTCAACAGGCTAAAGAGCAAATTCAGTAATCATTTGAAGAGACTTATGTTCTTAGGCTGTCACTGAAGGATACTTAATGGAAATAATCATGTGCCAGCCAGTAAGCTACTGCAGTCCAGAAAAATTATGCTGCTGTTGATCACAGTATAGCACATAAGGCTGAATCCAGAGTTCACAAAACAGAAGTTTACCCATTTTTCAAAGTTACACATTGTACTATAATTTTGCCTGGCCCAATTCAGGGGGCAGACTTTTTTTTTTTCTCTTTATAAAGCTAGAGAACTTCTCTGTGTCTACAAAGTAGAAATAGTATTTAACCAAAGACTGTTAACAAGCAAAAATGAAGGCAATTAATTGTTCCAAAGAAATTCCCTATCTGACAAACAATTGAGCCTGTCCAAAACCATTCTCTTTGGGTTTCCTAACTTTCCTTGGTTACAGAGGCACTGAGCCCTTCTAGAATAGCAGCATCCCATCTGATTTTGCAGTTATTCCAACTGCTTTATTCCTGCCTCAGAAGTAAAGAGGAACCTTTTCGACCATTTCTAAAATAACCACGTCAGGGTCTTATACATCAAGCTCTCTTCTGGCTTACCTGAAGACTTGCACGTAACTCTCAAAACCTGGAAAGATTTGCTTTGAATTGCAAATCACAAATTGTGCTACTCCCAGTATTTCATAAAGGCTGCATCACAAGAAAATGTCTAAGGAATACTCCAACAGGATATACTAAGGGGAAATATTTTGGAATGTCATCCTGGTTCAGAGAAGCAAGCATCCAGCTTTAGAACTCTATTCTGATGTATATCTGTTACCCTGAGTAAACTGCTAATTACTTCAATTTCTCCTTCAGTAAAGTGAAGCTCTTAAAAGTTTTATTTTAAAAATTAACATGTTATTTTTTTTAAGATAAAACAGTATCTTTCGCAGATGTCATTTCTTGCCTTAAGGGCCAAACAAGACTCCATTTTTCTTTCTTTAAAATCTTACAATTAGGAGATAGAAAACTTTAGCAAGAGTGCTCCTGTGCCACTGTCTAACAATTTGGCAATCGATTTCAGACTGTGATATTTACAGAGCATCTATGCTTGTAACTGATTGTAACTGTAACTACAATTATAATTACCATTGTAATTGGGAGTGGGAAAAGCACAGTCTCTTTTTCAGCTAGCAAGAAAAAATACATTCTAGTATACTCATTGGAAGGATAAGTTCCAATATCTTTGTAGGGTGATGGTTTCAAAGAGAGCTGAGCCATGACACAAAGGACGTTCCTTGGTGGCAATATAAAGGCTCCACCCTGCTTATTGCAGCACTGGGTGCACGGGGAATTTCTCCTCCTAGCGTGCACTCAGCGCTGCAATAAAGAATACCTGCTTTCTAAAACTTTAAAACGAATCTTGGAAAGTCCAATTTCCTTTTCAGGTATCAGACTTGGCGACCCAGATGGGATCCTCTCTGTTCGGCTGCAGGACCCACTGAGAACAGGACTCCCTTGGGCGCCCCCGGGGATTTCCCCGGAGGGACTCCTCACCTCAATCAGATCACTGTGGGAACAGACAAGGACCATCTTCCATCTTAGAGCAGGTATTCTTTTTGATTCTTTTGGTTTGGGGACTGGTCCATTAGGGTAGCTCTCTGTAAGCCGTACGCAAGATAGCGTATACCGGGCAGCTAGCGCCTCAAAGTTATACTTTGGTTATAGTTGTGGGAGCAATTACAATTGTGGGTAACAGTGCATACATTCAAACCTGGAGATTGGGTTTATGTTAAAACCATTTCAGGTCACCCCCTTGAGGAGAAGTGGAATGGACTGTTCCAGATATTGCTGACAACCTACATGGCAATCAAGATCAGAGAACGACCTGCTTGGATTCATTACTCCCGGGTGAAGAAAGCGCCTGAGGAACAATGTACAGCAGAAGCCACAGGACCAACAACAATAAGACTGACCTTGTAGATGTAGAAGGAATCTACCAACTTCAGGGAAATGTAGGAGAAGAAATCAAAGTAGGATGCTGAACGATAAATGGAATCACTCATGAAAAGGCATCCCAAATTACTATCTCAGTTACTCCCACAAATAAAAGCACAAGAACCTGTGCTTCAAAAGAGTTAGATTGTTGGCATAATTTCACACTAGCACAGACCACTGAAGTGGTTTGTCTCTGGGCTGATAGTACTGTCGGACTCTCATACAAATTTAAAATAAATGCCATAGCTGAGCCGGTTACAACAATGCCCGCTGAAGTAGTTACACATCCTAAAAAAGATACGTCTGTCACACGACCTAGGCCAGTACCTAAGCTTGAACCCAAAACTTATGAGATTAGTCCGTATGTAATAAAAAACACGGGACAGCAGCAAGTGTTATTCAACCCAGAATGGTCCCTCAAAAGAGTAGAGTTGTCAATGCAAACTAATGTATCAGAGATCCAACCGTTGTGTGCTCCTTTCTTACGAACCTCTTATGAAGGGTGGACTACTTGGCTAAGAAAAAGAAAGGGTATTTCTCAAAGACAAAGGCCAAGAGACCTGACAGGGCTGTTAGGAACAGGATTGGGAGTTCTGAATACCATGGACTCAGAATTGATAATGAACAAGCTGGCCGCTGTCACTACAGATCTGTCGAAACTGCAACAGCCCTTACAATCCGCGTTATTGACTTTAGGAGCTCACCCAATTGGAAAGTCCAATTTCCTTTTCAGGTATCACTTCCTTGCGTAACTAAAGAACACAAGATGCATTTTAACTTATCATTTCATTTATTCATTTGCTGTGTTGCTGAAGAGAAAGACTCCAGGTAAGCAAATGAGATGCATTGTTTCAGTTCAAAATGTCTCCATCCAACAGACTTACCATTGCCATTCCATGAAGAACAACAAAGTCAGCTAAAATGGATCACTAAGCATCCAGTAAAAAAAGCATTTTGAAGACAATGCAGAAGCAAAACTTGACCATGACTTAAGACTGGAGTGCTAGCAGTAAGACAATTATCTTCTTTTACTACAAGCAAAACCAACGCAGTTGAACATGACAGAACATTTTTGGTTGGTTTTTGTTTTTTAAATAAAAAGTCATCTCACCTCCAAAACTAAACAGTTTTAATGACATTGTAAAAAATAAAAAAGATTGTTTTCATTAAGATACAGTGTTTGTACATGCATTTTTCTCCATAACAACTGCTATTTTGAACTTTTAATGTATGGTATTTTAAAAAGATAGAATTAAAATACATAATTAATAATCAATCTGCAGAACTCATCTGAAAATGAAAAATTTTAGGGAAATTTCAAGGTTATACAAAAATTGAAAGGCTTGAAAGGGATGCACTATTTGCTCTTTAATAGTCTGCCTTTAAAAAGTACCTAATGAAAAAAAAACCACCTCTGAGACTTAGTGAAATAACTATACTGGGGCTTTAAAATGTCATTGAAATAGAATTTGTGGTCTTGTTAATTTTGGAACTATACAGCTCATTTGACCATAAAAAGAGGGTAAGTAAACCAAACATTTTAGGGCAGGGAATGGAAAGCAGAGGACAACAGTTTTAGTAAAGTATCACACAGACTTTGACACTGCGAGAAAGTCCACTGTCTTTACAATACCAGAATTTTGTTCTTACGCAATTCCTGCTTAATCATTGACAAATAAAAAATACATGACACGTAAAAATGTCTTTAACTTAGTGATTCAGTCTGCAGATTAGCTGTAAACACTCAGGTTCCTATACAACATGCATCTATTCTGTTTTCACATAATCCTGTTGGGGTTTTTGAGGAATCAGTGTTCAAACCCTGACTAGGGATGCAGGAAAGGTTGGCAGATTAAATACTGGAGGAAAGAGCTGCAAATTCATGCAAGGATGCCATTTATAGAAACCCTGTGCAAGCAAATCCTTCTGTGCACACATTACAGCTGTTCAGTTTATATGTAATTCTGTTTCATGAAATAGTCACCCAATGGGAATGGGTAAGACCACAAGTAAAAAGTTATACAATTTTTTCAACAGCAAAGAGAAGCAGCAACCAGCACGCTCATTCATGAGTCTGGAGAAGTAAACGGCCAGTTTTCAGGACTGATCCTGCTTAACACATAATCAGTAATTTGGCCCGATATACTACTCATAGTAACACTGTTATAACCTTTAGTTTTAGAAGAAAACTTTTGTTAAATGAGAAAAAAAAAAATCCTTAAAAGAATGTGTTTACTAAATGACCTGCTTATAATAATTACAGTACAATAAAAGCATGAATTAGCAAGAAAAAGAAACCTTATGCAACTTCTCATTGTGGCAGGTACAGGTACAACAGCTGATCCAAGATGTTTCCGTCTCAGTTTACTCAACAGAAGCTGTCACAGGCAACTGCGTGAAATCTAAAAATGCAAAATCATCATTAAATATGGCAATTATAAAACACATCCTCCGTTCTTTCACTTGTCTTTTACAATAAACAAATAAAACCTTTTGCTTATCTAATACTGCACTGTATCACCTTGGAAAGCCTAGGCCCACTACATCTCAGTTAAAATAAAGCCAACTGTAACACACAACATAGTTAATTGTGGTTCATACTCAAGTCCAGTATAATCAAGGTGGCTGGACGAGTATTAGTTAAATTCAGTAGCTCATGCTACTTGCCTCCCCAACAAACTAACTCCCCAGCTTCTCAGTGTAACACTGGTTCTACCATTTGGAGTGAAAAAAACATACCTATCTTCTTCTATCTACCTATGCGCAGAATACATTTCCACCTGAGTAATAAATATTCCTGGGCACTTATAAAAAGACTACATAAAACAGTAATCATCACATTTATTGACTCTACTATAAATCATGGTTTTGTGTAATGCTCTTTGCAGAAAGAAGTCTTACTTAAAAACCTGTGCCAGCAGTTCACATTTAAAATACGCAACAAATGTAAACATTTCATACCTATTACGTGATAAAAAGGTTATTTACAGGGTTAGGTTTTATTGGACAATATAATTTAGTACCTTCATGTATTGCCTGAAATCTTCATTATAAAAACTAGCAATCTGAGTACTCAAGACAATCTAACAAAGCCCATAATGTAGAATTTTAACTGTATCAGAAATTAGCCTCTACTGGTGTACATCTGGACTTAAAGAGCAACATTAACAACCCTAAGAAAGCAGATTTTTTACCACCTCTGGAATTCGCTATTAGAGTTCCCAGTGAAAAGATTTCTTTGCTAGCATTCAGCAAAAAGAACAGATAAAAAAAATCAAATTACTATTATTAATTTATAAACACCCATAAAAGAAGAAAAGAAAACCAAATGTACACAGAAGCAGCAGCTTATGCTTCACAAGGAAACTCCCTTGACTATGAAGCAAGCTAGAGCCTGAGGTAATGAACAGTGTGGAAGAAAAAATCCTACATGTATAACCATCGAAGCAGAAGATCTGTTTTGCAATATGGATTTAAGGCATAGTTATATTCGAAAACACATGTTCCTCACAGCTACGGCAGAAGTGTTTTCACACATTTCTTGAAACGGAGAGGATGGAAATCCCAACAAGCCCTAGAGAATGGTAGAGACGATGCTTTGGTCCCCAGAGAAGAGCTGGTGCTCAGCACACTTTCCTGAGTTTGAAGCGACTGCAGAGGGAGCGCAAGGACCCACCCCAGCTCCCCAGCTCATCCTCCCGGCTGCCTTCCGCAAGCCTCATCTCTTCTCCCCACCACCTCCCGCATCCCCTGGGAGCCACTGCCGTGGGGCTGCTCACGGGGTTTGCGTCGCTCCCCAGGCCCCAGCTCCCTCCTAGCCAGCCATCCTGGTGCTCCCCTCTCTCCCAAGCCAGTGGTTTCCACACAAGCGCAAACACTTTCCTTGTCCACTGCTTTTATTTTGCAGCCTCTCCACCCCTCCATGCCACCCTTCTCCAGTCTGGTGCCTGAGTCTCAGCATCACTTCTAGAGCAAGAGAGACCTTCCACACACCTCAAACATCCGCGAAGCCCTTCACCAGGCAGACCTGAAACCTTGTTCCAAAACAGACTGCCTCTACTGAGTCAAGTTGGGAACAGAACTGCAGCTCTGTCCAAAAGGATCTCTGCTTGCAATAGGGAGGAAAAAGACACTGGGTGCACCAACCCTCCCACCCACTGGAAACAAAACTAGCAGCAGTACCTTCCTCAACAGCTCTACCTGACCATACGGGGCTTGTTACATGGTATTAAAAAGCCTTTGACAAAGAAAAATCTAGAACAGGATTGCATGGCTGTAACAGTCTGATCCATACTCAGCTAGAGGTTTTCATGACACTTTTTCAAGCAGGCACACCCAGAGTGAACTTAATTCCCACATCATCTCCAGTCCTTGAATTCTCACTCCAAGTCCTGAACAGGACATGTATCTCTCCCTGGCCTTCTCCCTCCTCACCGCTACACGTCTTGAACTGCTATTAGCTTGCACAGAAAGAGGTACAGGGGAAGACCAAAATTACTACTAATTACAGCTTTTCTCTCAAAAGGACGCAGATTTTCTGGATGCGGGGGGGAATAACTACTCTCCGCACGCACACCTAATGTAATTTTGAACTACCTTGCTCAGATTGTCCTGGAGCCTCCAGCTGTGACCAACCTCTCTCACAACCCTGAGTGAATACTCAGGCTCTTCAAATGCTTCCGGTTGCTCTGCTGAGGATCACAAACAGGTGCAGGCAGATTCTCGGAGCCACCTAAAGCACTCCCACTCCTGCTCACACAACTCGCCTCTTAGAAGGCTTCAGCATAACCAAATTCACAACTGAACTCCAGTCCTGATGGCAGCTGAGGTGCTTCTGTGCCCCAGTGTGTTTCTGAGAAGTACACGAGGGCACACACAGACCATTAGAAAAGACACATCATGACCTGGAACAAACTAGTTTCAAAGGTAAATGTTTAACAGATCATTGTCCCAAAACTAAAAACTGTTGTTCCAAAACTTGGGTCCATCACTTGGTGGGCAACGAGCCAATCCACACACAGAGAGGAGGTACTTCCCTTTATTACATATATACGTATATATGAGTGCCTGTCCCAAGACAGCACACTGAAGTTCCAAACCAATAGTTATTTGTACACCGAACATTAACACATCCACCTTCCTAACACAAATACATTGTTATTCTGTTACATGATTGGTTAAGATTTCTTCCCCTAGAATGCAAATGAGAACACACGCTCAGTTTCCTACTCCTATTGTTCTCTTTGGAGCAGGTGGTATATTTGGCGTAGGTGGTCCGTGAGCCGGTGGTTGCGATCTCTCCCTGCCAGAATTACCTTTCCCCTAGTTTCTTTCTTCTTTTGGCAAATCTAAGCAGTTCTTCATGGGTTGCTAATTAAGCTAGTAATTCATCACTTAAAACAATGTGCCATTGTATATATCTGTCTAAAGCAGAGGTTTAAAGGTCCTAGCTCCACAATTTCCTTAAGACTGGTAGAGTTAATTTCTAACCCATAGTATTTTGACATCGAGATCGATGGGGCAGCCAAGGCTGCTCACGAAGCACACTGCCTGAAGGTATGGCTTCTGTTTGGATCAAGCAGATTTAACACTGGGCTGCTAATAAAAACAGACTGTTCATCTCCAAACCGTAATCCAGCTCTTTCTCTCCATTGTACCAACACAAGAGTGCCTGTGTGGCGAGGAATGAGTCAGATTAGTTTGCTGATCCAGTTTAAAACCTCTCCTTGTCAGGGTAGAATGGTGGATTTTCCTTTTGTATCAACTTCGGTACTAACTTCAGCGAGGGTGAGTCATTGCAGGCACCTAAATCAACAGTGCTAATAGCACTACAAAAGAAGTTATTCCTCTGCTATCTCAAACTGGGTAACCATGAATAGACAGGAATTAATGCCAGGGAAAAGAGAGAACACACAGCTGGAGAACGAACACACAGCTGGAGGAGAGGGAAGGAGCCTGGCAGTCATGCTGTAAATCAAACCTCTGCTCAGCTGTAGGAGAACCAAGATCAGCATAGACCAATAAGACAAAGGCCTTGTGACTTGGTTGTCACCAGTACACCCTGGGATCAGACAAGAGCTGTAGTCTGGAGGATTAACCTTCTGCTCTCACTACTTACTTTTTTTGAAGCTCATCCTTGGTGGTTTCAAGTGCTACAGCCTAAATACCTTTAAACTTCGAATGTAGGCTATCAAACATTCCAATAAATACAAAGGGGTTTATGTCCTTCACATCTTAATGATACATTTGTCAGATGATACTCCTATTTCCTTAGGAAGCAGACAGAAGGCATGTTATTAGGATAAACATGTTATGTACTTTGTTAGACACCAAGATACTGTATCAGTAGGAATTACATGAACGGCAAAAGTCCTTTACCCTAAGGAGAGACTGTCTACTATATTAACTAAATCTTGAGACAAAGGAAATAGTTTTATTATCTGGAAAAGTTTGCAAGACATTAACATTTTCTTTTGCTCTTAGTAAGCCCATTTACACCATGAGGGGGAGAGGAATAAACCACATCTAGTGGTGGCAGACAACAGAGACACAAATGTGGTAGCACAGAACTAAACTAGACAGAAGCAGTTGATGTTTCTTGAGGGCAAAGTCCTGTGCTTTCTCCTAAACAGATCCTTGGTATATCTAGTTATCTCTCAAAAGGTAATGGTAAGCACATGTTAGAAACGTCCATTTGCCATCAACCTCTTCTACACACTTCCATGCCCCACTTGCATGAAATATCACTGCATGTTGCAGGAGAGTGAGAGGCTCAGGTTCATAAATCTATCCTCTGCTTTCTAATGAAGCAAAGATAGTAATATTTATGAGGACCTGAAAGCTAAAGTGACAATCACAAAGTAGACAAACAGCTTTATTTTTTCCCAAAAAACTATGGGACTTTCAATGCACAGCCTGACTGCACAGGCTACAAACTGAAGTCTAAACCTTTGTTACAGGTGAAAAGTAAAACTAAATCAAAATGAGTCCAGCACTAATTTAGGAGCAATACTTAAAACAGGCCCTTCTAAAGCTACCATTACCTACGACACAAATACCCTTCCAAGATACTAAAAATCAGCTGAAAACACAAACTCCATTCCAATTCTGCATCTTAGAAATTTTCCTATTCAAACCATTTTAAACTTTATTTTCCTTAAATAAGTTAATTATTTAACTTATACAAGACAGATTAAATATTTAATGGCTTGATGAATACATCTTCTATTAATAAGTAATAAAACACAGTTCTAAGGTAACAATTGTTGTCAGGAAACCTGGAAGCACTTCCCAAGAAGTTAACATCACTGTTACTACTAATACAGAGAAGAAAACAGTGTGATGAAAACATTTTTCCAAGTCATTCAACAAAGTAATGGCCAAGCCAAGAACACAATCCAGCGCTGCTCCTTTTCTTTCCAAGCCATCTTTGTCTCCTTTTCTTCCCACTACACAACACTGCTCCCGACAAACAAGTTTCTTACTCGTTTCAGGCACTTTATCAGATATTGCCAATATATGCTTCCATTCCTTCTCATATGCAGTTATTAGAGCATTTAAGAGATGTATTTAATGCCAAACTAAATTAAACGTTTTCACGTTTGAGTCAGAGAAACAAAGAAATTCATGGATAAAGTACCTTACCACTGAAGAAGACCTCAGAGGAACTTTGGCATCTGCAAATTTACTGTCAAAGAGGGACAAAACTACCAATTTCCAAAGTACACCGTTAGATTTTTAAACCACAGATACAAACTAAACATGGAAGAGCACTTAAAGAAGAACACCAATATCACTGCAAACGCAGTATGAAAAAAAAGTCTACATAAAAATAAACCAGAAGCCTCATCATTACCGCCAACCTTGGCTACTGGAGAAGTGGAATAACAACCCAGTTATCACTGCCAGTTTATTGCGCTGTCCAAATTCCTACAATCATTTTCCAATTGTTTAAAACAATCCTCTCAAGTACTTCCACTGGGAGGCAGACTCTGCTTTCCATTTGAATGGAATGACCAGATTGGTTTGATATTCCATTTTCTACTACAAAATACAGCCTTAGATCAAGTCTAATTTCTGGAAAAATCTGAAATGCTAAGGAGTGAATGGGTCTGGTTTGTTTGTTTCTTAAAAATCAAAACAGAAATAGACCTTCTGTTGCTGTATATTCAGCCTGGTTGTGTGCTTTATTCTAGTCATGTATTTGTCAGATCATAACAAAAATCTAACATAAGAATACCACACATTTTCAGCAGTAAAGGTGCTTCTGTTTTTTTCTCTCTAGCAGAAGCTATACATGTATAAAACTGTGCTCATTTACTTTTAGATTAATTACAGTTCATGTAATGTGACAGTAAAAATATATTACTTATTACCCTGTATTCATTTTTTAAAAAATAGCAGGTGGCCAGATCCAAAATCTAGTAAGTCCACGTATTTATAGTCTTTGCCTTTCTTCTGCAACATTTCTTCTTCATTTAATGGGCTTTTGTTAGGGATAACCTTAAGCCAGAACCTCTTTAAAGAACAAGCAGTAGATGAATATACTCAAGTAACAAAGCAAATCTGAGAGAAAAAAAATATTATATAGGCTTCAGAAGAAAAAGTAAAGGATTTATTCCAAGTCTTCACCGAAGTTCCTCACAAGAAAAACATCAGCCAGAGGAACAATACTTTCAAGAGGAATTTTACAATATATTTCAAAGGAATAAGGACATCCATAGCACGATAAAAGCTATCGAAGTGATAAAGTGGGATGTTTCACCACTTAATTTGAAAGGCTGAGCTTTTGACATTTTCAATATTCTTTCTCTTTTGAAAAATACATTTTCAGGTTCCAATTGTTTGGCTTTTGATGTGTTTAGTTTTGGGAGTTAACAACATAATTGTGTCCAGTCATCTACAGAGACTTACTCCCAAAAAAAAAAAACGTAATGAAGAAGTTCCCACAGGAACATCTGCTTTTCTCCCCGTGGAATTTCCACTGTGGTGACTGCGTCTCCAGAACAGGAGCAATTCCTCTCTTCTGGCCAGTGACAGAAGTCACAAGTCCTTCAGAGGGGACCACTACCTTTTCAGGGAAGACTACTACTCCCAAGCCCACATGCAGGCTTCAGATTGTGTTTTGTAATACTCGCTCTCAATATAATGAAGAGATCCCCCCAAGCCACCAAGCAGAAAAGCAACAGGAATACAATTTATAAAAATCACAGACCCAGGAAGCGTTGCCTCAAGCCAACATCTGCACAAGTTTCACTGTGCGTTTCATACCTCATGAAACGAGCCTCTGCACAAGGACTAAAGAAAACATATCGAAAGTGGTATTTCACTCCAGCAACTATAGAAGTGCAGAAAATAACTTGTGGAGCTTTTCCTGAGCACAAATAGAAAGGGAGAAATGAAATCACTCATTCAAAGTCCTGTGCATGCACAATATTCAAGTACACTTTTAGTAATTTTACCTTGTCACAAGTCATAAATCTAGTCTCAAAAACAGTCTTCTGTTTCTTAGACTGCTTACATTAGTATCTGTGAAACCTCACCTCCTAAACACACAGGTTTACAGATGATTACCCTTGATTCCTAAGCTGTTACAATAGAAATATTTGGTGTAAGATTACTTACAGTTGAACATACACCCCAGTTGTACTGCAATGCACAGAAACTGCCTTTCTCCTAGTATTTTTCAGAACCTAACACTAAAAAATTACTTGCTTATTTAAATCCAGATTTCAAAAAGGGTCAAACTAAACCAAACAATGACTTAAGACACTAGGAATGCTACATACAATCAGTAGAATTAGGACTTAGGTGAATGTTTCCTATGGATATAAGCATGACACTACAAATGCCAAGTTGCCAAAAGGAATATCACCTGGAAGCCACTTACTTAGGAACTTTTCCACCTTTGTCACAGATGCACAGTCCTGTTCTCAGCAACAAAGCTGGCCAGAACGGCTCCTGAACTAAGTACTTTAAGAAGTCCAGGGAAGGCTACCACAGAAGCAGGTTTCAGCTGTTACTGCTTCAACCTCATTTCCCCGCGCAGTTATAGGCAGACAGCACTTTTTTTTTTGCACTCAAGAAGCAGGGGGTCACCCACAGGGAGCCGCACAAAAACAAAGTTACAGAAAGACGAGCAGGCTGTTTTACTGCAAATGGCTTCCTAAGGCTTTTATTTCTCCTGGCTGCTCTGAAATTGTAGGGACAGCAGGGAATACAATATTACAAAAGAAAAAAAGAGCAAAAGAAAATATTTCAAATTCAGTGTTTTCCTAAAGAGCTACTTTATCTAAGTCCATATCTATACTGCATGGGGAAACGATTCCTTTGTCCAAGATCCAGCACTGGAATTTATTTAAGTAAGGCATAAGGATGCCTACCCTGCTCATTTGAGTTATCACCGTATTTTCTAACCTTAGAAGTAACAGAGTATCAGGACAATCTGTCTCCTCCACTACACTGGAACAGATATGCTTTTCTCTCTTCCTCTTCTCTCTCTTTTCTGTAAGCAAAGCAGGGCAGGATCAGTTATGAACATGCCCGACAATTACATAACATGAAAGAAAGGCAAAACAAGGACTCACTAAATTAGAGGCCATTTTATTCTATGTGAAGAAGCATGGTCCTCAGCTCCATGTCCTTATGCACCACCCTTAAAAATAAAACTTAAAAACACAGGTATTGAAAATCAGAGGACAACACCCAGTGCCCACAGACATGGACTGGAGGGGATGAAGGTGAGGAGATAACTAAGTCCTCACAAGTCGGCAGTTCAGAGTCAGAATGCAAATGCTATGTAGGTAGATGGGGCTTTTGGCAGAAGGGAATCTTGTTTTTTCTATTCAGAGAAAACAAACACACCCTTAGACTCTGATTATGTAAACATGACCAAATTATTGAAGTACCTGGCTGGGTAGAGCCTCCACCGCTAAGTTTTCAGAAAAGGTAAATGTTCTTGTTTTACAGAGAAAGGTGCCATGGTACCAACAGCATTTGTTTAGTCCCAAAACAGGGTTCTTTCACCCGGTGTGCAAAAAGCCAATCCACAGACAGTTGAGATGTTTGTTTATTACATGCCTGTGCAGAGATGGGTGCTGTGGTAATTCCACAAAGCCAGTACACCTTCGTAGCAGTACAGAGAATATTTATACTCTTGAAGTTGTTCAATTAATACATTATTCATACTTTAGTCAGTGCCCTTGATACTAATTTGCCTCCTAATTCTACGTTTCAATTTAAAGGGATAGTACACAAATATTTTACAGCACATCCTCAGGGCGGGGTGGTCCCATTTGGGTAGGGGGCTTTTTCTCCCCTAGAGGTGTGGTTTTACCACGCTAATTAGTAAAAGTTCAGTGTAAGTTAGGTCTTGGTTAACTTATCTTAGTATTTCTTTGTTCAATGGATTTATGGTGCCATTCTGTCCCCCTCCTCAAGGTTATCTTAAAGAGTCTGGGTAATCCTTTCTGGTTTATCTCCCTCATTTCTCCAAGCAAACAGAGTTTGAGTAGTCCCTTCTGTTTTATCTCTCTTATTTCTCCAACATTTCCAGGAATTTTGTGAATATTCTCAAGTAAAATTATTTTGCCTGGGTTATACAGGTGGTCAGATTAGACTAATACCAGTTGACAAATTGGAAGTCCAGATAAACTATTGAAATATTTATATTCTTCTAGAAATATTTATCTGTTTCATGAGTCACTAACATTTCAAAGACCAAAAGAATTATGTCTTGTACTTAAAAAAAAAAAAATCCCTAAATGAATCATGAAAGATTAAGCTAATGATGTAAATAAAATATATAGTTTCAACCACTGTACTCAGCCTCTGTACATCTGCAGATGCACAGAACAGCAAGGCTAGCAGATGTCTCCATTCTTCCACATCCTGGATCTGGCCACAACTGCATATGTGAATGCATAACACAGGATGTGCACAGAATTTATTTTTTTTTTAATAAAACTTATTTTATTGGTAAATGACAGATTTTGAAAACAAAAGTTGCTACAAGTTTCTTTATAAATGTCTATTTTAGTTGGTGTTCCTGACCAAAAACCCTCACAGCACCTTCCAACACCCACGCAGAGCCCTGGCTTTGTGGCCAGGACACTTGTACACTGCCTCACAGCCCTGCTACGCTCTACTGGGAAGTGGATTTGTACCTTGTTCTTGAAAGTATCAGGTGTTATCAGGTTAAGTTACTTGTGCAGATTGTAAGAGAACTAGATAAAAGTCTCCACAAGCATCTTCCCCCACAAGGGGGGGCATGGGGGGAGGGAGTGGGAAATGTGCACAGTTACCAGCACTGCAGAACTGGAAAATATTTTCCAGGCATCTCAGAGCTGTCCATTAGAAAATCATTTCTCTATTCACAGCTTCCCTAGAACAATACAGTGCAGCAATACTTCATCAGAAAAATTAAACTGCAGCTATAAATGACTGACAAGCCCTGGTGACAGAACTTCCCCAGTAGTTTGCAGACTTACTGCTGCAGAACAGACTGAACCCACGTTTTGCCACACAGACAATCAAGCTCCCTGCCCGAGCACTGCTGGGACCACTGTCTCCCTACTGGCTCTTGCCTTACCTCTCTCCTCTTCAGCACTCAAACCACCTTACAAAATCTGCAGACAAAAAGAGCAGGTGCATCTCTCTACACAATCACTTAAATCCTCCCATTCCCTTCTGCCTTTCTCCATATCCATAAAACACAGACTACAGACATCCTCTTTACCAAACACAAACTACACATACTTCTAACTTAAAAATTAACTATAGATGCTCCACTTTTCACACTTTTGACAGGTTCTCTCAGAATGAGCCCATAAACTTTGATCTCAATAATGGTTTGGTGAAACAACCACAGACCACACTGCACTGTTTCACAGACTATATTCTTAAAATGTCTTAAAATTCTGGTTGGTAGAAATCATACTGTATGTCTGATTCAGTAAACCTTATGTCATCATGCACACTGATGTATGATGCTGCACCAACTGCTCTGAAGTCTTCTGGACAAGAAGCAAAGAACCCGTGCAAAACCTTCCTGCAGATGGTCAAGGTTTCTCTCATGTCTCTGTAGCAACCTGAACAAAATGAGGCACCTTCCACACCCTGTCCTGGATTGCAGTAAGGGAAAGGCAGAAAAGTCCTTCCTCTAAAGATACAGAAAAACTGTTTTTATATAGTTTTCAGTTCACAGTATGCTTATGAGTTTATCACCTAAGGAGATAATGTGACAATCACAGGAGAGAGAGTTCTACATGGACAGTAACATAACACAGTAAATAGATAGGAACTGGATCTGCCAGTGCAGTGCTACTGCTACTCTGCTGCTTAATAATTTTCAGCAAGTCACTTCTAATCTTTATCATCTATTTCCCCCTTCCAGATCTCATACTGGTTTCATCTAGTAGATTGAAGCATTCAGAGGAAGGATGATATTTACACAGTACCTAAAAAAATAAAGCAATTTTTAAGTGAAATGGGAAAAAGCTTGTGGTTTGGTATTGCTCTTTTCCATTATCAACAGTGAAAATCTGTAAGTCAATAATTTTCAATAATCTTATCTTCCCTGCTTTTCAGGAAACTCATAAAACTGAGAAGTCAGCTTGTCCCATTTCAGATCCTGTAATTAACTAGCACATCTTAGTAATTAACAAGCCTCATGAAGGAAGACTTCACTTAGGGTAACATGACTTCCCAATGCACGTGTGTTGACAAACAGCTGCCACCTCCTCCTTCTGCTGCGGGATTACAGGCACTAAATCAGCCCCTTGACTTCCCACGAGCTGCAGGCTCACATCACGAACAAGAGGACATATGTGTGAGTAGTTTCTTCCCAAGGATCAGTAAAGATTGTTGCAAGTTTTGAAATGGGCTGATTCTAAAAGCATTTTGAATTTTGAACAACCTTTCTCTAACTGATTTAGAAGGTAGTACAGAATAAGATTTGAGTTTCCTTCAGAGAGCTGCGCTTTTTCCCCCTCCCATAGTCCTGTATTTAATGACAGCCATTCAGGAGGTGTGATTAGGATACCGCCTCATCCAGGTGACTTCCTTCAACATCCTCAAAATTGTTAGATCCCAAACTGTGTCTTGAAGCAGAGTACTGAAACCTTTTGAGAGCCCTTCAAGGCCTGACTACATGGCAAATCCTGATGCAGATCAGAATCTCAGGATGAAGAGCAGTTCTTCCAACACTAACTGCATAATTAAACAAATAAAGTCCTACCATTGAGAGCTGCTTAAGATTGGCTTGAGTGCTTGTCATATTCCTCCAAGCACGGTAAGTAATCAGACCGTGCAATCTTAAATAAGTTGGCTCAGAAACTTCCACTGTGACTGGTCCATGGGCACAAACTACAGCCATGAGATAATTCAGGTGGGAAAGGACCTCAGAGGGCCTCTGGTTCAACCTCCAGCTCAAAGCACGGTCACCCATGTAATCACACATGCTTTTTCAGGGTTTTATTCAGTCGGATTTTTAAAACCTCCATGGAAGGAGACTGCGCATCCTCTCTGGGCAGCAAGTCCCACTGCTTGACTGACCTCACAGTGAAAAATGCCTTACAGACAAGGACACCTCTGACTCCAGCTCACGCCTGCTGTCTCTTGTCCTCCCACCATGCACCACTGAAGAACCTGGCTTCAGTCTCTGGAGAACAACCTCGTAAGTGCCAGAAGGGCCTCCCAAGCCCTCCAGGCTCAACAACAGGCACAGTTCCTCTGCCTCTCCTCACAAGGCAAAAGCTCACACCTCAAGACAATCTTGGTAGCTCTCCACTGAACTCACCCCAGTTTATCAACACTTCACTTGTGCTGGAAGGCAGTACAACTGGATACTATGGATGCGGTCTAACAAGCGCCAAGTCAAAGGGGATAATCACTTCACTTGACCTACTGGCTGTGCTCCTGTTAATACCGGGCACAGGGCTGCCCCATGCTTGGCTTGCTGGCCACCACGACCCCCAGGCCTTCCTCAGCAGAGCTGCTCCCCAGCCACGCTGGCCCCAGGCTGTGCTGCTGCAAGGGACTACTCCTGTCAGGACACAAAGCCAGGAAGCCCCCACCCTTAAACAGCTGTTCAAATGGTAAATTTGCTTAGTAATCAGCAGCAGATGAAATGGATAGAAAGCGAAGCCAAGTCTTCTTAGTGTTAATACACCTTACTTAGTAGTACTAAGTCGCATCTTAGGGCCATATTCAGATGGCCTAAATTCCACATAAATCCTTCTGCCTCCTATTTCTTATTAGCTGGCTTTCAGGCAGCTCCCCATTCAGCATCTTACATAAATTCTCTGAATTACTCTCCAAAACCACCTAGATTTCTCCATAGACTGAGAAAAGGGGCTTGAGCGGAATTCAGGCCACCTGAACTTAGTCTTTAAGGCCTGGTAACACTGCAGTACCAGACTGCATTATTCCTTTGGTTTTGTCACTGTGGCAGTAAGCAGCAGCTTGTTTGTCAGGACAGGCTTTAGTTTAGTTACTCTTCTACTGCAATATAAAGAAAACGTAGGCTTCTACACAATTCAGGTTTCAGTTCTTCCTTCTACCTTCTGGATACGTACTCCATAGCTGATCTCTTTGAACAAGAACATTTTATCTCTAGTTCTCTTGCCCTTTGTCCTGAGCTATGCGTGCTGCTTTGTTCCAGATGATGTGATGATTCACTGATAAAAATTTGGTCTTTAAATTCTGGTCTACAGGAAGGAGGAATAAAAGCCCTACATCGGCACTAAATGTGGGCTGGGGGAATCAATGGCTTAAATGCTCACAAGCTCAGCAAGAGCACACGATGCTTTAAGTCAAACATGAAGACATTTCCTCTAATTTTTCAAAGACTAGCTGTTTCCCAATAAATATCATTCTGATTTTCTTAGGCTTCAGGCTGAACCAGATCTCTTGATTTGAGACATTATCTCTCATAGGCATTATGGTTTTATAACAGTGTCATAAATTGCAAAGTTACACATACCAGCGCACTCAGCCCAACATGCTCTACTCAGTGGTCCTATGTACTCGGGATTCTCCAAGCAAGAGAGATGGAGCGAGGAAGAAGAGAACTACCCATCAACAGTTCTGAAAAGAGGAACCAGATTCAACACACCGCAGTCATGACACCTTGTTTCAGAACATTAGCAGTGGTTTTGTCAAAGCCCCAGAGTACTCCAGATGCACAGGTACAGACAGCCTACCTTTGTCCACAGCTGTAAGCTAGCTCTCTCTCTTAAAATGTCACACTACACCAACAGATACACAACTGTGAAATGTACAGAATAAAATTGAGGCTGGAGTTTATTATCTTCACAATTACTTTGAGCGGATGGGACATCTGGAGATGGCACAGCTTTCAGTGACAGCTTATTGAGGATCAAACAGGCTATCTTAGAATAAATTCTGTTGGTTTGCTCCTCTCTAAGGGGACCCTATTTCCATTAGCTTGCTTTCCTGACCAGCCAACAGGGACTGGATCTACATCACAAGCTGAGCACGTTACATGTTTCAGAAGCTTTGACCACATAGATCAGCAGATCCAGACTGACTCAAGTTTGTCTGTCAGCTATCAAAACTGAACATACAAAGCATGAAATTTGGACCAACCTCCTCCTTTTAGGGACTAACAATAACAAACATGCTGAACAACTACAAAGACTTAATTAAGTCTTTCAGTCACAATGTTTAGCTTCAACCAGTCCTGAAGCATAAATCCACAGGACAAGGAGGAATTACCAGGCTTGACAATATCTTTCCTTTATTTTCCAAAGCACACAGGACAGGCAAATACCATGATATGTGCTTGCTTCCTCAGTAGCACAGATGGTTACGAGTACGAAGTCTTATGAGTGCACCCAGATGATTATCTTTCTTTTAGGACATATTAAGACCTGATAATGCATCTACCATTTTTGACTTTTACTTTTTAACCCCAGTGAAAAAAATAAGTCATATGCCACAGTGAATTTCTGCACAATGAGATGCTAAGTCCATTCTGAAGAAAGACTATTTCTACAGCAGAACATAATCAGACAAAAATCCCATTGAGTCTTTTTGGTTTCATTTTGTGCTTTTTCTTTACATGAAGCTTAGAAAAGTATCATAAAAAAACTTCATGTCAACTCAAATATTCCTCAAGACTTCTATAACATTCTAAAATATTTTGAGTAAAAATGTGTGCCCTTACCCTTAACAGACTTTTAAAAGTACTCAGAATCATTTATCATTGGCTTTGCTCTTTTTCACAAATTCTGTATTGTTAACAAGCACTTTTAAAGTTAGAGAGGGAGGCAATTTAAATACATTTGATGTTATCAAATCAATTTCATAGGCCAAAAAAACCCATGGTCTGGAACATGGTACTTCTAAATAAAATGCAGTACTTCTCATTCAAAAAAAATCCCAGACAACTACACCAGTAGCTGTACATAATTATTGCATGTTTTGTGGGGGTTATTTCTTCAGCAAGTTAACAAAATCCAGCAGTGCTCATAAACTACCTTACAACTATTTTTATTCAAGTCATCGTTTTAATTTTTCTAAAGGTTTCTGTTTGCTTATTTCCCAAAGATTTTGCACAAGTCTCACAAACTGAAGCTCGTGCTGTTTATGGAACAATCGGAAATAATCTTTTAACACTTGCTCCTCTCCAATACGCTTCAAGTGAAGAACGTTCCTCTGCTATCTTTCAAATTAACCTCTGCTATCAAACCCCTACAAATAAGAATGAAAATAGTAAAACACGACTGGAAATTCTGATTCGTACCTCCTGCAACTGCGCTGGTTTCACATTACATGCACTTACAGACCATAAGCTGCACGTCGACGCCGAAGGCAACGCGCAAACGCGCTTTCGGTACCAAACCCCCAGATTTGGGACATTCCATTTAAGCGGCGGGGGCACGGCGTCCCGCCACCCCGCACCGGCGCCGGTTACCTGCCGGACGGGCCCCAGCTCCGGCCGGCTCGGTGACTCACGACACGTTTTCTCCACCTCCACGTACGTAAGAGCCGAAACACAAAGAAAAGCAGAATTAAAAACGCGCCTATTATTTCACTAATTAGCCAGCAAGCTGCTCCCGCGCGCCCCGGTGCCCTGGGAGGGCGGTAATCACCTCGCGGCGGCGGAGAGGCCGACCGGCCGCCGCAGGAGGACCCGGCGGTGCGCGCCCGGGCCGCCCCTCACCGCGAGCCGGGCCGAAGGAGGCTCTGGCGGCCACTCCGCCACGCCACCGGGCCGCTTCAGCACCACCGCTGCCCGGATGGCCGCCGCTCTCGCACTCGACCTCGCGGAGGCGGCGGGAGGCCGCCGCGCCCCAGGTTACGGCCCCGGGAAGCCCGGCGGAGCGCCGCCCGCCCACCCGTTCCGGCGGCCCCGCACCAGAGCGGGGCCGGGCGCGCTCCCGGCGGCGCAGGGCCACGCAGCCGCCCCCGCGCCGGCCTCCCCGCAGCCCCGCACTCACCGAGCCCGGCCCAGAGGACGCCGCAGGCCGCCTCCACCAGCCCCGGCGTAGCCGCTCCTGCCGCCACGGCCCGAGTGCGCGCGCGCCGCCGGCCGCGCCGCGCCAGCGCCTGGGCTCAGCGGCCGCTCGGCAGCCCGCCGCCGCGCGCTCTCATTCCGTATGCAGCACGGCGCCTCCTGATTGGCCGGAGCCGGGTGGCGCGCGGGGCCGGGCTCCCGAAGAATGGTGAGTGGGTGGGGCCCGAGCCGGGCCGGGGTTACTAGAGGTCACCCGCGGCGATGGGCGGGGCGAGGGGCGGGGCGAGGGGCGGGGACGGTCCCGCCCCTCGTGCCGGGTCGCCTCATCCTCCCGAGCTTCGGCCTCACTGCGCCTGCGCGCTCGGGCGCGCGCTGCGCTGGGCGGGCGGTGGCGGCGGCAGCGGCGGCGCGGAGCGTCTAGGGGCTGCGCCCGGCGAGCCCGGCGCGGTTAGCAATTACTCCTACTCGAATCTGGGTGGTGTATCGTCTCTATTAAAACGTCTGTTGACTACCTGTAGCTCGCCGTTAGTTTCATTCCCTTCGCAGGAGCTCCCACAGGGATGGGGAGCTGCATCAATGTACAATGGGATGCTGTAAAATGTTAATTTTGCCTTGGGTGCATGGATATGCGCTGTTCCCTGGTTTTGGCTGGAGCCCTGATGCACATTAATGCACGTATTTTTGACCACCCTCCTGATCAACTTATTTTTGTATAAAGTATTAAACTTTTAGATCTCCTGAAGAGCCACTCAGAGCAGTGGTAGCGGGTGGCCAGAGGCGTGCATGTGAGTTCTGGCCAGGGCGGCCATGGCAGCACCAGGCCGGGCCCTACACTGGTGGCGGGCAGTGCCGGGGAGCTCCGGAGGGCACACGGTGCCAGAGAGCTGGCCCTGCCCCGTGTGCTGGGACAGCTGTCCGCCGCAGCCTGCCTGGCTGCTTGGGTCACTGTTTTAAAACCCAGGGCTGCTGCAAGAACTGCAGGGTTTGAGGCTGCTGTTGAGATTTTACCAAGTTTGAGGTTTTAAATGAAGGTGTCATTAGTGGCTGTTGCTACAGGGGTTTGTGACATGGATCTCTGCTGACAGAACCGAACTCAGACCGCTCGTTTCATACCGACTGTCATCAAAAGCTGGCATCACTCAGAGCAAGTTTTGGTTAGTGCTGCTCGAGGGTAGGTTCCTATTTAACAATTACTGAGAGCCTCTTTTATCGATATTGACTCATCCAGATCCTGCAAATGTTCCTTCGGAATTAAAGGTTTTAATTTAACCAGCGTAATACAATACTGAAAGTCAAGATAAATGAGCACCTGCCAAAGATAAGCAAAAACAACATATGGGAAGAAAGTGGCAAAGCCCAGAAGAAAGATTTAATTACAGCGGGTTGTGTGGTTGTGTCTGCAGTGGTGGCAGCCACCGTTGCCGTGAGGGGTAGGTTTGTTTTTCCTCGGTACGTGCTCCTCTCGCATGGCCCTTAGGGCTGAACAGCCCAGAAATCTGAACCGCACGGCACAAGGAAAGGGAGAGTAGGATTGAAAAGACAGGCAGTAGTCTGAACACAACCTTACCTACAGATTGTGGGGCAGCCAGTTACTTTGTACTATTTAGAAACTATGCAGCTGACCACCACGCATGGCATATGTCCCACAAATAGTCCTTTCTCCTCTCCCCTCACAGGTAGCAACATTTCAGAGGAAGCAGCAGTGGTTGCACCTATGGCATCTGCAGAGTCCTCAACGGGCACTGACTCTTACTAGAAGCAAATTATCAGGGTATGTGCTTCTAATCCAAAGATCAAGTCAGTCACCTCAGCTACTCGAAAAAATACTTCCAGGTGTTTAGAACTGGAACAGAAGAGATGGCCGCTGGCAATTCTGAAAAGCGGGAAAACATTATCCACAGGAGTTATCTGAGCTATAAAAGTCATGAGCTACCCAAGCAAAAGTAATGCTAACTGAAATACGGATAGGAGTATGGAGAGCTTATATTTAGAACTGTTTCACACTCACTGGAAGAAGTGAAAAAGGATAAGCAGACTTGAAACAAGAAGAAACTCATTTTTCAAAGATGGAAAATGTGGGCATTTCTGCAACAGGAAAGAATTCAGATGGCTTTCTTCTACATCGGTAGAGACGGAGTGAACTTAATAAATACAATGTGAATATTATCACAACGAAAGGAGTCCTAGATTTGTGTCATGCAATCTTTCACATTTCATTAAAAAGAAGGATGTTTCAGGATGAAACCACAAAAGCAATTTTACACAAAGGAAGATGAGAGATAAAGCACTGGACAGCAGAGAGCTCATCTGCTCAGCGTCAGATCTCATGTTGAACTCCCTGTTCTTGTTTGCTTCCGCGTAATCACCAGCAACTGAGCAGTAAAATACCTTGGCAAAAGCCTCACTTTGAGGAATGCATGGAATCCACAACTTGAAATTAAATGTGACCCTTTTAAACTGCTAGATCTGAATACTATCAAGTTTTATGAGCAGGAGATTCCAAAGAACGTTTAACTTCAAATATGGATCTGTTGTAAACTTTGTACTTCAGCCTTACCTTTATTACGGGGTGCACAACGTGCATGCTTTAAGGTTGCCTGAACTTCTGAGTTATTTGAAATCCAAACGCCAACTGTGTAACCAGCTATATTTATTCCAAATAGATATAGCTATTGGCTGTATCCCTAATAGTCTTCAGGGTAAATGAGGAGTTCATGATGACATACAACGCCAGCAAGATGTTTTTTGAAAACTTGTAGTGCCTTTGGTGTTAATGTCCATCAGTTCTTACTGACTTTGTCTGGAGTGAGAGAACAGCTAAGTTATCCAAAGTGGTGCTCCATGCCTCATACTGGGGAGCTTGCAAGCTTGTTACAGACACCAAAGCAGCTGAAGTACTTTCATTGCCCTGCAAATACCAACTGTCCAACCCCACCAGGATCTTCCTGTGTGCTAGACTGAGAGTCAGACGTTCATCACAGAGCATTTGTTCTGTCCTGAAAAGCTGTCCAGTGCATTCCATTGTTGAAGCTCATTTAGATAGGAGCCATTCAAATAACCACAAAAATACTAACTAGTAGATCCTAACAGCTTTTGAATCTTTCATTCCTTAGTGTTTAAACCAATTTCCAAGGAGTTGTGATTTCTGAAAAGACTAAACTGTGTCCAAGCCATTAGTCTACAATGATATTTCTTGAACTTTCCCCTGTACCGTTTGGTGCTGGCAGCTGCTGGAGACAGTTACTCAGTCCCTGACAATCTCTGTGGCTCTTAATTCGGCTCAGCATCAGAGGTGAAACATCCTCTGCAGCCCACACTGATTAAGCAACTTCAAATTTAGAGACACCTAAGGTTTAAAAATATATACATGTATACGCAAACAACAACCACATCTTTTTTTTTTTACATGTTTTTTACAGAGCAAGACTTTGGAAGAGACTGGTGTAATGTGTCACTTACACTGTAACACTTTCCTTGTACCAGTCTATGCTGAGTATCCCATAGGGAAACCAAAGAATTTGGGCATTTATAGTAGACATAATAGTCACATATAAAATGATCGATGACCTATGTTTACAATTGGAAATATAAACCAAGACACATACACTAGTGACTGTGGGAGACAGTGACCTTTCCTATACAAACTATGCACAGTGATAGGAAATTACAAGTTAATAGTAGCTGATTTATATTTTAAATAAAAAAGCACATAGCACAATTAAAGGCAGGAAAGTTCTTGCATCACCCCAGAGCATTCAGGCCAGGAAGGAGTATCTGGGAAAACATTCATGGCTCCTACTAACCACATTCATGTATTTACAAATGCTTGTTTATTTTTTTTTTAATTCCCAGAAGGAAAAACTCATTAACTATTCTCACTTTCTCTTTTAAAAAGTTTCAGGCATCCAGTCAAGGGAAAAAAAACACTGCCATATGTTTTGATCAGCAACAGAGAATGAATAGCAAGTAGTAAATAGCAGGGAAGATGGCAAGTGATCTTATGAAAATACTGATTTGGAAGTACAGTCAACTGACTCACCAGGAAAGAGAACAGAAAGCCAATGTTATATTTGGCCAATTCTAACTAATATCCAGGGAGAATTAATAAAAACAAAACTATGAGCCGCACTGAAAGAGGAGAGTCTATGAATGGGTATATGTGTGGAAGGCTGGCATTAATCTTTCATGAGCAGGCTGCTGCCTACTGATACTCGGGAAGAAGCTAGAGGGGGGAAAAAAAAACAACAGTGTCACAGATATAACAGATGTGAGAGCGTTTAGCTAAAAATCCCTGGAGGGACACAAATAAAATTAAGTACTTCAGGAAGGTACATATGGTTAAACTAAAACCAAATTGACTTCTTATAAGAAATAGCAGAGACAATTAAAGATGGGCTTGGGTAGAACAAAGCTCCTGGTCTGAATAGAATAATATATTTCGTTGTATGCCTTCAAACTTGTGAAAAATAGATGAGACTATAATTAGCAGACTTTCTCCATGACTCATTAAATAACTGAACGCTACTAATTAATACAGTATTACTCTAAATTAAATTATTTTTAACTAAAAAGAAGATAATGTTTTAAAACTCTTTGCTTAGAACTTATTTTGCTTTAGCTACAAACAATAACCAGTTTAACAAAAGGACTCATATCCCTGGCCATTTTTAATTAAACAATCAAACTGGCATTGTGATGTTCTGTTTCTAAAGATGTCCTAGTAGTGTGGCATTTTGAATGCTCTCTTAAAACTAAAAAAAAACCCCAAACAACTCAGCCTTAAAGAAGGCTGAGCTAATGCTGAAGAGGCAGGGAGAACCAGCTGGGATGCGGGTGCTGGCAGCAGAAACAGCTTGTGTTCACCAAAGTGATCATTCCCAGAACCGTTAATTTTGGGGTGTTGTTTTAAATGATGGAAAAACATTTCTAGAGCAAGCAGCATGAGGTTTCAATGCTAGTCTCCACGTACATATCAGTACATTTGACTCATTTTTATCCGTGAAGCTTTTTGTTTCTAAATAAAGGAACTAATGAGTAAGTTGCTAAGATTGAATTGGAAAGCAGTAAACTCTGGCAACATGCCCCAAATGATTAATTATCTGGTTGACCATTTGGTAGCATGGGCAAGCCCAGAGCCACTTTTCAGAGATAGATTGATGACATTAATAATAAGGTGATCAAGGTTATAGTGTAAAATTTATCACCACTTGACACAGTTCAGCTTTGTTAATGCTTGAGTACTTCTTTAAATTCCTCGCTTGTATATTTTCATACCACAGATATGTTGCCAACCTACTGCAATAAAGCAGAGTGCCATTCAGGTATTAACGGTATGATAACCCCCCAAAACTGAAATTTCCAACTAGGGGAAAGCATGTAAACGGGTTAGGATCTGTAAAACAAGCTGCAAGGCACGCTCTGCAACATTGCCGCACCCTGGAACCGCCACACTATGAGAAATCGTGTTGCCCACGGAAAATCAGAGGCAGGATTAAAAATAGAATTTACTTCTGCTCTTGAACTTTTTTGCTCAAAAGCCACCTGTCATTTTCTAGGCCAACACAACATTACAGTGGAGCTGACAGCGTCAAAGGCAGCCAAGAGGAATCAAAAGCATCAAACAATGAACAGTGACTGGAGCCTGCAGAAAAAAGGTGATCCCTATGGGCTCCAAGGACAGCAATGCGCTGAAGTACCAGTGTCTTACAATGCAATTTACTCATCAAGCAGACCACAGAAACATCCAAGCCCAGGTCCGAGTGCCTGTCTGAGCCCTGACACGCCGGCCCTCCCCACTGCTTGGACACCAGCTCCCTGGCGCCTCACTGTGCACCCACGCTGTGCCCCATGGGCACGGCTGCTTTGGGCACACTCACTGCAGCCCAGCTCTTCAGCCTTGGCTCCCCTGGGCACAGCACAGATTTAGGATTGCTCCTTCATTAAAGCAGCACCGGTCACAGAGCTCTTTTGCTTTTTAGACCACCATAGTCAGACTCATCAGGTTTGTCTGGATTACCCTGTGTCCGCCTAATATTTGAGAAGGAAGAAGGAAAAAAGCCACTTTGCAGGACAGACTTGCTTTCTTCTGCAATTCTGAATAAATAAACATGCTAAAGAAGCAGTGGTACAGATAGAACCAGTAGTTACAAACCCTGTAATGTGACAGTGAGTGGCTAAAACAACCCGAGAGTGCTTTCCCACTGTAGCAGGTGAAGGCTGCAAAGGCTTCTATACTTCACTTTTTTTAATGGGTTTTGTTTAGATGACTATTGTGTAATGTTTTCATAAACCAAAACCGTTTTACTGTCTAAGACTTCGACCAGGAAACAAACGTGGCCAATGGTTTCCAAAACAGAAGCTTGAATTTAGGCCCTTGTGCAAGTCAGATGTTTGGGGTTATTTGAGAAAATTGAGGTAAAGTACCAAGTATTTGGCAGTTTGGAAAACACCATGAGATAATTAGGTGCCCAAATATACCCAAGATGTGTTCTGGGAAAACATTCCCCATTTATCCTGTCTCCTGTGCAAACTATATTCATGGTGGAACTCCTTCACATTTGCAACGTGCTTTTCTGTCATGAGGGGGTCTAAGTCTGTTTAACAATTTCATTAAATAAGTCACTATTACTCCATCAGTTTGTATAACACTGCTTCCAACATTTAAATCTGAGAACCCTAACCAGCAGGAAAAGTTCCGAGCTGAGAAGCAGAAAGAGGGTGAATGAATGCATTGCCTTTTTCTGGGATATTAAGTGGAGGTAAATAACAAAGATGCTTCATAGCAGACCCAATTTCAGACACAAAGTTGTGACTAAGTGTAACAGTACTGAATTAATTTATACTGAACTCGGTTATACTGGAAATTAATACAGAATTATAAAGGTAGGAGTGAAAGGATTTAGAGTCCTGCCTAAACGATGAAGCAAGATGTGAAATCTTTCAAGCAATGGATGCATGCACTGCAGGTTCATCAGAAAACAAACCCCTAACTATAGACAAGTTATTCCTAGAAAAACAGAGGTGAATTCTATATACAAACAGGCAGTTGGGATGTGTAAGAGCCAAAACTATAGTACACGTTTTGAAAAAGAAAGCTATTGCAGTAAGTCCCAGGTCTAGTTTGCAAAAATCAAGAGTTTTGTAACTCTCAGACATCAAGGTGCTGTGGATCAATACACTCAGAGACTGATTATTCAAACTGCATTATGCATTCATACATGAAATTGATTTTGAATCCAGAGTTGTTTGAATCCTAACGCCTGCTTCTGATTTCATTTTGGCATAACAAATCAATCATTTTAATACCCGCGAAATTTAGCCCGCAAAACTTAAGTTCATCGAACACTCTTGGACTTCCTTTGTAGTGCAGTACAGCAGTGCTTCGATAAAATTGTGAAACTTCGAAAGAATGGCTTTCAGTGTGCTTTGTATAGGAGGGAACAACTCCTTTCCCCCTGCCAGATATGGGGAAAGGAAGCCATCTCACTGATTTCGCTAAGCTCAACTAGGGAACCCTTCAAAAAGTTAGCGATACAGCAGAGGTGTTGTTCTGCAGGCCATGCTGGTCACTGCCAGCCTGGCTGCTGCTGCTTGACACCTGCAAGGCAATGGTCGGTTGTAGCTAGTGTAGTTTGTCCATCACACTTCTGTAGAAGTAGAGCACTTTACAGCATTCCCTACTGATTGCATCCGACAATCCATACAACATACTGCTTAAGGGAACCTTTGCTGTTCAAGTTATTGTTCCTCAATAACAATAAGAGGAGATTTATTTAAGTTTTGACGGATGGACATATTCCTTTGCTTCATGGCAATTACTTAGTGATTAAAAATCTGGTATCAGAAACAGCAGACAATGAAATAGAACTTCTCTAGCAGCTAGGTTTTATGTGCTTAAGAAGGTAATTAATGCTAAATAAAGTAATTGCAAAATTCAATACATTTTAAGGCTGTCCCACTGCAATATTACAGAAAGGGATCACTGGTTAAAAAACAAAGAAAAATCAAATCTAAATCAAATACTAATATACTTACCTACACTAATATTCCATTCTATACTATAAAAGCATATTAGAAAACATATTAGCAAGCATATAGAAAGCATTAGAAAGCATACAGAACTAACCACTCACAATAACAAATAAAATAAGAAAATATACAGAGAATAAAAAGAAAATATGCAGAGAATAAAGGTAGGAGGATTTAAGAGAAAGGCCTCATTCAAGAATTCATAGCTGAAGGTGCAATAATGAAAGTATGATTTCATAATCCTCCTACGTCTTGGCATTATTCTGAAGTAAATCTACGAAGGCATAAATAACCAGAGACAGTGTGATCTCTTTGATGATTAAAGTGATACAACACTCTGAGTTCAGATATAGGGTGGTCTGGGTTTAGGGAAAATAGGCCAGTGATACCTGGGAGCACACAGAGCATTCATCCTCACCTGACACAGGAAAGGTCTAAGGATTAGAAGGATTAAGATTAAGGAAGACAATTCATGCGTGAGGAAGACTACAACCACACTTGCTTAACAGCACACAAAGAGGACATCTGCATACCATGATCTGCATCACTGCAAAATGTTTGCTTCATCACCTAATGGATCATATGCGTGTTCTTCAAAACACTGCATTCTGTACCTCTTCGCTTCTCTGATATTTCAAAGACATGAGCATTTCTAAGAAATGAAAGTAGAATATATGCAAATGTGTGCAAAAATTAGAAACAACCAACACTTCGTATGTGCAGTGAATATTTTCAAGGGATTGTTCCCCTAAATCTTTCCCATAGGAGACCAAGACTCTGTTACATTTGCAGGAGAACACCATAATTCAAAGAAGTCTAAAGTCCTGCAGAGGTGGTCCAGCTTAAACACAAGCAGTATTTCTTCCTGAATGCTGAATGCTGGACCTTTCTGGAGACAATCCATGCCAAGAAATTCTAACCCCAGTCAAAGCACCTATTACCTTTGACAAGAAGACAACAATTTTATTTATCCTCTCAGACTACAAATCCCTCACAAAACACATTTGGGGCTGGTCTTTGCTAGCCAGGTAAGGTACCGAGCCGGTGTGCTCAGTGTGCAGCGCGGACAAGGACCACAGCGTTGCGGTGCAGCCAGCTGTCAGCCAACACCACCATAGCACAGGTATTCCCAGAGACCTCCTATCAACAAAAGCAGTGTGGTTTTAACACATTAAGCTTTCACTCTTATGCCAGCTGGGGAAAAACTGAACATACTTTAGCCAGCAATCACCTAGGTACTCACTGCAAAATTTTTAAATTGCATCTGCACTTTGTTTAGTGTTATTTGGGTTGTTTTTAAAGGCATTTTGTCTCATCTATTTCTCTAGTTGAGACGAAAGCCTGGAATTTTAAATCGTAAGTCATTAGCACGGCTCGCCAAGGTCATGTTCTCACATAACCTGTTTTGCTCCTGGGAGACAGTTCTGAGAGCTCAATTGCACGTACTGAGTCAGTTCCCTTTTCTTCCAGAAGAGGATGTTAACACAGGCAACAGCATTATTTTTGTTTGTAGCAAGGTATTGCTGTTTACCACGAGAGGGTTTGGCAATAATTGCTTCTTAAGTAAACAAGTAGAAATGAACAATGTTTTCTGGAGGCCTAAATAAAAGTCTTGTTAATTTCTCGAAAATATGCATGGATGTAAAATCTTGAACCTGATAAATATTGAGTCGTTATAGGCTTAAAGTTCTATTTCATCTCTTACATTAAAGTAAGAAGAGCAATCTGTTTTGTAGTGTGCTGATGTGTTAGAAGTGTCTGCAAACTATAGGGCTGGTTTAGTGCACAGTATTTTTAGAATAAATTAGAGTACTTTTTTTTCAAGATTTTAAGTCTGTCATAGACAATGAGGCTACTCCGGTGATACTGTAATTAACAGTGTTGTAAATGTAACTGAATAATGAATGAAGTTACTGAAATTGAGGAATATGTGTTCAACGTGTGAAATCTGGATGCCTTTAGGATACGATCAGCTAGAAGAACTGTCATTAGGTGTCATTTGCTTTGTTCCTGCCAAGGCAAAGAAAGCATGACACAAACCATTGAAAACTAATATTTATTAAGAAACTTATTTCAAAAGCTTTAAACTCTTCTTAATACCTCCTTATTTTTCTTGTGCAAGGGATACCAGATTTTATAGCAATATTAAGTTTCCTCTATCTCAAAGAACAAAACTCCTGGAAGAAAAGATGCTTAACTGATCCATCTTTATTTCTATCTTTAACAGTTTGCAACCCAAATTCTTGAAGGCCTTTGTACTTTTTCTTGATTTAGGAAATAGATATATGCTATGATATCATGGGAATTGGCTAACATAAGTCCCAAAGATGTCATATTTGAAGTGCCAGCTGTGAGCAATCCAGCTGTGCCCAGCTGGAAAGGCAGGCAGGAGAGCTGCCACTAGCATTTCAAGAAGAAGGTGTTCTATTTCAACAACAGCCCTTTTAAAGGAGCACAACAAAACTGGTGCCGGGGAAGGAGAGGCTCAGACACAGGTAATCCTCCTATTGAACTAAACTCTTGGGTCCTCTGAAAATTCTGATTTTTCCCCTCCTGCAAGAACTGTAGTCCTTATGTACACCTTTACCTGGAGCAGGCTGTTCCCAGGCCACAACTCACATGCTCCGACTCAGCTGCTGTAACTCCTGCTCTCCGTCACCTTTGCCCTTTTTCTTCATCCTCATCACTTGTTGTGGTACATGCGATGTAGCCCTTGACCATACAGCAGTTGCACCAGACTAGGATCAAAGTTCAGAGGCTGGCAAATTAGTTTAGGAGACTCCAGCCATAAGGAAAAGGCCTTTTCATGCTTGAAAAACAACCTGCATACTTCTGCTGCCAAGTAACTAAAAACATAGTTATGGTTAGACACGTGATGATGAGTAACAAGGATACAGATTACTACCTCTTGAGTGCATAGAGATGTGTTCACGCCATCCGAAATGCTCACAGTTTCAGGATTCATCACTTGCTTTTAGTGACACCTGCCTCTACGTGCTTTTATTTTTCCATCATGAACTAAAATTTCAAAATGTGACAGTGAGAGCTAGTTATGGATGTCCCGAACTGACAAACAAGTGGTTATTCACAGAAAGCCGGATATATCTTAAAAACAATGGGAAGCTCCTGTGTCTATATCCCATCTCATCAGCACTAATTGTGGTAATAGCCCCTCTTCATGACAGGTTTAATGACCGTGTCTCAATGGCTGTATTCCCTGCCCTTCAGCTCGGCTAATCTGTGGCTGACCGCCTGTGCTGAAATGAGACAGGGAGGGAAGTTACAAACCGAGTCCGGTTCTTCAGCTCTGATCATTCAGTCTTTCAATGGGTGACAGAAGAGACAGGATAATGGGCCTTTGATGTCATTCTCAGTGATAATTCTGGGACCTGCAGCCGGTGGTGGCAGAAGGACGCTTCTCACTGGGATCAGTGGAGGTACTGCTGCTCC
The DNA here is from genome assembly GCF_009769465.1 of Tauraco erythrolophus. Taxonomy (NCBI): domain Eukaryota; kingdom Metazoa; phylum Chordata; class Aves; order Musophagiformes; family Musophagidae; genus Tauraco; species Tauraco erythrolophus. The sequence goes on along the minus strand of NC_141475.1, from coordinate 9,828,104 downwards.
CCAAAGCCAGTTATTTTAAGTCACATCTAAACAAGGAATTATCAGCTTAAAATCAGCCTTTCTCTCCTGCAGCAGGTTCAGTTAGATGCAACACTTGGTAACTTAAAAAGCAAAATCACATCTGTCTCGCTTGAGCCAAACTCCTGTTGGCTCCCGCTGAATTGGAGAATTCACAGCCTGGATGTAGGTATGTGGGTACATACCTGGGAGGGCAACGTGCCCTGTGCACCTGTTTGGCACAGCAACCTCCCTCTGCATGCTCGTTGCTGACATCCTTGCCTAAAGGAGGGCAGGTGACTCCGCACCTCTTCTCGTACCACCTTCCCGGCACCACCTTGCTTTCTGGTGGCAGTTATTGACATTCTCTCTAGCTCATCCCCTGAGCAAAAATAAACAAACACCCCAACAAAAACTATCACTGGACTCTCCACACTTCACAGCCTGCCCCATGCATGCTCATTGCCCTCCTTTCTGTCCATAACCTGCATCTTCAGTGGGAATTTGCTGCTCTGGCCATTGTGTATTTAATGGTAGCATATCTGCACCAGCCATTCGCTATAATCCAAGCAGAGGCTAAAAGCCCATTGCAGAGAAGGTCTTAGAAACATGAAGAGGCTTGCAATAGGGAAAACAAAACCAGACCAGAATGCTCTTAACATATCTGTTTTTTTCTATGAAGCTATTTTACAGGGTTTTTTTAATCCATCACTGGGTCACCTATACAATATCATTTACCATTAAATAAAAAAATCTACATACCAAAACAAAAAGACATTTTGTATTTGCTAGCAACCAAATCCCAACATCTTTATTTTCACCAGGCCCAGCTCAGGAAACCTCTTGCTGGGCTGAAGGGCTAAGCACCAGACCAGGGCCCCCAACAGACATTTACATTGTCGATACCACCACACAGTGATGGCCAGCTCCAAAGAGGGAAGCCAGGCTTTCCTTTTCTCACCGCTGAATTAAAGCAGCGTGGGTACATCCCCTTCCCCCCACAAGTCAGAGCATTTCTATTAACACCAGTCGAGTGAAGACCTCACTCTATATCCAAATACCTCAGGAGCTCAGGTGGGTGCAGATCCAGGGCTGACACTCTTGTCTTACTGACATCCATGATATTGCTCCTCAGCTTCCTTGCAGCTTTACCGGCCCACACCTAAGGCTGTGGCTCCATGGAGCATCTCCTCCGGCAAGCCGAGCCCCAGCAGCGCTCAGCCGGAGCCCCCTTCTCAGCTGCTGTGCCCTCAGCCCTGGTGAACCCCCTCAGCTCCGCCAGCTCGCTCTGTGTATGTCCGTCTTCTCGGCCAGATTTCTGAAATGATTCAGTTTAGGAAATAAACAAAATGGAGCTTCCTCCTGGGGGGAGAGGCGTGAGCAACAGGTGAGCAGTGAGAATACCAGCAACCTGCCGTCACAGCCTACAGCTGTCATTACCTCACGTTGCATATAATTAAAGCTGCGATTTAGCCTCGCTGGATTAATTTGTTCAGTGTTCATTCACTTGCTTTTATTGGAGGAGAATGATCTGAAAGCAGCTGAAATCATGGCATTGGGTCACTGCATTCAACTACATGTGGGCTTTGGCTGTGAAGTCAGGTTCCAGGTTTGCACTCTTCAGACTTGAAACCAGAAAACTCCTGTCCAGACTCCTCCCCAGTTCTTTGCACCTACTTCTCTAGTTGCCAAGATTCATTTGAAATTGATGATGAATCAGGAAATTTTTGAAGAATCTGACCAGAACAGAAATCCAGCTGAATTGTGTGTTTATATACATTTTGAAAGGTTTCACTTAATTTTTTCAATATTGTTGTTCTAAGCAAAATACTTTTGAGAATCCAGGTATGCACTTCATATAAAAAGGTGGAACAAGCAGAGGACTAATGATGAGAGTGCTGACGGAACTAATTCACATTTAAAACATAAACCCCTTCCCTTCAATATTACTCAGTTTGTTCTGGGATATAGTAGAGCAATGGCAGCCCTCAGACTGTGCTATATACCAGTGAGTTCACTTCAAGCGCTTTATGAGAGAACTAAGAAAGCTCATGAAAAGTCATCATTCAAAATTTCTAAGAGTTATTAGGAATGGAAATAAGTTACAGAAACTTCTATCGTTTTATTACATACATGCACACGCATGTATAGATGTAGATGTATGTGGAACTTTATTTACTCATTAATTAACTTTTTACTCCTGCCTATGGTAACTCCTTTGCTGCTAGGATGGGTGGCTGCAAAGTCCTTTTCAAACATTAACAAGACCTAGACATTATGTTCTAATTCTTTTTATTTCAAATATTTTTAAATTATTAAAATAGGAGATCCAGCCAACTCTGCTGTACAAAATTATGTTTTACCTAAGCTCAGCCTGCTCTTCTAACAATACCACTTATTTCAATACTTGATAAGTTAAAGTGTATTGCCAGTGAACACACAACTGAAAGCTATTTTTCAGTTGAAAATTTAATTGAAAGTTACCAAAAGTAATAATGGAAAACCATAGCAGCACTGGCATTACATCAAACGTCGGCCCTGGTGCATTAAAAACGTACCTCTGTACCCTTCGTGATCAGAGAGAAGATTAAACGGCACAGAGGGTCGGCTGGTGTTTTTTTAATAAGTTCAGGCAACCGGGTTACAACTCTGGACAGTGGCCAAGAGCTCTGTTTTCACTTGTAATTGAGGCTACAGCTTAAAACGTAGAAGGAATCAAATCCCCCCCTGCAGTCAGGGCTGGAGAGAGAAGAAGCCAGCAGGTGGTCATGGTGGAGCCCAGGAACCATGGCTGGGGACGGTTGTACGTTACACTCCAATTCATTTTCCTATTTTTTTTTAATGCAAGCGATTAAAAACTCCGCTGTCCATCTGTCCATCCCTGATGACAGCTGGTTTTGCCTTCTCACAGATTAAGTAAAGCCAATCAGTCTCTGCAACCCATTGAGAACACTGTCTGCTGGTGCCAGTGCCTGGTTCAGCCCCTTTCTCACCCCACCCATGGACCATGAGCAGCAGGTGACTCCAGTGAGACACTAACATGGCAAGAGCAATCCAGATGCCTTCGTAGATGGGTCACGGCGGGGAGGCTGTGCTCGATTGCTTCTCAACCACCGTGGGCCAGAGCAGCTCTCCTGTTGCATAGATGGGGTCAGGAGCGGCATCGAGCTGAACAGGAACTGTGAATGAAGATGAGAACATCATACCCAACAGGCTCGCCTCTGAGAAGCTCCTTAAATCTCAGCACACAGCTGAAATTATGCCCTTTTTCAAACACCACTTTGCCTTAAGCAAAGAAGTCGCATTTATATCAGAGGGTGTCACAAGGGCCCCGCCAATACGAACCTGCATTGGAAGCAGAATCAGATTCTTTTGATGCAACTTCAAAAAGTGCAATGGGCAATGGCACGTGATTAGAAATTGTACGTTGAAAGAGCCAATTTCGTGCTCTTCTCCATTTTCTCCAGCTCTTACTATCTTGTACTGTGAAATCCTACACAGCAAACATAGCAATGCAGTCAAGTGACATTAGAAGAATATCCTTCCGTTACTGAAAAGGATACATCACATATAATATCAGCAAAATTGATTGTAACGCCATATAAATATTAAGAATGTCAACATTAATGTCAGAATGTCAACTGCCACCATGAAGGACTGTAGACAAATAGTGTAATAAACATTTTTAAAACTGAGGATTTCCATGTAGGTACCCAGATCAGTAATCTTTTTCCCAAAGGTTCAGAGTGCCAGGCGATCGTCACACAAAATAAGGTGAAGAGATTCTTGTAGAAACAAGATATGAGGTTTAGGATTCCAGTTAGTAAAACAATTAGTTGAACCTCAAAGTAATTTTATGTTGTTATATTCATACTTTTGTTTTTTTCTTGAAAATGTGGATCATTTTCTTATGTACTTTGCTTTTTACTAGCACCTTCACTATAAATAACATAACTGTTTCATTTTCCCATCTGTTATAGAAAAGATCAATTACGGAGTTTATATCAGCTTTTAAAACCAAAATTATTGTCTAAAGGAGGAACCTCGGAACTATCTCTTATATGAAGGTAAACTTCAATGCTTAAAAAAGAAGACCCAAGTTGGTGACAGTATCACTCAGTAGTTGTACCTCCACCACCTTGTCCAGACTGAGACAAGGATCAGATCTTCTCACATCCACCAGTGGTTTTTTTCAGAGGGAGATGAGCTGCTCAAGATACTCTTAGTAGGGCTGCTCACCTTGCAGCGAGGGTCAGGTTTTCCACACTGGATTTTGAGAGACAAGGAAATTTAGTGTTTGCTGGGATCAGGCCACTAAAATACCTTATTCTCTTCTACTTTTTACACCAGTCTGTGTACAGACTGGTTATTAGAAGTGGGTCTCCCAGGTGTCGCAGGGAGAACAAGAAAGCAGCCTGTGGCACAGCGGTACCTGCCCATGAGTGCCAGCAGGCTTTGGTGTCTAGCTACACTTTTAGCAGTTTGCAGCAACAGACACCTGGGAAGCAGTAGTGATGCTGTGGTCAAAGAGGTAAACCGAGGCACAGAGGACGAGGGCCCGGTCTGAATCCCAAGGCAATCAATTAATGAGCTCTGATTCGTTTATTACTAAAAAATCAGTCCTTTGCGAATCCATTCTCTGTTTGCTGACTCACCGTCCTGACTTCTGGACTATGTTCAGACTACCAGATCAGACCCACTCTTACCTGGTTAAAAGGACAAGAAGCCAGCAGAAGACCAATTTTTCTGTTTGAATTTGGTTTTAAACACGAGGGAAGTTGTTGCACTCTTAGCACCTATAAGTGGAATCCTCTTGAGCTGATTATCCATAAGTAACTTCTCCCAAGGTTACCACAAGTTTTCAAGGCTGAATTAGGACTCTCTGAAGTGCTTCATTCCCATGGCGTTTGTGGCATAGTGCTGAAGTCCATCATACCTAAAGTTTCTGTCTACTTCAGCAGTACACATTTTCCCAACGGCTCCTAAAACATCTGGAGTGGTATGGGATGATCTGGGTAATGAGACAACTTCAAGGGCTTTGCTTTGAAATATCCAGTCTCTGAAGAGAAGACTTCCTGAAAGGCAGAAAGGTCTTGAGAACACATTCCTGCATATTTAAGAGTTGCCATACACTGGTGAAAAGGCACGTTGCACTTATTTCTGTAGTACTTCTTGGGATGGATGCCTTAAAGGCTACAGATGCTTGGTCACTGGGCAAAATCCAGAACCTGAGGATAGCGGCTGGGGGAAATTATTGACACATCCACATTAGCATTTTAGTCCAGCTTAGGGATGTGCAGTGAACTGAATCTCCCAAGTATAACAGTCCGAGTTACTTACAGGCATGATGTGTGATGAGCAAGCACTGTAAAACTGTAGGAGTCAATTCCTAGGTACAGCTTCACTTCTCACCTGGAATAACACCGAACATAGGACTGCAAATGGAGCCATTTCTTCCATAGTAGTTTGGATCCAGTGAGAGCTGTGGTTATCAGTGCCCATACTGCCTTTTCAACACACCTGTAAGATATTCCGCATTCCTTGCCTCCTTGAAAAACGACAACAGCTATTTTGGCTTGGCTGCATGCGCTTTCTGTCTCACTCTCACTGTTTGTGGCTGAAATTTCAGCTTCATTTTCTTCTCCCCAACTTCCCACCATGCTGTCCCCACCTTACAGAGGCTCTGCACCACAACGTACAGGACACGCTGCAATTCAAAGGCCAAAAGTTGCTAAAGAGCTTATGCAAGTTAATTACTGTGCCTGTTTAATCCCACATAATGCAGATTAGCACTGTCAGCTACTGTTGGGAGAGCAGTTGATGTAACAGTTTCCCATCAGCAGGGAAACCACTCTCGTCACAAGCAGCAGGGCGGCTTCAGGTGAGGAAACACTGACCAGCACTGGGAACAGAAAGCTCTCCTGCTGTTCCCTGGTTGCTGTCAGGATGTAGGAGGAGGATGCAAAAGCTAGATATGACAGGCAGGTTTAAAGAAGATATCGCACCCCTTGTTTCAAGAGAAATGGTCAGCTTTGACCCCTGGCCCCACTTCTGCATGTTCAGATGAAAAACTTCTAAGTTTCAGAGAACAGTGCCAAGAAAGACATCCTTATGTCAAGACATGAGCCAGAATGAAGTCACTATTTTCACATCAAACTAAAAAATCCTAATACCTGTTTCTATCCAAATGAATAGCGATAGGCCAAAGAAAGCCATCCAGTTTAAACAGCCAGTCATCCCTACAGGCAGAAGGTTGAAGGGTGAAGGGCTTCCTGGGAACTTCAGTTTCTCACAATTGCAGTCCAATTTAATTGGATTAATTTACAGTCATTACTCAGATAAAATGCCCTTTGGCATCAATGTGTGTTTACATAGGGCCTGCTTATTCCCCAAAAGAGTGCAGATACAATGTGTTCAGATGGCTCATTCCAGAAATTAATGGCATGTAATATTTCAGGATTTGCAACGATACTCTCCCTCTTCTGGAGGGGTAAACAATACTGCTTATCTTGATTTGTAAGTGGTAGCCGGGACTACAGCATTTCATACAACACCATTGGTAACCGAGCTATGGTAATAATGCCCATTTCCTCCACCTGTGCATTGTACGACAATTAAGCAAATATTTTCCATCTCAGCAGATTTTATAGTCAAATTACAGGCTGTTCTCTTTTTGGTTCACAGCTGACAAAACTTTGTCTGATGGAGGTAATAATGACAGAATATGTGATAAGGCTGTCTACCGCTGGCTGAGAGCCAAGGCACGGGACACTAAACTTCCACGGTTTTAAAAGCCTTTCTTGCTCCACAGGACTTGTAGATGCAGTAAAATTGAATCATTATTTTTTTAAAAAAAAGGACCATTTATATTTATAAATCACATCAATGCTTTTTTTACATTAGAAATCTAAGTCTTTTGTATTCTAAAAATTTAGATTTTGCAAGCAAAAGAGATGTGAAGTTAAAAGACGAACCAGTCAACGTCTCAAAATTTTTAACGTCACACAGCATGCTTTGGCTGTTAGCCCCAGTACCTGAGGAGGGATAAAAGTCTCTCTGAAACCTGCAGCCATCTACCTCGAGCTGAAGCTGGTCCCCTTAAAATCTTCCGGCTGGGACCCTCCATGTGCGGCATTGCAGTGATGCTCTGCTGGGCTGATGCTCAGAGGTGAGCGTGCACAATCTTGGCGGCAGCCAGTGACGTTCCTGCCCACACTTGCCTCTTCCTCGCACCTCTGCCACTTGCTGCCAAGCTGAGTTTCAGTGATGGCTTGAGATAAGATGCCAGGCTGAGATGTGGACATGGATCTCATCCTACCAGCTCTGCTAAGGCAGACGGGGCAGGCAGCAGAGGGGTGACATCTCAGCCACCATGGCAAGACCTGCAGCAGCTCAGGTACCAGACAACCCACTTCTCTTTGCTTGTGCCCAAGCACAGGGAGTATCCAAAGAGGGGGGTTACCTCTGACTTCAGAAGAAGGGAAGGCAGGCAAACGTATTGGTCAATCAGTAGCCAAGTCACTCACTTCACACAGCACTGGAACAGAAAGTTGCAAACGAGGAAGGCAAAAGCATCCCGCAGAGGCCACGTGGCAAGTACAGGACAGCAGAGTGGGGGCTGGGAGGGAGGCTCAGAAGGGTGAACATACCAAAAAATAAACCCTGCTATAGAATCACAGAATGGTTTGCTTGGAAGGGACCTTAAAGGTCATCTAGTTCCAACCCCCCTGCCATCAAGGGGTGATGGGGGGATAAAGTAAACAAGTTTCCAATTTGAGAATATTAAATATTTTTTTCACAGGGTCCTTCTTCCTTTTTGCTGAAGGTCAAAAAACAATTATGTATTTCAAATAGCTTCCAGAGCAGCAATAGTTGTGTTACCTTTTCTTTGCCTTCCTCCTCCCAGACTCAGGAACAAAAACGTCAGATACTAAGTCATATAGAGAGAAATTTTTCAGGCAAAACACTGAATCAGAAGGAAAAAAGATGGAAGAAGATGAGCTGGTAGCAGGGAATGAAGGCATTCGAGCAGCAGCACCTTCCTCAGCACAGGAACACAAACATGCGAAGTTCGGGCACTCAGGAGGCAGACTCCGTGCACTTAGCTCCATAAAGCTGGAGCAAGCGCCAGCCCCATCGCTCCCTGAGCAGGAGCTGCAAGACCACCTCGCCGCCTCCGTTGTTCCCCCTCATCCCACACGCCTCGGCCTCCGGCTCGGGAAGCGAGAACAGGGGCTGGGTGCCCAGCCGCGAACCCCGCCTGGGCTCCGTCCCGTCCCGTTTCACAGGTGTGAGCGAGTACAAGCCTAAACCCTGGTACGCAGGGACAGAAATTCACGGACATCGCACCCTCTCCTGCCCCTCGGTACTGCGGGCGGGTTGCGGGCTTTCTCAGCAGCCCAGAATACCCGTGTGACTCTAGTGACCAGGTGGAAACCAAAATTCAGCACCATTTTGAAAATTCGTTCATTGATGTTGCAAAACCCCACAAGGCTGGGCTCTTAGGAAAAGCCTGACTTCCAGAGATTCCGAGGAGTCGCACTTTACACTGGCGTCGCTGCCGAAGGCTGCCCGGCACACCCCCCTGAACACACTGGCGAGCCCGCCGGGCAGCAGCCCTCCCTCTCCGGGAGGCGGGTGAAGGGCAGGACATGGATCCCCCCGCGGCGGCTGCAGCCTCGCCTTTGCGCCAGCGCGCTCACCCCAGGCGAGCTTCGGGGCGCCTGCGGGCGGACCCGCACCCACGGTCAGCCGCCTGGAACGCTCACACAGCTGCACAACCGGCGGCTTCGCCGCGCGCTGCCAGCGCTGACGGCCCCGCCCCTGCCGCTCGGCCCCAGCGCGGCCTCCGCGGGGCCGCGCGCCGCGTCGCCGGGCCCCGCCCCCCGCGCGAGGCGAGCGCCCGCCGCCGGGACCGCCCGCAGCTCCGCCACGGACCGGGGCGCGCCGGCGCCACCTGGCGGCGCGGCGGGGCGACGCCCGCGGAGCCCCCCGCGCGCTCCCGTCCCGCCACGCTCGCGCAGGCACCGCGGGGACGGGCGGGCGCTGCCAGAGCTGCCGGGACGGCGCCCCGCCCGGGCCCGGGGATCCTCCCGAGCTGCCGGGGGCTTCCTGCCGTTTTAGAAACTGTTAACAAAAGCCAATACCGCGGTACTTACGAGAAACGCTGCTTTTAAGCAGCAGAGCCCCGGTTTACCGAAACTTCACCCAAGCACGCGCACGTTTACGTGGCGAGGCGGCAGGGCGACGTTCGCCACATGCCAGCCACGAAGCTGAGCCCGCTCGTGCAGCCGGAGGTAGCCCGGCACCCAGCCGCTCGGCACCAGCCCCGCGTGGCGGCCACCGGCTTCCCGTCGGGGACAAGCCCCTGGGGCTGAGCAACACCCTCTCCCGACAGGCGCTTTCCCAGAGCGGAGCCCAGGCCGCGCGTAAGCCGCTACCAGCGGTGAGCGATGCTCTGCGCGCGGTGCGGGGCTCCCGCGAGCAACCGGGCACGGCTCAGCCCGGCCTGTCCCTCGTCTGCCGCAACAACTGTGGGGGTGCAGCGGCCCCCCCCTGCCCTGGTTGAGCTGGACCCTTTGTTTAAATGGGCCTCGACTGGGCACAAGTCATTTGGGAAAAATCATGAAAAAAAAAGCTTACTCTAAATAGCAAAATTAGACGTACGTATTGTACGTATGCAGCAAACACATTTAGAGAAACGGCACAAATTTTAGCAGCAAATAAACCTCCGAGGTTCTGTTTCAACGTGGACTTTTACTTCAGTGCGTTTTAAAGCACATGTATGTCCGTATTATTACAAGAATTAATCCTGAGCAATTTCCCCAGCAAAACACTATAATTCATCTATAATGTCACTACAACTACAGGACAGTCTCTGCTCCACAAATAGTTCTAGAGAATGCCAGTTTCCCAGTGAACAAACCTCTTCTCTGTATTTAAATACTGCTTGCTGACTGCAGAAGGAGAAGATCAGACCACTGTTGATTCATGTTAGCTAAGAAAAGCCCACAGCCAACGTGCCAGGCTCACTCTTTCTTTGTTAAATTTCATTGTAGCCAATCAGAAAGCAACGGGGGTCCATTCGTGTCAGCAGGAAATTTAACTGAAAATAAATTGCACAAAGAGAAGGTGTCATTTGGCTAACAGTCTTAGCCGTCACTACTGTCCAAGATGGAGAAGAAGCCAGGTTAGATGTTGGCCAAACCGAGCATACAAAGGTAACAAGTTTCTTGATCCCAGCATGCTTTAAGGGAACGTCTTCCTCTACACACTGCAAAAGGCTCTTGCCAAGCTTCTGCTATTTGTGAAACTCACTGTTAGGGTATGGAAGGCAACCATAAGGATATGGTTCCTCACCTTCTTTTAGTCATTTTTTTTAGCGGGTGGATGTATTTCTCCAGCATATTAATACATTGAGTGAATTAATTTCCTCCCTTTTCTCTTCTCTTCCTTTCCTACAGCTCTATTCTGTCTGTTAAACTGAGAAAAGATGAGGGACTGCTGGGCTTCTGCAGTACAGACAGCGCTCCAGCAGTTCAGCTGACTTGAAACTGACACCAGCCTTAAGAAACATCAGCTAAAAACCAACCTACAACCTTCAGGCCATCCAGTTACGCTCAGAGTCAACTACGTGGGTATGGAGGTAACATCACTTACCTGTCACAAGCAGTCGTGCAGAATTAGTGTCGCCGCAGCACTTCAAGAAGCATGAAGATTCAGTCGCTCTTCATTCCTCATTTTTCTCCATTTCCTGCTTTACCGGTATAACTTGGTTCTTTTTAGTATTTCAGCAAAACAGGGTGTGATGGTGATCCATTGATAAACCATGACACATCTCCCATCTACACACACACGGATATCATGAGACTACTTCAAAGCAATCCAAGGCCACCTCACTTTTTATCCATTTTTCCCCTTTATAGGGTACTGAGATGCAATGGGGGATTGTTCCATAGGGAGAGTATTAAAACAGTAACAAAACACACTTGGCCTTTCTCAGGCTTGGGAATTTATACCTGTCAGTGCAGCTGTTAGTATAAACATTGCCATACTTTTAAAAAACCCTAAAATATATCACTGTTTTAAGGTGGTTAGTTTTCCCAACAGACAAATGCAACACTTTTTTACACCAGGCAGCTATTTAGTTCCCCAGTTCTGAGAGTTAAGGAGAGCCTTTGCAGGTTTATTCTTCTTTCTACACCACAGATACTAAGACTTGGACTGCTTGATGTAAGTTTCACTTAAAATTCAAACCTATCCTGAAGTTGAATTCAACTCCAAAAGCTATTATTTCACTAGTTCCTCAGAGGAGTCGTCCACACTCCTGTGCTCCGGCTTCCTTGCTGCTGTGTCCCCTTGGCACTGCGCTCCTGGTTGCGTGCTGCCACAGCCCAGCCCTTCCCTGCTGTGGATCGCTTCATCCTCAGACCCTTTGGGTCAGCCAGCAGGAACCTGGCTTCAGGTGATGCCTCAGGAGACTGCAGCGAGCAATCTGTCCATCTTCCCTGCTTCCCTGATTTCTCAGCATGTTATGACCATGGCCTCATAGCTAATCTAAAAGGACCTCTTGAATTCAGTCAGGCTCCTGAGGTCCGAAGGATGAAGCCCTTCCCCAACAGCGGTGGTGCATATCTGAATTCCAGTCAACACAAGCACATGTTGGTACAAACCATTTTTTATTTCACATCTCCTTGCCACAGCTATCATTGAAACAACTGACATTCGTATTTTACAGGTACCATAAAAACTTACAAAGTGTAAAATATTCTCACAATGTAAAAATTCTTGAAAATCGATGTGTAGAAGTTTTCTGTAAACAGAATTTGGCAGAGAAATGTTCACCTACAAGGAACAGGCAGGCACACTGGAGAGGCAGCGTTTGCATGGTACAGAGGCAGAGTTATCTATCTTATTGACAGACGACTGGCCTCCCTGGGATTACCTGTGTCATTAAAAGGCACAAAGAGAAACACACCACAAAGCAGGACCCAGTAAGAGTGGACATCCCACCAAAGCTCTGAGCACTACTTGATTCTTCTAATCACAGCTGGAGGAGCAGGGTGTCACCATTCCTACTACCTGCCTGCTCTTGCTTAGTCAAGTTGCATGAACTGCGACCAAAGACTGCGTTGATGCTAACTCTAACACACATGGGGGGGCTCCTCAAGGCTGCAGCAGTGGCAGGATCGGTGCCTGCACTAGCCACAACTGCTCTACAGCTTCCAGGGCTCTGGCCTTTAGGCTCAGGATCGCAGGGCTGTTTGACAAATCCACACAGTAATACAGAGGTAAATATTTTAGGTGGCACCATGCTTATCAGGTTTAGAGATTGATATTCTATTTTAAAATAGTCCTAGACACACTAGACAATTTGTTAATAAAAGGTAGTTTGGAGGGACTGTCATAAGCAATATGCAGCAGCTATTGAGCAACAATATATATTTAAGTAGCTCAGAGATTTTGTTTTCCTTTTTTCCCTCCATCTTCCTCTGTTACAAAACAATTAAAATTTCAGTAGTCAGAGTAACACAATCCCTGCTTGTTCTAACTGTGCTAGTTATGGATGGTATTCAGAGCCCATAAATAATTTTCTCACAGAATTCAGAAGTAAGCCTGTTTGTTTCTGGACCTGATACTGCCCCAAAGTCAGTACCCTTATATTCCCTAGAAGTTTTGGCTAATTTGATCAACAACAATCCATTGTTACTTCTCATCCTCAACTCAACGCTAATGCTTTTAAATTTACATCCTGAGCTGCTATATCATTAAGGTAATAGGTAAAAAGTAGACTGAGAATGAGAGGAAATATCTCATTAGAGCAGATGATATAGGAGAGAACAGTCTGACACGGACTCCAAATTCTTCTTTCATGAATATACATCAGCACTACTCATCAGGGCAGGCAGCAAGAAAACAAATCCAAAGGAAATTTCACACAGCTGACAAAGCAAAAATGACTGCTCAGGGCTCATCACTCACTACAGTCCTCGGGACCCTAGAGACCTCTCCCCAGCTATCAAACCTGCCGTGTTTCACCGCCCAAGATGCATGCCCTTCCAAGAGCTGGAACAGTCCTGATCTTGAGCTCGTGTCAAATAGGCACAGTCACAGTTCTTCCTCTTCTCCAGCCCTGCTCCTAAAAGCTGTTTTTGCTGAATGATAAGCCACTACTCAATATTTTGTATGCACAGATAGTCCCTCAGAGATCTTAACCCAGGGAAAGACAGACAGAGAGTGAGGAAGTAAGATGCCTACACCACAGTGATCATCAGGCTGCAAAAGCGCAGGCAGGGAGGGCAAGCACACGTGGCACCAGGACAGCTCAAGTCGAGGTGAATTGTGAGCACATAGACCACAGTCTGTCAGGGAAGAGGGTGCTACTTCTTCAGACATCATGAATTCCAGCCCAGGCTCCCAGAAAGACATCTTTCATCCTAGAGAAAGCGAGAGCAGGATTCCCTCGCTCAGTGCTGGTCACCCCTGAATGACAGATAGGCACTAGAAGGCACAGGTCTCCTAAGAAAACCAACCTGTTGCTGGAGGTTGTTTTGGAGCACATCAGATCAACATACATCCGCTCTGTCAGACAAACATTTAATTAGCTTTGGGGCTTTAGTTCATTAGGAATCCACTCCATAGGAGTTGAGATATTTCCACTCTTTTTCTTTAAAAACCTTCATCTTGCTAAGATCTTTTCTTTCCAGAGTTTTAACTTTTTCCGAAAGTCCCAACTGCGTTTCTTCTAAGGAGACTCCAGCTCAGCAAGCACACAATGCGTCCAGTGCCTTTGTGGAGCCAGTGCTGCTGTTCCTGAAGCACCTCAGTGCTGAACTGGCCCAGCTGCAGATGCCCCAGGCTTCCTAACAAGCCTGTGCATGTCCTGTCAGAGCACCTAACTGATGTAATATTCAGGCACTAAACCTGCTTAAAGAAAACCAAACACTTCAATAAAACCAGATCTGCAAAGTCCACGTGCAGTCAGAGAGCATTTACGAATACAAGGATTTATCTCGTAAAAAAAAAATCAGTAATATACTGTAATTCTCTTTACACACCATCAACTCCAAGACCTAGGAATTTTAACTGAAAAAGAGTTTGGCTAAGAATTTTTTTCTTTACTTTACTTTTCTTAAATGGATATCCACATTTAGGATAAACCTTCTCACGAATTTAGGCCCCTGGTTTGTATACAAAGCATCCTCTTAACCTGCTGCACCCTAGAGCTGTGCCCACACTGCCTTGGCAGTTACAGCCGTGTCACACTATGGCACAACTTTCCACATACTTCCACACATCTATCAGTGGGTAAGAAAAAGGCATATATCAAGCACACTTTCCTTGGTGATGTTTCAGAACCAGACTGAACAAACTGGTCTCCCCTTCCTTTGGTGGATGTGCTTGGCATATGACCATTTTTAATTTGCACAAGATGTAAAGTTCACATGATTCCCCCACTAGCTTCCTTGGTACGCTTCTCCTGTCCTGTGCGGGCCATCTCCTCTGAGGCTAGAACTACCAAACAAAGCTGCTTCATCTTCCAAACTGACGATCCAAAGTAGAGCTTGTCCAAAAATGTCCCATCATTCAGTGCTTCCCACCACCCAGTGTATACATGCACACAGAAAACTCAAAACACTGTTCTCCCCCAAACAGAGGGTTTGCTCTCCTCCATAACTTGGACAGACCACCTTTGCTGATATCGTATTCAGGGCAGAAAGTGCCTATTTATTCTTGAATTCATATGTAAATAGCTTGTCACAGCCATCTGCTGAAAACATACACCACCACCTTCATGGGAGAGCAGCAGAGTTTTCTGATATTCAGAGAACAACTTGATGTCATGTTTGATACATGCTGGTAAGTCTCTCAATTGCTAATCAACAGACTTCTCGGGTTTATACTTTTCCTGCTCATGATCTCATGCTGGGGCAACTTCCTCTGCACAAGCTATGGTTAGGTACCATGGTGGTAAGAACATCTGTGTGGAGTCTCTCACTAGCAGGCAACTGACAACTCAAAACAGTACTGGCTTCGAGGCTCACACCCTAAGGATTTTTTTCCCCTCCTAGAGTAAGATTAAAATCAATAAATCATCTAATAATCCCTTCTTAAAACTATTCCTTACACAAGGATAATTACAGATTGCAAAATACAGATTGCAAGAAAGACACCTTTCAGCATACACTGTTTCTTTCCATGAGATTTGGAATTAGAAATTGTAATTCACTACTCAAAGATGAGAGATTTATGCTCAGGGATCCCATAGTTTCTTTTGTGTTCTTCAAATAATTTTCTTAGTTTCTGTAGGTACAATGCATGGAGCTGTTCGATCTCTTCAGTGGTGGGGTTCAAGTTCTGCTTTACAGGGATGGGGCTTCCCACTGTAAATCAAAAGCAACAGCAGCATTAGCTTCATTGATGTCTTTTTGAGTAGAGCTGCTCTCCCACCTGTAACAGCCCCGCCACAGCTCGCAGAGAGATAGCAGAATCACAGCACAATTCTCTTGTCCTGGGGCCTGATCCTGCCTTTCACAAACCTCAGTCCTAGGTCCACTTCCTTTCATTCAAGTTCAGATAAAACAAATTTTAAAACCCAATCATTTCAGTTTGGCAGCAAAAGAGAAATGAGAAAGGGCTTAAGCTCTAACTTGAAGGAGCAGTTTATACTTCAATATACAATCCCATGGGCTGTGTGCTTGTCTTGCCATCGAGATTGTACTCCACAAGTTCAAAATAGCATTTAAAAAAATGTACCTTCTCACTGTCTTCTGTTCTGATCTGAACACTAAAGGTATTTGATGTGAGGGACACGTCTAAGAGGACAGTGGTGCCCTCAACCACAAAGCCACGTGAACAGGGCTGAAGGAAATACAGCTATCCTCAGATTTATTCCAAATGGTATTGCTGCACCAGCACTAGAAATGTTGTTGGCTACTTCAGCCTAGGGAGCAGTAGCACGTAAAACCCCCAGACTCTGTAAGGTGTCTCTGAACCATCCATTGCCGACAAATATAATTCCAACTGAACCGTTCTCCAGGCCTGAGGCACAGCACAAAGCCTGCTACCTGCTCTATCGAGCAAGAGCAAGAGGGAGCATGGCAGGTAATTCCATAGAAGTCCAGAGGGCAGCCTCCTTTTCCTCTGCAAAAATATATGGCTAAAAAGCCTGTGACACGCTAAGAGAAGCTTCCCATGATCTCAGTCTTCCTTGTGTTGTTCGATCACTACAGATTTTGACAGCTGTTCTTGCACTGGAGTCACTGACAGCTTCATAGATCTGTCCGAGATTACAGAGGAAGTCTGTAGAAAAGCACAGTTAAAAGCACCCCCAGGAGCTTTTACAAAGGCCCCTGAAAATCTCTCTCTCAATAGATGCTGCCACTTCAAATTGGATGGTGTTGACTAAAGGGAAGGGAAGTCTAGCCAGAACTGCAAAGGGGCTGATTCTGCAGGTTCCTGCTGCAGCTTTGGCTGCCAAGAGCTCTCAAGCCCTACACGGTGCTGAAATTCAGCCTTTACGTGGCATGGGGTGGGAACCCAGCCCTGGATTGAGCAATCAATACCTTAGTGGGGGTGAAATCAATACATATGTTCAATACAGGATTTCCAGAAGCATAACTGGAAACACCAAAAGACCCCTGCAAGCCTTTCTGCAGCAGTCTTTTCTCCTAAGAGCAGACACTTCATGTGGAATTGGAAACTACAGTCACCTTTCCAATTTTGAGCGGTTTTAAGCAAACCTGCTTAATTTGATATTTTAGAGCCAATTCTAGTTCTGAAAAGCAGTAATAATTTTCAGGGAAAACCAAAATTACTTCACTTGCCAAGCCCAAAACACTCAGACATTAGGAACCTTGGTTTTGCCAAATTGCATCTCCTTGCTTTAGGAACCATGGCTTCTGAAACGGAAGGAAACTTGCCAATACCCGGCCACGTTGTCAACACGGCTAACCGGCTCGGGTGGAGCTCAACGTGACTCTGCAGCTTCCAGGTGCTGAGCAAACACTTGCAAAGCTGCGTTGAGCCATACCGAGGGCCCCTCCAAGAATGCAGGGACACGGTAAGGGATTTCATGAGATCATACAACAACTTCTGTTGCAAGACTCTGGTCCTGCTGATTTGAAGCACTCCTGTGCTTTAGCGAGGGACCGCCTCTGTCCTTGCAGTAAATATTACAATGATGAAGATTTGCCTCAAACTGAAAGACATTTTAAGCTTCAGAACAATCTCATCAGCCTAATGAAAAACTGCAGAAAATACATTGTTCTTATTCCAATGCTTTGAAAACTTTTTGGTTTTAAAATAAGTGACATTTTTAGCCCGCCTGTGCACAACGTGGGCTTTAAAAATTAAATCTTTCCTAAAACATTTAACTACGTGCACTGATGAAACACAGATATGCATGAAATTTAACATAAAAAGAGCTACATTTTTGTCTTAAACATTTTTATTTGATCCATCCTAAAAATCAAATCATCCCTCCATTAAAGGGAGGGCCTTCTCAAATAGCAGAAGTGGTATCTGTGGAATACCAGAAAAACTTGGTTTACTTTTCTGTAGAAATAGGCTTCGTTAGTTCACTCAGCTCAGAATCTGGCTAAAAATTATTTATCCAAAATACACAGCCAGCACAACTTTTTTAAAAGGCGTGGTTGAAAATAGCACGAGTTAAAGCCATTAAAAAATCAAAGACATTCAAGTCCAACACTCCAGTGAGAGCAGATGACCAGAGATGACAGCTTTTTGGGGGAAAAAAGCTCTTCCGAACTGCCTACTAAGATGGCATGCATGCTCTCAATTAAACATGAACGGACCTTTCCACTGGGGGCGGGGGGGGGAAGGGAAGGAAACACCCTAGGGAGCTGCAATGTCAGCTAAGCAGCAGCCTGCTGAAGAGCTGCGGCAAGGCACCCTCTCCCTTCCCTCCTCCATCTCTTCCCCTGACCCGATGAGCACCGGGTCGGGATTGTATGAGCTCCTTCCAGTAGCCTTGTTCTGGAGCACCACTGCGGTGGCCCTGTGTCAGCTGAAACACTCATCTGCTGCTTCTCTG
The DNA here is from genome assembly GCF_009769465.1 of Tauraco erythrolophus. Taxonomy (NCBI): domain Eukaryota; kingdom Metazoa; phylum Chordata; class Aves; order Musophagiformes; family Musophagidae; genus Tauraco; species Tauraco erythrolophus. Next base: position 9,810,052 of record NC_141475.1, on the reverse strand, counting down.
CAGGGCTAAGAAACGAAGGTGCTGAGCATCTTGCATATAAACTGCAGCATCCAGAATCTGGAGCAACAGCTGCTGAGCTGTGGCAGCCCTCTGGTATGGACTGGATGATCCCTTGGGTTTCCTTGAGGATTGCTGAGGATAGAAGCCTGTGAGTAACTGTGAACAAAGAATAAGATTTGGCCTGGGACAGAAAAGGAAAAGGGAGAAAAGAATCCCCCCTTTTAACTAGGGAAGGACAGGAATTAAAAAAAAGGAAGTATTTATTTTAAACCTCACACACTTGTTCTAGATGCACAGTAACCAATTGCTTCTCTTCGAACAGATTTATAAATTTACACAGATATTAGTAGCACACTTAGCATTTCTAAACATTTGCAGAAGCATTAGGAAAGGCACGGGGAACTTACCAACAGTATGAATAGGTTGCCTGTAAGGTATTAAGCCAAAACTGTATTGAAATACTCCTCTAGCATGAAATAGCGGTAGAGCAAAGCCCATTATCTTTTGCAACTTTTCCTGGACATTTCTGAGCCATGAACCTTTCGGGTTTGCAACTTGCTTGAATAGTTCATTTTCACCAAAGGAAAACACCGGGACGAGATGAGCCCTGGAAAACAATGAACACACTGAGAATCCCACGTCAGCCTCCACTTGCACTGTGGTTCACATCAGCAGCGTGGAAACGGTTTCACAATAACCAGCACAGAAAGCTTCAGCAGCTCTAGACATCATCAGCAACAGGCATTCGACTCCTATGATATGCAGCTGCTTTGGGTTTTGGGGGTTTTTTGGTTTTGTTTTTTTTGTTTGTTTGTTTTTAAAAAGTGATTGACATACAACTAGCTTTTGGGCAGTATTTAGCTGGTTGCTATCCGTCACTACTTTTTACGACTGTTCATAATCATAAAAATGAATAATTGTGTATATAATAATTATAATTATGATCTTATATACCACTATTTCAGCAAGTCCACCCTTATTCCACTGCATTTTCTCCGTTGGCAAGCAAAGAAGCCTCATTGCGAACCTTATAATGCTCCCAGCTGGGCTGTGTCAAAACCAGATCTTGGCTTTCCTCTGCCTGTTGACCGCATTAATGCACGCACTTGATTTCAGCACAAAAACCGTGATAAAAACCAGACATTCTTACTGACATGAGTGCAACGTCAAATAACTCTGCTGTCCAGTTCCCAGTGAAATCCTGCTTCCTCCAGCCTTCTTCGAAAACGCTAGTCTTAATCCATTATTACCAGAGGTCAAATCCTACCCACAGAAATTACACTAACACACTTTGGCTCCTCCACAGCCTAATGAATTCTCATTCAGTTCAGGAACTGGCTTGGGAAGAAAGGCACTGACTAGCTCCTGGATAAACTACTTAGGCAGATGGAATCAGTGCAGTTGTCTCCAACAGGCAAAGCCACCACTATATTTAAACCTTGACTGCAGTATGCTTTTTGATTAATGCTTAGTTTCATTAAATAGTACTCTACAGAGTTTAAAGAAAAAAGAGCAGGGTAATCCTAAGCATTCTCTGAAGGATACAGAGGTGTTAAGTCTTAGCTTCTATATCTTAGCTCCATTCAGCCCACACTGACTTTGAGAAAAATCTTACAGCAAAATAGCAGCATCACTATAATATTGCCAGGACAAATTACTGCAGAGCTCTGAATGCCTGAGCAGGATGCGCTGAGGACAGAGCTGACTGGAAAGTACTATCGACAATGAAAACCCACCTGCATGGAAAAAAACAACTTCTACAGCTTCTCAAGCCTGAGGACTCCCAAAGACTATCGTTCCCACTCACTATTCTGACTAGTATCTGCTCAAAAGATTCTTTCTCAGGTAGAGCATGTATCACCCAGACACCTGTAAAGGAAATATCAGAATGCCTGGTACATACTGTGGCTGTGTAAATACTTCACTTTTTACTACAACACTAAGACAAACAGGAGCATCTTGTGGTGCAATAGGACCCTGAGACTGTGGGATTTGTTTTAATCTGGTGAAGGCTTTTGCAAGATGCTATGTAGGAGGCTGAGACAGAGAAATAAGTAACTTAGGATTGTGAAACTAAAGATAAGTTAGCTGATTCGTCATTTGTTTCATGTCTTTAGGATTTCTTCACTTCATATCAGGTATCTGTACTACTTTGAACCAAAATGACTTTTCCAGAAGCGCAGAGGACTTTTGCTGGCACGTTCAGACCACATTTGACAAGCTCCTAGCTGAGGAACCACAGCTTCTCTGTGCTGGCAGCACAGGAGCCAGGGCCAGATAGCACACGTCTCCGCATTGCCCCTTCCTCTCTTGGTATTTGATGCTGCAGATCACAAGCACCAGAAACATGCATAGAAGCAGTTTTTCTTGCCAGTGCTCTGATCCAGAATGACCTGTAGCCTGGTGGTTCAGGTGACCACGTGTGAGGTGCAGGGGTCAAGTCACTCAGGCAGAGCTAGGCATTATCTCCCCAGCGAAGGGCTCTAGACAACCAAGCCTCTTTAAGAAAGAGGAGATCCACCATTTGAAACAAAGGACATCATAAGGAAAGAAGTGGCCATTCCTGTGTTTTGGAAGTGTCCTGATATTGTTGTTGTGTATTGGGTATGCTTCTGAAATCAAGGCCGAGAGAGGCACAGGTGTATCTAGTTTCTCAATCCAAATCAGTTTAGATGAGAGACAAACACCAACTTTGTGATCTGACAGATCAGACATTAATGGACATGCTCAAAAAAAAAAAAAAACAGCACCTAAATATTCTTTTAAACTTTATGGTTAAAAAATAAAAGTTACGAATAGTGTTTAGGATCCCACTGGGTTAATCAGCGGTTGAGCAGAAATTGAGTAAAGACTCATTTGGGCACTAAAGTCCTAATTTAAATATGCAAGTGTTGTTTCTGGGTACAAATTAGACTAACATGTTACTTTATCAGAGAACAGGTCCTTTATGAGACTCATAATGATATGTATAAGAAACTCCCTTGGAATTTTGACACAGAATAGTTTCTAGAAAAAGATGGACCTTAGAATCTTGTGCGAAAAGCAAGAGCTCTTCTTCTCAGAGATCATCTTTTTTCCAGCTAATAGCTTAAACTGTTACAGATTTTTCAAGACCAATATTTTTTTTCTCATTGTTTCACATGTCAGTATATAATCCTGGGAGCTGTTCAGAAAGCTTAGCAGAAACAAGTCATTGGTTCCAATATTTCCATTACACAAGACATTTAGACCAGTCCAGCATAAACCCAATAGCTTATACTGTTTAAGTCACTCAAGAGATAATACCATCTCTGTTTAGTTACACACTGATGGCTGTTTCATAGCAAAAAGTAACCTAGTTTTTCTTGAGATTTTCACCAAAATTTCCCAGAAACTTACTTTTGCAAATAACAATCTTCAAAAGAAAGTCTAGAGAATAAAGGTGAAAACAAATCTTCCTAGACCACAATTTTCAGTGATTTAATAAAACAGGGCCTAGCTTTCTAATTTTTTTATTTGTTTGATTAAAGTGGTAAGAAAATTCTATCTTACTATAACTTCAATTTATAGAAAACAGAATATCTGCTCCACTCAGCAACAACAGCCAAAGTTTACTAATATTGTTTCATAATTCTTACTCTTTGCCAGTGCAAAAAACAACTGAAACAAAACATCAAGATATGCTAATAACACCTACTGCTTACAAATTATGAAAGTCAAAGCGAGTTTTCAACACTCTCAGATTGAATCCAGATAGACAGGCTGGCTCCTGTGCCAGACATCTGCACGTTCTTAGACAAGTAACTCTTTCAAATTCTAATTATATGCTTTTACTATATGTAATACGAACTATATTTAAGGATCAATCTGTATTCAAAGCATGCTTACTACAGCAGCCAAGATGGGAAACCTACCCGTGTTTCAAGGCCATTTTAATAAAGCCCTTCCTCTTGAGGATGTTCAAAGTTAAACTTCCAGGATGTGCATTCAGAGATTCCTCTGCTCCTCCAATCACGATGACAGACGCGTGGCCGCCTCCTTTGTTATTCAGCACGTACGACACACTCTCCTTGGATGCAGAAACCATTCCTTCAGGAGCAAACATTTTAAGAGTGACTGCTGGATCTTCATGTACAAGTACAGTGGAATTTGAGAAATATTTTTAAATATCTAAACAATGTTTCAAAATTATTACAGCACAGGACAGGGTTCAAAGATTTGGGTGCAACCTCCTCACTCTGCAACATATTTGGTCTTAGGTAAGTCCTTTGATTTCACACTGACAAGCTAAACGCTGTTTGCCTGTCACAGGAGTTTTGAGATCTTCAGGCAAGAGCGTGCTCTTCTGCCAACTTAACTCCCCCTCAGAGAGATTCTGTGCCTGAGAACAGAAGAGTTGCACGACAGCAGACACTGTTGAGAGGCCGCAGCTAAGCCACACAGCAGGGGCACATGAACACAGGCACAGAGGGTTTAACAGAATGAATAGAGGACTTGTGAACTCAAACACGGATCTACAGTGCCAAGCTGATTCCCTTCATTCTTTCCAAAGCTGTAACGCAGCAGCTCCGTCTAAGGCAATGGCACGACGGCATCAGAAGAAGCAGAAAGAGCTCACTTGTACCATTCCCAATGACTGCATCAGCTCATTCTCTGGTAACCAGACCTGGCACTCACCAACCTCTTTAGGCTAAAAGAGCAGAATATATGAAGTTTTCCTGCCACTCCTAATACTTCTAATTAAAGGCACACTGCTGTATAAGCCTTTAGCATCGATTTGGACCTTGCTCTGGACTTGGCGTGTTGGAAAATCCGCTTTCTAACAGATATGCACCTGACCCCTCCAGAGTTCCTTTGTGCTGTAGGTTTTACTTCAAAGGCTCATGGCAGTACCATTTACCCAGAAGCCACGTTTAATTACATTGTGTTGAATCTAAATGACAACCTAGAGATCAAGTCTAGTTATTGGGGGTTTTGGGGTTTCTTTTTTTGGTTTGGGGTTGGTGGGGGGGTTTTTGGTTGTGTTTTATTTTTTAACAGGGCTAGTATCAAAGCATGCTTTTTTAGACACCAAGAAAATATTTCATCCTGTTACCCACTTTATTTTTTTCCCCCATTAGGGACATTAACCTTGACAGGCTGGAGAGGTTGGCCTGTGAGAATCTTATGAAGTTCAACAAGACCAGTGCAGGGTCCTGCATGTGGGTCAGGGCAATCCCAAGCACAAGTACAGGATGGGCAGAGAATGGATTGAGAGCAGCCCAGAGGAAAAGGACTTGGGAGTGCTGGTTGATGAGAACTCAACATGAGCCAGCACACCCAGAAAGCCAACTGTATCCTGGGCTGCATCCAAAGAAGTGTGGCCAGCAGGTTGAGGGAGGTGATTCTGCCCCTCTGCTCTCGTGAGACCTCATCTGCAGTACTGCATTCAGCTCTGGAGTCCCCAACACAAAAAGGACGTGTTGCTCCTGGAGCAGGTCCAGAGGAGGACCACAAAGAAGATCCGAGGGCTGGAGCCCCTCTCCTACAAAGACAAGCTGAGAGAGTTGGGGCTGTTCAGTCTGAAGAAGAGAAGGCTCCGGGTGCTCTTATTGCAGCCTTCCAGTACTTAAAGGGAGCCTACAGGAAAGCTGGAGAGGGACTTTTTACAAGGTGATAAGACAAGGGGCAATGGATTTAAAGTGAAAGAGGCAAGATTTAGATTAGATCTAAGGAATAAATTCTTCACAGTGAGGGTGGTGAGGCACTGGAACAGGTTGCCCAGAGAAGTTGTGGATGCCCCATCCCTGGAAGTGTTCAAGGCCAGGTTGGATGAGGCGTTGAGCAACCTGGTGGAGTGGAAGGTGTCTCTGCCCATGGCAGGGGGTTTGGAACTAGATGTCTTTGAGGTCCCTTCCAACCCTAACCATTCTACGATTTTATGATTACAATGTGGGTTATAAAAATCTCACAAGAAAGGCAAGATGACTGTGATCCAGTTTTGAGAGCTGGCCATGAAGAGAAATAGCTTGCTACTGGAGCAAGTTCAGACCTCAGTAAAAAGCTACTTCCATTTGCCACATATGTCTTCATAGTCACTGTTACTCTGAAAAACGCAGCTGACCTGAGACTCCCAAATAATTCAAGTGATGCTCATTCACCAGTCAGCATGCATTTTCTCTGGAAGAGAAAGAAAGAGCCACTGTCTTTCCCTAGGACAAATTTATCTCCCTGCTGAAGCAGAGATGTCAGCCTGCATGCAGGGCACTGTTCCCTGCTTGCTCACACAGCAGCTCAGTAGTGCTGCAACTGCTCTTCCCGATGACGACAGCTGCAGCGCAGCACGCTTCAAAGACAGGCAGCGAAAGACTGGGAGATGTAACACTGTGCACAGAGCACAGCTTTCAGTACACGGAAGGCTTTGCAAATGTTTTATGATTTGACCAATAACCTGTATTATACCAAAGGTCCCCTCTGGTTTATCAGCTACATACCTGTGAAAAATGAGCTACAATGCTGACTATTCTTTAGTGTGCTTTTTACTCAAGTTATTTCTTCTCTAGCAGGTAAATATTTGTTCCTATGGGTCAAGATGCCAAAAACGCATAAAACTGATTTCTAGGCTAGGCAATGTTTAAAATTGTCATCTTCCACCACTGACAATCCCTTAACTTTACAAGCCTGAAAGAATCCCCTCAGAAATAACGCTTGCATGGAAGGGCATTCCCTGGTATGTTGAAGTACACAGGGATACGCAATTCTGGTATTAATCTGAACAACATCCTAGGCATATTTTTACAAATGTAACAGTTGCATAGGTTACCCAAAATCACAGCGTTTGTTCTGCAGTCAGGAATAAGAGCTACATCAAGACTAGCTCAACTAAGAGCTAGTCTCCCGAACTAGTCTTGTGCACCAGACCGTACTTACTGAAATGCTCTAGTTTAACTAAATAATAATAGTTATAAAATAAAATAACATATAAAATAATAATAATATTTTAAATAATAATAAATATATTTAAATAATGTTTAATTATTAAATTAAATTTAAAATTTAATAAATTATATTTAAATAATGATAAATGATAATAAAATAATAAAAAATGAAATATAAAATAATACTAACTCCTGTAATTAAACCACTGTGGGGAAACACTGGTCCTGATTTCATCATACATTCTTTTGTTACCCAAACTTTATTGCTTGTTGTTTTTATGTTTTATTACTGCAGTACCAGTCACCCTTTTATGACAAGCACTGCTCAGAACAGAGAAAAAAAGCTCCTGTCTTTAGCATTTACATCTCCATTAAAATTACACAAATTTGCAATATGGAATCTCAGTCAGAAGTAGGTAATTAACTTCCAACTAGAAAGATATTTGTAATGAGTAGGACTTTAAGCCTTTCAGGTAAGAGATTATCCTCAATTTGTTTTACAAGTCTGCGCAATGACTAAATAATGTTATAAATTACTATGCTCTTCCCTTGTCTTGTACTATGTTCTCTTGTAATATGCTGATCTCTTGTAAATAACTGGTACTCAGTACTGCTGTCTCATAGTTCAGGGGAAAAACAGCATTTTTTTTTCAGACAGAAAAAAAAGGTCAATGATATAGTTTAACAAAACTATTAATAAAACCTTTCAAATTGTTTTGCAACAATAGTTCATCATAAAACAGAGGTTTAATTTAGCACCAACACTGATCCTTCTGAAGTGAAATTACTTACCATTTATAGGTACAGGAATAGACCCTACACTTGAAGCAGAAGCTATAATACGGAGCAACAGCTGAGACATTCTGCTTTTACCTACCAGCACTCATTATGTATTCTCTGAAGAAGGGACAGCTGAACCAGATGGGCATGATATGAAGATATGGAATAAGCCCAGGAAATAAATTTTTGAAACTTGGACCGGTGCAAAAGTTTCCAAAGGCTCCAGCTACCAGGACCCCATGAGGGTGAAAGCCAAGTAGGTAGTTGTGATTTGGACTCAGATCTGAAGTTTTTATAAGCTGCAAAATAGAGACAGTGGACATTATAATGCTTACCTCAGAAGGATTCTCAAGTATGGAGACCACGTTGACAGGACACAGAACCGATGACAGTTCATTTCCTTCTGAGCTCTTTAAACTACTGTCCATTTTACAGCTGAACAAAGTTTCAATACATGTGTCTCAAGATATGTCTAGCATTCACTGTGCTGAGGCACTATCTTGTGATCCAATAGTCCAAACAGAAAATCAGCCCCTACCCCTTTTTATCACTAAATCTCCAGCTTCCTATGTTTTAACAAGAAGTTGAGTTCACCCTGGATTAAGTATTAGAATTTTACCAAAGATGAGTCTCAGACGTTTGTCTACGCTCATGACTATTCAATCTGTCTCTATTCCAATGCTTACAGTTCTGTGCAAAAACTTTGACTCACGTGAATGGGAAAGTATTCCCTAAAGTACTTCCAAAGAGTCCAGCTTCTGACCCACTGGGACCGTCTGCCCCCTGTGCATGGTGTTTCCCAGTCAAGGTAGAGCCACAGCAGGTACAGAACAGCGAGGAACCAGAAGTTGCCCAGGATCAGGATCACGAAGAATCCACAGCAAAACTCTGCTACAAGAGACAAAACAGGAAAGCATAGCAAGCATTAATCATGGCTGTCTCCTTTTAAGACCCTGAGTTCCCAGCCCTGATATGTTTATTATGGGTGCTACTCAAAATGCGTACAAATGGAAGTTAGCTTATTCCATATTGTGTGAATGTCATTACACTAAAGGTGAAACGCCTACCAGGGTGTATCAGCTCAGTCTGTATTTCTTACCCTACTGCATTACTGGATGAATAAGCCTAAGATGATGTTGGTTTACTTTAATAAAACAAAAGCATGAGCCGAGGACCAGCACAGTTGTTTTCTCCCCATAGTGAGAGTAAACAGTAATATTTGGTAGAGAGCATAAGGTTTACCTATGGCAGAATAAAAGGAGACAGCAAGAACTAACCGAGATGTGATGCTCCAGTGAACAAGAAAAAGGGAGGAGAGCTAGGGAAGGAAAGAAGGGAAAGGGGCCACAGCAAGATCTCTTTTCTAATGAGAGTGTTGTTGGGCAATCATTTTCCCTTTCTGTTTCTTAACTTCTCTACCTATAAAATAGGGATGGTAGTTTTACTCCCTGTGAAAAGTGCACTGTGACTGGCCAAGGAGATGCACTAGACAAGGCCAAAACATTAAGAGGTTCCACTTCAGCCTCCAAACACGTCACTGTAAGCAGAAGCTCACCATTGCTATGGGAAAACAACAGTAGTTTTAAGTCCTGACACTTTCAGACCCAGGTTAATAAAAATTGTAACATCCTACTACACTAACAATATATAGGAACTGTATTATACACAATTCAAAGAGCCAGAATAAGTTGTTTGATTAAACATAATGTGTCACTTTGAGGCTCAATCTTGAAATAATTATTCAGGGAAATTCCCTATGGAAACTTTATCTTTGTAGGACTTGCAGAATTTCGCACTCTTGCAGCAAGTCAAGCAGCTATGGATGGAGGTGGATGAAGCAAAGTACGGTGGTACCTGCTGCTCTCCACCCTGCAGCAGCCTGCTCGCTCTGACGTCTTGTGAACGAAATGCATCAGGCTCACGGATCAGAGTAATTCAGCAGATGCTGAATTTCAGGTTTGCAAGGGAGACAGGGCTATGTACATGTACATGTACAACTGTATTTGTACAATGACAAGCAAAACAGGACCCAGTTCTTACTGGAAGTCTCAACGGGCAGAGTTGTATGAAATAGGCATTTTTCCATGATGTTTTACAAATCAGAAGTAGTACTTTGTATGTCCTGCAATTGGCTGGCATTCATGACGGCAATATCCTGGTATGTCCTAAAAGGAGCTACACCACTGAAACATACTGAGCTAAATACATAAGTAAATAGAGTGGAGTTAAAAAAAAAAATAACAGAAGTACATCAGGCAATAATTTGGTTAACACAATGTAAATATTACCAGAACTGAAAACTTTGAAATAAAGCAGATGGACCAACAGTGAAAAACACTCATTCTAGTTAAGATCAGCTTCATTCAAGACAGAGATTACTTGGGCGTTGAAAACTCACAGCAGATTCTCTATACCAAGCAGGTTTCGTGCTGCTGAAATTCAGAGCTTTACTTGGCCTCCTGGCATTCTTGTGTTTCCTCCAGCCTGAATACTTATTTTTTCTGAACTTCAGTGAACTGGCCCTTGTGCCTAGTTTGACTGTGCCTTTAGAGTAGAAATGGATATATTGTCATGGGGTAACTCAGAACTACTGCAGAATCCAGCAGCAGATAGAGCAAGCAAAGCTGCTGGTTAGACTGCGTAGAAAAGAAAGGGATGAACATTCCCATTTCTGGCAGGGAAGGAGCAGAAAAATAAGGAATTGCATTTGCTCTGAGGAAGGGAGAGGGAACAACCATAAATTAAACCACAGGCAGGATCAAATCTACTGTTTTGAAGGATACTCCATTCTTCAGTACCATCAGTACAGAAGCTCATTGCTTCCTGCTTAAACAGGCAACCCTGGTCTTGCACAGAGAAGCACCTCAGTAACAGCTCTAGAAAAACAGAAACCTCCAAAGACAATGTGGAAAACTCTCAAAAGCTACAAGGAGTTCTAGGAAACATCATTAATACAGGTTGAGTAACACAGGTGAAAGATGAAACTCAGTTTCACCGCTCTGGAAGCGGAACTCACTGGGAATCCCACACCAGCAACACTTCAAAATAGGGTACAGAAATATTTTGAGGAAAACCCATTACCTGCTCTTTGAAGGAAGAGATCCTGAAACTACAGATATTTCTAGGAATGCTAATCTGGACAAGATGCCATGGTTCACGGTCTAAGTTTGAATGAGAAATTTTTTTAATTGCCACCAATCAATTCATTTCAAGTGGTTATGCAAAAATTGGTAATTGTATTTCCTACCCTTCCTTGCAGACGACTTTTGGCTCAGCGCAGAATCACATGGCTTTTTACTATCAGTTTCCGAGCCAAATAGCTGAAAGGTGCTTTGCATCAAAGCATCCTTGCTGTGAGAGCTAATTAAATCAGCAGCACTAAGTGCCAGATAGCACTATTTAATACCATGCAGACAAAATACACGAGACCAACAAGCTTACTGCTTTGCTTTAGCTAGAACACGTTCCTGCGTGCATATAAGGTATGGGGAGATAAGTATGCTGTCAGCACTTCCTAAGGGGAGCTCAGCATCTTGTACGACACAGCTAATTTATTATTGCGTTTGCAATGAGACACGCAAATTCCTTTTACCATACCTCCTCATTATTTCAATGCATCAACAGCCTGCACGATGAGTTAAACAGCGATGACTCAAAACCAATGAGCTTATAAACACAAAACCAGTGTTTTCTCCTCCAGAGAAGACAGTGAGTAAATAAATGGTAATCACTTTACCTAAATTCATAAACAAATTCCAGGCAAAAGGTGAGTAACTCGGAATTTGGCACTTTACTATATCTTTGCCTCCTTGGACGTAGTTCCAGACTACATTGTAAGCATAATTTTTTGCTTGAAATTAAATTAAAGCTTTGAAAATACCTCTGTGGTGCATTGGAACTGTAGGGAAAAAGGGAAACAATATGGATTAAAAGACAAACCACTGCCATGGGACTGTGAACATCCAGTTTGCCAGCCAACATTGGCGAGACTTTACATCTCTTTTCCTCAATTTCTCATGTGGATACTCATCGGCTGTAGGAAATGGATGAAAAATATTACATGTAGTGTTAGCAGCACTGGCAGCCATCCTGCCCGATGATGTTTGAACACCTGATGCTTCATTCATTAAATAGGCTCTAAGTTTGCAGCTGTGGGCACCAAATTCATAAAACAGTTAAATATCACACAGACAGGAAGTAGGAAACCAGCACATTGGGTAGGGAAATACAGGTGATCCCAGCAATTGGAAGCTCCAAATGCACTTGCAATTACTAAGGAGTCAAAAATGTTTGAGTAATATCTGTTGCAAGGGCCACCAAATCTAGGACTGTCCACCAGAAGAAAAGCCTCCCATTACTCTCAGAGCAGTCACGGAGCATGTCTGGCCAGTGCAGTCGTATCCTAGGTGGCCAGGTTGCTCACCCCAATCCAACCAGCACTACAGGCTCTCCGTAGTACCCCACAAAGCCACGCCAAGCAGCTCGCACTGAGACCACCGGACTGCTAGATGACTCAGAGAGATCTGAACTACGAGCCAGTTCCTGCCATTTCCCGGATGCCCTTAGCAAAGCTTCCTCTAAACACATTGTGCCGCTATGTCTTAAATGAGCTGGAGACTTTCAGAGTTCAGTGATATGAACTTCATCCCACAAAGGATGTGATAATTGTGCCAGCTTTATCCCACTAGCAGGTAGAGATGCTGGTTTCAATATTCATACTTCTCTGGGCTTTACGAGCACATGTGCATGCAAATACACAAAGCAAGCTGAAAAGCTCATTTCTTACATCTATGACCAGAGGGGAAAAAAAATGAAAGATGGCATATCCTTCAACAACCACTGCAGTGTACATACAACACAACAGTCCTTTCCGCACCTTCAGTCTTCAGAGCAGCAGTGCCTCTGAGCTGGGTGCCTGAGGAACAGCACACACTGGAGGAAATACACAAGGAGAATTGCATGGCGATGTTTCTATCCCTAATGAACATTTGCTCCTCTCTATTATCCCTCAAGGTACTACTGATAAGTTGATTTTGGCATTAAAAGAATATTTTCTCTGCTTAGTGGATCCTTTCATTTCAGGAAAAGAAAAAAAAAATAAAAATCAGCCTTCATTTCTGGAAATACTTTCTAAATCATTTATAACTGGTAAAGAAAGGGATAGAAATTCAAGTGAAATAACACATAGAGCAAATGAACTCCAACAGTCCCACAAAAGGAAGACATGAGACAACTAGCAACATCTGAGAGGAGGCAACCTGCCACGGCAACTAAGCAAGTTCACACCTCTGCAGAGTACTGCTCCGCAGCTTTGACGCAGACAGTCTCTGTTTTAAAAATGGAGTCATAATGTTAGTACTATCCTGTTCAGAACCCACAAGTCTGTGCAATTCTGCCAATATACAGATTTCTGCCAGGAGCACAGGAACTTGCTGCCACTTTTTAACCATGGCGGATATGGACTTTCCAGCAAAGAACAAGCTGGGAATTTATTTAAACTAACTGCACTGGAAAATTGTTGAAGTCCACAGGAATTTCGTAGCCATCTCCAGGACTGAGGTGGTAAGGAGGTGAGCATTTGTTGAATACGAATCAGTCTCCTGTAGTGAGGCTCCTTTGTCAGTTTATTGGTCACAACTGGGAGCCCTGGTCACAAGGATATTTGAGTATTCCCACCAAGGGAGCTGTATTTCAACACTACTACGATAACAGATACAAACCCTCAGATGTCAAGGTTTGGAAGCTGGTTTAAAGGTTTGTTTACTCTGGAATTTGGTTCCAGTTCCCAAGCAAGTGGACCTTCCATTGGTAAATACTGATAAACTAGAGATACAGAGCATTAGGCACTATTGACTTGTAGATAGAGTGGTCTGGATACAGTAAATCCTTGAGTTACTTATTACCAAATCCTGAGACAGAATGCCAAATTTAGTCTACACATTTTCTGTTTCTTTTGTTTCTCCTTAGGCATCCGCTATCAGCTACTCACATACAGGTTGCCAAGCCAGGGCCTCTGGCCTGACACAGCACAGCCATTTTTCTCATTCTTGAGAGATACAAATATACACGGGAGACGTGGCTAAATTCCCTCCCTAAGAGGTAGGTAACAGAGGTGGCATTCCTAGAAATCCTTGTCAGTTAAGCATCAGTAAGTACCCTGTTATTCTCTGTGATCACATGCCAGTCCCTGCCCATGGGCCAGCAATAAGCTTCGGGGACAGATGAATACAGACTGACAAAAACAAGCAGCAATACCAGCGAGCTGAGCTTTCTTAGGTACCAAAAGAGAGTCTTTTAAAAAAGGCTTTGAGGAAGAATGAGACCCTTGTAGTTCGCCAGCTACAGCTGATGAGTTAAATCAGCACCAGGTAACAAAACACCATGACGTGTTTGGGGAAAAGGTTATTTTTTGCTTTAGCACACTACGCTGACATGTGCTTTCCACTTATTATTCCAGCAGCAATATCGTGCTCTGTGGCAAATGTTTCATCATTTCTATTCTTCTGGGGAAGCCAGATCCACAACTCAAAACTGTTCCAGTCAAGTTCCATTAACAGAGTGCTTCATCCTACATGCACAGAAGTTTAATCACTAGGGAACAGGATGTACTTTAATATATACCAATGTCTTTAGCATATTACTTTGTGGCTTCGTTTATATTAAATTATACCTTCTACTATGTACCGATTTTGTATTATTAAGTATTTTGCAAACAAACACAGGGGTGCCTGCACAACAGCCACTTCCTAAGGTCCCCAGTAAGAAGACAACCAGGGTGCTGCTGCTGGACCTATAAAGTGAGCCATAGAAGATGCACATCACTTCTGCCCTATCACCACCTTGTCTCAAAGCAAAATCCTGGTATCCTTGTCACAGGGTAAACTCTCTCTCATTTCCAGCTCTCGTCTGGACCAAGACACCACCGCTGCACCCAAGGTACCTAGTTTGTTCTTGAACATGCTCTAATCCCACTGTCCCTTTTTACATCACATGCACAGAAGCTGGCAGGAAAAGCTGGCCTTTTCTCCAAAATGCTGTCGCTTGCTTTGTGTACATTAGAGAGGAAGAAAAACAAAAGGCTAAAGCACCTGCAAAGCAGCATTTAAACCAAATCTCATTGATTTTTCTTTGTTTAAATTGTTTTGCCTTTAAATGAACCCTTTGATCTATCTCCTGCCTAGGTACCAACCACCTCCCCATACAAACTGACCTTCCCTCGCAGACGTGCAGCAGGGAGGCACACACCTCACTCCTGCAGCAGGCTTATGTTAATACCAAGGGCAAACTGCTGCTCAATTACTGTGCGAAGACCTACAGGAAGATAGCAGACATACTATTAACTGCAGCAAAATTAATTCATTCAAAGTTCTTAAGAAAAATATTTCCAAGCTTAAAAACAAAGACTTCATGCTAAACACCAGGGATATCTGCTGCATTCACCGATGGCGACAGTTTCTTTCGTGTATATGTACCGTGAAAGCTACAGTACAAAAATGGGAGTGATGTATCCTCTTTGCTCTCACCCCCAGTTGGCCCAGCAGCACTTACAGGCTTGGAGATTTCATTTCTCCAGGTGACTCTCTGCTTGCGGTTGGGCTGGACGATGGCACAGAGGGATCAAAAGCAGGTATCAGCACACAGCTTCAGAGGCGGACACGATGTGGGTGCTGCACGTGCTTGGAACAGGGCCAGACCTGCCCCAGGACTGTCATCCCCTGGCCAAGCTGATGAACCTCTAGTAACAGTAATTACAGGCACAAACTGCATCTATCAAAATAGTCTGTTTCAGCTTTTTTCCCCAAAGTTTTCCAAAACTTCTTATATTTGTTGTTTCAGCAGTGAAATACTAATGACTTGAAATTATGCTTCAGCCTGAAGCTGTTCTGCATTTCTGCTTCATACGGCAAGAATAGCATCATTTTAGTGTTCCTTGTTTTTCAGTTTTCATAGCTTTAGTTTTCCAGACTCCAGGCTGATACCACTCCTCTTTGAAAAGAAGGAAGCCATTTAAAACGCTTTTCTTTCTCATGGAACTTTACCTAAGCTATTTTAGCCTGCTGCACTGAGAGCACATAAGATAGGAAACCATACGGCAGTTTCAGCTGGCATAGTGGGAAACAGATGAGCATTTCTCTTGACTAATCCAGCAGCTCTTAGATACAGATCACAGCATTTCATAACTTATTTTTGCTTCTGGTGTCATGCTCTCGGATAACGAACAGAAAAACCACTGCTACAACGAAACCCTGTCTTTTCTGCTTGAGGGAGAACTTTGGCAGCTCGCAGTACAGAGCAGGGAAGGACAGGAACTTACACTCAGAATTTTAAAGAGGTTCCTTTTGTACGTAATGAAATTCTGTGCACATCTGTACAGCTTTTTTGAGGCAAAGGCGTGTTTATTCTGCCTACAGTATACAGCACAAGCAACGTGTCTGTAGTGCAGACCCAGCCCAAGCCAGCATGCTGTGCAAGAAGCAGAACTTTCTCGTTTGCACCGTGCTACTGCAGCTATTTGTTCAGTATTCATTGACTGATTGGCTCTTTCTGCAAGCGGCGATGAGATTCAGTCTTCAACAACTATTGCACGTATGCACTTCGGGCCAAATTGTGAGCAGCCTTTAGTCACACAAGCAAGAAGCCACTTCCAGTCATCCATTCCACAGTCGCAGAAAACCACGCAGCAGTGCCACAAAGCAGCCCTGGAGAGCAAGGGGCAAAGACCAACATGATGTGCTTTTTACATTCAATTCAGATACTCTTAAGGGGCTCAGCCAGGAAGATAAGACCAATGCTTGATTTTCAGAGTCTTCTACCCAAGTCACGCTATGGATTTTAAGTTGTAATAGACTCGTGTTCTCCTTACAGCTTACTGTGCATGCCAGATCATGTTTCCACATGATATCCTTTAAATCTGGGAAGTGACATTACTCAATTCAGCTTTTGCCTTTCCGGGCACTAATTTTTAGAGTTCTTTTGCTGTATCTGTTAGTGCCATTGGTCCCTTTTATTCAGCTATGTCACCTCACCACACACCTAGATGGACAACTTCCAGAACTAAGCCAGTACTCTAATTATTCACTGCTCTAAACAGAATGCCTATATCCATGATGTGAATCATTAGTTATCATATGGTGTCGTCTGTTTGCATTTTCACATGCAGATGTCTTTACATAAGAAAGACTGAATCTATGTAAGATCTTGTTTGGTACTAGTTCCAGTCATATATCAACCCCCAATCAATCCTGTGACGAATTCACACAGTATTTCACTTGTACTGGGGCATCCCCTGCATGATTTCAAAGTGTCACTTTCAAACGCTCACAAACAAACAATGTTTCCATGCTTTGTCTGCTCAGTAGACAAAAAAAAAAAAGCGCTGAAAAATCCAGACACAATAGCAATCCAGAATGTCAGAAACCAACCCATTTTTCACTTCTTTACATCACTTAGGATTCAGCCATCCAAATTTTCCTGGAGCTAAGTGAAACTTTTTGGCCAGATCACTCTGTCCTATGACTGAAAGGGTACACCTACAAAATAACAAGGTCACCTTGCACAGCGCTAAAGACAAACATGCCCATGAAAACACAAGCAGATTATTATTGCTAGAATCAACTTGTCCACCAAAATTTGAGCATTCTTGCTAACAGATTTTTTTCCTGATCATGTGCACTCACTATATTCAATGTAAACAGCTGTAAGACCACCTCCTTGTTGATTTTCCTTGACATTTACTCCCAGGCAGCACCAGCTGCAGAAGACAGCTGCCTACTTCTCCCATTGAACTGCACAAGAGTGTATTTTCTGCAGCCCTATCACTTCTAGTAAACAAAGAAGGACATGATTTTCTGCAGCAGTGTTGTTACCAACCAGGCTAGGACAATAATTGTTTCCTCCCACTGCCACTGAACTTCCACTGCATTATCATTAGACTGGAATAATGGGATATGCAAAGATCTAATTCAATAACAGAAAATTAGAAGCACAGGCTATTTGCAATGTAGCCACAAACATGAACTGTTTATAGTCCAATCATATATAATTCAGAGATAACATAAACCAGCCCAGTGCTAAAGAGAAATCTGTGAAGGTGCTTCATATCGTCCACGCTTCCCCCACAAACTCAAATCTTTTATGTGTGGGCTAACAACCTAAAAACCAAAAATCATCTGAAAGACATCAGACCGCCATCTGAATCATACTATATTTCCTAGACACAGAAGGAAGACACATGCACATTCCTTTTCTTCTTTTAAGTCCTAAAGCATAGACGGTTCTAACACAACATTCCACCATTTCCAGTAACGCACAGGTGGTCAGTCCGTCACCTCAGAACAGTTTTGTTCCACATAGATCATTCAATAACCACTTGCCAACTTACACAATCCATGGATCTGATCCCAGAGAGTTAAAGCTTAGTTTACCTTATTAAGTGACTCATTTTATCAAGTTCAAGATAACTACCCATGAGAATAAGATTTGATGCTGTGAACAGATGTTTAGTGATAGGAGTCTATTAAGATATTAAGAAAATTCACTATAGAGGAATAATCAGTGGGAAAAGTTTACCAAGTAAAACTGTTAGGAACACTTTCTTAAAGCAAGTGAGGACATTTTTCATAAATTTACAGAAGTGGTTGCATTTAAGCCAGTTCACTGTCAATCCTTATTAATTTTCACCATCTAGTTAAATGAGAATTTTACTGAACTGTAGTATCTAAAGTTATTTTACAAAATCAGTAACAAAACCAGCATTAGTCATGTATCAGCCTTTATGTTTATGTTCAATAAACAGTTGTTAGCTGTCAGAAACCTAGTGGGCATCTCCATGAGAAGATGCAGTCACTAGCTTTTTAAGATCACATTTGAAAAAGAACCCATAGAAAGAAAGAGATCCCCCAAAATAGAGAAAACGCCATCCAAAGCTTTCAGGGAAGAGACGGCCCAAGCCCAGAAGTGCGATGCTCTTGCCCACCCAGGGATAGCCCGGGAGCCGCTTGCCACCAGGTGGAACCACGGACCGATGCCCACGGGTGATGCCGGTTAACGAAAAAACCGATTCTTTCCTTTCCCTTTTCTCTCTGGGGTAAGGGCATGAAGGGGGAAGGCTGTTACCCAGCAGGAGGAAGGAGAAGATCCACTGCAGCACGGCGACTGTCTGGATCCTCCTCTTTAGAGGGATGTTGATGGGGGCAAACTCGACCTTCATGCTGACGGCGGGACAGCAGCGTGGGGAGGCACGGACCCGCCGGCTCCCGCCCCAGTCCCGGTCCCGGTCCCGGTCCCAACCCGCCGCACCTGCCCGCCGCCGCGCCGCTCTGCCCCCGGCCGCCGCGGCCCCGGCTTGTGGCGCAGGGACGCGCCCCCTCCCGCCGCCGGCGCTGCCCACGGCCGCGGGGCCCGGGCGCGGCTCCAACAGGCGGGGACGGGGAGGCCGCCGCCCCGGCGCAGCCCGCCGCGGGCCCCAGGCACTTTCCTCCCCCGTGCACCGCCCCGCCCGCAAGAAACCCGACGCTGACCGGGAACGGGCCGAGCCCGGGCGAGGCTGCGGGCCGGGCGGGTCTCGGAACGCACGTACAGCCCCGCGGCCGCAGAAACGCCCGGCGCGGCTCCCGCCGCTCCGGCCTCGGCTCCGAGCCGCGAAACGCCGCACCTGCCCCGGCTCACACACACGACACAAGGCAGCAGGCGGGGGCGGCCGCGGCTTCATTAGCCCGAGCTGCCGCCCTCGAGCCCGAGCAGCCGGGCTGCGCGGCGGGAGCTTTTCTCAGCGGAGCTGGGCGCTCCGGCGGGCGGCCCCCCCCAGACCGGCCGGCGCCGCCTCTGCCTCATCCCCCAGCGCACCCTCGCGCTTAAGGCTCTTTGAAAGAGCTTATGGAAGCTGGCCGAGACCTTGAATCCCCCCGGTACTCGGGCTTAACGCCTCCGTCCCAATTACACCAGCACGCGCACAACCTCCTCCCGCCCGGCGCTCAACCCGGGGTGTCGGTGACAGCTATCGTTGAAAAAACGTCCGGCACGGCCAAAGAACACCCCAACACTTGCAAAAGCGCCGTCCCCGTTGCACCCATTCCTCCGCCGCAGCAGCGGGAACGCGCCGCAGCTCGCCGTGCGCCGCGGGCTCGCTCCGCCGCGGCCGGGCAGTCCCGCACGCCGCTCGCACCCGCCGCCTCACGCCAACGGACGCCGCCGTCTGGGCGCGGGGGCTCCCGGCAAACGGGCTGATGTCACCGCCGTAGCTGCCCGCGGCGCTGCCGGTGCTCGGCGCACTGTCCGCCTCCTCCCTGGGCGCAGGAGACGGGCAGATCCGCTCTAGGGGCGCCCAGCCGGGCTGTCTCCGCACCGTCGCGCCGGGGAGCGAAAGGGGCGGCGGACGCACGACGGAGGAAGAGCGGGCGATCTTCAGGCAGCGCGGCGGGAGGCGCGGTGGGGTCCTGGAGGGCGGCTGCGCAGGCGCGGTGCTGGCAAGCCGCCTGCCGCCATGCCGACTGTCAGCGTGAAGCGGGAGCAGCTCTTCCAGGCGCTGGGCAGGACCTACAGTGAGTGGCGCGGACGGGCTGGGGACTGCGCGGGGGCCGCGTCTCGCCTCACGCCGCCTCCCGGGGTGGTCTGTGCCCGCGCCCCGCGGCGCGCCGGCTGAGGCGGCGCGGTGCAGCCGCCCGCAGCGCCTCGTGGCTGAAGCGTCCCGGGCATCCTCCGGGTGTGCCTCGGGAGGCGGCCGCGACCCTGTCGGGCGGCTCCCTCCGGTCACCGCGGCCGCTGGGCTGCGATCTGCCTTCTGCCTGCCCCGGGCAGACCCCGACCGGCGGCGGAGGCGGGGCGGTCCAGCCGTCCGCCGGCAGCGCCTTCGCTCGCTGCTTGTTCCGTGTCCGCGGAGCTGACCTAAGCCGCGGGGGAGCCCAGGCTTCCGCCAACGGTGATGTCTGTGCCAGGGGTGCTTCCCGGCCGCCTGCGCTCCGCAAGCCCACGGCAAGCCCAAGTCATGTATGCTGCCTGGAGCTTTCAGCGTTTTGCCCAGATACCGCCAGTCTGAGTTCAGATCACTCATGAAATGAGACAACGCGTTTCTAAATCCCGGATTCTGGTCGGAGTTTCACTGTCTGTTCTAGGAACTGGTTAAATCAAAAAGGAGAGAGAAGAGGCGGGAGCGGGCAAATCAAAGCAAACCATTCATACCGTGTTTTCACTCAGTGCTTCTTCCCCAGATCTTTAGAAATACGACTTAAGAACTGTTTGTTTGGCTGAAAGAGCGTTTAGGGACATGCAGCAGTTTATCTAGCTCTTAAGGCACATGGGTGCAAATCTCCATTTTCAGATCATGTGTCATAGTGCAGTTGATGCAACCTCTGTGTGATCAGCAGACTGATGAAAAAAGTAGCTGTTGGCAGAAGCTGTCCAATTACTCCCTCTTGTTTTCATTATCTGTTCAGGCCAGAGTTACTCTGACAAACTTGTCTGAGGAGCTGGTAGCAAAGCTGGGCTCTGAGGCTCAGAAGCCCTTGCTGTGACTGTAAGAATAATGTATCAATAAATGCAATATGTACTAAAGAAACTGCTACTCAGATGCAAATGTAAGCAAAATTCTTGAAATTACTTTCATCTTTTTTTTTCAAAATAGCATTTGTTATCCTGTTTGAAAACATTCAAAACAAACACAAAATTAGCCCTTTAAAAGTCTGAGGTCTGCTGATTAACCAAAATTCACCTTCTTTCTTCACAGCTGATGAAGAATTTAATGAGCTTTGCTTTGAGTTTGGTTTGGAGCTTGATGAAATTGTAAGTAACATTTTTATGTGGGTTTTTTTTTCAGTAGATATAATGTAGTGTCAGCATTTATATTTGATGAGATTCATATTGCATTATTTCCAGCATATTTCCTGGTACAGTGTTGGCCCATGACCTCTAGCATGTACCAAGAAAACATCTAGGCAAGGTTTAGAGGACACTGTACCCCAGATGTCTTCAAAAAGCAGTGTGGACAAGACTTGAAGGTCCCCTTGACCTATGGAATCTTTCAGCAGTACTGCAGCAGGCTTTTCATCCTGAAACGTCCTCGTACATCTCCGTAACACGGGGCAGAATATGTAACACATACCTTTAGATTCTTGTAATAAAATACTGTTGTAACAGACTATATTAACACAGGAGTTCTGAATCTGAAAAAAAAACCCAGACATACCAAAATTACTGTCTTCAAAGCAAGAGAGCCCCAGACAGCATATTGCTGTACTTCAGGGAGGTCGGCGTTCTGTGGCACAGTCTCTGGCCCTGTTTTGTTTAGCAGCATAAATATGGCCACAGACCATGTAGTGAACATGTTTTACAAGATCTGCTTGGCTTTTTTTTGTATGCATTCTTCTGTGCAATATCCACAAAAAATGTATCTGTCCTAGACAGATGTATCCACAAAAATGTATCTGTCCTAGACATTGTTACCTAAGTTGTAACTAATTCATATTTAAAGTTTTGGCTTGAATTCTGTGCTTGTGAAAATTTGCTAGCCCGGTTAACTGTATCCATGTAAATCTTATTCAAGTAGACATCTTTTGGTTTTGCTTTTTGATTTGAATTAATTCATCTTCTAATGATGTTTATCAAAAGACATCTGAACATCATATGGTATGCTTTATTTCCGTATAGACATGATACGACAAGTCATTTGCCAATCTGTTGCAAAAATAAGATCACAGTTCTCTACTGGGATCTGCTAGCCTAGAGACTCTTCCTTCCATAATCTCTTTTTTTAAATTCACATTCTAATAGTGAGTTTTTCTTTTGGTGTACTGCATTACAACCTCTGAATCTGAGAAAGATTTAGATTTTATGTCATTTCTGGCATTTGCTGTGTCCATTTGCTGCATAAATCCAAATTATACTATTAAACTTCTAATTAATATGATTTCTCGTATTGTATTGTCTCATTATCATACTCTTGTCAATGTTAAGATATTTCAGGGTAAAATCACATTTTTGCTTAATTTCAGACATCTGAGAAAGACATTATAAGTAAAGAAAAAGGTGAAGAAAAGGCAAAGGGTGCATCTGATACCATTCTCTACAAAATTGATGTTCCTGCCAACCGTTACGATCTTCTTTGCCTTGAAGGGCTGGTCCGAGGACTGCAGGTCTTTAAAGAAAGGTAATGCAGAGTTGTGAGATTTTTGCATGGTTTGTTATTTGTTTAAATACCAGTCAATTTCTGGTCAATAAACAAACTTGCTGCTTGCTTGGGTTTTGAGTGCAATCTCATGTGTAGATCGGATTCATCAGATGTTGCTCTGAAGAGTATTTGTTGTATATTTTTAATAGACTGGACTAGAATGTTACTGGGGTTTGCATCTGTTCTAAAAATTTTTCAACTGCTGCTCCATTTGAGAGTTATCCTCTCTAAAGAACTCCTGCAGGGGTACTTCATTGTGATCCTTTGTAATAAATACCAAATCATTTTTTTCATTTTTCTGCTACAACTTTATCTTCTTGAGTCCTTCCTTTCTGATTCAGTAATCTGTTTACCATCCCATAGAAAACAGTTACCTAATTTACATGCTAAGAAGTGTTACTAAGAAAGTTTTCTACATATAATTGTGGCTGCATTTCTAAAGTTTCCTGCATTTGGGGAACTTACTCTCGTTCAGTTACAGACTTATTTCTGGTTTTATTCTAGGATAAATCTCCCTAGGTATGAAAAGATAATACCAGCTCAGGGTGAAGGTCAGAGGCTGATGATCACTGAACAGGTAAAAGCGTTTACTGAACCTTTGTAAATTTATTGAGAGTTTCTGAACCAGCAAGATAGGTATCAGTACCAGTTTTAGAAGAGCAGTGAGACTGGAAATCTTATTTGCAGAACAAGAGCTAAAGAAATTTAAATATCTCTACTCATTGTGATTTATTTTTAGGGAAAGGAAGAGAGAGGAACAATAGACAAATTACTTTGAGAGAACCTAGTAGCAGATCGAATTCAAGTTTCAGATGCTCACATTGCATTGACCTTCTGGGCCATTACACAGTGTATTGGAAACCTCCTTGTCTCTACCAGACCTGGAGTAGGATGGTTTGGTTTTTTTTTCCCCTTTGGGATTCTGATGTCTTTCCAGGAATTTTCTTTTTGATTACTACTTTACAGAAGAGGATTTTATGAAGAAAAGTGCACATTTAATCTGTTTTAGTTTTGTATGTTCTGTGTACTTGAAATTTATAATGTGCTACTGTTGTAAATTGTAGACTGTCCAAGTCCGTCCTCATGCTGTAGCTGCAGTCCTTCGCAATATAACTTTTACCAAGGAACGTTATGATAGTTTCATTGACCTCCAAGAAAAACTACACCAAAATATTTGCAGGTTAGTGCTTAAATTTAACATAGTGTGTAGTGTCTATATGTATGATTTTGTCACATGTTAAGACGCACGTCCCTATTGCAGAGAGACATTATATTTATGCTCAGGAAAATCTTTTATAGCCACTCGCTTGATCCTTCTCATTTCCTTGCCTGTTTTTCCCTGCTCTCAGTATTTTTCAACATAAATAGCTCTTACAGCTCCTACAACAGTTGAGAAAGAAGTGTTTTGCAGCAGTCCCATTGGATTTGCCTTTGTTAGGTGTGTTGTTAGCATTCATTAAAATGTTATTTGTGAAAATAATTTCTAGACTTCTCAAAACTGCCTTTCTACTTTTTCATTAAGTTCAGTGAATGCATAGAAGTTTAGAGCATCATAGGATATTATGTCAAAGGAGCTTCAAATAAATCATTATTTTGCCTTCTTTCTTTCTAGGAGAAGAGCGTTAGTAGCAATAGGTACCCATGACTTGGACACCATCTCTGGTCCATTCACTTATACAGCTAAAGCACCTTCTGAAATTAAATTCAAGCCCTTGAATCAATCCCGGGAGTACACAGCTTCACAAATTATGGATCTGTATAGAGTAAGTGGGATTTTTCAGGCTTATTGCACTAAATGCAGGAAGATAGAGTTCCAAAGCTTAATGTCTCTGATATCCTTGTTATTAAGAGTTGTTCTTAGAAATAAAACAACAATTATCTTCTGTAGCTTCAACCAGTGAACATTCCCCATTTTGCTTATTCATGAGAAATGCATGGTAATACTTTATTTTTATGTCCATGAAAGATACATCATTGTGTTTTGTGGCTAAGCATAACTCTCAGAATAGTGGGTTTGATATTAACCCTCTGATTTATCAACATGAAGACTGCTTTTCATGATACCTTTTACATTATTATTAAATAATGTAAAAGAGTTTTATACTTATCTGTCTACACTGGTAAGATACTCTGTGTACAAAGCTGAGAAAAGCTCAGGGCAAATAATACCAGATTTTTTAATGTCACTTTAATTTGGCCAGTTTGTTTGGGGAAGATGTTGAATTGTTTACCCAGCTACATATTACACAAGTGCAGCTGTGTAGCTCAAGTTAAGTCTGGCACTGCTCTTGGCCCAGCATCCTGATGAAACCAGGTAAATCCTGGGAAAAGATTCTATCCAGTCTGATTTTATGATGTTTATGGGGGCCACTTTAAATGTCAGCATTTGAAAAATGACACTATTATCACCGTTGTTACAATATACAGCCCTGGTGTAGCACACATACTGGCAATGGAGATACATAAATTCTCAAAGATCTCTAACTAAAGATGAGTAAGAGAGCTAGGAAACAAGGGGTATCAGAGGAACTAAAAATAAATGATGTTTTTGGTACAGCATATACCTATGTCGTTAGAACAGATTTAAATTTTGAATCAAATTTAAGCATGTGTCAGTATTCAGCAATTTATAATTAAAAGTATTTTAGTGCTAATTTTTGTCACTTCTAAGGAAAGTTCCTATAAACTAAGGATGTGTGCCCATGGGTTTGGCAGTGAAAGGTCTGCTGGGGTGAACAAGGGCATCGTTTGGACAGCATGGCCTATGCATCTTTGAGAGAATCCTTAAAGAAATAATTTTTAACACTT
Source organism: Tauraco erythrolophus (assembly GCF_009769465.1). Classification (NCBI taxonomy): domain Eukaryota; kingdom Metazoa; phylum Chordata; class Aves; order Musophagiformes; family Musophagidae; genus Tauraco; species Tauraco erythrolophus. Next base: position 9,784,408 of record NC_141475.1, on the reverse strand, counting down.
CTGAAGAAAACCAAAAATCCAGTTTTCTCACTTCAAGTTTTCCTGCTTCTGAGAGCAAACAGCTTTTGCTAGTGAAGTACCTAGCTCTAAACCAAATCCTTCCATCTTTCAAAGTTCCCATTAACCTCTCAGCAAAGGATTGTGGCACTATGGAAGTTCACAAGTGAACTAACGTGAAATTTAGGTTGTTCTTTGTTTCTCTAGACTGACAGCCACCTTCGGCACTATTTACACCTAATTGAAAGCAAGCCACTTTATCCTGTCATTTATGACAGCAACGGTGTTGTTCTCTCCATGCCACCAATCATCAATGGTAAGATTACTTACGACTAGTTGATGCTGTCGCTGCTATTTTGTGTGTGTCAGAGCGTCTAACAAACATTGATGTGTGATAAGGATTATTATGTTTTCTTAAAATTGTTTCACTTAGAATTTCATATAATCTTTCTTTTTACTCCCTCCCTAGGCTGCTAGTGTTCTTTTCTGATCCTCATCAAGAGGATGTAAAAGTCCCACTGCAAACCTCTGCATTTAGCTTCTCATACCCTTCTAGAACTCAAGAAAGGTTCTTTGTGACATGAACCTTTGTTAGGAAAGCATTTTGTTTGCATACATAAACATTGTTCTTCAGACATTTAGCTAAAAGGAGCACATAAGAAATTATTTTGTAAATGGATAACTGTTAACAGGCTGCTTTGTACTCCATTTTATGTGGTCACAGTAGGGAACTTTTCACCCAGGTCTTACACCCAGTGTATTTATCAGCAGTGTGAACCAGTTCTTGTGGATCCTTTTGCTATCACACAAGTGATTGCAGAAGACTTTAATGTCTTAAAAAGAATAAATTGGTCTAGACTTTTTGCATTGTTTCTAAACATGGGTTTCCTCTGAATGCAAAAGAAACTATGGGTGATTTTTGAGAACTATGTTTACTGAAGGCAATTAATGACATGGCAAGAATTACTCCTTAAACGAGGACATTTCAGAATACCGGTATATTTAGGTCAAGAATCAGTAACCTTCCCCACACTGACCGATAAAACCTGCAATGATAATCTCTTCAGATGTATTTTTCCTAATTGACCTTATCCATATCTTAAACAGCTAACCAAAATCTTCTTAAAAGGCAGCTCATACTCTGTTGCAGGGACTGGTAAGAACAACTTTTTGAAACCCATTTAATTCATTCCAGTCCAAGGCTCCTTTCCTACACACGTCACACATCAAACGCAAATGCATTACTGAAGCCAGGAAAGACAGATGCTCTGGAGGTGCAGAACCACTTTGCAGTCAGCAGATGGCTGCTCTGCTGCTAGTTTGCCTTTTCAGCTGAATACTGAGATACCTGTAGAGTTGTGTCTTTCAGTGTAAAGCATAACCCAGTCAGTGAGTCTGACTTGTCTTTTTCCTGGTTTCAATTCATAAATTTAAAAATAAAAAGAGCTGCTATTCTGGTAAGAATTGTGAATGTTAGTGCAGTGGACAGTGGCCTTTTAAGCTGTAGAAGATGACAATGATCTTTCCGAATTACAAAAGGAATCAGTATCAGTGTCATTGCAAGAAAAGTAATAACATTTCTTAACATGTTTTTGTCTTCACATGTTTTAGGAGATCATACAAAAATAAACGTAAATACCAGAAATGTGTTTATTGAATGTACAGGAACAGATATTACAAAGGTAAATTAATCTTTCCTACTTTTGATGTTCTGTAATATCATTGCTTTCCCTTTGGGTGATAGAGCTCCAATACAAAGACCTTCAGTAGCAGCCAACCTCCCATTTCAAAAGGGCGGGATAAATTGTGGGATTTATGGAATTTCCTCAACACAGTTTTAGACTTGCTCTATAGACACCCTCGTATTTTCATAGGATTTTGGTTTTACTGTGTCTTTATATTGACACTAAGCGTTCAGTTTGTACAAGAAAGTAATTTAAGTATATTAGGGGCTTTTTTTGGTTGTCAAACACTTTTTCTAAATCTGCAAGTCTTCAAAAAGAGTGGAATTCACTAAGACTGCCTATTTTGCCAGAATGCTCTTTGTAAAGAATCATTTTGTCTCCCACTTAAAATTCGGGCTGAGGGAAGGAAGACAACACTTTTTCTTCTTAGTTATCTTTTTCAAGCAGGGATGCTGTGCAAGTAATTGTCAAATTGAAGTCTTTCCATGTGCAAATTCTGTAACTCAAAGCCAGAGCATGAAAGCCTAGCAGTTATAATTGCCTGTTCTTGAATATAGGTTGTGCATTCACTGATGTTTTCCCTACAGTGTGTATCTTTACGCTTAAGAGCAAAAACACTTTTAACTTAACCTACTACACAAAGATACGTTAATGACACAAATAAATTTGCTTATTGGAAAGTGGCTTCTAAGCAAACTGATAAATAACTGCTTCTTGCTCTGCTTGCCTTCATAGTAAAAATAAAAATAGCACCTTTCTGTTTACATGAAGGAAACTACACTGTGAGGCATCAAAAAAACAACCCTTGTAGATTAAGAAGTTGATCTGAATCTCATGATTATGTTCTTTTACACTAATATCTCAAAATCTTAACTATAAATCAAAAGATTTTGCAGTTGAGGTTATTTGATAATATATTTCTAAACAATGCACAGTCCTTCAGCCTCTACATTCTCACTTGAATTTCAGTGAAGTGACTAATTAGACTAAAGGTTGGGAAGACCCAGTTCCAACTGGTAATAAAGACCCTGTGTATCTTCAGAGTTTAGCAAAGCAATAGAAATGATTCGGAACCTTGAAAACCGAAGATTTCAAGTTTTTGCCTAAATGTCTCTGCAGCAGAAGAAAACCATTTTTTAAAATTAAATTCTAGACTGCTAGGATTCTGGTTGTTAAGTTATTAAATAAAATGGAATGAAGAGTGTAAGAAAAGATTTTTTTGTAAAGATATTTTGTCTGCCTTGACACAAGTAGATGACAGATTTCAATGTGATTATTATCTTTATTTTGTAGGCAAAAATTGTTCTTGATATTATAGTCACGATGTTTAGTGAATATTGTGAGAAGCCATTCAGGTGAGTATAAATTTCTAGTAAGAGAGACATTATGTTTGAGCCATGTGTTAAAAACATTTTTACTTCTGCTTTTCTGTCTCTCTCAGTGTTGAAGCAGCAGAAGTAGTTTATCCTAATGGGAAGACCCACATCTATCCGGTAAGCACAGTGATATGATATCTCAGTATCCTTGGGGAAAGGATTTTATTTACACGAAAGTCTGGAAAGAATGACATTCTTTTTCTGCAGAGGCAGCATATACTGGTTCTGAGGTATAGTGTAAAAGTTCAGCTTGGCACTGTCTGTATATTAGTGAGTAAGGGCCTTCTCAAATAACTCCAGCTCCAGCTTCCCCTTATCTAGGAAATGCGTTCTGAAGCTCCACTAATTTATGATAAAGCTAAAAATAACAGTCTCACTGACATAGCCTGATACTCCAAAAAGAAGAGTAGGGTTTAAAGTTACAAGTGGTAACCACTGCTGTGGTTTAGAGTTCATGTGATACAAACTTTTTCAGGAACAAGTAAAGATTGCAACCAAAGGTCATAATCTGTGTCTAAAGCCTTTAAAACTTACGTGTTCCAAATCAGGGAAAATAAATGCAGGAAGAGATCCTTCAGGCTTAAACCAGTGGACAACTGAAATCAGCCTCAGCATAACTTGAGTTATCAGATCTGGAAGCTTTAATATCCTTCAGTTAAAATAACCTTGTAACACTGGATTTTTCAGTTTTTCGCTTTATAGACTCCAACTTTGTAAAGGTCTATAAGGCAGGATGTTGACTTCAAGCACAGGTTTGCCTGCATTCAGAGTCCCAGGCAGACCTCTTTGCAGTAATGGAGTCTTACTTTTTTGTTCTCTTAATAAGTATAAAGAAAGCAATTCCTCCTGTTTCCTGAAGAGAAACAGAGATCTGGTTGAGTTCATAAAATCAGATGTATCAAGCAACTACAAACTGCTTAGATGGAAAGAAACTTACTGAGAGTTTTTCTGTGGTATTTTAGCTTTTTCTTTTAGCAGTATCAGCTTTGATCAACAGAGGAAAGACCTAGAATCCTGAAGAGAGATCCAACAAAACAGAAATCTCTGCAGTAACCAAGTAGCTTCTCTAGATAAAATAGAGCAAAAAATCCCCAAAGTTTTAGATGCCAAGGGTTTTAAAGATCTGTATATCTAGTTTAGAAACACCTAAGTAAATACATACAAAATAACTTCCTTAAATATGTTGCAACCTTTCTAAGTAAAACACCTTTAGACATTTCTGTGCCAGTATGGAAATAGAAAGTTTTCTTTACTTTTCCTCCTAAAAGTCATTTGATCTCTACTAGACCATGAGATCTCATGCATGACCATTCACTGCTTTAGGGCTTTGACTTAGGATAAACTGGTGACTAGAAACTTTCAGCAATTCTGGTACTTGCATATATCAGAAATTATCGGAAGTTTCAGTAACAGGGATTCAACCTTCTAGCTTAACTGAGAACAGCTTTTGCGTCACATACCTATAATATGTTTTAAAGAATCTCATTACTTTAATATTTTAAGTTTAGCCTAATACTCCACACCTGTCTTCTATGGATGTCACTTCAGTATTGCAATTAGAAGAAGCTAGATTACTAAGATGTCAAAATTGAATCCTCTTAGGTAGAAATGGCAGGCATTGTGTATGCTGAAAAGCTTTGACTTTCTTTTTAGGAACTGGCTTACCGAAAAGAGAAGGTGAAACCTGAACTCATTAACAAGAAAATAGGAATCAGGTCTGTTATTGCAAATGAAAACATAGTTTTCCATAATCATGAAAAAGGTACTAAAAAACCTTGATTATTGCACTGTTCTAAAAATGTTTACACTATGTGATTTTGTTTATTTTTTTTAATTTATCAAAAATTCAGGGTTTATCTTGGGTAATTAGATCAACTCTGTAAGACTTCTTCCCCTGTTTTCAAGGAAGGTGAATGATTCTTTATGGCCTCACACAACTGTTAAGAAGTAAAGAAAAATGACCATCTTAAGAGTCAGAATCTGAGCTGGTTCTGATGGAATGCTAAGTCAATGTACAGTCCATAAAGCACTTGAAGATTCATTGGTTACTTCAAAAAGCCAGTCAATACAGTACAAGATCCATAAATTACTGCTCTCTTGTTTTGTTTCAGTGAAACTCCATCAAGCCTTGCGAAGCTGCTGACTAGGATGTGCTTGAAGTCACATGTCATAGGGAATGGGAACAATATAGAGGTTGAAATCCCTCCTACCAGAGCAGACATTATCCATGCGTGTGATATCATAGAAGATGCAGCAATAGCTTATGGTTATAACAACATTCAGATGACTATTCCGAAAACATACACCATAGCTAATCAAGTAAGATTGCCCCTTCAAATAAACTCTCTGTTGTCAGTAAATGACTAGTGCATGCCAGAAGGGCTTTGGGGAAAACAGAACCTAGGAATTAAATATTTTGACATGCTTTGCCTTAAGAAGTATTTACCATGGATAGGATACAAAACAGATGCCCCATTGATTTGAATAAGTCCAAGACCAGTGGTTGCTGGTACTTGAAAAAAGACAGGGTTTAAGCAGGGAGCCTGTATTAAATCTTTAATTGGGAGATTCATTTCCTCAGGCAAGCCTAAAGGCAGCTGGCTGACGCTTTCAAAAATTTTAAGCACACAAGCATAGTACCTCTCTAGTGAATTAACCATAACGTAACAGGCAGAATCACCTCGGGAAAGAATAGAAAAATGTTTTCAGATGGAAGTTAAAAACTGGTATTTGTTTCATTTTAGCTCCCCCTCAATAAGCTCACAGAACTTCTGAGACTGGACTTGGCAGCTGCTGGATTCACTGAAGCACTCACTTTTGCCCTGGTATATTACTTTGATTTCATATTTTTCTTAGTTGTGTATTGGAACAGCGATGCAGCCAAAACTGCAGAGGATGGTCTGAGAATATGTTGTATAAATGTACCAGTATTATCCATTACTGTTTTGTCAGGTGATTGTTTGCTAGTGCTTTGGAATTATAGTATAATATTTTGTGAGTTTGTAGGTCAGAGAAACTGAATGAGTCACTTAATGTGGCATGTAGTTCTAAGTATAGAGGTGAAAATAGCTGCTGAAGTGCTGTTTTTAGTTGAACTTGATGGGATGAAATTGTAAGATAGCAAGTCCCTCTCAAGACTTTGATCACCAAATGTGAAATTCATCATAGTTTGTTGATCTGGAAAACAAAAACTTTAAAATTTATTACTTTCTGGTGAATGTTACTTCCGTTTAGAGATTACCTTGTTTCTACTTGTCTCTTTAGTATTGTCACTTGCTCATGATTCCTTGCATTAGATACCAAGCTGATACGTAGTTATTCAGTGAGCAAAGAGTTTATTTTAAGAATACCTTTAAAAAAGTTATAATGCACGCTAAGGGGACAGAAATACCTCTCTGAGTTTCACCACAGGTGGGTTTTTTTTGCATGGAAGAACAAATAAAAATGTAGTAATCGCTGTTACCGCTGGTTGCAGGTATTATTCATATTATTTGTAACAGCCATGCCAGTAGTCTTTTACCAAGAATTAGGACTCTGCAGCAGCATATGCCATTCCAGTACTAACAGCTGGCATAGTTTCTAATACTGAAATTTTGCAGCAGGATTATTTTGTTGAAGTAAAATGTTTAGGCCTTTGGCTTTGTCAAGGCTGCTTGTTCATACCCCTTTGCCACAGTTGTGATCTGGATCAGAGAACCTGAACTACTATCAGAAAAAGTGAAGTACGCCCCTGTGCCCTCCAAATGTGTGTGGTAACTGTCCATATGTGGTGATTGGCATAGTCAGCTATTGAAAATACACTACACGTTTTAGAAAATCCTTTCTGTTACGAGATCTGCTCAAAGTCTTTGCCTTCAAGTGCAATTTGTGGACATTTTAGCATGTGGGGAGCTACCGTCACTTATTCTATTAAAACCTCTGTGGAATTTCTCAACCTCTTCCTGAACTTAAAACTTACTAGATGGCCAGAAGTATATATGTCAGAAAGTACACAACCTTTTAAGAGATAGTCATCTGATCACATACTATTTTTTGGTAACTTACGCAAAGATTTTGAGGTACAGTGATGCAGGCTCCTAAAAAACTTCCATGCATTTGAAAAGTTCAGGTATTGCAATGTATTGAATAAAATTTTAACACTAGTTTTTAATATTTAGTTATTAACTCATTTAAGTAACCAGGACAATAACTAGTATTATTTCCTGCAGTGCTAGTATTTGACAAAGATACTCAGACTACCTGTGGTAGTACCATGTTGGGGAAGTAATATGTATAACATAGTCAAGCTGTTATATATTTTCTTTATATTAATATAACATTATTACGAATAACATTAATAATTATTGTATTACTAAATATAATAAGTATTATATTTCTTATATAATAACATTATGTAATGAATGTATTATGAATAACATTAATAGATATAATTCATTTTTTTCAGGGCTGAATAGGTAATATGCTTAAAAACATCAAATATATTACGTCACTACAACTGAGGACCTTTATGAACTGCAACAGCAACATTTTTAAGATCATGCAGTATATCGTTATCACATTTGTATTTCTGCTGTGGCATGTTGAAACCCACAGTCACCAAGACTTTTTATTAAAACACCAGTGTGAGGCCTGTGACTATGACAAATGTCATTTATGCTACAACATTCTGTAGCCCAGTGTTATATGACAAACACTGCTTATGTATTTGTGTATACAATCTGTTTCTTGGTTCGAGCCCCAAATTATACCTCTTCACAATAACATTGCTTTGTGAGGAGCTCAGATTTAGCCAAAATGCATTTAGTTAAATCACAGTAACATCCTGTAGTTTAGATACACATCTGAAAACTGTTTAACGCAGTTTTCTCCTCTTAAGGTCACCATTCATTTTAAGATTTTTTTCTTTTTTAATTCAATAATCCACTTTTTCAAATGGTATCATTTGCTCATTTTCCTCACATTTGGTCTATCAACACACTTTCCAGAGTGCTGCCAGTGCAAAGCGAACGCTCTGGGAGACCGCAGTATACTAGCAAAACTTCAATTACATGCTTAGTCTGCTATTGGTTTCTTTAATACATTAATAAAGCTATAAATTCTGGAAAGCCGTAGCATGGATCATCTGAGTAGCATCTGTTGCTGTACGTGCACAGGCATTGCCTGAGCCTCAAAAAGTGCGTGTGTATTGCTTTATGCCCAGCTTAAAAACACACCCTGAGAATATGGGCTTTAAAAATACTCCAACTCAAAAAAATGAAAATATCAACAATGAGCTCTGAGAATCCTGTGCAGCTGTGACAATTGAACGCTTGGCCATATGACCTGTTTTTCATAGATAGTACTTTACTTTCTGCAAGTAGCCCCCAAGGGATTGTTTTCTTTGTGAGAAAGCTTGGGTACCAGTCCCTTTACAAGTGCTATTTTCAGCATAAAATACTTTACCCACTGCAAGTCAGGGGGCAGAATCTGAGCCTCTATTTTTAAAACAGATGACAGCATTCCATAACAGAAGCCTAAATAAACACTTGCCTTTTATTTTTTTTTAAACTAGCTTTATTTTGGTTAGTAATTATCATTTGTAGATAAACCAGTTTGGCTACTTAATCTTAAGACTGGGGCTTAATTTTTATTATGAGTGGGTACTGCAAATGAGAGCATATTTTATGGGGCCTCAGAGCAAGTGCTACAATTGCGTTCATTCTTGATATCAAATTTCATCATTGGCTCACTGTCTATTTTAACTACTTGACCTTGGTGGTTTTTTGTCTCTTCCTCTCAAGTGTTCTCAAGAAGACATTGCAGATAAACTTGGCATGGATATCTCTGCAACAAAAGCAGTGCGCATTGCAAACCCCAAAACTGCAGAATTTCAGGTGAGATAATTCTGGTCAAATTTTGAGAGCAACATTGTCACAGATTCTGTATTTAAAGAGGAGAGAAAGGAACGAAGAGAAAAAAAAATTTATAAACTATAGAGCTACTTTTCCTGCATTAAAAAGGATGTGCATATTTACATGCTAAACTTACTAGCAATCATCTTCTGTTACTCCTTCACTGAAAAATACCTTATTCAGTGTGAAATACTATTAGCTTTTCAATAAAGTAAAATACCATGCTCTGTATGACAGCATGTGGCAAAACTGAGCTGTCTTATTACAGAAAATCCCAGATGATTGATCAACTCCTGCATTTAGAAAAGCCATTCAATATAAAAGGAACCACTAGACCTGGCAATCTCTAAACTTCCTGAGCCCTGGATAGGAAATGTTTTTTTAAAAATTCTTAACTATTATTACTCTTTTTTAAAAAAATTCTGTATTGCTCCAAGTATTTTAATAGCCATTTCTAGATCATTTGATCTTTACTAGAGCGGAGCTCAAGTACAGTATTGTCAACAATTCTGAAAGTACCTTAAAAGTTTACCCATAGTCTTTGTATTTCTTTCAAAGAGTGGGTTTTTTTTTAAAAGATCCTTTCTTTAATTTACAAGGAAGGTAAATTTAAAGACTTCTTTTGTTTCTAACCTAAGAAATACAAAAATAAACACTCTTTAGAAAAGTTTCATCAGTCTGTGCGTATTAATGTTTTGTGATTTGTTTTTTTTTCCCCCTCAAGATCTTCAGTAAGTCTGATTTCTCTGAGTGTCTAAAGTACCTTTCTACATCTTATCTCTAATACTAAAAACAGTCTTCTGCTGATCTGAGATTCAGGAACAGAATTTTTTGGTACCTTCATGTATTTTCTGTTATATTTGGTAGCACAAATAAGCAGTAACACAAGACACTGTTGTAACCTGTTTAGACTATTGTCACCTGTTCATATCTATCATTTGACATGGTGATTACAACTGAGCAATATGGAACGTACCACAAACAAAACTGAGCATGAACAAAAAGAGAAAGCAGCAGGCCCTCTAGCCAGGTATAGTTTCAGATTCCTGATTCTTCTAAGACTGCAGGCCTTTGCAGTAGCAATTCTGCTAAGCAGTTATTATTGGCTGATTAATGGCAAAAATAAGCTCAATCTTTTAAAATCTGTAGGCCTCCCTGAAAGCTGGGAAGGATTACTCTTTGTGATGCACTATAAACTTTCAGCTTTAGATGTTAACTGTGATGGGATTCTCAGGATGGCTTTGACCCTATCCCCTGTCCTCTGCCAGCAAGACAAGGGCAGGATGATGCCCTCTTCCACCTGACTGTGCAGCTGGAACTCTGCATTGGTTAGGAAAAGTTGAATAAAGAGACAGAAATGCAGCATGACCAATGATAAGAAGTAACTGTGGCTGAGCACATGGTAATTTTTTTTACCTGCAATCAAGCAGCAGACAGTCACTCCCATCCCTTTTCCAGTAGGGAAATCAGACTTTACTGAATCCGACTCTTCCAGTTTGAATGAAAAAAGAAAGGTGCACTTCTAAGGAAGTATCTGAATGGAGAACACAGAAAATGCATGTGAATGTATCATCAGTAAGAACAGTAACATGATTGCCTCTTGCTTGGTTCTTTGCATACGTTTTCTGCATATTTCAGGTTGTCCACAATCTGTTTCTATTACTTACATTCTGCCTACACATCATTCATTAGTATCAGGAGGTTCAATATTTCAGATAGCACTTAATATTTCCAAAATAACACTTAGTATTTACCTTTTGCATAAGTGAAATTAAAGTTATAGGAATATTATTGCATTTTTCTATTACCCTGCACTGCAGCTCAAGCATCTGTGAAAGGACATCTGTTAAGCTCACATACATGCTTTTTCAGAAAATGCAATATAAAGAACATGCAGAGAACTTGAAAATATAAGTTTAATTCTGCAGTGAAGATGCTTAAACATAAGAGATAAGGGCAGAGTTTGCACTTGACTACTTTTAAACTCTTATTAGAAAGGAACACAACAAAAAATAAAGGAAACTAACAGATATTTTGGAAGGTATTTCACTTGCAGCATCCATGTTTGTCCTGCAGGTGGCACGTACAACCCTCCTTCCTGGGCTACTGAAGACTATTGCTGCTAACCGAAAGATGCCCTTGCCTCTCAAACTGTTCGAGATTTCTGACATTGTAGTAAAAGATCCTAATACAGGTAAGAGAAGGTTCCTCAAAATCTTTGATAATGGAGATACGGTTACATACCAAATGGTAATAGTACTAAATCTGTATTTCCTTAAAAATGTAATGGTCATTACGTATTACATTGGGGGGTTTTATTTATGTGCACAGCACAGGAGTTAAGAAATTGGCATAACAGGCTAGATTTTAGAGTGGCTAAAGATATGGTTCCATTTTAAATGCTCTCTCAAAAGTGCAAGTCGGTACATTGCAAATATTTTTAGGCATCTAAATATCCCTTAAAATCTGACAAGAATACTGCAAGACTGCAAGGATAAATGCAAGACAATTTTGCACCAAAAAAGAACCTGCTCTAAATTGCTTATGCTGATGCACACATTTTTACTTGCTTTTAATCTAGTGCTCCTTTGTATTCTTATCAGGGATGTAACTCATGAGAGAAACTACCTGCTGGTAATGTTTTCAAGTGGCACAAACCTTGGAAAGTAGTAAATATTGAAGGCATGCTGCTATTACAGTACTAGAGCCTACTTAAACTGCTGCAGTCTCAAAGATGTGCAGTGCTGTGCCAGCTGAAGAGCAGTACGTCTCAAGCCTGGGAATAGCAGGTTGTATTTGCAAACAGATTCTATTCTGGAGAGCTGTAATTCAGAGGAGAATTTTGGGGTCAATGTGTCTCAACATGAATCCCTTTTCCATCTTCCCGTCATCTTTAAAAAGGATTGCTTGTATTTGTTCTCTAAAATTATCTTCTGGAAAACTGACAACCAATATGAAAAATCAGGTTAGTAGCACAGATACAGGGTAAAGAATGGAGCAAGTCTGTGTATAAATAAGTAGAAAGCTCAACAGTGTAAGATTTCCCCTCTCATCTATAAAAAGATTTTCTTTATCTTTTCACTTCGTCCAGCTATGCTAAGAAAGCATGTCTGCCTTTGAATTGTTCTGTAACCTTAATTGTTTTACATGAAACAGCCAAAGCAGCTAGTTCACTTTTCAAAAGCTTCAGTGAAATCCTTCCTGTGTTTTGGGGCCTCTTTGCACTGATTTCAGAATCACTGTACAGGATCAAAATTTCAACTTTTTTTTTTTTAATCTGGAAAAATGTATCAAAGTAAAATGAACTGTAAAAAGGGGTTTTTAAATGTTAAAAAAGTCTAAAATTTACTGATTCGTTTCTTTCTATATGGTATATTATGGGAAAAGGAGTGCACAAGCTACAATTTTTGAGAGGAAGTGCACGTTCACTGAGTTACAACTCTAAAGTTTTGCGTCTCAGTGAAAAAGGCTGGCATTGCTTTAAATTCAGCAGCAGAAATGGTTCCGTTGTTTCATTATCTGGTTTAAAATTTTAGTGGTTGTGTTTAAGGTATCTGGGATCTGCAAAACAAAGGTTTATATAAGGCATAAACAAAATGGCAAGTAAATTGCTTTGGTGATGAATGTAATTTGTAGATTACTTTTTTTTTTTAAAGAAAAAAAAGCCTTGCCAAACAAAATAAGCAGTTTTAGCAAACCATGTAGACTTTTTTTTATTAAGTACAGACAGTTTGGTGGTGCAGCTCATTCCTTGTTGGGCATGCAGTTAGCTAGAATTCAAAAAACGTGGTACAGATGGCAGACTAGCATCAGCATTCTTCAGAACCAAGAGTGGGGCTATTTGTCTTGAACTATGAGTACATGTATTCTGGCTTTATAAAATTTGCAAGTTAAATTGTTATTTTTATTTCATGTGTGTTAATTGTAGCTGTTGAAAGCTTTCATTTATGTGGATGGCTGCTTAACAGTTTTATAAAACCTGATTTTGTAGTGTACTTCATTTTGATGGGAATCATTGCAACAGACCAAAGATAAAGACTTCTGAGGCAGCAGCTTAGAACCTTATGCTCTGGTGCAGCCCTCTCATGGGTTGAGCACTTGCAGACTGTGAACAGTATCTGAAATTGGTTTTAATGTTGTGTTTAGAATAACTACTGTCTTTCTCAAATTTACTTCCAAAATTAAACTTGCCTAATAAACAGTTTGAAAGGGGAGGGGAGAAAGAAATAACTGGTAACTCTGCAAACACTGAAAAATACGGGGTTATCTTCTCACATATGGAATGAGATTTCCTGCAGAAGGCTTATGTCATCAGACTGACTAATTTAATTTATTGTTTCATGATTTTGGCATGCAGAATTTCCAATTAATAATTTAAAAAGTATGGGTCAGGAGAGTACTGACATTAACTGTATTTGAAATGGCATCTTGTAGTCATTCATGTGTGAATGAACCTAGCTCTTTTAAAACACACTGGTTTTTAATAAAAGACCTTCTTACAGAGAACTCATGCTTACCAAGGTGAACTGAGCGTATTTCTCTTCAGACATATCTGGCAGAAAGGTCTGACGTACTAAATTAGCAAAATGTGTGCCAGATTTGATATAACTAAACGGAACCAAATCTGAGCAGAAATGTTTCTTCTCAAGGCAGGAGGAAACGTGCTGATTTAGCATACCTTACACAGCATTTGTGTGGTTAACTTGTAACACTTGGTAGTCACTTCTGGTAGGATAGTTACACTAGCACAGCATATAAACCATCGCTTCACACCACCAGTCCGAACAGAGAATACCGTTTCTCTGCCTTACCACAACGAAAGAAATTATTCCATTAGAAAAACACCTCTGACCAGTGATCTTGGAGAATCTGGCAAGTTTATGATAGCACATGTTTAGCCCAATTTACATTGTTTGTGTGTACCACTGCTACCATATTTTGAAGCATTTTCCCAAGCTGTCTGGAAGTGTTAGTTACATGCAGAAAATAGTTCCGGATTTTTGCGGGGCTAAGAGACAAGTTTAAATGAGCACATATCCCCCTTTCAGATCACCAAGTCGTTTTTCTGAAGCATCTCTCATTTGAAAAGGGGGAGTGTACTACACTGCTTTATCTTCCTCTGCACTCTTTTGGCTCAAATATTCCTAACCAGCTGCCCATCCTTTGGATTGTTTTTCAGCAGCATCCCCAGGAAGTGCTTTGAAGTCTCAGAAATATATATATAAAAATATGTATAATTTAGGTTGACATACTTGGCAGGCTCACTTGAAAAATAGAAATGTTTCATGGCATGACACAAGATCTCTTAAGTGAGTTATAAAGAACTGAAGCATTCCTAACATCTGCCAGCTTTTGCCTACAGTTCCTAATACATTCATTTTTTCTTCCTATTGCCTGTAGTGAATGAACTTCTTGTATTGTAATGTAACTCTGTAAAGGAGCAAGTTTTATAACACAGCTTTTTTGAATGCTTGAAAATTCATCCTTTACCAAGGATTTTTACAGTTGAAAATATGAGAAATAAAAATTGTTGTGTATGTTTATTTCTGGTGCTTTAGTTATAAATAGGGATCTGAAGACACCATTGACTATCTGAATAATAAGGAAATAACTATCTGAATAAGAAGGAAATGAAAATTCAGATAGTTGTCACAAATTCTACTAGCATGACGACTCACAGAAAAAAAAAAGAAATAATTCTACTGAATGTCTCGCCCAAATAACATGCTATCTTAGAGAAGGGAAAAACATTTTCTTCTTTTCTATTGCTCAATACAACATGAAAATAAATTATCCACCATTGATGACTGTATTATTGGTTGATATCTTAGTAGAGCTGGAAAACAGAGATACATATGATGGGACAGAACAGCCAGCACGCTCAGACCAGAAATCAGATGCTCCATTTGCTGATATTTTCTCTCTAGCCTTTACTTTTCTGTGTTGCCATTAGAAGTCTAGGATTGGATTCTCCAGCGTTGTTTAACACTGCAAATTATTATAATAACAAGAAAAAGATCCCGAGTGACAAAGTGCGGGCTTACTGCCCCAGTAAGTTCAGCTTTCAGCAACTGATGAGAGAACTCACAGCTGTATTGCCAAGTTGCTGCAGACTTTTGGCTCAAAAAGGCTGTGTGTTCATCTTTTGTGTAGGCTCTTGCTCCTGTATTTTGCAGTCCTTTTTAATCTGTGTATTTCAAGTCAGCTGGTCAATGCCTTCCTGTTTAGTATTTGGCAGATTTTTTTTGTTACTAAATGGTTAGTTGAAGCAAATGAACAAGATGTAAATGTAATTTAAAAATAATCTCTAATTTCTTACGCAGTAGATAGTAACAGTTCAGGGAACACTCAATGAGTGCTAAAGTTTCTGCTTGTATTTAGGCTCCCTGTATGTCAAGCACAAAGACCAACTGTGGCAGGTCAGACCAAAGGCTGGTTTGGCCCAATAACCTGTCTGTAACACCAGCTAAAAGCAGTTGTCATGGGAAAGCACGAGAGCAGGTATGCATATGTAATGATTCCAGAGTGCTTCCCTGTTCTCTGGCCATGAGTAGCTCAGGGTCTTCCCAACTCAAACATGGTTCTTTGTCTGTAGTAAGAAATAATAGTTTTATCTCCTATGAACTTCTACCACTTCAGAGCCATATAAACTACTTAACTCTATGCTGTCTGAAGAATCCACTACTTCTCTTGTTTTGAGCCTGGCCCCTGTTGATCTGGATGTCTCCTACTTCCTGTATTGAATGCAGCAGCAAACAATGCCTGTAGAAAAGAACCATTTCTTGAGGTCTGAAGTGCTCAGTTCTGGCTTAAGTCCAGAACTTTGTGGAAGTACAGTTCACGCCATAGGTGCAGCTATAACTCCCATGAAGTCACTAACCGTATCGGGATCTTTAACCACACTCTTTCTATGAGTAGTATGCAGCACAGTGCCTTTTTTCCTGGGAACACTTAAGTCCAGCCGAGATGTTTCATGACCAGAGGTCCTGACATGCTCACTGTGAACACAAGATGACTGCGTAAAGAACATAATTCACCCCGACATATACTAGGTTTCATGTGCCTTTCTTTTGGTTAATTTCTGGAAAGAAGTATGAAAGCCTTATGCATGCAACTGACCCTGTCACATGGTGCTGTCCTACCTTAACTTGCAGACCAGACAGGCTCACTCTTTTTACTCATTCTTTCTTCTTCCTCCACTACTGAAGAAGTTCTTATTCCCTCTTTTCCCTCAAACATTACAAATATAAGGATTTGAGGGGGGTGGGAGTGGTAAAGGGGATGCAATTGCTGTCAATAAATACATTTCCTCCCTATATCTAATCACCGTTAAGTGGAAGAGAAAGGTGAGAATAGGAGACTACAGAAGCCAGAGGACTATGCCTGAAAGTCTGGCTGTAACTTGTTGCACTATATATCTATATTATGAAGCAGTGCAGCATGGAAGGAGATCAGCTGATGACTCACTGTCCATGCCATATACATGTAAGCTGTCCTTGTGACTAGCTCTAGTCTGATTATATGTGCTCAATGTCCTTGAGTGGTTGAAGCTATTCAGGTGCCCTTCTGGAACACCTGTTGATCGAATTGCAGCTGAGAGGATTCTGGTTTATATGGTGCAGGGTTGCTTTACAGCATGAACAGACACACAGTAAGTGGGGATGATCAGGAGATTTCCTTCAGAAGTGTAGGTCTGGTCCAAACTGAAATGCAAGGTATACTTAAGATGCTTTCAAAGCATATGAATGTCCAGAGGAGGACAATCACATAAAGAGTCCTTCCCTGGTTTCAGTAAGCTTTGCCGTTGTATATGCCAACCTTGCACAACATAGGCTTGCACTTTAACCTTGACAAGGTAAAGACCTGAAGGCAATAAAAGAGTTCACTGCAGTAATCAATATTTTGAATTTCACTGCTACTAACTGGCAGCTGTGACAGTAGACTTGCTACTCTACTCCCAGATGGTTCTTCTCAAAAAGTGAAAGCATTGAAACCCATAAGGAGTAAAGCTTTGAAGTCAGCCACAGTAGTCCTAGAGAGTGTATATTGCAACGGTGTAGCCTAAAGGTACAAGTATAAAAACATACTACTACCTGTTAATTTTGAAAGTTTAAAAGAAAAACATATTTTTATGAAATCAATAATGTAAGAAAACTTACAGCAGGGAGAAGGCAGGGTTTTCACTTAAGGAACTGTCCAAAGTGGGAGATATTTGTGTCACAGTCTTGAGTTTATGCAATGTAGCGCGTTTTTCATAGTCACTTGGTTGCAGGCATGTCCAAGATGATCATGAAAACATCAGTTGTGATTTGGAAACCTGTGTGTATTTAGATCTTTTCATAGATCACCGTGCTAACATTATTACTCATTTCAAGTGGTAGGCTAGTTGTTTTGTGCTGGTAGTTAATCTGCAGCTGAGTTCTATAAATATTTTGCTTTCCCACCAGCATCACACATTTCTTGATGCTTACTAGGTATTTGCATTTTGGCTAGTATGTTTTTAATTTCTTTAACACTTAACTATATGCTTGGTACCTGTCACTGTGTAGACGATGCAAGTATGTAACAACTCTGTTTCCTGCCCAAGACATAGGATACTTTATATCTTTCTGTATATTTCTGACTGTGAGAGTCTGGCAGGTTAGAGAAATCCCATTATTTTCTCAGATTATATGACAGGTGTGTTCAAGAAGCCATTTTACATGCTCATTTCTCCTTTCAGCCACAAGAGCCTCATAGTACAGCAGAAGAAAACTGATGCAAAAGGCAAGATTGAAAGTGTGATAAAGTTTCTCAGATAACATAATTGTTTCCTTCTCCTTCAGATGTAGGTGCAAGAAACTACAGGCATTTCTGTGCAGTTTATTACAACAAGACCCCAGGGTTTGAGATTATCCATGGTTTGCTGGACAGGGTCATGCAGCTTCTTGAAGTACCACCAAACGAAGAGAACGGCTACACAATCAAGGCAACTGAAGGTAAGGAAAACAGAGCTTCAGTGTACAGCAGAGGTTGTTCTGGAGCTCAAACGTTCCCCTACAATCTGAGGTGAAATTTTGCTTGTTCTCAGCAGTAGGCACTAAGGATTAATATTATCATATATGCTATCATACCGCAGTATGATGAAGTGATAATGAACAGGCATTAACTGCGTTCACTGAGTGTAAAATGGAATTGCTGTCCTTCTGTGACCTATTCTGAGTAGTTTTAATATAAATTGCACATTTACAGCTTTTTAAAGAGGCTTATAGTCAAGCATATGCCATGAGCTTCATGGACTGTTTATAATGAATTAATCTCTTGATTGCAAGGGTAAGTAGGAATTCACTGAATTGAGGAATATATCAGATACTCACTGTATTCTCTTTGGCTAACAGCACCTGGAAAAGACAACGTCTTACACCTGATTTTAGTTTATAGCTTGATCTGTAGCTTTTATTCATAGGTACCTTTTATTTATATATTCATATAACAATATATGCCATATATATGTGTTTTATTCAAAGACCTGCTGTCTTTGAGACTGAACCAGCTGCTTAGACACATAGTTGTATAACAGCCCTGTTCCTTCTCCACACACAGTAAGCTGCACATGAATTAAAAATAACATCCATAAGTGCAACATCTCCTCTGTGTATGTGCATATGCATGTAAGAGAGAAAGCGAGCAGGTTGACCTCATTACTTCATTGCAAGAGCACAGGTTGATGCAAGAGAGCAAGCATCAGCAACTAATCTCTTCTGCTACCTAAAGTAACAATGTGGTAAATACAGTATAGAAAAGCAAGACTGCAGGGATAGCAGCTATGATTCTACTTACACGTCATGCATTGGTGTTCAGAGATATGAGACGTTGACTCAGCTTGAAGAAGTGACTCCTTTCTGCACTTACTGGAACAAGTGGCATTAACAGTCCCTGACAACCTGACTGAGCTTGCCTATTCGTAGAACTTTAATGAAAAATTGTTAGATGCCTCTCTGTTTTGCAGTGCACTGCCAAGATACCAAACATAGCACTTTAACTAAGCAGTCTCCTAGCACTTTAATGCACATTTGTGTCATATATATTGATGCAGGTTTTTTTCTCTTCTGTTTTTTTGACAAAGTACTATTTTGCTTAATATTATTTAGGTGGACGTTCAAAGGGTTTATTAGAATATTGTTAGTAGGATTCCTGGGTTGACCAGAGGAATGTTTAAACAATTGTACTTGTTGCTCTAATTCTACCAAACACAAAACAGGTAATAGCAAAGCTTCTTATTTATTAGAAGAGCCTCTGGAAGTTGGGTACTCGGCTGTTATTGAAGTCAAACAAATTGTTAGATTCCTTTTCAAAACTCTTCTGTAGCTCTTTTTTGAATGGACATATCAAGAGTTTGCTTTAGTACCGAAAATATTTACAAGTGTTTTATATTGTGTACTGTAGCATTTCAATGGCGTATGGCTGTCTTCAATAAACTGGAAAAAGAGGCTCAAAAAACCAATCCTAACACAGTGAAGAAGTTGCTTCTAGATACTAGTGTTGTTTAGTATTGTTGATGCTGTGGGATTTGTAGTACCCATTCAAAATCCCTGCATTCCCGTGACATTACTCCACAATGCATTTAGTGTAAAGGATGGATTATGCCTTGTCATATGCAATATATTACAAGCAGTTTGTAGCTTTTGGCTATAAAGAAAAAAAGCACCTACTACTTTCTATTTCACCGGTGATTCAGAAGCTCTCCTGGGATGGCACGTAGATTCCTTGCAGTTCTCCTGACATTGGACTTTAACCTTGGTAACATTGCAGATGGCTGATACTTTAGTGCCCTAGTGAATGCAGTGTCACTGCACCAACTTACTTAAAAGACCTTCACTGCAGAGATGGTTGGAAGTTAAAGTAGTTTGGGGGATTTTGTTTGGGTTTTGGTGGTTTGTTTTTTTTTTTTTTTAACTTGCTTCATAATCTGTCAATTAAGCATGTGTGAGAGAGAAAAATCATAGAATGGTTTGGATTGGAAGGGACCTTAAAGATCATCTAGTTACAACCCCCTGCCATGGGCAGGGGCATCTTCCCCTAGATCATGTCAGCAGATGATGGAGTAAGGTCAATTGCTGAGTGGGAAAAAAAAAAAAAGACTATATCCTGTAACATCTTAAGAGACTGCAGGATACTGAAATAATTCAGGAGAACAGTGCAGATTACTTCAGAGGTTTTAAATCAAGACATTACTCATAGCATGGCTTTTTACATGCATCTTTATGGAGCATGCTTTTTTATTGCCTGTGCCAAATTAAAATTTGTACACTGAGAAATGGTTTTATCCTATGAGTCTGATTTAGAAAGATCCTAGATACTTTTGCTGTATGTGATCTTAAGCAAAACTTGATACTAGTAAGAAACTGGTGTAAAGGCAAGGTTTTAGTCTAGTTGGTTTTATGTCCTGTGCAACTGATTAAAATAGTTCCAGTGATTACTGGAAATCAATACAGGGAAAAAATGTTGGTTTAAATGCACAACAAAGAATAGATAGAGATGTACTGGGCACATATTTGCCTCTTTTCCAAATTCACTTTAAAAACCAAAATGCCTGTACTGAAGTCCTGTTTGGTCCATATGTGCAAATCATGGTTATTTAAGCTCCTTCTGTTCTACCACACGTAAGTGCCCTGTGATTTGACCTTAAGGTCACAGCCTTTTTGCCTTTATAGCAACACCTGTGAAAAAAAGTGCAGATGCTAGAAAACATGGGTGAAATTGTGATGTTCCCCTGGCCTTTGGACTACACTTTGGTGTAATCTGAGCTAGGTAATAAAGGGAGAAGAGCTGTTTAGAGCAGCCTTAAGGAAGAGAGGGGTTTGAGTGACTGAATTCAAGGATTTCAACATACATTTGGTACTCAGTGCTTTTCAGTATCTTAACATTACTGATGGAACCTTTTCTTTTCTTTTTTTCTTATTACCAGTAAATATACAAAATTGCAAAGTTTTAAAGACAGAACTCTGAAATGCTACCCATTGTTTTAAAATGCATAGAACGGACTTTCTGATACATTAGTGAATCCTACAATTACTGGCCTCGAAAAGCATTTTGGTTTTTTCCTTTGTTTTATAGCATAGGCATCCATAATCAAACGTAGATTGAAGAGAGTACGATTATTGCATTAATCCTCAAATTTGTAAGTGCTCCATAATAACAATTTTGCATAAAACTCTTATTTTAGCCAGTTTCATACCATTAATAAAATGTAAAGATCAGTATGGATGTATATGATTAGGAAGTAAACAAAATAAAATCAAGCTTTTTAAACAATAAAAATATGGGTAGAAAGAGCCAACAAATTTGGCCATTTATTGTCATGTAATTTAATAAAGTGATTTATCTTTGAGTTCACTTCCATTGGTTTCAGTTCCTTTGAGTTGAAAACTAGAGGCATTCTGATAAGTATTAATCGGAAGGTATCCTTAATTTCAGATTTTAATCTCTGCAGGAATAGGTATGTTTTCTGCAACATTTTGGTCATCTTGTGCTTCTGGATGACCCTCTGAGATGACTATTTTCTTCCAGAAATCAGAACCATGATCACAAGAGGTGATGTTAATCATGGGATTTGGGTCCATAGTAACGTCTTAATTAGGCTTAAAAAGAATAAAAAAGGGCTTAGTAAATACTGACAGTGGATTCTGTATCGCAGTCTCTTCAAAGGAGTGGTGTGAAGTGTAAGGTATAATTATCCTTGCTCACATCATAACATTTACAAGGACTGTCCCTTATCTGAGGAAAGGAGCCTCATTTTTTCAGTACCTTCTGGGAGTCTCCGTACTTTGCAAATAGAATTTAATTTGGCAAAAACTGTTTGAAAAGGTAAAATAATATCCATGTTTTATGAAAATGAAGCAATTTGACAGGTTCACGGAAAAAACGTTAACAGTAAATCTATGCATCAATACTGCTTCGTTGTCTGCCCCACTACCTTCCAGAACAAAATTGCTACTTGATGAAATAGCATTAATTCACATGAAAACAAACAATCCCTGAATAGCATGAGCTTGTGACATGAGCTACTTTTTTGTACATTATTGATTATTGTGATTTTTTTTTTAATTAAACATTCATGCCATTCATTCTTTTATGGTGATCAACAGCTTAGTAAAGCTGGGAAGTCATCTTGTTTGTCTTCAACATAAATGTGTACTTAATAAATGCATACTAAGTCTTGCATCCTTCAGTAATTGACAGTTGTCTTTCAAAAAAAAAACCACCACAAACAAAAGGAGAAATTTCACTCCCTTCTTTTTACTGCCCTTATTTAATTAAATGAAAGGTGTGGTAAAGTGTAGAAAATCTTAATTCCACAGTAAATCATACTAATAGCTTCTCATTCAGTAGGGTTTAGCTGTGAAATTAGAGGTGTAATAGTTACCTCCACAACTAAAAACATCAATAAACTTTTGCTTTTATAATAATAATTATACAACAAACAACCTCAAAAGATTTAGACTGTGAACCTCAAGTCACAAAACAAGAGGAGGGAAGTCTGGGACTGATTCCAAGTTACATGTACAGAATTGAACCTCGTCATCTATCTCTGGTGATTAGTTTAAATTGAGAGACTGTAATATACACAGATGTTTACTCCCTGTGTTGAACTTGGCATTATTAAGACCTGTTTTATTTTAACAAACTGTAGCTCGATTACTTTTTATGGCAAAACTGGCCTTTCGGTTGCCTGTCTTGGCAGCCATTGCATTGCTCGTGAATGTCAATAATTGTGCATTTACTCAGAGATAACTAAAGGAAATGTGCCAATTTTACTATGAAGCCTCCAAGTATTGTTTTTGACATACTAGAAGACATCAGTCAATTTTTAATCCATTTAATTGGCATTCCAAAGTAGATACTTTATAGGTGCTATTGCATCCTTGTGTTTGTAGTCTTTCAAATTACAAGTTTGGTAGATAATGATTTGTTTGACAACATGTGTTTCCAATAAAAACGTATCAGCTGGTAATTGACTGTGTTCACATCCTCTGAATTTCACATTTGCCAATTCCCAAAAAATTTTTTTCTCACCCAGGATCAGTCTAGATCATGCACATTGGAATACTGGCACCACATTAACTTTTTTCTAGTACTACAGAATTTCTGGTATTGTTACTATAAGTCAAAAGCAGCAGGCAGGATATTTGCTTTGAGAATTGTGCCATAATTCTAGTGCCTAAGACTCCTAGCGTCTCAGAAACAGTCTAGTCCTGGTAGATGTAATGAAACATATTCTTTGTTTTTTCAGTGGACTGGAAGAGACCTTATTATAGTCAAGAATACCATTTTTCCCCCAGATGAGAAAAAGATATTAAGAACTTACACATTTCCGTCCCGCATAAAAAGTTCAACCAGTCTTGTTAGCAGATGGAAGTATTCTACCTACAATTTGTTTCCAGTATTCTTAAAAAAAAAAAAAAAAAAATCTTTCTAATGCGGTCTTTATTGCTGCCAGTCGTTAGTCTTCCCTAACTTATTTAGTTTCCTTGATGAACTTTCAGCCACTATTATTAATCACATTTTATGAAGTGCAATTTATTTCTCTCATCTTTGTCTCTAAGTAGCTTTTCTGATTTTTGACCAATTTCACTTCAGCACTAAATACGGATAGTGTTTTAGCCAAAAACATTCCCAGTTTTTGTTGTGAAACTAGTACTACTCATTTATCAAATAGTTCTTTAAGATCTCCCAATCTTCCACTCCTATTTTTCTGCTCAGTCCCTCCCCACCACCCAGTTCGCTTCATGAATTAACAACACTAAGAGGTAAGGACAGGTGTTTTGGTTTTTTTTTTTTAAATCTGACTGATTTTAGTACTTTAAAATCTATTACCCTAATTCTACAAGGGGTTTCAGGAGTTCCAGCACTGATCACTACAATGGCTTAATTATAAGGCTTCTTGCAAAATTGGATGTTTGTCACTAGTTCTCGTGACTTTTCCAGTGTTGGCTACTACTCTGAGATCTAACAAATTTCTAATTAATTTCTTATTCTTTTCTCTTGAACAATTTTTCCTACAGCATCAAGGGAGCTTAGTTACATGAAGAACTACAGTTCTAACAACTCAAAATTAAATTAAATTATGTAATATAGTGGGTGTGTCTACTCACTTAGTGTCCCTTTAATTGTCTATTACCTCTGCTCTTTATTTCCTTCCTGTAAATATAGGACTTCAGATTTATAGAAACTAAATCCCTACAAACTTAGACCATGTTTGTTTCTATCTGATCAAGTATGTTCCCCACTAGTACTGATGCCTTAAATTTGGTTGTAACTGGATTAACACCCAAGGAGGTAGCTGGCAAAGGTATGAACCAGGAAAGTTGCTTATATTATTTAATTAGCCAAAGTGGGAGTCTACAGTGTTTGGCTTTTCTCTAGATAAAACTGGTTTATCGAAATCTGACAGCATGCTGTAACAGTGGACAGCTCAGAAGTGTCTTGCTATTGCAAGTGATGCAGTTAGGCCAAGCAACACAGTTTGTGGGAAAACCCATAGTTTGGTTCTGGAAATAGTCTCATTTCATTAGCTTTGTACTGAACAATTGATTTTTATTATGAAAAAGAGGCTATCAGAATTGAATTTGAGGAGCGCTTTTTCCATTCCTATGGTCATTTCAGCTTGTCTTCTGAAAGTTTTTGAACGTTCCTTCCTGATAACCTTCAAGTGTAATCTGTTTGCACAACCCTTATCCCCAAAAGAAGAGTACCAGTTAGAGGAAAAGTACCTTATTTTAGCATATCATGGGATAATAAAAGGTTTGACAGGCTTAGACTTCTTTGTCTCTTAAACTTTCATCACCAAATCATGTTTGACACACTTTTTCCCCCCACATACGAAATAAAAAAGTTCAGTAAGAGAACAAAGGAAATATTTGTTTCTCAAATTCAGAAGAGAAACTCCTTTGAATTGACTCATTTAGAAGTATGTTTCCTGTAGTACAATACTGGGAGAAAAAAAAACCTATAGTAACTGCAAAAATATTCTGGGGAGGGGTGTCAAGTCAGCTTATAAAGAGACACAAGCTATCTTCTCTTCCTCTTTTGCAAGTAGTAATAAAGATAACAATATTTTGCTTCCCATTGCGTTTTACTTTGGCAGTTTAGAGATGCTCCAAGAAGTAGTAACATTGCTCCTGACAATTAGACTTTTTATTTTCTACCAGTTTGTGTCAACTCTCAGAACCATCTAAATCATGGGTATTTGTGTTCCTGAGCTCAAAGTGTTAATTTCTTCTCCCTGACGTTGTCTTTGCTCTTCTGCTGTTTCTTTACTGGGGAGGCCTCTTCAGAGTTTAATTCTTCCCTCTCCTCCCTGTCTCCCCTCTAAAGGCAACTATCTTTTTTAATGATACATCATAAGAAGTCTAACAGATAAAAGAAAAAATCTTCCTTGCATCAAGGGTTTTAAACATCTGGCACAGCTTACATTATATAATACAGAATTCAGTAATTTTCATTTCTTCTGTCTGTCCCATTGCTTTTGAAATAGAAAATTATTTCTTAATCAGAAACTATATTTTCAATGTTGCAAAGCCTTCTCTACAACAGAAATGATTCATCCAAGCCAGGAGCAGAAATAGCAGCAAATTGCACATCTCCTTTCTCAGTACACGGGGGCAGTGATCTGAGTGGTGAGGGTCAGGTGCAGGTCTGGCTGCACCAGCTTCCCTGCTGAAGTGCTACACTTGAGCAGTGCCACAGCTTCACCCTTTGATTCTGTTTTCACCTCCTGCACAGCCTGCTGTGGCTTGAGGCCAGCTGAGTGTCTGTATGCTTTCATTTGCACGACAGGATTAATGCTGGCAATTGTGATCATGTCAAATTTATAGCCCATAGTTAAGCAGTTCTGTGAACTGGTTTGATTTTTGAACTGTGATATGGAGGCAGAGGGGCAGTGTTTCAAATTTCATCTTACATGCATTTTCTAACATTTATTGATGCAATTGAATTTTAAACAGGAATTTGCAAGACTTTGGCTCAGACTTTTAGATCAACATGAAAGCAGGATCCCAAGATCAGTGTTTCTCTTGCCCATGGCAGAGGAATTGACTTTACCTTCGCTCGTGCGTACGTGTGAGAAAGCAGTGAGTAAGCAAAGGAATACTGAGCTAGTGCATACTCAGCCCAGCACTTGTGCTGGGCACAGACCCTCCTTGTTTGGGTCCAAAAGCAGAATACCCATATTTGTTGTAGACCCAGTATTGCTCCCGGTCCTGGGCCAGCTCACACTCAGCCAGTTCAAGCATTCCTGTTCCTAGTGGTGCAGCTACAAGGCATTGGTTTGCAGGAGAAGTCTTAGTTGCTAAAACCAATTAACAGTTCTAGTGACTGCTGAGATTCATTGTTTAATTATGTATTGTTCCATGCTAGTTTGTCATTTTCCAAAAGGCATGAAATGTGGGAGCTGTGAAAGCGTAACAACAGGTGGCTGTTACTTATCTCGGCGAGTAATGTCAAGTCACTGGGAGGAGATGACGGCTTGGTCTAGGGCATGAAGTGAATAAACAACATGCAAACTAAAGTAGACTTGCAGACTGGCTCAGTGATAATTCTTGTTACTCTCTAATGCTTGTATGAAAGCAGAGCCTAAAAGCTCAAATCTGCTGCCTTACCGTGCATACATAGAGAATATTATACCCCCTACCATAAATATGGTTTATTGTTTCCTAGTTTCTGCAGATTCTGATGTTTGCAAGGATGAATTATTCCTTTAGATATTTAAAGGGGGATAAATGCAGTCATGGAACAGAAAGAAATTAAGGTTTTTTAATATTCAAAGCTTTCTGTTCTCTAACTCAAGTGAAATAGCAAGACATCTTAAAAAAAAAGCTTCATTTGGGATTAGGAATTCTCTAGTTTTATAAATAGCTGTGACACAGTATCAGCTTAGGTTTGCTATTTCTAGACAGGACGAAGTATAACATTTCAGATAAATCTGGATAAATCAGATAAAACTGGCCTAAAAGCAAAGATTAGCTATGTAATGGTAATTCTACAGTGCAGCTAAACTCCAGTGTAGAATTGCTGTTTCTCACAACTGCCACACAGATGCAGATTTATTGAGCTCTATACACAAATACTGATTTCTAGAAAGATACATGGAATTTGATAAATTTCTTTCTAGGTTTTCTACTTTAGTTTTTCTGTACATATTATTTAAGCAGCCACCCTTGTACTCCAGCACTGAATACATGAAATCCTGGTAGCCAGATCAGCGACCCAAAACGTCTTCTTTCCTCAGCCACGGCATCCACCCACACATTACCTTCCATTAAGAAAGGCAGGAACACAGTGATTTTACCCAAATAATCTTAAGTGTCTGACACTGATGTAGTCCTGAGAATAACACAGGCGAATAAAGAGGAGCTCCAAACCTATTACAGTCTTGAACCACTTCCTGACATCCAGCAACACCAAACATCTTCTGTTAAAGCTCCTGGGGCACTCTACAGCAAGAATGAAAGATAAATCTAGCCGAAAAGTCTATGTTGGTCTCTGTTCTTCCCAAGGCAAACAAAGCAAAGAGACTACTAGCTACACCAGTTCCCAGTTCATCACTGCAACACACTTCAACATGACTAGCAACAGCTGGCCCCTGACCCAAGCAGTATCATTATTTCCACACTGCTTACAGTGTATTGTAAGTTTGTATTGGTAAAACAATATTACCGATCCCTAAATAGTCTTAAATATAGTCAAATACAAAATAGAATCTATTCAGTTTTAGAGTTGTATGTGAGGGTTCTTATGCGATAGAAGAATTAGTTTTTCCTCACACCCTCCCCAAGATAAAAGTTAATAAAATTGCAGCAAATGACTTGGTTGTAACACAAGATGATGATTAGTTGACAGACCGCTGCAAATTTGTGGATGATTCTCCATATTCCCTAGCCTCATTGTCTGCAGAAGGACTCTAATATTCAACTCTATCTTTGGATGTTCAGTGAACCAATCCAAGTAAATACTTGATTGTCCCTTTTCCCTCTTCTACTATGCCCTTTGTGTGGAGGCTTTTGAAAAAACATAGGCAAAAATCAAAATGAAAGATGTCATTTAGACAGAGGACGTGTTTGTTCATATCATGCAGATATTTCTTCTGTCATCTTATAAGTGTTAATTATTTCTTGAGGGAGGAGGGGGAATCAATCTAAGGCACTTACCTTAAATTTAATTGTACTGATTTGAATTTCCTGACATGTCATT
Source organism: Tauraco erythrolophus (assembly GCF_009769465.1). Lineage (NCBI taxonomy): Eukaryota > Metazoa > Chordata > Aves > Musophagiformes > Musophagidae > Tauraco > Tauraco erythrolophus. Next base: position 9,756,229 of record NC_141475.1, on the reverse strand, counting down.
ACAGTTAGGTGTGATCTGGGGAGTGGAGGTTGTTCTGGCACAGCTTTAGTCAGGAGTTACAAACCAAGAAATGAAAGTTAATAAATATCCCACTGAGCCCAAAGTATAGTTTTTCTGGACATGAAAGTATATGGGGGAAGAACTGCTGACAATGTGCAACTTAAAAGAGCAATTGGTCTCTCAGCGTGTTCCAAAAAATCATGCAAGATTTGATATGTCTGTGATTTTAAAACTTAGCCGAAGGTAAATCATCCCATGACAAGATACGATTTTGAGGTTGCTGTGGTTTTGCATAAGGTGGTGGAAGCCTGACTGCATGGCATACCTGGGCAAGAAAAGGTAAGCTGACTTTGAAAATCTGACTGGTCTGGTAGTGTACAGTCCTATGACTCTGCATTTGAGTGTATTTTCCAAAAGAAGGAATTAGTAAAAAATGTGAAGAACCTGATCCTAAAAAGAAAAACATCATCTACCCTCACAAAACTAAATTCCTTCCAATGTAGCACATGTAAAATACTTCACCAGGTGGGTCAGGATGAGGTAGTGAAAGGGCAGCCGGAGTGACTAAGGGGATGGAGAATTAAGATGAAAGACTTTGAAGGCCACATGAGCTCTGCTCTATTACCTTCTTAAGCTTCAGCTTCCGATGTTCCTTCAAATTACAGGAACAAATGCATAGGTTTGAAGGCTTAGTGCAACTGTAAGCCTACAATACCACTTCAATCTATTTCTTTTTGAAAAAGAAGGAGAGTAAGGTAAAGAAAAGAAACCGTGCAAGGTGTTTGACAACAAAGAGTGGAGGGAACTCAGAGCTCTTTGAGGGTCAATTAGCCAGAAAATGTGCTAAAGACTACGTGCTCTGTTGGATTATTGGCTAAAGAATTACCCCAGAGCAATCAAAGTGGCCCTGTTGGCTGAATACAGAGAGGCAATTACAGATTTTGAGGACATGCTACAGAAGCTTTAATTAAAGGTGTTATTTCTACCTCACTGAACATTGGAAATTAAATTCTTCCTTGCAGCCACGAGAAGTAGCTTGTCTTTCGCTTGCATGTAGTATGTCAATGTAAGACATGGCTGGCTTTGGCATCTTTTCTTTAGGAACACATGTTGTATTTCACTTCACTCCTCATAACTACCAGTTACAATGTTGACATATTAAGAGGTGAATTTCCATTTTTAGATCTTCTGGCTTCCTCTGGCAGTGTACAGGTCTCTATCAGCAAGGACAGTACGATCTTGGACTAGATTTCAAGGTGAAAGTTATGAAGTGCTATTTGTGCGCAGAGCAGAAAAGATTAACTGCATGAAAAGTGATAAATCTATTATCCTTAAAATGAATGGTATAGCAAACTACAATTTTTAAATTAATTTTAGCTCTCAATGTACTTGATGGTACAACGAACCAGACCTACAAGAGCAGCCTTTCAATACAACGGCACCAGCAGCAAATGCAGTCCCTTCCCAGCACACCTACTGATAACAGAGCCTCCAGGTGTGCTGTGGTGATTGCTTGGCTAGTGAAAGCCTTCTTCAGGAGGACTGTGCTCTTCACAACCATAACCTTCTTGGCGATATTATGTACATGAATAGGACAAACTCTATTGTCAGCTTCAAACTCCTGCTCAAAAGCTGCACGTCACAGCTGCTAACTTTTCTGGGAACACACCCATTGGACTCCTTTTGGCATCAGGGCTGTTGTAGCTTAAGAGCACTGGGCTTCAACTTATGGTGTGATCTCTTCAAACAAGGTAACAGCACATGCATTTTTTCCTGATTCCCTATACGTGCAAGAAGCATACGCACATGTCCTTCATACAGCCATGACTCTCACTCTGAAGTTTTATCCTTTACTTCAGGAGTTGACATCATAGTCCAGTCCATAACACAAGCTTTGCTAGAAATCTAAAACACCATTGCTATTTACTTGTTAATACAAGAAACACACAAACCAGGGAAGAAAAAAAATCCTTACCTTTGTTTCCTGGTTATTTTGATGAACCCTCTGGTTTCCTGTCCTGCTCTACAGGTTGCTCAGGTCCTCCTGCAACCCATGGCTTGTCCTCAGCACAGTAGGGTTCCTCTAGCTCAGGTCTCCTTTTCTAGTCATGGTTGGTCCCTCAGTCAAAGCACTCCCCCCAGCTACAAAATGCTCATTTCTCTTTTCCCCCCTTTCTGTTCAGATTTTTCATGTTTCTTCTGAGTTTTTTCATTCTTTATGTGCTTCCCTTTCAATGTCTGAATTTTTTTATCTGAAATGTACATTTGCTTCAAATTCTGGTACCCTGGTAGAGATACATGGACCAACACCACCTAGTCTCAGGCGTGAGCCAGCCTTCTTCCCTTACCAGGTGTGTAGGCAAGGAAGAGTCACTAAGATGAGGAAGACCTTAGATCCCCCATCTGTAGGTTGCAGTCTGGAGGCCCTTTTGGCAGGCAGGAGTATACTTCGAAGCATTCTGTAGTGCAGCCAGTTATCATAATAATAGTTTCATTATTAACCAGAGTTCATAAACTTTCTGTAAACCTATTCCTCAGCTAATGTTTCTTTAGTGCAAGAGCCAAGTGTTAGCTGGACAGATGGGGATCCTTAAGCTTTTAACAGGTTCTTTCAATTGTATTTGCTTATTGTCTGATCTCTTCCAGTCACAGAAGTATACCCTGCAAGTGCCACATCTGCAAAGTGCTGGGCACACTAGTGACTGCATGGTGAAGTAACCAACATTTCAGGGTCAGCTTAACTAGAAATGGAGAGGTGATTTGTAGGTCCTGCTTCCTGCACTTTGGAGAGCTAAATGTTCCCCCTTCATATTAATTATATGTTTACTTCTTCATTGCAAGGAAGCACAAAGTAAAATAACATCATGGTCCAGCATCAGTTGCCGCATATGAGAGAGAAAATACGACTGAACACCTGACCCATAGCCTGGTGCAGCATATTCAGAGCCGCGCTGAATCTGTGGTTTCATGGTAAAGGTTTCAACCAGATCAGCAATTGGTGCCACTCTCCTCCCCTCTCCAGGTGGAGAGACACCACTGCCCTTTTGACAGGTGCTTCACTGATACAGTTCACTTGTATTATGAAGCTGTGCTGTAAGCTCATTGTAATAAGGGATAAATTTTATCAATGTTAAGATCGTAGCCAACGTAACTCTTCACTTTATGCCATAATCATTTAGCCATTTCATAGTTTCCAATATAATGTCATGAATTGCCATCAGTTTTCAAAATTTATCACAAATACATATTATTAGTTAAATGCAAAGGGACTCCTACTGAAGTTAACCTTCTAGGGAAGGTCAGTAGTAGCAAATGTGAGGATCAGGTAAGGCTTCAAGTCTCCCTGTCGCCTGTCCGCCTTCTGCCTAACTTCTCACTGGGAGACCAGCAACTAGTGATGCCCTGATAGCTAGCCGTTTCTTGTGCCTGAAACCATAAAATAGTTTCACACAAGGGGAAGCAGCACAGATCTTGGAAACTGCCTTTGATAGATTGACTGAGTACAGTATTATTTTAGACCCCATCCAGATGTCTGCAAGTTTAAAAACAGTTAAGTCCCGTGATATAATTGGGTCTAGATGTGCAAGAAGATAAAGTAACTTTCCCAAGGCAGCTCAGAAGAACAGACAAGTCAGACTCACAGCTTTTTAACTAACCATATTGTCAAAGCTTTTTTTCCCTATAATTTTATAGTGGGTTACCATGCCAACATTATTAACTTCTGCTTGGTTCTTGCTCTTGTGCCAGTTTAAGCTTACAGTCGAGTTACTAAAAGAACGTCACTGTGTGCTGCTCACATCCTTGGTACAATACCAGCTTTATTCACAAATAGGAAAGCCTTTACCACTAATACAAGGGTACTTTATTTTTAGGTTATGTTTTCACCCACAATCTGCAGAGTGATCTATATGTGTGGCATTTGTTTCTTCTCTAAATTTGTTTTGTCAAGTTTTATTTTAACACTTGTTTTGAGTAGTGCAGCTTGGCAGGGACAAGCATGTTTGACTACAGTCACGTGCCAGTAACATCCAGGGGCCAGATAATTTCACTTTTGTACGTCCAGTCTAAGTGGTTGTTTTGTGCACATAGCAAAGACTGGAACTCGATGATTTAAAAGATACTGGTTCTGAACATTTTTTAAAACAGCCTTTAGGTAACTTTCTGTGATCATTTACTGCTGCCGTCAGATTTCACAAGGCAGCCAGAACTGAAGTACACATTTAAGTTAATTCGCACTTGCAGCAAGTTGGTCAAGAAAAAGGCCTAATTGCTGTTCTTATTCTTGTAGCTGCAAGTTACAACTACAAACCTCATAGGAGACGCTTCTTAAATGAACTATTTCCACTGGGGAGGTAACAAAGAATGTATCTCTGGGCTTGACAACCAGTGATCAGTGTCATGAAAACGTTCCTGAGGTTTGAGGTTAATTTGAGCCTTTATTGCGTTTTCGAAATAGCTCCCCGTAAGCGCAGTAAAATGTCCTGGGCTGATCCTGAACCTTAAATAGCATTTGGAGCAACCAGAGAGTAAGTTGCCATTAGGAAATTCTTGTGATCCTTTTGCAGGATGTAGAGGAAGCTGAAGGGCTGAGCACCATGTCGGTAGCAGGCAGGGAGCAGGACTGGAAGCAGCTCCTCAGCTGTTGTCTTCGTACTGGCACAGGAGCAAGTACAGCAGGGATGGTTCTCATCCAACCTCACACATACTCAATAACCAGCTCTTCTTGTAGAAGGTGCTTTGTTGGATTTTAGCCCGTTGAGGTAAAGACGCAGAGCAAGGGGTGAGGGCAGGGAAGCTGACCTCAACGCTCTCTCTGCCAACTTGTTTAACTCCTGAGTAGAAACCTCTCTGCAAGAGTAGTAGCATTAAAAACATGGTGGAGGCAACTTTCTACAGGAGGATCTGTAGGATTCAGTGGCCTCATTTCATCCTCTCTCCCCTTTCCTCCTTTGAGTTCACAGCATCGTCTGCTGAGACCTACTCACTGGAGGTCCTGCGCACTGTGCATTGCTTCCACACACTTGTTATGAAAGAGGTGGCTTCAGAAGGAGCAGCTTGCTGGTTTGGAGTGCTTTTGTCTTTTGAAGGGCTGTCAGGTCAAAGTGCCGCTCACCTCAGGACAGACAGCAAAAACTTGAAAGCATAGCTGCTATAGACAAGTTTGAAGGTATTGCTGGTATAGCCACCATGCACAGATAAGTTCTCAGGTAGGGAAGACTTTCCATGAAAAAGTCTGCACAGCTCCTCCAAGTTCTTCATGGCCAATTCAACAACTTGGTTTTTATTTTTTTTTTAAAAACTCCCAAATAACATTTAAAACTTGGGGCTTGGTTTGAGGTAAGAGGATGATGATCTTCAGCTTCCTTTGAGTTGTTCATTCTTCTACAGTTTTACAGTGTATATGAAATTGCTTAAAAGCTCTTCTCCAGATGAGGAATGTAGGTTGTTACTAATTATGTGACGTGTAATCAAACATGACATGCCTACTTACCCCTGAGATGACAGCAAGCTTTATTTCCTTAAACAGAGTAAGATGGGAAACATTCAGGCGTTAAGGAGCCTAAAGCCTGCAAAAGTTCTTCATTTCAGTAGCCCTCTGACTCATCTGTGCTAATTTTTATTACAGGAGTAACTTAGTCAAAACAACTGGAGTGTGAAAAACACCCATGCTTTGGGCTTCACATTTTATTTTTAACTCAAAGTGTTTCCTCGTTCTCTGTCAATCATGATAACTGTTAATGCAAGAAAGTGAGAGCCCCTTCTTAGCATCTCAGCACAGAGAACAGTTTAATACTGAGAGCTTTGTTCTCCATGTTAAATGCCTATTGACTTCTTTGGCCCAGAGAAATATTGATTTTTCTCTCACTTTCTTTACAGGCTCTGCTTTCTTTCCTGGTCGCTGTGCTGAGATCTTTGCCAAAGGTCAAAGCATTGGGAGACTTGGAGTCCTACACCCTGATGTTATCACCAAGTTTGAGCTCACCATGCCGTGCTCTGCCCTAGAGATCAATATTGAGCCCTTCGTGTGAAGACAGGACTTTTATCCTCCTACAGCCATCCACTGTCACATGCAACACCCTCTGCTCTTTTGTCTTCCTCTGTGGGAGATGTCTGCTTACGCTTTTACGTTCCAATAAACTAGAAAAACAGAGCCTGGCTCCCTGGGTAAATATATTCCTTACAGTGAAATTTGGCTGGTTTCTGCAGGGTAAGAATGTGCCATCTTGGGCTAGACCATGCTCTCAATATTTTTAAAAGGTTGCGGGGGAAGAAACAAGTTGGGTAAAAGCCCAGCGTTTTACAAGCAACATGCAATGGCAGAGCACATGATTAGTTTTCAAAATCAGAAATGTTCCACAGACACAGCTTCATACTGTAACTGATTATGGCTGCATAACAGGAATCTCATTCTTTTCTTATTGCATGAAATAAGATAATTGATTAGAGCAAATGTTGAGTGAATGTGAGCAGAGCTATGGAGTTGAGCTTTTATTCTGTACGGTTGTCATGTGCTCATCAGTGACTGGAGGAGGAAAATAAACTTGTTTCATGAAAACCAGAGCTATTTTGTAAGCAAGATGCGTGTAATATCTGCTTCCCTACTCCAGACATAACTGTTGATCCTTTATCATTCTAAATTCAGAAAGGGGAGGGGGTGGAATTAAATTTTTTCATGGTTGATGTAAGCCTAGTGGTTTTTGAAGCTCCAAACCAAATCAGGGAAATGTATTTGAGAGCATATGCCAGTCGTCTTTTGCATGAAGAGCTGAAAAATATCAAAGCCTTTGTCCCAGTGAGGCTAGCACATTCGCCTGCAGAAGTTAGCACGGTCCCACTGCGCTCGCACCGCCCCACCGGTGGCTTCCTGAGCCCCAGCTGCGCAGCGGGGACCACGTGGCTTTCGGGCAGTTTTATTTCTCTTGCAGTTTTGCCCTTTACAATGTATGAAAACCTCCCGCGGGTCAGGCTGTTCCTCTAGGTGTCTCTCTGGCAGCAGTTGTGCTACAGCCTGGCACGTTGTGCCTCTGCTAGCTGAGAAACTGAGAAGCCCCATCCAGCACAGCGATGCCTGATACATCCCTCCTGGTGTGGTGTCACTGAGCGGGCGAGCAGCTCAGTAGGCTGAAGCAGGCACTCTGCGGGCTTGCTAACGAAGCTGGCTATCCCTCATCTGTGATATTATAACCATCGCTAGTGATGCAGGCTGACAATAGCGAGTATTTTGAATTAGGCCGATACGCTGTGACTCGTTTCCGCTGAGAGAGCCAGATAGCCCCTGATCCCAGAAGGGGACCATCCAAGGGTGATGCTGGAGAAGGATGTTACAATTACTGGCTCAACAGGAAGAGAGGTGCAATGGTGAGGGTAAGGTAAGCTCATAGTTTTATGAGCTGCATGTCTGCACGGTTCCCTGTTGCTAGACCCATGATGGCTTTTCGATGGTAGCCCTGTCGGTAATTTTAACAGGTGGGAGGGCAACAGGCAAGGCTTTTTGGTGCAGGTGTTAATCCAGTATGAAAAACACACTACGGTTACCCATCTGGAAACCCTATGGTCCCCCTCAGATGGAAGTGTAGATTTTAATTATCTCTGCATGACAGACATGAAATGAGAATATAGCTGCTGCCATACGTTGCACGGCTGACTCCAGTGCCCATGGAGAGTGAGAAAACTGCAGCTCGCATTTTAAGGTCTCCCAAGGGATTAGCCAGCTTGTCGTTTGCAGGATATATCTCTCCATGATGCCTACACAACTGTAACCAAGCAAGCTCAGTGTGGGAAGCAATCTGTAACGCAGATGGTAAGTATTAAAACCCCCTGTTTATGAGTGTGTCATGCATGGGGATTAGGACGACAATGAGGCAGATCTGCATTTCAGCAGAGTACAGGCACATTTGCGTGCACAAAATACATTTCTCTATGCAAGATATTTTTGACTCTTTGGGTGTCCCAATTCTCCTGTGAATTTACTGTCCTTTGTAAAGACGAGATTAGGCTAGGACTAAGGGCTTGAGCCACAGTGGTATGTGTTGCGAGGCTTTTAGGGATCACTTCTTTTTCATACCATTTGCCTGTGTGTCAGTAGCTAAGTGCTCCACAAGCAGGGCATTAGCTCTGTCCTGGGGAAGTAGCATTACTTGCTGAAAGAATAGCAAGAGGATGGAGAGAAAGGTTAAAGAGCCTCTTCAGAGCCACCGGCCCCTCTGACAGCCAGACGCAGTGCCAGCAGCCTGGCAGAGGATGCTGTAGCTCTGAAACTCAAGCTTTGCTGGAGTGCTGTGCTCAGGATCAGCTGTGAATCCTGACAGGTGAGACATTTCATACAAGTCTAGCAGATTTATTGCAGGGCGTTGTCTTTCGTAGCCCAAAACCAATTATCTGATATTTACAGCATGCTTGTAGCTGTATTCAGTAATAACCCTGTCTAACGTGCAGCTTTGTGCTGGAGAAAGCTGCTGCCAGCATTGCTATTTTGCTTTTACCTTTTGCTGTAGCGATGGACTCTGGCAAAGGAAGCGTTGCCTGCTGCTGGTGGCGACTTTGCAGCAATTTTTGAAAATCTTTTGAACTTTCAGTATTTCTCTAAGGAAGAGTTGGAAGTTCGATTTTTCAATAGCGGTCCCCAATTATGAATGACTTTTGGCCCACTCCTACTGGCTGTGGATCCAGGTCATCGCTCAGCATCCGAGCATGAGAACAAAAGGCTGGAGAACGGGTGCCAGAGAGGTCAAAGCCCGTTTTAATGTGCTGTCTGGGTGGCTGTTGGGTGTCAGCTGGACACAAGGACTGACTTCTGGGTTGGTCCTCGCTGTCCTTCAGTGCTGCGAAGATGCTTTTCAGAACAGCAGGACCCCTGAGAGCCCGACTGCAGCTCTCAGCCCTGGGTCTGTGCGCTTGCGCGTCGCTGTTGCCTGTGAGTGTTTATGCAAAGGCAACGCCTGGGACTGTTTCCATCTCCAGCTGGTAGCCTCCTTGCAATTTAAATCATTCTCAGCTTGGCAGATGGGTATGGAACAGGCTGAGGAAAAGCAAGGGGTGCTGCCAGGAGGCTGCCATGGGGATCACGGGCACACGCGACACCTCTGACCGCACCACGACCTTGAAAGCGAGCCGGGCACGAGGGCAGGCGAGCGGGTGGCTGCAGAACCACGCGGGTGGAGGGAGGCAATGGCTTCTGGCAGGAGCAGGAGGTGGAGCAGGAGCTGGGTGGCAGCAAATGAGGGTCACGCCTACGCATGTTTGAGCAAATATGCAAGATCCCACCTGCTGCCAAGCTGCACTTCCACCCTGGTCAGAGGCGTACCCACGTTTCCTAACTTCTGCTTGCAGCAGGCGTTAGAAGGGTTAAAACTGAAACGGAGACCATCATCTTTTCTTCCATCCCCTCAATTAAATCACCTGTACCCAGAAAAGCAACAAACACCCTTGCTTGCAGTTTTACATAGAAACTTGGATGGACTGGGATATGGGGGTCACGACAAAGTTACTGCTGGAAAATTAGAACAGGCAAATGCAGCACTCACTGGTTTGGTTTTTAATCCCTGTGGAGGGGTGCAGTAACAATGGGATGCTGCCAGCGAAGCTGGTTCTGTGCTGGGGCAGCGGCACAGAGATGCCCTGCAACAGGAGGAAGCCTGGTTCGGCACCACGCAGCCCGAGAGCAGTTTGCAGAGCGAGCGCCTCAGAAGGAGGCAGCCTGAAGGCAGGACAGAGGGGACTAAGCTAAGGGAGGTGCCTGCTACATCCCTCTTGGCAGCATAACAAAGGAAATTTAGAAAAAGATTATCTTGGCAGGACCCCTCCAGCTGAAGAAGGCCGCGGAATGGAGAGCTGGAGTGCTGGACCAGGACGTACAGGGCAGTACTAAGGAGAAGTCAACAGCCCAGGCTCTGAGGCTAATGCATCCATAGCTGGAAGTTATCATCTCCTACCCTGTTCACATCAAAAGCAGTGTTCTACTTTAGAGAACGGGCACATGTACTCGAGAGGATTCAGCTGATGCCTTTGCGTTACTGAGTACAGAACACAACCATCAAACTGGCCACAAAACCTCATTTCCTACCATCACGGTGGAGCTGTGGAGGCACCCCAGCTGCGGGGGTGAAGAGGTGGGGAGCATTTCCACAGACAGCAAAGACACACATGGGTTCACAGGAGGACCTGGTGCTTTAGGTTAACAAAATACAGAAGGCATGAGGTGTCTTACCTTGCCAGAGAACTTGCCTCTTCAAGCCTGGCCCTGCGGGAATGGCTGTGGTCCTGAGAGGGTCCCACGAACACAGCCTCAGCACAAAGCCCAGCTGAAAGCCTTCCCTGATCCCAAAGGTCCTGAGATGCTGCAGCAATCAGGGCTCACCCCAAGCAGCTGTGGACACTTGGAGGTCCACGGGCACACCACTTCCAGGCAGGCATGATGCTGAGGAAAGGATACAGCCCTACCCGGTTTCAAATACGCATCCTTGACAACAAAACCTTGTTAGGCTCCTCAATGAACACAAAATATTCTGTGGTTTATGGGATGTCATGCTATGATTGCATATATTAACTTCAAAACAAATTTAGCTTCCAATTAACTGTTTAGTCCATTACAGATAGGTATTGCAGGTGAAGGAGACTCCAGGTGCCCAAGCGTCCCCCATCACTAACAACATGGCAATTCGCACATTTCCATTTGCAAAGGATGTAACAAATAGTTGTGAGTGCATCAGTAGTCCTTTTTTTATGTTTTAAAAAGAGCAGGATGTTGCTGCTTAGCACAGCAGAGACACTGATCAGGAGAGGGGCTGCAAGCAGCCGGCTTGGGAAGGGAAGTGGGTGGGTGCATTCGGGCAGCTTTTTAAACTGCGACTCGTTCGCCTTGTATCAATCGTTTACAAGGAGCAACAGAGGATGCAAAATGTAGAGAGAAACACCAAATTTTGCAAAATACGTATATTTTAAAATTTAAACCAAGTACAGTTTGCATATATTGCATGAATCACATGCAGATGAATACTGTAAAAGACAAAAATACTTGTGCACATACTTTATAAATCCAAGCATTTATATATAATTTATAAAATCTTTATAGCATAAAATAGCTGTGATTCAGAACAGAAATTTTACACATAAAACTGCAGAACTGTCCCCGTCAAACTGTGCCTTGCTTGGGACAAACTGATCCCACCCCACAGCTTAAACCCTCAGCTTGCCATCAAGTTTTTTCCCAATTTTGGTCCTATCCTCTGTGATGGGGCACCTCGGCAGGGCTTCAGCTCTACCATGCAGCACTACAGCATAAAGCACTCATAACAAAAGGTATTTTAAAGGTGCTTTAGAGCCTGCTGGCAGCGACACCATGGTGCGTGGGGAGGAGGGAGACCCAGGACAGGCCCCCGCAGCTTTGGTGGCCCTGGTCCAGCACTCCCCAAAGTGCCCATGTGAGCGGCACGTGCCCGGCCAAAAGACTTAACGGAAGCTGTTCACATGCATGTGTGAAGTCCGCACAACATAGTTTAAAAGTTTATCCACAGCCCGAGCAAACCTAAAAATGGTTAAAACTTCTGCCTGCATTTCTTCTGGGGACTGTCCACCTGGCTTTAAAATCACACGGCTCTTCCACACACATGCCTCCTGCTCCTCAGACGAAACTCTCAGCTATGTTTTTGCAACTTGATTGTATTTATCCAAGTGGTCAACTGATGGCAAAGCACCTCCTTTACATTCTTTAAGCTAGTTTTTCTTGCAGCCAAGAAGACACAAGCGTACATGGTTCAAAAGCTGGCTTTCACTGTGTGTGCTGCCAGGGGAAGGCACAGGGGCCATGCTTGAAGCTCCATGGTCATAGCGTTACATTTTTCTAGCCAAGCAGACCACATTCACCGCTGTATTTCTCAACAGCTCATTGGTCCAACAGCTGATATACAAATTTTTAAAATAAGCAGCCTGAGTTATAGCGAACACTCTTCAACAGCTATTCTACAGGTGTACACACGGTATTGCAAGATGCATGGAAGACCAACCGTAATGCTGTGCACCACCAGAAAACGATGGCATCTTATCATCGCCAAATGTTGTAGTCACCAGAGTCACCACTCAGCTCCTTCCACAACGTGGTTTAAGGAAACTACGTGTCACCCTTGCATGATAGGAAGGACTTTGTCCCATCCCCTAGACAGGGAAGCTAATTTGGAGTTAAACAGTTTGAACATAAGCCTCAACATTACATTAACTACTCTGCTTGGTTGTATGTAGGCAAAGGATCTCTTAGTGGAGGCTTTCTCATTATTATCCAAGATAAATTTGTTATAAATCACTTCAAACATTTTGTGTTGGATTTTTCTTTCTTCTGTTTTACCTTTTTTTTTTCAGTTTTGCTTTTTTTTTTTTTTTTTTGAGGGATTGCAGTGGATAAAACCATTCACACAGAACTAGCCAGGTCTGGCAGTACTATCAGAAGACACTATGACAAGTGACAAGTACAATAATCATCAGATTTCTTTAGAGCAATGCTCAGCCATACCAAAGTGTGGCTGTCTCTGATCTCTGCCGACGCTGGTTGCTGAAGCAGCCTGCCATCTTGGCCAGCAGGACGCTCCCACCAAAGCCCGACAGCGGGAAGGTGCCAGCACTTGAAAAGCCTCCAACTCCACATCGCCTTCCTACCTTCAGCCACTCTTCCTTTGCCCCCAGTGCCCAGAGGACACAGACAAGAGCTTTGGGCACACCCCAAGAACGGCACTTTGCTCTTGGCTGCTTGTCTCTTCCCCCACCCCACCAGCCCCTCACTCCACCATGCCCTCAACGCGCGCCCTTCCTTGGCTCACTCTCCTGCTTCAGCAGGAGCAACCCCGTGGCCAGGCAGGCAGTTTTGCAGCCCACGGAGCCCTGCAGCCAGTGCCCCGCAAGCAGAGCCATGCTTTCCAGCACCCCCAGCCCCATGGCAAACCAGCCACTGCTGCTGTTCCGTCAGGGGTTTTGGCTTTGTACTCTGTGCTTGTCACCTTTAGTCATCTGGGTGAGGGGTCATTAATTATGGGACACAGTGGGCTCAGTGATTTCTAATCCAAAGTCACTTGTGTACAGCGATTCCCGTGACACTTCTGAATTGGGTATTTCAGGCCAGTGCAGAAAGGCACAGAACACTTCTTGGTCAAGTTACCAGCCTCAATCGACTCATCGCATCTCTGGGATGGTGGGGCCATACATCACTTTGTAAGGAAGGTGCTGCACTCACATCAGTCCTAACAGCTTGTGCAGCAGCGGCACGAGCACAGTAGCGCAGAAGCCAACTGAGGAGTACGTTATAAATTTATACGGCACTTCGACTTCCAGTCGTCTCCGGGCTTCCAGGTCGCCAATGGGAAACTTGTACCGATAACCCAGCATGCCAAGGACCACGCTCTTCACGAGCCAGCGCGTCAGTAGAACAACAAAGATCCCGACGAAGAACCTGGCTAGGACAACCACCACTATTTTACTGGTGATCACAGGAAATTCAAGCTGAAAATTTTCTCTGGTGTAGACTGGTGTGGCGTACTGGTTATCTAACCAAAATCCCACAGTTGCTCCAGCTCCTGCTCCTAAGATAGTAGTGGTGTCTGCCCTGGTAGGGCTGTAATAGTCTAGTTTGGGGTAGTTGTAACATAAGACAAGAGGGACAGCTATGGAAAGGAGTGGACAGAAGGGACTGGTCAACAGCAAGTGATCAATCATGTCCCACGCAGGATACAAGAGCACGAGCAGCACAGACGAAATCAGTGCTCCACCAATGACATCCTGCAAAAAGATCATGTTTAAAAGCTTCGTGAGACCTGAAAAGCAGAACAGAAATTCTCAGGTGATGATAAAAGACCAATATCTGCATTGGTGAGCACACAGCAGCCAAGGAACACCCTGAATTCACAGCGATGGCACTGTCCATGCACAGTGACAACCCAAAGCCCATGCAAAACAAAACGTGACAATCTGCAAACCCAGCCTTAGCCTTGTCCATGTGAATACATCTATCGACTCACATTTTCCCCAGAGCAAGTGAGATTCTTCCCCCCACCTGCTTTCACATTTTAAGGATGCTCTCCACCTACGACCTTGGTGGTAAAGGCACATGCACAACTCCATCTCGGGGATGATATCACAGTAGCTGCCTTCATACAAATCCTTCCTCTCCCATAATCCTACAAGTAATTTCATCATATCAGCAGGATTATCAGTTCTTTGCTTTGCATAAATGGGAAGATGCTGTCTTTTGTCAGAGACAAGCACCCAGTCCAGGCACCCAGGCTCCCGGGGAGAACCACACCGAGCTGCTGGACGTGGTGCCCATGCCGTGATCCCTGCTGACTGCAGCAAGAGGTAGGCACTGCCAGGCAGGAATACATCAAGGAGAAATTTGTTGCCCAAGCCTCTGAGACCCAGCTTGTAGTTAAGCGCCCGAGGCAAGCACATAGTTAAAACCTAATTTATTAACAGAGACAAATAAGGTGTTTTGAGAACTTGATTGTTGTCATCCACAAGGCTGGGAAGGGAGACGAGGTAATCCCTAACAAAAGCCGTCTGTATGAGAGCAGCCAGATAAAAAGTAATAGAACAAGTTTCCCTGTGGTGCTCTCCTGACGTTGCTGAGGAGGCAACAGAATCTGTATTCTGAGCATGAAATGCCCTGCAAAAGATAGAGTTAATCACAGGCAGAAATGTCCTCTTCTCAAGATCGTATCTTTTCCGCTGAGTCGTGACAGTTGACTACTATCACGCTTGATCACAGTCTAATATGAATTATTTATGAGAACTTCTTTTGTAGTTGGGCAGGAACGAGGGGACTTTTTCACAACAAAAACATTTAATGACTTTCTGGTAAATGCATTAGTCCAGTATGGCTGAACTTCAGCTGTTTACAACTTCCCAGCAATAGATTCACAGAACATTTGGTTTTAAGCAACGCCCAGAGCCATTTTGCATATTCCTAATGCAAATTTCCACTTACGTTTATTCCCTCATCCATGACATGAGGATAGCCATGGAAATACACAGAGTTGTTCCCAGATGTCTAATATGTAAAATACCATTAGTGTCAATATTTCACAACAGCAAAATAACCCATCTTTTGATAATGATTTTTAGATTATGACTTACACACAAGGACACGCTTTGGCCCTACACCGAGGAACTGCATCAACACAAAAGAGCTGGGGCTTGCTCCCAGCACCGATGCTTAGACATCCCATCACCACTGTGGACCTCCATCTCCCACCCTGCTATTTGTCCACCTCACATTAGAAGAAAAAGTCCTGACGTCTCAATACCCTCTCCACGTGTGATTAAGGACTGAAACTCGAAAGCTGTTCACGTGCTTTTCTGTTCCAATTAAAAACATTTAACCAAACATTAACGTTCCCTTAAAAAATGCTTTGCTTGAATTTCCCCAGCTGACTGCAGCAGTTCCCGGACGGGGCGCAGACAGCCCCTATTTATGGACCTGATTAAAGTTTTCTGAACTTTATTACCCTCCCATTCAGCCCCAGTACAGTGACACAGCTCCTGTAGTTTCCAAGCAGGACCCAGACAACCAGCTCTGCTCCCGAGCAGTGGCTTATACCAGCAGTCTCCAACGTGGGTGTGCAAGGCAACCCATCAGGCTGTGAGAAGAAAATACTTTTTGCACCACTAATAAGTAAAATAAAAAAATATATCTATTTTAAAAGTAGTGCTTATTTCATCCTTATCCTTTTTAATTTATATTTTTGTGTATGCTTCATAATGTATGTATCGGTACAGTAGTACATGTATATAATGCGTTAAAAGTAAATATACATATATTGGGGATGCATACTCAAAAATTTTTTACTGATAGATGTGCACAATCAAAAAAGTTTGGTGATCAGCGGTTTGTTCTGTTTTTCCCCCTGTCCACCAATATACAGGCTCCTCATTTTGGAAACTCTATCCTAGAAGCTGCTGGAGAGTGCAGGACGTACCCGGCCGCGGCCGTCCGTAGTGACTCCCTTCGGTTCGGGTGCACACAGGCAGAGGTTTGTTTTCTGAACACTCAGAAGAGGTGGACAAGACCAACACTTTATGAAGCCATTTAGCAGTGCGGAATTAATGATTTTCCCCCCTTGCCTGTTAAACTACGGAGAAGATGGGAAGAGGAGGGATTGCTCTGATTCCTGTGAGAAAAACTGCGTTTCCGGACTCTCCCTGCTGCGCACCCAGGAGTGGGACTTCAGCCTTTCCCAGTGCTAGCGAAGCTGTCAGCACTCCCAGGAAGCACATTCTTGCCCGTGTGCCTATGTAAGCAGATTAGCCTCTCGCCAAACCCGCAATTATAAAGGAATTTTTAAATGACGGCAGGCATGAATTTTGCTCAAGGTGCAGCATTACCAGCAAAGCTTAAAACTTCCCGTTTACCTGCTGGGATGCTCCTGCTCCCTCAGCACAGACAAGTCCTCCACAGTCTCCCATCCCTCCCAAAAAGCCCCCCCACCACCACCACACAGCTCAGCCCCGCTCCGGCACAGCCCCCCTGCCTCCACACCTGCCCAGCTTCCACCCGAGGGAGGCCGCTCCTGTCAATTTTAACCAGAAAGCTGTCATTTTGCTTTGCTGCCTAAAGAACAGGCCAGTATCGGGTTTCCTGAAGTTATTTTTCCTGTGCTGCAGGTACATAAAGAAAAACAATTGACATAAAAATCCAGGTGTGTGCAATGCACGGGACACAGGACCGGGGTACTTCCTGCCCGGCACCAAGGGAGCACGGTGGCAGCACGGTCCGTGGGTCCTGGCACCCCTGCAGCCGTTCTCACACTGGGCTGCTTTGGTTTTGTTTCACAAGGTCTTGGAGTGAGATTTGTTCTAGGACTGCAAAATCATGTGGTCTGGCTTTGTGAAGGCAAGACCCTTCTCTGCTCTTCCCAATGAAATCACGATTGGAGGTGCAAACAGTCACAAAATGCCCCCAGAACATTGAACCAGCACCCCAAACATGGTGACGCTCAAGCATCTTCCCTGATGTTTCCAATCAAAACAAAAATAACACTTTTCCTATCCTGTCTTGTACATGGTCAGTTATTTCTTGAACTCCCTTCACGGTTTCATTTACAGTGTGAGGTGCTCCTCGCCGTCCTCAACAGAAATCTCGTTTGCTCTCCCCAACTACAGATTATCTGTTTCATCCTATGAGGACAGAGCGAAAAGTGATGCCAATACATTGTTTGTTCATCAGCTTTAAAATATTTCAGATAAATTCAGAGTTAATGGTGGTAAAACACCCAAGATACAGCACAGAGCACGGTGGGGACTAGAGAGTACCCTCTTCTGAGGGTGCTGTAATCAGCAGTAAATGCATCAACACTGCATCAGTATATCTCAGGGAAAAAAAGCCAATTTACTTTGTTTACAGAAACAACTTTCAGGTTTCTTTTTGGTCATAAAATGAGCTTTTGACTTCTCCCTTTGTCCTGCCACCAACACTGGCTGGCACAGAGCATTAGTATCTTTAACTCAGGGCAGCGCAAGTGGGACGCTGCCGTACTAGTAAGCCGGTCACCGGATGCATGGTGGCTCTGGAGCGGCCCACTGCCTCCCGAAGCCCCCACCGCAGGCTGGGGACAGGGGAGCGTGCACGGCAGGCAGGAGGAGACCCAGCTCTGCCGCCACAGCGAACACCAAACCCATTGGCTCAGCACAGTAAGAAATCCCCACTGCTGGCCCTGAAGGGTTAAAAGAAGGCCAAAAGCCTCCTGTACTCCCCCTGCTTTGGGGGCTGCCCTCAGATGATGACTTTCTTCCTGAGAGGATTTGCAACGATCTTGCTGGCATCCTTTAGGAATGCTGTGCACTCACACCGACACCCATCCTCATTGTTTCAAACCCAAGGTGACTCAGACACACTCCAGCAAAGGTGAGACAGAAACACTTGTTAATCTCACTGAGACAGGGAGCAAAAACTGGGCCAAACTTTTAAGATGGGGAGTAAAGAGATATTTTCTAAAATACAATTGTCTAGGGAAAAAAAAAAAACGACAACAGATCCCAGTCCTCGTGTCTCCAATAGCTTTTTGTTCCTTTTTCGCTTTGCCCTTTCCGGGTAGTTCTGGGTTCCCTCTTTGCCAGCTCCTCAGACTCCATCAGTTAAGACCTAAAAGGAAGGACCCTGCCTTTCCCCTGCTTCACCACAAACATGGGGTGTTCTTGTGTTACGGTGGTGAAAGTGAATCTGTTGTAAATAAATTCTCAGCAGTGCGAGTGTGTTGCTTCCATCCCTTTCTCTGGCTGGGTGACGCTCTCCTGGTGACAGCCCAGGCAATGGGTGTTTATTGCCTTTCCCCAAGCGTAGTTCTCATTCTGATATGCTGTATTGGTGCAGATAGCTCTCATACCAGCTCCGTGCATCTCCAGCAGGTCTTTAATTGTAACATCTCTTCTACTGACATGACCATGCTTTTTGAGGCTGCTCCAGATCCAAAAGCAATGCCAGCAACGCTGAAATAGACTGACTTATAGAGCTGAGCCCGCAGAAGATGAGCCCCTGCGCTGGAGTTTCAGCTACGGCTGCAGCAGAGCATGGTGCAACCACCTTGCCACCTCTTCTCAGGTTCCTCAAATGGGAAAAATTCAGTTACGCCAAGATGGTGGGTACGTGTTACGCATTCATTTGCTTTACTAAAATATTATGATCACTTAATATATAATTATATCCTATCGGTATTCATTTTCTATTAAGACCTCAGTTAATCCATGAGACAGAGGCTGTTTTGACTGGTGGCTTGGCTGAGCAGCCACTGTGCCTTGGCCCCACAGCATCTCGGGTCCCTACGTGACCGGCAGGCAGAGCCGCAGCTGCTCCAACAGCTCAGGGTGGTAGCCGTCCCTTAAAGCATGGCAAACGGCTCCAAACCACGCTTCTTCCCCAAGAACCTGTTCTAGCAGGTGGGATGCCAGAACCTCTCACTGAGGGTGGGACGGACAGTGCCGCAGAGAGAGGGGCTGGATTTGGGCAGCTGTGATCACCAGCCACTTCCCCAGCTCCGGCCCCACCATGGCACGCACGGGATGAAGACCCCGGGATGAAGACCCTGCCAAAGCACGTTTGCCCTTTTGAAAGGCAGCATTGCTCACAGTTCAACTAAAGGAGCTTTTTTTTTTTTTATTTTATTTTAAAGCCCTTTTTTATCACGTCAAAGGCACAAAGGACTTTTTCTTCTTTACTCTAAAATCCGTCTAAATTTAGGGGAGTCTTTCATTATGACAGACTAGTGAGGGAAGAATGTGAAGAATTTTTACTGATTGACTTAAGGTCACTAGCCAAGAAGGGGTGTCTCCAGCTTTGATTTAAGATACTGTTTTGATTCACTAGGCCTGGAAGGGAAGGTCAAGCTATATTTTGTAGATAACCTCATAAGGGCTCCCTTTCTTACAGTCATCAAGTCTCCTTATTGCAAACATAATTATTACTTAGTAAAAAAATGCAATTATTCATGCATGGGCAACCAACTAACAATGTGTATCAAATGACTGCAGGGAAGTAGCTGGGAGTTTTCATCCATTCTTGGGAAGCTGGACCACCCCTCTGAGCGGTAACAAATCAATAATTTTTCCTCCTGTCAGGGAGGAACCAGCTACTGCCTAATCAAAGTCACACGGAAATCTGTTCTCAAAGCAGGGCCGACATCTCTAAACAACTGTGCCCAACAAGGTTGTCATATAAAGTCACAGTTATTTTATGATTCTTTTTGGACAAAGTATTTGTGCATCTCAGTCCTGTAAGAACGAAGCTCCTTCCAGTTGAAAATGAGAAGCTTGTCATAATATCCTTTTAAGTGCCATGTCCCTGTGTGGTGACACAGACTTGCTGTCCCCCCTGGTCCCCAAGGGCAGCTCGCTTGTCACGTTTTACCCTCTCCGCTGGTCCAGGCATGACTCACCGACCTGCTATTCCTTCCCTGACACTCCCAGGCTAAACCAGCCCGGAATATTACTCGCTGACAACAGTGATACTATTGCACAAAAGGCTTAGCTAAGGAGCAGCATCAGTTGCCCAAGTGCATTCCTGGCAATTAAAATTTCAAAATAGAGAAGTACAATCCCAATGCCACACCGACCTCACCCAGCTCCTCTGCCCACGCACGCCCGCTGCTTCCCTAATGGCAGAAATAATTCCCCGGCGGATTCAAATAGCAATAGCCTGAGGGTTTCCTCACAGCTGCCTTGGAACCCTCGGCCTGAAACGCCGCGGTGACTCCCGCGTTCTTGCGGCGGCACGGCCAAAGCAGGAAATGGGAATGGGCTCAGGTAGGCAGAGCTGGGGGCAGGAGCGGCGCAGGGCAGTCTTACCAGGACCGTGTGCATCCCCGTGTAGAGCCTGCTGAGACACACCAGCGTCGAAAACACAAACGCTGCTGCCAGGCCGAGTTCAAACGGGTACTGCAAAAAGGGGAAAAAAAAAACCCCACACGTTACACTGTTATGCGCTTTAACATCAGTATATCTCTGAAATAAAACATCCAAGCAGCCGGGCTGACGTAAGGATCGCACGTTCGGAAGTGGCTCCTGAGCTGTGCTATCCCAAAGAGATTCCTGTGAGCCCAGAGAAGACCTCGCACCAGCCAACACGCAACCCTGCCAGGAGGTCATTCCATTACCTGCCGTGCCCACTTCTGCGGAGGGGAAACCTGGGAAACAGATGGCGTTTGCAGAGTTTTTCCTCAACATCCATCTGCAAAATTCACATTAGTGCTGAAGATCTTAAGGAAAAAGGACACAGCTCATTGTACGAGCGATGCCCAAGCCTGAACAGCAGCCTCGGATCACCTGCAGGGGACATGGAGGCTTTGACAGTCCTCCAGCAGCGGGCTGGGAGGGGACCATCAAGGTGTGGGCTGAAGCTGCAGCCCAGCTAGTAGACCAGTCAGGACCACTCTTCCCTGTGACGTTTAATTGGTCTTATGAAGCTGATTTTGCTTAATTCCCCCTCTGAGTCACCTGTGAAATTGGAAAGAAGTGTTGAAATAAATCAATATTTAAAAAGGAAAAAAACCCCACACGTTTATTTGATAAAGAATAAGATTGACATATGAGCCCTTAATCCACTCATTCAAATCCTGAAACCGAGTGGGCTGGTGGGCTTCTTTCAGTGTGTAAAGGACATTTCTCTGAAAAAAATAAGCCAACCCAAAATATAAACAAACAAAATTAATTCACCCAATTTGGCACAAAGTCTCCATCTACCATCAAGAGGCTGATGATTGACCAGGGTGGCTGTAAGTCAGGGCAAAAATGCTGTGGAAATTTTAAGCATGACCCCTCACTTCTGCCCCTTTCCCCTGCGTACTCTAGCCTCTGAAATAGAGCTCGGACTCGGCTGCAGATGTCACTCCCACTTCACAAAACGCTATTTTTTCCTCGCTTCTCCAAGCCTTCAGAGGATTTATGTCCACTTTGTTCCCCCTCAGCAGGCAGCCTGGGAGCTAGTCCAGCTCAGTAATTGATGACTAGGGCAGCGTTAGAAGATAGCAGCATAATGCACTGGTAGATTATTCCTTCTTAATAGAGGCAATTAAATCATTTAATTATTTTACAGCAGCTTTATTGTTTCATGGCAGTTTCCAAGAAGTACGAGACAGCCCATGAAGAGCTGAGTGTCCCACCTGTAGCTTATCGATCGAGGAGGAGGAGAAAATGCTGCTAAGCAGGTCTTTTGGGCAAATCTGACACATGGGATGGATCTGGCCTTCCAGGGCTGCCAAATATCCCATCTTACAGCTCCTCCTCCCCGTCCCCATCTCACCGCCGAGCTGCTCCGGCCAGTTACCAGGGAGCAAGGGGCCAGCAGCCCAGCTTTGGGCACCGCTGACCTGCTCGCTCATCCCTGCACTGTGGGCAGGAGCAAAGCCCACTGCCTCATGGCTGGGACCGGCTGAGTCTGGAGGTTAATTGTTTCTATGAGTTACAGCCCCAGGACTCAGCACTTTTCGTCAAATAGGTGGCCACTTATCGTCCATGCAGACACGCTGGCACCATGGGGAGGACACCCAGGGACACCGTACCAGTGAGACACCCCCGGCCAAACTGCACAGACCTCTTGGTTACATGGGTTTACCTTTGAAATACACTTGAGAGGGCTGAGAAACACACTTAAATACAACGCAGCCAGGAAGTTATTATTGCTAGGATACAGAAAATGTTTTTGGATTCGTAAAATGAAACAAAAATAATTATCATGTAGAAATGAGTTTCCAGGAAATAAACCTTTCAGAAAGATAAAAGGCTGAAGGTTTGGGGAAAACAATTATGAGATCTCCCCAGGCAGCCAACAGCTCCAGTGCAGTGGAATGGCTATCACTTCTTTGACAAACAGGCTCCCAAATTGTGCTGTATGCTGTCAGTCTAACACAGGTCAGAGCCAAGGGATTTCCAAGGCTGCTTTTCCTGCATCACAAAACAAACAGGTGACACAGATCTCCCGTGGTTTCCCCAGGGGCCGGCACTTCCCGCTGTGTGGCATTGGCTTGGCGGGCACGGGTGAGCACAAAACGCTGATGCCAGGCACCTTCGGCAGCAGCACCACAGCTCCCTCCATGGTCACCCCGCATGCGAAAACCCGGCAAACCCGCCAACCCAGGGCAGGGCAGCACCACCCGCCCGCGGCCCTGAGCAGGGTTCGTGCCAGAGAAGGAGATTTCTGCTAAATTTCTTCTTGTGTCTATTATTAGTCAGCTACAGGTAACAACAGGGAAAAATACACATCTGTGAAAATAAACACAGAGCTCCTCTGGAAGTGGCAACAGCTTTGTATTTGCGAGTTTTCTGTAGCTTGCTGGAAGCAGACACATGCTTTCTTTTTGTTTATTTTCTTTTTTTCCTTTTTTTTTATTTCTTTTTGTACCTCCTACCTTGTACTGGTTCACGGTTGCGATGAGGAAGGAGAAGGAGATGGCGGTGGCTGCCATGGCGTGGGTGGAAGGCATCCCGTACTCTGCGTCTGTCCTCATTTCCAGCTTGACGACAGGTGGTGAGAGGGGCCGGGGCCACTTCAGGATGTCCTTGGAGACCTGGCCTATGTACATCACTATCTGGGGAGAGGACAGGCCGCAGGGCTGTTGGTCAGCACAGGCAATCCCCACTCAGCCCACCTCAGAACCACCTCTATTTCTGCCCTTTTTCCTGCAAAATCCACCACCCCAAGCGCAGAATTTATCCCCTGCATTATTAAAGGATTTTCCATTATCCTGATCAGCAAAAAAAGCAGTGGTTTTACTGCACCATATTGTAACCCGATCAGAAGTGGGACCAAAAGGAGGGTTCGCTGACGAGATGCATTGATACAGGATGGCGTGAGACGGACAGCTGGCTCCCACCCCAGGCTAGAGACATTTAAGTTTCCTCCCTATCCCTTACAACCCCTCTCCTGCAAAGCAAACAGCCCTAAGAGCAGTTTTTCTGTCACCACCACCTTCAAATCAGAGCCTTGCCCAGCTGTGTCCCCCTGGCTCCCAGCACCAGCTCCCCTATTCCCGGCAGCTCCCACTCCATCCACTGCACAGGTGCTGCAGGAGCCCCACTGGGAACCACCACCAGCATGGTACTTAAATGGCCACCTTGGCCTCCTTGGGAGGGAGCAGAGGGAAAACTGAGCGATTAACAAAGCACCAGTTCTCCCACCTGTCTCCCCAACCACCAACGGCTTCCATGCGCTGCTCAGGACACCAGAGGTTTAAGCGAGGGCTCCGTTGATAAGCTACCGAGCACTGCAATGCAGGGACATCAGGGGGAAGCGTTACGTTCTGAGGTCACTGGAAGCAGGAGCAAGTAGAAGCAGAGGGAGGAGGCAAAGCTGGCCAGTGTCCCCCAGAGGTGCAGCCCACCCAGCAGCACTCATTGCACCCCCCCCCCGTGCTGACATCTTCTGCTCCTTGGCACCCTCTTCCCAAAGGCAGTGGGCTCTCAGCACCCACAGTGAGAAGGATGGGAAGAAAAATCATCCAGGCTGTCCCTGTAAAACGTATTTACTTTCTGTACCACCCTCCACTCTTTGGATAGTGTAGCCAGATGTGCAAAGGAAGCTCTACAAAACAAAGCAAACTTTTTTTCTTAAAAACAAAAATCAGGTTAACTGACACTTGTCATGAAAGCTCAGTTGCTGCATGAGATGGCTCTCTGCTCTGCTTCTCACGCTTCCACCAGCAAAGGAGGCGCCTTCAAATAACATCCTTCAAATAACATCAAATAACACATGCTGGTGTTAGCCATATACCAGAACAGCAGCATGATCATCCACTGCCACATTTGTCACCAACCACATTGCATCCCTCTTTCTCCCACTAGCCATGTAAAAAATGGCTTCACGTTAAAAGGAAGACGTCAGGATTCTGGATTCACAAATCAAGACCAGGAAAAAGCCAAAACATCACGTTCCTTCATTCCCCTCTCTACAGCAAAGGGCATGCCGTGGGGAGGGCTGGGCTTCCAGCCGGCGCCAAAGTATGGGTAAGTGACTGCTGGTGCCTTTGCATCCTTTATACCTCATCACATGAATCACGTTACCACCTTATCATCAACACCGCCAGTGGCACGCCTGCCCGCGCCGGCTTCACCCTGACGTACGGGACATAGGGCAGGCAGAAAATATCTGTCCCACGCCGCTCGCAGCAAACAAAGGCTGAAGGAACAAGTGCCTCACAGAAACCACTGTGTGGGTTTGTTTGGTTAGCGCGACCAGTTTCCTAATGGATGCAGGTACATCTTTGGAAGTTGATTAAATTCCAGGGTTGAAAGCAAAATTACTCTGTGACAGAACATAAAACATTGAGGCTACCATTGGAGATACCATCTGAGAGGCAAGGTAGGATGAGCCAGTTTATCAGCAGTCCTCTGTAATAATGACTTCCACTTGTAGGAGTATTATTAGCACTAGTACGTAAGAGCATTACAGAAAGGGAAATGAGTCATCTCTGAAATGCAGGCTGTGCTAGGACTGCTCTGATGGTGAAAAACAGCCTGAATGCTGGAGGTGGTATGGGTAGGCAAAAATACCAGACATCCTCACAACACCTTCTTTCCTGACATTCCAGATGAAATTCTGAACCTTCTATTTTTTAAAAACACATATTATAAAGACACATACACTAACAAGAGGTGAGGCAGCCTCCATAAAACATGAAGGGTCCAGAATATGTTCAGACTAAGCACTGCTTTCTGAAGTGCCAGACCTTTGCCTTTAGCTTATCTGGGTGCTGTGCATGTGGGTTTACACACAACATCCTGGGTGATCTGGCAGAAGCAGCGGCTGCGGGTGCAGTAAAACATGCCCCATCAGCTGACCAGGCAGGCTTCCCCAAGAAAGCAAACCATGACAAGTGCACCATTGCTAAAAGCCACCCAGTGAAGGCGTTGTCCTGGCTCACCTGTCTCCCCACATGCTGCTTGCAAGCAACCGGAGGAGCACAGGACTGCCCGAGCTCTTCTGCTCACAGCACAGCAAAGCAGCCTGGAGCTCCTGCCACGTCTGCCTGCGGCAGGCAGAGGGGTTCCCTCCCAGGCACACAGCCCCATGGCAGGGAGTAGCGCAGGCAGAGCACCAGCCCAGCCCAGAGCATCAGCCAGTCCTGCCAGGGACTGTCACACAGCTGGTGACCAAGGGCAATACCCCTGCAAGGGCACAGGAACAAACTCCCAGAGCTCAGTCACAAATAGTGGAAAAAAAAAAAAAAAAAGTAGGAGGCCACCACAGATGCAGGATGCAGTCCCTACATGACAAGTGTTGTGCTGAAACACACTTAAAGTATTAGATTTAATTGCAGGATGTATCTGAATTGCACTCTACTACAGCTCTCATCTTCTGAGGATGGTAGGTATCTGCCTTGGTTAAGCGGCACATTCAGTGTTAAGCCATGTTTCATTATTTCTTGACCTTATTTCTCTGTCATTTTGGATTTCCCCTCTAGAAGTCCCAGGAAAGAAAGGGAGAAGCCTGGAAGTTTTGGCCTGTTATCAGCTTTTTTCAGCCTAGCAGATGAGAAAACCCCTGTAATAAACCTTGCAAACCATAAGCACTGGAAAGGAGGAGGGAGATGGAAAGACAAGCATGGGAGACAGGCCAAAGATCAACACTGAGCTAAATCTCACCTACACTTGACTCAAATTACCTGTTTGTGCAATGCCAAAAATCTTTGATGGCCCTGGAAATAGACTCAGCACAGGCAGAAATCACCCCAAGTCTGGACTGGCAGGTAACTTGGGATTGCTTCAGTCACAAAGCCAAAAATCACAGGACTAGGCGATTTTGCTGTGATTTCCAGCCTAGCCTAGGTAAGACAAACAGCTTCGGACAGACAGGAGAGGGCAGGTCAAGGCTCAGCCCAGAAGCGCATCCCCCTGTAGCCACTGATCGGCAGCGAGTTTACGCGTTTCGAAGTCTAAGGGAGGGTGATCCCCTGGGCTTCACCCAGCTCCCCTTTCTTCACAATGGTGGAGAAGATTTAGGAAGGAAGGAGGGACTGGGCTCAAACCATACTAATCTAAGACTTAAATAAAACCCGTTCCGAAAGTCCTTTCGTGCTCATGGACTTTTCCATCTGATGGGTCTCCAGGCCCAAAGCTGAACGTTGGAGAGTAAAGGGAACGTCAGACCTTTGAACACTGAGCAAGCAAACACTGTTTGCAGTCACGTTGGCATGGCAAAGAAGAGAAACCTTGAAGCAAATAATTTCTTCATGCTTTGTTGTTGTTGTTTGCTTCTTCCCTACATCACTAACACTTTTTGCCCACCTAAAGCGCTGCATTACAGCTCGCGATGCTAGTCTGTGTTTATTTCTAGCACAGGCTCTCTTCTACTCCATCCGACTGATGCAGATCAACCAATTTTTCTGCTGTTCTGGTGGAAAAAGGTTTGCAGACATCTTCAGCATAAATAATTTTAATTTGCACATTAATAAGTACCTCTGTCTCTGCATAGGGGATTTGTTTGAACCTGGAGACTTTTTCATTACCGAAGCAACAAAGTCAAAGTCATGATGGATTGTGTAGGACACAATTAGCTGCAGAAGATGACTATGTAGAAACATATGGAAATTTAGTTGAAATTTCACAAAAGTTGATGGGACAGGCATGGTTAATTCTCTTTACTCTGAAAGCTGATGGCAGCAGCTCTAGCTACCGTGTACCTCAGACTGTTCAAGCTTTCCAAAACGAAACTTAACCGTTTCACACCTGAGTTACAGAGATGGCAAACAAGAGAGCCACCTGGGCTGGCAGGGAGGGAGGGGAGCTGGAGTTCAAGGATGGGAAAGGGAAAAGCACCACAGGTCAGCACCGCAGCCTTCCTAGGTCACTGGACACCCATGAGCAGGACCCAAACCTGGGCAGAAGTGAAGTGACGCTCTTGGGCATCAGACAGGTCCATACAGGGAGCCCTCACCTTGAGACCCCCACCATGCTTTCTCACAGAAGCACCCTGTTAGGGGACACTCAGGGACTCTGAAGCCTTCAGAATTCAATCCTTACAACAAATCCAAGGGACATTTAAATATCACTTGGGCAAGAGCTTCTTACTTGTTGCACATGCTTGTTCCCCTCTCCGAGGGTTTTTTCTGTACTGCTGTAAGCAACTTAAAAACAAGACATTCCTCAAACTCTGGTGCCCACCAGCACTGCTGGGGTGGCCTGGGCTGCATGAGGGCAACAGTAATCTGTTACAGCCAAGACATCAGGTGGAGGAAAGGCAAAGCTTTATTGCCACTACGGGTCAACAGCATTGCATTTTACTACACAAATGCAATTAGCGGTTGCTGTAGCAGCACAATAGCCTTTTCCTGAACGTTTCCTCTGAGTCATATACATGGTCCATCTCCAAAAACACATCCTCACCTGGGGCTTTGCACTAGGATAAACAAGACAAATCTATCTTTGTGTTCTAACTGAGCTTGCTTTAACGAACAATGACAAACTCGAAGTGTTGGCATCCACACAGGTCCAGGTGCCAACACATTTGTCCCATCATCTGTGGGGGTTCCCTCTAGGATGAGGGGCTGTTCCCCTCCCTGTGGCCATCAGAGTCCCATAAAGGGACCTGGCTCCTTGATATTTGCGTAACTCTGGTATTGCTTCCATAATTTAAGAAAGGGTTTTGCTCACCTGCAGGTGTTGCCCAGCATTTCCAATGGTTTTCCCTCACTACTCTTGCAATTGCTGTGGGAAGCAATTCTGTGGCATGAGGCAAGAGCGCTGCACAGAGTTACCACCACAGTGCAGATACATGCGAAAGCACATCAACAAACACAGTCCAGTCAGCTCCGCATGCAGGGGCACAGGACCAGTGCCTCAAGGAGCGATTTCCCCTTTGGAACATTTACACAGCAGCTGCCCAGATCCTGAGTCTGGCAGATTTTAGGAAATAAGCACAGCGCTGTGGGTGTGCTGTGCCCCACAGGCACTCTGTGCCCTGAACATCCTCCTCCCATGCTGGTCAGCCCTCCACATGGAGACAGGCCCAGCCAAACGTCCCACAGGTGTGTGAAGGTCAGGAGGCACAATTCTTTTTGCATTCTGTAGTATTCTGGCTAACAAAGGTGAACCAGAACGCATTTATTTTCAACTTCTGATTTTGCAGCTCTCACATCTGCGCTATTGATCTATTAAAAGGACGAGATGAAATTCTAAAGACATGGGGTCAAATAGCATTGGTCACTCTTCCCTGAGACTCACGCTGTGGCAGCCTGACTTAGAATCTGCTGGTTTGGCTCCAAAACAGAAACTCTATAGTCTGGCTCTAGAAATCCTGCCCTGCGATAGGCATTTGTCATCTTCCCAGGAAGGAAACTAACAGTTTGAAAATGATATTGCTTTTGTCTTTAATATAGGAGTGTTGTGTGGTGATAGGAGTGACAGAGCACATCAGGAACATTGGAAACAGGGGGAAAAAAAAAATAAGGATACGCTATTAAGAAACTAGTCAAGTAGAAGCAAAAACTGTATCCTGAAAGCGCCTGTTATTTTTCATGGTTGTCAAGGCAGGCGTGACTTTGATTTGCCACACAGGAATTAAACCAAGCATCCCGTCTGCACTGTTCACAGCTTCTGTTCTCAGCATCCCCCAACTAAGACTTAAGAGAGTAGATAAACCTGCAACAACTGTGACTGTGTCCCTCGAGCATCACTTGGTTCACAGTGAAAGAGGAGTGGAGCGAGGAAGAGTATGTTCTTCTGGAGATGCTTCTCCCACTCCCAAGCAATGCCAAGAACTAAGGTTTGGCTTCAGGGAAATAACCTTGAAAGTCACTGAGCAGCACTGCTGGCCTTTTGCCCTGGTGACAGCACAGGCGGAGGAAGCCCGCAGAACCCCAGGGACACCCACCCTCCAATCGCATCCTGCTCCCCATCACCACCCCGAGCCACCCAACAGCTCCCTGCATGCAGAGATGCCAACAACAACCGTGAGGCTGGGCACCTCGTGGAGGCACACATGCCTTACATGAGAGGGCGGCTGGATAGGGCAGCTCAAGGATCTGCCCTCTCCAACACAGTTATTGTTTTCCAGAAAATACATCAATCTTGCATTAGCTGCACAGGAACTTTACAGCGTGTTTGCCAAGGATTTGGTCAGGTACAATGGGACATTCAAGGTTGCATCGAGCTGGTGGGACGCTCGATCGCTGATTTGAGTTGTCCCGGCCATGACGTGAGCAGCACATCCACGAGGCAGGTCTCCCGGCCATCACAAGCAGTGCCACGCTCAGCAGCACAGCGTGCGTGTCACGGCAAGGGGCAGCAAGGAACAGGAGGAAGGAAGAGACAGCACAGATAGCTTCTTTAAAAAAAAAACAAAACAAAAAATATATATCTAAACACACTCATAGGAGGGAGGACTTTGGTGCTCTCAAGTCAGACTTCAGAAAAACATAACCAGAATAAGAAGATGAAGAGAGCCTTGTACCTCCAGCATTTTCTTTTATGGACCATTTATTTTTGTATCCTGACATTCTGTAGTTATTTACATGCCTGAATACAGCCTTGCATGTTCTTATGCAGTGTAATATCTAGTGCTTTGAAGAGTTTGACTTCCCAGTGACTATGTTTATCAGCTGTTCCAAGCTTGTTTTGGTGAAATGTTGCAAAAGCACAAAAACAAACACATAAAAACCAATAAACCCAGAGTTTGCTGCAAAGAAGATTTTCAAAGCAGTATCCAGGGATTCAATTGCCACACAGTAATGTCAGCAGCATCATGACCGTGGGTAAACTCCTGCTGATCATTAAACTCCTGGTTACTCCGAGAGCCAGAGTTCAGAGCTCGCCGTGCCCAATTAACTACCTGCCGACAGCCTTTGGAAAACTGTTTCTTTGAAAAGTAAGATGGGAAAGTAAATTGCCATGGACTCAGATCCAGGACCTTCTGCTGAAGATGTCCATGCCCAGCACTGCTCCAGGAGCCCCAAGGAGCACTCACAGCCCAACAGGCACCCGTCTGGCACCACCAGCAGCCCAAACTCTGCCTTCTTGCCGAGATGCCACCTTCACCCGAGTCAGCAGCTTATCGCGCTCACACACCCGCAGCTTCCAAGCCTGCCCCATCAAAGTCCATGCTGGCTAGCTCTTATTTATATGCTATAAATTAAATTTTTATAGGCTCTAAAGAGGTGTGGGTACATTTTACATCCATGCATCCTGAAAAAATAACAAGAAAAAATTTTTTTCCAAGCATGCTGAACAGGAAACAGAAACTATAACTGTCTTTACCTTGCCACTGAAATTCCACACCAAAATAAAAGCTTTCAACCCTGAAGGGGTGCAGAGATTAAAAAAAACAAACTGAACTTTCACCTCTCAAGCCAAGATGTGCAGTAAATATAAAGTACATCTGGGAGCCTGTTCATCTGAAGATATTTTTCATCTCCATACTTCCCGGTTGAAGTAGGGAGAGTCACAGGCATCAAAGCCTCCTCCGTGCAGGTTAAAGAGCGTTTACTTCAAAGAGCTGCAGAAGGGAAGTGAAGATGTCAGGGTACCTTCGGCACTGTCCCAGCATCTTGCTCAGAGATTTTGGGCAGTTATTTCACTCATCTAGCCATAAAGGGAAGGGTAGAGCCTACATGCATACTGTGAACCCTTGGAGGAAAGGCACTGTGGAAACACAATGTGCTGTTTTAAGCTCCCACAGCACCTGGATGTGACCGCAGCGAGCATTTCCCAGAGCCATCCAGCTAAACAGAAAACCACGAGCAGCCAGTTTTGGAGACCTGGAACTGAAGAAGACATCCCAGGGCACCAGGTCCACTCCTCTGCTGCTGCTGAAGTAAATGCTCTTTTTCATTTCTCTTACTGCCCTTCTGGAGCTATTTCACAACCTTTAGCTTCAACCTAGCTTATTTATGACTCTTATGCACATTTCTTCTTGTGACTATACTTTTATTTTAAGAAGTTTCTTCCTTACCCTGGTGCTTCCAGCCAGCCCCATCCTCTCTCTGACTTCATTTTGTTAGGGACTTATCTAAGCTTTCAGTCTCTGCACAGAAAATAGCCTGTTCCCTAATCATCCCTGGCCCTGCTCCAGTTCGAATTTATCTTTCTCAAATGTGGGTGACTGGCTCTGCATAAATTGTTACGGATAAAATGGCAGGAAGGCCTTCTAAACAGCATTAATACTGCTTTAATTTTAATGGGAAGAATTTCCCCTGATTCATCCTGAGACCCCAACTCTTGTCAGTTCCAATTTGCAGCAGAAACTCACAGGTTTAAGTCTCCAATAGTGCAAGACATGGAGTACCATGCTCAGTACCACCTCTGTTTCTCCACCGCCCAAGGGTCAGCCCACTGCTTCGACGTCACGATCTAACTCCCTCGTCATACCACGTCTGCCAACCGTGTTCGCCAGTGTGTGTTCCCAGCGCACCTGTATGCAACACACCAGGCTCACAAAAAGGTTCTTGTTGGTCCACTGTCCCTCTCCATGCTGAATATCACTAATAATCTCTCCTCATCCCAAACAGTGTTAAAAGGGAGCTACTACCACCTTCTCTGTAGGGCGCTCTGTTCCATACCAACTCCTTTCTCAGCTGGATAAGAGCCTTCTGCAGATCGTGCCTGGGTGCTGCACTGGCCTCTTTGTGTTCTTCCCAACCTTCTACTGGCAGCTGTTACCAGGGACTCTTGGGCTACCTGGATTTTTACTTTTATCTAACATGGCTGTTCTCAGCTCACATCACCATCTATGCAGAAACAGAAGAGTTTCCTTACAACCCTGGATTGCAGATAGCCTGTGGATCTGCACTCCTGCTCACCACCACATCACCAGGCAGGCCTCTTTCCAGCACTACCCCCAAAAAACCTTCCAGCACAGCCTTGTCATGTTGAACACCTCAGCATCTCCATCCAGTTAAGCCGATCCTGCTGTCACGTACAGGACCAAGGTGTCTTAAGATAGACCCATACCCCTTAACAGCACCATAAATGCTTATTCCTGTTCACAATCTGCTCTCCAGCAAACCAGCCACCCAGCTGAGCTTGCCATAACATTAACACATAGCATGCATAGGCATTTTTAGCTATTTCACAATTACAAGTAGCTAAAAGGTTTTTTAAACTACAGATTGCCACAAGTCCGTGTATTTAAAACAGCTTTTCCTTTTCTCCTTTTTGGTACAAAATGCAATTCTACAACTCCCTCAGTAACTGGGAAAATATTATTAATAATCACAATATCACATGCTTGAATATTCTAATTAAACCAGCCTAGATCTGGCCAGTATTCAGAGGGACTCCTTGCAAGGCAAAGGCAAGGCAAGTCTGCAGAAAGGCACACGAGGAGCTCTAGCGAGTCATTTTTTGAGCAATAAGCAAACTCTGAAGGCAGTGACTACCAATTATCATCTTCTGTGGTACATCTCCAGCAGCAGTAGGTGTACTCCTGGCCAAAACCCAACTCTAATTATACAGTGTCCACCTACGTCTAAATTTCATCTGCAAGTTATTTTTCATGTTCTCTTTATAAAATGTATTGACTAAGGTTACCGGCACAGAACAACCGATTCCTTCCGTCCAAGACCGGGTACATTTGAAGAATATGACCCAATTCAATTTGTTTTGATCATTTCTCATATTATTTGGACAAAAGGCAGAACATTATTAACCAGAATTGACTAAGTCAAGGAGAAGCTTCCCTGTAAAGAAACAAAGCTAGATATCACATCCAAGTTTTTACCAAGCTTCAATTTCTTAAATCAACGTAGATTGACAGCTAAACCTCCAGGGTCTGTCATCTGCCAGAGATGCTTCCTGCCTCCTTTCTTTGTTCTAAAATGGTTTTATTTGGGCAGCAAAGATCTGATCAATACCAAGACGAGCAATAGCAGCAACAAAACAGCAGCCATTTCCAGATTAAAGTGCCTGGTTATCCACTGGTTTTCAGTGCCAGAATGGAAATACACTACTCTGGATCCCCCAAGCCACATCTGTGAAGGCTGAAGCAATGCTGAAGCTTGTTAATTTGAGAATGCTCTCGTAGTAACAAAAATCAATGCTTTTAAGTCAGCCTTCAACAGAGAATCTGATTTTCTTCCCCCCCTGCTCAAGTGACTGCTGAAGCACCCTGTTTATTCCTCTGCAGCCTGCGCATTCCCTTCCTATTAGATTTATACCAATTTCAAACAAGCCATAACTATATGAAGAGGTTACACAGAAGAAACTGGGGTAAGAGAAAGATTTCCTAAAGTGATGAAAAACAATCCTTAAAATACCATGACACATTGAGAAGGAAGTGTTTTCCTGACTATTCTGTGCAAACCCTATCAAAAGCCACTCAATCAGTTATTGGGCTGAAAAAATAAGTCAGTCCACGATGTAAAAGAGATGAACAGATACCCTGCATCAGCAAATGCCTCCCGCCTCCTCTCTGGGTCACAATGCCTCTCCTTCCTGAACACGCAAGTTAAACATATAAACAGTGTGGGCTTTTTTTGTTTGAAGGGTTATTCTTACTGCTAAACATCCGTTTGATACAGTTACAGAATTAACAACTACATGTTTAAATAAGTCATTGCAATACTTACAGACCAAATAATTATCATCCTTCTAGAAACAGAGTGATCTATGTTCCAGTAGGTAAACGGAAGGAAAGTGATATAAAAAATCTCTTCGCCCAAAGCAGCTGAAAACTTGAACAAGTAGTAGTAGAAGTAGTTCTTCACAATATACTTCTGCGCGCAACCCTGGAAACGAGAAGGTATTTGGAAGTTTTAGTGAATTAGCAAGTTACATCAAACATTTAAGATATTTTAACTGTTACAGTTCCCAGCCCTTAAACCAAATAGTTTGTTGGAACAAGTGTCAAGAAATGGAGTTCAATTTTTATATTAAAATGAAGACTACAATGATAGCTCAGCTACATTTCCCACAGATCAGAGATCTATTCAAACTAATTAAGGGTGGAAGTCACAATGACGAAGATTTTCAAGAGATCAGATCAGTCTTTCCTCCAGGGAAATCAAGCGTATTTCATTAAAGGGTACTGACGCGTTAATTTTGAAGTTTCTACATCTGCAGCTAAAGAAAGTCGACACTGCTTTCACTGGAAACGTGTTTTGAGATTATAAAAGTAAACTGCAATTACTAAACAATTTCATTTAAAATTTGCCTCATTAGAGCAGGCAAAAGTTTACCATGCTAGTCCCTGAAATTCACTATCGGGTGCTGGTGGCAAGAGCATCCCCTGCGCTGCCCTCAACACTGGGATCCTCCGACACCGCGCTGCCCATGGTGGGATGCTCATTGGGCTGCCCCGTGCGAGCTGCCACAGCCATAAGCTGCAGCCCATACATGTGAGCTGGCTCAGGCCTCACTGCCAAGCAAGCTCATTCCAGGGAAACAAGGCTGTGAGTGGGCAGAGAGAAGAGTTATCGTTGTCATCACCAAATTTTCACTCCAAGATCTTTAAGTGACAACAACAGTATCAGATGACACTGTTTAGGACTTTATTTATTCATTTTATTAAGCTACAGATTTCACTTTTCTCTGGATTTGGCAGCTAGCTGATTTCATCAGATGTACCCCACCTAACACACTCATTCCCTCTCTTCTAAGAGGCTGCAACCAGCGTCCCAAAGTTGGGAAGCCACACAACAGCGTATACTATTAAGGCCATGACTTTGGTCACTGGTGGTGAGGTTTGCTATTGCCGCTGCTGTTTGTGACCAGTAGACCACTAAGAAGCCTCCCACCCCATTAGCAGGGGCAACGTGCAAGCGAATCACATTTTATATAAACACCTGTACACTTCAGAAAAAAAGGAGGCATTCATATGAACAGGATTTTTGATTTGGGGACAGGAACAAGAGAGTCAATCTAGTCTCTCTCCATCTCCCAAAAAAATCCAATGTAAAATACAGAAGTTGGCTGTGTAAACAGGAGATGAAAGAATTTCCTAAAGATAAGAGCTGAGAAGGGATCATGATAGTTTAAGCATAGACACACTAAGTTAAGATATAGCTTTGACATAAGCTCCTAAAGCTCTTCTAACGGGAAAACTATTATGCTTGAACTGTCTGTGCACCTAATCCACCAGAAAGAAAAACCTCATCCTACATGCTAGTGAGAAAATGTAAAAATTGTCTAAGGAGTTTAGACATGCAACAGTGACTTATTGTAAACGCAATTAGAAGTTCCAGTCCCTCAATCTGCCTTCAATATGGAGATGAGGTAAACTGCATAAAGACAACAAAAGCAAGATGGAAAGAAGTTGCATCCATTCATCTGCCACAAAAAAAAAAAACACCACAAAACACAACTTCTTTACATTGATTTTTGCAACAGTAAACAGAAAATATGAGTCAGCACTTTTGAAACGCTCAGGTGACCAGAGCGTCCCCCCATGTGTTAGTAACTTATGTGACCTCTGTTACTGGCATCCATCCCTCTGAGACAATTCTGCAGTGAGCTACAGCTGGCCGAATGACAGAGCAATCCATCTAAGTGTCTCGAGTCTCCTACGCCAATTCGAAAACACCCCCAGTGCAATTAGCAACTCTGATCCTTCTGCCTGAGATATTAAAACCGCATTTGGCCATACTTACATTGCCCCAGAGAAGTCCTCTTCTGGCATCACTAATTCCTCAATTAAGCATCAGTCTCCAAGGTATTGGTAATTATGTGCTTTAGATCAAAGATGATCAGACATATCCCTAAGGTAACTCTTTTATACTTGGAACCTCATGGGATGGGGGATAAAACTTTCTAATTCCAGTAATCTGTTTTGTGGGGGGAAAAAAAAAAATAGTTTTTCAGGTTCTAAAAGAAATCTGGAGTTAAAAAAAAATTTCCAGGCAGAAAGCAGGGCCCAATCCTTCCATGTGATCTCAAAAAATCTTTCTTTTTCTTTCTTCTTTTCCTTTTCTATCGGAAATCACCCCCCACTTTTGGGTTTTTTGTTTGGTTTAAAAAAACTTTTTTTTTTTTAAATGCTACACCAGCAGTTGTGGGTAGCCCAACATGTGAGGCAGGAGACAAACAGATCATGTCTGTGACACACAATGATGACAGCCACATGTTATGCATGCACAGTATCATAGAATCACTATACTTGATTTTAGGTAGTGTATAGCAATAAAAAAAGCGATGTTTTCAATCATTGTGATCCGAAAGCACTGTAAGTACAGAAAGCCCACTCCGTGCACCTGTGTACCCTGGCCCATGAGAGGTCCACATCCAGTTGCAGCAGCGCCGATGTCAGAGCCCGGAAGTCAGTTCACGTTTATTGTTTATATCCACTATTTCTGCAGAAAGCAAAGATTACTGTGCTTTGTGAGGTGCCTTCCCTTTTTATTTTCATTCTAATCCCAATGTGCAGGAAAAAGCCATTATAATTATTTGTGTGAATGTTTAGTATCTCCTAGCATTCTCAGAAGTTTATTCAATCTCTACTTTTAAATAAGTCTCATCTTTAGACTTGTTTATATTTAATGTACTGAGGTGACCTGAAGCCTTCCATCCATCTCCATTGCTATTGGGTTGGATCAGAGAGGTTTTAATGGGCAGTTATTAAGGCTGTAGAGAAAGTCAGAAGTTTAAGAACATTTCAGAAGCAAGGTGTAATAAACCATGGCATCACAGACACAGAAAACAGGTAATTTCACACACATGACCCTTCTCATCAACTATAAGACATCTATTTTGAAAAAACTTAGCTGCTCAAGTTACCAGAGATTCACACATTCATGTGAGTCTCCACAAATCAAATACTCACCTGAAGTACTGGCACAGAAAATGGCTCCTGTAGATCATCCTAATTTTTGCAATCTCTGCACACTGCTCAGGGGTGAGTCACCCACTCCCAGTGCTGTCCCACGCACACTCAGGGGTCTGACTGCAGCCCCTATGCTGCTGCAGTACCCACCCAACCTCCTCCAGAGCATGGGAGCATCCCCAAAGGTTCCCTGTGGAGCAGGGGCCAACAAAGCAGATCAAACCACCACCATGGTGACTCTTGGGAGACACTAACACATGATGACTCAGTATAGCAGGAATCCAGAATTTTAAACAGTACATACACAAAGAACATTTAGCCTTTACTTCATAGCTGCAGTAAAGGAATAGCAGCTGAACCACTAACATAATGGATTTAAAATATATTTTAAGGCAGAGGCATACCTCACACAAGAGGGGGGTGGGGAAAGAGGCTGTATAAAGATACCACTCTCCTTCCAATTCCTGCAGGATCCTCATCAGAGCACTCAACAGGCACCTGCTTTCCCTGCCCTGTCTCCAGAGACAAGCTTTGCAGCATCAGACATCTAAGGCTCAGAGCCTGACCCAGAGATACCATTAACCAACATTTTGTTCTCAGCTCTCAATTACTTTGGATCCTTCAGGAGACGTGCACGTTTAATTAAAGTTCTCAAAATCGTTACATTGCTTCCCTTTCAACAGAATTGCCTTGCAGAAGTTCAGAATTTCCCTCCCAAAGCCCCTAGTTAATGCACCGCAATACTTCTCACTTAAGGGATTATTTTTTTTTTTATGTGCTGCAAAAAAGGCACAAAATTGAGACAAGCCAAAGACCAGGCACAAGAAATAAAGCCAAAAATTCCCAATTAGATGCTGCTGTATACAGAGACAATATAAACCAGACAATTCAGTCCTGCAGTGCAGTACTGAGTGGAATATAACCGGTGGGGAAAAAAATTCTTCAGTTTTGCAGTATTCTACATAAGCAGTCAGTTTTAAGTAATTTCTATGTTTATTAACTGTATCCAATTAATAAAACAACCTATCAAGTCATACCCAAAAATCAGGTATCAGTGATCAGATTTTGGAAAATAAGAGAAAGCAAAACCCATGATATCAAAGACTTTAGCTCTTCCATCCATCTGCACAGCTAAGCGTCAAATGACTTCAGAGTTTTCTGAAGGTCCAACAGCCAGCTAAGAGCAGCCAGTAACATCTCCAGCACCTACACGTTCACCTCCCCTGGGAACTCACGGCTCCAAGAGGAAAGAACAGGGTGGCCAGGGAAAAGGGGCTGTACTGCAGTGGGGGACCCTGGTGCAGCCATGAGCCCCTCGCAGGGAGGGGTTGGAGACACAGGACAGGTAAGGTGAGGAAGGAGGTGGCAAAGAAGGAATACAGACATAAGGAAGAAATTGCAGAAGATGTCAGACAGCAGAGGCGATAGCAGTGGCACACAGAGCCCACAAAACGCACATCGGGAACCCCAAGGCATGAAAAACTCACCTAACCAAACTCATATATATGTGCAGCTTCCCACTCTGTTCAAGCACTTTTAACCAAGTAATTCTTTTCTACCCTCTTCGGAACAGGATGCAGCCAGTTAATAGGAGTTGTCCAGGTTTACGTAGTGTCCTTGACGTTGAAGAGACACCTAGAGCTAACTGAAACCTGAGAACGGTGGGGATGGAGAGAAACAGAAATCATGAGAAAAACCTCCTTCAACGCCATGAAGTTCTGGCCAGCTCTGCTATTAGCAGAAAGGGCTTGTTGACTAGTACACAGACAGGCAATGTCCAACTGGCAGCTGTTGTGCAAGCATGTACAGTGGCATGCACTAAGGGCTTAATGAGTAGAGACACAGCCTTGAATCATCATTAGATGCAGAAGCAAGGCCATCGCTGCATGAGAAGATACAACGCACAAGGTTCAAGCCAGGCAATCGTAGTACTTTCCATGGTCTTAGGCAAAGAACAAGCAGGGAGTCTAAGAGTCAGGCAGACTTCCGGTAGCATTTCAGTACTTTCTTAATTCATTCAAAGCACTAAAAAAGGCCATTATGTAAAGTTCTCAGCAAGGTACTAGAGCAGAGTGGTGCTGCACAACCAGCAGCACTGGAGATGGCTGGAAGCTGCTGGGCTGCAAGGGGCCACACTTTGCAGGACCAAAGGCTAAGACCAGTCTATTGGGAAACAGGAAAGATGTGTCCAGGACACCCACCAGCGCTGCCACGCTGGTCATGGTGCTCGTCCAATCCATGTCTCAAGTTCATCACATCTTACACCAGCGCATCTTCATCCAAAGTTTCCCCTTCAGACCACAAAGGATGGTCAGCTGAGATAGACACGCACACCTGCACGATGCACACGCATGCAGCACACCACAGCTGGACGGGTCCAGGACATAGTTAAGACACCTCAGGTTGTCCCTGAAGATTTCATTTTTTAATCTTTAAATTATTTTCCCTTCCACTCTGATCAATGCTCATGAGGTAGACTGAATTACAGGTTATATTTCTATATATCATTCTTGAAGTAACATAATTAGCCCTCCTTCCTTCTGCTGAAAGAACATGAGTAGAGGTAACAGAATCTGCCAAGTCATTTAAATATAAAGTGGAATAAAATAAGACTAGAGTTAACAGAGCAGTTGTTTAGGTAGTTAATGGGAAGAATCAATACAGGAAAAAAATGATTATGTCATCTTCCTAAAAGAAAGTCTTCTTAATTAAAAATAAAGAAAAAAAGAAAAGCCCATAAGTCTTTCAGAGACATAGGGAATGGCTGTGAAGGAGGCTGGGATTGCTTGTGAAGAACTATGCCTACAGTCAGCTGGAAGGATGACCTCGTGTTTCCTGAAACACAGCCTAACCAAAGTCTAGTCCAGC
Source organism: Tauraco erythrolophus (assembly GCF_009769465.1). Lineage (NCBI taxonomy): Eukaryota > Metazoa > Chordata > Aves > Musophagiformes > Musophagidae > Tauraco > Tauraco erythrolophus. Next base: position 9,716,157 of record NC_141475.1, on the reverse strand, counting down.
TTGTCCACCAAGGACAGAGGGTTTACACTCATCACTGACAGAAGTTTAACCTGTCCTTACCAACATCGATGGTGGAGGTTCTGCTGCTTGCTCCAGGCGATCTCCCAGTGCTTTGCTCTCCTGCCACCTAGCCTGAAACTTTCTTAATGAAATTCAAACCTATGAATATTTTCTCATCTGCTGCAGACAAGGAAAGAATTGTTTCCTTCCTCTGAAGGCTGACACAGGAGAAGCTTGTTACAAGCATTCAAAAAGGACATAACTGTCCTCTCCCAGTGCTTAATCACCTGGTATTTCTTGAAGAAGGTATTTAGCATTTTCCAGACACAGCACTTAACAGGCCTGTCTTGAATTACGGTGCACAAAGATCAGACATGACACAGTAATACTGAAGGAACAGTCCTGCAAAGCTTCACTCATTTTGCAGTAGCATGCCACCATTGAACCATGCTCATCCCATGATCTCCTGTAACCATTTTTTGCCTCCATGAAACCACTACCAAGCTTACTGTGCTGTAATTGAGCATTTATTACACCTGGTTGTTCAATAGGTATCTGCATCTATTGGACAGAAGCCAATTTTCAACCCTACCTTCAACTTGACATGACTATTTGATTTCCGTTCTTGTCCTCCAACCTACATGCAGCTTCTCCTAAATTCATCTCCCAGGCAGCACGACTCTCACACCTACATTTCCAGCTAGTTACTTCCTTGTGGCTATGAAACCTATCCTGAAGAGCCTCTGTACTCATCACTTTCCATCAAAAGGTGTTCTTTGTGGCACTTAAACCTATAGGTCATTCAACTTCATATACTCCTTTTGTAGCAGATGTCTGATTCATGATTCCTTCCAGCTCATATGCTTTGGAGCTTGTGCTAGTTGTTAATAAAAAGGTAAGATCATCTGATCTTCTCCACACAGTAGTCCCATGTTATCAGAATGATGTTTCAGCCCTTTTCTTCCAATATCATTCAGAGAAAACCAAAGAGGTCTACCTTCCACCGCAGTCTTCAGACTTGTGAGCAACCACATATACAGACATATACACCTTGATGCAGAGGGCAAAGCCTTTGTCTTTATTTCTTTGCATGCTCTCATTGGAAAGTTGTCCCTCTCGCGGCCATTCCAGTTGCCCAAGTAATTCCTCAGACATTCAGTTCTTTGGCTTTTGTTTTTAAACACTGATGAGTGTCAACAGCAGTTTCCTGCCAAGAAAGCTGCACAACACCAGCATAAGCGGGGCTGCACGCATCTACTTATTGATAAGCGCTGTGAAGATGGCTCACCTCCTTCATCTTCTCAGCAAGCGACCAGCCCTGCTTTGCCAGCCAGAGGTTAGGCGGGTTGGACACAGCCATTTCAGGTGCCCCAACAAAAGTGATGGGTGAGTTTCCCAGGCGCTTCAGCATCCTCCTACGTTCCTGGAAGAACTGGTTGATTTGTGCAATAACAAGGCAAGAGAGAGGCAGAATAGGGAAGGGCAGAAGGAAAAAGGCTTCCATCCTCCCTGTTTTACAGTGGGCGAACAGGTTTGTTTAATTGCATTTTAATTTGCAATAATTAGTAATTTTGTGAGGTGCACCATGGAGCCTACACCCGAAAGTGTCTGAGGAAGTTATTTTAAGGATTAAGTAGCTGTGGACAGAGCAGGGGAAAAACATGAGTTAAGAACAAAAAAAAAGTAAATTACAGGCGCCTCAGAAGGACGGGGACTCCAGCTTTGAAACAGAGATCAAAAAAATTGCTCTGAAACTCAACCGTGTTTCATATCTCCAAAGGATGAGTGTTACAAAAGTGGTTTTGGATAGAAGGATGTGTCACCCAACAACAGTTTTCAAACTGTACAGCATTAGATGGCCACTCTGCCCACACGCCATCTCCTTGTGAACTCCACCACCTCTTATTTTTGACTTCCTGCCAAAACATATTGATTCAGAGCGTTACTAGGACCTGCATGGCTGCTAGATACCCAGGCTGCTCTCCAGAGATGTGGAGAAGGAGTGGGAAGCCCCTTTTCCCCCAGCACACCAGATTTGAGGAGCTCCCAGATGACGTGAGCTCCTCAACAGAAGCCTAACCTAACCCAACAGAAGCATGCAGGAATGGCCAAATGACCATGGAGAACCAGGACTTAACAGTTATAATTCTTTTCAGAGCAAAAAGCTTGTTCTTATCTAAAGACTTGGTTTTAGAAATTACCTATAGCCTGGGAATTTGACACCATAGATCAGTCACATATTCCTACTCAGCAGCATCACGAATCCAGTCAGCCTGCTTCTGCACAAAGATCGGTTCCATGGTGGAGGTCTATTTTGAGGGGCACAGAGCAGCGAGGCTTCTGGAAGATAAACGAGCAGAGTAACGCCACCTCATTTTCAGACAATTAAATTATTTTTTTTTCATCTGTTGTGATCTGGCATGAGCACAGAGAGAAGTGACTGTTTCCCCAGCAGATAGTTCCAGGATTCAAGTCAAAGAGCAGTTTTCTAAGGCAGTGCCGAATAAGGCTTCGGCGTAAGTATCATCACAACTAGGCAGAACCCAGGTAGATGCGCTCCCGGAAGGCAGAGACCACTGTAAAGGGGAAGGAGAACGCAGTGTTCAAATTGCCGTTGTGACTGTAGAGAGGATGTTGGAGGACACTTCAGCAGCTAGCCAGTCCCTGAGGATGAGAGCCATAGATAAGATGTTCTCAATTCACTTGGTGCCTCATTATTAGCTGCAGTTAGTGCAACCATACCGACGTCACCTGTTTCTGATGGGGAAACACACAAGGAGACCAACATGTAACTTGACTTTGCTAACAAGTGCTGCTTCAAGGATCTCTTCTGCAGCTGCAAGGGCAGGATCTCCTACGCCGCTGAGCAGCTGACTGTGGCCAAAACCGCCTTGGCATCCCGGCAGCCTCCACGCGCCAGTACTGCTCAGCACAGCGCTACTTGCCAGGTTTAATACCTAAATACTTCCATCTGTGCCAGTTCACTATTCACTCTGGCACCCCTCAGGTAGGGGTGACATTGGCATCACAGCCACCCTGACGTACACACCCCCTCCTCCTCCCTACACCCCTCTTAAGCTTTTTTGCTTATTCCATCCTCTGCTTGGAGCCATATGTCCTGGCCCATGGGCCTTATATTTTTCAGGGAGCAGGTTCCTTGTTGCTAATGCCTCGGAGCCCTTTCTCACACAAACATTCGGTGTTTGTTCTTTTGTGGCACGACTGATGTGTCTGACACCATCCTCTCCTGTAAAATGCAGCACTTCAACACTCTCCCTTTGCACAGAGAAACGTCAGTAGGGAACACCGAAGGCAATACACCCCATTAGACCAGTTAGCATAAGCACGCAGTTATAACTACATCAAGTCGAGTTAGCTGCAAGGGGGATGACAACCACTCGGTCTGCTGAGACAGAACAACCACGCGCCAGCAGGCTCAGGGAACTCTCTTAGCAGCAGTTTGCAACAGCCAGTTGTCTTTAAAAGGAAGGATTAAACATACTTTTTTATGTCTAGTAATAGATATTCACAAATACAGTAATACAATAAAATAGTAATAAATTAGCAACATAACCCTATATTAAAGCATTCATGTACCTCTAAATCTAGATCTATAGTAGTTTACCTCGGAAAAACAAGTTACAGGTGCTAACTATACTGGACTGATACAAAGCCTTATAAAGCAGGAACTTGAATTGCCATTTTAAATAAAAATCTCGTGGTTTAGGCAACACTATCTGTACATTCTAGACCTTAGACTTACTTGCCATAGCAGTCAATAGTCACCTTCCGTTGCCCAGATGACCCATAAATATCCCCTGCAGAGCATATGCTTGTATGCATGAGGTAAAGTAAAAGAACTGGTTGTTCAGAGAAATTTTCTAGGGAGAATAGATTTTCTCTGGCTCATCGCCCATTAAACCTACTCCTCTTCTCCAGAGGACCAAAGGAGAAAAATGATGGCAGATGAGCTTTTGTTCTTCTGGTTGATATCTGAACTAATGGCCTAAGACATTCAGCAGAATTATAAAACAGTAAGTGGCTCACCTCTAAGTACTGGAATTAATCCTAGGATCCTGACAGCTCCTTATTATGAGGTCCAGCAGCCTCCAAAAAGATGACTCAGGCTGTGAGCCGTGAAGCGCTGAGTCATAAAGCACCCAATCATCACCATAACGACTCAGGCTCCCAGTGCAGCCCCTCACATGCCCCCTGCTTCGCCAGCAGCAGCTCCCCCAGCAGCAGGCACCACGCAGCCACGCAGGACACTTATCACAGTCAGCAAGCGGAGTGTCACAAGCTTTTGTTAGCATCAGGCGTTCCTGCAGCAAGATCCAGACGATGACCAGGTACCGGTAATAAACAGCACGTGCCTGGCTTTGCTGCCTGTTCTCCAGAGGGTATGCTGGTCTTCTCGCTGAGGAGCAGCAAACCCAGCACTAACAGATCTATGCAGGGTTGCCACACACTGCTTGAACCTTGGATGTGACTGTACTGTCATCTTCCAAAGGACCATCACTCATAGGTCTGGCCAAAACCGTTCGACGAAACTGCCTCACTCATACAGACTAACAAGATTATTTACCAGCTCCTTTCCATGGGAACCTTAAAACAAAAATTGGACACGTGCAAGACAGGGAAGCTTCCTCAGTAGCTACACTGGGAGGGAAGAGCTGAACATGAAGCATCAGAGCAGCAGGGGCGACGCCAAGGAACATGAACCTCATGCTCAGCCTGTCGAAATAAGAAACTGGATCTCATGTTTCTCCAGCTGCAGCTCCACACTGAGGAACTTCCAAAAGTTCAGCCTGTGTTCTCCAGGAGGACAAAGTAGAACTTTTGTAGCACAAATGCCTTGCTGCCAACTCTCCTAACGGTGCTAGTGGGCTTTTCTCTCAAGGGTTTGTCTCACCTGAACCTGCCTCAGCTACTGTCAACTTACTGGTGCATGGAAAGGGAAACAACATGAAACCGAGTAAGCCAGTAATAGGATTTAAAAAGGAAAAGCAAGACTGACGCTGATGCAAAAAATCTACTGCAAGGGAACACCACAGAAGAGAGACCTTGACTCAAGCTCTAGAGCAAGTCTACTTCAAATTACCAGACATCTCATCACAGCAAAAGCAGTGCTGTCGTCTATATCTTAATTAACTACATTTTTTGGAGACTGCAATGCATCTGAGATGGACATGCAGTTTTTACCTATCTTTTCCATCTCTGCTACCATCACGTTCTGTTATCCTGGTTATTGGCCTCCTCACCTCAGGTACAAGCAAGAACTACACAATCACTAAACGTGATCGGGCAGTTTGTAAACATAGCACCAGTCCAGAGCAGTTCCGACAGTTAAGGTATAACTACTGAGTAAACACGAACTGTACTCTTTCACAGTCAGGAAGAGAGATCTCTAGAGATGATAAAGCATCTGGGAAGAGGAAGAGTGGAGAAAAAAAACAATCTCTACAGAGAACTTTGAATAAGACTTCTTTTTTCTTTTGTTCCCTTTAGTTCAGGCTATCAATTTCAGGAGTAAAAATCCATCGGGAAGTAACAGATAAGCAGAGCTTCACTTTTTAAATATACATAACATTTATTTGGCCACTCACTAAAAACACTGGACAAGACTTCAGACAGTTAGTGAGTACTTTTAAGTGTGCAACTTGAGGACTTCATACAGAGCATCAGGAAAATATGTCTTCCAAGTAGTTTCAGAAATAAATTCCCTGAGAAAAAAAAAATAATATTAGAAAGAAGCACAGAAAACAAAGAAGTATTAGCTAGAGACAGGATAATTACATGAAGTTACTGTCTTATCTTCCATAGTAATAAAAGTCGACAGTTCCCTCACTAAAAGCCCATGGTCCAATATTAAGTCTAAGCCAGGACATAAATCCAGCTAGCACCATTTCATATCATCCTCAGACATCTCAGTTTTCACTTGAGGTATTAAAAAGTGTTTCTAACTGATCTGGTAACCAAGGGAACATCAAGAACACAGCCTAGACAACTGGTTCAATATTTAAGAAACACACACAGCCCTTGCTATCACAGTTAAGCATTTTGTTCCTCACCATCTCAGGGCAGCTCCTGTGGGGCAGACGGGACTGAATTACAAAGATGGAGAAATACAGCCACTCGTTGTGCTGCTGACCACTATGAGGCCTCACTGACTTCTTATTTTTTTGAAAAGCCACATATAACCTGCTGGTTATACACAAAAGACGACACTGATGCATCACAAGCAGCATTGCTGGCAACAAACACATGCAGTTAATTAAAGGCCACCTCCTCCCAGATGAAGACCTGTCCTGTCTCCTTATCCTCCTGAGGGATCCCCACTCTCTCCGTGTAGTATTGCATCCATCCCTACCAGGTGTGTCCATCCCCTCCCAAAGCACCACCAGCTGCCAGCCCTCAGCTCCCTTTCCCCAGAGTCCCTCCAGCTGGGCCACTTCAGCACACGAAACAGCCCAAGTCAGATTCAGGAGCCTGAGAGCTGGCACAGAAGAAAGGGGGAATGTCCTCAGGAGATGAAGCTGGTGCAGCCCCAGCACCTGGCTGACGATTTATGTTTTCTTTGCTCAAGTATGCAATTATATACTCAGTGTTTCCAGGTATAACCTACTGATTGTCCAAGGACTTATGTAGGAGAACCTGAAAACCTTTAAGACTACTGCATTGTGTCAGTAAAGGCAAAGTAATATGAAAGTTACTACTTCACAGAAACCTTCTGTCCTGATAATATGGACTTTGAAACTCCCAGGCTTCCAGAAGGGATACTCAAGCTGAGCACAGAGTCATTCAAGGTCACAAGGAGTGGGATGCAGAGGCAGTGCTTAAGCATCTTTCTGCAAACACTTGCAGCTAACAGCAAGAAAATACCACTGTCCAGAGAGAGTTTATAGCTGAAGACTTTGCTGTGTGTATCAGATTCACAAACTCACTAGGCTCCTAAATCCATTTCTTCACAGATACATGAGAACAACCCCAGTTTATTTAGCAACAGAGCAGAGAGTAAGGGTTTTAGCACAAGGAAGATCCAAATTCACTTTCTGTGTCTCCTGGCAGGTTGCAGAAGACCCTCTTTGTATAAACGGATTTTCACAGAGGCAAAGAGAGTCTTTCGTCATAATTCTAGCATTTCATTGAAACATTGTTCAAGCCATTACTCCCATCTCCATTTTCTTGGGGTTTGAACCCAACTTTCACATTTCAGAAGTGAGTGTCCTAATTATGTAGAAACAAATTCTTCTGCTTTCATCTCCAGATCTCATGAAGTCTTATCCAGGACATATTCACCCTTAACGTAAAGGTAGTTGTGTCTTATCTTGTGCAACTCAAAACAATTGCTCTAGGTAAAGCGAACGGCTCTGTATGAGAGCATTAACTTGGATGGGATTTTAGTATTGACACTGTTGCATTAACCATGTCATTGTTCAAAAGCAAGTAGTAAAACCAAGTCTTTTAATGAATTATCTGCATAATTTTCTTAAAATAGAGTTTACTGTTGTTCATTCAGAAGTGAACAAACTGAAGGACTACCCCCATTTTCTTTATCTTCTAATCAAGAAAGAGTCAAGCAGCAGCTGAGGAAGAATTTTAGATGCTTGACGTGGAAACCCAAGCACTAGATATAGAACAGGAAAGGCTAAAAGAGTACGAGAGGGGAGGAGTGGCAGAGTTGCGGCATTCATGGCTAGCCCGTGTTTATTTTGCAGGTAGAATTTGCAAGACCATTATCACACCTCCTTTCCACAAGGCACTGCAAAGCGACCTGCTAATGAATTCAAGTGTGAGGGGAAAAAAAACAGGTCATCCAACCTGCACACATGGGTTGCGTCATGCCGTTCCCTGTTCCCTTCCGATACACAAGTGAATTACAGACCGTGAATTACAGACCGTGCCATGAAACGCTGCGACCCGCTTGGCCAGGGGGAAGCGCAGGGAGCGCGGCCCATCGCCAGTGGAACCCCGGCCACGGCAGACGGCAACGCACCGGCCCGGGCCCGGCCGCATGGCTCCGGGCACGGCTCCTCGTCTGTGCTGAGCCTCATCCCATGGGGGACCAGCAAGGAGCCGTGGCTCAGCGAACAGGTGCACCCCGCGTGCAGAGAGATCCAGGGTAAACAAAATCGCCTTCCCAGCCGCTGCCCGCGGGAAAACGTGCATCCCGGGATGAGGCAGCGCCGCCGCAGAGCTCCTCCGGGCACCGCTGCAGGCAGACCCCCCCAGTACCCCGGTTATCCCATTTCGGGGGCGCCAGCGATGCGGCGTAAGCGGAGACTCCCTGAAACGCCTCCCCGGTGGGGCCAAAATGATGCCGGGCTGCGGCCCCGCGCAGCGCTCCCCGGCACCGGCATCCTCGAGCAGCCTAGCCCCTCCATCCCTCCTCCCGGTCCCCCGCCAGGGCAGGCGGCGGGACGCGGAGATCCCCCAGTGAGCCCCGGCGCGCACGGCCGCGGCGAGGGGGGGCGGCTCTGCTGAGTCACGGCGGAGCCCGGCCGCCCCCCGCGGCACTCACCTGCGGGCCCCGGCCACTCCGCACCCCGCGGCCGGCGGCTGCCGAGCTGCGCAGCGCGCCCGCGCCGTTGCAGGCGCCGCGATCCCGGGGCCCCTTCGCGGGGTCGCCGCCGCCCTCCTCGCCGGCGGGGAAGAGCCCGCAGCAGCGCTGGAAGCGCGCCACGGGCTGGGAGCTGCGCAGGGTGCCCAGCAGGCGGGCCATGCTGCCGGCAGCCTCCATGCTGCGCTCCGCACCGCGCAGCGCAGCCCCGACCCACGCAGCGGCCGCGGGGCCGCGGACAGGTGCGCCCCGCCCCGCCCCGCCCGCCAGGTGCGCCCGCCCCGCCCCGCCCCGCCCGCACAGGTGCGATGCCCCGCCCGGGAGCGCCCCCTGCCGGCCGGGCGGTGCGCCCCCTCCCCGCGCTCCCCCAGCCCGCGGGGCCGGGGTGGGTGGTCCCCTGCTCGGTGGCAGTAGAAAACTCAGCAGTTTCCTCTCTTTTTTTTGTCATTTTTCCTCCCACGACTACCCTGGTAAAAAAGAGAATAGAACCTACCTCGAGCTACCCACAGCCTGCTTCCTTAACCCAGAGATAAAACCCCCTCCCATATCTCACCAAGAGCTTTGGGATTTCCCTGGAAAACACTGGGATATGGATGCCAGGAAAAGTCAGGCATGGATGCCAGAAAAGACTGCAGGGGAGAGCCTCTCCCCTGCCTTGTGCAGGGTCCCTCACCACCACTCCTCCGTATGGCGGGGCTACCTGGGCTCATCTCCCACCAGTTTCCCTCTCGGGTGTAAAATGTACCCTGGGCTGGCCCCAGTTTCATTTTGTCCCATCTTGGAACCAGTTTGGGGTTTTTTTTCCTGAATATTTACATGTACATGTTACACACACACGTACACATACACATATAAACACAGCTCTCTAAGTATTTTCTCCCTTAAATACAGCTATGGAGTTTCCCACAGAAAGAGAGATGTTATCACTTGGAAGATGCCCCTCAAGCTCTGGGGCTGCAAAACTTGCTGTGGATGATACTTGCTCATTTCTGCTTGTGAAACATCAAGGACCTTAGTTTTGTTGGTGTCTCAGCTTTTTAAGAGCAGGTCATTTCTATCCTCAGAAATACATTTTGTACAAAGGCTGCGAAATCATCATTTGCTCAATGTAGGCTCATTGCAAATTTGTTAGTTCTTTTCCACTCTCAAATACCCCAAATTATCCAGGATTGTGTCAAGGCATTTTTATTTCTAGAGCCCTTGAAAACCCGAGCCGCGCTCCTTCACTTTTTAGAAAGTTGGTGCGTCCCTGTGCCATGGCTTGGTTCGACCATGGGAGATGCTCACCCAGCCTCTTCCAGTGCCAGCACCCTCGAGATGGCGGGGTCACCTCCTCACCCACCACCTCATCACCCAGCCCCAGCTGGGCCAGGCCAGCTCCACGGCCGTGGGCAGCGTGGCTTCTGCCAGGAACTTCTCCGCTCCCTCCAGACTCCAGGGCAGACTCCATAGATCCCATCTAATTCTTTTGAGTGATTCATTTTCTTTTATCTTCTCAAAATGTAATCTTCTGTCAGTCGAGGTTTGCCCAACCACAGCTCCAGGTGACATCATGTTTCAAGTGCTTTCCTCACGGCTTGTGCACGCAGGCGCTGACCCACAGCCATGATGACAGGGTTGCAGATCGCTTGTTGGCAGAACCAGTTCACGTGGGCTGAGGAGGGAGCTGCCCGTTCCGGCTTGGTTATGTTTGTGTTGTTTACTTGCAGGAATTATTCATTGTTGGCTTCTGGTTTTGTTTTTTAACAGCTGTATATTATATTTGGTGTACGCACAAGTGTCTGGGAAGCTTTTCTGTTCTTTTTCCTGTTTCTTGGATATGCAAAACATCCACAGGTGTGGAATTTGAGTCAAAAATTGCATTTATATTGCTCAATGCCTTCTACATAGAGTGACTTCAGTAGAGCTGGATGAGAGCTGAGTTCGGTCCATAGTTCCTTCATGGTTATTTCCACTCTACTACAGAAAGAGTCTTCAAAACTATTTCATTCTTATTTTATCCACCTATATGACAATGTGTACAGGAGTTTTTAACACGTTGATTTGAAGAGTATAAAATTACAGCCCTGCCTGTGGGGCTGGGAGTTTTGCTGCTGATGCCAGCGAGACAGGATCTCACCCAGAGACACGGCGGAAAGCAGGAAAGCAGAAATGAGAGTGTATGGCTGGGGCCAGCACTCCGTAAGTATTTTAAGACACCTCTTTGTCACCCACAAGTCAATGTTTATCTCATCTGCCCACATACTTGTGTCTCCCCATTGTCATTATAATACTTCCCAAGTATTAAAATAAAACTAAGGATGCGTAGCCAGCTTCTACCTAATTCTTCTTCAGGCAAACCCTTAGGTTACTGGGAGTGTGCTTCAGTGAGGACGTCAGGATCCAGCTGATAAGAATGCAGGATGACTGAGATTTCCTTTTCCAAACTTACTCTGAACCTAATACAGCACAAAAAAATAAATAAAATTAAAAAATTTTAAAAAGGAAAGAGGAGGAGGAATTTCTACCTATTCTTAATTTTTATCTGCCTTGTCCATGCCTTTGAGTGCTCCAGCTCTGGTTTGTCTGTATGCACTACGGCTCCAAGAAACCCAAAGAGGCTATGGGGAGAATCTACTTTTAAGAATTTACTATTTTCTTGACATTAGCTTAATAGAGCTGTGACTTCAGATTGCGTTAGTAAATTATTTTAGCAGAGACATTCACTCACAACAACTACATGTGGTTTAACCCCCATATTTCATTATGCTAGTTTGAGTAGCAAAGCATGGGATAAAGCCAGGCCTAAGAGACCTTCCTGCTGCTATGCGGGCTGGGGAACAGCAGCCTAAGCAAGCCCTCTCACCTTACGGGGAGTCAGCACGTGGATACGAACCACTGGGGAATGGGAGAAACTGCAAGGTCAGAATTGCAATTGTGCTGAAAAAAAATGCAAACGGGGTTTGAAGGGTGCCAGATCTGAAGGAGCTTTAAGCACTCCTGAAGTCAAGACTACAGTGACCCTTTGTCCCTGCAAAACAAGGCTACATGTGGAAAGGATGATGCCTGTCATTTCTAGCTTAGAAATGAGCTGACCCTAATTAGGTTGAAGCTATGGGGGCACTTTACAAAGGTGCTTGGGAGCCCAAGAGTGCAAATATCCAGCAAAAGCGATTTGCAGTTATGCCTGGAGAGGCCAGATGCCAAACACTCACTGAATAAACAGGAGCAATTATAAGTGCTACATAAGTTGATGATGGAAGTCCGTGACCTCTTTTTTGCTAAGGACAGAAAGTTTTCATGAAAGACACCTCATTGATGGCTTTTGGGCATTTTCTTGGGAAGATAATGATCAATCTGATCAATCTGCCTCTGCCACCTCCCTTCAACTGATTTTTGAACCATCTAGCAAATTCAAACTATGTTCACCACGGGAGCAGAAGTTTTCCCAGAATGGCACCCCTGCGGTTTTAGGGAGAAACGGCAGTGGAATAGCAGACAGCGACACAATTTGGGCTGCCTGATGGCCCTGCTCAGGACACACTTACTTTCAAGTGTGCTGCCAGCAACTCCACCTCTTGCTACCCAGCACCTAACAGATATGGGCACAGCTGCAGGATACAGCAGCACGGTTTTGGGGGACCAGGAAGAGGGAACTAGGCATAATTCCAGGCTGGAATAGAGGTTCATAGGAAATACTATCAGTGGGAGGTGTCTGGGCCACAAAGAGGATGGAGGGTTTGAGGAGAGAACCAAGGGCAGAAGATTGACTATAGCAGTGGAAAATACCTAGTAACATGGAATAAAAATCTATAGAAAGCTTGTTGTATCATTTGCACTGCTCATGGAACAGCTTGTTTGTTCTTGCTCAAAGCAAGAGTATGAATCATTCCTCTTATAGAACAAAGCTGTAATCGCCTTTTCCTGAGACCTACCTCACATTACCTTTGATGACCAAGAAAAATACTCAGGATTTGGCTCCTTGAAAGATTTGCTTCAGAAAAAAAACAAACAACAAAATGAAACAAATCAAAAACTCAAGAACCGTCCCACACTTTGTATGCCCCATACAGATTTTCGGATGCTTAGAAAGGCAGTTTTCTGCAAAACCAGTGGAAGCAACATCACTTCAAAGGACTAGGTGAGTAGCATTCTGAGAGTGTTTAAAAGAAGGTATTTATAAACTGCCCAGAACATTTTTAAAGCTTTATCTGCTGAAACTACCTCATCTAGGGCCAAAATATCTCACTAAGAGCTGGTCAGCATTCAGCTACATTTTCACAAAGGAAGAAAATCACCTCTGGGCTGAGGATAAGTGTGAAAGATGAGAACATGAAGAATAACTTTTGAGAAAGCTGAAAATGGTGCCTTGCACTCAAAGCATTTCCTTAACAACGGGTGTCACCGTCATGATGGTGGATAATTTTGCCTCCAGCACCAACAAAGCTAGGAGCAAAGTACAAATTCCACAACTGGGGGTGGATAACGGTGCTAGAACACAGCTCAGTTTTCAGATGCCAGTGTGAGTTTGCAATCCTGACAGCCAGACAAGTCTTGTTTTGACTCGTAAACCAAGGGAACGGGTCTGAAGGAGCAAATATGAGCATAACTTTTACAGTCGCTCTACAGACAACAACCAGGTTTCACTGTGGAGGACCGTACTTCAGCTGACAGCCCTTTCAGGTGGTGGCAGGTTATTAGTTATACACACAAACATCAGAACAGTAGTTTTCCAAACAAAAAAACACTGAGATGATGTGAACGTGGACAAACCAAAGCCTCTACTGAAACTGCTGCAGAGGAGGCACAGAGCCACTGCATGATGAGGTGTCTCTGGTACCAGGGGAAAGGTTAAACTAGTATCTTTAATATGTGGAGGGGTGATGAAGACTTAACAAGGCAGAGCTATAAACACCAGCACGCTGGGACCTGGGACCACAGAGCATGACAGTGGGATGTGGGCTGTGCCAGAGGGAGGGAGGGACTCAAATCACGGTTTGGTGCGATCCCTTTTCTTCACTATTTGAAGACACTTAGGGCTAGACATAGAAACTCTTTGGCCATGCAATGAAGACAGAAATCACACCAACTCATCAGTATCATGGCTCATTGTATTTAAAAAGGTTTTGAACAAATTTTCTTTCCCAGCTTCATCCCATTTGTTTTCATTATCCTCAGTCATTTTCTCGATGTACTTAGAGACCAAATCTTACTTTCATCTTCCATCACCATTTTTTGGCAATTTGCATTTTTCACTGTTTATATTGCAAAAGAAACATTAAAATGTGTATGTTTCTAGTGCCGAAAGTCCTGACTACTCTTTTTATAAGATTTTTGCATTTTCATTTTATTTAGTTGACACATTACTGAACACAATATTTTGAATCTGAGACTTCTGTACTGAGGGTCAGACCCAATCACCTACTAATCTGACTGGGAACAAAATGGAAGAACCAAAAATGGAAGAAGATTTTAAAGGTGAAGAGTTGGCAAAGTTCTGTAGATGGCACCCTGAGAAACCAACGCAGAAGAGACTGTGGTTTTCACAGCACCTGAATCTTTTGCTTTTGATTTCATGCATATCAAAGTTCAAATAAAATTCACTTTGAAGACGTTTTCTGAGAAAAAAATGTTTTGCAACATAGATCAATGAAGAAAGAATCGCAAAGTTTCACCACGCTTTGCTCTGCAGCAGTAGGAATGGTCTTGTGCCTGCAATGTAAAGCCATGGATAGGTACAATTCTCATTGAATCTCTTCCAGATTTTATCTCCATTTGAGTTGTAACAACATAAAACCAGCTTGATTTGGCACCACAGGAGTCCACACAGCTGTAACAGCTCTCAAGCCTGCACGTTTTGTATGTCTTTTCCAATTATTCAAAAATATTTTCTATGCAAATATCTTCCTTAATTTAACTGAGCAGTATAACAAGATTGGAACATGCCTCTGTCATACCTCCGCAGCCTTCAGCGCACTGAACGCATAGCTGATTGTCTTTGCACAGATGGTCTCATAAATGTAAAGCACCAGCGCACAGCATGTGCTAAATATATCAGTCCTTTAGAGTCCAAACTGTTCATCAACTCCCCTAACTTTAGGCATGGGAAAAAATGGAACTGTAGACCCATGTTTTTATAAATCTCACATAATTTTATTATAAAATTCTTATTATATATATGGTTATATTTTCAGTTTTAGAGAACGTAAGTACAAATGCGAAGTGAATTTTAGAACTTGGAAAGATGAAAGCGTCTCCAGAAACTGCAAGAAAAAGTGCTGAAGCTGCAGCTGCTGTCTTGGGTAGGAATAATTAACTTTTCTGTTTGCAGTGTAAGTAACCAGATAATACTATGTAATTGCTTACGATTTGCATTGCTTGAAATGGTATTGCTAATTTCCAGCAATTATTAGCATGTCATTTAAATAATTATTCTGCACTGTATCATTTGGACACTTCAATTGCACGCATATCTACTGTGAAATGCCTAGAGGTGTTCTCAACATTTTGAGCTATTTGTAGGCTATACATACCTTGGCTGTTTCAGTGTTTTGGGAAATAACAGCAGAAGAGAAATTAATAATGATGTGGTTAAATATCAAATTTACCCTCTGAGAATTTTTAAAAGCTGGACTATTGTAAGAGTTGACCTGTCCGATTTTATTTACAATACTGTATCTTAGCTCTCTGTAAAAATGTCTGACTGTCTCAACAGCAGTCTAGGCCTAAAATGGTGGAAACTTCTCTTTCTCTGGCTTGAGTTTTGCTTTGATGCACTTGAAACCATGAAGAGGGTTTCTAGCATTTTTTACAGCGGCTCCCATGCTGCTGTCTGGTGCGTCTCTGCTTATAGCAGTCAGTGCCTGCACTGAAGGGATGACACAAAGACAAGGGAATCTGGCAGCCTCTGTAAATTACGCCTGTAAAAGTGTCTGGGAGGGTCTTTGCTACCGGCGACCAGCTCCTAGATTGTTATAACCAGCTCCCCTGGAAACAGTCAGTCTGATGGCACACCTTTGCACTGCTGGAAGGGCTCAGCTGAACAAACATTCTTTCTCTTTGCTTGTTTTATTCTGAGACATCTCTTGGCATGCTCTCTTGAATAAACCCTCATTCAGCATATGAAAAAACAGTGACAACACGACAGTTCTTGGGTAATGATTATCGAATGCAGCATAATACCCTGCTTTTTGCAACTTCCTTGTCTTTCAAGCAAGCAATTATTCTAGGAGAGGTCAGGTTTGCTCTGAGCCCATGTGCAGAGAAGGAAGCCTGAACAAGGTGTGTTCTCTCTAAGCAGACAGCTGCTAATGGGCGCTCACTCCCTGCACGTACAAAACTGAGCAAAGACTGCAGGAAAGGAGTTGCTGATTTGAATACATTCCTTTCCTGGAGGAAAAGTCATTGATACTCACTAGTGGTGTCGAGCAGCGGTTTATCTTGCCCTGGCAGAGACCACTTTCAAATGCCCTCTGTGCACAGCACGTTTTCCCATGGTCCTTCATCACGTTCAGAGCTGCCGACAGATTTGAAAGCCAGATACTTCTCCATCCTGCCCTTTGATAGCTTCTACTTAGTGACACCTTATGTGCATGAAACTTCCTGCCATCATTTCTGAAGCTGCAGTATTACGTTTTCTAAATGTTTATTTCTGCAGCATGAGTCGCTGCTGCTGTCAAACACTTGTTAGGAATGCAACAGGTTCAGCGTATCTTGCTTTGCTCTAAACTCTGTTTATTTGCAGTATGGAGCTGGGCATTGCCAGCGCAGATTAACCTGGCCATCAGAAATGGTTTAGTTTCTGCAGAGACTCAGGCAACAAAAAGCATCCTGAGAAGGACAACAGTGGCTTTTGCTGGGAACTGCTGACTTGTCAGTTTTTTTCAGGTAATTCAGGAGTTTCAACAAAAAGTCTGCAAACAAACAGTTCAGAAAGGGAAGAAGGGGAGGAGTGGAAAATGAGCAATGAAATGGATTGAGGCTAGTGCAGCCACTTCACAGATTTATTTTAGCTTTAGCTCATAGATTTATTTTGTTTGTATGCATGAACTTTGGGTAACTAACGCTTTTTAAACCACTTAGAAATACATGCTCAGTCAATTCATTCAACTACGAAGAGCTTTGAAATTCTCTACTTCTCATTCTACTGCCACCCACACTACAGATGTCATCCTAAAACCATAAATAGTTCTTGGGTTTTTTGCTTTATTTCTACTATTTACGTGACAAACTTTAATGTCATCGATCCTATTTTAAAGACAGCAAAAAATCCCACACCCATATGTCAACGTTTTAACATTGATTGACTGGCAGTAAACCAAGAAGGATACATATGTACATTTTTTATGGTATAGTAGATAGAAACAATCATTAGGAGGTCTGACAGCATTCGCCTTGATTCATTAGAAATAATGTAAGTCATCCACTTCAAACATTGGAAGCCATGAGATTAACTGTACAGAGCAGTAAGAAAAAAACTTTTATATCCTGGGAATTTGCCCTGATTCTAGCAATTAGTACTCAGCTCCCGATGAAGCAAGGGTACTGCCATTCTTACATACGGGCAAGGAGAGCTGAGATTGCCATTTGTTCCAGGTGTGACCAATGTATTTCCAGATTCTCAGGCTGTCCTGCCCTTGTTTTCTGAAACAGTTTGCAGCCCTTTAAAAATGTGACCATCTTCACACCGGGGTAGGGAAGGAAGAAAAAGGGATCCATGAGGAAGACAGAATTACAAGGCTACTCTGCACTTAGGGACCTCTTTGTGGAGACATCACTGAATTTAGACACAGACAGACTGAAGAGATGGCTTGCCTGGGCAGGTCCCTTCATCCCTGCTCAGAATGGAGTGGTCATTGATCCTCCACCTCTAATAACTCATCATAGGAGTGATTTTCTACTAAACCTCACTCTCAGAGCAAACATTTTGCTGTTGAAATGTATTTAAATATCACCAAATGGCAGGTGTTTTCAGTACTTTTCACAGGAGAGAAACATGGCCATACTCAGCCACCTCCCTTTAATGCAAACTCTATCTGTCTGTACGGCTATTTTAATAATCCTTATTTTTAACTATTTTAACAAAAATATTTCCTCTGCATCAAAGTGTTGAATATCAGATGCTATCCGAGAGGCAACCAATCACACCTGACAGGAGCTGCTGCACCCTCTGACCGGGAGGGTGGATGTTACGGCAGCATTTACAGTGCTACAGCCTGACCTGTGGCCCTTGTACTAACACTGTGCAAGTCAACAAGACATCCATTAATTGTTTTAGAGAAGACATGCATGCCAAGTCTGTTACCTCTATTTATCTGTGCTCATTGGGGGAATACACATTCTTCTGAGAGACAACGGCAGCACCTACAGAGCTTTTAACTAGGATTTTTCACCATTCACCATGGATCATCACTCTGGTTGGCAGCTTTCCTGGCAATGGCTGAAGAAAACCTTGGTTTAACTCCTTTCCTTAGAAGTTACAAGGTCTCTAGCAGTGCAAGAGTTTAGAGAAGTTGCAATCCTTGGGTGGTTTCTTAGTATCTACAAATCTGAACCACAACTATAACTCAACGTCCATGCTTCTAGCAGAATTGATACAGAAACTTTGGACAAGCTTCTAAAATCTTATTTGGAGCCTCAGACAGTCAAAGTGACAAGACTATAGAAGTAAAAAAAAAAAAAAACCAAAACAAAAGTATTGATCCAAATATATTGGGTAAAAAATATATCTCTGAGATTACGGGATGAGGTTTTTGAGGGCAGAAGTTCCAGAGACCTGAAGTAGCCCTAAGAAATTTTCTCCCAAATATAGTATTTTTCACTCTACACAAAAAACAGTCAGAATAGATCACGTCTCCCAAAATTAGATATACAATGATTTCTAGCATGAAGAATGAATTGCCTCTTCTGCTGTTGATAAAATCATTCAGAGGTTTCTTTTAAAGTAACTGCCAAATCAAGCTTGTTTTTCACTGATTGTATAATCTGCATATGAAAGACTTGATCTGGAATGGGACCTCAGCCTGCCTCCTGATTATAGTCCCTCAGATCTAAAAGTGGAAAAATTATGCACGCAGAGCCTGATTCTGTACTTGCTAAGGAAGGCGCAAGTAGATTGACTGCAATGAATCCAGTGGAATTCTTCCAAATTGGCATTCACCAGTGGGAGTCCACATTTTTGTGAGGAAACAATTGTGAACAAAAAAAAATGGAAATTGAATACATTTTCAATTATTCTTACTCATAAAACTCAGGAACCATATACCCTTCAATTAAAGTAATTTAGATTTCAAATTAGGATGAAGGAATGTCTTTCTTGACACAGCAAGAAATGCATTTTTAGCTAATTGGAAAGTTTTCTCTTCAAATGTAACATCCTGAGTTCCCATCCCCATCAGAAAGATATCCCAGTTGTTTGATGGTTTTGTTCCAAAATATTTAATATCTAATCAACCCATTAGAAATAAGCTTCTCATCTTCCTTTCCAATATTATGAAAATGAGTGGGCCAGCAGAACAGACTATACAGCAGGAGCATGCCAAGTAACAAATCAGATATCCCTTTCCTTCTAGAGTTACAGTCACCCTTGGCGGGGCGAGTTTGGAAGTTGGCAGCATCCCTTTTGGCAGTTTCCATCCCCTTGTAATGCTGGAGATCCGTTCGCTGTGTCTGAGTCGCTTGGCTTGCTGGGCAGAGTAAATTAGATCACCATTGTATCCCCTCTAAGCCGCCTCTTCTGGAGATTGTGGAGTCCTGGTCCGTTGCGCTTACTTTGTAAGGAAGCTCTTCCCAATTCCTGGTCCTTCTTGCTCTTCCCTGAACGCTTTCCTTCCTAGTTTGCCTTCCCAGAGAAGAGGCACCAGCAGCGCACACAGTGCTTGGTACATGATTGATGCAGTGGCAATTCTCTTTGGTCTATAGTTGTTCCCAGTTTGCCCCTAACACTTGGTTTGCTTTTCCGACTAACACCTCCTTTAGAAGCAGAGGCTGGACTCCTCCATGGTTGCAGAGATCCAGGTAGGGAATGCAGAGGCTTCCAAAAGGTGGAGAGAGCAGGGGGTGGCGAAGGTGGCACGCAGCCCTGCCACTCTGGAGGCAACCCACTTTCTTACAAGCTACCTGAGCTCAGGTGAACCTTGTGAAGTTTCTTCTCCCCTATGTAGGCACTTCATGAGCACAAAGCTGAAATACACCTACAATAGAAAATTATACTATTTGAAATTTCAAGCCCAGAGGAATTGATAGAAACAGTCCCTTAGTTTTCAGCTAGCTATAGATCAGGTTTTAGGTTCCCATCAAGTGATTTTTAATTTGTCATTTCTTGTGAGGAGATGTTAAAGTCTGCCTACAAAAAATAAGAAACTCCCATGTGCTCATTTCAGCTCAAAACAAAAAAAAAAAAAAAAAATTACAATTTTAATATCTGAATATAGGCAATAATACGAATGCAAAAATTCCCAAACCCTTCATCTGTTTCTCATTCTGAATAAAATTGATTTAAGCGCATATACATAATATTGTGGTTTGAGCAATAGTAGTTGTTTCCAAGCTGTCTTAAAAAAATATGTTCCTGTCATTATCAAGGATAAAAACTTGTCCCCTTTGAAGCTGATAAAAAATTCTTACCAGCTTCACTGGATCAGGATTTTACTTCGGAGATAACCATCCCTATTTTAACTCTATGTTACCAATGATATGTTGCAATAAAAGCAGTAACTTAAATGTGTACTGTGTACTTCAAATAGAGCTCTTAAAGCACTAAATACTCTTTCAGAGTGTTTCCATATAGGAATAGCTTTTCTTTCTCTGTACAACACAAGGACAATTTGGGTAGCAGAAAGTAACCGCCCAAGAGAAAACAGCCATGCTGGCATTCACTAATTACGCTAATCACCATTATTAGTAGTTATTAATTTTGGCTGTATTTTCCCACAGAGGAGCTTTAATGTGGCCAGCATAGCCATAACTCTCAGCTAATTTTAAGCCCCAAGGTGCCACATGAGGCACGGCGGTCCTGCATCCCGAAACGCCCTGCTCTGCAGAGATCTGCCTCCTTGCCCAGACTGCTGAGGCAGCATGCTGCACCAAGCAAGCCCAAACAGGCTCTGCCAGCCCCACACTGGCACCTAAATCTGCACCCAGCGTCAAACTGAATTTTCACTATTACTGTGACGTGCAAAAAACAGTGCTGGCCAAAACAAAGGACTTCTCTGAGTTTTTCCTCTCTTTTTCTCTTTTTAGCTTGGTCCGTTTTCAAAAAATAATAGTTAAATCAGTGCAATTCCAGGATTCTTTTCTCAACAGTATCATCAGCAAAGGATTTGAAGAAGTGCAGTTTGCTTAGTAGAAGGTAAATTTTATAAAAAGACATTTGTTCCTAAAGCTGCAACCAACCTGGAAAACTGCAGCAATTTAAATACTGTTTTCTATGAGATTAATCAAAACTCTGCAAACACCCAGAGCAGATCTGCCCTAACACAGAAACACAGTTCTTGCTTCAGGAAGCCCTTAATAAACCCATACATGAGAGAGACGTGGGCTCCTTTGGCTGCCCTTCGCCGTACCGCACAGCCCGAGGGACCCAAGGCGCACACGGTTCTGGAGCCCGAGTTATTGATCTTGATACTCCCGTCAGCTGCATTAAACATTGGTCTGCATGGTAATACTGAGAGCACCTTTGCCTGAACTCTAGAGTTAGCCCATGTCTGCCATCAGCTTAAGTAACATTTCTGAGATGGGTTTGCTCTGGGTAGCAAGTCCGTGGTGATGTCCCTTGTTGCTGTTAAACCTTGGCTATTTGAGAAGGACATTGCACTAAGGGACATACCCTCACAATTTTAAAAGGTTCCCCATCTTTTCTTAACCAAAGCTCGTAATGCAGTTACCTGTTCAGGGCGTGCTGAAAACGCAGGATTATGGAAAATAAATGGATGAGAATAATCAGAAATTGTTCCCATCAGAAATTATGTAGTCACCTCCAGCTTTAAGCCCGCGTCTCTCACCCTTTTATTGGCAATAAACCTGTTGCACAATTTGGCATCAGACTGATGCCAATGAGGGTGTGTCTGTGCTTGGGGCTTCAGGTCAACAGTGGGTGAGGAAGAGAAGCTTAAAACTTAACCTAGAAGAAAAGGGAGAAGAGACCTCTGGTCCCGAAGGCATCGTCTTTCACACATTCCTCACTTCCTGAGGCAACTAAAGTAGGACCGTATTTAGCAGCTACAACATAGAGTGTATTTTGGGGGGAGAGGGGTGTCAAATACAGTACCTCTATTTACTTCTGCATCTTTCCCATTACATGCGTTAACAACACATTTTGTATATGGCTGTGACTGACACGGAACTGCTCATAATTATAATACTTCTTCTTTTTCAGCTCCCTGAAACGGCACACAAATATTATTGAAAATTAACATTCCTTTCTGTACTGAATGCAATAGACTGTGCATGCAATAGCTTTTATGGTAGTTCCAAGGTAAAAAAGGTAAAAAAGCACTTTAATTATAAATTATTCAGAAATACATAATACGAAATAAAATGCTAACGTGAAGAAAACAGATATTGCAGCATCCTACTACACAATGTTAGGGCATAAAAATAATGCACAGCTTTTGCCACTCCTCAAAAGAGAGCGGAAATGGGGTTGGAGGAGGAAATTCATGGAAGGATGAAAAGCAAGAGAGTTCTCTTTTTCTAAATATTTACCAAATGAGCACTAAGCTTAGTTACTTAATGCGCTCTAGAAAGTCAGACAATAAGTAGATTTCTATAAAAGTAAAAAACTCCTGATACTAAAGTATCAAAAAGTTTCTGATGTCAACCATAACAGCATATTAAGCCACATGAATCTATCTGAAGAGCTGTCTGACTTCAATGACCTGTGCATCAGTCCTAAACAAGCTTCTTAATTGTCGAATGTATAGAAAACATAAGCAAGAAAGGGTTTTAACTTTTTTACCATGAAAGGGCATCCAATCCATTCCTGTCTTGCACATCCATCAGAGAGAACTTTCTTCCTAACTGTAAACAAAAAGCAAGATGTCAAATTTCATTAAACATACCGATGGTACAGCAACACAGAAATTCTGAAGAATTAAACCACCTAGACAAGACATCATTGCTGCAGGGATGTATGCCAGCATGTCCCTTGTGAAAAACAGAAGGATTCTTCTATGAGATTTTGGGCTTGTCTTATCAGTGAGTTCATCTTACACTGTTACATCTCTTCTTAGATCAAGTCTTACACCATTACAAAACTGGCATGCTGCACTGGGTAACTCAGGCGCAATATTTAAAAGGCTAAAAATCAATTATTACCAGCCGCAGGATGATCATTTTAAGTTTGACACTTTTGCTCAGAATTCACAACACAACTTCTCAATAACACTCAAATTCTCTGATAGTGTGTCAGCCAAAAGTCAACCCTCAGAATCAGCTCAGTTGCATTTCACGGGTTTTTTTACAATAACTAACACATAATTCCCACTAAAGAACAGTCTCTAAAAGCTGACAATCCAAAGAACAAACACTCATTGTAATTCAAGTGACTCAAGGAGAAAATACATCTGGATCTTTAGAAATACAGTAACTTCCAAAAATCTCAAGAAATTTCTCTTCTCTTCAATCCCAGACTAGGAAGTCTTTAAATTCATCACGAAGATGTTTTCCAGTACTCATGGTCCAACTCCTCCACTTCTGGAGAATCATGGATTCAGTTGCCAGAGGAATCCAGCCAAGAAGCCACTTTCACCTTCAGGTTGGGCACTCTGCCAGTCCAAGAGTCCAAGGAGCCAGGGTGGCACCACGTCACAGGGAGCAGGAGTGTGTGTGGCACAGACACACATCCTGCCCAGTGAATCTGTGCACCCTTGGAGAGCTACAGCTGAACACTATCCTACAAGGATAAGGCTGTTGGGGGATACAAGAACGCTGCCCGCTCTTTAGGTTGTCACAACAGCCTTTCAAGCCTTGCTCTGGATTATACTATCCCATTATATACATGACACGATGCTGGACAAGAGAAAAGGGCTAAAATCATTAATGGCTTTGTTCCATGGTAAGGTAAGCACACATAAATCACTGTGGCTGTGATCCCAGCCTCATTTCCTCTCCTGACCACAGCCACCAGCATTTTTCCTTGCACTGGCTGCAGACCTCATGCACCCAGGCAGCGACCTGCTTCACTGAGTTGTTCCAGCAGAAAAACTAATTAAAAAAGCAAGTAGTGTTCAGTTGGATCATGTCCATGAACTGACTTGCTGTGTCATCACATGAGTTCCTGTGCCAGCAAAAGGGTAAGAGCCCACAAGTGCCACTAGACGTACAAAGAGGTAAATGGCAGTTGCACCCTTCCATGGAAAAAAGCAGCATCTCAGCAGGTGCAGGGACAGGGACATCCACTGCTGCTGCAATTCTCCATGTGGCTTCCATGTGCTATTAAATAATGCTCTCGACCTCATGGCACAAGATAACCTTGCTTGTGCGGGATCTAGCTATAGAGCATTGTGTTCACAGGTGTAATTGTCATCAAAGGTATTTCTGTGACTATACGCTATTTTTTTCTTATTCTTAGTTTTACAAAAAAAAATGTATTTCATCCTAATTTCACATTTAGCATTTTTTTTTTTTTAGTTATGCCCAACTTTGCCATATATTCTGTGTAGTTTTCATGCCAGAATTACAGCAAGCTTTCCCAACATCGACTTTCATATACTTATTAGGTGGAGTTTCAGTTGACCTCTGGGCAGATACACATCAGATAAGAAAACTCAGAACACAAAAGACAGAGGCAAAGCAGTTTGAACCAGAAACGCAGCTGATGTATCTGGACCTTATTAAAGCATTCGCTACAGTGCCTCAAAAAATTTTACTTGAAAAATTAATTCAGATTTGCTTGGATCTAAGGACTTTCATATGTTTTGAAAATTAATTGGAAGTTGCAGGGTTATGAAAGAGGCAATAATATTAAGTGGAAGGGAGGGGCCTGGGATAATTTGACATACATCTTTTAACAATGAACTAATTAAATGGGAAGATGACGCTAAACTGGGAAACAGTAGCAAGTAAAAAAAAAAAAGGGGGGGGGGGAGGCAAACCAAACCAAACCTAACCACCAGAAACATATATTTAAGAACTTAAGAATACCTGAGTAAATAAGATGAGATTTAGTGTAACGAATAGCTGATACCAGAGTTAGATGAAAACAGTCTAAATTCACCAGGGATGATATGCAGCACTGGGGAAACAGTAACAAAGTCCTCCAGGTGACAGGGGTAGATTAGCTCTGAGCTTACAAAACAGTGCGGGCTTTTAAAAAGGGGTGGTTTTTGACTCCACATGCCAAAGTAGCTCTGTGCTATGGACAGCGGCAGCAAAAGCCATTTTCTTTCTTCTTTTCGGAGACTGAGCCTGGATTTTTAAACAGTCTTTAAATTATCTCCTAGGATAAATTCCAAAAAGGATCTGGATGCCTGTACAGAGAACGTTCCTACTTTTCTCTATTTGACTTTATCCCACTATTTCGGTTTATGCAAAGCTGAAAAACTTTAAGGAAGTTCCATCTTCTGCTAGTTTTATTGCTTAAGGATTCACGGACAATCTTCAGACCTGCCATCACAATTTAGCAGCATGTGCCTTTTCATCTTTCAAAAAAGCCATTTTTTTTTCTAAATAATTAATGTTGTTTCCTCATTTCGTCTGGCTCTTCAAGAATGCTCAGGGCTCAAGAACAATGTCAGTCCTAGCACAGACTGCTAAAAGAAGGGATCCATTACGGTGGTGGACAGGGAGCTTCTCCAGCGCTTGCAGCAAAGCACACCTGATCTGACACAGCACATCACAGGGCAGAGGAAAGGGACACACGGCTCAGCTGAGCCAGCTCCCAGTCCAGAGCTCTTTCCCAAGATGCAGCTCTAGCAACAGAGCAGGGTGATGCAGTGTGCCTGAAATATGGGCCTTGCCTGCCTAGAGCTATCCCTGCCCGTGAGTGCACTGGCAGAACTACAAAAAGAAACAGTTATTTTTATGGCCTGTGCTACACCTGAAGATAATGGAGTTACTCCAGACTTTCCTGATGTGACAGCCGAATGTGATTTAGTGAAAACTATCGGGTTGTTTAACATTGAGCGATAGCTCTCAATCTTGTAATGCAATGTCAGGACATAAATAAAAACATCGGTAGCTCCTTTTGCCTCTGGCTTCCAGAATAAAATACCTTTTATTTTCACTGGGCGTAATGAAAGGAAATCACCGTGCACAAAAGGTTTTCCCAAGCAAAACACCTGTTAGCCCGCGAGCTCCAACGCATGGAACAGATGTGACCCCGCCAGCGTGCGGGTCTCCCCGTACCAAGCCCTGACGAGCCGCGTTCGCCGCCTAACGAACGTTTCTTAAAAAATGAATTCAGGACTAAAAAACCACCCGGCACTCTCCACCTACGAGCGTTTCCCAGAGCCAGCGCAGCAGCCGGGGCTGCAGGTCACCCCACCGCAGCGCGGTGCGGCTGCCGGGGACAACTCGGGGACCTCGACGGCCCGACCTGCCGTTGCCGGGGCGGGCCCGCCGCCGGGCGCAGCCAGCCGTGAGGCCGTGGGGATGCGGCGCCCGGGCTGCACCGGCCTTGGTGCCGCACGCCCCCCCAACGGCCCTTGGGCGCGGCGGACCGGGAGAAGCGCCCCTCCGCCGCCTCGGCCGCGACGCACTCCCTCCAGCCGCGCACCGGCGGCCGCTCCCGGGGGCGGGCGGCGCCGATCCCGCCCCCCGCCCGCGGCAGCCGCCAGCGCGGCTGGCGGGCGCCGCAGGCAGACAGGCAGGCAGGCAGGGAGCCGCCGGCCCTCTCTCCCTCCCTCCTTCCGTCCCTCCCTCCCCGCCGGGCCGCGCCGCAGCCCGCGGGCGCGGCCAGGAGGCGGCGGGGCCGCGGCTCCCCGGCTCCCCGCCCGCCTCGCAGGCGCGGCGCGGCGCGGCCCGGGACTCTCCGCCTTTCCGCGGCTCTCCGTTTCCCCTCCGGCGAGATGTTATGGCCGAGCCGGCGCAGAAGGGCGACGTAGGGCAGGGAGGGCGGCGGGAGGATGAGGCGGCGGCGGCCTCGGCCGCCGCCGCCCCCAGCTACGAGGACTACGAGTGCAAGATCTGCTACAACTACTTCGACCTGGAGCGGCGGGCGCCCAAGCTGCTGGAGTGCCTGCACACCTTCTGCCAGGAGTGCCTGAGCCAGCTGCACCTGCGGGCCGCCCAGCAGCCCTCCGCCGCGGAGCCGGAGCCGGGGCCGGGGCCCGGCCGGTCGGCCGGCGGCTCCCTGGCCTGCCCGCTCTGCCGCCACCGCACGGCGCTGCCCGACCACCGCGTCCACGGCCTCCCCGTCAACACCAAGCTAGCCGCCGCCTGCCCGCCGCAGCTGCGGGCCCGCGACCCGCTGCCCCAGGACAGCCTGCCGCCGCTGCCGCCCCGCCGCCCGCCCCGCGCCCGGGAGGCGGCGGCCGCCCTCGCCCCGCCGGCCCCCGCTCCCGCCGGCCGCGCCGGGCCGCGTTCATCGGGCGGCGGCTACGAGAGCTGCCAGAGCTGCAAGCGGGCGGCGCTGAGCGCCGGCTGCGTGTGCGTCGTCGTCTCCTTCCTCTCCATGGTGGTGCTGCTCTTCACCGGCCTCATCTTCGTCAACCAGTACAGCGGCGACACCGGGCCCGGCGCTTCGGCCTCGCCGTCGCCGGTGGGGCCCATCTGCCTGTCGGTCGCCAGCATCCTCGCCCTCTTCTCCGTCGTCGTCACATGGCTCATCTGCTGGCTTAAGTACCGGCCCGAGGCGGCGGCGACAGGCGGGGCGACCGCCAACGGCACCCCGCGGGGCCGGGCGGCGGCCGCCCGCAGGAGCGACACGTAGCGCCGGCGGAGCGGAGCAGAGCGGGGCCGGGCGGCGGCGGGCGCGGAGGGGCTGAGCGGGGCCGGGCAGGGCGCGGAGCGCGCTGTGAGCGGCCGCGGGGCCCGCCCCGCCGCGCACCGCGGTGAGGGGAGAGAGCCGCACGGTGGGCTCCGCAGCCCGGCCGGGTCCGAGGTGGCGGTGATGGTCCGCAGGGCGAGCAGGCGAGGGGCGGCGGAGGGCCCGGCCGCTCCGGAGGGAGGGCAGGACGCGTCTCTCTAGCAAAGATGTCTCAGAAGGGCCGCCCCGGCGAGCTGGGGCTCTGAGGTCGGGGAGCGCGCTCCTCCCCGGCGCGGTCGGGAGGGTACCCTGGTTTCCGTGCTCCCTGATGCAGGAGTGCAGAAGGACACAATCTCGATTAAAGAAAACTGGCTTACTGTTGCCCCCACCTGGAAGATAATTGGCGAGGTTCACTGTGGTTAGGAGGAGAACAGGATCACGATGTTAAATACGTTTTGTGCTTTCTCTTTTATGAAGTTAATAAGTACATATAGAAGAAGCTGTAACAGAAATGTATAATCTTTAAGAAACTGAGCCAAAGTTTCCCTACAGTTGAGAACAGTGTCGCTATAATTTTATTAGAAGGCCATCAGGCCCTCTGTTGTTTGCTTAAAATAAGCTTTTTAATTTAATTATTTGAAATTCTCATTTAATGTGGGAGACTGAAGCACTGCATTGCACACTTAAAATATTTTATGGACGATTATTTAATTAATGGAGCTCTAAAATAAAGCTAAGAGGCTCCTGTGGTAGAGAGTAATATTTCACTGGCCATTGATTTCGCTTTTTACACAGTGACAGAAGCCCACATTAAAATACGGACTTTCAGCATCACTGTAAAACTGGAACGTGGTAGCATAATCCGTGTATTGAACATTTCCCTTCAGTCGAGGTAGCTATAATGATACAATGGTTTTCCCCTCTTGGTAAGTTTCTCCTCTTCGCTATGAGTTTCTGTAAAGGCCAGTAGAAAATGCTTTTGTTTTGCAAAGTTGGAACATCAAAGATGTCTTTGAAATGTGAAGAGATGCTCATAATATGAAATGGAAAAACATTGCCATATGACTGGTTTTGTAGTATATTAAGGAGTGCACTCTATATAGATACTGTTCTGTGTCGCGGGATAATTCATTTGGTGCCTGAATTTTTTTAACTTAGTTAGTTGTTATGATCTATTGTATTGGGAATAAGATAATGCTGCTTATTCCATGTTTCTACACAGTACTGTAATGGAATGAGGTGATTATTTTCGTCCTTAACAATTCAAGAATTTTAAAAGTGATCTTTTAGTATGTGTGTTTTGCAAGCTGTCTGCATGATATTCCGACAAGTATCCTCTTAATAGACCTTTGCTTGACCACTTCTATTAATCACAAGTGCAAAGGAATTTGCTATGTAGAAATGTAAAGACAGCAGGTGAAGATGTGTGATGTGTTTTATGACTGCACAAGTGATGTGTTCTGTGCGTTGTCTGAATTATCACAGATCGGTGAAAAACAACCCCCTGGTCCCCCAAAAAAAACGACAAACCCAAGCGATATTTATACAGACTCTGTTGCGATGGACACAGTTTGTGGAAACAGGATATGATTTTTGTCTCATGTCTATTTAAAAAGATCCGCACCAGCCTATTAAGGTCGTATATCATAACTTAAAGGCCCTGAGGAGATAAATTACTGGAATCAACTGTGGCTCTGACCATGGTTCCTGTGTTTAGACCAGAGTTTTCAAACTTGGAGTTGCTTGTTAGCCGTGTAGAAAGTGTACGCCTCCTAAAATCAGGCCTGACTATTAGCCCCTGTTGACTTCAGCAGTAGTTGTGGATGTTCTGCACCAAAGAAAATCACGAGACTTTTATTTAAGCATCTAAATGAGAATTTAGATGGTTGACTTCAGGTACAAACATTTGAAAATGTTGGCCTTAACCTCTCTGTTCTTCAGTTAATGCATCTGTAAAGTTTGATAATAGCATTGACCTACCTCACAGGCAAGATGTGAGGCTTTATCTATTAAAGTTTTTAAGGGATTGGAGATCCTTGAAGAGGAGGTGCTATAGAAGTGAAAGTATTATTATAAATGATACTGTAGTAAGAGTAAATATATGTAAATTAATGGACATAAAAAACAGCAATGTTTTCTAAGAAAAATAAATATATAAAATATGTACATGTGTACATCATACGCACCAATACATGATTTACCTGTTTGTGCTTCTACTGCAAACGCAGCCAGCATGCCTATCAGTGTTAAGCTCCGGTACCTGGCAGTTCAGGTGAGCCCACCCAGCAGTCACTGCTGTAACTCCATCTCATGCAGACATGCTGAAGCTGGCTGTGAGCGCTCGTGAAGCTCAGCTGAGCTCACTGTGTAGCTCTTATGTGGCTTTACTCCTGCCGGCTCTCTGGCTGCAGTGAGCCGCTCGGGTATGGCAGATGCGCTGCCAGCAGTGTCTGGGAGAGCTGGCTAGCTTGCACCAGCTTGGGTGTGTTTACAGGAGCTGCAGTCACAACCGAAGCTATTATGTAGCTATGCCCTGAAATACTGATTACAGTAAGAAATGTGTACTCCATCTTTTTCTTTTTTTTCCCACATCATGGTTTTATTCTTGCCTTTTCTCTGTAAACAGTATTTGCCATTTTGACTAAACCAATGATTTCAACTGGGATCCATGGACTACTTCTAAAGAATCTGCAAAAGGTAAGTAAGAAAAGCAAATCGATCATCAGAAGCTTAAATTTGTTACGTGAGTGTCAAGTTTAAAATGTTTAGAGGTTGGCACGTTACAAGCAGTTGAAGATCGCAGGCCTAAACAGGATTTTCAGGCTTATTCACAATTGAACGATCATATTACATATCAGATTCCTACCCATATATTTGAAAATATTTCAGAGCCAAATTAAAATGGACAGTCTGACCATATGCCAAATCCTTCTCTCCACTTATGCAAATTTTGGGAAACTCCACTGGTTTCAGGAGCGTTAGTCTGGATCCACATCACAGTACCAGTCAGAAAAAATCAGGCATTGTATACATCTCTGGCTACTGTAGAATCCCAGTATTATATTTGTATTTTGAGTTCCTTTGAGTGTACAGGTTGCTTCTCCAAAGCCAAACTTTGCTCAAGTTTCAGTTAAAAAAAAACTTAAGTAAAAAAACAAAAAGAGAAAATTTGTGTGGCTGCTGGTGTTTTATTAATGTAACTGTTTCAGTCAGAACACTTGTGTTTTCTGGTTGTTTGAAAACACACAGAGATACGCAGCTGAAGGGGTATGCATCAGTTACACTACCCACACATCTTACAGAAAAAAATGGTGCTTTGGGACACTCTGTGGGAAAGCAGAGAAGGCGGGATATACCACAACACCATGGGGAAAATCATGGGAAATACAAGCTGCTGGCTTTTTTTTTCCCTTGTACTCTTTTTTTTTTTTATGCTGTGCAACATTACTCTGCGTTACACAGTGTGGGGCACAAGCAGCTACAGCCAAGAAATGGAAGTGCCAGGAAAGTAAACAAGGGCCTGAAGCTTTCTCAGGAATTTTTTGACCTCTGCGAGATCACAGGCTGCGTGAACTCTGAAAGATTTCCGGTTGTGCCAAAAGATCTTAAATTTTGTGTAGCGGTAATCCCCTATTCCTCTACCTGAGTGGAGCATACTGGACTTCAGACAACAATTAAATTAAATGTTACGTTCATGACTTAGAATAGGCTGCCAGCCATCAGTGGTATTAGTCCAAGAGAGGGAGAAAAAAGCAGATAGGAGGGCAGAACCCAGCCTAACAACATGGACCTGAATGGGGAATCATGTACTGTAAACCTTTTCTGTCTCACCTGGGACAGGTGACTACCACCTCTGCTTGAGAGAAGTTCTTACTGGAGCTAAGTGCAGCCACAGGAAAAAGCTCAGTATATGCTCTTTGTGGGGAGCTTGTGCTGTTGCGATGTATGGGGATGCATTGGGACAATCACTACTGCGTTACAGCTTTACTCCTTTCATGTTGCCCTTCTGAATAACTTGTGCTCAAGAATTCAATTTTTTAAAGCACCGTTACGTTTTTAACACATATCATGTACCTTCAGTGCCACAGTGTAGAAATTTTTCTTTCTACTTTCTCCTTTGAAAGTGTCTCTGATAAACACTGCGGCTGCAGGGAAGAAATTATATTCCTTTCTGCATCACCAGCACACAAGTAGTGAATAATCATACAATATTAATTTACGTAACGGCAGGTATTCATCTGTTGAAAGGCAGGTTTGACAGAAAAACATTTGAATGTTTCATAAATGCATGGAAGGTATAAAAACCTCAATTATCTAGTTTGATTGGTTACAAGGCCTGCATAGAGAGATACTGCTGTGTTCCTTTATCATGCAAAAAGCAACATAGCAGTTACTCTCATATTTACAATCATTAGAAATGTACCACAAAGCCAAATAACAAAACAGTAGCTAACAGCAGTGGATACTGAGTCTGAGTCATACATCCCTGCAAGTTAGGTCAAGGACCTGAATTTCCAAAAGTGACTGGTAGTTTAAGTCCGATCTATTTTTGTCTGGGTTGAAAGAGCATTTTGGAAGCACATTTTTAAAATCAGGCTCAATAATAGTGTTGTGGGCTGAGAACCCAAAAGACCATCTTACTCCGAAAAGCGAGGTTCTGTCTGCATTTATACTTTAGAGAACAGAAAAGAATAAACTTCAATTATTTTTTCCTTACACTGCGAAAATAGCTTAGTAAAATACGGTAGATTACAGGTGCGTATTGAAATACTGTTGCTTCTTACCTTAATGCTCTTCTTTTGTAGCTCAAATTACTCTTCACAGGGTTTCAGGTTTGCTTTCAAGGCTTACATCCCAAAGTAGCTTCTTGTATATAACACTTTGTATAAAAGGTCTTTCACAAATGATGGAAGAGTGAGTTGCCTTCATGCAGGCACCTAGCACAGACTGAAGAATACAGGTGTGGTTACAGGGTTAATGTGGATTTACAGTTGAAATCCTATTTCAGTGAGCAATTTCACTTGTGTGGGCAAAGTTTCAACTGGACAAGACTGCTGGTTGTGCAAACAGACAAAATCCCATGAATGGGAATTTTGGGTGTATGTGAACTACAAGCTTCTCTGGAAAAGAGTGTACAATCGTGGAATTAGACCATGAAAACATTTACTTAGGGGAATAGTTGGGAATCCCAAGGATAAGTGCTGTTGCAGCTCCCTTGCTCGTGCTCATGACCGGCACAGTCCTGTCTCTTTGCCGTATCAGTGTTCTGTGTTATGAGTGAAAATTTAACAACTGCTGAAGAAGCCAATATTTAAATATGGATGTGTACATCATTCAGAGGAATGGTTATTAATCGTCTCTGACCTGCAGGCTTGAGCATAGACAGTGTGTTTCATATTAATACAGTGTGAGGTATCTGTACGGACATGAAATCCAGTGCCTAATATTCATTGGAAATAAAAGTATAGGAGAATTGTTTGACTAACTTTGTCAGAACTCTTGGTGTGCTCTTAAATCCTCCTGAGCTCAATGGTCCTTTTCCCTGTCTTACGGATGTTTTGTAGATATAATGTCCCTGGCTGTCCTGCTGGTCCAGAGAATACTTCATCTCACTGGAAGTTAGTTGATTTTGTTAGCATATTATATTGACAAAGAAAACTTCAGTCTTTGTATTAACCTCTGCTCATTTAAACCAAATCAGAGACTGCTCCCTGTCAGTTGCCCCTTGGTGCAAGATCTTCACACAAATGTTACAGATGTTCCCTTGGTGTTACAAACAGTCAATGGGTCTTTCATGGCTACAGTTTGTGATGTTTCTGAAGGGTATTTAAATTTGGTGGCTCACTTTTATTGAAGCTAGAAAACCCAGCAACTTACCCTGCTTCTACATTTTATCCGGGTGGATGTAGAAATTGAGATATTTGGAAGAAATGCCACAACTGCACTAACAAAATGCAGTTTCCATCATGGGGGATACATATATTCATATATATGAATAGATATATATGTGTATATATACATATATATGTATATATACACACGTATATTTATACATATATTCATTGATCTTTGGTCAATGCAGCATACAATACTTTTGCTTGTGTTATGGGGAAGGAGCAATACTGGCCTTCCATTTGGCACGTATCTCCTCTTACTAAAAACACCCAGGTCTGCAAGTGGCCTCGCAGCTCTGCTTCTGAGCCGGTCTCAGGCTTACCATTTGCATGCCATGCAGATTGTGAGATTTTGGATCAAGGTGATTGTAATCTCTTGCGACTAGCTTCAGCTAAGAAATATCTCAGCTATTTTAAGGAGATTTTTACAGTAAACAAATATCGTGAGGTTGATTTGTCTCATTGTATTATGAAATTTGGGAGGAATAGCTTGAAGGATTTTTACTTTCTTTATTATTGTTTATCCCTCAGACCTACTCCTGATTTGTCAAGGAATCTAAACTTCACACTTCAGCTCATTACAGGTCCAGAGGCAAGCAACATTTCCCTATCCTGTCTCTAGGTTGTTTAAGCATTTAGCAAAATCTAACAAATCCATTTCAGTTAGTATTTTGTTGTCTTTTGATTAATAGTGAATAGCAATAACAGCATTTGGTTTTGATAGTTTTTTAATAACTGAAATTTGAGAAGTATGCTTGAGATATAAACCAAAATTTGCTTTCCTATTAAATGGGAAGAATGAGACTTTTTATGAATTACAAAATGTGGTGATGAGCAATAATTCCAGTTTGATTTCTGCATTGTAAATAAGGACTCGTTACTCGGCCAGGTAATATTAGGAGACAGAAAAATAATCTTCTGTCAAAACAGCTGTAACTATTGCAGACTTTGAAGTAAATTAAATTTACCGTAAAAATAAAATAGAAACCACACTTTCTTCCAGTCAGGTAGTAAATGTTTCTCTCTGAGAATAACTTAGATCTCCCTGTATTATTTAGGTATCAAAATCGCATGGAAAGTAGGTGACATTCTAGTTGTACTGGAAGTTCTGCTTTCTTTCTGAAGGAGAGGGAGGAGTCTGTCTTCGGTTACGATCACTAAAAGTATTCTTCCAGAAATTAACTGGGTCATGTTGCCCCCCCCCCAAAAAAAAAAAAAACAAAAAACCACCCGAATTTCTTTTCTGTGGTTCACTTTTGCCCAAAGCAAACAAACCATCAGACTGGGACACAAGCTTTCCTTCCCGCAGGGGAGATGTGCTGCCGATGGCATCAGGAGTGCTCGGTGCCCGCAGGGTTGGGGGCAGGATCTGGCCAGACCTGGGGAGCTGGTCCCTCCCGAAGCCACCCTGAGGCTCACCCCGAAGGGTGGCCACGGGGCCGCGGCGAAAGCGCCCAAAATCACCCGAGTCGTGCGCTGCGTTTGTTCCCGTTCTGTTTTACTTAACCCAGCAACGCACTGGCGTTGAAACCACGCGCCTGGCGCTGGCACAAGCAGTGGTCGGCGGCAGAGGAGCAAGATCCTTTGATTTTAGCACGGGATGGGCGGCGGAGAGGAAGGGGCAGCAGAGCAGCGGCATCAGCCCGCTCCCGGCCCCGCTCTGGGGATGGGCGGCCCGGGGGTAACCGCTGAGGGGAAGCAGGGGATGGAGGCGGACCCGTCGCTCCTGCCGCCTCCTCCTGTGCTGCCCTGGACCGGGAGCTTGGCCCGCTCGGGCGGAGGAGCGCGGTCCCGGCACGGCCCGCAGCCTGCGGCACCGCAAGCCCCAGCGGGCGCTGGCCCACGGCTCCGCACCGCAGGAGCCCGGCCCGGGCGGGGACCCGGAGCCGCTGCCGGGAGCAGCCTGGCCGGGCAGCCAGCGAGCGGGTGCCGGCCCTCCTTGGCCTGCGTTCCTCTCCTCTTTCTTGCTTTCTCCCTCCTCTTTTGTTTTCTTGATTGATTTTTCTTTCTTGCTGTCCTTCCTTCCTCCTTTCTTGCTCTTTCTTTCCTTTTCTTTCCTTCTTTCCTTTTTTCTTTCTTTCTTGCGTACTTTGTTTCGTTCTTTCTTTCGTTCTCTCGTTCTTCCTCTCATTCTCTAGTCCTTTCTCCCGCTCTCTCTCTCTTTCTTTCTCTCTTTCTTTTTCTCCTCTCATTCTTTCTCTCTCTTTCGGTTTCTCTCTTCCCGGATTTTAATCCAGTTCATCTTTAAAAGAATAAGTGGTGAAATCATATAGCTGCGGGCAAAATACCGATTAATGAATTCAATGTCTGAGCTAGTAGGGCTGCTTTCCCTTTAATATCGTTAATTCCTGGCTCCGTCATGTTGGATGAAGGGCGCGGGGGGGAGAGAGGGAGGAATGTTCCGGGTACCCCGATACCTGCCGGTACCCCGATAGCTGTTGGCAGACCCGGAGTGCGTCACGCAAGGCCACGCGTGTTCCTCGTTGCCCCCCGCTGCTATGAAAAATCCCTTGTTCCGAAGGCAAATGTATTTGATTAGTCCGAGCCGTGGGTCCGTAAAACACTCATGGTCTCTTTGCTGCAGTGAAACTCCCGGTGGAAATCTATTGTGATACTGCTGGAATTAATCATCATTCGTGTTTTTACAAGTAATTAACGAGGATTAGACGCTTCGTTTAGAAATGTGGCTGTTAACTGCGGGGGAGGTGGGGAAGGGAGATGCGAATTTCCCCTCCCGTGGGTGAGACTCGCAGGTCGGCGCGGGGGAGCCGACCCAGCCTTCCCTTTCGGGAGCGCGGCGGGGTATTGCCGCCCCTCTCCGAGATGAATCCCAAATTCAACTGCAGTCTTTAAAAACATAATTAAATTACTAACACATGCCTTTTCCTCCCGTCTCTTTACAGGGGGTAGCCAGCCCTTCCCTGCCGCCGTGGCCCGCTGAAGGAGCCCCCGGGCTCTGCCGAGCTGGGGGCCGGCTACCAGGCTGCGGGAGCCCGAAGCGCACACGCCGCCGCTCCCTCCTGCCCCTCAGCCCAGAGACTGCAGATGCAGCTCTGTCCTCGTCCCAGCAGCCATGTGTTAGCATGGAGTGGCAGATGTAGTATCGCTTACTGGAGGATCTGGTAGTAATCAGAAGGGTGAGGAGTTAGTGAAATACATGTTGTATTTATTGCCATTTTACAGGGAGAGAGAGGGCGGCCGGTGCCGCAAAGGGAGACATTTGTAGGGTTAAGTGTTCCAGCCTTGTCCCACGGGCAGCCTCGCCGGCCTACGGGGAATTGGATTTCGCCGTTCCCGGGGACCACCTTCCAGCCCGGGGCACGGCCGGTCCCTGGGCCGTGGGCAGGTGCCCCCGAAGGCCAGACCCGGGGGCACCTCGGGGCCCCGGTGGCGAGAGCTACCTCGGATATACCCACTCACGGAAATGCTTTGCCTTCACCCTTCAGATTTCCCTTTCCTCCGAGGTCCAGGCAAGAGCGATCCCTGTGGCCATACCCTCGGAAGAAAAGTCCTGATTAGGGGCGGTGGCACAGCCCCCTCCTTTTCCCTGGACCCGGACCGCGGGGCTCCGGAGTGGTCCCCGGGGCCGCCTCAGGGGTGCCTGGAGCCAGGATCTGGGGAATTCTGTCTCCTATCCCTGCCCTTGCTCCTCCGGTACCGAGCCGCCCCGCCAGCTTCGCGCCCCGCACCGAGCCCTTCTCCGGCTGCCAAACGCGCTGTGGCTGTAAATTAATGAAAATGTAACAACTCAAACGGGGAAAAAAAAAAAAAAAAGACGGTGCTGAGACGTGCGGATGGGACATAAAAGCGATCGAAAAAGGTTCAAAGCTTTCGGTGATGACTTTTCAACCTTTATTTATGTGCCTATTAATGCAATATCCATCATGGAGATATGCATCTTTATCCTTTCAACTGATATGCTGGAAATCAATTGGATATGCAGATTACATTTCATAAGTTTCCAAATGTTAATCTCCCCGGCCCTTTGCTGGTAATTTCTTTTTTCGCCAAATAGTATTATGTTTCTGCCACAAGAAAAAAAAAAAAGAAGAAGAAGAAGAAAAAAAAGCCCTTAAAACAATTAATCTTAAGGCTACTTGTCTCGAAATGCTTGCTAAGGCTCGGGCCCAGGAGCCACGCAGGGGACAACGTTCCTGCCAGCTCCGCTGCCGGCCCGGGACCTTCCCGAGGCACCGGCCCCCGGCCCGAGCTGCGCCGGAGCGGAGGCGTGTGAGGGCTCGGCCAGGGTCCGCAGTGCGGACCTTGGCGAAACTAGGGGAGATGTCCGAGCAGGTATTTTTCCCTCTAAACCCGGAGGTGGGGTGGGTCTGGCTCCCTCCTGTCGAGCACTGCCTACTCGGCGGCTCGAGAAGCGATTCCGGCACGTCCCACCGTCGCGTCGCAGCGCCGGGGCCGTGCTTCCCGGCCGGCTGCCCCGGGACGCGGCGGCGGGGCTCCGTCACACCCCCCAGCTCGACAAGTAATGTCCCCGACCACCTCTGGGACCACAAACGGGAACGGAGTGATATGCAAAAATACAGCCTGGAGAGGCTTTCCCTGGGAGGGCTCCATTCGCGGAGTTTATTTTTAAGAGAGAAACTGGGCTGTGTGTTTGTCGCTCTAACCGGCCGTTTCTCTGGCGTCGCCGCCCGCGGGATGCCGCAGGGTGCCACCACCTCCTGCCTCCCTCCCTGCCTCGCTCCGCCACCCCCGCCACCATCGCGTCCCCCGCTGAAAGCAGAGGATTTGTTAACCGTTCGTATTACTCTAACCTCCAAATTAACTAGGACAGTACTGAAGTTTCTCTTCTGTGGCATTTTACAAGTCGCCGTCGTACGCAGGTCACTCTCGTCCGAAAAAGTCAGTATCGATTCGATTTAACACGCCCCTGGCCCGCCGCAGGGCTCGCATCCCCCGCGTCTCGCTTGCGGCGGGGACGGTCCTTCTTAACGCGGAGCACGCTCTCGGAATGGGCCAGCGATTGCTGGGAATCCCGCAACCCCCAGCACCGCAGCTCCCAGCATCCCGAGGTAGCCCATGTCCAGAGGCCTCAAATCCAGAGTTTTCTTGGGAGGTGTTTATTGCGAGGGTAGCGTGGAGCACGGACCAGAAACACCAGGCACCCGTACACACTGGTTATGCCAGTCTTTCTTTAATTTTCTTTCTTTCTCCCTTCCCTTCCCTTCCCTTCCCTTCCCTTCCCTTCCCTTCCCTTCCCTTCCCTTCCCTTCCCTTCCCTTCCCTTCCCTTCCCTTCCCTTCCCTTCCCTTCCCTTCCCTTCCCTTCCCTTCCCTTCCCTTCCCTTCCCTTCCCTTCCCTTCCCTTCCCTTCCCTTCCCTTCCCTTCCCTTCCCTTCCCTTCCCTTCCCTTCCCTTCCCTTCCCTTCCCTTCCCTTCCCTTCCCTTCCCTTCCCTCTCTCAAGAGCACGTTTCTATTTACAAAGCTGCACTCTCCTCTCGCCTTCACCTCCCCTGTAAATAGTTAGGTGGAGAATTCCCACCGATCCTTAGGAGAAATTAATGTGTGCACGCAAACCCATAAACAGTGTAATTGATTAATTTCTAATAGAGAAGAAACCAGTAATGTTATCGTTCAGAAATGATTGCCTGTGTCCTTAATAGCTCTAATTTTCACTGTCCATTTGATGTGCTGGAGGTTTAATACAGAGTACTTACTAATCCAATTAAAAGTGCACCTGGCCTGGAAGAGCTCTGTAATTAGCAGGAGCATTTTTCACTATTTCCACTGGAAAACCGTGAAATCATCTGCTGGCCTAAAGGACTGTAATATGGGGGTGGGGGCGAGGAGGGGAGGGAGGAGCGGGGCCAGGCCTTCGTGCCTAATCTTTTTCCCTTGAATTTTTAACAGTTCCCATGCGGGAGGATGCGGCTGTTTCATCTCGGTGCCCTCCGTCTCTGGTAGCGCCGGACGAGACTAGGTGGGTTTCACACCGCTTTCCCCTCGGCGCCCACACGAACCCGGCCCAGGAGCCTGTCCCAGGGGAGCGGGGCGCCAGATCTGGGGGTCCGCGGGGGCGCTGGGTCCCCCGTGAGCCCCACGGGTCCGGGCACGGAGCGGGGACACGGGAGGTGCTGCGGGAGCTGCGGCAGCGGAGCGGAGCCGCCAGCCCCGTCGGGGAGGTGCGTCCAGGCCGCCCCTGGCCCGGTGCGACCGGCCCTTGGCCTCTGCGGGAGCGGCGGCGGCTCCGGAGCGCCCGAACCGCCTCCTGGCACCAGACGGCGTGGGACCGGCCTTGCCGGGGCTGTCCCGGGCGCGGCACACGGGCCCACGCACATACATGCGCGCACACACGCCACGCACACGGACGCGGCCGTTGCAGGAGGGGGAACAGTAACTCACAGTAACTGCCAAGCCCGTCTCTGGGTGCCGGGAGCGAGGGGCTCCGCTCCTCCTCCTGCTCGGGCGACTGGTCGAGGCTGTCCCCATTCGCGCCCCCTCCTCTCGTGTGCGTGGGTTACAGCCCGAAGCTCGCCGTGGCACTCAGCCGCGGGTGGGAAGGGCTTCTGCTCCCACGCCCGGGGCCGCAGCGGTACCGGTGATGAGGGGGTTGGTTAGGGGGATGCTGGTTGCGCCGCATGCGCTCCCGTGCCTCCGTGCTTCCCGCCGCGCGTTTCCCAAGCACGAATTAAATCTTAAATAGCTTCGTCCTTTGTTTTTGATAACACTTCTCCCACCTTCCTGCCTCGAGTAAAATATGCGTGGCAAATAGTGTGGTGTGACTGGTACCTTTGGGACACTTCTCCAGAGCTGTGTGTGCCGCACACCTCCGGATGCCCGAGCCCGGCGGGGCGGCCGCCGCAGGCTCTCCTTCAGCCGGCGGCCGCTCTCCGCTGCCCTAATCTGGTCGGGATTTCACGGGGCTGGGGTTTCATAGGGCTCGCTAGCGGTTTTCTCAAATCTTCGGTCATCGGAGTGCTTTGTAAAACACAAACGCAGTGTAAAACACACGCGGACTTTTCCTGTCCTGCGAACTTTTCTTGCCAACCCCTTTCTTGTGTGTGTGGACCTTTCCCGAGCAGAGACGGCGGCCGCTGCACACTCAAGATTCTGAGTTTATTTTTATGCATTTAAAAAGTGATGGAAACCTCTCGGTTTGGTGGCCAGGGCGCGGGGGTTGGAGAGAGCAGGACCACGGGCGGAGCCCCTCAGGCTGTGGGTGTCGCGGAGTGTCCGGGCATGGTGGCTCCATTTGCGGGCTACTCTGCCCCGAACCCCCCGATGCGGAGCCCGCTGGCAAACCCCGCGTTTCCCCGAGCGCCGCTGCCTACGCCGTGCCGGGGCTGCCTTTCCCTCGGCGGGCGGATTCGTTTATTATTCCGGTTCCGAATTTCTGCCTAAATAACGCGAACTCCCGCCCTCCCCGGGGCCGATACCTCCCGGCCCGTAAAGGAGAAGCGGAGTGGGAGCCCAGAAAACATTGTTTCCCTCATTTCAAAGAGGAAAACCTGAACGATTCTCATCCTTTTGATTGATTAAGGTCTTGAATAACTTGAAGCTCGGGAGTGACAGTTACTGAATAGACTATTGCAAATAAAGAGCACTGTGGAAAGCTGGGCTGGCACTTCAGAGTGTAAAGGAGGCGAGTTTGCTGGCACTTACCAAGTTATAAATAAAAGGCCATGCACAATAGTACCTTCTTTAAGGACAGACAGTCTTTACAACACTCCTGGCGTCATATCCTGCTGTGGTCACTTCAGCTCCTGGGCAGACTTTACCTCTTTTATTTTTCCAGCAGTTTAGTTTGAATACTACAATAAATTCCTGGGAACAAACGCTGGTTAGTAAGACTTGAACACGCACCGCCTCGCACCCGTACACACACGCATGTACACGCTCACGCACACGCGTGTAATGCAGGGACACACTCGTGCCGTAGATTTTTAAAAGCAGAAATCCCTACGGAGATCTCACTGGCAGCTCTCGCTTTTCAAACCCGTTAGCACCATTTCACCGTTTGGTCCAGGGATCTTTCTTCTGGACGGCGAGAGATTTCGGTGCAAAATAAATAAACAGAAGGAAGGAAGAAACTTTTTTCCTTAAAAAAAAAAAAAAAGAGGTTGTTCTCTCTCCCCCTTACCCCTCGCCAGTCGCGCTTGGAGGAGCAGAGCCAGGAGACAAAGCACTTTATGAGCAGCGAGGCAGGGGCTGCCCCTTCGTGCATCCCGGGCCCGGGCTGCGGCCCCGCGGAGCCCCGGAGGGACACGGGTCCCCGCGGGTGCTGGGTGCTGAGAGGTCCGGGCCGCCTCCGGCTGGTGCTTCCCTCCCCGGCCGTGCCGTGCCGTGCCATACTGGGCCGTACCGGGCCATGCCGAGCTGTGCCGTGCGGTGCCGTACCGGGCCGGGCCGGTCTCGCTGCCGTCGCGCCGGCCGGGGCGATGCGGCAGAGCCGCCTCGCTCGCCCAATCAGCGGGGGCGGCGCGGCCGGGCCCGGCGGCGGCGGCCAATCGCGGCGGCGCCGCCGTGGAACCGCGCCGGGGACGGAGCCGATAAATGGTCCCGGCCCCGCGGCTGCCGCTCCCCGCCGCACCGGGGACAGCGCCGCCGCCGCCCCCCGCCT
The DNA here is from genome assembly GCF_009769465.1 of Tauraco erythrolophus. Classification (NCBI taxonomy): domain Eukaryota; kingdom Metazoa; phylum Chordata; class Aves; order Musophagiformes; family Musophagidae; genus Tauraco; species Tauraco erythrolophus. Next base: position 9,674,239 of record NC_141475.1, on the reverse strand, counting down.
CCCGCCCGCCCTCCCCCGCGCCCAGCCTCGCCGCCCGGCGGGGCTCCGGCCCCTGCCCTCCTGGTGCGGGGCAGCGCGGGTCACTGACAAAGGGGCAGCGGCGGAGCTGCCTCCTCCCCGCCCCCCCGACGGCATCCCCCACCCCCTCCCGGCACCGCTGCTGATTCGGTGGGACCTGCTGACAGCGCGGATCTCTCCTAGATCAGCCCTCACCTGGATATAACCCTGCCGGGCCGCCGCCGCCGCGATGACAACTCTGGCTGGAGCTGTCCCCAGGATGATGCGACCCGGGGCCGGGCAGAACTACCCCCGCAGCGGATTCCCGCTGGAAGGTAAGGCCGCGCCCGGGCTGCTCCCACTCGGAAAAGTTAGAATTGCTCTGTACCGGGAGGCCGGGACAAAGCAGCCCCCCCGGCCCGCCGAGAGCCGGCGCACGGAGGGCTCCCCGGACAGCCGGCACGGCTCACACCTGCGGGCTGTCAGCCGCCGTCCCGCGGAGGGGCTGGAGCAGCGCCCTGTCCCGGGACGGGCATGGCTGGGGCCGCTGTGGGGAAGGCCCGGCTGCGGGCCGGCGGCTTTGGCCTCGCACCCCGGGAGCGGTCCGTCCCCTCCGGCCGGCGGGAGCGCGGGGATCCGACCGGGAGGTTGGCGGCGCAGCGAGCCCTGAATCCGCTCTTCAGAAGAGTGAAGGGCAGTGATTTTGGGAGCGTAAAGTTAAGGAAAAAAGTGAGGAAAAAGTTAGGAAAAAAAATTAAAATCAAGTAAAAGCTATGCAAACGAAATCGAAAGAGTCTTTAGAAACGAGAGCACGTCCCGGGCGAGCCGGGCAGCTGCAGGTGGTGGTTCTTCCTCCAGGCAGCGGCGGTGCGAGAGCCCCACAGGCTCCTGCCCGAGGAGTACGGGCGTCTGCGGCGGCTCTGCCGCTGCACCCCTGGCCGGCCGAGCCGCCAGCCGGCCCCTTCGCCGCCTGGGGAGACCGCGGGCTTCCCGCATCGGTTTCCCCTCTTCTCCGCTGGAGTCGGGCAAGCCCTGAAACCCGGCTCCGGCGCGAGTGCAACAGGTGAAGCCGCCCCGCTGCCTTCCCCTGCCCGCCGGGGCGGCAGCGCGGGGCTCGGCGGGGGCTGGAGGGCCCCGGGCGCGCTGCGGGGCGGCTGGGCGGGGGAGGGCGGGTGGCAGCGAGTTGCCTTATAGAAAAGCAATGACAAAAAAAAACCACAAAAAAACAACCAACAATAACAACAACAAAAAAAAAGACCCAGCAGGATCCGAAGGAGACGTTAACGCCATTTCCCCCTCCTGCCTCCCCTCCCCTCCTTTTCTAGTCTCTACTCCTCTAGGCCAGGGCAGAGTCAATCAGCTCGGAGGAGTGTTTATCAATGGCAGGCCTTTACCCAACCATATCCGACACAAGATAGTGGAGATGGCCCACCATGGCATAAGGCCCTGTGTCATCTCTCGCCAGCTGCGAGTGTCCCACGGCTGCGTCTCCAAAATTCTCTGCAGGTACCAGGAGACGGGCTCCATCCGGCCGGGGGCCATCGGCGGCAGCAAGCCCAAGGTGAGCCCCTCCGCGCCTGCCCGGAGCCGGGCAAACCTTGGCCGCGGCGGTGGGGAGCGAGGCCCAGCCGGGACTCAGCCAAGGGTGGCCGGCCCCCCGTTCGGAGACGGGAGGCAGCACCCCAGGGAGGGCTGGGGGACTGTGCGGGGACCGGGAGTGGGTGCAGACACGCACCGGCCACAGCAGCGTTTGCCGCGTCCCGCCTGTTGCTCTGAAAGTTTCCTGCGGTTTTGAAAAATATTGTTGCAGTTTCGTGGCGATGACTATTTTTTTTTTAATTAAGAAAATGGTATTTAAAAAAACCCCAAACTCTTCTCAAACGAAACTAGGGAGAAAGGGGTAATTTTGTGAAAGCTTTGCTGTCCAAAGCCCCAAGTGCCCCACGCTCAACCCCGCGGGAGCCGCGAGTGGGCTCTGCGCTGCCGGAATGGAGCGGGGAAGCGATCGGTCAGAGTCAGGGCTGGCACAGCGCGGCGGGATCGAGCCCTCGCTTATTTCGTTGCAAAGCGCAAAAAAAAAACCCCAAACCTCTATTTCTGTCTGTCTGTCTTCCTATCTACTGCTTCTTTTCCTGCTCTGTTTTTCTGTCCGCTCCAAAGCTGCGTGTATTTATAGCTACACCGGTAAAAAGTTTATACTTACAATAATGCAGACAAATATGGATCCTTGTCTCAAGATTAGCCGCCTCCTCCTCCGATAGCTTTTCTTTTCCACAAAAACGAAGTAAAGGCTGGAGTTTCTGCTGGAATTTGCCTACTAGATTTTTTCCCCTTTATTGCTTCTAAAGTACCAATGCCTGAACTTTCCCTTTCGGTGTTAGGACTAGAGATACGTTTCAATAAGCATGTTACCCGAATGAAAGGCTGTTCCCAGCCGGGAGACCTTTCTTTTGTTTGAATTCGGCTTTATTTTAAAATCACGAGGCCATCGAAAAAAACTTTTGGTACTCGGACCTCTCGGCGTTTTTATTAGGCGACTTTTTATTTGCCGCTGCTAACTTTGTTCAACCGAAACTTTACTGACTTAGAGCTTCGCTCACACGGAGTTCTCCTCTAATCGCGAACCAGAATTTCTCCGGGATTTTCTCTCGGCCGCACGGCAGCCGGTGCTGCCTAATTCGGGGTTTTCCTTGCCAAGGGCTCGATCCCACCTTCCTGTATAACCCCGGAGGATTTGTTTGGAAGTTTCGTTTAACCCGGGGTGTGCTTGCCTTACGCGGGCCCGTCGTTACTTATTATGTCCCTTCCGATTTTAACCTGCCCGTTTTCGAGATGTCTCATAACGGAGTTTTTAAGCGGGGCCGGTGTCGGCTGCCGGCGCGGCGGCGACGGGGAAGCTCCGGCCGCGCCGGGGGTCCCGGCGGCGGCAGCCCGGGCTCCCGCGGCCGAGCCCGGCCCTGCAGACTGTGCCCGCTCGCCTTGTATTTACTGAAGCAGGTGACGACGCCGGATGTTGAGAAGAAAATCGAGGAATACAAGCGGGAAAATGCGGGCATGTTCAGCTGGGAGATCCGAGACAAGCTGCTGAAGGACGGGGTGTGTGACCGCAACACGGTGCCGTCAGGTACGGGGCGCCGCCCGGGCAGCGGGGGGGCTCAGACACGTCCCGGAGGGCCGAGGTCCTTACGGGGAGGGCAGCGCGATGCGCGAGGTGAGCCCCGTACCCAGCGGGAGCAGAGCCCCGAGCCGGGCTGGTGCCCATGAAGCGGTCGGCGTTAGCACGCTGGTACCGGCAGACGCGTCCCGAGAGGATTCCTGCACTCGGCGGGGTGTTTTCAATTAAATCACAACTGCGTCCCCTTTCCCTTCTCCTCCCCCCGGCTTCCCCGACGGGCTGCTGCTGCTGGCCGGAGACCCGGAGATGGGAAGCAGGAGGCGGGGGGCAGTTCCCTGTGCCGGTGCGTTGTTTGCATGGGGGGCACGCGGAGCCGGTGCGGTATTTGTGCGGGTGTCCCTGGGCTTTTCTCATCGCCCACTGCCCGGGCTCGGGAAAAAAAATACTTGCTGGGCCAGTGCTGGCGCGCGGTGCAGGACAGTGTCCTGTGAAAACTTCCGCAGGGGCGGGAGTGGGCAGCTGCTCCCCCGAAAGCCCCAACTGGTAGCAGCTGGGGGGGGAGCACGGGGCAGCGGCACTGCAGCGGGGCTCAGCTCCCCTGCCTGGCCTGGTCACCGCGGGGTCTGCTGGGAACGAGCCTGGTCACAGCTCTGCACTCCCCCCAAAGTGAGCTCCATCAGCCGCATCCTGCGGAGCAAGTTTGGGAAAGGTGAGGAAGAGGAGGCTGAGCTGGAGAGGAAGGAGGTGGAGGAAGGTGACAAGAAGGCCAAGCACAGCATCGACGGCATTCTCAGCGAAAGAGGTAAAGTCCCATTTCCCCCTGCTCTCTGCGAAGCCCTGGGATGAGCCTGTGCCAGCCCAGGGTACTGGTGGGTATCACTCTCCCTCTTCCCTTCCCTTCTCCTGGAGGTCATATTGGGGCCAGTGCAGTGGGAGGTGTAGGATGAGGAGCTAGCCCTGATGAGGCGGCTGCTACATCCCATCCCATCTCATCCTGTTCCCCCACCAGAGCAACCCTGCAGCGTGTGGGGATGGTGCGGAGGTGGGGGCAAAGATGGGGTCACCACCACTTCACCACTTTGGCTTTCAATAGCAGGGACGAGGGCCAGGGAGCAGGGAGGGCTGGAACCTGCCACAGAGCCCCCAGCACGACTGCAGCAGGGGCTGCTTTCCCAGGCCAAGCCGAGCAAAAGGCCTCAGCTGCACTGAAGGGGTGGTCGTAGCCAAAGGCTGCAGAGCCTGGAGTCTCTGCATGGGCAGGGCAAGAAGCAACACGTTTCATTTCTTCTCCTCTTAGAACTGCTAGGAAAAGCTTGTGTTGGTGGTTGGTCAGGGGCTGCGAGGAGGTTGCAACCTGAACAAGGCGGAGGTGAAGGGCTGCTCCGGGGGGCAGCTGCTGCCCTCGCTGGGGTTGTGCCCAGCTCTGCGGCTGGGCCAGAGCGGAGGGGCAGGCAAGGGCTTGGCTGGGCGGCCTGTGCGTGGAAGTGGCTGCCCAGCACATGCACAGGCACTGGAGAAGGCGAGACAAAAGTACCAAATGAGCTGGTCAAACATTTGTACAACTTTTCCAGCTTTTACAAAGAAGGCCTTCTATACACAATCTACACTTGGAGATGAACTTGGAAAACAAAGAAGGGGGAGTCCATTGAAACTCACACTTTGGCTTTGCGCAGACAAAGCTTCAGCTAGCAGCAGCTTGATGTGAACAAAAGAAGGCAACCTTTTTATAATTCAAGGAGAAAAGAAGAGAAAACAGCCCCACAAAAGGCCGAGAAAAGACATTATGGGCTTGCAATGAGGGATGAATTATTCAATGAGCCCCTAATAGCTGATGCTCTACACAGTTTTATGGACTCTCCACCATGGATAAAGTAGCTGTTTTTACCTAGAAAATGTTTCTAGCATTTCTAGACGTCTAGAGATGCTGAGTGTCATTCAAGAAGGACAACTGAAACCTGTTCTTTAAAAGTAGTATATCTCCTTGTTGTATAGGAACACACTCTAAAATACTCCCAAAACTTAGTTTTCGATTTGGTCATTAAAGTTTTCAGGCAGTTCTCATCTTCTGTGTGTCTGTGTTTGTGTGGATGTGTGTAATACAAACACGCAGAAGATGCTAACGAAGTAAGAGATTTGAAGGCAAGAAGGCACAGCCTGATTGCCCAGTCTAGCTGAGCCTGTATGATGGGTCCAGAGTTTTCCCCTGTACCTCCTGCAACACAGAACTGTTCTGAGAGGAGTGTGCACCAAGGGAAAAATAGCTAAACTCAGTGCCCTAGTTGTTAAAATATCTATCTTTTCTGCCTTCCTCACTTTCTTAGCAGAGATTAAAAACGGCAGATAGGAAGCCTTGATAATATCCCTGCGCTTTGGAACACAGAGTAATTAATAGAGACAGCAAAAGAAAAAAATTATCAATATAACCCACCCCTCTGCTTCTCTTTGAAACACTCTTCCTGTTCTTTGACTCTGCTCTTTAAAGTAGGGCTTCTGATCTACTGTAGAACAGTGTCAGGGCATGCGGCTGCTGCTCTCCAGGCTGGGGGAGCCCCACGACTTGCAGGAAAAGCACTGGGGCTGGCAGCACCTCGCTGTGAACGGGGGCTCGCTCATGCTCCCTGGCATGGTCGTACAAGGAGGTTGCGTTCTGCCCTCCGATGTACCTTCTCCTTCACTGTCTGTGGATGCAAGTGTCCTACTTTGCTTCTTCTGAGTTCAGACAGTGGCAAAATACCCCTTGACTAAAAGGGGCGGCACAGCCCTGTCCTGTCCTTGTGCACATGGGTTTTTGCTGGATGAACGTGGCCGGGCAGTTCTGTGCAAATGGCAGCTTGATAATCCTGTCTGTCCTGTGACAGGGCCTGGAAAGGTCTGGCAGTTGGAGGGAGAGTGCACTCTTCCCCGCAGCAATGCCTGCTCCCCCTCTCTGGCTAGAAAGCTCTTGCTTAATCTTATTACTGGAGTGGCCGGGATGCTGCAGTGCGAGAGAGCTCCTGCTCAAGAAAGGATTTGTTACCGTACACATGCCTTATGGATAGTAAGATACTATAGGGACAACACGCTGGTGCACTCATTGCAAGAAAAAAACCCAACCATAAACTAAGCCCACCACTACTTTCCATACCCGGCCAACAAAAAATTGTTCTGCATTAACTCCTAATGCCAGCAGAGGAGCTTCAATTTCACCCCGTCTATAAAAATCTCCAGGTCAGATCCTGCTCTCTTACTGAAAAAACTGGCAATGTTCCTGAGGATTTCGATGCTGCAGGATCGTATTTGCCAGTGCTCACCAGCCTGGCTGCGCGGCCTGGTGTGGCAGAGGGTGCCCGCTGACAGGGTGTCTCAGATGCCCTCTCCAAAGCTTCAGTTGCTTGTAGTATGTCCAAAGGTTATAACGGCAACGCGCAGCAAAACCCTCGTGCAGTAGTTCATCACTGAGTGCTCTCTGTGGGAGTGCTCTGTGTGACAAGAGTGAAAAAAAAAAAGTGGTATTTTGGAGTCTTTTAATATTTTGAGTAGTTTTCACAGCTCTGGTCTCAGGGCCTTGAGGTATCTCAGTAGCAGGAGTGTTGGTGCAGGGAGACGCTGTATTACTATTTCAGCCTCTGTTTACTGACACTTAAATCCTGTTCTCTCGGTGGTGTTTACAGATGCCACGCGTGCAGCCTGCTTTCCTGTATTTTGGCATTTCAGTCAGTGTCACCCTCTACCCCAATTTTGGATATATATTTAAACGAAATCTTGTTTGTCTCAGTGCTTACCAGGAAGCTTGTAATTCTATAACAGCATATCTGTATTTCTGCAGGCATGATATATTTTTCTTAAAGGCATAAGCCATAAATAAAGAACATGAAAGGGAAACTTTTGTGCCTTTATATGGCACATTGGAACATATTTTTAGCACAACCGCTACAGAAGAGGGAGTCACTTGTACCTTTAGTGGGAGCTATGGGCAGCATGGTTTGCTGACTAATCTGATAACTCCCTGCTTCATAAGATAGCTGTTGTTTTCTGGCAGAAACCGGTGGCTTTCGGTGCTCAATTGATGGGGCGTAGAGCTGGTCCTCCGGCCCGCTGCGAGCGGGCGGCGCGGACTGGGGTGGGGGCCGGGACCCCCCCGTCCAGCCTCAAAGGGGGCCTCTGTTCCCAGCCGGCGGAATTGGCCCCCGGGCCCTGTCCTGGCGTATCCTCCCCCAGTCATGTGCACCCGTCCAAAAAGGGCCCTACTCATCCCCAGCCTCTACCCTTGGCTGTACTGAGAGCAATTCAGGCTACAGCAGACTAAATTGCCTCCTTTATTTCCTTCTTACTTTCATCTTGGACCAAACCCTTCCCCCTTCTCCCTCCCCTTCCTCTTTTCTTTTTTTCTGTGTGCCTCAGGCTCACATTAATACAATTTCGGCACCACCCCTATTTTTGTGTGTGTATGTGGGGAGTTTGAAGGCGGGGGGGAGAAGGACCTTAGCACAAAAGCCTTGCTCAGCAGCCAGAAAGTTCAAGCTGCTGCTGCTGCTGCTGCTTCTCTAGCTGTGTGATGCTTTTCCTGTTTGCAAGTTTTGGGAAACATTTTTGCTTTGTACTGTAATGGAATTAGAGGACAGATGCTGACTGTAAACGGGACACGCGACTACCAGCCCCTAGCTTAAATATTTAGATGCAATGTTACAATTACTGACTTGATGCACAGGCTTTGAAGTGGTGGCACATGATCTAAAGGGTAGCTCGGGCTAGATAGGCTTGCAGATGTTTTGATTGGGGTTGGTCAGTATCATGCAGTCAGTTATTTTTAGGTTGTTAAACTAATAAAGGCAGTTTATTAAGGGACAGGATTAACATGCAGGCACCAGATATCACTTTGAGTCATCCCATTCATTTCTGCATCGTAGACAGTAGGGTTAGCGGCCAGAGCATGGGACGAGGCAGATGCTGCGTTAGATTTTGGTTGTGATTTTCTGATGCAGGACTTGTTGTGATTTTGCTCCAGTGTCCTGTCCGAGGGCGCAGTGGTAACAGGACTTACCCGTTGTGTGAAATACTGTTACGTCTTACGGCTGAGAAGCACAATGTGTTCCCTTACTTAATGTTCCCAGTAAAGATTCACTTACTGAATGAAACGTGATGACTGTGACTGCAGGCAATTATCATCTTGAGTCTGGAATTTCATAGAGTACTTTACATATTTGGTCACTAGCAGGTCTTAAAAATCTGCTTGTGTAACTTGAACAGAATTTATTTTCTGAGGCTCTCAGAGCTGACAAGAAAATAGCGTTTAATTAAGAAAAACTCCCTAGTGACTCCAGGATTTGGCTCAAGGCAGATAGCACTAACAGTATTTTCTGTCTTTTTGCCTTTCTTTCCTCCTATCTCAATCGTGTGAGAGAATCCAGTCCTAATTAGAAAAGCCAGGTGCTGCACAAGTGCAAATTGAAATAGGTGACGAAGTATCTTTTACCTGGACTATAACTCTGAGCTTTGTTTCTTCTGCCTGACCTGCTGTCGCTGTGGGGCTCTGGGCCAGGCTCCCACTTCCAAATCATTATTCTGAGCTAAAAATAGTAACTGATGACCTCAGCAATCAATAATTCACCAACAAGTGAGAGCGTGATGTCCCAGCATGCTCAACATTTTCAGAAAGGTGCTAAATGTTTGTGTTTTGAGTGACTTCAGAGTGGAGTTTGCTGCTCCAGAGATGCCAGGAGCAGCCCGTGCTCTCCTGTCTTGAGAGCGAGCTGGGGGACTTTGAGAAGAATGCTAATTGTCAGACTAACTGCACGCTAATCGCCTTACTAAGCAGTAGTAATACTTCCAGCTGGGGGAAGAAAGGATATTACTCAGCCTAGCAGTGGCTGTCTGAGATAATATATGGACATATCGTATTTCTTTCTGGAAATCATGATTTCACTAATGGGTGTGTATGTTTTGCCATCTTAGGAAGACTTTCCTTACTTTAAAAAGAGCCGGAACCTATTCAAACAGAACTGCTGTGGCCATCCTTTCCAGTCCTTCTGCATGCGTGCATCTAGCGCAAAGGCAAATGTTATTTTAGCAAATATCAGGATTGCTTCACACACAGCAGTTGATTTACTTGAATTTGTACCCAAGTTTGCATCTGATTTGGTTGCTCTGAAAGTCTTAATAATCCATTAGACTCACACAGTGTCATTCTGGAAAGGCTGAGGCAAGAAACATGGTCAGTCGACTTCGTTGTGCCTAGGACTTGCTCCAAAAATGTGATTTTTATCTTTGGCTTTTTGGATTCTCCTACAATTGTAAAAATCCTTGACGTCAGCAGGAATTTACCATGGTAAGGATCAGGCTCTTCTTGAAATCAGCTCTGTAATGCGCTGAGCAACTGCAGCTCTGGGGGAAATCCTCAAGTTTAGGATGTGAGATGGGTTTACTGGATCGGGTATCAGACCTCCAATTCTGCAAACACTATCATATGCTGGTAACGGCAAGGAGTCCCACTCAAAGGGCCCATTCATGTGTGTAAAGTTACTCACGTGGGTTGGAGCAGGCAGGAATGGGGCTCAAATTTGTTCTATTCTGTTAATAGAAACTACCCACTGAACAAGAGTGTGACTCTAATCCCAAGTGAAAGTCTTTGGCAAAACTCTCATCGAGGGCAAGGATCTCTCTATCTGTGTTAACACAAAGGTAGCGATGGTATCAGCAGACAGACAGACAGAGATTTTAATTAGACAAAAAAAAAAAAAGAATGCTGAAAGTAAAACTTGATGCTGATGAAATCCTTAAAAGATTATTTTCTGGGTCTGATTTTGAATGGTAATTCTCTGTTGTATCAGTCAAAGATGATGCTTTTATCTAAGACTTACTTGGGGAAGGTTTAGTTTGTTATTAGGTTTACTTATTGATAAGGGTTGGAACTGGGTTTAGAAGAGGGAAGCCAATAAAGTTGATAGTGATAAATTATCACGAGTCCCCAGGGCTGTGTAATAAAACTGCATGGGGAAATGAACCAGAACTACAAAGTGCTCTCTGGTTAATTTAAGAAGAAATTGAGTGAAACGCAAAGCAATAAATCAGAGCAAGCCAGTCAACGTGAATTTCTCCATGTAAATGTCACTTTAAATCCTACGTAACAAACACATGTGGCTAGAGAAAGAACAAAATATATAAATAAAAGTGCAGGATACTTCCAAGTGTTCGCCAAACGCTGAGCTCTCTGGCTAATAAAAATGATATTCAATAACGTAATTCACTGCAAGACCTTGTTTAGCATAGTGTGTATTTTACTTTGCTTGCCCTGGAGTACTTCTGCCCCATGCTGTTAAACTAATTCAGTTTAAATCACTGCCTAGAAAAAAAAAGTGAAACGTAATGAAATTAAAACTCACTGAGGACACATTAGGGTTAACGTGTGTCATGTGCCAAGATTATTTAGTTAGTGGATTTGATGTAATTGTCGACAGGTCATTTATTCATCCTAGTAAATAAAGATTCACAAACTATTAAGAATGTGCATATATAACTAGTAAGACAGTAAAAGGCAATTAAGCAGTCAGTTTAATGTCTTATCTTGCTGGTTGCCCTGCAGTTGTTTTACAACTAGGAATTATAATTTGAAAAGGAAGTTTTCAGTGTCCCTGGCCAAATATTGATTAAGTAGTTGTTTGCTGATGCCATTGTGGCAAATAAAAAGACCAGTAGTTCTGCCCCTTGTTGTTCATCTTCCATTGTCACTGATTCTTAACCTCAGAGATCAAAGGAGGATCGTTTCAGTTTATCTGTCTTGGAAAATCCTTTGCTTCTAAACCCCTATGGATTAATGGCCAAATTGTCTTTAATGAGATGTGAAATTTGAATGGAATCCTTATTTTGCATGGTCTGTTGGATGTATGCACTGTATGTTCTTACGGTTTTGTGGGGGATTTTTGTTTGACATTATTAGATTTGTTTTTGTTTGAATTGTTTTATTTTTAGTATACAATGCACTGAAACGTTACTATTACAACAGGTAAAATATGTGTTATTTCACTGAATTTTAATGAAACCAATTTTATTGCATGTAATCGTTTTGATGAATGTAGTCTAAAGAAAAAAAAGGTTTTTTTTTAAATACCAAATCATATAGGAGATAAATGGTCCAGGGCTGCCACTAAAAGAAAGGGAGTTTGAAAAGCCAACCAGTTCTCCAGATTGGGCTCTCAGTATAAAGCAGACGCAAACGAGCTTGAAGCATTTCTTTGTGCATTTTCTTCGGTTTTGATTTTATAGACCTCTCTTGCATCGGAGAGGATAGTTGTAGTGCCCCTCCTCAAAAAAGGGGGGAAGTTATATCGGCCAGGCTGTGCTGAAAAGCAAGCAAGAGTCCTTGGGAATAATCAGTTCCTTGTTGCTTTACAGAAAGCTATACTTATTTCAGCGATAGTAAAATATATTCAACCACATCCTCGGTAGAAGAGGCTATGCAATCTGAATGTGTTACGTTGGCTTGTAATTATGATATGAAGTTTCATCTGAATTGCAGGGTATGTGAGCATTAGATCCAGGTCCTGCTGCTTCCACTGGCATATCTGAATGCAAAAAAATTAACTTCACAAACGATAGTAAGAAGCCTGGTAAAGCCAGGGAGCCTTTCCTAGTGTCGCATTGATTTTCACGTGGGTTGAGCCTCCTCTGCTGTAGTGTCAAACAACAGAGTAAAAGGCTAAACCAGATTTTTTTTTTAAAATAGCTTTTTCTCATTCCCTTTCTTAAATACACTCTATTTTCGTTTTGTCTGGTTATCTTTGAATAAAATATCAGCCTGTGCATACTTTACTACTTTAGGAGTAATTTTGCCCCAGATTAATAGCTAAAATTCTTTGAAAGCATTTTAAGTACAAATTTCCTTGAAGTCCATGAACTCAACTTGTTCTTTTTCATGGAGAGCTGCGGTGAGGACAGTGATATACATACTACCTTTTGATTTTTTTTATGGATAGTTGCCTGGATGTAGACTTTCTGCCAAACATAACCAATGTTTATATCATGCACAAGTCCATATAAGGACCTGTCTTAAGGATTTTTGTATTTATGATATGCCTCATGTTGGATGTCTGATCCAAAAATGACTATGTAGTAATTTCTTTATCAGATATAATGTCACATAGATCACTGTGGTTTGAATTGTATGAGGAATAAACTGTCTGCAGCTGACATTTCTGCAAGCGGACAGTTTATTCAGCCCGTCAAATCTTATTCACCTGATTTAAATGAGTAGGATTGTACATGCCAGTATAATCAGGATCTGTTCCATATACCAGCCCAGAAAAGCAATAACAACTACAGTTCTTCCGGCTAAATTACTCTCCTCTTTATTAAAACTGTAACCAATTTCTAATCCATATACCACCTGCAAGGCAGTACCACCAACATACTCAGGGTAACCAAAATGGAATTAAAACTGCTTTCCATCTCTACATCTTTAACTGGCTCAGGGAAAGGTGGAGATGAATAGAGATAGGTTTTGCAGAAACCAGGCTAGAGAGCTAGCATGGAATGCTTCCACAGAAAATCCCTTTTTACTGAAGATGCTGTGGCAGGACTTCCTTCTTGTTTTGACCTAAGGGCTGGTTGTTTGATCTGGAGTGAAGTTCTGAAGAGTTGGAGCATGAACCAGGGAGAACAGTGGCTGGATGAGGACTCTGACACCTACCTAGCCCCTCAAGTCAGACTGAGTGGTGAGAAAAACCTGCACAAAACTATCTGGAAGTCAGGTTTGCACTAGTTTCACGAACAGCAAAATAAATTGTTTTCAGAAAGGAGGCATTTTGACAGGAAAAAGGGAAGTGGCAAACGTTTAGCTAAAGAAGTGTGAAAACGGAGGTGAAAGACAGTATTTCCCATTTTCGCAATGAAATCCTGCAAAGTATGTTTTTTTCAAATAAAACTTGAAACAAAACCAAAAACCAACATCCTCCCCCCAAAAAAAAAAACCCCGAACCAACAAAACAACCCAAAACCAACTGAGGAATTCTGTTTACCAAGGTATAAATCAAGATTAACTCTACTGCAGTTGGTGGACTGGACTGATGCTGATGTGTGGGCAAATGATGAGTTAGATTAACAGTATTTACAAGTAAGAAGGGATCGTTTCAAATAGCTACCATCCTGCAAATTTAACTCACCCACCTCCAGTAGTTTCACCAATGCCTGAAAAGTTATCACAGGGAGTGATGTTTTAAGTGAGCAGTTATCAAATCTTTATGGTGCAGTATTTTGGAGGGAGGTCTACAAATTTTTCTATATGTTTTTCTTTAAATTTTTGATACATGTGGTGCAGCAAAAGGCATTGTATGCTCTAACCTCTCTTGCTGCCTATAGTAGCTATTACATGTATGGTATATAGCTTAACTATATTCATTGTCACTCTCTGTAGAACTGGAAAATAATAGAAGAAAAAAACTTACGAGTCTATTTGTAAGATTGTACAATAGATGTTGTAGTTAGGAAAAAGCCCTGTGGTTTCATCTCTGGTTTAGCACAGTCGATTGAACCTGCTCCCTTTTGAATCAACGGCATCAGGCAAAAATGCTCAAGTATTTGGCAGCTATACAGAAAACCACACAAATGCCTGTTGCTTTAGCACCCACAATTTGTTTTCCAACAAAAGTGTAACCTTTTGAAAAGCCCTTAAAACTAACTGCTTGTCCAACCTCTTCCGAACAGCGGTGAGACTGGCATAAACTGCATGTTGTGTGTGCTGGGGTGATTCGGGTCAGCCTGTGCTGAGCTCATGCCCAGCAGGGACTCAAGCAGCGAAAAGTATGGCAGGCCCTTGGGATGCTCACTTCTCTTGGTGAAAATGCAAAATGGCTGCATATAGCAGACATTTTGTGTATCTTTTTATTATTTCCTTTTCCATCTATGTTTAAAAAGGTTCCCAAGATCGACTTGTGCGTTGTGTACATCTGAACAATCCCCTGCTCTCAGCAGGGCTGTGCAGGTTACTTAGGGTTGAATTTGGCCCTGATATGAAAGCTTAATTAAATTTCAGATTTTAGGGAACTCTTTCACTTTTTCAGACTTTACAAGACTTTATACCACTTAACATCTATTTTTGTTGGTATATATGAGATCTGACATGGCAAGCAGGCACAGTTAAAATAAAATGTTACAAGCAGAGCAAATTAAAAAGAGATGTTTTAGAGAACTGCACTTAAAAATTTTCTAACACATGATTTAGCAAAAAAAGGCAAACGAAACCCCTGGCCCTCTGTTACCAATCTGCTCCATCAGACCCTCCCAGCAGGATGGGAAGCAGAGTTCTGCTTGTTTGGTTTGATTTCTGGCTCCTCCCTGGCTGAAGGGTATCACAAGGGGAGGTGCGCTCTGTCCCCCTAAATTGCATCCTTTCCCTCAACCTTTCATCCTAATCAACACGGCAAATGAAATTTTTGGAAAGAAATCAGGATCTCTAATTCGAATGGTCATCAAACCTGACACTATGACAGGCATAAAGAGGATTTTTCTCTGAACTCTTAGAGGTCACTTGCCCAAGGAAGAATTTAAACCAAGTTGGTATTCAAAGTTACTGTACTCTGCGTTGTCAGTTGAAAAGATGGAGTAATGATTGATGACATAAATATTCATCTTAATCTGCCATCAGGAACAGATTTGTCAGCCCTGGAAGAGTAAATCAGAGACAAAAATTTAGAGTGGGTATTAAAAAATCCTGAATATATCTAGTATCAGAATCCAGCAAATGGTAGTTATAAGTATAAAATAAAGCACACTTATAAGGGGGGAAAAAAAAAAAAGATCCTCCAGGTGATCATGGAGTGGAGAAGGGACTCCTCTGTTTCCAATCTTGGATGTTATCATGCAGAAAAGTCACTCTGTTAAAGAAATAGGCCAGCTGGCACTTATTTTTGGGCAGCACTGGGAGGGCATGCAGAATGACGGGTTTCCCAGGATGGCAAAGGGGGAACTCCTTTGGATGCATTTTATTTTCTTGCAGTGCTAGTCTTCCCGTTTTAACCTCAGGGGTTTTGAGGAGTGGCATGCCCTTGGGGTGCCTTGAACCAGTTTTGCGGGGTCAGATCCTTTAGTTAAAAGGCCCATTGTGCTTCTCTGAGCGTGAGTTCACCACAGCGAGGAGAGCCCCGCAGGGATCCAGGACTGGGTGCAGAACCTCTAAGTTCACAGGTGACTCTCAGCCCAGGTGGGAGCTGTTGCTATCCTCTTTCCAACCTGGGGAAGCTCCTTGTTCTGCCTCTGCCCTTCTTCTGGGAGACTTGTAAGTGCTTTTCATTTTTTTTTAATGTGAAGTTTAAAGCTTCTACGAGACTGTTGTGTTCTCTAGATGGAGATGATGTGGTTGCAGTTGTACTTTGTAGGTGGTGTTTTCCACTTGGTGACATTCAGCTCTTTGAGTAGATGCCTTAGATCCCAGTGATTTTGGCTAAATGGCTTCCTCCCCGACTTGCACAGCTGGTGCTGGTTTGCTGCTGAAGTTCCCGCAGCTGCAGGAAAGGGGCTGCCAAAGGCATGTTTTCAGAGGCTTTAACAGTCTTCTGACTGGGCTGTGGTGAGTGAGATCCTGCATCTTTTGAGGGGATGAATGAGCTTTTTTTAATATCCTTTTTGAGTAGGAAAGAGTGATCTTGGTGCTTAATGTGTTTGTAAGTAAGTGATACCTCTAAATAAAAACAAACAAGGAAAAATGGTCATACCAAAATTAGTGCTGTAAGAGTTGAGTTTGGTTTGGAAGATAACTGTTTTGAGTTGGTTGTGTTTCTCAAAATGACTTTATGTTGCTCTGTCTGGAGCTAGCTGAGATGGGGACTGCTTGCTTCCTCTCCCTGCTTACTGGTCTCTGTGGTGGCTTGGTCATGATCTCCCAGAGCAGGAAGAAGCTGTTGTTTCTTGCTTTCTATGCTTTATTTTTTTTTTTTTTTTTCCTCCTGTTGCTGTGCATCCTGGCAGTGTGTGCAGTGGAGGAGGCTGGAGTGTACGAGATCTGCTTATGTCAGCTGTTCCTGTCTGACTAAATCTTCTCTTTGTATCTTTGTGTCTTGTCTTTGTTTTTTTCTCTTTTGTTGGAAGTGGGACCAATGATGTTTTCCTCCTTCAGTGGTATTTCCAACTGTCTGAGATCCAGAAATCAAGTGTTATATAGGTTCGGATGCTATAGCTCATCTGTTGAAACTGCAAATCCAGGTGAAATGATGGTTTAAAATGAATGCTTTGTGGCTAGAAAGCATTGCAGCCTGTCTTTGGAAAGCAGTTGGGCTTCCAGCCTTTGGGGTTGCAGAGCTGGGGAACTCTAGGTTGATTGTAGAGGGGCCAAGGAGTGGGTGCCCTGTGGTCCAGTGGCCGATAGTGTGGAGCGCTTCATAACTGAACAGAGTAATGCTGCAACCCCTGGCTCAGAGCAGCAGGTGAGTGCGTTTTCATGTAGTACTTCAAGACTCAGCATTTTTATTACTAATAGTTTTATTACTATTGTTTACAGCAAGTATCATCTGGGATTAAGTTTCTGAATTCAAAGATCTTACCTCAATTTATGTTGAGGCTCTGAGCCACAATTTGTTTACTGGAGTACAGCAATTAATGATACATACTTGTTGCTGGTTTTGCTGGGTTTCTCATGAATAGCCTGCAATTTTCTTAAATATGTGGTGTGGAAAATCTATTCAATAATATATGCAAATAAACTTTGTTTCTAAGCAAATATTCGATGCTTGAAATTTATGTGGTTGTGACTGGGCACGTAGGTCTTGGACTGTTTTCTCCTCTAGAACTGGCTGTTGCTGTTGCATTCACTGAGAACATATAACTTCTGGATAGCTGCTTAAAACATTTTTATTTCTTTTTAGATTTGATTATTTTAACAAGTACATTAGTAAAAATAAATGTACTGAGCAGAAAAGGGAGACAAGAATTATGCTTTAAACATTCTTTTGTTGTATACTGCTAGTATTTATAGTTTAAAACTGTGGCTCTCAAAATCTATGTAACAGAATGCATTTCTCAGTGGTGGGATTTTGTGTTACACGGACTGATTAGAGATGAACTGTTTTGGTTTGTTTTTAAACTTTTTAAGAAATGAAATCTGTACTTTATTTTATAGACATTTCTCCTGAGAGAGAGCAATAGTCGAGTGACTTGAAGATAAAGCTGTAAGCCAAAAAGCTGAGGAGTCAGTTCCAGTTGATAGACTGGCTTGAACTTGTCAATGGGTCTTAAAAAAAAAAAAATAGTTTTTAGATACAAGTAGTTTTTACTGATTTTTAGAGTTTCAAGGAAAACGTTACAGTTGTAAAATTCAAGGCATTGTTAACAGTTGTTTTTTTGAACAGGAAAATTGTGAGCTCTGTTTTGTGTGTGTGTGTTTGTTTTTTTTTTTAAATAACTCCCTCACTAATTCCTCTAATTAATAGTGCCAAGTGTGTGAGATTTCTCATAAACCTCAAAAAAACCTACTGAATGTAATGGCAAGACTTGTGTTGTCTTTAATGAAATTTGGTTAGACTCTAAACTAAGACGGTTGTTTCCCCCTCCACTTTTCCTCGAGGGGAAAAAAGTTTCTATTTCTTTTTTTTAGGAAACTGGGGAATTCTAGCATTCCTGGGCATGACAGAAGAATACTGATTAGAATCAGGCAGAGAGCAAGCAGGTGCTGAGCATGTTCATTGCTTAACCCCCTGCCCTGCTCCTGCATCCCCACCCTGACCCAGCACACAGACCCCGCAAACGGCAGCAAGTTGCCAGATGTTGGAGATGTTTTCAGGGAGAGCGATTATTCACCAGGTCTCATCTAAAACCAGGGAGTTCTTACAATGGTTGTATTTCTTGTTTAGAGCTGGGCTGGATAAGCCACTAGAGGCTATGCTGGGGAAAAATACTGTATTTCTGAGGACGAGAACTGGCTGTTCTGTTGCTAACCGCTGTGTGGCTGTGGTATCCGTTTGCAAAAAGTCATACACAAAACTAACAACCAGTGTAGATCGCCCGAGGGGGGAAAGCTGTCTATTTTTTTTTTAATGAACAACAAAGATTTTATGGCTTAGAAATAGTACACCCTAAAGAGAGGTGTGTTTAAAAGTTAGACTCGAAAGCTTTTGTCTGGAGAATAATACACTTGGTGTAAAGAGCGGCACAATGGAAGTCTTTTCTTCTAGTTACGTATGGGTGAGCATCAGTCAACCACGGAAGAACTTCAAAGGCCAAAGTAAAAACTTGCTAGGGTCTTTCTTTCCTGACAGGTTTTTCTTGAGGTAAGATGGGGAGAGCTGTTTATGCTGAGAACTGGCTCTCTTCTCCTGTAGCAGAGGAGGCAATAGATCATATGCAAACTGAGGTACCCAGCCTGAACTATCTCTGCCTCCAGTTCATGTGCCTTTTTGGAAGCTACTAAACTATCCCATCTCATGAGTCTTTTATTGCTTATTCATGAAGACGTCTCAGAAATTCCACTTTTCCTTGCTGGGAAGGCACCAGGCCAGATGGAAGGGGAAGCTGTTTTCTAAATGTGTTTCTAGGGAAGATGATCTGTTTATCTGCCTCCAGAAAATACTCATTATTCATGTACAGTAAATTGCCCTTAAGGTGGGAAAATAGCCCCAATGTGTTTTAGTATCAGTAGTCCAAGGATATAACTGCTGTGCATTAAATCAGCCACTGAACTTCATGTCTGTCATGTAAATAACATCCAGAGAAAGATCTTCAACATGACCTTACATCATCATTTTGTTTTATGAATTTTTGAAAGCATTTTTTATCTCGGAATTTATTTACATAATGTTAAATGCAGCAGTCATCTACCTAGGTTGAAAATGGATTTAAGCAGCAATTTAGTGTTATCTGCAAGGCTGTGTTCTGGAGGCATGCAAAAAAAATGTGCTGCTACTTTAGCGGGCTGTGCATGTCACATTGATCTTTGTTAAAGGCAGAGGCACAACAGAGAAACCAGAGAATGTCTAACGGAGAAAGCAGTTATTCTGATTTCCCAAGACCACAAAGCAGAGCGGTCTGTACCACAAGCCTAAAATACAATTATACTATGCTGACTCTCCTGCTGATGCGTGCAAGGCTATTTTCTTTCTGGGGAGTGCGATAGGGAAAGACAATCACCTTTTGGTGCAAAAGAGATATTGCAGCATCTTAGCTCTAATACTTGAGAAATGCTTGTATGGGAAAAGAGCAACCCTTCTGCCAGCCCATGTTCGCAGGGCGGTGTGTGAGCATCAGCAAGTGTGGCTTGTATCACCATGGAGATGGTCATCAAGCAAAGCTGTGGGAGGAGAGCACTGGGTCACCTTTCTCATGAAGCAAGTAGCCGTTTGTCTGAGCATCAGAGAAGGCTCAGGTAGGCTGTTCTCATAAAGTGGGTTTGGTGCTAGCCTGCATTTGGGCTTCAGCGCTGTCAGAGGAGACTGGTGGTGGCTATTGGGTGTGCTTGCTCTGTGTTCTCATCCTGATCATCTGGCAGTGCCAGATGTACGATTGGAGTCCCTTTCCATGACAGCCCTCATTCAGTTAGCTATGCTTTTGGTGGGGAAGAGGAACTAGTAATTATGAGCGATCTGGCAATAACGTGTTTCAGTAACTCTGATATTGTGTTTGAGTTGATGGCTTCAAAACTGGAACACAGGACTTTGGAATGATGTGGAAGATCTCTGTTTGCATGCTCTCTCTTTTGGCTCGAGCTTGTCATACGTGCTCGGGCATCTTTGGCTTCAGTCAGACTGTTTGAAGGAAATTAGGTTTCTGTGAGGTTTAGGTTGAAAATAAATTATTTGCCCACAACAGTAGCAGTTACGATGATGTTTGCTAGGAGTGCATTACATGATTTATCTAGACAGAGTCTATGGATTGCTGTGAAGCTATCAATCAGTGGAAGGCAACTGAGAAAAGCCAGCTTAGTGTCGATTGGCTTAAATTTGCAATACAAGGGTTCGCACAGCTACTAAAGAAAACTTCTAAGGAAAATTTCTGTAAGTGGAAAAAAGACGGGTGACTGCTGCATTCATGATTTCAGGTGAGTTCAGCTTTGTTGCTGAGAGAGTTTCAGTTAGCAGAGCAAAGGGGTGTTTGTATTCATCAAGGAGCACAGAACAAAGATACATGTAATTGTGGAGAATAGTCATCTGAACGGATGCTATTTTATAATAAATTTCAAATGCCCAATACTGCAACCTATTCATATTTTTTGTGCGGTGGGTTTCTTTTCTTTTTTTTTTTTTTTTACATAATGCAATGCCATCTAATTGTCTAAAAATCAAGCCCGTAAACAATCGATTACAATTAATTTTGTCTTCCATTTTGGGAAAAGGGTGAAAGAACAAATAGGAATTGGAGCTAAAAATGGGACGACAGGCTTGGATTTGGTAGAGTATTGTAAGTTGCATTTTAGTTTTTCAAAAGTAAAGGAAAGAGGAGCATTTTGGATTCTGGCTTTTTGTAGGCTGACAGCCTTAGACTGTTAGTAGGAATTAAATAATAGTCCTTGTTTTGCAACAACTGTACAGAGCTTAAAACATATTTGGGAAATGAGAGAATTTGGTTCCAACTTGCGTGGAACGTTTTTAGACTCTTGCAATTTGAATATAACGTTTTTGACCATAATTGTGTTCTCTGTATTCTCATCTCCAAAGTAATTACTTATTTTTATAAAATAATAAATAAAATGTCCTTTGACTTCCCTAGTGGAAAAGTACTAGATAAATTCAGGGTATTTTTTTTTTACCCTATTCTTTCTCCCAGTTTAAAACACTGGCAATTTTCCAGAGATTGAGATAGGGGAAAGTTGAGGATCAGGAGGGATTCTTATTTTGCTGCCACTTTTCATCAGATGTTCATCACTCATGGAGTAAGTGCCACAGGCACTTGCAGAATGAGCCTTTACAGGTATCAAAATAGAATAAAACCCTGAAAGTCTGTCTGACAAGTTTCTGTTACATAAGTATTCTGAATATATTTGGGCATTTATCTGCCTCTGTCCTTGATTTCACGGGGAAGAGAGCTGTGTAAACAGCTCAACATCAGGTTCAGTACACTTAGATTTAGTCACCATCATCTCCTTTTTCCTGTATGTTTCTGTAGTTGTCATGTATCACTGATTCAAATTTTAGTAAGATAACAATTTTTAATCTCCTTTTATATGTTTTGATAGGTTACAAAGAGGAAACCAGCATAATTTGAGATACTGACTTAATCTAATTACTCTTGTGAAACAAGAAATAATGGACTGAGGCATTACAAATTTGTACTTCCATGTTCCAATAAACTGGCGGGAATTAGTGCCATAATATAGAACATTTTAAGACCAGATTCTACTGCTGGCATCAAATTTGATGCCTGCTGGCATCAAATGAGAGTGGTTCCTTTGTTGAAATACTGTGATTTCCAGTAGTGTAACAGAGAGCTGAATCTGGCTTTAAGGATAAATCTGTACAGTATGAACAACGGAGGATTTTTTCCTGAGCAAGAGTATGTAGGATATACTGCCAGGTATAGCATATCTGTGCTGTAAGGTTTAGTTATTTTTCTAATTTTTCTTCGGGGATATTAGTTGACGTTATATAAGATCTTTATTCTATTTAATTATGTAAAACAAGTTATGGAATGAATAATGCCATGCGTTTCGGTGAATCTGAAAGATTTCTGGTCTCTTAATACAGCTTCTGTAATAAGGTGGTAGAGCACACTGTAGTCTGTATATGTTTATTGTTAAGAAATCTTACAGATCTTAAGGAATGACTAACTTCTGCTTGTTGGGTGTGTGTCATATTTTGCATGCACAAGCACACAGATGTACACAGCAGATACATGTAAAATATGGGCTTATTGGGGCAGAGCTGAGTCTGACCCGGCACGGTGCTTGTGCAGGCTGAAGAAAATAATGTTCTTATTACAGCAGAAGCGTTTGTTACTATTTAGGCAAAACTGTACCTGCTTTTATTAGTAAAAGGATGCAAATGGTGGATTTAATGCATATTTTAACAACAGTTTCTGTTTCTACTTGGAGGGCTTGCTGTCAACATTCATTGAAGTCTCCGAATTAAAAAAACAAAACCAAAAAACCACCACCTCCCCCCCAACCCTCAGAACAACAAACAACCCACCTCAAACCCCAAGTTTCAGACAAAACCTAATCCTATGAATATGCTCTGTGTGATGGATCATTTAGTAAACGAGGCTGTATCCTCGAAGACACTTTTCTGGCACCACTCCATGTGAGCACTGTTAATGTCCTTTGAAATACTTTGTGCTATTGTCTTTCTAAATACTATTTGGAGATTGTGCTGATCAGGAGATCTGAAACTGTTTTCTGCTGAGAAGATACAAGCCCATTGAGCATGAAACTCCATCAAATCGTGGCAATTACAGCCACATTTGGTTCTGAAGCAAACAAAAGGAAGGAAGAATCTAGGCTGCAAAAAGTCACTCAATACCTTACAGAACTAAATATTTTTATTTCTTAATTTTTAAATCTTGTTTCCAGTTTTTAAACTCTTACCCTTAGAAAATTAAGATTAAAGGACCGATAATTTGTTGTTGTATCTTTTGAGACAAAGTGAATGCATTAAAAAAGAATTTTCCCCTACAGTTTTCTGCTATTGAGGCATATTCAGACTTCTGTTCTTAACCAGAAGGAAAACAATTGCTGAGATATCCAACCTCTCTGGGGACCAGAATTTCTCAGTTCAAAAAATGTCCTTTAGAGAAATGACTGCGAAGAAAATTGTCAAAAGCAATCTTTTCACTTTTATTTTTTTTCAGATTCTGATTTACACAGACCAGTTAGTCCATGGGATGTGGAGAAGTTGGCACTCTTTTGTGGGATGAAGGAAAGCAGCAATTTTTGGGGTGGTTGTTTCTTGTACTGTTTCTGTGCACTGCAGCATACAGTGATAGCACCAAAGCCGGTAGGAAGGACTTGCAGTGTTAGCTCTGACTTCGCTGGCTGAGTCAGTCCCTAAAAGTAAAAGAAGCTGTTACAGCAAACAGTAGAAGTACTCATTTTTTCTAGAGCAACGTATTTTCTCCACCCACGAGGTGTTATCAGTTAATTTAATCTGTCACTTAGCTTAAAAAGGCAAATGATTTATGCAGTATCTTTAAAGCTTTTTCGGTTTGTTTTGCAGACTTTCTGTTAATCTAAAATCATGGGAGCTGTTCAGGGCAATGGCAGACAACACAGCAGCAAAGCAATTAGTTATAACTGAGCAGTGGTTTGAAATCAGGACATGAATATTAATTTTTTTTGGAGCTGCTTGACCTATAAGCAGAGTTTGATCAGGGACTGCTTCTGTCTCTCTCTCCTTTTAGCATTCCTTCATTTTTTCATTCTTTTGTCCACTTGACACACAGCTTCTCTAAAGTGGCTTTGCAGAAACTGTTGGCACAGTCCCTGCACAGTCCTTCTATGGAGTAAACTGCTCCCCGCAATGTACAGCCCGACTTTTACTTAATTTTGTCTGCGCTGTTTCAAACAGATGAAGAAATAGCTGTTGACATAAAGGTATGAGTGCAAAGACGGTCTTTGGTGCTGACAGCGCTGAGCACCTCTGTTGGTATTGGATGTTGGGGATAAAGAGGTT